>NC_090393.1:15567609-16815958 GCF_036365525.1 Heterodontus francisci
TTAAAAATTTGTTCATGTGATGTGGGCATCAGCTGGCTAGGCCAACATTTATTGCCCATCCCGAATTGCCATTGAGAAGTTGGTGGTGAGCTGCCTTGAAATGCCACAAGCATAGTGACTTGGTATAAATGAGTGACCTGCTAGGCCATTTTTAAAAAATTTTATTTTATTTAGAGATACAGCACAGAAACAGGCCCTTCGGCCCATTGAGTCTGTGCCGACCAAGAACCACCCCATTTATACTAACCCTACAGTAATCCATATTCCCCACCACCTACCTACACTAGGGGCAATTTACAATGGCCAATTTACCTATCACCTGCAAGTCTTTGGCGATGGGAGGAAACTGGAGCACCCGGCGAAAACTCACGCGGTCACAGGGAGAACTCTCAAACTCCGCACAGGCAGTACCCAGAATTGAACCTGGGTCCCTGGAGCTGTGAGGCTGCAGTGCTAACCACTGTGCCGCCCCTTTCAGAGGGCAGTTAAGTGTCAACCACATTGCTGTGGGTCTGGAGTCAGATATAGGCCAGACTGGATAAGGATGGCAGATTTCCTTCCCTAAAGGACATTAGTAAACCAGATGGAGTTTTATGGCGTTCTGGTAGTTTCATGGTCACCATTACTGAGACTAACTTTTATATTTTTTATTGGGTTGAATGACATGATGTTAGGTAGATATTCTGGAATTTTTTTCAAGTACCCTTAGTCATGAGTGAAATTTTGCAAACCCTCTCCTCGGGAGATCAAATAAATTGGTCAGCGCCCATGGTGGGGAAAAATTGCATCTCATCTGCAGAAGCAGTGAACTTGGGTCGAATACCTTTTCTCCTGCCCCACTGTGTTCCCAACTGTGAAATGGATAGAATTTCTTCCATTGTCCTGAACTTTTTAAAGTCCAGTCTGTTTAAATATGGATTAGATTTTGTTCTTGAATCAATGTTTTTTCTCTTGTAGCATTGTACCTTAGATGTCCACTGTAATGTTGGATCTCTGCCATTGCCTGCCATTTTGGTTCTTCATTACTGACAGACTGTTAACCAGTAGCTTCCCATTGAATAGCCAAGATGAGAGTTTATGTAAGAAAAGGAGGAAGGAGTCCATGCATGATGAACTCTATTGTATTGAAATGCCCCTGACCCTGGAAAATGGACAGGGGTCCAAGGGAGAGGCAGGGGCGGGACCGAAGCCTTGGTTGGCAAGAGATCTCCAGGCATTGTGACCAATCATTGTTCAGCGATTGGCCTGATCCTACAAGCCATGAATACAATCTGCCCATTTGAAATGACTAGTGCTATTTCCAGTGTCTGTGTTCCTGTGATTTTCCCTTACAGGGCACCTCTGAAGATGCTTTGTGACAACATGAAGTACCAGATCCTCTCCAGGGCATTCTATGGATGTACGTGTCAGCAAGATCAGGTTTGGTGTGGTGAATTACCTGAGTAATGTGCTTGCAACTATTTTGCTTTGTTACAATAAGCAAGCTGATGTCACGGTTTGGGATTCCTTGGCCATTTCTACAGAAAGGACTTGAATGTGAGCAACTTTACGAGCACATGAGTATGCTGCACAGGATAAGACCTGCTGTTCTCAACAACCTATCCCACACTGTTTTGATGCCTTATGCATCACAAAACTTACTCCTCACCCGTCTGGAACCATGTAAACTCCTGAGAGAGGCAAAAAGAACAGATCTTTTAAAAAGCCCGAGGCCAATTAAGGGGGAAAAAAACTGGAAAATTGCTGACCCATCCCCTTAGGCGAGTGACACTTATGTTGGCTCTACTTTAGGTTACAGGATACCTACCTGTTGTATGAGGTGATCACCACCCCAGCTAGAAACAGGTTCCAGTTCTCACTTCAAGGAATGTGTTTGGAGCAAAAGCTGCCTAAAAGGGTGTTGACCTTTCAGGACTGCCCCATGCTGAGTTGTGATGGAGAATTAATAATTGATATTCGAGATGGAAATTGGTTTCTTTTGGAAACTAAACAATAGGCAATTGATTGACAATGAAGACATCCAGAACCTTAGTGTTGACAAACTCTTGATTAGAGATACAGCACTGAAACAGGCCCTTCGGCCCACCGAGTCTGTGCCGAACATCAACCACCCATTTATACTAATCCTACACTAATCCCATATTCCTACCAAAACATCCCCACCTGTTCCTATATTTCCATACCACCTACCTATACAAGTGACAATTTATAATGGCCAATTTACCTATCAACCAGCAAGTCTTTTGGCTTGTGGGAGGAAACCGGAGCACCCGGAGAAAACCCACGCAGACACAGGGAGAACTTGCAAACTCCACACAGGCAGTACCAGGAATCGAACCCGGGTCCCTGGAGCTGTGAGGCTGCGGTGCTAACCACTGCGCCACTGTGCTGCCCATGGGTCAAGGAAAGAGGCTCTGGTCAGACCATAGAAAGATTGCAAGGGGACAGAATCTCTGCCCTGGGCTCTTTCTCGGCATATGCACAGCACTGGCTAGGCTGCCACTGATTGTCCATCCTTAGTTGTCCTTTAGAAGGTGGCGGCGAGCTGCTTTCTTGAATCGCTGCAGTCTGTATGGCGAAGGTGATGGTGTTCCCATGCAGCTGCTGCCCTTGTTCTACCAGGTTTTGGAGATTCCAGTTTGGGAGGTGCGGTCTTATCAAGTTGCTGCAGTGCTCCTGTAAATAGTACACACTGTAGACACAGTACACCGGCAGTGGAGGAAGTGAATGTTTAAGTTAACACGACTCACTGGAATAGGCTAGTGTATGCATGTTCTTTACTTTTGTAATAGTACATGAACTGACCATATCCCAAGCATCTCTCATTGTGCTCAGTGTTCTGTATGTTTTGCTGAGTGTGGAATAAAACAGCTGATCAATCAAATCGAGCATCGCATTGCCTTGTGTTAGCTTGGTCCACCTTCGGTGAGATCGTAGACGACACGTGTTCAAGACACAGCGATCCCAATCCAGAATCACAAGCAAGTTTCATTGTGACACACCCGTGTCCTACTACCACCCTAGCAGAGGGAGGGTGCTGGGAGTCGGCTTTCATAAGAACAGACAACTAAAAGGGCGACTGATATCCACTGAACTCTAATATATATCTGTGGTGGGTTCAAATTTTGTAACAGTAGGTAAAAGGTCAGGAACCATAGTGCAGGAAATCACCACGATTGAAATGAGTAAGAGAAAAAATTAGAAAAATGAAGTAGCAGAGGTGAGGTAATGCCAAGTATGGGTTTTAAAGGCCTCTGGATTTTAGGAAGAAAGGAACATTGAACTAGATAAAAGATGAGGAAGGAAGAATTGTATTGGAATACAAGAATGTGTGCAGAGTCTTTATTTCAACACAGTGAGGAAGAAGGCAGTGTTGGATGGTGCATTTGGAATTTAGGGGTTACAAGAGGAGCAGTAACCATAGTAACATTGATAGAATAGAGAATGAGAAGAAAGATTGTAGTTAAGTGGAATAAGAGAGATTGGAGGCTAGAGGCAAGGGAAGAATCACCTGTCAGATGTAAAGGTGTCTCTTGTAACCTGTCAGAGGAAGGTTCTGGAAAACTGTTTGGTTCCACCACTTAGCTCAATGAATCTTAGTGTCGAGCCAGTTATAAACGTTCCCAAAACCCAGAGGCACAGGCAGAGGGGAACGGGTGCAAACACAAAGCACGAAGTCTTTCAGTGAATGCACAAGAACAGAATAAGGCTCCATATACACAAAAACGTATTCCCTGGAAGGTCTAGACTGGGGAGGTATAGGGGAATGGGGTTGGGTTTGTAGGGACAGTGAGTGACCAGACAGAATCTGGTTCCATGGGGCCTGACCAAGGGTCTCGAGGCAGAAAAATCAACACGAGTAACAGTCCTCCCTCCCACAGCAAATCCATCCTGAGGTTAAGTGCTTGAGTGTGAAAGGAATAAGGAGGTTTTACTGATGGGGATAGATGAAGAAGGGTGTAAGGAGGCTCATTTGGAGCATAAACACCGGCACGCACGAGCTGGGCTGAATGACCCTTTTCTGAGCTGTACATCCCATGTAATATAAACTCATGAAAAGCTCATTTCAGAAGGTTGAGCACTGACTATGTTTAATACAACAGAAGGAAGGAGAGGATGGGGTCAGGCAGTTGCAGGTAGATCACCAGGTCCTCCCTCTCTCAGTACTGCACCTCGCAATGAAAGTACATTTCTGCTGTTTCTCCCGTAAAGTGTACTTAGATTTCAAAATTAAACAGAAGTAAATACAGTAGGAATTTTTCAGCTTTTCATTTGTTCCTGGTGAGGATATAGAGATCCCTTATTAACTGTGAGCTGGGTGGGGTTTAAAGGAAATGGAATGTGATGAAATGGAAAGGGACAGGCTGGATTGAGGGTTCCCGCTGACTGACTTCACTGAAGTGTTGGAGTTTTGCGTGTGGGGCAAGATCCTAATGCTGGCTCTGCGACCAGTGATTGTTGCTGGTTGAGTTTCGGGGTTGTTCTATCAGATTCCACCACTCGGATGAGTTAAATGATGACACTTTGGGGGGGCAGTTTTAACCTGACTCGCCGGCGGAAACCCACGGGATCTAATATCACATGGGGTGTGGAACCAGCGTTGCACCCAATCCCGTGGGTTCGCCACCGGCAAGTTAGGTTCAAATCACCCTCCCCTTTATTCCTGGGTCATGTGCAACCTTTCACTTTGGAGGGTGGTGTAATTTTAACCCCCAAAAATGGGTGAGTTTGGGTCAGGTGGGATGTAAAAATGTTACCAATCTGAATCCCGACCCCCAACCTGCCCACGGTTTTAATGGAGGTAGGCCGGGGAGAGAGGCCGGAGGGGCATGCAAGCAACCCATTCCCAGCTGTCAAGTTGGCTATTTAAATATGATCATGATGCTGTATGCCACATATTCAGCCACCATTTAAAATTTAACTGAATGAGTTTCCTGGGCCTCAGGAAACCCGGTGATAAAAGGGAGGTGAGGACTGCAGGACATAAGTGCTTTTCCACTTACCTACCCAGGATCGGACATGGCACCATTCACCCCCCCCCAACCCCAACAACGCTCTTCTGATCTCTCCTGAATCCTCTGATCCCCCTCTCCTCCCCCACACCCCTGCTCCCTGGCTTTGGCCTGGTGTCAGATGCCTGCCCACCCAGAAGCCAGCCAGCCTCTCAATCTGGCCAGGTAGCAGCCGGGAATGATCAACAAAAAATTGATCATCAGGCCCTGCGTTAAATTCAGGGGGACCTGAGGGAAAGCCCTTTGATACACTTTGAGTTCTAAATGCACAGACTTTCCAGATTTCTTCTGTGATCTCTGCAGCTGAAGGAATATGTAATTCACACCTTCTGGAATATAGGGTGCAACTTGTACTCCAGTGCAGCTTATCATAAACTTGCTGCTTAGGAACTGTTATGGGGAGTGGGTGGAGGTGTGCGGGGGAATGCAGGACCCTCCATCCAGGAGTAAACATAATGGTGTAACGACATCTTTGGTGCTTTTGGTTTTGGGAGTCTGATGGGCTTTGAGCAGCTAATTCAGGCAGTGCCATAGTTTGTGTTTCTCATAGAAAGCTCCAGCTAGCTGGTGAGATTAGCGATGTGAGGTCAGTTCACTCTTCATGTGCATTTCTTCGCTTCCTAGGGCTTGCCTACTGCCGACACCTGTCCACTGTAAGGACACACCTTTCCGCACTTGTCAACCACACCATCATCAGTCCAGCCGCACCATCTAACGCTGGCTGCGGCCTCACGAGGGAAATTTGGCTAACCTTCCTGCAAGACAAAAAGGTGGGTGGGAAATGAGCTGCGATCATTGAGTGGACCGGGTTAGAGAGCTGTGCAGCCATCTCTGGGAGCTGGGGCTTTGATCTAGGCGAAGCTGCATGTCTCTCTGCAAATATCCCATGCAATAAGGAGTTTCAATCCAGCTCTCGCCACACAAATAGGTGATGTAAGGGCTGCTGGTGATGAGAATTGGAACCTTTTTCCCCTGTCCAATCCCAGGTCAAGTGTTGCACAGCTTATTTGTGAACTGGTAGGCTTCCTCTCCTCTATCCACCAGATGAACAGGCAGTTCCACCAGCAGTGTGACAGCTACACATCCAACGAGGATTGTCCTGTGACCTCTTTGAGATTCAGTGTTCGAGGACCCTGGACTGGGAAGTGAGGGTGTAGAGGAGGTGGGAATTGGGGAGGACAACCAGGGTTCCAGTTCCTCCTCACTCTCTAATGAAGGAAGCACTTGTGACACTAGGGTGAAGACCACCTCGAGCTCAGCTGTGATACCATCAAACATAGACACATGTAAAGGGAAGCTAGGTAAGCACACAAGAGAGAAAAGAATAGAAGGTTATGTTAATAGCGTGAGTTGAGGAGGGGTGAAAGGTAGCTCATAATGAGCATAGACCAGTTGGGCTGGTGCTCTAGATTCTGTGTAATTCTATGAGATCAAATACCCGATGGACTATTCACTATTTGGACACTTACATTGGAGGATGTATCATGTACCAGATGGTATTCGGCATTTGTGGAATTGTATTGAAGCAGGGAGACATCCCCCTCTGGAGAAGAGAAGAGAAAAGGAAACCTGGAAGCTGGGCAAAGAACGATTCTCTGTTTTAGATACATTGTGAAACCATTCTAAATGTATCGGTTACTAGCCTGTCTTTTTAATTTTTGGAAACAATACTGCAGAGCTACGAGGAGCAGGAGCTCCTGCGTCTCATTTACTACGGAGGCATTGAAATGGAGATTCGGAAGGAAGTGTGGCCATTTCTGCTGGGACACTATCAGTTTGGGATGACGGAGGTGGAGAGGAAGGAGGTCAGTAAGTGGGAAGCACTCACTACTGTTATTGTGAACACAACAATTGAATTAATAGACTTTTAGGATTGGAATTTCCCTCTTTCCCCCTGTATTTTTATTGTATGTTTTAGAATAGACAAAGTACGTTCTGATTAATCCTGGTTTTTTTTAAATTCCAATATGATTTCCCTCCATGTTGCTGCTAATGACAAATAAATGGCAATTCCTGAAAAATTTTGCTTTCAATTTATCCAGTTTAGAATCACTTCTATAAACCCCTTTTCTCATTATGAAATGTCTCCCTAAAGCACTCAGCTATAATCAGGACCTCTCTGGGTCATGGACTGTGGGTGGAGTGGGGAAGAGGTTAGAAAAACCATGTACTGTTACATCCGAAACGCAAGCACGACACACCATCAATGCCCCTAAACCTTTAGAATGCTTTAGATAGACGTCTGATGACTCAGTGAGGTAAATGCACCACCTATAAGCAGAGGCTCGATCTCTGGTCTCAGCCAGGGTTGCAGCAACAACAGTTGGCATTTATATAGCACCTTTAATGTAGTAAAATGCCCCGAAGTGCTGCTCAGGTGTGTTATCAGGCAAAAGTTGGCACCGAGCCGGGGTGGTGACTAAAGGCTTGGTCAAAGGGGTAGGTTTTAATAAATGCCCTTTGTGGAGAGAGAGGTGGAAAGGTTTAGGGAGGGAATTCCAGAGTTTAGGGCCGATACAGCTGAAGGCACGGCCAACAGTGCTGGGGTGAAGGGAGTGAGGGATGCAGAGGCCAGCGATGAAGGACACTGGGTTCTCAAGAGGGTTGTAGGACTGGAGGAGGTTAGAGACAGGGAGGGGTGAGGCCATTGAGATATTTGAACAGGAGGGTAAGAATTTTACACTCGAGGCAAGGGCATTACAGCTAGCCTCAGTGTCATAGTGCTACAAAGTAGATAAGTCAGCCTAGGTCCCTGCTTCTGATCATGATCCACCGATCTCCCTGCTTAAAAGTAAAGAAATTCAATCAGAATGGGAATGGCTTCACACATTCCCCAAATAGCTTTCGGACAGTTGCTATCTAGATTTGCACGTGGAGAGCATCTCCTCAGGATCTAATGTTGGGGTGGTGACACCTGCAGAATGGCAAGAATTTATACCTCTTAAAGGGCAGTAAATTGTGGGGGGGGGGGGGTGGTGGGGGTTGGTGAGGGCAATGCTGTCGATAAAACTCTCGATGCTTACAGGTTTTGTCAAATGTAGTTTCTGTTCTCTCCCGTTCTCAGGTAGATGATCAGATCCGAACCTGCTATGAGCAGACGATGGGAGAGTGGATGGCCTGTGAAGCCGTTGTCCGTCAGCGGGAGAGAGAGTCACACGCAGCAGCATTAGCGAAGTGCTCGTCTGCAGTTAGCCTGGACACTCAGATGCAACGGATGATGCATCGAGATTCAACATTTAGCAATGAGGTGAGGGCCAGGGTGAGAAGTCCAGGTAGAGTGAATGAAGGTGAAAAACCACAAGACACCACAACAACAACTTGCATTTATATGTCACCTTTAACATAGCAAAACATCTCAAGGTGCTTCACAGGAGCGTAATCAAACACGATTCGACATAAAATGACATTCAGAGGTATTAGGACAAGTGACCAAAAGCTTGGTCTAAGAGGTAAGTTTTAAGGAGCATTTTAAAGCAAGGAGAGAGCGGTAGAGAGGCGGAGAGGTTTAGGGAGGGAATTCCAGAGTTTAGGGTCCAGGCAGCTAAAGGCATGGTCATCAATGGTGGAGCACTGAAAATCAGGGATGCACAAGAGGCCAGAATTGGAGGAGTGCAGAGAGTGTGGAGCTGGAGGAGGGTACAAAAATAGGGAGGGAGGGGTGAGGCTAGGGAGGGATTTGAGGGTGAGAATGGTAAAAAAAATTTCAAAACACAAGGGTTCTACTGACGTCCTGGTAAATGTAGTCATCATTCTAAGCACTTGCTTTATGCATTCAGCTGGTTTGTAGGTTAAATAGATATTTTCCACCAGTTCCATACAGTAGTGGAGTGGTTATGATACTGAACAATCAACCAAGAAGCTAGAAGTCCAAATCCCGCCATGGCAAGTTGTGAGATTGAATTCTGCAAAGTCTTGAAACTTGTGACTTGGCACCTGATAAAATGGCCATGAAAGCAGCCAGATGGTTCACCTCCTGTCCTTCACAGAAGAGAATATCTAACCTCTATCATGTCTGCCATGCACGGGACTACAGCCCAGCACTGTATGGTTGACCCTTGTATGTCTTCTGAAGTGGCCTAGCATGCCGCTCAGTTGTAAAGTCACTGGAAGAAGACACGCTACTATCTTTTAGGGTAAATAGGGATGGGCAATAAATGTGACCTTTCTAGCATTGGGGGAGGTTCACGTGGAGCAAACTGGCCTGTTTCTGTGCTGTACATTCTATATTATTCTTTGTATGTAAGAACAAATTGAGATTTAAAATAATTAAGTGGTTCAGTACTCCACTAAGCCAAGAAGAAAAGGAAGCTTCTGGCTTGATACTTATTTTGTGCTGAGCTCAACTTCAGGATGCTGTAATCAACCTCGGCACTCCTGGGTTGGAAGTTGGAGGGAATTCCCATTCCTGATCAATATCAAGTAGTGGGAAAGTGAGCTTCTTTGTGTGGTACTTCAGGTGAGTACACATTTGGCCTTAGATATAATGCTGTCTGTTTTCAGACAAACTGCCAAGACTTGGTATCTAATTTGTGTTGGAAGAATGGCCACTTGGCTCCCACAAGGCCGTCAGTCTCCTAAATTCTTGTTGGCTTCCACCTCATTCTTCATTCGGAACCTGATGTTGCTGCTATTGTCCCATTACTAAAGCTTTTTAGAACAGTGACAGCCCTCCCCAGCAATCAGCGGCCATACACCTCCTTCCTGCGCGGCAAACATATTCTAAGCACTATGACTTCTGAAAATTAAAGTGTCAGCTTCCCATCTCAGTGCTGTCTGTCATGAAGAAATACAAACACGAGGAAAGACATTTTTCATTCATATAGAGAAGATTAAAGGAATTTTGATGGAAATGTTTAAATTAAGAAGGGATGGAACAGAGTAGATAGAAACAGACTGTTCCCAGTGATTGATGGATCTATAACAAGAAGCCATAAGTATAAGATTAAATGTATATAAGAGCCTTGGGCCAGAGAACAGGGAAAACCTTGTTTTACAGAGGGTTGCAAGGCTATGCAATGGACTACCAGAGATGGTGACTGAAGCAGAGACCACATCTGTATTTAAAAATAGGTTAGATAGGTGTTTGAAGGAACAGGGAATAAAAGAATATGGGAAAAGACTCGGAACATGGGATTAGGACAACTGCTCCTGTGGAAGATAAACAGCAACTTGGATTGGTTTGGCCGACCAGCCTGTTTCTATGTTGTGATTTCTATGTAGAGAGCTTTGAAACTTTGCCTTGCCCTTCTCTGTCTCCCCATGCATATCCCTTTCTCCCTTTTCCTTCTTCACCTCCTTTTTCCCCTGAAATTCATGTGCCCCCAGTTGGCCTCAGCTTTACCACATCCCCCTAAAACCCAAACACATCTCCCTCACAACTCCCCAGCTCCCCATCCCCACCACCATCAACAGAAAGATTACTTCAGGGCAACACTTAGTTCCTCCTGTCATTTCACGCAGTGTCTCTTTGTGGGGTTCCCAGCACTGAGCTGAGAAACCGGCTTTGACTGTATTTACTAACGTACAATCATATATAATGAGGTTGCTGCAGTTTGTAGATTTAATCAGTAGGATTGAAGGTTATGAAATAACCATACAGTGAAAGTTCTTTTTGATGTATATTTATGTTTTAACGTCTCTCCTTCAATTTTTTCTCCTCTCCTGAAGGCATTGATGTCCTCACTGGAATGAAGTGCCCAGTGCTCTCCCTCCAGCATCTTATCCAAGTTCCCACTACTTGTGTGTGCGTTTTGGCAGTGAGGACAGGCTGGTTACAACCTGACCCCACTTGATGTCTACATCCTAGCACTCCAGTAGTGATTATTATATGGCACACAAGACTGGCAATCCCAGCTGGCTCCACCCCTCCTGAAACCAGGAGCTCTGTGGTTGACTGTAGCTCACCTGCTGCAGCCCAGGCTGAGATGAGTTAACTCAGATCAAGTTCGAATGTGGGATTTTCCTGGTCTGTATGGCCCTTCACATCCAGGTCGCCTGGATGGCTAAAGTGGCCATTTAATGTTTGCATTCAGCTTCTACGAAAAAGTTATTCCACATTCCACAACTAGCAAAACAAAACCAATAACTATGTAACATTTAGCCTTATACGCACTGGATTTCTTCATTTAGGGTTTAAATTGAATAGAAATTTAAAGGAAACTAAGTGGAAAAGTGGGTTAGCACACCGTCCTTCCATCTCAGAGAGCTGGCTTTCAATTTGGACCAGCCTGTTGAATAAAAGTCGCTCCTGGAATGACCCTGGATGGTCTTCAGTTAGTACCCAACAACCCATCTACGTTCCCTAAAATGTCTCCAAAAGGCAGTCTCGATGTGCGGCTAGTAATTTGAGAAGATGAAATGTCACGTTGGTACAGTACGGAGCCCTGTTCCGTAGGGATGTTGTTGAGGCATTTACTTGGACAGCAAGATCTAAAATGGTGCAAAGAAGTATATATCATTAAATGTCATTTAATTTGTTTCCTCTTTTGCTCCTTCACCCACACCTTTCAAAAGAAAACCCACGAACACAGGCGTTCACACTTTGCAAAGGACAGAGGCTGCTGGAACCAATTTGAGATAACTTACCCAATAAAATGACCCAGAGTTGCTCAATGTTATTTCAATGGCAAGAAATCTGCAAAAACTGAAGTTTTACTGTTTAATTGCTCAATTTCTCTTCTCTTCACCTCTCTAAGTGACTCTACTCTTGTGTTCCAGTCTTCCCAGAGTTGTGGCTCAGACAGTCAGAACCATGTGCGTCTGCAGAGTGACTCCAGCACAAGTACACAGGTAAATCCCACCGTTTTGCTTTCCCAGCCAGTCCAAGGAAGCCTGTATCAGTGCTTCTGTTCTTGTTCATCATCTTCGTTGCTGAGCTGTACTGAAAGCCGGAGGGACTGATACATTGGCAATCTCGGTGTGGATTAAATCGTGTCCCTTCTGTTTTTCAGAGATGAGTAATCAGTTATTTGGTTCAGCTGTGACAAAATACCACTCAAGCATGTGATGGTTTGAATGGTGCAGCCCAGCCTGGTGTTTCAGCAAAGGCAACTCATCTTTACCATAGAAAATGACCCAGGGCACTTTGTGCAGGTGGAGAGAAATAAGGAAGAAAACTTTAAATAGATAAAGGGAATAAAGGGAACATCTGCTGAGCCCTGATTATAGAATCATAGAATAATGTAGCACAGAAGGAGGCCATTTTGCCCATCAAGTCTGTGCTGGCTCTTTCAAAGAGCAATCAGTTAGTCCCACTGCCCTGCTCTGTCCCCACATCTCTGCAAATTATTTCCCCCAAGTCTTTACCCAATTCCCTTTCAAAGGCTACTGGAATCTGTTTCCACCACCCTATCAGTCAGTGCATTCCCAATCATAACTACTCATTGTGTTAAAAAAAAGGTTTTTAATCTCATGTCGCCTCTGGTTCTTTAGCCAATCACCTTCAATCTGCTATAAAAACCTGAAAGTCCTAGAAATACTCAGCAGGTCAGGCAGCATCTGTGGAGAGAGAAGCAAAGTTAACGTTTCAGGTTTGTGATCTTTCATCAGAACCTTTTATTTTATCTTCAATCTGCCCTCTGGTTATCAACCCTTCAGCCATTGGAAGCACCTCCTCTTTATTTACTCTATCTGAACCCTTCATTATTTTGAACACCTCTATCAAATCTGCTCTAAGCTTTCTCTCCCCTAAGGAGAACAACTGCAGCTTTCAGTCTATTCACATAACTTTAATACCCTGGAACCATTCGAGTAAATATTTCCAACACCCTCTCCAAAGTTTTTCCATCCTTCCTAAGTGTTGTGGCACAATTGGACACAATGCTACAGCTGGGGCCAAACTAGTGTTTTATAGAAGTTTAGCATAACTTCCTGCCTTTGCACTCCAAGCCTCTATTTACAAAACTCAGAATCCCATATGCTTTATTAATTGTTTAGTTAACCTGTCCTGCCACCTTCAAAGATTTATGCATAAACACCCCCCAGGTCTCTTTGTTCTTGCATCCCTTTTAAAATTGTACCAATGATGGGAGAGTTAGGAGAGGGAGAAAGAAAGATTGACATTTATATAGAGGTTTTATCAACCTCAGGCACCCTGAACTCGGTTGACAAGTGGGATTAAAGAAGATCTTTAAAAGCGGACAGAGAAGTGCAGAGGTGGATGAGTTTCGTCAAGGAATTTCAAGGTGTCTGCGGTGTGCCCAAAAGGCTAGGGTCAAGGTCTCAAATGGTGTGGCAGGGATGAAAGAAGGATGTTGCAGAGATACAGTGGGGAGAGGCTGTGGAGGGATTTAACTTTAATAGTTTGGGAGACAAGGGACCGGAGGAGGTCAGTCAGGACAGGGGTGGTGGGCGAGCAGGACCTGATGTAGGACAGGGTCTGGGTGACTGAGGTTTGAATAACTTGGAATTAATGGAGGGTGGAAGCTGGGAAGCCGATGAAGGAGACACTAGAGAGATTGAATCTGTAGGTGACAAAAGTGTAGGTATGGGTTTCAGTGATAGTGAGGGGTGAAGTTTAAAGCAGGTTCCTCTGAACATCTGTCCTAGTTGTTATGAGGAATCAGACCATCAACACCAGAGTGGTGAGATGTAGGATCGATTCCTCCAGCCTTGAGTTAGTTTCCAGTCTGAGCCCTGTTGCTGTGTGGAGCACCCTCTCCTAAAAGGGGGAGGGGAAGAATTAGAGAGGGAGTTCTTGACACACTGCTGCTGTTCATCTTTTTAGGGGGACAAGAGTTAAGGCTAGATGTTGCAGACAAATCTCAGGTTCAGGAGATGCGCAGGCTGCCAGGGAACCATTAAGAGAAGAAAGCTGGGATTAGGAGAGGAGGAATGAGTGTAACACAACCTCAAAATAAATTCTGACTGTGACCATACATCATAGGCTGGTCTTTCACTCACTCGAGATAGAGTTTAACTGGAGTTCACTTCTGGAGCTTGTGAGTTGTTCTCTCATGACGGATACTCCATCATGTACAATTTATCTGTTCTCTGAAGAGCTGAGCTTGTTCTGTTTCTTGTCACCTCAGCAGAGATGGTGTAGTTGGTGATGTATCTACAAAGTCACACACCAGAAGAGATGCAACTGCCTTACCCAGTGGGATTTTTCCACCCTTCGATTTTGTAATGTTGTCAGTACGTGGAAATCATGAGGGGAGGGGAAGGGAGCAGGGAGAATCATGGCTCAGTACTCTTAACGATGGGCATTGCTCCAGCAGTCACCTACTGACCTGACACTCCCTTGGGTTTGAAACCCTATCCAAAGCGAGTGAGTTTTCACCAAGCTACTCATGGATTTTGGAGCAGGAAACAGAACTACACAAAAAAAATTTTGTAATTTAAACCATACTGTGGATCCCAGCTATGTGGAGGACTGTTATGCTCAGAAGGCGAAGAAAAGGGGTAAAAGTGAACATGAAATATGTGGTGAAAAGGCTGGAACTTTAGTAGGAGAACCTTCATGCAGTGGCTTATCTACGAGTGTGACTTTTGCCTGTTGCTTGTGGTTGGGGTTACTGTTGGCTTGTTAATACTGTGGTGTTTGTACTCACTGTGACCTGCTACTTATTTGCCAACTGGTCGGCTTCTCCCAGTCAAAATCCATTCAGATCACTTTTAGCTATAATCCGAACAGTCACTCTTGACAGAAATGTTAGGAGAGAGATTTTTGATCAAAGGATCGAATCCGAAACCATTTAGACACATATTCTAAACAAAGTGAGCGACCATCACTGGGCATCAGAGGACTGCATAATAAGGCAGGACCAGATTACAAAGGCCAATCCAAGCACTACTTTAAGGTGATAATCAAAGAAGGGAGCACAGTATAAATTGGTGATTGACTAATTTAGGACCAACACTACACACACGATTAACTCTTGGAATAGACTTCCAACAAAAACTTGCATTTATATAGTGCTTTTAACATGGCAGTGTAATCAGCATTGATACTGGGACAGGTGACCAAATGCTTGGTCAAAAAGAAGTAGGTTTTAAGTAGTTTCTTAAAGGAAGAGAGGGAGGTGGAGAATCAGAGTTTTGGGGAGGCAATTCCAGGGTCTAGGACCTAGGCAGTTCTGGGTAAGAGGCAAACACTGTGATCATTGGGTAGTGACTGGAGGGTGGGGGGACAGTGAGTGGGGGGGTGGGGGGAGGTTGAATACTGTAGGATTTTCCAATTGGGTGAGCTGAGATGGGCTGAGTGGTTGTCCTTCTCCTTGAGAGTAGCTTGATGGGTTTGATGAACAATGCCAGCACCCCCTGAAGCTGTTTCAAAGCCTTTCCTGCTGAAGGGATTGAGATGGAAAGTGCCCAACCTTCCTGAATGTAGTAACTGTTGTGCTGTTCGGAAATCATTTAGAAATGTCATAATACAGACCCGCTTAGTTTAGGGGAAACATTTTCGTGGAGAGGTTTCATTCAGATGCAAGTCACCATGTGAGACAATCAATGGCAGATGTGGGCTTCTTAATGTGTCTCAGTGGATAAACACAATACATGGGTCAATCAGACCAGCTTCAAATATCGGCCAGAGTTCCGACTGCCAACAGGTCATTCAGTGGACTGTGCCTCCACCTCCATCACACCACACACTACCCACCCCCTCGCCCCTCTCCCCCCCCCCCCCCCCCCCTCCCCCCCCACCAGCACTGCCGACCTTGCTGGGAAGTCTGTGTGTGGAAGATGGTTGAGAAAGGGGTTGGGGTTGGTATCATTCTTCCATGATTGGTAATCTTCGCTGGCCTGGAGAATTCATGGGAAATAGCCACTTAAGTTGAGGTATGGAAGAGCTCAGATTCTGGAGTAGAAGGCAGAATAGTGGAGGGACAAAACATCACCAGGGAAAAAAATGAGATTCTCCCAACTATGCTCGGTTGGCCAGTAAGGAGCAATTCACTGTTTTGTATTAGTACTGTCATGCTATGCTGTGTGACTTACTTTGAAACCCACAGTCTGGTTTTGTTTCTGAATATACTGTTTACCTTTCAAGTATACCTGAACTATGTGAGCTCTGACTGTTTAAACTATCCTTTCATGTCTTAGATCCCAGCTTTCCTGCCACACTCGATATTTCAGGTAAATACGTGGACACCTATAAGCTGCCATTGTGAGGTCCATGTGTGTGTCTTAGTTAAGTGTGAGACCACATCTAAAAGGAAATGAAGGGTGCTTATTAGTAATTTAACTTGTGATTTTTTTTTTACCAAGTTTTCACAGCAGTTAGTAGTCAAGTTCAAGTAGTTTTTTTAAAATTCCAGTCTTGTGGAGAGCAACCACAGCCACTGTTGATACAGAAACCATGGACTGAATTTTACTAGCCTCTAAGGATATGCTGGGAAACCCGGGGATGGGGGGCATAAAATGGCAAGGGAAGGCTGGAGGTGGCACTACTGAGACTGAAGAGCTGCCCGCCCTCCAGTTGGCCAGCTGCTCTTGAAGGTGAGCTCCCATCCTTTAAAGGCAGTTAATTGCCTCAACGCTGAAAAGTGCGTGGGTTGGGGGGGCCCCCAAACAGCCCAGGTGGGGTTGCCCTTGGCTTTCCAGCACTGCCCCACCGGTGCAATAGCTTGGAGAACGTACTTCCAGAGGCGAAGAATGTGTGGTCTTCTCATTAATGATTAATTAACTCTGTCACAAGCAATGAGTTTCACAGAGAATGTGCAGTTAAATTTCTGAGCATGCGGAGGTGACTGGGTACGGGGGACCAAAGAAGCCATGAACTGATCAGATCTGAATTGGTCTTCCCCCACCACTTGTTAATAACTTTCCTGCTCGATTTTGATGGGAAGGTGGAGTGAAAGGAAAAGTGACTAAATCCCAAGGTGGGGAAGCAATGGATTGTTTCAACTGAGTAGCATGGACATCGGCTGTGGAGGGGGATTCCGCTTGACCTATCCCATCCAACCAATTGATGCGACTTTAACTCGTTATGGCTGGACCATATAAAACACTATCGGGTCCTGTTCCCGTCAGCTAAAACGGCTCACTATTCCATGATCATCCAGGAATGCAAAGATAACCCCCAGCTTCTTTTCGCTACTGCAAATCGTCTTTGTAAACCCCTTTCCCCTGTCATCTCCAACAATAAGTGCGAGGATCTCATGGACTTCTTTGCCACTAAGATTGAGACCATCCGATCAGTTGCCTCTGCTGCATCCCTCCCTTCCACTAGCCCACGTGGCCAAAATTCCTGCAGTGCTCCTTCTTGCCCTAGCCTTGAATTCATCGCTTTCTCTAGTTTCTCTCCTATCTCCCCAGTGCCTTCTCCAAACTCATCTTTGTGTGAGACCAATCTTCTGCTCCCTCCATCCTGTTCCCAACTTCCCCTCCTGCTGTCCATGTTACCCAATTATTGTTAATGGTTCTCTCTCTCCAGGTGTCATCCCTCTCGCCTTTAAATCTGATGTCATCACCACTCTCCTCAAAAAACCAACCCTTGACCCCACCACCCTTGCAAACTACTGTCCATCTCCAACCTCTCCTCTCCAAAGTCCTTGAACTTCTTGTCTCCCAAATCCATTCTCATCTTACCCGGAACTTCACATTTGAGTCCCTCCAATCAGATTTCTGCCCCTGCCACAGTACCAAAACAGCTCTTATCAAAGTCACAAAACTTTCCCTCCTTGTCCTTCTTGACATGTCTACAGCCTTTGATCTGTTGTTTGACCACACCATCCTGCTCCAACGTCTCTCCACTGTTGTCTCAGCTGGGTCCATTCCTATCTATCTAATGGTAGCCAGAGAATCACTTGCAATGGCTTCTCTTCCTGTTCCTTCACTATTACCTCGGGTGTTCCCCAAGGATCCATCCTTGGTCCCTCCAATTTCTCATCTACATGCTGCCCCTCGGGTACGTCATCTCAACGCACAGCATTAGTTTTCACATGTACACTGACGACACCCATCTCTACTTCACCAACACCTCTCTCAACTCCTCTGCAGTTATCTGTCTGCTTATCCAACATCCAATACTGGATGAGCAGAAATTTCCTTCAATTAAATATTGGGAAGACTGAAGCCATTGTTTGCAGGCCCACTCCAAACTCCGTTCCCTAGCTACCGAATCCATTCCTCTCCCTGGCAACAGTCTGAGATTAAGCCAGTCTGTTCACAACTTTGGTATCACATTTGACCTTCAGATGAGCTTCCAATCTCATATTTGTGCTGTCACTAAGACAGCCTACTTCTATTTCTGTAAAATTGCCTGACTTCGCCCTGACTCTGCTCATCTGCTGAAATCCTCATTCATACCTTCATCACCTCTTGACTTGATTATTCCAATGCAGTCCTGGCTGGTCTCTCACATTCTACTCTCCATAAACTTGAGATCATCCAAAACTCTGCTGCCCATGTCTTAACTCGATCATGTTCCATTCCCCTATCACCCCTGCGCTTACTGATCAACATTAGCTCCTGGTCAAGCAATGTCTTGATTTTAAAATTCTCGTCTTTGTTTTCAAGTCCTTCCATGGCCTCTCCCCTCCCTATCTCTGAAATCTCCTCCAGCCCCACAACCTTTTGGGATATCTGCACTCCTCTCATTCTGGCTTCTTGAGCATCACCGATTTTAATCGCTTCACCATGGTGGCAGTGCCTTGCGTCGCCACTGTCCTAAGCTCTGGAATACCCTCCCTAAACCTCTCTGCCTCTCCACCTCTTTTAAGACACTCCTTAAAACCTTTGACCAAGCTTTTCTTGCATCCAGTTTCAGTGCAAAGAATTGTAAATTTGCAAATGTGACCTCTTGTTTCACAATGCTAAAATGCTAACGTGACTCCACTGATATTCACTCCAGGAACAAAGCATTGGCGACTCTTAACCACACAGTTCAGACACACTTCAGGCATCTGTGTCAGGGATTCAGTTAGTCATAAACAGTTTAGAGTTTGGGCTATCAATAAGGTAACAAATTATGGAAGAAACAAGGACCTAGAAATTGGCCTGCAGACATGTTTTTATTTATTTAGAGATACAGCACTGAAACAGGCCCTTCGGCCCACCAAGTCTGTGCCGACCAACAACCACCCATTTATACTAACCCTACAGTAATCTCATATTCCCTACCACCTACCTACACTAGGGGCAATCTACAATGGCCAATTTACCTATCATCTGCAAGTCTTTGGCTGTGGGAGGAAACCGGAGCACCCGGCGAAAACCCACGCGGTCACAGGGAGAACTTGCAAACTCCGCACAGGCAGTACCCAGAATCGAACCTGGGTCCCTGGAGCTGTGAGACTGGGGTGCTAACCACTGCGCCGTGGCACTGTGGGTGTGTGGGGTGTGCTATTCGGGCCCCACCCATGCCTGAATGGTGAGGTCCAAGGCTGTGCGAATTTAGAGCCTCTGGCCTAATTTTCCATGTTGCCAGCAAAGTGTCAAGAACCCACCAGTCAAGAGGGCTCCAAGTTTGGGCCACTACCATTGTCATAGTGGTCTTCCGCCAAGTGTGGTCAGAGATTGGGGCTGGAGGGCCGGAATTGGACTATGGCAAAAGAAGCCAGTGGTCTGTGATCGGCGGGCGGGAGAAGATGCTGGGGCTGGGAGGTGGAGGCAATCGGTGGGGGGAAGGAATGGGGTTGGGGAAAGGTTAAATGTGGGAGAAGCAGGATTGCTTAGATTCAACGAAGTTGCTTACCTTCATTGTTCATTGTTGCAGGCAATCCTTCAGGCTGATTTCCCTGCGTGCACACTGCGATGGTGCTGGCTGCCTCAGAACAAACTAGTCTTGGAGAGGGGACCTCAAACAGGCATTAGGCCCCTTATTTACATATGCAGGAGTCTTAACGCCTGCTTGAGGTGTGGCTTTAAGATGCCTGCAGTTTGTTCTGGCCCAATATGGCGGTTGGTGCATTTCTAGTAGAAAATGAGCACGCGCTTGCTGCCCGCCATTTTGGTTGCGGATCTGTGTGTCTGGGTGAAGAGCTTCGAGCTAAAGGATTTCATTCTGCTGGGACGTGTACAGTTACGTGTCGATAAATCATTCAGATTTGGAAAGACCGGAGTGCTGGGTTAACAAGCTTCCATTAGTTAGGATGCCAATAGACCTGCAACAGTTTCCTTCATTGTCTCTGGGTTTGGCAGGGGACTGTTCTCAATATGTCCATTCCTGGTTGCTATTCAATTGAAGAACATGTATTGGATGTTAGAATTTGGACGTGGCTGAATCGCCTTCTGATGGTTGGGCCTCGGTTTTAACACCCCTCCCATTGCCCGCTGAAATGGTGTGTGGGAGAGATGAGGATCAGGCCATGTCCACATACAGGCTTGAGGTCCATCTGTTTCCTCCCAGTGCCATTTCAACCTTGCCAACTAGCACATCGACCGAGTCTTCTGCCAAAGGCAGGCAGAGCCTACTTTAAATACAAATGTAGCAGCCCCCATGACTTTATTGGCACTGTGACAGTGTCAGGATGGAGAGACCCATCTCTGCACTCTCTAGAGTCCAGCAGCCAAGCTACAGAGACTGGCCAGAGGAGAGCAAGGTCAGTTTTTTTTTTAAATTACATCTCGCAGAACTCTTAGTGGGCCAGGAATAGCAGGAGTGCTTCACCTCACACACACCCCGCCCACAAGGCCTTACGAGGAGCCTCCATGCACCTCCCCAGCCCCAGCTTCCTCCCCTCACCCTGATGGTGGTGGAAGCCCCCTCCGCTTGCCTCCGGACACCTCCAGCCAGTGACTGACTGAGATTATACCCACGGCTCCCTGGTTACGGTCTCCTGCCCCTAAATCCTCATTCCCTTCCACCGTCCAGGTAGCGACTCTGTCCAGGTGTCCATACGAGTCTCTGGTAACATTAACATCAATGAAGCCCTACTTTTAAGATTGGCTGGGCCTCCATGTCCCTGAACTGTCCAGCTGCTCTGCCCACATTTGGGGCTCTCACATGCCATTAACCCCCCCCCCCCACCCCACCCTTGTTAAAATTGGGGCCTTGCTGTGTAGCTCACATACCAAGAATAGCCACTTGGTTGGGGTATGGGGGAAGTAGTGGACGGGGGTGCAGGGGGGACGTTGTTGCCACTGGAACTGAATCCCAGAATGAGTCTGCATTTTCAGCAGAGGAGGAGAGAAAATTGAGGGGCAGAGGGGTGGCATGGAAGAGAAGACTGTCCAAAGTGTACAGGGCAAAAGTCATTGTTCAAATTCTGTTAACCATCTCAAGCAGGCATAACGTTCTGTCTCAGTGGCAACGATGAGTGATTTGAAAGCAGTGAATTGAGCTATCTCAATTCCTAATTAAATGTAACTATTTACATTAGGTGAATTGTTAATAAAAGCCAGCAATATTTGTATTCACTTAAGATGTTGAGTTTAAAGGGCTGTTTACATAATGTCATCAGCCATAGTCACAGATGTTATCGTGTTTCATTGTCTGGAATTAGACACCCAGTTTCCTCCTAGGTGTAACTCAGAGTTGCACGCCATCTGCCCAGTTACTTGCAGGACTCTGCAAACACCATGGCATTGACACAAGAGACAAACACATTATTAATTGTTAATTAAGGCCTTGTGACTGCAGTGTCCGAGCCAGTGAAACGATTCACTGCCACCCAGTGTACAGCCAGGCTCCCCCTGCCCGCTTCAGGAGAGAGTCTCGTCTTGTAAACTGGTTTTCCCCTCTATCAAAGTCTCAGGAGGTTAGAAAAGTGTGGAAGAATAGGCTGTTCACCCCCTCAAACCTGGTTAAGCTCCAGAGGAAGAGTTTGGGGTAAATACTTCCTCATTTCTTACCCGCTGAATCGCAAAATCCAGAATGGTCACCCATCCCCCCCCCCATCTCCTCGACTCAACCTTAGCACGTTGCCCTCCGCAGGCATTTTCAACCCCTTCCCAAGAGGATCGTTACATCCTGCCAAGTGTTTGATGCCCTTAGTCTGTGTCCCATGATCTCCAGTCCTGCTCCCAATTAGACACTCACTCAGTTCCTTTACAGCAAGATGTTTATAGAATCACAGAATCATAGAAAAGTTACAGCACTGAAGGAGACCATTCAGCCCATCGTGTCTGCACCAGCTTGTGTCCAATGCTGCACCTCAAAGTTTGAAAAAGATACAGGTGCACTGATTGGCTTTGAATACTTGGACACTGATATGTAGCCAAATCATGTAAAAAGCTTAAACATAGCCAAATGGACTTGATGTCACCAGGGCCAGGAAGTAGTTTCACTTTAACCGGTGAATTTAACTCACACGGGGGACAAAAAGTGAAAATTGTAAATGAAGAAAAATAGTACAGGGGAGAACACTAAACAAACTAGCAGAATAAAGGGAAACTTTGGGTCTGTGCTGGATCCACTGATCTCAGACAAGGGTGTCTGGCCACTAAAGTTGCTTTAAGGCCCTTGAGCTAAGAGGAATAAATTTGCCAAGCTCTTAGTTAATTGCTGTCCAGTGTTAGCTCCTGCAAAGTGCACGTGTGTGGATGTTGGGTTAAGAAAGAATCAGGCTTTGCCTTTGATGCCCTGGGTCTCTGCCGACCAGCCTGCTAACACACAGGGTAATCTTTCCCCAACCTGGCCGGTAGGAAACGAACAGGATGGGAGCAGCCCATTTTATAACCTGCTCCGATTTTACATGTCAGCCCTGGCTCAGTGGGTGCCCCTCTAAATCAGAAGGTTGTGGGTTCAAGTCCCACTCCAGGAGCTCGAGCACATAGTCTAGGCTGACACTCCAACGTAGTACTGAGGGAGTTACCATCTTTCAGATGAGATGTCAAAACTGAGGCTTTGTCTGCCCTTTTTAGGTAAAAAAAAATCCAGTAGCACTATTGGAATAAAAGTAAGGAGGATCCCCACAGTTTCCTACTCAATATTTCTGCCCTTAACTAACATCTAAAACAGACTATCTGGCCATTTATTTCATTGTAGGAGCGTCCTGTGTGCAAATTGGTTGCCATGTTCTTGCATTACAACAGTCACTACACTTCAAAAGAACTTCATTGGCTATAAAGCAATTTCGGACTAAACATTGTCATGAAAGGCATTCTATAAATGCAAGTTCTTTTTGATTGACTTCAATCATGGAATCATAGCATGGCTGCAGCACAAAAGGAGGCCATTCGGCCCATCATGTCTGTGCCAGTTCTCTGCAAGAGCAGCTCAGCTAGTCCCACTCCTCGACCTTTTCTCTGTATGTCTGCAACTTTTTTCTCTTCAAATAATACGAACTGAAAGCCACGATTGAACCTGCCTCCACCATACTCGTAGGCAGCGCATTCCAGATCCTAACCGCATGCTACGTAAAAACATTTTTCCTCATGTTACTGTTGCTTCTTTTGCCAGTCACCTTAAATCACTGCCCTGTGGTTCTGGAACCTTCTGTCAATGGGAACAATTTCTCCCTATCGACTCTGTCCAGATCCCTCATCAATTTGAACAACTCGATCAAATCTCCTTTTAATCTTTTCTTCTCCAATTTATCTTTTTTCTTCTCCAGGTTTATCATAACTTCCTTGCTTTTGTACTCTACACCCTGAATTCTAAAATCTGGGATCCTGTATGCTTTATTAACTGCTTTCTCAATCTGCCCTGCAATCTTCAATATAACCCCAGCTCTTCTGCTCATGCACCCCGCCCCCCCCTTTAGAATTGTATCCTTTAATTTATGTTACCTCTTTGTTCTTCCTACCAAAATGTATCACTTCATCCTTTTCTGCATTCAATTTGATCTGCCGTGTGTCCGCCCATTCCACCAGCCTGTCGAGGGTTAAATCAGGCATCAGTCCAATCCTGTCAGACTCCTGCTGGGTTTGTTACGTTAAAGTGGCCCTCAAGGTGTCTCAACCTCACCAGAGTGAGGTAATAGAGGCCAGGTCCTGCCTGTGGGTACAGCACTCAGCAGTTAGTCAGTGCCCACAGTACAGCAAG
The DNA here is from genome assembly GCF_036365525.1 of Heterodontus francisci. Classification (NCBI taxonomy): domain Eukaryota; kingdom Metazoa; phylum Chordata; class Chondrichthyes; order Heterodontiformes; family Heterodontidae; genus Heterodontus; species Heterodontus francisci. Next base: position 15,591,493 of record NC_090393.1, read on the forward strand.
TGAGAAGAAACAAAATGTAATAGATTTTTAAAAATGATATGACCCTTTATCCCCCTCCCACTCGCCTTCCCTGCCCAGTGCAAAATACATCCAAGAAAGGTTTCTTAAATAAGTAAAGTTTAAACACCAAAAAACAAACTGGATATAGAGAAGAGATGAAAAACAAGAACAGTCAGCAGAACTGGCCACACTAGAGTTTTCAACATTGGGGAGACATTGTGAATGAGATTTAGGGTTGAAAATGACAAGACCACTCACAAACCCATTTAAACCAAACGGGCTGTGTTAATTTTTTAAGAGTGAGATGTGTGAAAATAGGTCACACTTTTAAATTGGAATTGAAAACTAGTCTCAGTAATGGTCCCATGAAACTATCATCGATTGTTGTAAGAACCCATCTGGTTCACTAATGCCCTTTAGGGAAGGAAATCTGCTGTCCTGTTCTGACCGACATGTGACTCCAGACCCACAACAATGTGGTTGACTCTTAAATGCCCTCTGAAATGGCCTAGCAAGCCACTCAGTTGTCAGGGGCAATTAGGGATGGGTTAAAAATGCTGGCCTTGCCAGTGACACCCACGACCCATGAAAGAATTTTAAAAACAGAATACATGAGACTCAATGGTTGAGCAAGTAGACATTTGGATGGATGAGATTTGATGGTTGAGAGAGACTCGCTGGTTCTGCCAGTGTGTACCTCAACCACAAGAACATTGCAACACTGTCCTCCTGGCACTATAATGTTTATTGGCTCTTTTTTGCTCTCAGGTATTTGAGTCTGTGGAAGAGGCTGAAGGTGAACAAGTAGAGAAAGAAGTGGAGACTGACAATGATAAACAGGCAGTGCCCATTCCAAATGGCACTGTGCCTAATGGCACATGCTCCCCAGACTCTGGACATCCATCCTCCCGCAATTTCTCTACAACGTCTGGCTACTCAGAGCGCAGCTTCAGCACCGAGGAGGTGATGCAGTGCAGCCAGCACACAATGGCACACAGACGGGGAAGTGCGGTAAATAAAGCAGAGGAAATATTTCCTCCCCAAGAGGAATTGCAGGAAAAAGTACCTCCCTTGGAGTGGTTACCAGAAGTACTTCCTACGGCAGATGGATCCAAAGCACTTCCTGTGGTGGATAGATCAGAACAATCACTCCCTGTAGTGGATGGATCAGAACAAGTAGTTCCCTTGGTGGAAGGATCAGAAGAAGTAGTTCCTTTGGTGAAGGGATCAGAAGAAGTAGTTCCTTTGGTGAAGGGATCAGAAGAAGTAGTTCCTGTGGCGGAGGGATCAGAAGAAGTAGTTCCTTTGGCAGAGGGATCAGAAGAAGTAATTCCTATGGCAGAGGGATCAAAAGAAGTAATTCCTTTGGCGGAGGGATCAGAAGAAGTTGTTCCTATGGCGGAAGGATCAAAAGAAGTAGCTCCTGTGGCGGAGGGATCAAAAGAAGTAATTCCTGTGGCGGAGGGATCAGAAGAAGTAGCTCCTGTGGCGGAGGGATCAAAAGAAGTAATTCCTATGGCGGAGGGATCAGAAGAAGTAGTTCCTATGGCGGAGGGATCAAAAGAAGTAGTTCTTTTGATGGAGGGATCAGAAGAAGTAATTCCTGTGGTGGATGGATTGGATCCTGACTGTGAGGAGTCAAAAGGTGACCTTCCTATGTTTAAAACCAAAGAGAATGTGACTGAGCAAGAGATAGTGGGACAAGAAGAAGCACTCCCTGTTGGGCAGGATATGGAAGGCTTTTGTCAGCAGCTGAGTATGGCTGAGAGCAATGCCCATGCAACTTCTCCAGTCTCTTCCACTGGAGTGACATACGCTGTGAGTACTCTTAGTCAATCAATGCCACATTGTTGTTGCTGTGGGAGAGCCAGTGAGAACTCTTATAATTTTCCTTCTTAAATTCAATCCCAGAAATTAGGTACAAAGTCAATAGATTTGTCTTTTTTAACCCTGAATTTTTTTTAAAAAACCAAAACTTCTTATGGTGAGGGATACTGACAGTGGGGAGAAGAAACATTTTCTATTCCAGGTGGCCAACATCCACATTGAGCATCCAACAGTAATGGGCAGGCAAAGGCCAACAGGTCGGTCAAGCTTGCCCCACACTCGTGATGGCTTGAACATCATGACTAGACGTTTGGATGTTCTACAGTTTTAGGCCAAAACTGGACCAAAACCAAATAAATGCCAACCCTAGGTCCCTAAGACTCTGACAGTTCACCAGAATATTTGTGTGAAACTTGCAGAGAGCTGCCAATACTGCAATGTTCCTAAGCTTCTACTCAGTATCTCCTTTCCCCAGTTGACGGATTAAGGACCTTCCCCATGACCTGAAAGACCGATTGTGGTGATCCGAGGGTCTAGAGCCATGTCTCATCACTGGATGGCGCAGTGCGTTGATATCTTACTGGGTCGTGGTGCCACTTGGCAACATTTCTGCCAGAAGTCAGTCTGGGAGTTGGTCTGGTTGTTTTTTATTTGTTCCTGTTAGTAAACCACAATGCGTGTGTGTTTTCTTTTAACCTTTCAGCAAGAATTGCTGGACCTGTACACGGTCAATCTGCACCGGATAGAAAAGGACGTTCAACGCTGTGACCGCAACTATTGGTACTTCACGCCCACTAACCTGGAAAAACTGCGCAACGTCATGTGCAGGTAGTGTCCATCGTGTTTTTTTTTAACTAAGCCTTCGATACAGTGTCATGTGGAAAGCCAGGCAGTAAGATTACAACCCGTGGCATTGGTGGTTAAAGTTTAAACTGGATTGGTAATGAGGGTTACCAACCCTCCAGGATTGACCTGGAGTTTCCAGGACACCGCATGCGAGAAACCCTGGAGATAAATTATGGCAAGTGAGGGGGGGGGTTATTAAATGTGTTTTTGTTTCATTTATTTTGAATGCTTTTCTTTATTAGTTATAAAAGTATTGGAGAAGGGGGTGGAAGTTTGTGCTTCACTGGGCAAAGGGGTAGTGAAAACTCCAGGAATATGTACAAACAGAGTTGGCAACCCTAAAAATGTGGAGGGTGACCAGAATTATATCAAATATTAAGAGTTTCTTAGTTGTGAAGATAGCTTGAAGAGTCAGGATTGTTTACTTTGGAGAAATACTAGCTTAGAAGGGATAATGAGCAAAGCGAAATTATGAAGGGACTGAATACAAGCCAGTTAGACAGCTTATGTGGAAAGGATGCAGACAGTAGAACTTGAGTTCATACCAATAACTATTTCCTTTTGCAGTTATATCTGGCAGCATTTGGAGATTGGCTATGTGCAGGGAATGTGCGACCTCCTGGCTCCACTGCTTGTTGTCCTAGACGATGGCAAGTTCTTTATTTATGGTTTAATTAAATTTAGTGGCGGTCGACCGGCTAACCGAAATAATGATGTTTGTTTTCAAATCAATATTAATTGCCAGTAATAATTCTAAATTGGATTTCTAAAGTAATCCTGCGAGGATGTTGATGTCTTTCCCAGCTGTTCTGTGAGTCCAGTGTCACTCATTTACATCTGCAGATTAGGCTGCTATCTGGCAGAGAGCGACACAGCTCTGCTCTTAAACCCTTGGCTACAGGAGGAGACTATTCAGCCCCTCGAGCCTGTTCCGCCATTCAATTTGATCACTCCATTTACTCACCTTTGTTCCATCTCCCTGAATACCATTCCCGAACAAAAAAATCTCTATCCATCTCAGTTTTGATAATTTTAATTGACTCGCCACCCTCGCCCCACCCCTAGCTTCAACCCCTTGTGAGAAAGAGGACCAGATTTCCTCTTTGTATGAAAAAGCACATCCTGGCATCACCCCTAATGGATTAGCTCTATTTTTATTAGCTTTATTCTGGATTCCCCCACTAATTGAACTGTATGCTCCTACTGTGAGTATGTTGTAAGACAGGGCCGATTTCATTTTGTTTTTGAGCTCACGCACTGATGTACAAATGTTAATGTTACATAATAAATGTGCTCAAGTATTGGGAATAATTTAGTTGTTGTAATAGTAACTTGATAGAATGGAAAATGTAATGTTGGGCTTTGTTTCTGAACTAAAAGCTCACAGTCCAGTCACAGGGTTGAACGTGGGAGGCAGTACTTTGAGAAGGGGATTTTACTCCCACCCCCATCCGCACAACCCCTGGACCATCTACTGAACATTGCAATCCTTCTGCTTGTTCCCCCTTCACCTTCTTGTCTTGCTGCCTTTGTACAGAGGCCATGGCGTTCAGCTGCTTCACCCAGCTGATGAAAAGAATGAACCAGAACTTTCCGCACGGAGGGGCCATGGATACTCACTTTGCCAACATGCGTTCCCTTATCCAGGTACGCTTCACTCCCTATCATTTTAGCCTTTACCATCCTGTAACACCAGGTGTTCATCCACACTAGTTATATGGAGCAGAAAAGTTATGTTAAGCTTGTATCGAACCTTGATTTGACCACACTTGAAGGACTGTGAAATAGTTCCGTATTATAGGTCTCCGTATTATAAAAAGGATATCGATGCACTGGAGAAGGCTGCCACATGGAGTGGTTGAGGCAAGTAGCATAGATGCACTTAAGGGGAAGTTAAATAAGTGCATGAGAGAGAAAGGAATAGAAGGTTATGCGGATAGGGTGAGATGGAATAGGGTGGGAGGAGTCTCGAGTGGCATAGAACACTTAGGCCGAATGCCTGTTTCTGTACTGTGAATTCTATGTAAAAGTCAGTTAATCTTGGGAGATGAACCTTCCCTGGATCAAAAACTGCTGAGGAATCTTGCTGATAACATCACCTGACTCCATCCCTACCTCAGCTCATCTACTGCTGAAACTATCAGCCATGTCTTTGTTACCACCAGACTTGACAATTCTAACACACTCATGGCTGCACTCCCACATTCTACCCTCCGTAAACTTGACGTCATCCAAAACTCTGCTGCCTGTGTCCTAACTCGCACCAATTCCCGTTTACCCTATGCTCACTGACCTACATTGGCTCCTGGTTCAGCAACATGTTGATTTAAAAATGTTCATCCTTGCTTTCATGCCCTTGCCCCTCGCTATCTCTGTAATCTCCTCCAGCCCCACATCCCTCCAAGATATCTGCGCTCATCTAATTCTGGCCTCTTGAGCATTCCCGATTTTAATCGCTCCACCAATGGCAGCTGCACCTTCGGCTGCCTCAGCCCTAACCTCTGGAATAGCCTCCCTAACCCTCCCTTCCTCAGATTCCACCTTAAGATGCTTCGTAATACCTAACTCTTTGACCAAGCTTTTGGTCATCTCCCCTAATATCTCTTTATGTGGCTTGTTGTCAAATTTTGCTTTCTAATGCTTTTGGGATATTATATAGCACCTTTAACATAATAAGCAATGGTTCTTAATCTGGCTTTCTGGAATGTTGTGATATACACTGTGGGTGCTGTTTTGCAGTGTAGCTCAGAAATAGCACTCAGTTCTGAGTCAGAAGTTGATGCATTCAAGCCCCAGGCCAGGACTTCAGGACATGATCTGGGGTGACTCCATACGACCATACAAATTAGGAGCAGAGGACGGAAAGGGCTATCACCAGGGGGCATAATTTTAAGGTGATTGGAGGAAGGTTTAGGGGAGATGTCAGAGGTAGGTTCTTTACACAGAGAGTGGTGGGTGCGTGGAATGCACTGCCAGCGGTGGTTGTAGAAGCAGATACATTAGGGACATTTAAGTGACTCTTGGATAGGTACATGGATGATAGTAGACTGAAGGGTATGCAGGTAGTTTGATCTTATAGTAGGTTAAAGGGTCGGCACAACATTGTGGGCCGAAGGGCCTGTACTGTGCTGTTATGTTCTATGTTCTAAGTAGGCCATTCAGCCTGTTGAGCCTGCTCTGCCATTTAATAAGATCGTGGCTGATCTGTTTCTGACTCAAATTCCACACTCCCATCTACCCCCAATAATCTAAGATTCTTGTTAGGCAAGGGAATCAATCTACCTCCGCCTTAAAAATATTCAATGACCCCCGCCTCTACCACCTTCTGAGGCAGAGAATTCCAAAATCGCACAACCCTCTGAGAGAAAAAATTTCTCCTCGTCTCTGACCTAAAAGGGCGACCCCTAATTTTAAAACCATGCCCCCTAGTTCTGGACTCACCCACAAGAGGAAACATCCTCTGCACATTCACCCTGTCAAAACTGTTCAGGCTAAGTCTGACTTCAACTAAGTCTCCCCTCATTCTTCTAAACTCCAGTGAAAACAAGCCCAGTCTGTCCAACCTTTCCTCAGACAACCCACTCATTCCAGGTATCTTTATTGCAATAGTGAGACAGTGCCGCCTTATCTTGGGTGCCATACTTCAGAAGGGATGTTAAATCGAGGCTTATAGTTACTATTTATTATCCCAGTGTTCTGGAGAATATTCATTTCTCAAGCAACACCGCACAAAAACAAATTGATTGTGGAACATTTTGCTGTTTATGGGATCTTACTGTGCACAAGTCATATTTGCCTATATAATAGTGACCACTGAATTTTTCTCTCTTGAGAAATCTCTCGGGCAAATTGTGACTTTATTTGATGGAGAGTCATAAAGCTCAGGGGAAATAGACTTGCCTTGCTTCTGGCAATTTTGTGATGTTTTTAACCGAGTATCTCACATACCTCTCATAAAGAAGATGGAACCTATGGGTGTACATGACCATAGCTGTGATATATGCTTCAGCTCCCAAGATCCATGTGAGAGCAGATGAGAGAGTCACTGAAACTTCTGTCTCTCATAAGAGGATTAAGGTTGGCTATTGTCACCCATCCTATTTGATGTCATCATTTATGATGTGTTGCTTTGGATATTTCTGGAAGTATGGCATTGTGCTGTTGGTAGACGCACTTTGACTACTACATTCTATTCATCAGTAGGATATGGTGGTGAGTGCCCCAAGGCACAGTTACCACTTTGTGAGGTTCAAGAGGGCGTGTTAAGGCTCCTGGACAATATGAGGTATATGTGTCCCAGTTGGTCATATCAGTATCTGGGGGCCACAGTGGATGACTTTTAACCTGGATATGCTCACCTAAACATGATCCTTCAGGAGCGTGCTGAAAAGGGTGAAGGGCACTTAAGTCTTTCTCACCACTAACAAAGTCCCCGTGTGGCATACAAGACATGTGTCCAGTTCTCCTGTGTTGCAGCGCCTTTCTTTACCTCAAGGGCGAGATCCAGGACTGAGCTGTCAGGTGGGTTAGCGGCAAAAGGGGAAATGGTTTTGGGCAGGGATTCTCTTTCCTATTCCAATCTGTCTCTGGGCACCGTAAAGAGAGAAACAGCCTCACTGTCAGAACGTCTCTTTGTAAAGATGCTAGAGGGGAGGACTGAATTAAGTAGTTGGTGGAGAGCAAGCCTGGTACAAGGCATTGAGCCTGGTTATCTAGCATGTGGCAAGTTGTCCTTTGTAGCTCCATCCACCAAACTGAAGGTGAGTGTCATGCAGCTGACATGGAATCTATAAGCCTTGAGTTAAAAGCTCTTCTAAGGCATTATCTGAAGACTGGGTCTTTGAATTTTATCCAGGGTTTAATGGCTGCCATGCTTCAATTGTGAAGAGGCAAGCAGTATTTTAACCCCTTGTGAGCTGATTATATGTTGATTGCTTTTAAGAATTACACCCTCTGTTTTAGCCTGCACACACTGGTCCGACAGCAGGGCATTTCCTTACTTTCAAAAGAGTTGGGTGAAAGGGGGCAGAGTTTGGATTGGGGGAGGATTTGGACTGAGGAAGATTCAACGATTTTGTGTTGCCAGCAAAGAATGAGTTGGAGAAGCAGAGACTGGGATCAGAGTCTTTACTTTAACAAAGTGAGGTGCTGCAGAAGGAACTTTGGTGTTCTTGGAGCTTAGGAGGAATGAAGAAAATCTCCATAGCAGTACTGGTGAAAACAGAGAGAGCAACCTGCAAGTTTGCGACAGAGAGTGAGAGGTTGGAGGCCAAAGGGGTGAGGGGAATCGCCAGTCAGCGGGCGAACTGGTTCTTGCAAAAAAGCTGACACCTCTTAATGTGATATGTGTATGTGTCTCTGTTCCAGATCCTGGATTCAGAATTGTTTGAGTTAATGCACCAGAATGGCGACTATACCCACTTCTACTTCTGCTATCGCTGGTTTCTGCTGGACTTCAAGCGAGGTAACTGGTTGTACGGGGCTTTACTTCTTCCCATCTTATTCCCCCTAATTTTTCCTGCCACATACCTTTTCAGGCCTTTTGGTACCTTGATTCACTATCTAGTACAAGTTGGAGATGGTCTGTGCCTCAGAACATTAGCTATCAATGCCACTTCATAGTAGAGCACCAGGAGACACTGTGGCAAGCAGAATAATGAACTCCTTGTCCAAAGACAGAATATCTGTTTACGCAGCATTCAGTCAACAACAACAGTTTGTATTTAAATAATGCCTTTAACGTAATAAAATGTCCCAAGGTGCTTCCAAGGAACATTATAAAGCAAAACTTGACACCGCGCCATGAAAGGATAGATATTAGGACAGATCTCCAAAACCTTGGTCAAAGAGGTAGGTTTTAAGGAGTGTTTTAAAGGAGGAAAGAGGGGTGGAGAAGCGGAGAGGTGCGGGAGGGTATTCCATAGTTTGGGGTTTAGGCAACTAAAGGTGCAGCCACCAAAAAGCAAGACCATAGAGAGATTTGAAAACAGGGATGAGAATTTTTAAATTGAGACATTGCTTAACTGGGAGCCAATGTAGCTCAGCAAGCACAGGGCAAACGGAACTAGGTGCGAGTTACGACACAGGCATCAGAGATTTGGATGACATGAAGTTTACGGAGGGTGGAATATGGAAGGCCGGCCAGGAGTGCATTGGAATAGTCAAGTCTGGTGGTAACACAGGCCTGGATGAGGGTTTCAGCAGCGGATGAGCTAAGGCTGGCCAGTGTCAGGCGATGTTATGGAGATGGAACTAGGCAGACATAGTGATGGCACGGATATGTGGCTGATCACCATCAACCACAAAGAGCCAAAGTGGGATGGATTTGAGGGTGAACATAAACCAGTGATTGGATGACACACCTGCCTAAATCCATTGCATAATAAATAGATTTCTAACTGGTTCTTCCTGGCCTACCCAAGATGTCCCTTTCTGCTGCGTGGGTAGAGATTTTGTTTTGGAGTTTGGCAGACTGCGGGTTCTTCCAAAGCCACAGAGATATCCAATCAGCCAGCAGGGTTACAACGTGAACGCGTGACGGTCGTGTCCTTGACCCATATATCCTGGCCACTGCCATGCCCCCATCCCCCCACCCCAAACCCATTCTACATTGAATTGAACGTCCACAAGAATATTCTAGAGTCAGCTCTGCCTCTTGTTAAAACTTCACTGAGTGAATACATGTGTCCAATGCAGTGCAACATAACCTTAAACTATCAGTATAAAACACACAATGACAAAACAGCTGGGAATGAGTGCATGCATGTGTGCACGTGTATTTGTGTCCACTGCAAGTAACATTCACGCCACACAAGTGCCAGGCAATGACCATCTCAAACATGAGACGATTTAACCATCTCCCCTTGACATTCAGTGGCATTACCATCACTGAATCCCCCACTATCAATATACTGGGAGTTACCATTGACCAGAAACTGAACTGCACCAGCCACACAAATACTGTGGCTACAAGAACAGGTCAGAGGCTGGGAATTCTGTGGTAACTCCCCAAAGTCTGTCCACCATCTACAAGGCACAAGTCAGGAGTGTGATGGAATACTCTCCACTTGTCTGGATGGGTGCAGCTCCAACAACACTCAAGAAGCTCAACACCATCCAGGACAAAGCGGCCTGCTTGATTGGCACCCCATCCAGCACCTTCAACTCCCTTCACCATTGACGCATAGTGGCAGCAGTGTGTACCATCTACAAGATGCATGGGAACACGAACATCTGCATGTTCCCCTCCAAGCCACACACCATCCTGACTTGGAACTATGTCGCCGTTCCTTCACTGTCACTGGATCTCCTTTTTTAACAACACTGATGGTGTACCTACACCCTAAGGACTGCAGCAGTTCAAGAAGGCAGCTCACCACCACCTTCTCAAGGGAAGTTAGGGATGGGCAATAAATGATGGCCTAGCCAGCGATGCCCACATCCCAGATTGATACAGTGGCATCAATAATTTTAATGATCAAATACAGTTTACACACTGTAACAAGGCAGTAAATACAAAAGCTGGATTTTATCCCCAATTCTTTGGTGAACAGGTGATTATCTGTTGAAACTGTCTGCTCCTTTGCTCTAGCCCTGTTCTGCCCTTCCCTCTTATGGCAGTTCTTTACAATGCCATGTGGCAGCCATATAACCAGGACATGGTCCACCCTCATCCAATCAATGACACTGGCCCATTTAACCCATATATAAACATGCTTCTATTTTAAATCCCCCCTAGCTCTTTTCAACAGTTTTCCAGCAGACCCAACTTACAATGAACTGCAGTTAGGCTGGTTTAGGAGTAATCTGATGAAAGGTCACAGACCTGAAACGTTAATTCTGTTTCTCGCTCCACAAATGCTGCTGAGTATTTCCAACACTTGCTGTTTTTATTGTAGTTTAGGATTACACTGTTTAGCCTCAAGTGTGAAGAATGCCTACATTGGTGAAGTGTTGGGAGGACAGCCTCTGCTCCTGGAACTAAGCCGCAGCATTTTCAGTAGCTTGAGGAGATATGGGGCAAAAAAGCACAATTACCCCTTTTTCTCCTCTCTTCCCCTTTTCCTCCTCTCTTCTCATCGTACTTTTTTTCCTTTGGGGTTTCTGTAGCCTGTGTCCTCTTTTCCCTCTGCAGAGTTGGTCTATGGTGACGTGTTTTCAGTCTGGGAGACCGTTTGGGCAGCAAAGTACACCTCATCCGCTCACTTCGTGCTCTTCATTGCACTGTCACTGGTGGAGCTTTATCGAGACATCATTCTGGAAAATAACATGGACTTCACTGACATCATCAAGTTCTTTAACGGTGAGTGAGAGAAGGTGTGGCTAGAGAGCTCTAGTTGTTTGGGAACACCTGGAGTTGGCCCCTCATGGCTGTTGATGTGAGCAGAAGACGCTGCCTATAATCTCCACCACTGAAGGAGGAATAAATGAGTGCCAACATACCCAACCCCCACCCTGTCTAACCCAATTAAAGAATGGAGAGAGTAAGGTCATAGGAACAGGCGAAGGCCATTCAGCCCCTCAAGTCTGTTCTATCATGTTATATCATGGCTGATCTGTATCTTTCCTCCATTTATCCCCTTATTCCTCCATTACCTCTATCCCTTACTATTCTTACCCAACTTTGTCTAAATCCCTGCTGATTTGCATGCCTGGGAGGAAGGCTGGTGAAAGATCTGTATCATTAGAGGGGTGATTTCATCTCCTTTATCTAGGCGGGATTCATACTCGGGTTCCTGAAATGAAAAGATCTCGGTATAACTCACTGAAACATCCAGTGCCTCCCTTCCCCCTGCCTCTTACACCCCAAGGCAGAGAGAAGGTGTCAGTCTCCTCTACTGGTTCCCTGTCCTGAAGTGGAAGGTTAACCCCATGAGACCCCTTTCCTTGACTTCTGAACCCTGCTAACTACCCACTTCCTAATTTGCCTTCTAGAAATGGCTGAGCATCACGACGCAAAGCAGGTGCTGAAGCTGGCACGGGACCTCGTTTACAAAGTGCAGACACTGATCGAAAATAAATGAGGAGGAGAAGGAAGATGAGGGCACCCAGACAGCACATCAGCAGAGTATTGTGGGTGAAGCCTAGGGCACTCTGGCTGTCCAATCTATACATTGTTATTTATAGTATTACATTTGTGCTGGGGCCACTGGTTTAGCCACTGTGTCTTCTGTTGCAGTGAGCGATGTTGAAGAGTGTTGTTCTCCTTTCTCGCAAGGCTGCAGCTTAAAAACTCTTGGGTTCCTCCATAATTGCTGCATCTGCAGAAGCTCACAGCTGCTGATTCTATGGGCCTTTTCTATGTATGGTCTCTTTTTGTTTTATTAATGTATGTTCAGTATGTCAAAGCCTACAAGGTACCAGGGGACATCCATTTAAAACTGAGGCATTCAGATTGTAAGAAGCAACGTCAGGGCAGATCTTTTTCACCCAAGGTAGGCCATCTAAGCAGACAGTATAAATGGGAAATACCTCAGGGGATTTGGGCTACTGGTGAGAAGGGAGGTAGACAGTGTTGAGATCTACCAAACATGGGCTGAGCTTGTTGGCTGAATGACCCTTTCCTGTTCCCTGTGTAAGTTAGCATTAACTCACCTTTATCTCCCCATCATCTTTTTAGGGATTATTTTTCATCAAATGACAAGTTTCTTCAATGGCAGCCGGCATAGGGTTCAATTCCTGCCATCCCAGCTTGGTCAGTGTGTAGCAATCAGCTGCAAAACTCAGTGGCCACCACTTGGGGCTGCAGTTGGCATGACACAGAAGTTCCAAAGCAATGGAAGTACAAGTATTGGGACCAGTTCTCATGCGCCAGTCTTCTGCCTGTTGTGCACTGTTGAAATTGCTGCCCCCGGTCCTGTTTCTTACAGGGGGCCTTCATTCCAGCTTTTACCATCTGCCCCTATTCTTTTGAGCTGTGCAGCCGTCCACTTCTGTAGGATATTGTTAGGACCGAGGTGGGAGGAGTGCACTGTCTTTCTCTCGTTCCACTTCTCCGCAGGTCACAATATATATTTAAATGTCTACCCAGTTACCAATATGGCCAATTCTTTACTGTATTTTTATTTCAGAATAATATTCACCAACCACGTTTCTTTAATAAACAACAAAATTATTAATTTATTATAAAACAAGACTTATTCAGTAAAGGTGCAAAGCATTAACACACAGATTGAAATATGAAAATTCCCTTTTAAATTAGCCCAACACACATGCACATACACATACCGTTAAAGAAAAAATAAAGTTTTTCTCTGCGGAGCTTTACAAAAAAAAGACAAAAAAAATATTTTTGCCAAATACTTGTTATTTCTTGAAGGAAGAGAATAAGATATTTATTTATTTATATTTAGAGATACAGCACTGAAACAGGCCCTTCGGCCCACCGAGTCTGTGCTGACCAACAACCACACGTTTATACTAACCCGACAGTAATCCCATATTCTCTACCACCTACCTATGCTAGGGGCAATTTACAATGGCCAATTTACCTATCACCCGTAAGTCTTTGGCTGTGGGAGGAAACTGGAGCACCCGGCGAAAACCCACGTGGTCACAGGGAGAACTTGCAAACTCCGCACAGGCAGTACCCAGAATTGAACCCGGGTCCCTGGAGCTGTGAGGCTGCGGTGCTAACCACTGTATCACCCCAGATAATGGAATGATATCAGTTATCCCTTTATTCTGGTGTCCAAACACGCGTAGACGGCTGTCACAAGGATCTTGTTGGAGCAGTTCTCTTCAGGCGACATCGAGGCTTAGTCTGGCAGGCTTTCCTGGAGAAATGCTGCATCAGGGGTTTCAGCTATCACATGCTGGATTCTCAGGGATTCTCAGAGAGGTGGCGAAAGGATGAACTGATGTCTTCTCTCTCAGCAGGCTGACCCCCAACTGACGCAAAACAATATCCAAAATGAAACCAATTCTTGACCACCATAAATCTTGACACGTCACTTCTCTATAAATAACTCCCCCTCGTCACCAATGCTCTTGCTGTTTACTTAGCTGAAGACGTGTGACTTCCAGTAAGTGTGTTTCTAAACCAAGTCACAAAGTCCTTCAAGAGACCTTTAAAAAAATCAAAGTCCAGCATCTATATAATCTCTTCAGTTCTCCAAAGGAATCCATTTCCACAATTTTAAAACGAGTCTTCATAAAATATTAAAAAATGGAAGTACTTTCATAACATTATCTTGCTCAATCCTGCAATCAGACTCGGTTCTTATACAGGGTCCCTTAATTTGAGTTTGATTTGGATTACAGTTTAAACGGGGGCTCAGTGGGTAGCACTCTCGCCTCTGAGTCTGAAGGTTGTGCATTCCATTCCAGTGATTTAAGCACATAATCCAGGCTGACACTGCAGTGCAGTACTGAGGGAGTGCTGCACTGTCGGAGGTGCTGGCTTTCAGATGAGGCGTTAAGCTGAGGCTCCGTCTGTTCTGTCAGGTGGATGTAAAAGATCTCACGCATTGGGCTGAATTTTATAAGCCCAAAAATGGCGGCCCGCCGCGATTCCATGCGTGGCGGCTCATTTAAATAAACAGGGTGGGCACCCCACCCCCCTGTCCCCGAGGGCGCTGACGCCATTTTTGTAGGGCAATCAGCCCTACCAGGAAATTTAAATATTTAAAGGGAAATGGTATTAAAATAAATAAATACATCTCTTTTGCCCCTCTCCCTCTTCCCCAATAGCAATTAAATTAATTATTTTCCCTTTTCCCCCCTCCCCCCACAAACTGCACAAACTTTCAACTCCAAACCTTCCCACCATTCCCGACACCCATGACATCAATTTGACCCCGTTCCCAACCCCCGCACTGATAAATTTAACTCCCCCCTCCTTACCCCCCCCCCCCAGGCCTTGCCAGAGTCGAGTTCCATGGTCAGCCTCATCCAGGGCCAACTTCAGGCCACCCCACCTCGGATCCCGACGTTGAGGGCTCCTCAAAATCCAGCCCATCATTTTGAAGAAGAGCAGGAGAGTTCTCCTGTATTTATCCCCCAACCAACATCAAAAAAACAACTCACTTATCTTTATTGCTGATCGTGGGATCTTGCTGTTGTCAATTTGACTGCTGCGTTTCCTACAACAGTGACTACACTTCAAAAGTACATCATTGGCCATAAAGTGCTTTGGGATATCCTGAGGTGGTGAAAGGCAGTATGTAAATGCAAGTTCTTTTCTTTTAACTTCTATTCATGTACAGTGTGATTCTGCTGATTGTTCTGCACTCCTCTCCAATTGTGGCTACGTTGAGAGTCTCCGTCACCTTCAGTCCCAGGCAGGCATTTAAAGACAGCCTCTTCTGCTTATTTCTTGCAGCCAGTGCCAGACAGATATATGGAATGGGCTTTCAGCAGACGCAGTGGCTACTGTTCCAATTAAACCCCTTCAGGAAAAGAATCAAACATATTGGGAACTGCATCGACAGTTATGAGCCAAGATGGAATAATTCACAGTAGTTGCCAGGGGAAAGGTTGGGGGATGGGAGATACTGTCCTCGGCAATTGGCTAGCAGTCATTGAAATAAAATCCACAGGCAGAGTAAGGTTAGATGACTGATTGCCCTCTGTAACACACTGCCGAGTTCCTGGGGTCAGTATGGAGTCACTGCAGTCCTTGAGAAGGAAATTTGACATTGACAGTTAGAGGGGGTAGCTTTCAAAAGGGAACTAGTTGCATACTTCATGCCTAATCACAAGAAAGTATCATTTCAGATTCAGCTCCGCAGACAGCATTCCAATGTAAAGTACTTCTTCAGAGTCTGGAATTTGATTAATTCTGGATTGAAGGTTACAGGAGCCCTGAAGCAAATAATCTACGTGTAGACATCTCTGATTTTTCCATATATTTGTGACATTAACTGTCTTGTACGGACAGAGTCTCAGAAGCAGTTGATATTTCTGTGAAATGGCAGCAGATCCACTGTCAGTGCAAAATTAGTCACAAGAATCAGTGGCTGGAATAATTTACTATAAGTCTGTAAATCAACCAAATTATCCGTTTCTTGGAAATTGAGTCAGTCTGTTATTGACCACTGTATTTCTCTGCTATTTACTAACCATGGGTCACCATCGAGTGAAGAACTTAGCCATTGAGGGGCAAGGATCAATCCCAGTCCTCTGTTTAGTTAATTGATCCTGTACGATTATACAAAACGGACGAGAAGAGGTATCAAGCCTGCCCCATGATTTGATTTTTGATTTAGAGATACAGCACTGAAACAGGCCCTTCGGCCCACCGAGTCTGTGCCGACCATTAACCACCCATTTATACTAATCCTACACTAATCCCATATTCCTACCACATCCTCACCTGTCCCTATATTCCCCTTACCACCTACCTATACTAGGGGCAATTTATAATGGCCAATTTACCTATCAACCTGCAAGTCTTTTGGCTGTGGGAGGAAACCGGAGCACCCGGAGGAAACCCACGCAGACACAGGGAGAACTTGCAAACTCCACACAGGCAGTACCCAGAATTGAACCTGGCTCGCTGGAGCTGTGAGGCTGCGGTGCTAACCACTGTGCCAACAGTGCCACTGCATCTATTGTTTACCCACCACCACCCTCCCCTCTGCCACCTCCTGGGAGAGCCAATAAAATCTCTGGCAGAACTCTTCGAATTTGACAATTCCCTAAAGCAATCAAGCAGGCTGCAGGATATCTTGGTTCACCATGGTCACAACTCACTAGCAACTTGTCCCCTCTAACGGGCAATGTGAACATACTTTCAAAGGACTGTACTGACTCCATACTCACCCCATGTCTTGGCCTCGTGTCCCAGACACCTAATCTGACTGAGTTTATAAAAGCAGAATACTGCGGATGCTGAAAATCTGAAATAAAAACTGAAAGTGCTGTAAATACTCAGCTGGTCAGGCAGCACGTGTGGAGAGGGAAACAAGAGTTAACGTTTCAGGTCAATGGCCTTTCATCAGAGTTGACAAAACCTGAAATGGTAACCCTGTTTCACCCTCTCCACAGATGCTGCCAGACTCTGATTTTATTGGTATAAACTGTAGTCCTACTGTCTGAATCTTTTTCACAAAATATGTCTAACTGGATTGCATTCAGTCCCTTCATAATTTTAGAAGCTTCAGTCATTATCCCTTCTAAGCCACTGTTTCTCCAAAGTAAATAACTTGACTCTTGGAGCTATAAGAACATGAGAAATGTGAGCAGGAGTAGGCCATATAGACCCTCAAGCTTGCTCCACCATTCAAAAGATCATGGCTGATCTGATCTTGGCCTCAACTCCACTTTCCTGCCTGTTCCCCATAACCCTTCACTCCTCTGTAGTTCAAAAATCTGTCTACCTCAGCCCTGAATACATTCAATGACCCAACAACCTCCACTGCTGTCTGGGGAAGAGAATTCCAAAGATTCACGACCCTCTGAAAGGCTCCCTCTCTCCAGCCTTCTTAAACTTAAAATAGACTGAGCAGCTGGGCCACTATTGTCAGGGTGGTGTCAGTCTCTGACAATAGGCATAAATAGGCCCTTAACAAGGTGAATTGGCTACCCACCACTTGCTGGTGGGTAGCCCTGCCACCTCCCCCATCCGCCCTCTAGGACATGGCCTGGGACGTGATAGAGGCGGGGAACTGGCACACCGGCCGGCAGCATGAAATTCTGTACCCGTCCCTATCGGGGCCAAAAAATTCCACTCACAGATTCCCAATACGGAGCCTACTGGACTCCAATCAGATCCACTCCCACTAATAGTGACTGTCAGCTTATGTAATTCCAACCAACTGCCTATCAAGTATCATATCCCATGAGGCCTATTTTTTTCATCCATACAATACTCTATCAAACTTTGTTGAAAGTCAAATAGTGGGGTGGAAATATGTGTGTTACAGATAGCCTTTGCAACCCTGGCTTAGTGAGGTGAAGCCGGAAAGTATCAGCCCATGTTTGTATTCCTGCTTGCTATCCTGGAAGCCTCCCTTCCAAGTGCCAATGTGGATTTTTGGTGAGGACAGGATGGTGCCTGGTAACAAGTGAATAGTCTGGTGAAGTTAACACGTGAATAATGGCCACTGAGCAGAGGTACCAGAAGGTGGCGGGGGCCTAGTGAGATGGATCTCGACAAGGAGTCAAGACCTTCAGGATTTGGAGGAGAAGAAAATTGTAATTGCAGGTGCAGACCTGCATCCTGTTGTTCTGTGGTGCAACATGTTGAGGCATTTCTGGGAGGAGCCCCAGAGGGGAAAAAAAATTGGAACTGTGGCCTGGGACAGTGGATTACTTCCTCCTATATCAGGGCATTTGAATGTTCCTTCTCCTCCTCTGGAATCATATTCTCCCTTCCTTCCATACTGTATACCGTAATACAGTAAAAGGAGTGTATGTACGCCTGCTCGCCCTGATGGCGATGATGAGCGGCCTAGATAGAGTGGACAGGAAGGACCTGTTTCCCCTGGCGGGGAGGTCAGTTACCAGGGGGCACAGATTTAAGGTGATTGGTAGAAGGGTAAGAGGGGACATGATGGGAAACATTTTCACCCAGAGGGTGGTGGGTGTCTGGAATTTGCTGCCAGGAACGGTGGCGGAGGCAGAAACCCTCAATTCTTTTAAAAGGTACCTGGACATATACCTGAGGTGCTGTAACCTGCAGGACTATGGACCAGGTGCTGGAAGGTGGGATTAGTTTGGGCAGATACTTTTTTCGGCCGGCGCAGATACAATGGGCTGAATGACCTCCGTCTGTGCTGTACTTTTTCTATAGTTCTATCATACTATCACCTTTACACAAGGTGTTATCATTGTACAACGCACATATTTCTCTTTCTGTTTCATGAGCTAGGCCCTAGCTTCAAATGCTATGGGAGCAATTTTAACGCAGCCCATCCATCGGGAAACTGATGCAATCAGGGCAATGCTGGTTTGACCCCCGCCCCCACCCAAGTGCTCAAATTTACTCTCCATTGAAGTTAAAGGAAAGTAGCAATGGGTGGAGTGTAAAACTGGTCTTGCACCCAATTCCATGTATTTCCCATCTGGTGAGTGTTTACCTTTATAAACCAGCTGTATCTCATAGCACAGGAGTCATATTTCATCCTTTACTTCAAAACCTGAAGTTTGCAATTTACACCGGTACTAGAACCTTTCATCGAAGTCATTTCCCTTGCTTTTCTCGTGTACTTTCTGACCATCACTCTGCAACACCTCCCCCAAAAATAAGCCCTCATCATCTGCTTTACCATTCCCTTTGTCTCAACAAAAAAGCCATTTGTTGAGATTGCTATTTACAAAGACAACACAAGGTGTCTCTTCCTGCCTTCTAACAGAAGCTGATTTCACTTCCATTTCCCTTTCCCCATGTTTGTTACATTTGGGATGGGGGCACGGATATGGGTGGGGAACAACTGTCAACATCCTGGGATCTGAAGAGCCACTGAATCTGTTTCTCAGAAGAGCAAAGGAGTCCTCCTCAGTGACCTGGCCAATATTTATCCCTCAGTCACATCACTAAAAAAACAGATTATCTGGTCACTGTCACATTGCTGTTTGTGGGAGCTTGCTATACGCAAATTGACTGCTGTGTTTCCTATATTACAATAGTGACAGCACTTCAGAAATACTTCATTGGCTGTAAAGCGCTTTAGGGTGTCCTAAGGTCATGAAAGGCGCTATAGAGATGCAAGTTTTTCACAGATTTTTAAAGGCAGTTCATAACCTCCATCAATTTCGGCATGAAGATGAAATGTACAGTGGATCTGCTGGATCCACCCAAATTACTCCGGGCTGGATTTTGTGTTGGAGGCGGTGCTCGCAATGCCCTCCAAAAAGGCGGGGAAAACTCTGCCTCTGACTTTTTGTGCCCACCTCTCCCCCCATCCCCCCCACCAATCACCGGAGAAATCCTCCAGTCTTTTGAAATCAAGGTTTCACGAGCTGGTATCCCTGTCCCCTTTAAAGACACGGATCCCACCTCCAAGAACTGCCAGCCAATCAGAGGGCTCGGAGCTCAGCGATAGCAGCAGCGTCACTGGGAGTGGTGGCCACTGTCGGTACTGCAGAGGCCTTGGACCCAGGCCCAGCGCTGGAACCTTGGAACAAAGGTGGATGAGGCAGGGTCGCTGGGCCAGCCCGGAAGGCGAGGAGGGTGTTGGGGGGGGTGGGGGGTGGTCGTGTTGTCCAGGGGAGGGGGGTCCCAGATGGTAAACTGGTTCCCAGCGGAGGTCTCCATGGGCCACATATTCATGATGGGGGACCCCCCCCCCACCAAAAGCCCACAGAGAGGTCACCTTGTGCTGCAAGATACTAATGGCGGTGGGAAGAGGCCCTTAATTGGCTGTTACTAAGCCTCTGGGCAAGAAAGCCGTCATTGGCCCATCCTATCCCTGGAACGCTTGGCGACGGGGAGACGACGAACCCTCCAACCACCACCACCCGTCGTGATACTCCGTGCCCCCCTGCCTCCGACCCCACCTCAGGGGGCCACATAAAATCCTGGCCTGCATGTTTATTCCAATCTACTGTTCACATTCTTATCAACTACACTTGGCTCTAACATTTTGCTATTTTCTAGTTTGTGTGAGCTTCCCTGATCTATCCACCTTTCCCTTACTCCTACCCTGACTATCCAGCACTAACCAAAGTGTCACTTTTCACATATGTCACATATCTATTAGCTGTTAACAGTTGCAACAAATATCCTAAAACTTCCACACAAGTGTCTATTTTCTGTCAAACCTAAAGTAGGCTTTAACTCATCCTCCAAAGTCTAATAAAAGAATGCAATGTACCATTAGCAAAGCTCAAATTAATTCTGAAAATTGGTCGCAGGGTTTCCACCAGCACGGAGGCGGTCTAAGAAATGCTAGCGTTGGGTCAAAATCCTGGAACTCCCTCCCTAACAGCACTGTGGGTGTACCTACCCCGCATGGACTGCAGTGGTTCAAGAAGGCAGCTCACCACCACCTTCTCAAAGGCAATTAGGGATGGGCAATAAATGCTGGCCTTGCCAGCGACGCCCACATCCCATGAAAGAGTGAAAAACAAGGCCATAACAGTCCTTTTTAAAAGTTTGCATCTGTAAAATCTTGCTTTAATCTCCTAAGGCCATTAGAAACCCTGGTGGTGTTCCTCCCTTGGGAGGGAATTGTAGTCAGTCCGTTGCTCCTGCTTCTGCCTCCTCTTCCTCTCCCCAGGAAAGTCAAAGCCTGCTTCTTCTTTCGCACAAGACAATGGAGAAAGCTTGACCGAGCCGCCCAACTAAAATAACTTTGAATGGTGCTGCTAGCACAATTCAAAGTGATCGTGCAATCTTCTGAAGATTGCACATTGGATTTGTCTACTGTTGTCTTGACTAGCAGCTCGGAAGTTGCATTCCCAAAGTTACTGGTAGGGAACTCCTAGCTTGCAAGTGAGAAATTTCCTGACCTTGGCGAGGCGTGAATGAACAATGATTTATAACAATGAGGAAATAAAGCCACACCAGCCTAGCGCACACACAAGTAACTGCAGAGCCAGATGTGTAGCTGGGTTTCCTTCAACTTACAGTGGTGGCCTCCTCGAGCCCAAGTGCCCGTGTGTTCTGACTTGCGATATCCAAACCGGTTGTAAATTTTGAAAATGTCTGTGTCACTGCCTGGTGTAAAATGTTGTTCTGTAAATGGAGATTATTTGCTTTTAAATGTTGTAAACACTATCTATTGTAAATGTTTAAACACAGAAAAGGTATCTATATGCGGATGAATATATATATATATATAAAATATATATATATAAGTACCAGTGAATTGTGCACTCTCTAAAGAGACAACAAAGAGCCACTTAGTGCTTTATATTGTGGGCCACAATTCCCTACTGTGTGCCAAGTTCCTCTCCTCTCGATATTGTTTTCTGTTGATGTTTTGATTGGTTTATATTTAATAGGACCACCTCACGTCAGCAATGGGCTCCAAACCTGCCTTATATTTGAAAAGAAAATCCCTGGCTTCCCTGTCACAGAGGACGATGCAATCTTGTGTGTGCAGGAAAGCGATGTGTTGTTAGTCAATCTACATTCTTCTCTTGCTGGGGTGAGATATCTGATCCGATTGACTGCCCTCTCTCCACAGGCGCCACAACTTCCTGACCGTCTTGCACACTGTTCTACGGTCAACCAGTATCACTATTCAGAGCTACATTTGATTTAACTTTATAAATCACATTAAAGGTGCTCTGTCGAGTGTCGTTCTTGCAGTTATTTGGAATGTGAATTAAGTTCAGGAGATGTTGTATCTCAAGAGGAGCCCATAGCTGATGTAGTCAGGATTTAAAGGCAAAGGGACAAGGAGTTGATTTTCAAGAGATTTGTGATCCCCTGAGCCTGCTTTCGAAACCCGCTCTATTATTGACACAGATTAGCCCATTAATGAGCTAGACTGTTCCAAGTACAGCATGATCATCAAAAGAATTGCCAAATAAATCATGAGTGTAATGCCATTGATTCTTAAAGAAAAAAAGGACGGAAACAATCTATAAAGTTGATCAATTTCAAAACATGAAATAAATGACTTGCCCCTTTGTTCTGCAAGTCATTAATTCCTCTGTCAGTTTGATCTTTCGCAGTGCCTGGACTGTGCTGTGGTTTGCTAACACTGCCCCATACTTCAGTATTTGCAGTTCTGATACTTGTAAAGACCTAGACTGCATTGCACAGCCTCTAAGACTAGCATGACCTCAAGTTAGTGAATCTTTGTATAGTGTGTACGGTCATTTGACAACAAACTCTTCCTTCCATACAGCTTTTAGATTCAGTGAACTCCCAAGTTTTTTTTAACCATTATGTGATTGCTGTTATGGTATTTTATTTTCCACAACTTCAAATTTGTTCTTTTTCCCAAATCACCCTCAGATGTTGTGTAAATTTGTTCTAATATAGAGTCACATTCACAAGGGATCCGGCATCGGGAAGGGGGAGGCTTGCTGAGAACCATCCCCTATACCTGCTAGCAACCCCCTTCCCCTGCGATCCCCACCCCACGAGAGCCTTCCCATTCTAACCGAGCTGTGGCCTGGGTCCAGTGCTGCTCCAGAATGTGCTCCACCAGCAGCAGCCACTTCCTCCGCGTGGCACTGCTCAGTGGAAAAGCTGCCAGCCTCCGATTGGCCAGCATCTCTGAGGGTGCGACTTCCGGCGCCGGGTCCTTGATCCCATGGAAGGCCCGCCGCAGTCCACCTAAGTGCCTGATTGGCACTAGATTTGGTGGGCCTTCCGGAGAAGAGGCAACACAGGGTTCTCGGCGTCGCTTTTTCCACATGTTGAGACCCCGTCGCCAACATAAAATCCCGGCCTCAGTTTCTTTTCTATCTTGGCGTCCTGCACTGTGGTCCTTGGCCTTTCATTTAAGGAACATGGGAATATACAGGACCAGAGGAAGCTATTCAGGTCCATGCAGCAAGTCCAATGTCTGGGAAATATCCCATCCTGTAAATAGCTGTCATACACCTCCTTCAAATTCCTTTCTCCAGCTATTTAACCATCCGTCCTGAATTTGATGATTCAATCAGCTCCTATTTCCTTCCTTGACAGTCCATTCCATACATTCACCACTCTTTGTGTAATGCATAAATATCTCTTCAGTCTCGTCCTTCCAAATTTAAGGCCACACTCTCTTGTAAACTCTGTGTGATATTAACGTATTTATGCTTATATTGTTTATATACCCTTTAGAATCTGCCTTCTTTCCAATAGTGTAAGTATTCCCTGCTTTTGCAGCCTCTCTTCAAAAGTCAGATGCCACATTCCAGCTATCCGTTTAGTTGCCCTTTGTCACATCTTCTCCAGTGCCTGGAGATCTTTCCAAGAACTATATGCTGTACTCCAGTTGAGGTAGGAATAGAACTCTGTACATGCTCAATCACTTCCTGAGATTTGTGCTCTATTCTGTAGCTATGTGACCAAGATCTTATTTGGTCCCTTTACAGATGCTGCACTGTGTGCTGATGGCTTCCGCTATCTCTACGCCAATACCCCAGATCCCTGTCCAGTGCCATGTAGAATAATACCATTTAGCTTATATTTCCACAGTTCATTACTCATTCCTAATCTCCCTTATGTTTAATAAAAAAAAAATAAAAGACACACCCTGATTTTGGAAGAAAGATTTCTTGATGGGTTTATTGAGGTTAAGCTATGCCAGTTTGTAGAGTTTCCTAAAGCAGTGAAATGCAGTCTTGGGCACCTGTGCCATTGTGGCGTACACTTCCTGACATAGTGCCATGGTTCGTCTCTTGCCATCATGAGCCTCTCGCTGAAGCACTGTATTAACATGTGGTAACTTTATAACGTAGTAAAATATATATTTTATCATTGAATTTCTTTTCTAAGAATTGGCAGTTAAATAGGAAAAATAAAATGATTTAAAAATTATATATATATATATGAATTCTATGGTGAGTGTATTTTAAATATGAGATATATCTATAAATAAATATCTAAATGTTCCAAGTATTTTTGGAAGTATGTGCGTGTGTTTCGTACATTTCAAAGTGGTTTCATACAGGGGTGGGCAATTATTTGAGCTGGAGGGCAACTTAAGTTTTGGTGAGCTCCTTGAGGGCTGCACACATCCAATGAATTGTGTTAACAACAGCTATTTAGATATTAAATACTAAATATACTAAATAGAAGTCCATTCTTTGTTGAATATTTGGCATTCTGCATCTACCTTTTCTTATTCTTTGTTGAGCTGATTCCTGAGTTTGGGTTAGGGTTCAAGGATATTTTTCTGGTCAGACCTGGCAGCACTGTAACGTAGCCACATCAAAATCAACAAATCCCAGTGAGGCTCAGATCGTACGCAAATACTGTACGCCAGCGAGTAGTGGTGATCTGCCCATAGGCAGGTCCTCTGCTCATTTCTCCATGTCTCATGGTTCTGCGCTTTCCTCTTCAGTTGCTCAAAGAGCCTCAAATTTTTTTAACTTCCATGAGAAATGAGCAATATGACTAGGGAAAAAGTGCATGTGGTGGTTTCCCATTGCCTTCCTCGTGTGTGCTTTAAAGGAAACACAAGTTCTTTTCTTGAAGGATCCTCCATCTGTAAGCAGACGTCTGTTCTCCCTCGAGGTTCTCGTTCTTCTGCCATCACCACTGAAAATTTGTTGGTTCCACCGCTGGCCATGGCTCGTAACCCTGAGCATAGGACCTTTACCTGGGCCTGGAAGGAGTCACAAAAAGGCGGGGACGACCAGCACCTGAGGTCTCAAATGACCCTGCTACCCCAGAGAGACACTTTTTATTTACAGGCAGTAGTGATATAATATGCTTTTTCCTTTTGCTGGACCAGTGGTTTTCAAACCTTTTTGGTTGAAGAACAGACCCCCATATTATACAACACTCATAAGATGAAAGTGCTGCATATAAAAGTAAGAGTATTTTAATAACACTTTTAAGCAAGCAGGTATTTACTTAGATACCTGATATACAGATTTCCCCCCAATATTATTCTTGTGTTATGAATTGGGATGAGATAATTACTGATCAATAAATCATTGAAATCAGAATAGCAAAAATGTTTGTTGTCAGATCAGTGAAAATATTTTGATCGGCGCAGTAACTGGTAAGTTTAATAACCTGCTCACTGGCACTTGAAACCACTTCAGTTAAATCTGTTTGAGTGCTCAGCACAAAGTCAGCAGAAATCAGGAGATAATAAGATGGTTATTTACATTGTAAATCTTGGTGCCCCTCCATCTGCTTCCCTGCTCACAGTTGGCAACTGCACTGTTTCCACCTCGCGTAAAAGCCTGCTCATTGGCTGAACTTGGACCATTTCCTGTGGTTATTCAGTAAAGGTCTCTCCATTCTATACAGATACAAGTAAGTAATCTGAGTTCCTTCCACGCTCCAAGTCTCCAATTCTTGCTGCTTACAATATTTCATGGACCCTCTGAGAAGTCCCTACAGACCCAGAGGGGTCCACAGACCCCATGCTAAGAACCACTACGTGGGCTGGACGGATTCAATTTGCAGGCCGGGCCATATTTTGCCTACCACTTGTTTAATAGGTTAGAACCATAGAAAGGTTATGGCAAAGAAGGAGGCCATTCAGCCCATCGTGTCTGCGCCAGCTGAAAAAACTAGCCGCCCAATCTAATCCCACATTCCAGCACCTGGTCCGTAGCCTTGCAAGTTACAGCACTTCAGGTATATGTCCAGGTACCTTTGAAAGAATTAAGGGTTTCTGCCTCCACCACCGTTCCTGGCAGTGAATTCCAGACATCCACCACCCTCTGGGTGAAAATGTTTTTCCTCACATCCCCTCTAATCCTTCTACCACTCACCTTAAATCTGTGCCCTCTGGTAAATGTCCTCTCTGCTAGGGGAAACAGGTCCTTCCTGCCTACTCTATCTAGGCCCCTCATAATTTTGTCCGCCTCTATTAAGTCACCCCTCAGCCTCCTCTGTTCTAAGGAAAACAACCTTAGCTGATCCAATCTTTCCTCATAGCTGCAACGTTCAAGCCCTGGCAACATTCTTGTAAATCTCCTCTATACTCTCTCCAGAGCAATTATGTCCTTCCTGTAATGTGCTGACCAGAACTGTACGCAATACTCCAGCTGTGGCCTAACCAGCGTTCTTCACCACTCTATCAACCTGTCAACTTCAGGGACCTGTGGACATGCACTCCAAGGTCTCTCACTTCTTCTACCCCTCTCAATATCCGCCCATTTATTGTGTATTCCCTTGTTCATTTCATAAAACAATACAGCACAGAAGGAGGTCATTTGGCCCATTGTGCCTGTGCTGGCTCTTTGGTAGAGCCATCCAATTAGACTCATTCCCCTGCTCAGTAATCTAGTATGCAAGGTTAGTTGGGAAGGCCTGAAATGTTATTGGATTTGTCTTTGGACATGGAGAGAATTTGCACAAGCCTGTGGAATGGACTGGGTACGAACCCACAATCGGGTGGATTGGGTTTTGTCTGTGGAAGAAACAGTCTTGATGGCTCAAATACTCCCTTTTCACGTCCAGCCTTATTTATATTCTGAAGACTTTCTGGAATGGAACGATTTCTGAACTGTTACCTAAAGTTAACAGGATACAATTCCTAAAATACAAGCTACTGTCCATTCAGTGGCTGGGTAACCTTGTTGACCTCCCTGTCGCAGTCACTGGTTCTCATGACCTATGCAAATAAAGATCGACTGTGACTTAATTCAATGAATAAGCAACTTTAAACAGTTGTTGAGGTGCGAGCCAGATTCTCAAGGACACCATTTTGGAAGCCAGCGTAAGTCGAGCCGGGATGGTTGTCAGTATGAATTCAAAGCTTAGACCTTCTTGGTTTAGATATTGGTTGTCCTTATGTGTTACCACTTTAGAATTTGTGATGAATGGTTTTACCCAAAAAAACTGCAGATGTGTTTAATGAAAGCAGTGGAAATAAGTTCAACATGTATTGCCTTCCAGGAAGTAATGTATATAGAGTTGTGAGAAAACGGAACGGCCGTTTATTGTTTACAAGCCAGTGAATCCTGGTCAAAGAGGTGATGTTAAAAAAAAAGGCATCACCATTGGAATCCTTTCTTCAGAAACTCTTTTCAATGAATTTTGTGCTCATCAAGGTGAGGGATGTTGACACTGGAGACTGCTCATTTTTCTATTTCCGATAGGAAACATTCTCAGGGCAGATACGGGGCAGCTTAGAGGCAGAGTAAAGCTCCCTATAACAATGAGCCTCATAGAATTCATGCTGGCTGTCTGCAACAGCAACTCACCTCGTCTGAGATGAGACTCCGAATGCACCAAGGTGACTTTTTCTCTTTTCCACACCAGCTTTCCTGTGGCCTCATTGAATGAAGAATCTTAAAATAAACAAAGAATTATTATTACAATAATTATACAATAGTAATACAGTAAGAACTATTACAAAGAATTATCACAGGTCCAATGTCCATTTACCTGAAGTCTTAAAAGTGCCTATCATTGCTTTTTCTAAAACCTTTCAGATCCTGTATATACACAAGTGGGATCCGCTGGTTATGGTTAGTTTTATGCCTGATTCGGGCAGTAAGCAGTTGTGCTGGAATCGGCCACCCGCCTGCTCTTAGGTAAGAAAGGGAGTTACAGGGAAGGGGCTCATGGTGATGGGGGATGGAGGGGTGGAGTCCGGGGCAGGCTCTGGGACGGGCAGCTTAGTCACTCGTCCAGCAGTGTCCATTAAAACTGGACACCCCAGGCCCTGGGCAGCTTCTGGTGGGCAAGTAATCTGCAGAATTTTAACTGCCCACCCACACGGCAGGTTGGGTTAAAATTACACCCAAAGCGTTGGCCTGGTGATTGGTTTGTAGTGTTTTCAGTCCATCCCCTAATTTATTCCTCTCCCAGTCAGTGTCTGGCCTGGCCTAGCACAGGTCCTATGACTTCACCCTCTTCCTCTCCAATGCTGTCAGTGGCATCAGTGACCAGCTTGCCAAAAGTAGGTGACTTTGTTGGCAGGTTGTCTCCAATAATTGTCGAAGTGCGAGGTGTCCAATCTGTTCCCTCCATGGGCACGACCCCGATTAGGTTACAAATGGCAGTATCACTTTTCCTGTTGCTATGGCACCTCTGCAATCTGGGCAGTGGAGAGCCCAACCAATGCCACATCATCTATGTAACTATGGTGACTGTGTGTCTTGTTCCATTTCCAAACTCAACGATTTCAGTAAAAGGGAAGTAGCAGCCTTTCCTCGCCCTGGTGCTTTTAACAAGCTCTAATCTATTTACAGATTAAAAAGAATGATTACAGACACTCTTCATCAGCATTTGTGAATACATTTGAAGCTATTAGTGTCAATACTCAGGCCTACGGCTAGCTTTTTCAATCATTAGGAATATAGGAATTGCAAGATAAATAAAGACTAAGATTTCACCACCTCGGTAGTCACATGATACAACTTGGAGCTGTTAATTAATGACAGCAATCGATCTCAATCAACTCAACAGACCCCGGTGTGAGGTGAGAAAGCCTGCCACCAGCGGCTCTTGGGTTGGATAGAGTGGGGAGCGGCGTTGGTGGGGGGGGGGGGGGGGGCGGTGTGGAAATTCAAGTCCACCCTGGGGAATGCTCACATTCCTTTCAGTTCCACTCTCCTGTGTATTCTAGACTCTTCAGTACAGATCGTCTCTCCCCAGGTCCCAGTCTCCCATTCCTCTCTCCAGGTCCCAGTCCCCCATTCCTCTCTCCAGGACCCAGTCTCCCATTCCTCTCTCCAGGTCTCAGTCTCCCATTCCTCTCTCCAGGTCTCAGTCTCCCATTCCTCTCTCTCCAGGTCTCAGTCTCCCATTGCTCTCTCTCCAGGTCTCAGTCTCCCATTCTTCTCTCTCCAGGTCTCAGTCTCCCATTCTTCTCTCTCCAGGTCTCAGTCTCACATTCCTCTCTCTCCAGGTCCCAGTCTCCCATTCCTCTCTCTCCAGGTCTCAGTCTCCCATTCTTCTCTCTCCAGGTCTCAGTCTCCCATTCCTCTCTCTCCAGGTCCCCGTCTCCCATTCCTCTCTCTCCAGGTCTCAGTCTCCCATTCCTCTCTCCAGGTCTCAGTCTCCCATTCCTTTCTCCAGGTCTCAGTCTCCCATTCCTCTCTCTCCAGGTCTCAGTCTCCCATTCCTCTATCTCCAGGTCTCAGTCTCCCATTCCTCTCTCTCCAGGTCTCAGTCTCCCATTCCTCTCTCTCCAGGTCTCAGTCTCACATTCCTCTCTCTCCAGGACCCCATCTCCCATTCCTCTCTCTCTGGGACCCCGTCTCTCATTCCACTCTCTCTGCGACCCCGTCTCTCATTCCACTCTCTCTGGGACCCCGTCTCTCATTCCACTCTCTCTGGGACACCGTCTCCCATTCCTCTCCCTCCAGATCGCAGTCTCCCATTCTTCTCTCTCCAGGACCCCGTCACCCATTCCTCTCTCCAGGTCTCAGTCTCCCATTCCGCTCTCTCCAGGTCTCAGTCTCCCATTCCGCTCTCTCCAGGTCCCCGTCTCCCATTCCTCTCTCTCCAGGTCTCAGTCTCACATTCCTCTCTCTCCAGGTCTCAGTCTCCCATTCCTCTCTCTCCAGGTCTCAGTCTCCCATTCCCCTCTCTCCAGGTCTCAGTCTCCCATTTCTCTCTCTCCAGGTCTCAGTCTCCCATTCCTCTCTCTCCAGGTCTCAGTCTCCCATTCCTCTCTCTCCAGGTCTCAGTCTCCCATTCCTCTCTCTCCAAGTCTCAGTCTCCCATTCCTCTCTCTCCAGGTCTCAGTCTCCCATTCCTCTCTCCAGGTCTCAGTCTCCCATTCCTCTCTCTCCAGGTCTCAGTCTCCCATTCCTCTCTCTCCAGGTCTCAGTCTCCCATTCCTCTCTCTCCAGGTCTCAGTCTCTCATTCCTCTCTCTCCAGGTCTCAGTCTCCCATTCCTCTCTCTCCAGGTCTCAGTCTCCCATTCCTCTCTCTCCAGGTCTCAGTCTCCCATTCCTCTCTCCAGGTCTCAGTCTCACATTCCTCTCTCTCCAGGTCTCAGTCTCCCATTCCTCTCTCTCCAGGTCTCAGTCTCCCATTCCTCTCTCTCTGGGACCCCGTCTCTCATTCCACTCTCTCTGGGACACCGTCTCCCATTCCTCTCCCTCCAGATCGCAGTCTCCCATTCTTCTCTCTCCAGGTCTCAGTCACCCATTCCTCTCTCCAGGTCTCAGTCTCCCATTCCTCTCTCTCCAGGTCTCAGTCTCCCATTCCTCTCTCTCCAGGTCTCAGCCTCCCATTCCTCTCTCTCCAGGTCTCAGTCTCCCATTCCTCTCTCTCCAGGCCTCAGTCTCACATTCCTCTCTCTCCAGGCCTCAGTCTCACATTCCTCTCTCCAGGTCCCTGTCTCCCATTCCTCTCTCCAGATTCCCGTCTCCCATTCCTCTCTCCAGATTCCCGTCTCCCATTCCTCTCTCCAGGACCACGTCTCCCATTCCTCTCTCCAGGTCTCAGTCTCACATTCCTCTCTCTCCAGGTCTCAGTCTCCCATTCCTCTCTCTCCAGGTCGCAGTCTCCCATTCCTCTCTCTCCAGGTCTCAGTCTCCCATTCCTCTCTCTCCAGGTTCCCGTCACCCATTCCTCTCTCTCCAGGTCCCAGTCTCCCATTCCTCTCTCTCCAGGTTCCCGTCACCCATTCCTCTCTTTCCAGGTCCCCGTCTCCCATTCCTCTCTCTCCAGGTCTCAGTCTCCCATTCCTCTCTCTCCAGGTCTCAGTCTCCCATTCCTCTCTCTCCAGGTCTCAGTCTCCCATTCCTCTCTCTCCAGGTCCCAGTCTCCCATTCCTCTCTCTCCAGGTTCCCGTCACCATTCCTCTCTCTCCAGGTTCCCGTGTCCCATTCCTCTCTCTCCAGGTCTCAGTCTCCCATCCCTCTCTCTCCAGGTCCCAGTCTCCCATCCCTCTCTCTCCAGGTTCCCGTCACCCATTCCTCTCTCTCCAGGTTCCCGTCTCCCATTCCTCTCTCTCCAGATCTCAGTCTCCCATTCCTCTCTCTCCGGGACCCCGTCTCCCATTCCTCTCTCTCCGGGACCCCGTCTACCATTTCTCTCTCTCCAGGTCTCAGTCTCACATTCCTCTCTCGCCAGGTCCCAGTCTCCCATTCCACTCTCCAGTTCCCATTCCTCACTCCAGGTCCCAGTCTCCCATTCCGCTCTCCAGGTTCCCGTCTCCCATTCCGCTCTCCAGGTCCCCGTCACCCATTCCTCTCTCCAGGTCCCCTTCTCCCATTCCCCTCTCTCAGGACCCCGTCACCCATTCCTCTCTCTCCAGGTCCCCGTCTCCCATTCCTCTCTCCAGGTCCCCGTCTCCCATTCCTCTCTCCAGGACCCCGTCACCCATTCCTCTCTCCAGTACCCCGTCACCCATTCCTCTCTCCAGGTCCCCTTCTCCCATTCCTCTCTCTCAGGACCCCGTCTCCCATTCCTCTCTCTCCAGGTCTCAGTCTCACATTCCTCTCTCTCCAGCACCCCGTCTCCCATTCCTCTCTCTCCAGGTCCCAGTCTCCCATTCCTCTCTCCAGTTCTCAGTCTCCCATTCCACTCTCTCTGAGACACCGTCTCCCATTCCTCTCTCTCCAGATCTCAGTCTCCCATTCTTCTCTCTCCAGGACCCTGTCACCCATTCCTCCCTCTCCAGGTCCCAGTCTCCCATTCCTCTCTCCAGGTCTCAGTCTCCCATTCCACTCTCTCTGGGACACCGTCTCCCATTCCTCTCCCTCCAGATCGCAGTCTCCCATTCTTCTCTCTCCAGGACCCCGTCACCCATTCCTCCCTCTCCAGGTCTCAGTCTCCCATTCCTATCTCTCCAGGTCGCAGTCTCCCATTCCTCTCTCTCCAGGTCTCAGTCTCCCATTCCTCTTTCAACAGGTCTCAGTCTCCCATTCCTCTCTCTCCAGGTCGCAGTCTCCCATTCCTCTCTCTCCAGGTCTCAGTCTCCCATTCCTCTCTCTCCAGGTCCCAGTCTCACATTCCTCTCTCTCCAGGTCCCAGTCTCACATTCCTCTCTCTCCAGGTTCCCGTCTCCCATTCCTCTCTCGCCAGGTCCCAGTCTCCCATTCCTCTCTCCAGTCCCATTCCTCTCTCCAGGTTCCCGTCTCCCATTCCTCTCTCCAGGTCCCCGTCTCCCATACCTCTCTCTCCAGGACCCCGTCACACATTCCTCTCTCTCAGGATCCCGTCACCCATTCCTCTCTCACCAGGTCCCTGTGTCCCATTCCTCTCTCACCAGGTCCCTGTGTCCCATTCCTCTCTCTCCAGGACGCTGTCTCCCATTCCTCTCTCCAGGTCCCAGTCTCCCATTCCTCTCTCCAGGTACCTGTCACCCATTCCCCTCTCCAGGTCCCATTCTCCCATTCCTCTCTCTCAAGGACACCGTCACCCATTCCCCTCTCCAGGTCCCAGTCTCCCATTCCTCTCTCCAGGTCCCCGTCTCACATTGCTCTCTCCAGGTCCCCATCACCCATTCCCCTCTCCAGGTCCCCGTCTCCCATTCCTCTCTCTCCAGTTCCCAGTCTCCCATTCCTCTCTCCAGGTCCCCGTCACCCATGCCTCTCTCCAGGTCCCCGTCTCACATTCCTCTCTCCAGGTCCCCATCACCCATGCCTCTCTCCAGATCCCCATCTCCCATTCCTCTCTCTCCAGGTCCCAGTCTCCCATTCCTCTCTCTCCAGGTCCCAGTCTCCCATTCCTCTCTCTCCAGGTCTCAGTCTCCCATTCCTCTCTCTCCAGGTCTCAGTCTCCCATTCCTCTCTCTCCAGGTCTCAGTCTCCCATTCCTCTCTCTCCAGGTCCCTGTCTCCCATTCCTCTCTCCCCAGGTCTCAGTCTCCCATTACTCTCTCCTGGACCCTGTCTCCCATTCCTCTCTCTCCAGGTCCCTGTCTCCCATTCCTCTCTCTCCAGGTCTCAGTCTCCCATTTCTCTCTCCAGGTCCCTGTCTCCCATTCCTCTCTCTCGAGGCCTCAGTCTCTCATTCCTCTCTCCAGGTCTCTGTCTCCCATTACTCTCTCCTGGACCCTGTTTCCCATTCCTCTCTCCAGGTCCCTGTTTCCCATTCCTCTCTCTCCAGGTCTCAGTCTCCCATTCCTCTCTTCAGGTCCCTGTCTCCCATTCCTCTCTCTCGAGGCCTCAGTCTCCCATTCCTCTCTCCAGGTCTCTGTCTCCCATTACTCTCTCCAGGTCCCTGTCTCCCATTACTCTTTCCTGGACCCTGTCTCCCATTCCTCTCTCCAGGTCCCTGTCTCCCATTCCTCTCTCTCCTGGTCGCAGTCTCCCATTCCTCTCTCCAGGTCCCTGTCTCCCATTCCTCACTCTCCAGGTCTCAGTCTCCCATTCCTCTCTCCAGGACCCAGGCCCCCATTGCTCTCTCTCCAGGTCCCCGTCTCCCATTCCTCTCTCCAGGTCCCCGTCTCCCATTCCTCTCTCCAGGTCCCAGTCTCCCATTCCTCTCTCCAGGTCCCAGTCTCCCATTTCTCTCTCCAGGTCTCAGTCTCCCATTCCTCTCTCTCCAGGTCTCAGTCTCCCATTCCTCTCTCTCCAGGTCTCCGTCTCCCATTCCTCTCTCCAGGTCCCTGTCTCCCATTCCTCTCTCTCGAGGTCTCAGTCTCCCATTCCTCTCTCCAGGTCCCTGTCTCCCATTCCTCTCTCCAGGTCCCTGTCTCCCATTCCTCACTCTCCAGGTCTCAGTCTCCCATTCCTCTCTCCAGGACCCAGTCTCCCATTCCTCTCTCTCCAGGTCCCCATCTCCCATTCCTCTCTTTCCAGGTCCCCGTCTCCCATTCCTCTCTTTCCAGGTCTCAGTCTCCCATTCCACTCTCTCTGGGACACCGTCTCCCATTCCTCTCCCTCCAGATCGCAGTCTCCCATTCTTCTCTCTCCAGGACCCCGTCACCCATTCCTCCCTCTCCAGGTCTCAGTCTCCCATTCCTATCTCTCCAGGTCGCAGTCTCCCATTCCTCTCTCTCCAGGTCTCAGTCTCCCATTCCTCTTTCTCCAGGTCTCAGTCTCCCATTCCTCTCTCTCCAGGTCGCAGTCTCCCATTCCTCTCTCTCCAGGTCGCAGTCTCCCATTCCTCTCTCTCCAGGTCTCAGTCTCCCATTCCTCTCTCTCCAGGTCCCAGTCTCACATTCCTCTCTCTCCAGGTTCCCGTCTCCCATTCCTCTCTCGCCAGGTCCCAGTCTCCCATTCCTCTCTCCAGTCCCATTCCTCTCACCAGGTTCCCGTCTCCCATTCCTCTCTCCAGGTCCCCGTCTCCCATACCTCTCTCTCCAGGACCCCGTCACACATTCCTCTCTCTCAGGATCCCGTCACCCATTCCTCTCTCACCAGGTCCCTGTGTCCCATTCCTCTCTCACCAGGTCCCTGTGTCCCATTCCTCTCTCTCCAGGACGCTGTCTCCCATTCCTCTCTCCAGGTCCCAGTCTCCCATTCCTCTCTCCAGGTACCTGTCACCCATTCCCCTCTCCAGGTCCCATTCTCCCATTCCTCTCTCTCAAGGACACCGTCACCCATTCCCCTCTCCAGGTCCCAGTCTCCCATTCCTCTCTCCAGGTCCCCGTCTCACATTGCTCTCTCCAGGTCCCCATCACCCATTCCCCTCTCCAGGTCCCCGTCTCCCATTCCTCTCTCTCCAGTTCCCAGTCTCCCATTCCTCTCTCCAGGTCCCCGTCACCCATGCCTCTCTCCAGGTCCCCGTCTCACATTCCTCTCTCCAGGTCCCCATCACCCATGCCTCTCTCCAGATCCCCATCTCCCATTCCTCTCTCTCCAGGTCCCTGTCTCCCATTCCTCTCTCTCCAGGTCTCAGTCTCCCATTCCTCTCTCTCCAGGTCTCAGTCTCCCATTCCTCTCTCTCCAGGTCTCAGTCTCCCATTCCTCTCTCTCCAGGTCTCAGTCTCCCATTCCTCTCTCCCCAGGTCTCAGTCTCCCATTTCTCTCTCCAGGTCCCTGTCTCCCATTCCCCTCTCTCGAGGCCTCAGTCTCTCATTCCTCTCTCCAGGTCTCTGTCTCCCATTACTCTCTCCTGGACCCTGTTTCCCATTCCTCTCTCCAGGTCCCTGTTTCCCATTCCTCTCTCTCCAGGTCTCAGTCTCCCATTCCTCTCTCTCCAGGTCTCCGTCTCCCATTCCTCTCTCCAGGTCCCTGTCTCCCATTCCTCTCTCTCGAGGTCTCAGTCTCCCATTCCTCTCTCCAGGTCCCTGTCTCCCATTCCTCACTCTCCAGGTCCCTGTCTCCCATTCCTCACTCTCCAGGTCTCAGTCTCCCATTCCTCTCTCCAGGACCCAGTCTCCCATTCCTCTCTCTCCAGGTCCCCGTCTCCCATTCCTCTCTTTCCAGGTCCCCGTCTCCCATTCCTCTCTTTCCAGGTCTCAGTCTCCCATTCCTCTCTCTCCAGGTCCCAGTCTCCCATTCCTCTCTCTCCAGGTCCCAGTTTCACATTCCTCTCTCCAGGTCCCAGTCTCCCATTCCTCTCTCCCCAGCTCCCCATCTCATATTCGTCTCTCTCCAGGGGTCAGTCTCCCATTCCTTTCTCTCCACGTCCCCATCTCCCAGACCTCTCTACACTTACCAGCCTGTTTGCCCAGTTTTAATACACGAATCAATCCCCTGCAGTATAGCACGTAGACCAATTTGAATTTTCCAGCTCAAGCAGCGTTAGGGGTTCGGGGATAAATGGAACCCTGTGGTGAGTGGGGAGTGGGGAAGGGCCAGATGAAAGACTTTCATTAATATGGTACCTTTTACCACTCAGGGCACCCCAAAGCACTTTGCAGCCAATTAATTACTTTTTGAAGAGTAGTCACTGTTGTAATGTAGAAATCGCAGCAGCCAATTTGCACACAGCAAATTCCCATCAACATACATGACCAGATCAGCTGTTGGTTGAGGGATAAATATTGACGGGGGAGATCTCCCTGTTCTTCTTCAAATAGTGCCATGGGATCTTTTATATCCTCCTGAAAGGGCAGATGGAGTGTCCGTTTAAAAGCTCACTTCTGACAATATACCAAAGACTGGGTTGATAGGTAAATTGGCCATTGTAGATTGCCCCTGTATCGGTAAGTGGTATGAAATTGAGGGAAGGTGGGGATGTGAGGGGAAAATGGGATTAATGTAGGATTAGTATAAATGGGTGGTTGACGGTTGGCACGGACTCATTGGGCCAAAGGGCCTGTTTCGGTGCTGTATCTCCCTATGACTCTAATATGTCATTCAGTATTGCACTGGATTCATTCATGGGATGTGAGTGTCGCTGGCCAGGCCAACATTTATTGCCCATCCCTAATTGCCCTTGAAAAGGTGGTGGTGTGCTGCCTTCTTGAACCTCTGTAGTCCATGTGGGATAGGTACACCCACAGTGCTGTTGGGAAGAGAGTTCCAAGATTTTGACCCAGCAACAGTG
The DNA here is from genome assembly GCF_036365525.1 of Heterodontus francisci. Taxonomy (NCBI): domain Eukaryota; kingdom Metazoa; phylum Chordata; class Chondrichthyes; order Heterodontiformes; family Heterodontidae; genus Heterodontus; species Heterodontus francisci. Next base: position 15,628,037 of record NC_090393.1, read on the forward strand.
AAGGAACGGCGATATAGCTCCAAGTCAGGATGGTGTGTGGCTTGGAGGGGAACTTGCAGGTGCTGATGTTCCCATGTGTCTGCTGCCTTTGTCCTTCTAGGTGGTAGAGTTTGTGGGTTTGGAAGGTGCTGTCGAAGGAGCCTTGATGAGTTGCTGCAGTGCATCTTGTAAATGGTACACACTGACACTGTGCATTGATGGTGGAGGGAGTGAATGTTGAGGATGGTGGATGGGGTGACGATCAAGATGATGTACTCAGGAGGGTGATTTACTCATTCTGTCAACAATGAATATCCCCATCACTGGACATCCTACAATGATGGCTTTGTTTGTTCAGCCGGTTCTCTGAAACTCAGATAAATCTCACCATCATGGTTTAAAACTTTAAACTCTGCAGGTGAACACTGTCTGTCAATCCCTAGCAAGGCAGACAAGAGGATCACCTCCCCAATGGTGAAGACAGCGGCCCCCAGCGGGCGGGAGGACCAGTCTGCACTCCGACTCCTCCCGATGGTCAAGCTTGTATCCTCGGGCACTCGTTGGCGTGAAGGTGTTCGTAGTTTTCAGTCCGGGCGGATGTCGGGGAAGGTGTTGGCTTCAATGTTTGGTTCCGGGTTTGGCTGAAGGGTCCCCGTTGCTGGCTCGGAGCGTGTGCCGGGCGGGGATGCGGTGTGGGCCCGGGACCCGGTCGGAGGCTGGTGACAGGCTAGTCCGGGAGTTCCTGCAGAGCGGAGCGACTGTGAGGTGAGGCTAGGCAGCCCCCCCTCCATTGATAGAGGGGCCCGTGTCTGGTGGTAAGAGACACACATCCTCGCCTGGTAGTTCTTCCTTCCCCGAAGCCTGAGCCCCGTTGGGCTGGAGATGGCTCCCCAGCATCTTGATAATGAAAACTCGGACAATGAGGGCGCCTTGACCAGAGCCATTTAATTTAATTTTGTTAGTGCCCGTTCTTGTAGATGAGGCTGGATGGTGAATGCCAACAAGCTATTCGACTGCTGGGGGCATCACGGCCAAGCCTGTTTTTGGTCTAGTGTCTCTTTCCTGGCAGCCTGATGAGGAGAGGGAACATTGGCAGATTTTCCTCTTACTCCCCCTGGGGTGCTGAGGCCAGTTGTCACAGCCCCTCTGCTGTTCCCTCTGAGATTTTAGCCATTTTTGCTGGCTTAAAAGTGGATAAATCCCCAGGCCCAGATGAAATGTATCCCAGGCTTCTATGTGAGGTAATGGGGGGAGATAGCGGGGACTCTGACACAAATTTTCAGATCCTCTCTGGCCATAGGAGAGGTGCCAGAGGACTGGAGGACAATGAATGTGGTACCATTATTCAAGAAGGGTAGCAGGAATAAACCAGGTAATTACAGGCCAGTGAGTCTAACATCAGTGATAGGGAAACCATTGGAAAAATTTCTGAGGGACAGGATTAATCTCCACTTGGAGAGGTAGGGATTAATCAAGGATAGTCATCATGGTTTTGTCGGGGAGGTCATGTCTAACAAACCTGATTGAATTTTTGGAGGAGGTGACTAGATGTATAGATGAGGGTGAAGCAGTTGATGTAGTCTACATGGACTTCAGTAAGGCTTTTGATAAGGTGCTGCATAGGAGATTGGTCAAGAAGGTAAGAGCCCATGGGATCCGGGGCAATTTGGCAAATTGGATCCAAAATTGGCTTCGTGGCAGGAGGCAGAGGTTGATGGTCGAGGGTTGTTTTTGCAATTGAAAGCTTGTGACCAGTGGTGTACCACAGGGATCGGTGCTGGGACCCTTGCTGTTTGTAGTGTATATTAATGATTTAGACGTGAATATAGGAGGTATGATCAGGAAGTTCGCAGATGGCACGAAAATTGATGGTGTCGTAAATAGTGAGGTGGAAAGCCTTGGATTATAGGATGATATAGATGGGCTGGTAAGATGGGCAGAGCAGTGGCAAATGGAATTTAATCCTGAGATGTGCGAGGTGATGCATTTTGAGAGGACATAAAGGGCAAGGGAATATACAATGGATGATAGGACCCGAGGAAGTACAGAGGGTCAGAGGGACCTGAAGGCATATGGGATACTTGCCTTTATTAGTTGAGGCATAGAATATAAGAGCAGGGAGGTTATGATGGAGCTGTATAAAACGCTAGTTAGGCCACAGTTGAAGTACTGTGTACAGTTCTGGGCACCACACTATAGGAAGGATGTGATTCCACTGGAGAGGGTGCAGAGGAGATTCACCAGGATGCTGCCTGGGCTGGAGCATTTCAGCTATGAGGAGAGACTGGATAGGCTAGGGTTATTTTCCTTAGAGCAGAGAAGGCTGAGGGGGGGACCGAATAGAGGTAGAAAAAATTATGAGGGGCATTGATAGGGTAGATAGGAAGAAACTCTTTCCCTTAGTGGAGGTGTCAATAACCGGGGGCATAGATTTAAGGCAAGGGGAGGAGGGTTAGAGGGGAGTTAAGGAAAATTTGTTTTACCCAGAGGGTGGTCGGAATCTGGAACACACTGCCTGAAGGGGTGGTAGAGGCAGGAACCCTCACAACATCTAAGAAGTATCTAGATGAGCACTTGAAATGCCATAGCCTACAAGACTACGGGCCAAGTGCTGGAAGATGGGATTAGAATAGATAGGCTTGATGGCCAGCACAGACACGGTGGGCCAAAGGGCCTATTTCTGTGTTGTCTGACTCTTATCACAACTCTGAGCGGGGGAATGGGGCCTGTTGGATGGTTCTTTCAGAGAGCTGGCACTGGCTTGAAGGGCCGTATGCCCTGTTTCTGTGCTGTATGAGTCTACAACTCGATGCACTCAGCACTGACTAAGAATTGAACTTTTTAAACCTTTAATTGCATGGATTGCTCAGTTCCTGGAGATACTATTTTGGGTAGATCACTTGATAGCAGGACTGATTGTCCAAATGCAGTCTGGTAATCAGCAAGTGCCTTCCCTTTTATAGTGAGGACAGTGCATTAGGGAAGACAATGCTGTCCAAACTGAAAATATAGACTACAAGAAAATGCCTTTACACTCAAGAAGCCTGTCTCTTAACTTCAGCCATTTGCCTTGTCGTCTTTGTACCAATATGTAGTTAGTTGACCAACTGAGCTCCCTCAACCAGCATCACTAAAAAAAACTATTGTATGATCATTATCTCATTGCTGTTTGTGGGAGCTTGCTCTATGCAACTTGCTGTTGTAACTACACTTCAAGAATACTTAATTAGCTGTAAAGCGCTTTGGGATGTGGTGAGGTTGTGAAAGACACTATATAAATGCTGGTTCTTCTAGTTGTCTGTTGAACCAAGATGTGAAATATACTTGCAGAAAAAGCAGTGAGGTAAAAATCCTGGAATTTAAGAGATAATTGAGTGCTACAATGGGATATTGGATAGGTTATTTAAGATGGACAGAATAGCCTCCTCACCCGCAATGATCTTGTGAATCTCTTTGTATTATTCACTTATCTAGATAACCCTCTGATAACTAATTCCAGAGACTTGTTGCCAGTGAAAACTACTTGTGGTTGTTGCTTTCTACGTATTTTCTGATATATTTCCAAATCAGGATAGTGCGGGACTTGGAGGCGTACTTTTAGGTGGTGGTGTTGCCCTTGTCCTTCCGGGGAGTAGAGGTCGCGAGTTTGGGAGGTGCTGTCAAAGGAGTGACATTTGGAAAAAAGAAATAAAAATTGGTTTATTATTTTGCAGAAATAGAATGATGAAGAATTGGGGTGTTATTGGAGGAATAGCTGCAGCCTTGGCAGCCAGCATCTACGTATTATGGGGACCAATTACTGACAGGAAGAAGCGCAGGAAAGGTATAGTACATGAGGAACATGACTGTTGCACATCGCTTCGAGAGATCATCCTTTTCCCTCTTGTATTTTACGACCTCTGTTCTGTTTGGGACTGGCCTGGCCTAAGTTTCATACTCTCTTTTTGACTGTCCTTATACACCATGTGATCCACTTCTGCCAGGGGTTCTGCTCAAACGTTCATGTCTCCTTCTCAAATGTAAGACGGATAACTACTTTGTTTAAACTGCCGCAGCACTTTTTCTCAGAGTCCTGGTGATACATTGATGTTGTAGAATTTCTGGTGTGAAATCAAAGCATATGACACTACTGTGAGTGCAGCTTGTGCCCAACATCTCTGCCTGCCAGATATAGCTTTAAAAATTAATGTATAAACAATGCACAAATATTTACAGATATTGTTACTCAAAAATAAACTATGATTTGTGCCTTGTGATCTATGACAGTTTATTTTCCCTTGGCCTGCTCTCCCTCGCTCATATTAGGTATTTAAAGAGGGTGTTTTTTCATTAGAATCCTTTTAAATTAAATGATTGTGATTGACGTTAATGATTTAATTCACCAATTTTAAGCACTGGGTGTTGCAGAAACACCTTGGAGTTTTGCTTCTGGGAATTGGGTTGTTCTCCAGCGAAGGTTAAGATCATAAGAATTAGCAGCAAGAGTGGGCCATTCAGCCCCTTGAGCCTGCCCCATCATTCGATAAGATCATGGCTAAACATCAGCTGCACGTTCCTGCTCTATCCCCATATCCCTTGATTCCTTTAGTGTCCAAAAATCCATCGGTCTCAGTTTTGAGTAGACTCATCAACTGAGTGTCCCTCACCCTCTACAGTAGGGAATTCCAAAGATTCATAGCCCTTTGAGTGAAGAAATTTCTCCTCATCTCAGTCCTAAATGGCTAACCCCTTATTCTAAGGCCTAGTTCTAGACTCCCCAGCCAGGGGAAACGGCCACTCAGCATCTACCCTATCGAGCCCTCTAAGAATTTAAAACGTTTCAATGAGATTACCTCTCGTTCTTCTAAACACAGGAGAATATAGGGCCCATTCCACTCAATCTCTCATCAATGGATAGCCCTCTCATCTATGGAATCAATCTAGTGAACCCTCATTGCACCCCCTCTAAGGCAAGTCTATCCTTCTTTAGGTACGGAGATCAAAACTATACACAATACTCAAAGGTGTGGTCTTTCAAGGCCCTGTATAATTGCAGCAAGACTTCCTTACTCTTATACTGCAGTTCCTTTCTGATAAAGGCTAACATACTATTTGCCTTCCTAATTGCTTGCTGTACCAGCATGTTAACTTTGTGTGATTTGTGTACAAGGACATCCAAATCCCTCTGCATACCAACAGTTACTGGTCTTTCACCATTTACAAAAAATTCTGCTTTTCCATTCTTCCTACCATAGTGGATAATTTCACACATTCCCCACATGGTGCTCCATCTGCCATCATGTTGCCCAATCACTTGACCAGCCTATATCTCTATACAACCTCTTTGTGTCCTCACACCTTACTTTCTCACCAAGCTTTGTATCATGAGAAAATTTGGATACGTTATACTTAGCCCCTCGTCTAAGTCATTGATATAAATTGTAAGTAGCTGAGGACCAAACACTGATCCTTATGGCACTCCACTAGTTAAACCCTCCCATCCTGACAATGGCCCGTTTATTCCTACTCTCTGTTTTCTGTCTGTTAACCAATCCTCAGTGCATGCCAATATATTACCCCCAATCCCATGAGACCTAATCTTGTGCAAGAATCTTTTATCAAATGCCTTCTGAAAATTCAAATACACTATATCCATACATTCCCCCTTATCTACTCTGCTGCTTACACCCTCAAAACTCCGAATAGATTTGCCAAACATGATTTCCCTTTCATGAAGCCATGTTGACTTTTGTGATTTTCTAAATGCCCTGTTACTACATCCTTAATAGATTCCAGCAATTCCCCAACAACTGATGTCAAAGTAACTGCTCTGTTTTCTCTCTCCCTCCTTTCTTGATCAGCAGGGTTACATTCTCTACCTTTCAATCCACTGGGACCATTCTAGAATCTATGGAATTCTGGAAGATCAAAACCAATGCATTCCCTATCTCTGCAGCCACTTCTTTTTAAACCCTCAGATGTAGGCCATGAGGTCCAGATGATTTGTCAGCTATTAGTCCCATTAATTTCTCCATTACTTTTTCTTTACTAATATTAATTGCTTCATTCTCATTATTTCAGGTATGTTGTATGTGTCTTCAACTGTGAAGACAGGCACAAAATATTTGTTTGGTGTCTCTGATATTTCCTTATTCCCCATTGTAATTTTTCATGTCTGTGCCTCTAATTGACCCATGTTTCCTTTCACTAGTCTCTTCCTTTTTATACACTTATAAAAGTTCTTACAATCTGTTCTTACATTTCTTGCTAGTTTACCCTGATATTCTATTTTTTCTTCTTTGTTACCTTCTTAGTCATCCTTTGCTGTTGTTTCAAACCCTCCCAATCCTCAGGTCTGATATTGTTTTTGGCAACATTGTAACCTGATAGTATCCTTGCTTCTCTAATTAGGCATCACTACCACTTTTCCTATGAAGTTTTTGTTCCTCAAAAGGATGCATATTCATTGAGAATTTTTAAAATATTGCCATTGCTTATCTATCATCATATCTTTTAATCTAATTTCCCAATCTACTTAGCTAATTTACCCCCATACCTCCATAATTGACTTTGTTTAAATTTAAGACTCTAGTTTTGGACTTAACTACATCACTCTCAAACTTAATATGAAATTCCATCATATTATGGTCACTCTTCCCCTTTATAATCCTTACTAGGATCCTTTACTATGAGATTATTAATTAACTCTATCTTATTACACAATAGTTTATCTAAAATAGCCTGTTCCCTCGTTGATTCCTCGAGAAAGAGAGAGAGAGAGAGAGTACAGATTTAATAGAGGTGGTCAAAATCATGAGGATTTTGATAAGAGTAAATAAGGAGAAGCTGTTTCCAGTGGCAGAAGGGTCAGTAACTAGAGGACAAAAGTTAATTGGCAAAAGGACCAGAGGGGAGATGAGAATTTTTTTAATGCAGCGAGTTATTATGATCTGGAATGCATTGCCTGAAAGGGTGCTGGAAACAGATTCAGTGGAAGCTTTCTAAAGGGAGTTGGATAAAGGTACAATGGGCTGAATGCTCTCCTGCTTTGTTGTATAATTCTATGAATCTAGCTCAGACTGGGTGGGGGGTGGAAATGAGCATCTCTTTTATTCTGTTGGCTGTACTAATCCTACTTAGAATGAGTTGGGTGGTATCAACTCCAGTGCCATCACCATGGCCCCTCATGTTCGGACACTAATTGGGGTAATCCTGCTAAGAAGTAGGATGGACAAATGTCTGAATTGGTGCATTAGGACATGCTGTTCCGCATTTGGTACAGGGCATAGGTGCCTCTATCAGCATCTTACCATGCAGCACCTGACCTTGGGAGTGCTTGATGCAGAGACAGGGCACATGCAGTATGAGAGTGTTCCATTTCATCCCTCGCCTTGAGTGGAAAAATTCACCAACAGTAAAAGACACTTTCTTTTTCCCTTTTCTTGACCGGTGAATTCCGATGACATTGTCGGAATGTGCTGGCTTCAAGGAGTTTCTGAGGTCGGCCGGCTGTAATGGCTGAATTACTGTAGTCATCAATCAGGGAGGAGATGATTCAGCATTGACTGGGTGTGCTAATTCAGCTCCGTCAAATGGCCAGGCTCATTAACCTTGCCAAGCTAACGCTTCTCCAGTGTTATCAGCACGTGACCTTTAAGCAAAAAAAACCCTTTTTAAATAATCAACTGGCATGGATGGAGCGAAACAGAAAGATGCTTTATGTTAAATCATGATTTTTTGTAACTGTTTATTATTTAAAAGTAATCCTGATGGTAAGGCACTCTTGTCTCTCTCGCTCTCGCACTCTAAAATTCTTAAGTGCTGAGGTAAAATAGCTTGGAGGAGTCATCGATTTTGACAGAGTGAAGCATCCGAATTAACGTTTGGAGAGACAGAACTGAAACTTCTTTCTCGTCTCTACGCTGCCTGCAGAAGAGCTGTATTGACAATGGCATAGGCACAGGAGGACCGGACTCGGGTTGCCTCCAAGGCGTCTCAGCCAGGAAATATGGGATATTGTTTTACTATTTACGAGAGGATGCCCCTTGGTGTTGCTTAAGGATGGACTGCAGCATGTTCATAATATATAGCTAGGAATGTGGCCTGTCCCTTTAAGGCCACTGTGGGAATCCAAGTAATTGTAGACAATTTTATAATTCTTCAGGCCAATTTAGAAGTCAGTAAATTCCTTGTAAATTTCAGCTTCCTGGGTGAGATGACCTGACTTACTTTTTTTTTCATTATCTTGCATTTACTGCAAAGTGTGCTGAATGTAGCGTGACAGATACCTAAGACTTTTTGAGATAAAATATACAGATTAGGGTTGTCCAGACTATGTCCTATGGGCTGCTCATGCCCCCCCCCCCCCCCGCCCCGAGCCCCCCCAATCCCTGGCAATACAGACCATGGGCTAAGGCAACTCGGTCCGACTGGTACTTAAGTTTTATACTCACTGGAAGCTTGGCAAGGACAGTTCCCAATGTTTTTACCTCTTCGATAGACATGAGCTGAATCAAAGTATTTAGATCTGTTAAGCTTTGAGATGTTTGCAATGTAAAGGGAGCAGTGATTTAAACATTGCGTATTCAGCCTGCGAGGCACCTGAGCAGTCTGATTTTGTTAATGGGATGACTTATTAACTGGTTTGCTAAGAGCTGATTGTGTCATTGGATATTGTTCTTTTCCAGGCCTAGTTCCTGGCCTCTTGAATCTGGGGAACACCTGCTTTATGAACTCCCTGGTTCAGGGTCTGGCTGCTTGTCCGTCCTTCGTTCGCTGGCTCAATGATTTTACCAGGCGTTATAACTTGGACAGTCCCCAGGAAGAGCATTGTCCATATCTCTCTGTCACGCTTCTCCGATTACTCAGAGGTGAGAAACAGGGCGAGTAGGGGACGAGGTAAAGATTAAAGTTCTGTTAACCTAAGGTACAGATCCTTTTTGTTGGTGGGAGTCAGGGCTAGAAAAAGCAGTCAACAGAAATACCCATAGAAAGTTCACCGTTAATGTTGATCATAACATTGTGACCCCTTTTTATTCATTCATAGAATAAGAGTGTCACTGGCCAGGCCAGCATTTATTACCCATCTCTAATTGCCCTTGAGAAAGTGGTGTTGAGTTGCTGCAGTCCTTGTGGTGTAGGTACACTCAGTGCTGTTAGGGTGGGAGCACCAGGATTTTGACCCAGCTACAATGAAGGAACGGCGATATAGTTCCAAGTCAGGACGGTGTGTGACTTGGAGGGGAACATGAAGGTGCTGCTCTTGTCTTTCTAGGTGGAAGAGGTCACGGGTTTGGAAGGTGCTGTTGAAGGTGGAATGGCGAGTTGCTGCAGTGCATCTTGTCGATGGTACATACTGCTGCCACAGTACACCAGCTGTGGAGGGAGCAAATGTTTAAGGAAATGGATAGGGTGCCATCCATTCACCATCCATTCAGCCATGGCTGAGTTTTGCTTAACCCACTGTCCTACCCAGTCTCTCAAAGTTCCTCCTTTATCTGCTTGCGAGTTATTCAACTATTCATCACAGACAAATGACTAGCCAGATATCCTATTGTTTTGTCAGGGTTTAATATTAAATGAGAAGTTGGCAGACTCATGTATTTCCAACATTTTCTGCTTTTATTTCAGATTTCCATAATTCTGCATTTGAAAAGAAAATCTTTGAGAACTATTGATTCTGTCCTTTATTTTCTTCACATGTGTCTGCCCTGCACTTGGTATGATTGAACCCAGAAACTCAATGTGAGAGCTCATAGGCACAGAATTGTGTTATTCTTTGATACAGGATGTTACAACATTCCTAGGTTTGGATCTAGAGTAAGATGCTGGTTCTCAGCAGCTTCATTTGGAGACTCTTAAAGCAAGGGAGGGATAATGTGAATAGTTTTTAGTCAGCGAGTTGTTACGATCTGGAATGCACTGTCTGAAAGCATGGTGGAAGCAGATTCAAAAGTAACTTTCAAAAATGGATAAATATTTGAAGGGAAAAATGTTACAGGGCAAAGGGGTAAGAGCAGGGGAGTGGAACTAATTCGATAGCTCTCAAAGAGCCAGCACATCCACGATGGGCCAAATAGCCTTCATTGGTCATGAATTTCCATCTGTCCATTCCATTTCAGCATCTTTTTTATTTTCTTCTGTTGGTTAAAGTTCAAAAACAGAATTATTTTAAAAGTTGAACTGCTAAAGAGCAATTTTTTTTCTCCCATTTTCTTTCCTTCTCTCCTAAGGGTGCCGACTCCTGCTTGGGTGCTGTCCAATGGGAGCTAGCAATCCTTCCGGTACATCAGCCTAGTGGGCATCCTTCATATGTGACCATAAGAGGCGTCACATCTGAGCCTGATCATGTCCCCGTCTGAGGCAGAAACTGTGGCTGATATTCTTTCTCTTCACCAGCTCAGTAGCACTGAGGCAAATAGTGGTGCTGCTGTTGTCATCCTGGTTAAGGTGCGCTGACTCAGCACAAACCAGGGATTGAATTGGGAGCAACTTTTTTTTTTAAACTGTTCTCTACCTATGCCAGACTGGACTAGTTCATTTGACAATGGTTCGTAATGTGGATGTTTGAGTGTAATTTGCCCGACATGTTCAGGAATTCAACACTTTGAACAGTGTAATTTCTAAAAGTTTCTCGCCAATTCTTTGTCAGTGTTTGCAAAGTATCACTGTGGATGTATAAATGCACTTCATTGTCTGTGATGTGCTTTGGGACATCCTGAGGTTGTAAAAGGTGCTACATAAATGCAAGTCTCCCTTTTTAAGTGAGATGTTTTGTTTCTATTGAGCTCATTCTGTGGCTGAGTTCTCCTGACTGCTGGGTGAACAGGGAGATCGAGGGGCAGGAGAATGGTTGCACATTGTGTGTTTTATTTTCTTCTTCTCAACTGCTAGTATTATCCAATGGGGAAGAGACTGCAGAGGATGTGGTGGATGCAGGAAGTCTCCTGGAAGTCTTGAGGATGTACAAATGGCAAATGTCTTCGTTCGAAGAGCAGGTAAACAGTAAGATATCAAAGGGGCGATTGGATGACTGCTTTGCGGAACACCTTCGCTCAGTCCGAAAACGTGACCCCCGAGCTTCCTGTCGCTTGCCATTTCAACACACCCCACTGTTCTCATGCCCACATATCTGTCCTGGGTTTGCTGCAGCATTCCAGTGAACATCAACACAAGCTCGAGGAGCAGCATCTTGTTTACTGATTAGGCACGCTACAGCCTACCGGACTGAACATTGAATTCAATAATTTCAGAGCATGACTGGCCCCCCTTTTTTATTTTTATTATTTTTTCTTTTTATTTTATTTTAGTTTGTTTCATCATTCATTTTTTTACCATGTGCCTTCCCACATTTTTCATGTTTGTGCTTTGCGCCAGGGCTGTTCATTATTCTGTCATTTAACACCCTCTCTGCACTAAAGCTTTGTCTTTCAACGCACCATTAACATACCGGTTGCCTTTGCTCCATGACCGTCTGGTCAGTTATTCTCTGTGACCCTCTGTCTTATCAACACCTTCCCTTTTGTTATCTTTTGCCCCACTCCGCTTTATTTGCTTAAAACCTGTTGCATTTCTAAACTTTGCCAGTTCTGATGAAAGGCCACTGACCTGAAACGTTAACTTTGCCTCTCTCTCCACAGACCTGCTGAGTATTTCCAGCATTTTTTGCTTTTATTTAAGATATCAAAGGGCTTGCGGTCATTCAGTGTTGTCACAGTTAAAGGAGTAAAATTGCTCTATGAATACATACAATCACTGATAGCACAGGGGGATCTTGCTTGGTTAGTACTTTTCAGCGATAAATGCTGATGTGTAGAGTTTCTCACTGTACCATCTGTGAAAGGTACCCAGTCAGCTTCCCTCAACAATTCCATAAGGCCAGGGAAGTGAGTTTCAGTTAAAGAACTACCCATGCTGTACAAGGTTAAAAGACCATTGCTATGCTGTAATTTCTATGAACCTCTGTATTGTCATTCATAAGATGGTTTACCTCACAGAAAGGTACTGACTTTTCATTTCACCTCAGTACCATCACAGACAGCTACTGGCTGTTGAGTTCCTGTCACTGATAGCTGCTTATCTTTGTTATATTCACACGTGGCTCCATTTTAGCTAATGTAACCCCACTATTTAAAAAAGGAGGTAGAGAGAAAGCAGGGAATTATAGACCAGTCAGCCTGACGTCGGTAGTGGGGAAAATTCTAGAGTCCATTATCAAAAATTTTATAGCAGAGCACTTGGAGAACAGTGGTAGAATCGGGCAGAGTCAGCATGGATTTACAAAAGGGAAATCACGCTTGACAAATCTACAAGAATTCTTCGTGGATGTAACGAGTAGAGCTGATGAGGGGGAGCCGGTGGATGTGGTTTATTTGGATTTTCAGAAAGCTTTCGACAAAGTCCCACATAAGAGATTAACGTGTAAAATTAAAGCGCATGGGATTGGGGGTAGTGTATTGTGATGGATAGAAAATTGGTTGGTGGACAGGAAACAAAGAGTAGGGGTAAATGAGTCTTTTTCCAAATGACAGGCAGTGACTAGTGGGGTACCGCAGGGATCAGTGCTAGGACCCCAGCTATTCACAATATACTTTAATGATTTAGATGAGGGAACTAAATGTAACATCTCCAAATTTGCAGATGACACAATACTGGGTGGGAGGGTGAGTTGTGAGGAGGATGCAGAGAGGCTTCATGGTGATTTGGACAAGTTGAGTGAGTGGACAAATGCATGGCAGATGCAGTATAATGTGGATAAATGTGAGGTTATCCACTTTGATAGCAAAAACAGGAAGGCAGATTATTATCTGAACGGCTATAAACTGAGAGAGGGGAATATGCAACGAGACCTGGGTATTCTCGTACACCAGTCGCTGAAGGTAAGCATGCAGGTCCAACAGGCAGTAAAAAAGGCAAATGGTATGTTGGCCTTCAAAGTGAGAGGATTCGAGTATAGGAGCAGGGATGTCTTGCTGCAATTATACAGGGCCTTGGTGAGGCCACACCTGGAATATTGTGTGCAGTTTTGGTCTCCTTATCTGAGGAAGGATGTTCTTGCTCTAGAGGGAGTGTAGCGAAGGTTTACCAGTCTGATTCCTGGGATGGTGGGACTGACGTATGAGGAGAGATTGAGTCGGTTAGGATTATATTCGCTGGAGTTCAGAAGACTGAGGGGGGATCTCATAAAACCTATAAAATTCTAACAGGACTTGACAGGGTAGATGCAGGAAGGATGTTCCCGATGGTGGGGGAGTGCAGAACCAGGGGTCATAGTCTAAGGATACGGGGTAAAGCTTTCAGGACTGAGATGAGGAGAATTTTTTTCACCCAGAGAGTGGTGAGCCTGTGGAATTCGCTACCACAGGAAGCAGTTGAGGCCAAAACATTATGTTTTCAAGAAGGAGTTAGATATAGTTCTTGGGTCTAAAGGGATCAAAAGGTATGGGGCGAAAGCCGGAACAGTCTATTGAGTTGGATGATCAGCCATGATCATAATGAATGGCGGAGCAGGCTCGATGGGCCGAATGGCCTACTCCTGCTCCTATTTTCTATGTTTAAGCAATGGCCTGGCAAAATGGGAAACTTGTTCATTCCTGCCGTAGTCCTCCCTAACTCATTTTTTCTTGTGTACAAGAGTGTTCATTTCTGTTGTGCCTCACTCTTGTTCTGCCCCTTTATCCTGCTTCCACTGAGTAATGCTGTTCTTCTCATCTTGTCTTTGCAGGATGCTCACGAGCTGTTTCATGTTCTCACTGCGGCTTTGGAAGACGAGCGAGACCGCCAGCCTCGAGTTGCACATTTATTCGACGTCCGCTCTCTGGAGGTAAAATGGCTTTACACTGGGATTGTATTTAATGGTTGTAAACATAATTACAGGACACGTGGTGAGTGAGGCCTCTTGTGCTTTTTTGTGTCCAAAATTGAACTGACTTTTTAAAAAAGACAGCGTACAAGTGCCAAATGTTCCGATCGCAATTGCTGCCATTTTTCAGGATTATTTTGGACTATTTTTCCACAGAAAGAATTTGGAAATAATTTACATTTAAGTGGCATGTTTTAAATCAAGGTGGGTTTAGGCAGACATACACTACAACCCTTGAGGCAAAGAAGAGGGTATTTTTTTTTGATAATGAGCCATGCATTGAAAATGTGTATTAAACTAGACCAGATTGTGAAATGTTGCTGTTTCACTTTGAGCTGAGAGAGTAAGAGTCAATTGACTCATCCCACGCTCATTAACTCAGGATGGTCCCCATTCATCTTGAGAGTAGCAGGAGATGGTTTTCAAGGAGCCCACAGGGGAGGAAGGGAGCGGGAGTTGGGGTGGAAAGAGTTACTGGAATTTCTACTGGTGAATCACTGGGGAAAAAGTCGGACGGACAACCCTCCCATTTCCTGAAAACACTGGAAAATAAAAGGACAAAGGCAATTGCATGAGGACTCCAGTCCAGTTCCACCTGGTGCAGGAGTGGGGCAGAGTGAGGGAAAGCTACCGGCTTGACTGGTGAATACCAGGAGTCTGAACGGGAAAAAGTTAAGTTTGCCCACTTATGTGGAATAATATGGTGTGAGCTTTATTTTTGTATTCATGAGGGTTTTGAGGTTGTGCATTACATGAGTAGTGATTATATCTCTCCCTCTACATTCATTCACTGTCTGTAAAATTATGCAGCTTAGCACCAAATTGCAGTTAATGTAGAAAAACGTCCCAACACATTTCAACCAAGCCCATTGTGCATTCGTGAAAAATACTGCAACAGTCGGTCATTTCAAACCCTGTTGAAATGCATTTTCTTTCCTACCGGATTCATTACTGAAATCAATAAATTCCTAATTTGTTTAAAGAAAACTATTTTGCCTTCCATCAGCCTAGGTAATCTGTATCTCATTGGTTTTGTAGACTCCGCCAGAATCGGAGGAAAAGCAGCTGAGCTGCAGGAGCCGAGGTAAGAACCTTTGGTCCAAAATGAACATTAGTAATGTATGTTCTCGATTCAGCCGAGTTAATAAATTACTCTGCATGCCGAGGGACTGAGCAGCAACAATCATTTGACTGGAGAGATTAAACCTATAAATTTTCCTCGTACATGCAGGCAATGAGATATCACAACCACTGCCAGCATATATTGGAAAATTGTGGAATTGAATTCTGATTTGACTGAATAAAGCGTGATAAGGGCTTACTGTGACCTTGACTTTGAATATTTAGCTGAGAAAGGCAGCCCTGTGTTCAATTTCTTAAAATGAACCTACAAGTAATGTGCTTTTTACAGTCGCCTTTAACATAGTAAAATGTCCCAAGGTGCTTCACGGGAACATTATCAATATAAATTTGACACTGGGTCACGTAAAGAGGTTAGGACAGGTGACCAAAGAGGTAGGTATTAATGAGCGTCTTAAAGAAGGAGAGAGAGAGGTGAAGGGGCTTAGGGAGCAAATTCCAGAGTTTAGGTCTGAGGCAGCTGAAGGCACAGCCACCAATGGTGGAGCGAAGAAAATCGGGGAATCGCAAGAGTCCTACTGCTTATCTGCGCCCTATTCCATGTTTTTTCCTCTGGACTTTGTGGTCTCCAAGGTGAGGGTTGTTGGTGCTCGGGAATAAACTTTCCACTTTCTGCATCAATGTTAACATCACTCCAGGTGAGGTAAAGCACAGTTAGGACTAGAGTAGAATTTTGTCCAGCCTATCTCAACCATGTCCCTCAGCTCGAAACGCACAACAGTACATCCTACCCAGACCAGTGTGACATATTCATATTTCCCACATCAGCCATACTGAGTGAAATTTCCACATTGGAGGCAGCTTCATACTGTGGATCCATATCCACTGGGAACTGTGCGTACTCCGAGCCAAGAGACTTGTGCTGGGGTATTGTTCTCCCTCAATATCTGAATGTTCCCACTTTCAAGCAGGGATCACTGGATAATGATCATTAACAATATCCCTGAAGATTTTTTTTCCCGCTCCACTCCTTGTCCCTGGCAAATTAAGGTCAGACATAGCGCTCCTATTGCTGTGCTGGGAGTGATCAGTTAACGCAGCACAGAGCAAAGATCAAACTCCTGTCTCTTGGCTCAGAAATGAACCAGGCAGTGAAATTTCTGATGGACGTATTTTAAGCAGATTTTCTGCTTTAGTCTAAATGGAGTGAAGATGCACTCAATCCAAAGATTACACAAGCTTGTCCTGCTAGTTATTTATTGTTAGTCCTTTGCTACAACCTTTATTATTACAGTCGAATTTCTAGCAGTCTTTGTGAGGTGGTTTTGTGCTTTTTTTACTGCAGCCATTAAAAATGACGTCCTCTAAACTGCCTGATGTGTTTGCAGGAGGCAAACAAATTTATCACTGTTAACTCATTTCATATCTGTTTATCATTTAAGGGCCTTTGCTGCCACCACCAAGTCCTTGGAAGTTCCAGCATCCCTTCCACGGTCGACTGACCAGTAATATGGTGTGTAAACGATGTGAACAACAGGTGGGTTTGTGTGAAGATGACGCTGCCTAACAGTGATTATACTTGGGAGAGCAGTTTAGGTTTACTAGATGATACCTGGACTCCAAGGGTTAGATTATGAGGAGAGATTACACAAACTAGGGTTGTATTTCCTGGAATTTAGAAGGTTAAGGGGTGATCTGATTGAAGTTTTCAAGATATTAATGGGAATACATATGGTAGATATTGCTGCTATCTGGGGAGTCTAGTACTGGGGGACATAGTCTAAAAATTAGAACCAGACCTTTCAGGGGTGAAATTAGGAAACACTTCTACACATAAAGGGTGGTAGAAGTTTGGAAAACTCTTCTGCAAATGACAATTGTTGCTAGAACAATTTTAAATCTGAGATTGATAAATTTTTGTTATCCAACGGTATTAAGGGCTGTGGGGCAAAGGCGGGTATATGGAGTTAGGTTGCAGATCAGTCATGATCTCTTTGTATGGTGGAACAAGCTCGAGGGGCTGAATGGCCTCCTCCTGATCCTGTGTTCCAATGTAAACACACAGTAAGTTTTTAAACTTCTAATTTGTCCATTTCAGTTACCTAATGAAGTTTCCAGCATGAGCTATGTTTCTTTTCTCATTTTAAAAATTAGATGTTCGAAATGTAAGTGCTAATGTCTGAACTCTCATTGATCTCTCGGCTGTCTGTGCTGTAAATTTCACCAGGCTCTGAACATGTTGGTAATTCTTTACGTACCCCTGCTGGCTGAAGAAGTTCAAGCTGGGGAACAACAAATTCCAAACCTTCCATTGCTTCTTAACGGGCTGGACTGACTGCCATTAAAAATCCTTTCGGATGATAACGAATGGAAATATGAGTTTTGTGGATGATTGAGGTTGTTGCGTATCTCCACTGCAAATGCCCCTATCAGCATAGAATTTACAGCACAGAAGCAAGCCATTCGGCCCAACTGGTCTATGCCAGAGTGCATGCTCCATATGAGCCTCTTCCCACCCTTACTTCATCTAACCCCATCAACATAACTTATTCCTTTTTCTCTCATGTGTTTACTTCCCTTGAAATGTATCTGTTATTCGCCTCAACTATTCCTTGTAGTAGTGAGTTCCACATTCTAACCACTCTCTGGATAAAGATGTTTCTCCTGAATTCTTTATTGGATTTATTAGTGACACTTTTATATTCCTACAGTGGGGAGAGATCCCTAATTTTGGACTCCCCCACATGTGGAAACGTCTTCTTTCCGTCTACCTTATCAAGCTTCTTCATAATCTGTATGAGCTTTGCAAATTTGTATAAGCACAGGCTGTACAAAAGCTCCTGTTTTATGCAGAAGACAAGGATATTTGCTATTTGTTGAGAGTCCTGAGCTGTGACTCGCTTAAGACGTCCAGTAATGCGTTCACGTGCTGATTTTTACTTCATTTTATTCGCTCACGTGCTGTTTCTCTTTAGTCCTGACTCCACAGTCAAGTGGTCGGAGCTGGTCTGCGAAGATTGCGAGTAAACGGTGGGGGTGGAGTGGGCGGTGGATGTGGGCGGTTGAGGGGAGATGGGCTGCTAGTGCCCTTCATCCCCTCTCTGGCCAGCATGTATTATGCATACCCACTGGTATGGGAAAAACACTGAGAGAACTTTACCACATTATCACTGGCTTTGCATTTTCTCGTCAGAGTCCTGTGAGGTACGACACATTTGACAGCCTTTCCCTCAGCATTCCAACAATCACGTGGGTATGTGCTGTCTACCTTTTTATTTTGTGCTGATTACATTGTGTTTTATGCTGATTTAAAAAAAAATCATTGTGCTTATGTATGGTTCTAAAGTGGTTCTAGGACTGTAACCACTCAAGAGGCTTGAGCACAAAGATCTAGGCTGAGGCTCTAGTGCAGTCCTGCACTGTCGGAGGTGCTGTTTTGAGGATGAAATGTTAAACCAAAGCCCCAGTCTGCCCTCTCAGGAGGGCAAAAGGTCCCATGGCACTTTTTTGTAGAGGAGCTGGGGAGTTCTCCCCGGTGTCCCAGCCAATATTTATCCCTCAATCAACATCACTGTAACAGATCACCCGGTCATTATCATATTGCTGTTTGTGGAAGCTTGCTGTGCGCAAATTGGCTGCTGCGCTTCCTATGTTACAACTTCAAAAGTACCTTATTGGCTGTAAAGTGCTTTGGGGTATCCTGAGATTGTGAAAGGCGCAGGACAGTTGTTCTTCTAAACAAATTATACTGCTATAAAAAAAACAAATCACGACTTACCAGTTAGGAGCCAGGAAGCAAGAAAGATAAAGGGAGCTGGTCCAGGGTGCGAACTGATGCCGGACGGCTGACTGAAGAATACAATTTGTCCTGTGGCATGGAGGGTGGGGGAAGCCAGGACGGAATGGAGCCAGCATGCAGTTTGGGATACACCGGGGCAGATCAGTGGAGTAAGCCTGCAAGAGCAGGAGCAGCAGGGCTAGGACAGGAGGGACTGGTGGACGGAGGACAGATATATAGGCTTCAAAGGGGCAAAAGAGGGCCTAGGAATGATCAAAAAGGAGCCGCAATGAGATCAGAGCAATGGGATTAAATCAAAATAACTTGATATTTTTGAAAATAAGAGGAAATTGAAAGCAAAATCTCAGCTGTGGAAAAGAAAATGAGAGTGTATGGATACTCTCATTGCAATGTTTCCTACGTTACAACAGTGACTGCACTTCAACAAGCACTTCATTGGCTGTAAAGGGCTTTGGGATGACCTGAGGTCCTGAAGGATGCTATATAAATGCAAGTCTTTCTTCATTGTGCCACACTGTCACTTAGTGGCTGCAGGTGTGCGACTGCATTGTTATGGGCATCTGATGACATACAGTTTTCCCATAATCAATTGGTGACATGTTTAGCTGGGTTTTTCCATTATAGTTGCTTCCATAGACAGTTCCAGTTGTAGATGTTGACAGTACTGACTTGAAAAGAGTTACAGGAGTTAACACCATTTATATTTACCCTTTGTGAGGTTCTGCGACTCGAGAGGCACATACACCTTGTTCAAGTATGTAAATGACGCTATCAGCGCACTGAACATCGGATATATTGTTCTAGTTTAAATGGGATTTAAGGTGGCAGCGAAGTAGAAATAGAGGAAGCAAAATAAACTAATTACTCGCTTTACAACTCACTAAAGCTGGAAAATGACTTTGCTGATTGATAGCGACAATTTTCTTTCATAATTATCATGGGCAATGGTAATTACAGAGAAAACTATCTAAATATTGTGGGTTTTCCAATGAACTGGTGTGTCTGCTCAGCGCGACACTGGTTTTAAATGGCCTGTTACTTTATATCCTTCCAGGGCAGACCTCTGACATTGGACATCTGCCTGCAACACTTCATCTCCTCAGAGACCATAAAAGGTGTGGTGTGTGAGAACTGTACCAAGGTGAGCAGCACTCAAATCATTTATTCCGATTAACAGTGGTGACGGTTTTTGCATGGAAATAGAAGAATGCTACACGCAATGGACACATCAGTCTTAGTAGGCGGATAAACTTCTGGCCACCCATGCTGGTGGTGTCAACTTGCAATGATGTTTTGAGCGAAAAAAGGTCAAATGTTTTTTATGAATTAAAATTAGAAATAAGAAGCTTCCTCTGATGGCTCAATTGGTAAATGCTGAGTCACGCAGACTAGGATAGTTAGGTTCAATCCTGGTCTATGTCGAGTTTAGCTAATCTCGAGTCAGAACAGCAAAGATGCTTCTAGTGGCTGAGTGGAAGGGGGGAGAAATATTACCCGAGGTTCCCACTCCTGATTATGTAGCCTGTTGATCCTTATTGGGAAATGCATGTTTGTGGAAGTCAGGTGAGGACATGACCTGCGATGCTATCGATTGTTGAACAGCTAGATGATCCTCACTGTCTGGGCAGTGTTACAACTGCGGCGGGAGCAACGCATTGTCAATTCAGTCCCGTCACTCCAAAGGTCACGGCGTATTATTAAGCTTTCACACCAATCAGAAAACAGCCAAATTAAACACTAGTGGCCTCTAGAATAAAACAGACTGAACCAGGTATTTTTAGATAACAACAAATTAACTATTTATTAAAAAACTAAATCTTAAACACTATTAAGATAAACTTATGTCTAAAGACCTTTTAACTTCTTATATTAATCTAACTCTTCCATTCACACACACACACTCAAAAATAACAATAGTTAACCGTTGTTTTTAAAAGTGGTGTTTTAAAAAAACATTAGCTGTCTCAAGAATAAATAAAATAAGTATTTGTGGTTTACGCTTCTAACGTGGAAATAGTCAAAGGCCACTCGAAGTCTTCACATAGATTTGATGCCGTAGTCGCTTCTTAATAGGCATTCAACTCTTCGGCTGCAGTAAGCAGTAAACAGTTCTTTGAACGATGAGCACAGCAATAAGTCAACTTGAATTTTAAAACTGACAGCATCTCAGTTGAAACTTTACTTTGAATTCCAGCAAACTCAATCAGTCCAGAGAGATTCAATCTTGAAGCAAATACTTTCTGGCTTGGAAGTAAAGAAAAAGATTAGATTAGATTAGAGATACAGCACTGAAACAGGCCCTTCGGCCCACCGAGTCTGTGCCGAACATCAACCACCCATTTATACTAATCCTATATTCCTACCAAACATCCCCACCTGTCCCTATATTTCCCTACCACCTACCTATACTAGTGACAATTTATAATGGCCAATTTACCTGTCAACCTGCAAGTCTTTTGGCTTGTGGGAGGAAACCGGAGCACCCGGAGAAAACCCACGCAGACACAGGGAGAACTTGCAAACTCCACACAGGCAGTACCCGGAATCGAACCCGGGTCCCTGGAGCTGTGAGGCTGCAGTGCTAACCACTGCGCCACTGTGCCGCCCGGGCACAGTATAAATGATCTCTTAAAAGAAAATAATTTTTCTTTCCTTAAGGGATTAACTTGGCCTGTAGCACTTTGTAGAGTTTCTGTTGAGAAAGAATAAAACAGCTCCTTTCTCTTCAGTACGCTTCGCTGGTCAGTCTGGTTCAACATGGCTTTTGCCAGTTCCATACACACAGTCAAGTGGAAACATGTGACCTTTCTCTCATGCTGTTGCCCAGGGTAACAAAATGCAGCTGCTAGTACACTGTGCTTTAGAAATTCCAGAACTTTCTCTCCCTTAAAGGTACACTGTTTTTAAGAGTCTTAAAGGCACACGCACTGTATATAATCCGAGGAGAAAAATAATTACAAGTCCGTGACAGCAGTGACTAACTATCAATAACTGTGACGACAAAGCCTTGGAAGAAAAAGCACGAAAGGTACTAAACTGGAAGATGTGCATACATTACTGCAGACAATTAGCCAGAAGGTTCCTATCTAGGGGTACGGTAACAGTGGTAATGTTATTGGACTGGTAATCCAGAGACCTGGACTATGATCCATAATACATGAGTTCAAATCCCACCATGGCAGCTGTGAAATTTAAACTCAATTAATTAAATAAATCTGGAATAAAAAACTAGTATCAGTAATGGTGACCGTGAAACTGCTGGGTTATCACTGAACGTTCACAAATATCCTTGAGGGAAGGAAACCTGTCGTCCTTGCCCAGTCTGGCCTTGCCAGCGATGTTCATGTCCTTTGAATTAAATGAGAATAGTTTCACTGATGCCTAGACTATTCAAGTTGCCTTCCTGTCAGTAGCCAACACTCAAACTTGTTGAGCTGAAGAAGAATCAAATCCAAGCCTAACTTTTAAAAAGAAAACTTGCAAATTTAATGAATCATGTGCTTTATTGGAGCCCTGGAATGATACTCCAGCATGAATCTGATCCTTCAGGAGAGGTGAGGTGAGGAGTGTAAAGAATAGTCGCGAGAAATGAGAGTGAGATGGTCCATCTAACTGAGGCATATGTGTTCATCTGGTTTATTCAATGTACTGCTTCAAATATAGTTTCTAAAAATACTGCAGTCTGAAGGTGTCCAATGTTGTGTTGGAAGCAGCTCCAAAATTTCCTATTGAAGTCGTTAATCGTGGGCCGAGATGTGTCAGGAGAACAAAGTGCTAACTGGGGAGAGAGAAATGGGAGTGAGAAGGTGGTCCACAGCAGCTGACCTCTGTGTACTCAGTGTTTTTCTCAGTTCTGACGACGCTTTCTGTTCTTCCGCAAATCCAGGCAGGAGAAACACTGAATGGACAGACTGTGGAAAACCAAAGGACAACCTTCATCAAACAGCTGAAAATTGGAAAGGTGAGACTTGCATCAATGGCAGGAACTGCTTCCTCGGATTTGATGATTACGCTACTTAAAGGCTTTAAAGATTTATCTTAAAGGAGTATTTTTTTTAAAAAGTTGGATCCTATTTGGAAAAGAGGAGACTTTGTGATGCTGGAAACACTCAGCAGGTCAGGCAGCACTTGTGGAGAGAGGGTGGTCAGGTCAACATTTCAAGTCTATGACTCTTTTTCAGAACTGTTCTGATGAAGGGTTATATGAGCTGAAACATTAACCCTACCTTCCCTTTTCGACAGATGCTGCTGAGTGTTTCCAGTATTTTCTGTTTCTATATGGTACAGCTGGGACTTCAAGCTAAGTAATGAAACCTCATCAGCACTCGGTATCGGAAGTGTGGCATATCTGCCAGTTCCATTTGAGAGATCAGTTCTCAACCACTCCCCCATCCCCTCCCACCCTTCAGTTTGGTTTTGTCTTCCAAAATACTGATTCTTGCTCAGGTATGATTCACAGGTACCTACCGTCCTCCAGTACCTCTCCAGGAGCCATTCTTTATGTGTGAGCTTAGACAGTGAGTGTCAGCAGCTTACTGCAGCATTGTAAAGTGACAATCACAGCTGAGCCGCATCCCTTTCACATCTGGCACTCTCACGTTCATTGGGAGTCACTGAGAACTGAAAACATGACAGATTTCTCCCCCAAGCCCACACAGTGGCGGCGCAGTGGTTAGCACCGCAGCCTCACAGCTCCAGCGACCCGGGTTCAATTCTGGGTACTGCCTGTGTGGAGTTTGCAAGTTCTCCCTGTGTCTGCGTGGGTTTTCGCCGGGTGCTCCGGTTTCCTCCCACAACCAAAGACTTGCAGGTTGATAGGTAAATTGGCCATTAGAAATTGCCCCTAGTATAGGTAGGTGGTAGGGGAATATAGGGACAGGTGGGGATGTGGTAGGAATATGAGATTAGTGTAGGATTAGTATAAATGGGTGGTTGATGGTCGGCACAGACTCGGTGGGCCGAAGGGCCTGTTTCAGTGCTGTATATCTAAATAAATAAAAAATAAAATAAATACATCCCTATTGCCTTTCTAGTTGTGATTATTTAACTCAGCATAGACTGGGGATAAAATATGGGGTTTTCCTAATCAGTATGGCTTTTTGCTGAGTTTTTTAATATATTTATTTCAAAAAAAACCTTATTTTTCAAAGCCTGTTTACCAGTTGTGTTTAAATTAGATACAAAAGAGGCTCCTTGGAGTATTCTTTCATACAGGAATATACAGGCTGAGCTAGAAGGATCTCCGTTTCGATCCTTAGTCTGTGCTGAGTTACCTGATCTCATTCAGGGCAATCATAGGAAGAATAAATTCACTGCTGTGTACTTGGGTAAGAGAAAGGCAAAATGAGGCCATGTCTCCCATCGATTGCTGTTCAGCAACCCATTGCTGGAAAGTGAAGTGCATGGGTATTGGGTCCTGTTTATAATCCTCCATTTAGGCTCTGTGCTCCTCCAATTCTGGCTTCTGGTGCATCGTCGATTTTCATCGCTGCTTCATTCGTGGCCGTGCCTTCAGCTGCCTGGGTCCTAAGCTCTGCAATTGCCTCCCTAAACCTTTCCGCCTCTCTCTCTCTCCTTTAAAATGCTCCCTAAAGTTTTGACCAAGCTTTTGTCACCTGTTCCAGTGTATCCTTAGGTGGCTCGGTGTCAAGTTTTGTTAACCATTCTTGTAAAGCACCTTTGGGGGGTGGGGGGGGGGGTGTTATTTTAATGCATTAAAGGTACTATATAAATGAAACTTGTTGTAGGCTCACATGTTACTAGTCAGTATGAAAAGGAAACTGAATCCCAGCTTGGGCTAAGTGTGATTAGGTGAGAAAACAGGCAAAGAAAATCAGGGACAAAGTTGATCTGTTCAGAGTGTGTGCTGTAATTTCCAATCCCTGTGTCCTGATGTTTTCTCATTTGATTTTTTTTAAGCTCCCTCAGTGCCTGTGTATCCACCTGCAAAGGCTCTCCTGGTCCAACCAAGGAACCCCCCTAAAACGCAATGAGCACGTGCAGTTCAGCGAGCTCCTCTCGCTTGATACCTACAAGTACCGCAGCCTGTCTCAGAGGCTAGGCCACCGCAGAATGAGCAGACCCGCCAGCACAGGGAGCTTGCCACACATGCTGGAGGGGGCCATGCTGAACAAGCCAGGTACTGGTCATATTAACAGGAAACTGACCAGGCAGCATCTGAAAATCAACGACGTGATGCTTATTTCCATTTCAAGCTCTATTTATGAAAAACCCTGATTTAAAAAAAATAGAACTTACTCTTTTGGAGTATTTATGATTCTATTACTGTATCCATTTCGGAGTTCTAATTGATGCGTTTTGTTCTTTCAGTTCTCTCCCCACCCCTTCTCCCAAGACGCTGATATGCTGGGCCATCACTGCACACAGAGCAGGCCACTTTCCAGCTATCCCACCCAAGTGGCTGTTCTTCATACACAAGCAGGCTGTTCAACCACGGAGGGCTCTACATCTAAGCTGAATTCTGCTTTCTCACAACAAACACATTCCAGCAGTCGAGTCAGATAGGAACTAGGACCGGGAAGACCAGCCCTACACCCCAGGGATGTTGAAACTAGCTGTTGTGGCTCCGTGTTGGCTTGTGATCAGCTGCCCCTAGCTCTGGTGTAGTGAGATTGATGGTTAATTGACCCCTTCTTCCCCACACATGTCCTTCATCTCCACTTCCTCCCCCTCAGCTGATAACCAGCTAACTTCGCACAGAGGCAATGATCAAAGCTGACACTTTCTGAGCTGTACCGTTCAGTACCACGCCCAGTGATCATGTTTTATAACTTTGAAGAAAAAGTCTTTGCTCCAAGCTTCTGTTTAATACACAGAAAATTTACCTAGCATCAGGCTCCAAGCAGCAAGTCATTTGATTATTTTGTTAGCGTTTGAAAAGCTAATTTCAAAGAATTAAGTCTCACTTAACTATATACAGCTTTAGGAAGATAATTAACAGTGGCACCATGACTAAATGAATACATTATAAATTATAGCCAGCCAAGTTTCAGATGGCAGAAAGATGCTGTATTTATACTCATTAAGGTGGAGGATTTGTGTTGGAACACTGACTCCCTGTACCTGCAGTGCAGGAATTTGGGTTCCCACCTCTGCTCACCCTTGGAGTCACTGATCTGTGCTGTTATCAATGGGAGGCCAGGTGCTTCCTTACAAGGAGGGAGAAACAGTGAATCACAACCTCCAAGCAACTAATGAGTAGCTCCTCTGCCAGCTATCTCGCCAATGAATCAATCAGAGACACAAATTCTTGAAGCAGGATGAAGGTGTAATCCTAATGAATAAGGAAATTAAATCAGTGCTGAAAGGCTAAGCACATCTTTCTTTTCAGACACTGATGGATCTATCATGCATTTTTCTATCTTTATTTCAGAATCTTGGTTTGCTTTATATTTCTGTACAGTGACTACTTTGCTTACAATTGTCATGACGGTCAGACTCTCGCAAGTGCTGTCGTCCACAATCTTAATCATTTCATTGCCTCCCAGCAGCTGTCAGTGAGTTATTTTAAAAATGGTGCTTTAAATCTTTATTTTTCCCCTGCTTGTCATCTTTCAGGATCCACTCAGCCCAACCTGAGTAAAATACAAGTTGCGAATGGAGCATGTTCATCATCTCTGCTATCCGCTTCAATTGCAACCTCACCGTCTCCGGTAACTCGAAGTTACAGGTGAGTCTTTTCAATTAAATTTTTTTCCCAAAACCTAATGTTTTTGTTTAGTACAGAGCTTTAGAGTGCATCAAAATGCAGTTCAGAGTCAGAGATCCTATAGGTGATTTTCAAGGATAAGTCTGGCAGGGCACAGTGGCAATACTGGGTGTCTGCCACTAAAGATCCTCAGAAACTTAGTTAAATAGTAATGCCCCATCTAATAGCAGAAAATAATTACCGAGAAATGCGCTCAGTATCTACTTGAAAATAAATTTTTTGCAGGGCTGTGGGGAAAGAGCAGGGGATGGGATTAATTGGATAGCTCTTTCATAGAGCCAGCACAGGCAGGATGGGTTGAATGGCCTCCTTCTGTATCATTGTGATTCTATGGTGCATCACTTTTTTTTTCATTTTCTGTTGGTTCACATCGTTCCTGTTCCAGGAATAAAATAACTCTCAAAAGAAATTATGTAACTTTTATCATCAAAAACTGCATTTCTATTTACTGTACGAAAGCTCTTACCTCTGCCAAGTTTTGGTTTTCAGTGAAGACAGGCAATGGAGTGATAAAACTGAGCAAACAGAATACTGATAATGAGATATTTTATTCCTGTGATGCTCACCACTGTTCAATATCTAGCTTCACCTATTGAGAATGGGCATTTCGGTGAGTTATTTTTATTCATTTGGGAGATGTGGACGTCACTGGCGAGGCCAGCATTTATTGCCCATCCCTAATTGCCCTTGAGTAGGTGGTGGTGAGCTGCCTTTTTGAACCGCTGCAGTCCTAGGGGTATAGGTACACCAATACTGCTGTTAGGAAGGGAGTTCCAGGATTTTGACCCAGCGACAGTGAAGAAACAGAGATATAGTTCCAAGTCAGGATGGTGTGAGGCTTGGAGGGGAACTTGCAGGTGGTGGTGTTCCCATGCATCTGCTGCCCTTGTCCTTCTAGGTGGTAGAGGTCATGGGTTTGGAAGGTGCTGTCGAAGGAGCCTTGGTGAGTTGCTGCAGTGCATCTTGTAGATGATGCACACTGCTGCCACTGTGCATCGGTGGTGGAGGGCATGAATGTTGAAGGATGGGGTGCCACTCAAGTGAGCTGCTTTGTTCTGGATGGTGTTGAGCTTCTTGAGTGTTGTTGGAGCTGCACCCATCCAGGCAAGTGGAGAGTATTCCATCACACTCCTGACTTGTGCCTTGTAGATGGTGGACAGGCATTGGGGAGTTAGGAGGTGAGTTACTCGCCACAGAATTCCCAGCCTCTGACCTGCTCTTGTAGCCATAGCATTTATGTGGCTGATCTAGTTCAGTTTCTGGTCAATGGTGACCCCCCCAGAATGTTGATAGTGGGGGCTTCAGCGATGATAATGCCATTGAATGTCATGGGGAGATGGTTAGATTCTCTCGTTTGAGTTGGTCATTGCCTGAAACTTGTGTGGCGTGAATGTTACTTGCTACTTATCAGCCCAAGCCTGGATGTTGTCCAGGTCTTTCAGCATATGGACTTGGGCTGCTTAGTATCTGAGGAGTCATGAATGGTGCTGAACATGGTGCAATCATCAGCGAGCATCCCCACTTTTGACCTTATGATGGAGGGAAGGACATTGATGAAGCAGCTGAAGATGGTTGGGCCTAGGACACTACCCTGAGGAACTCCTACAGTGATGTCCTGGGACTGATGATTGACCTCCGACAATCACAACCATCTTCCTTTGTGCTAGGTATGACTCCAACCAACCCGCTGATTCCCATTGACTCCAGTTTTGCTCGGGCTCCTTGATACCATACTCAGTCAAATGCTGCCTTGACTCTCTCCTCACCTCTGGAGTTCAGCTCTTTTGTCCATGTTTGGACCAAGGTTGTAATGAGGTCAGGAGCTAAGTAGCCCTGACGGAACCCAAACTGAGCGTCAGTGAGCAGGTTATTGCTGAGTAAGTGCTGCTTGATAGCACTGTCAGTGACCCCTTCCATCACTTTGCTGATGATCGGGAGTAGACTGATAGGGTGGTAATTTGCTGAGTTGGATTTGTCCTGCTTTTTGTGTACAGGACATTCTTGGGCAATTTTCCATATTGCCGGGTAGATGCCAGTGTTGTAGCTGTACTGGAACAGCTCGGCTAGGGACTGGCTAGTTCTGGAGCACAAGTCTTCAGTGCTATTGCTGGAATGTTGTCAGGGCCCATAACCTTTGCAGTATCCAGTGCCTTCAGCCG
The DNA here is from genome assembly GCF_036365525.1 of Heterodontus francisci. Lineage (NCBI taxonomy): Eukaryota > Metazoa > Chordata > Chondrichthyes > Heterodontiformes > Heterodontidae > Heterodontus > Heterodontus francisci. Next base: position 15,656,623 of record NC_090393.1, read on the forward strand.
TTTCATGATATCGCATGGAGTGAATCGAATTGGCTGAAGACTGTGATACTGGAGATCTCAGGAGGAGGCCGAGATGGATCATCCACTCGGATGATGGTTGCAAATGCTTCAGCCTTGTCTTTTGCACTGATGTGCTGGGCTCCCCTATCTTTGAGGATGGGAATGTTTGTGGAGCCTCCTGCTTCTGTCAGTTGTTTAATTGTCCACCACCATTCACGACTGGATGTGGCAGGACTGCAGAGCTTAGATCTGAGCCACTGGTTGTGGGATCACTTAGCCCCATCTATTGAATGCTACTTCTGTTTGGCATGCAAGTAGTCCTGTGCTGTAGCTTCATCAGGCTGACACCTCATTTTTTGGTATGCCTGGTGCTGCTCCTGGCATGCCCTCCTGATTGAAAAAATATTGGTCTCCCAGCTTGATCATAATGGTAGAGTGGGGGATACGTCGTGCCGTGAGGTTATAGATTTGGTTGAATACAATTCTGCTGCTGCTGATGGCCACAGCACCTCATGGATGCCCAGTTTTGAGTTACCAGATCTGTTCAAAATCTATCCCATTTAGCATGGTAGTGCCACACAACACGATGGTGGGTATCCTCGATGTGAAGACATGACTTTGTCTCCAGAAGCGCTGTGCTACCAATTCCTGCCACGGACAGATGCATCTGCAACAGGTATTTGGTGAAGACGAGGTCAAGTAGGTTTTTCCCTCTTGTAGGTTCCCTTGCCACCTGCCGCAGACCCAGTGTAGCAGTTATGTCCTTTAGGGCTCGGTCAATAGTGGTGCTACCGAGCCATTCTTGGTGATTGAAGTCCCCCACCCAGAGAGCATTCTGCGCCGTTGCCACCCTCGGTGCTTCTTCCAATTAATCTTCAACATGGAGAAGCACTGATTTATCAGCCGAGGTGGGGGGGAGCAGTGGGCAGTAAGGGGGGAATGCGGGCAGTAGATAGTAATCAGCAGGAAGTTTCCTTGCCCAAATTTGACCTGATGCCATGAGACTTCATGGGATCCAGAGTCAATGTTGAGGACTCCAAGGGTAACTCCGTCCCCACTGTACACTATCCCTGATGGGTCTGCCCTACCAGTGGGACAGGGCATACCCAGGGATGATGATGATGGCGGTGGTGTCTGGGACATTGTTTGCAAGGTATGATTTCGTTGAGTATGACTATGTCAGGCTGTTGTTTGACTAGTCAGTAGGACAGCTCTCCCAATTTTGGCACAAGCCCCCAGATGTTAGTAAGGAGGACTTTGCAGAGTCGGCAGGGTTAGATTTGCCATTGTTGTTTCTGATGCCTGGGTCAATGCCGGGTGGTCCATCCAGTTTCATTCCTCTTCTTAGACTTTGTAGTGGTTTGATATAACTGAGTGGCTTGCTAGGCCATTTCAGAGGGCAGGTAAAAGTCAGCCACATTGCCACGGGTCTGGCGTCACTTGTAGGGCAGACCAGGTAAGGACAGCAGATTTTCTTCCCTAAGGGGCATTAGTGATGGGTTTTTGCAACAATTAACAGTTGTTTCATGGTCACCACTAGACTAGCTTTTTAATTCTATAATTGAATTCAAATTTGCCCTGGTGAGATTCGAACCCATGTCCCCAGAGCATTTGCCTAGGGCTCTGGGTTACTAGTCCAGTGACGTTACCACTACGCCACCACCTCCACATTGCAGTTGGATTTCCATTGAATAAGTGTACCTTGGAGCAGAGGAGGGGGAGGAGAGAACCTTTTCCTCAAGTGTGAGCTTGATGTTCTGCTTTATTCCCACAGCTCGTCAGTATATTTGTTCCGCCTGATGTCTGTGGTTGTCCATCACGGTGACATACACTCGGGCCATTTTGTCACTTATCGCCGCTCGCCGTCTACTTCGAAGAACCCGGCGGTGGTGAGCAACCAGTGGCTGTGGATATCAGACGACACGGTGCGCAGAGCCAGCCTGCAGGAAGTCCTTGCGTCCAATGCCTACTTGCTCTTCTATGAGAGAGTTCGGTCCCTGGTGAGGCGCGCGAGCCGCGAGTTCGGGCCAGAGGAGTGAGTGAGTGGGCAGAGCTAGGCATTTGACTGGTGCTGTAAAGGGACAAATAATCTTCACGGTTTGAGAGGAAACCAATTGTGGAAAGGAGCTGGAGCCCAATTGTTATCCACCCAGATACCCGATTCAATATTTGTGCAGTGAACCAAAAGGATACGAGGTCCATCATATTAGAAAAAATGTTTTTAACTTGCCACTTAATTCCATAGCTCCATACAGGGAGTAATGGTTATATATTTATGAACTTTGACTGTGTGCTTGAACCAATAGAGAAATATTACTTCATATTTGCAAATGTTATTGCAAAGAAAATTCAGAATCAGCTCAGCAATGTTGAAAAAATTATTGAGTTAAAATCCTCAAGTGAGAAATCAGTTCAACCATATATAAAGCTAGGCTGGAAAGGTCACCTTTTTGGTACTAGCCAGTAGAATCTTGCCACAGTCATGACTCCGTTCTCAAAGACCCACAACTGTTAGTGACAGGCTTAGCATGAAGATTTTTATGAAAGATTGAGGAATTCCTTTAAATACCTGGTGGGTACATGCACTACGTGTAGTTATGGTCCCAGGTTCCCTCTCCTGTCTATGCTGAGTCTGCTAATTCCAACACAACAGTAAGGGTGCTACAATTGCCCCTGTACAGGGAGGGCAAAAATTCAGGTTCTGATTAACGGCCACTGGATTGCGTGTCTGCCAGGTGAGGACTGGGCTGTGGTGTCCCAACCCAGCCAGATAACCTGCTCACACTCACTGTTGAGACTTGTGCACTAACAATAAAGACTCGGGTGAGGTACTGTAAAATCACCAGTGCCTATGGGACCATGTCTCAGTTGACACCTTCAAGGAGGGATTAGAACAACATGGCAGATCGTGCAAATTGTGATGTAATAAATTTCCCCGTGTTATTTTCACTGCAATGCAATATGACTGGCGGAGTGCTGACACAGTCTCTGAATATAACAGTAAAGTTGATTTTCACCACCAGTTTCCACAGAGTGCAGATGTCGATGCAATCCCACTGGTTATTGTGAATCCTCACTCGTGGGGGATAGTATTTAGAGGAGTCAGACATAGTTTTCTGATTGCATGGAATGCCTATACAAAATAAGTGAGCCCTTTATTGTGGGGGGGTAACATGTTCTCTGACCTGCCAACCAGAGACAGTCGGATATAACAAAAAAAAAGCCACAGGTCCTGACATATGGATAATAGAACAAGTCAGACTCGGAGGGACAGAATTGCTAAGCTTCACAGGCCAGGATACACAGGTTTGATGACTGTCTGGACAGCTGTTGGCCTCTGCACCTCTGGGTTAGAAAGAGGGGAATTAAGCCAGTAATCCACCCATTTTTTTAACCTTCTGGTATCATACCTCTTCCTTCAGCCACAAGGTACATGAAACGTTCACTGCCACTCACTGCTAGTGCCACTGGGTGATGGGCAGTAAATATGCTTTCAGGGGTTGGAGCAGCCTTGCCAATGTCCTTTTATACTTTCTCCTAAAGCACCTGTGAGTTGATTTGCATTGGCACCCAGTCTTATTCAGCTTGGTACTGTTGTAATATTCAGGAGCTATGCTGAATGTGCCCTGTTTTAATGACTATCTTCATTTTCATTTTAAATTTTGTTGGCCTACTTTTATTTTTATTCCATACGAATTGGTCTGCCCCTTGAATCCCCCTCATTACCACCACTGAATCCTTTCTCATGGGAGTCTTTTCAACAGTTGTAACATGCATACTGTCTGTATATCGCCTCAGGTGAAGATGTGTACAGGACTGTTGCTTTATTCTGTTAATGAAGCCACCTAAGTTGGCAAGACTGTTTTATTGTGTGATTTCCCCCTTAAGAGTGCTACTTCCCCAGTGGATAAATGCACTGCATGGTGGTGTACTGAGCCAAGGAGGCCACGCTCCGTTGCCGCTCTGTACTAAGTTAGCTGGTCTCAGATAAGGCAGTGCAGCAATTAGTCTGAGTTCCCACTGAAAGGGAGGAAATTACCCATAGCTCCTGCTCCTGTTCACTTCTTTTAGAACCATATATACATGTAGGGAGTCTGTGCACCGTACTCCACGAACACACCCTTCATGGAGTTGTTGGGTCAATCACACTGGGTCATAAACTGGGAACTGTAGTGGAGTGCGGCCTACAATACAGCACAATGTCACAGGCAGCAATGATGGAAAGATTCCGTTTGAATGAGTGTTCTTTCAGGTGAGTTCTAGTTTGAGACCCACAGTATTGTACTCCCTTCAGTTTTATTTTTAACTATAATGATAGTACGTTCAGTATTCAAGTGAGGTACCCTCACCCAGCCATTGCTCTGTTTCAGTATCAGTGATTTCTGAGGTGTTTTGTGATGTTCAACTGGATAAAGCTATGGGCAATTAGTATCTGTTGTACAAACAGGATTGTAGTAAGGTTAAAAGGTGCTCTCTTGATGCTTCAGTTGGCAAATCCAGTATGGAACTGAACTATACAGACCAGGAAGGCCCCAGATTTGACTGGACCTAGTTAACTGACTTCAGCTATGATGGCTACAATTGGCCTCAGTGCCCACGGGGCTGGTTTCCTGCTGCTGATTATTATCCAGTGACCTCCCTCCCTCGCTGTAAAGCCTGCCTGTGAGGACATTAGGCAAGGACTGGATCAGGCTTGGCAGTGACATCTAACATGATCAAGCAACCTGCAGGCACTCACTCATCTGGCTCATGTGAGGAATGGCCAGCCATCTGTGAACCTCAGTTATATCCGCTGTGAGAGAATGGCTGTTTTACAATAGCTAGATTTCCTTTTTGCCACTTTGTCAAAATTGCACCTCTGGTGAAACCTTACCCCAGAATTAGAGGGTTTGGAAACAAGAGGGGCAGCAGGTGGGCAGGGGGTGTTTGTTCAAGTAAAAACATCTATATGTGGTTGAATGTCAATGATGTACAATCTTTTGGGGGGAGAGTTTTCCAGATTTCCACTACCCTTTGTATGAAATAGTGCTTCCTGATTTCATTCCTAAATAGTTTGACACTAAGGCTACTTTAAGATTATGTCTGTGTTATTGGTTCCATACCTTGTAAAATACATGACAATATCTGGAAATCCCAGCTCTGATCATCTGAGCAGAATATGTGTTTATCCCAAAGACTTAGGTTATGGATCACATGTTATAGCTGTTCCTGCATTGAATCGAGGATGAGGACTCTTCAAAGTGCCTGTAGTTTTGTATGGTGACAGAAAATCTGCTTTATTTTGTATTGATAGCATGCCTACTGAATAGGGGGAGAGTAAGATTGACCTTCAAAAGCCACCAGAAACTTCTATGATGATTGAGAGCTAAGGATTGTTAACTGTTGAGTCTAGGCCCTTCATAATAGGCAGCAGTCCTGTCCCTGTAATGCTTGCTGTAAAATCAATGCTCTCCTACAGAGATGCATCAAAGGACAGCGACAGAGGCGTCTGATGGGGTGAAAAAGGCCGACTATAAGGCAAATGCCTCAAATACTCCATGTGCCCAATCACATCTTAAGGTCTAGCCCTAGTAGGCATCCTTCAGTGTCAAGCCCTGCCTTAGCTGTTGGTGTACCAGTTAATCGCCATGAAGGTATAACTGAGAGGTTGTGCGTCTGTTGTGCAAATGTGCAAGATGGAGTAAGTGGGGAAACTTCAAGTGTTTGGTTTTTAATATTTTTGTGAGAAAATAATGTGAATTCTGATTGTATAAACTAAAAATTGTACGAAAAGAAAGCAATTTTTGCACTAACTCATTAATTGTACATGTGTGTATATATAGAAAATAAAATATATATAAATGAAATGGTTGCTTGAGAATGAATTTTCCAAGTGTTTCAATTAATTTGTCAGACAGAAAAGTAATAATCTTCTTCAGGCTCACAGCAAATCTCCATTTTAGTGTGGATTTGACATTTATTTTATCAATACTTTTCTGAACTTTCCCGTTATGGAGCTCCTATCCTCCTTCAGTCTTTTCTTTCCTCCTGGGATTAGGTTTCTAAAACCTAATGTTACTACCTGTTCACTGCTTCCTGTTCCACCTCATCCATAAGAAATAAGAGCAGGAGTAGGCCCCTCGAGCCTGCTCTGCCATTCGACAAGATCATGGCTGATCATCTACCTCAACTCCACTTTCCTCCCATGATTCCCTTAGTACCCAAAAAATCTTACTGATCTCCATCTTGAATATATTCAACACTGAACTTCCACAGCCCTCTGGGGTAGAGAATTCCAAAGATTCATAGCCCTCTGAGTGAAGAAATTTCTCCTCATAGAAGATTTACAGCACAGAAAGAGTCCACTTGGCCCATCGTGTCTGCGCTAGCTGGAGAAAAAAGAGCCACCAAGCCTAATCCCACTTTCCAGAATTTGGTCAGTAGCCCTGCAGGTTACAGCACTTCAAGTGCACATCCAGGCACCATCTCAGTCCTAAATAGCCAAACCCCTTATCCTGAGCATATTAGTTTGATTTTTCTTCATTTATAAAAATGCTCCACCAGTGGCCTGGAATTTATATGTAAGTGGCTGAGTTATACACACTGTGGAATTGACATTCTCGACTCCCCACTTTGCAATGAGCTGGATCACAATTATAATTAAAGTAGCATCAGTGTGATGAAGAGGCTGTTGCACTCCTCCCGCCTCAGTCGTAACACATAATTGGGGGCTCGTCCGGGATACGAACCCGGGGTCGTAACAGCTGGAAGTCCCCTGGTGTAGGTACAAAAACGGGTAACCAATGTCAAGGAAACAGATATGTATGCCTATCTAGAAAGAAGCATTAACAGTCTTGCGTTTATGAGTTTGGCCAGGCAGTAGTGATGGTAATGCACTGGTGAGTTCGGCCCTCTCTGGTGCTTCAAATGGCCAATTAATCAGCTCAGCTCTGAAGGAGTCACTGCTCAGCAGCACTTTAAAAGTTAAGCTGATCATTACAACCAATGGGAAATCCAGAGTCAATGTAAATGAGTTCTTGCAAGTTAGATTTGAAGCACAATTGCTATAAGTAGTGATCACTAAAAAAAAAAGGATTCTCTGGCATATCAAGGAATAAATAACTACAAAGTCCGAAGCATATAAAGGGTGAAGAGGGTAGTATAAAGAGTTAGGAGATCGCTTATTAATAACTGAGTGACAGACCGATATGTGGTAGAACTAATGCCATGGCCAAAGCAATATAATTTAAACACATTTCTCTAGTTTTAACATCTATTATAGTTTTATTATTTTACAGAATGAGTAATGATGGGAAAAAAATCCTTCTCTAAATAATCTAGAGAGGAGAGTGGACCCGCTTTCTTCATGCTAACCCATCTAACATAAAGGAGAGCAGTCAATGTGTGCTATGTTATGAAGAGGTTTCTTTTTAATCTTTTCTGTGGATTCGTGTGTTAGAATTGTGGCGATAGATTCATTGACGAACTGAAGTAATTCCATACATGTTGGACTTTGTTTTTTTGAAAGAGGTCGCCGGAAGGAAACTTGAAGTCTTGTTTGAAAGTCACATATCTTAAGCTCAATAAACAACAGAAACCTTGGTGACTTGGGGGAGATGTTTACAGAGAAGTGACATGTCAGGATTTATAAGGGTCAGGAGGTTCTGACTTGCTGTTTGGTTTCGCTTCTGAGATATTGTTTTGGTTCAGTTGGAGTGGGGACTGTATTTGAAAGCAGTTGGAGATCAACCTGCCAAGACAGAAACGCCCTCCTTCCTCTTGTCTCTGAAATGCTACGTTTCTCCCAAGGAATTCCTGGAAAGCTTGCCAGATAAATTCTCGACGCTGCCTGAAAAGAACTGCTCCAGAAAAGATCCCAGTGACCCATCTACGTGTACTCGGATGCCAGACTGTATGCCATTTTGGGACGCAACATACCTCTTTTTTTTTCAAGAATTAACAAGCATTTGGCCAAAGTTTTTGGGAGTTTTTTTGTAAAAGAGCTCTGCAGAGAAAATCTCTATTTTTCGGTTAACCGGTGTGTGTGTGTATATATATATATATGTGTGTGTGTGAGAGAGAGGGGCTAAGGTAAAAGAAAATTTTCATATTTCAATCTGTTAATGTTTTGCTTTGTTACTGGATAAGTCTTGTTTTATAATAAACTGATAATTTTATTGTTTATTAAAGAAATCTGGTTGGTGTATTTTATTCAGGGATAAAGGGTAGAGTATATGATCGACTGTATTGGTGACTGGGTAAATATTTAAATATTTGCTGTGACCTGTGACGAAGTGGAACTAGAAAATATAGTGCACTCCTCCTGCCTCAGTCGTCACATCTAATTGGGGGCTCTTCCGGGATATGAACCCAGGGTCGTAACAGCTTGAAGTCCCCTGATGTAGGGACGTCCTGTGTTTATATATTTTGGCAGTATCCTCCAGCACATCCCCTGCAAATCTTAGTGAATGAATGCATGGAAATCAGTGATGATAATGGTGCTAACTATGAAAGTGAATTGTTTCTGTGCAGATTGGTGATCCTGTCAAACTCAGGAGGTAAAACCATGTGGGACCTCCTTTAGCTACCATCCTAAGACCTGCATTTTTAATTATCCAGGAGAATTTTTCTAAAGTTTCAGGGCAGGGGACCAGCTGTAATTGGATTTATCAAAGTGTTGTTTGCAAAATAAATAAATAAAAGACAACTTTGTTTTAAAGGAACATGGTAGTGTAGCAGTTTTGTTATTACACTAGTAATTCAGAGAAGGTGAGTTCAAGTTGCCATTTGAGAATTTGAGTTCAGCTTTTAAAAACAAAAAAAAATCACAACTTAGGAGGCACAGTAAGCTGTATGGATGGGAACAGGAAGTTGCAGAGGAACATAGATTAAGTGAGTGTGCACAACTATGGCAGCTGGAGGTCAATGTGAGCAAGTGTGAGATCTGAGAAATATTAATCACAATATTTCCATAATGGTGGAGAGGAGAAGCTGTGGAAGAGCAAAGGGAATTAGGTGTCCTGGTACGCACATCACTAAAAGCTAGTGCACAGGTACAAAAAGTAATCAAAACAGCTAATGGGATGTTGGTTTTTATCTCAGGTTTGGTGTTCAAAAGTGAGAAAGTGATGTTTCAGTTGGAGAGTGTTGGACAGACTCCATCTGCAGTACTGTGTTCAGTTTTGCGCTTCACCTCAGGAAAGATGTATTAGCCTTGGTGTGAGTACAGTGCAGATGCATCTAGGACTTAAAGTATGAGGACATGTTGCATAAACGTGACTCGTTTCCACTTCATTTTACCCAGTTGAGGGATGATCTAGTGGAGGTGTTTAAAATGATAAAGGGATACAGAGAAACTATTTCCTCTGGTGGGGCAAACCAGAACAAGGAGGCATAATCTTAAAACTAGCTAGGTCATTTAGGAGTGAAATCAGAAGGTAATATTTCATATGAAGAGCAGTGGAAATCTGCAACCTAAAAGGCTGTGGCTGCTGGGTCAATTGGAATTTTTCAAAACTGAAATCAATAGATTCTTGTTGGATAAGGATATCAAGGGAGAGGGAGCAATGACGGGCAGATGGGGGTTCAGGTACAGATCAGCATGGGCTGAATTTTTAAAGCTCGCCGCTGAAAGAGGCGCAGCTCACGCGCAAGATGTGCGACGCCGAGCTGCCGCGATATTTCGTGCGGCAACTCATTTACATGGAGGGGGGGGGGGCGGCGGAATGCCCATCCCCCGATGGTGAAGAGGGGGGCAGCTGCTCCATCCCCAGCAATGGCGTCCGCCGCCATTTTTAAAGCCCTTCAGTGAGAAACACGTTTTTAAAGGTACCGCTTTCAAAAAAAACAGAAATAAACTTTTGATTGCACTTTGAATCCCATCTCCCACCCACCCCCCCCCCCAATGAGGAATCAATATGCAAATTGCCCTCTCGCCCCCCCAAAAAAATTTTTCTCAGATTTTGACCGTCCCCCCCCACCCCCAAACTTCATTAACTTTAACCCTCAACCCTTCCCGCCATCCCAACAACGAATAGCAACCGTTTTCTGTGCTCCCCTGCCCTGAGAACTTCACTTCTCCCCCCTCCCCACCGGTGTTTCAGCTCGGAGATCTGAACGTGCGGGAGTTCCAGGAATCAGCCGGAATATCGGCGTGAGATGGCTGTCACTACAAGGTAAACCGGTGGTCATTCATTTAAATTAACATATTTAAATTAAATTAAATTAACGACTTTGGGGGCCTGGTAAAATTCAGCCCATTGTGTATATCTATAGTTGCAATTCACACAGGTGGTTTTGTTTACATTTTCTGATCAGTGTTTCCTTGGTATTGAGCATGTGGCACTCATTAGTAATTTTAATTGAAATGGTATTTTGCCACATGGTGCTAGATTTTCTTTTCCGTATGTTACGGGGGAATAATATGCCCAGTATATAGGATATTTGCTCCGGATCAGTATGATGCTTCCCTTAAACTTTAGAGGAAGTTTGGTCTGGGCACATACCACCAATACAACAACCTACAATAGTTGGATCATTGTGGCCTAAAGTTGCATCCTATTGCAGAATCCTACTTATAAAGTGACATTGCTGAGAGTTTGGCTGTACATACCATAACGGTTCTCACCATGCTCTTTAAAAACATAACCTTAAAATTGATAAAGTGTTGGGATACCAGAAACCCTCGCATTGGTGTCACTTGTACCCATTGCTGTCATGTACGACTGGGTTTCAAGTTGCCTAATGAAAGTTACCACACCAGTGATAGTTACTTTTAGTTTGCCATATCATTTTTCTGCCAAACTAATAAAGGCCAGAACAGGAGCCCATTCAGTGCAGTGCTGAACTAGGACTGTGGTAAATATTTGCTTCAATAGAATTTAGGGTTAAAGAAACCAAACTGAGTGGGTTGTAGGTTGTCTTTGCTATATCAATAAGTGAAGTGTACGTGTATTAATCATTTGGTCGTTTTTTCAGGAATGGGATATGGGAGGATAATGAAGTGTTTGAGATACAATGGAAATTTGTGCCCCGGTCATCTTGTGTTTTACTTCAACATTGGACACATGGTTTCAGGGATGGGGGATTTTAGTTACACTGTTAGGTTGGAAAAGCTGGGGTTGTTCTCCACAGAGGGGAGATTTGATAAAAGTGTACAAGGTTATGACAGGCTTAGACAAGGAAAAACTGTTTCTGTTAACTGATGGTACAAGGACACAGTTTGAAGATTTTGGGCAAGAGATGCAGGGGGAATATGAGGAAGAACTTTTTTTTTTAATATACACACCGAGTGGCAATGACCTGGAATTCAATGCCTATGAGAGTGGTGGGAGCAGAGACAATGATTTCAAAAGGAAATTGGATGGGCATTTGAAGGAAATAAACTTCCAAGGTCAACTTCCAGGGATCAAGCGGGGGAAGTGGGATTGACTCCATTGTTCCGTGGAAGTCTGGCTTGGACTCGAGGGGGCCGAGTGGCCATTTTCTATGCTGTAAATGACTCCATGACACATTGACTTATCCCTATTGTATAGCAATTGTTGCTAAAATGCACTTCCATTGCTGGATTGAAACTCACCATGCATTAAAGAAACTTGGTAAGAATTGAAAACATAAGAACAAAAGAACAAAGAAAATTACAGCACAGGAACAGGCCCTTCGGCCCTCCAAGCCTACGCCGATCCAAATCCTCTATCTAAACCTGTCGCCTATTTTCTAAGGGTCTGTATCTCTTTACTTCCTGCCCATTCATGTATCTGTCTAGATACATCTTAAAAGACGCTATCGTGCCCGCGTCTACCACCTCCGCTGGCAAAGCGTTCCATGCACCCACCACCCTCTGCGTAAAGAAATTTCCACGCATATCCCCCCTAAACTTTTCCCCTTTCACTTTGAACTCGTGTCCCCTTGTAATTGAATCCCCCACTCTGGGAAAAAGCTTCTTGCTATCCACTCTGTCTATACGTCTCATGATTTTGTACACCTCAATCAGGTCCCCCCTCAACCTCCGTCTTTCTAATGAAAATAATCCTAATCTACTCAACCTCTCTTCATAGCTAGCGCCCTCCATACCAGGCAACATCCTGGTGAATCTCCTCTGCACCCTCTCCAAAGCATCCACATCCTTTTGGTAATGTGGCGACCAGAACTGCACGCAGTATTCCAAATGTGGCCGAACCAAAGTCCTATACAACTGTAACAAGACCTGCCAACTCTTGTACTCAATACCCCGTCCGATGAAGGAAAGCATGCCGTATGCCTTCTTGACCACATAGACATAGAAATATACTTATGCGGTCCACAACTATTCTATGTGTTGTCTTAGTCTAGTGAAGCTCCCTGAAAAGGTTACTGTGCACCCTACCACAGATGGTGCATTCCACAGGACAAAACCATTTGTAGCTAATGCATGTCTGAGTTACTTGCTGATATTGTTCATATCAGAAGGAACTGTTCCTGCTACAGTATTCTTGAAAAACAATAGATAATGAGACCAAATTCTTATTTGAAGAGCATAAAGATAACTTTTATTTGTTTAAAAAACTGACTCCCACCCAGTACAGACAGTGTCTTACAAATCCAGAGAGTCCTCGGCTTGATGCTTAGTCTTTGTTGAGTCAGCTGTGGCAGCATTTGGGAGACTACAATCGGTTTCTGTATATCTGGGCTATAGCTAGGGAGCAGGGAATAAAAACCAGGCCAGGTTTCTCATTCAATATCACTTACAATGACTCCTGCTGTAAAGTGCATGAGACATCAGGGGATGACGGGCTTGACTGCGAGCTGTGAAGCCCTCCGTAATTAAATAACCATCAAGGCTGGCTTATAAGAAAAAGACTTGCATTTATATAGCACCTTTCATGACATCTCAAAGCACTTTACAGCCAATGAAGTACTTTTTGAAGTGGAATGATCTGGAGGGAGTCGAGGGTTATGGGGCGCCAGGCAGGAAAGTGGAGTTGCGGCCACAATCAGATCGGCCATGATCTTATTGAATGGTGCAGCAGGCTCGAGGGGCCAAATGGCCTACTTCTGCTCCTACATGATCTTATAAGTCACTGTTTTAATGTAGAAAACGTGGAAGCCAGTTTGCATGCAGCAAGATCCCACTAGCAACAATGTGATAATGCCTATATAATCCGTTTGTGATGTTAATTGAGGACTGACTATTGGCCAGGAGAACAGGGATAACCCCCTGCTTTTCTTCAAAATAGCGCCATGGGGTCTTTTACATCCACCTGAGGGGCCGGGGGGGGGGGGGGGTGGTGGGGGCTTGGTTTAACATATCATCCAGGAGATTTATGGGCCAAGGGAGCAACAGTGCTGCGAGTGGCAGCAAATCCTAAACCCAGCGGCTTCAAGAGAAACGGAGAAAATTCAGAAACAGAATCTCCATTGGGGGAAAAGCTCTCAATTCTTTGGCGGAGGCAGAACCTTGCGGAAGGTCAGGTTGACCCTGGGGGCAAGCACTTTCTTGCGGATCGGCAGGCTGTGGTACCAGTGGATGTTTGTCGGGTAGTTCATCATCAGCAGGCTGCCGTGGCCCAGAAGCAGCTTCACCGGTTCCAGGCGCCGTGTTGCACTTTTCCCCCGCGAGTCTCCGTGGCGGAAGACGAAGTCCCTGCAGGCGCCGAAGGAAACTGATGCGATGGGACTGAAAGGCTCCAGTTCCTTCTCATCATCGCGATGCTCCCCAATGTGATCACTTCCATCTTTATACCTGTCAGTAAAGGACAGAAGGTTAGTCTGAGGATAACTAACTCCCTGAACTGGAAAATTTCTTTGACTTTGTTTCCAATTTCTACCCTTCTTTCACCTTCACATGGTTCATCTCAGACTCTTCCCTTCCTCGACTTCTCAGTCTCTATTTCTGGGGATAGGCTATCAACCAATATTTACTATAAACCCACAGACTCCCACAGCTACCTGGACTACACTTCCTCACACCCCACTTCCTGTAATGACTATTCCATTCCCCTAGTTTCTCTGTCACATTTGTTCAGACAATGCAACCTTCCATACTAGTGCTTCCAATATGTCTTCCTTTTTCCTCAACCATAAATTCCCCGCCTCCACTGTTGTTGGCAAGTCCATCAACCGTGTCTGAACTATTTCACACTTCTGCTCTCACCCCTTTCCCTCCCTCCCAGAACCATGATAGGGCTCCCCTTGTTCTCACCTTCCACTCCGCCAGCCTCTGTATTCAATGGATCATCCTCCATTTCTGCCACCTACAGCTTGATGCCACCACCAAACATCTTCCTCTTCTTCCCTCCACCCCCCCCCCCCCCACCACCATTCCACTCCTCAGTCATTCCCAACACCTTCTGAAGGGTCACTGACCTGAAACGTTAACTCTGCTTCTCTCTCCACAGATGCTGCCAGACCTGATGAGTATTTCCAGCATTTCTTGTTTTTATTTCAGATTTCCAGCAGCTGCAGTATTTTGCTTTTACCTTCCCTTTTTCCTACTGCACCTTTCCATGCAAGCACAGAAGATGCAACACCTGCCCTTTTACCTCCTCCCTTCTCACCGTCCAGGGTCCCAAACACTCCTTCCAGGTGAAGCAGCGATTTACTTGTGCTTCTTTCACTTTAGTATATTGTATTCACTGCTCGCAATGCGGTCTCCTCTACATTGGGGAGAATAAACACTGACTGGGTGACCGCTTTGCGGAACATGTCCGTTCAGTTTGCAAGCATTACCCAGAGCTTCCTGTCACTTATTTCAATTCTCCACCTTGCTCCTACTTTGACCTTTCTATTCTTGGCCTGCTACAGTGTTCTAATGAAGCTCAACATAACTTTGAGGAACAGCACCTCATCTTTTGGACTCAGAGTTCAATAATCTTAGATCATAACTCTGCTCCCATACTTTCCTTATTTCATGTTTTTTTTGCTAGTTTGCTCCCCCCCCCCCCCCCCGCCCCCCTTTGTTTCTTTCTTAATCCCTTCTCTTTGTGTTTGGATGGTTGCTATTCGGCCATTCACACCTCATCCAGACACATCTTTTGTTTCCTCACTTGGCTTTGTACCATGAAACCTTTTGTCATTTAGCCTGTCCTGGTGTGCCTCCTATCACAGACCTTCCCTTTTGTTGTTCTTCCCCTCAACCCTCTTTCACTTGCTTAAAACCTATTACATTTCTAACTTTTGCCAGTTCCGATAAATGGCCACAACCTGAAACGTTAAATCTATTTTTCATTCCACAGATGCTGTCAGACCTGAGTATTTTCAGAATTTTCTGGTTTTGTTTCAGATTTCCAGCATCTGCAGTATTTTGTTTTTGGATTACTAACTTGCATCTGAGATTTGTGGCTGGATTGTGATAAAAACCTCTTCCTATAGTTAAAATTTCAATGCATGTTCCATATGTCATTTACCTTTCAGTCTCTAGAGGTGCTCATGATTATAAACCTCTGATACCTCACGCAATTGGGCATTCTTCCAAGGGTAATCCTACACAACAATGGCAGAAGGTAATTCGACCATGGGAGTTTAACCCCAACCAGTCCACCAACAACTTGTATTTATATAGCGCTTTTAACAATAGTAAAATGTTCCAAGGTGCTTCACAGAAGCGTTAACAAACAGGATATGACACTGAGTACACATGGAGATATTCGGTCAAGTGACCACAAGTTGACTCAAAGAGGTGGGTTTTAAAGGAGCATCTTGAAAGGAAAGAGAGGTAGAGCGGGTTAAGAAAATTCCAGAACTTTGGGCCTAGGCAACTGGGCAACATGGCTGCCAGTGCTGGAGCAATTAAAATCGGGGATATACAAGAGGCCAGAACAGATATTGGAGGGTTGCGGGGCTGGAGGAGATGAGAGAGATCGGGAGGGGCGAGACCATGGAGGGATTTGAAGACAAAAGTATAAGAATTTTTAAATTGAGGCGTTGCCAGATCAGAAGCCAACGTAGGTCAGTGAGCACAGGGATGATGGGTGAATGAAGCTGGTGAGAGTTAGGACACAGGTAGCAAGGTTCTGGACGAGCTCAAGTTTATGTAGGGTGGAAGATCAGAGACCAATCGGGAATTGCAACCATTGGAATAGTCAAGCCTAGAGGTAACGAAGGCATGAATGATGGTTCCAGCAGCAGATGAGCTGAGGCAGGGGCAGAATCAGGTGATATTATGGAGGTGGTAGTATGCAGTCTTTGTAATGGAGCACGTTGTAATTGGAGGCTCATCTCGGGGTCAAATATGACACCAAGGCCGCGAATGATCTGGATCAGTCTCAGACAGTTGCTTGGGAAAGTGATGGAGTTTGTGGCGGGGCCCGAAGACAATGGAGCACGCAAGTACAGCAAGGAATTTGGAAGGCAAATGGCATGTTGGTCTTTACTATAAGGGGATTGGAGTACAGGAATAAAGAAGTCTTATGGTTTTTTTCACCATGCGAATTTGCACTGAAAAGAGCAGTTGTTTCCTTGGAAAAGGAGTTCTTAGATGAACTGGCAGATCGATGTTTTGGGCAGCGTACTCTGCCTGTCATCTGGAGAAATAACTGGATTGGGTGCAACGGTGGGCAGGATCTTACTGCTGATCAGTCATTACATGCTCTTGCTGCTATTGGTTGGCTAATTGCGTTCATGATAGGTCAGTACATGCTGTTGCTGCTGATTGGTCAGCTATTGTATCTCGTAAGTCGATACATTCTGTTGTCCTTTTTGGGGTATGTTGGCTGCAGTGCAGGTGGTGATGTGTTTCTTGAGTAGAGGTATCCAGATATCACTGATAAGCAGGCTACTGTCTTGGGAGATGGTGTGGTGTTGATAGATCGTCATAGTGAATGATGAAACAAAATAAAATAAACAAATGGTAAAGGGAGAGCTGGGTGTCGTCAATGTGACATTGTATTTTCAGATGATGTCACCAAGGGGCAGCATGTAAATAAGAAACAGAAGATTGAGGATAGTTCCTTGAAGGACAAGATAGGTTCACACACATGCACTTTGATCAGAGATCACCTAGTGATCAGGAGTGGGCACACAGACTGGTTTTAACCTTCTCTAAACTCAGAGGCAGGTAAGCTTCCCGACTGCCCCATGGCTGAAATCAGCTGACTTGGCAGCTGAAAACCCAAATCTCTCCCAGTGATTCTTTTACCATCAGGAGAGCTCCAGGGGAAACATTCATTAATCTTCTTTAGTCCTTCTGGAAGGAATGGAGAATTTTTTTGCAATTATGTAGCACTTCATTGTGTCACTGGAACATCTTAAACACTTTGCAAGCAAATTGAACAACCGTCCCTTCCTTATATAAGTCAATGAGACAGCCATCCTCATTGAAACAAATGACCAATTAATGGGGTTTTTTGGTGGATACATCCAATTGAAGTATCAGCCTCCAAGTGTTTCGGAGTCAGAAATCAAGGGTAAGAAAAGGCTATTTAGACTACCGAATCTTATCCCTCTGTCACTTCACCCAGCCTAATATCCAACTACACTTCGAACTTCCCCAATGTCAGACCCCACAAGAGCAGATAAACCCATGTCACTTCTTAGGGCGACAGCAAAAAGAAATTTAAAGAATGCCAACTTGGCTCGGTGATCGTTTTCTCACCCGAGTCAGAAAAATCACATGTTCAAACCCCACTTCAGAACTTGAACAACATCCCTCACCTGGACACTTCAGTGCAGTACTGAGGGAGGGCTGCACTGTTGGAGGTGCCATCTTTCAGATGAGACATTAAACCGAGGACCCCGTGCGCCCTCAGCACTATTTTGAGGAGCAGGCGAGTTCTCCCCAGTGTCCTGGCCAATATTTATCCCTCAATCAACATCACAAGGGGAGATTGTTCGGTCATTATCTCATTACTGTTCGTGGGGACTTGCTGTGTGCAAATTGGCTGCGTGTTTTCTACATTATGGTGACTACACTGTCAAAGCATTCTTTGGCTGTAAAGCGCTTTGGGACATCATGAGGTCATGAAAGGCACTATATAAATGTAAATCTTTTTTTCTGCTCAGATATTCCTGCCCCCATAGAAAAGTGCCCAGCCTCAATATGGTCACTAGCAGGAACTCCGTGTGGGGAACAGAGGGAATGGATCAGCCACCTGCCCTTCTGTGCATAGCAAATTGGAGCCTCAACATGCTGCCTGATAATCAGTCATTTCAAAGCATTTCAGCATACGGACCGTCGTCCACTTGCTCCCTCTCCTCCCGACTGTCCGTGAATATTCACCTATTGATCAGCACAAAGTTGAACTTGTGTTCTGTAGCCTGTGTGACTCTGTCCCTTATCATCTCCAGCACAGGAAGCCAAGGCTTAGGGGCCAGGGTCACCCCCGAATAAGTGTAAGTCAGGCTAGGGTCACCATAGGTCACCTGTTTGCGTGGAATATTGTGCCATTTCCCAAACACCTGCACTCTGGTCTGGTCACCTTGAAGAAAAAAAAAAATTCAGAAAAGCAATTTGAGTAAGGACAGTGATCACAGTATTTAAACTATAACCACTAGCCAGAATCTTAGGAAAATCCATTAAATCCAACAGATGTGTACCATTGTGATCTCCAGAAACACATTCAATTGCCTTTTGACTATCTGGTTCAATGACTTCTCCAATAACTAATTCCAGAACATTTGTTATTAGCCTTTGCATAAAAAAAAACTTCTGCCCGATTATCATCTTCCACCTAACTTCATAATGTTTGTGTGCCTGGTATTTGAACCACAGTGCAAGGATTACCTGGATCAACTTTGTCAATTGCCTCCCTAATGTTGAAAATTTTAGTATGATCAGCTCCAAGTCTCTTTTCCAAAGAAAACAGACTCAACCTTTCCTCAGAAGTTAAACTACTGATGCATAAACAAACAAGTCACCTTAAGAGGTGGTCAGGCTTTTCAACTTACAAAGGCTTTGGAACAATATTAGGTTAAAAAATGGAAGGGATAAATCTGAAATATTACTTTAAAATTGTAGAGTGCGAGACAAGGGACCACAGGGCTGATAGCTAGAAATAATTCTTCACGATGTATGAAACATGCGGGAACCTTGATATCCCAGGCACACGATGAGTTAAAAGGGCTTTCTGTTGAGTACGGATGCATTGTGTAAGCAAACTTCAGGCAAGGATACCTTCTCAGATAAGGGGATGACGGAATGTGAGAAATTCATTCATCCATTAATTTGGTCAGTTGTGTTTATAATAATAGAGGGGAAGTGTTTGAGAGGGCAACATAACTATTTTAACAATGATTAGAAAGGATTGAGATGGGCCAAGTGGATTTTACTGGATCCATATTGTTATTCTGCTGTCACTTGTATGTATCTTTGTTTTAGTAGGAGTTACTGGTGGCACGTATAGAATGTAGAGATCAAACATAGATTTAGTACAAGAGTTGTAAGTGGACCTCTATAGCATTCACTCATACCAGAATTGTGAAATATGCTGCCTCAATAAAGACCTGATCATGCTTTGTTATGACTTCACGTGTACGCCAGTGTTTAAAACAAGATGAATTAGAACCAGAAAGCAGTCCAACAGAATGGACCTCCAGAAAAAAAAAAATAGTAGGGGAGGAAGAAACCCTGGAATAATTTAACAATTGGACCTTGCAACAGGCACTACTTTAGGATCTTTCTGAATGCATGAATTTAATTGGGCCGAATGGCCTTCCTCCTTTGCAATCTCCCCCACCATGTAAACACGGCAGATTCGAGTGCACTGGGAGTCAGAGGTGGCTCAAGTAGAAGCTTTTGATAGTCAAGTGAAAACGAGTTGTTGCCAACTTTTCTGGCCCGACTTGCATCTAGTCCGGAAAACAACAGCCCTACAGTGAGTGAGCCCGGGTTGCTGCCCACAGTGAGGCAAAGGTCAGAGTTTAAAATTTTTGTTTAAAGGGAACTGTGCTTTTGTAAATTCTACCCACCCCCATTCCTTTAATCTGTACCTGAAAAATACTCCACAACTTTCTCCAATTGCAAGAATATGTCATCTGCCTCAGATTTGGTGAATATTTTGGTATAATCACAATTCAGTCCCTCAGCTCTCAGTCGCTTCCAGGAATATTCAACATCTCGCACTGATCCCTGCTCAGTGAAGATGGGTGGCAGTTCTGTTGCTTCGCTTCCTCCTGTATTGCTTTTCAGTTTCTTCCTAGGACTCTCTGGCATGTCCTCACTCAAATCCACCACTTCATTGTCCATCTGACATTTTAATTCACATGGTTCTGATCTGTGATTTTCAGAGTTCTTTGATTGCTTAATCACAAACTTGTCCATTGTTGCCTCTGGTCACACACAACGCATTGGGCAGCATTGTGATGTTGAGGTGAAGTTAACTTCAGCAGCAATCTGTTTAGAAAACAGCATATGGACATTCTTCATATACTTGCTTAACTATAAAGTCCCACTTCAATACTGTGCCTAGTTTTGTTTGTTTCCCCACTGATGCCTCCAGAAGCCATCAGTGGCACAGCTCACCACCACCGATACCATCCAATATTACCAAGTTAAGTGAGTCTACAGACTATTCAGCAGCAGCTCAGCCCAATTCCATTTCCATACATCGTCACTTTCCAATAGGATTACTGGACAATAACCATGGTTAGAAACAGAGAGCAGGAGTAGGCCATTCAGCCCTCCGAGCCTGCTCCACCATTCATTATGATCATGGCTGATCATCCAACTCAATAACCTGTTCCTACTTTCTCCCCATATCCTTTGATTCCTTTCACCCCAAGAGCTATATCTAACTCCTTCTTGAAAACATACAATGTTTTGGCCTCAACTGCTTTCTGTGGTAGCAAATTCCACAGGCTCACCACTCTCTGGGTGAAGAAATTTCTCCTCATCTCAGTCCTGAAAGGTTTACCCCATATCCTTAAACTATGACCCCTGGTTCTGGACTCCCCCACCATCGGGAACATCCTCCCTGCATCAACCCTGTCAAGTCCTGTTAGAATTTTATAGGTTTCTATGAGATCCCTCTCACTCTTCTGAACTCCAGCGAATATAATTCTAACTGAAATTGGGTGGATGAGACATTACCTCTCAGATAATTTCCTTTTAAAGAACGACCCCACTTTTGAATTGACTGTTACAGAATTTAAAAAAATTAAGCTACAGTTATTGCAAGTTGAAAAGTCCTAACACCCAGCTGAATTTACCTTAGCACTCTAACATTACACCTTCCAACTGATACTCAACACAACCCACATTTCAGACTCCTCACTTCCTACTTCCTGTGCCTCAACACGTGTCCAGGATCAGCGAATCAACGCACAGATTTGTTTGGTGTTAACCCAATAAATGCTAAGACACACCAAATAAACAGATCGCAATGAATGAATCCCATATTAATGTCTAAAGAGGAGGGGGAAACAGTCAAATAAGCGCAGAGTGCAACACCAACCTTTAGTCCTTAATTGTGCAAAATGGATTAATGTTATTGTCATTATAAATAAATGATTAGCCATTGACATTAATTGAAAGTAAAGTTACTTTTATTCCTCCACTGACTTTTTTCATTATTCAATATCGATAAGAACGAATAGATTTTAAAACTCTGACAAGAGATGATAAAAGTAATAAAACGTGAGATTGGAAACACATCAGCTTTAATTTATTTTAACGTTCCAGATGCATTTCAATCATTCAATCTTTTTAAATGCTCCTATCGGTGTTTTCTGCTAAAGCAACGTAATTATTAGTAATAACGTTAAAATTGAGTGGCTTTCTATTTCTGTAGAATTTGTTCACAAAGTTTCCCCGACTGGCTTATTTTAGCAGTATTTCCGGGGGTGGGGAAATTTGAGTTTGTTAAAAAGTTTTGGTAAAACTTTTGTCCCGCCCTCGGGATCTGGCGCGAAAGAAACCACGCGAGTCAGACTTACCCCAGTTGTATGGTGTGTGTGTATGTGTTTGCTGGACCAACTAAATACTGTCAAAACTCTGAAAATATTAATTCTTTTAGAGGGAAACAGTTCTTCAAAATGATCGGGCAGAAGACGATTGCATCTTACTTCACTCCCGCAGTAAAAAGAACTTTGTCTGAAGTTTCGGAGGAAGAAATTGAAAATGGGCAAGAAACAAATCGAGAAGAGGTAAAAAAAAAGTCAGTTTGTACAAAAAAATGCAGGATTAATGTGAACTAATCAAATTTTGAATAGTAAGTTCAGTGTGTTTTAAATAGTTTATTTGCTCTAGGGGTATGAATTTTTAACTATTGTCTTTTAAGATGTTTACCTTTCTCTGAAGGAGAAGTGGTTTGAGTAATTCAGAAAGATCAAATTTTCTGCAAAAACTCCTGATTCGGAATATTTTTTTTTCCAGTTAACTATAGTTTCGGCGACGTTTTAATTTCAGTTCCAGCAAAGCTTATTGTGAAACTTAGTAACTTGTTTTAAAACGAAATGGTCCTAGTGCTCACTGTGAGGTTCACAGGACAAATAAGATTCCTGAATTTTATCCGCAAACATACTCATCACAATGGGAATTTAATCTCCAATTTTTTTCTCATTAAAAATGCAGTCATTGCTTTTCCATTCCTAAAATGCTAAGTTTGTGCGTTGCTGTATTTTTCTCTCTTGGCAATCTTAATGGTGAAAATGTTTTTTTGTTTTGCAAAGTTTCGTAGTCCTATATAAATATATTACATTTTATAATATCTTCCCTTTTTCATTCAGAGTTGGCGGGAAGAATTGCTTCTGGGAGGGAAAAGTTGCATAGTAGGTGGGGGTCAGCCAATGGGAGGAAGGGGGCGGGGCTCCAATGGAATGTATCGACTGGCGGGGGCGGGGCTTGTGAATATTTGCCGGGAAATTGTAGCGGCGCCGTTTCCAGGTGGGGAAACATCGCTGCAGGGATGTTCCTGCTGGCTTTCCCTGCCTCTCGGCTCCGGCCCCTCTGTCCCCGTCTAACTCGTCCGTTTGTTCCCCGCCAGCAAGAGCAGGATGGTATGAGGACGCCCGTTAAGAAGCTGAAGGCTGACCCGGAGGGAGGAGAGGCACCGGCCAAGCCCAGCTGCCCGCTGAGCCCCGAGCAGCTGTCCCGCATCGAGAGGAACAAGCAGGCGGCGTTGCAGAGACTTGCGGCCCGGAATGTGCCCCCGGGCTTCGGGGAGAGCTGGAAAAAGGAGCTGCTGATGGAGTTCAGCAAACCGTACTTTATCAAGGTGAGAGACTGCTGCAGATACAACAATGAATAGTCCTTCTGAGCACATTGCAGAGACCTAAAAACTGTAACTTTCTATTTCATCCTCCCTTTCCGGAACCTGTATTTACTTAAAACGTGTTGCATTCCTAATATTTTCCAGTTCTGATGAAAGTGCATCAAATAGTAATTCTATATCTCTCTACTTCAAACCTTCCAGCATGTTCTGATTTGATTTCAAGCACCTACAGTATTTTACTTTAGAACTTTATCTTTCTTCTAGATTCTCATTGCATACAGAATTAATATTGCTCCTCTGATCTGGATTATAGCCTTGTATTTTCTAGAGCATGGTTTGCTGTCTTTAAATAGCCAGTTAGACACTGTTAAAAATCTGGTTGAATCTTTATGCCAGTGACAATACTATATGTTTTATCTGGCTAACTGGATTTCAGAACCCACTCTTTAGTCATGTACATCAATAAAAAGATATAATCTTGATATGCGGTTGTCTGTTAGCATACCAGAATCTTTGTCTTCGGCAGTCCCTCGGGAATGAGGATAATTTTCTTACACTCCAGGGTTCTCGGTCCTTAGGTGACTGAATAGTCCAATTCTGGATCCACACACTGTGCCACAGGTGGTGTTTGGTGAGCTGAGCGGATGGGATGCTCGAATTTCGGAACGCTCCTTCCGCTGTTTGCGCTCTGTCGCTGCCTGGGCATGTCGATGTTGTTTGAACTGGCGGGCACCTTCACGGATGCTTCTTCTCCATTTTGGGAGGTCTCGGAAGAGATTCGCACGAATCGGTGGAGATGTCACTTTTTTCAGGGAGGCTTTTAAGGACATCCTTGTAGTGTTTCCTCTGCCCTCCTGGTAGCTCCTTGCCGTGACTGTGTAGGAAGCTTGTTTTGGGAGTCGTCAGGCACGCGGACGATGTGGCCCGCCCAGCATAACTGACTAGCCATGACCAGTGTCTCGATACTGGGGATGTTGGCCTGAGAGAGGACACTGATATTGGAGCGCCTGTCCTGCCAGTGAATTTGCAGCATCTTGCGGAGGTACCACTGGTGATCTCTCTCCAGGGCTTTGAGATGTCTGCTGTACAGTGTCCAATTTTCCAACACATACAGGAGGGCAGGTAACACTGTGGCCCTGTAGACCATGAGCTTGGTGCCAGGTTTGAGGTCTTTGTTGTCAAACACTTTTTTTTTTTCCTCGGACAACCAAAGGCTGCGCTGGCACACTGGAGGCAATGCTGAATTGCATTGTCAATGTCTGCCCTTGCTGAGAGGAGGCTCCCAAGGTATGAGAAGTGATCGACATTGTCCAGTGGTTCGCTGTGGATCTCGATAGTCTGGGGCAGTGTAGCGCTGTGGGAGCAGGCTGGTAGAGGACCTTTTGTCTTTCGGATGTTTAGCTTAAGGCCCATTCAATCTTATGCCTCTGAATGCATTGACAAGGGTTTGAAGCTTGGCCTCTGTGTGCGTATGCGCACACATTGTCGGCGTACTGCAGCTCGATGACAGAGGTTGGAATGGCCTTGGTGCTGGACTGGAGGCGACGTAGATTAAATAGTTTTCTGCTTGTCCTGTAGAGTAGATCTACTCTGGCAGGGAGCTTCGTGGAGATGAGGTGGAGTGTTGCAGCGAGGAAGATTGAAAAGAGTGTTGGTATGATACACAGCCTTGATTGACCCCAGTTTGCACTCTGGGTCAGTGACAGATCCGTTGGCAAGGATTACAGCTTGCATGTCGTCATGCAGCAGGCGTTCCTGAATTGAAGCATCACCAAAATTGGAGAGGGTGGTGTTAATAATAAAAAAAAAACTTGAAGACTGAGGTTCATCAAAAAACCCATGACCTAAATAACAGCTGTTGGGCTGAAAGAGTGCAGGAAGTACAGCAGCTTGCTGACCGCCACGACATGTGTGGATCGTTCAGTGCAGTCAAGACCATTTACAGCCCATTTACCCAAGGACCTACCCCACTGAGCGCATGGAGCGTTGCTGATCAAGGACAGAGAGGCAGCCAACGCTCGTTGGAAGGAGCACTTCGAAGATCATCATTGCAACTCAGTCCTTGATGCGAGTGCCCGCGACTACGTTCCACAGCATGCTACCCTCCACAACCTCAACACGACCCCAGCCTGACATGAGATCGAAATGGCCATCTGACAGCTAAAAAAACAAAAAGGCCGCCGATGTTGGTGGAATTCCTGCCAAAATTCTAAAATATGGCAGAGAGGCACTCTGGACAAATACATGGTCTCATCTCCCTCATCTGGAAGGAGGAGAGCACGCCAGGGGATCTCCGAGCCACTGTAATTGTGACCATCTTCAAAAAAGGTGACGAGACCGACTGTGGTAACTACAGAGGGGTATCCCTGCTGTCCACCACAGGGAAGGTCATTGCAAGAGTCCTTCTCAACCACTTCCTTCCCGTGGCTGAAGAGCTCCTAGTGGAATCACAGTGTGGATTCTGTCCATCAGGAGGCACAGTGGACATGATCTTCACAGCAAGACAACTCCAAGGGAAATGTAGGGAGCAGCAGCAATCTCTATACATGGCTGCCTTTGACCTCACAAAGGCCTTCAATTCTAACAACCGAGAAGGATTATGATTTTTTAAAAATTCGTTCATGGGATGTGGGCATTGTTGGCTAGGCCAACATTTATTGCCCATCCGTAACGGTCATTTAAGAGTCAACCACATTGCTGTGGGTCTGGTGTCACAAGTAGGCCAGACCAGGTGAGGATTAGGCAGATTTCCTTCCCTAAAGGACATCAGTGAACCAGATTTTTTTTTTCCAACGATCAACAATGGTTTCATGGTCACCATTACACTAGCTTTTTAATTCCAGATTTTATTAATTGAATTCAAATTTCACCATCTGCTGTGGTGGGATTTGAACCCATGTCCCCAGAGCATTAGCCTGGGGCTCTGGTTACTAGTCCAGTGGCACTACCACTACGCCACCGCCTTCCCCCTGCACCATCACCATCCTCCACCTGCTGCACGACGACATGCAAGCTGTAATCTTTGCCAACTGATCTGCCACTGTTCCAACCCGAGTGCAAACTGGGGTCAAGCAAGGCTGTGTCGTCGCACCAACGCTCTTTTCCATCTTCCTCACTGCAGCACTCCACCTCATCTCCATGAAGTTTAGTCATATACATCCAATAAGAAGTGGTTGTCTGTTGGAATACCAGAGTACTGTGCCATAGGGTGGTGTGTATTGGTGTTTGTGTATTTAGTTTGTTCTCTCCCAACATGCAGAACAGCAGCTTAACCTAGCTTGAAGCCTGGGAGTGAGTCGTCTGCTTTCTGGATTGGGAGGAGTCTGCCTTGGGCAACCTTTTTTATTAATAGAACAATATTGTAAGGTTTAGGAAAGAATCAGTTGTCACCACAGTTTCGATCCATTAGCTCTAGCGCACACTTGCTAGTGAGTGATGTAGACTGAGTCTGCTGTTTTACCCCTGTCTGAAATGGTTTTAATTCTGCTTTGTTTGCAGCTGATGGGATTTGTAGCATTGGAGAGGAAACGTTGGACAGTTTACCCACCACCTCACCAAGTCTTCACCTGGACAGAGATGTGTAATATTCATGATGTAAGTACTGAGAGGTCTGTTTTTAATTACATGCTCCCCACTTGGTGAATCTGCCTTGCTGTAGACATGTCAACTATCAACCTGCACGTTTTGAAGCAAATACTCAGTTTAAATCTGGGGTGGGGAGGAAGTCGTAATCAGAGATAGGTGTCAGCCATTGTGCCAGTGGGTAGCACACTGACCTCTGAGCTAAAAGCTTGTGGGTTCAGGTCTCACTGCAAAGACTAGAGCAAAACCCAGTGCAGTAGTGTGGGGGTGGGAACAATTGCATTGTCTTTTTAAAATATGTAATGCCTAGATAAGAGTAAACATTTCTTCATATAGCTGGTAACCACTACCTTAACTGGGTGCAATGCCAACATACACAAATTGATTCATTCCTCTGTTTCCATGAGTTAGCTGGCTTCCTTTTAATCTACTCAGAAATGAATTAAATCTAGTTTATTTAAGGGCAAGGCCGTTATTTCTTTGGCATGTTAATGTATACAGATTTGTACACGGGCAGAAATATTTATTTGCAATGGCTCACCCATTTGGAAAGAAGATTGGTTAACACCTTGAGACGAATATTTGGCGCAAGTTTCCTCTGTTATAAAGAACTTGCATTTATGTAGCTCCATTCACGTCTTCGGGGTGACCCAAAGAGCGATAACCAGCAATTTAATCTGAGATGTTGTCACTGTTTATGTTGGCAAACATGGTGGCCAATTCTCGCACCACAAGATTCCACCAACAACAAATTGGGGAAGGTCTATCAGTGCAGAAGTCCAGAACAATAGGAGAACTAACTGCTGTTCAGGTGGATGCAAAAGTTACATTGCATTCTGAACAGACAGATGGGGCCTCAATTTAACACCTCATCTGAAAGAATGCACCTCCGACAATGCAGAACTCCTTCTGTGCTGAAGCATTTTTTGAGATTATGTTCAAGTCCGTCTTCTAACTCAGGTAGGGGTGCAAACAGCTGAAGCAAGCTCTCCCTTGAGAGTACCACCTGGCCACTTCTCTACAATTCAACCATCGGCATTGTATGTTCAATATATTTCAGTTCCTGGAATTAATGCTTTGGTTTTGAGCAATAGGCAAGAATAGTGGCTGATCTAAATACAAGCATTATATCAGGAAGTCTGAGTTACAACTGCATAGATGATTTGGCTAATTGAGTCCATGCTTATGAAAAGTTTTACTGCAAATGTGTAGCACATTATCAAATTGTGTGAAGAATATGTTCTGATGGTACTCGTTTTAATCTTATCAATAATCAGCAACCTGTGTTTCTCTGCTTGTAAGTGTTATTTATAAATTAATCTTGAATTTGTCTGTGGCATTTACTGCCTTTCAGAGTATACAGGAAAATGTGGGACATGTGGTCTTGCTGCCTTATAACAGGTAATTGCTCACCCTGTGGCATGCTATCACAGCAGGCATATGGGCATAAGTTTTGCTTTGTAGGGAACAGCTTTCTACCATGAGTGTATTTGTTGGAAGGTTGAATTGTAACACAGTGTCAGAGGATTGGTATTGGCAAGGGGAGATGAGCCATTACTTATTGAGAAATTGAGTACTTTCTTATTTAGGACTTCCAGTCTCAAGCACGCTCAGTTCCGGAGTACTATAGCCACTTGTAGAGCTTTGACTTGGAATCAGGAGGAATTCCCCCTGTTGTACAAGTGTGACATTTCCAGTCACTTTAATCGGCCACATTGAGTTGGAACAGTTTTATACTCAAGTTCCCATCTTAGAGCTGGGTTCTGATTGCCCCCAAGTTTTTTTTAAGAATAAAAACAGAAAATGCTGGAAATGTACAACAGGGAAATATTTGTTTCCAAGCTCTAGTATAGTCCATTTACCCCCAAATGGTTTTTGTTCTCGAGCTGTAGCATTTTCTGAATTTAGGTTTTCAGCATTTGTTTTCTCTAATTGCTGTCGCAACAGACAGATGCATTTACTCATCAGTATGGGCTGGATTTAATTCCAAATTATTTGGTCTTCCTGTTAAAATTAGATTTCTTGTAGGTAGTCTAGTGTGTATATATAGGCTAGAATGATGGCATGGCTCAACCTGTCAAGGTACAGTACTTGGAGAATGGGGTCAGAGTTCACTGGGTAACGTCACATAGACTGCATAGACCCTTTTTTTTTTAAATGACACTTTCACCCCCCCAGGAGCTAGCATGTGGTGAGCTTTGACAGATGAAAGCATATACACGTGTGCAGGAGTCACCAGATAATCAAAACAAGCCCTGGTTTCTTCCGTGTCCTATTTGAGGGGGGACCAGTTGTAGCACCAACTTATGCAAATCTAGTTAAGATCAAGTAACTTGATAAACCATCGGTTAAGCCTGGATGTTTCCTGGTTTCTACAGCTTGGTGCTGCATTACACAGTATCGTGGAAGTTTACTGCACAAACTGTCTAGCTCACCAGCTCTTTGTTAGAACAATCCAATGCTAATGACACTACCCCAGACTGTCACAATAACTATGCTCCTCTGTTTTGAACATTTATTGTCCTTAAAAAGATGCAGTGGTCTCTGCCTCAACTATTCCTGTCGCAAAAACAATTCCCAATGCTTGAGTCAATTTGAAATGGATGAACCCTCATAACTGACCCTCTTTTTTTTTTTTCCCCTCCCTCCCCAAGCCAGAAACAATAGTCTTTCTGTCTTCACTATATCCAATCCCCTTTTCATTATTGAATCTCCTTTTGCCCTTCTCTGCTCCAGTGGAAATAGACCCATTATTTTAAGTCTCTCCTTTATAACTCTTCCCTGTCTCTAGTTAATCCACAATGTATTCTCTCTGGTTTTCATACCTTTTCTGTAATCAGACACACATTCTATACAGTACTTTGTGGCCTAACCATTGGAGTGTGTATATTTGTTACCTCTTTGTTCTTGTACTCTGCCCCTATTTATAAAACTCAGAAATTTGAAAAGAAATATTGTGGAAATTTCCTTTGTAATAGATTTTAGAATCTCAAATGTTACACTAGATTATTAGCTGAAATGTTAAACACTGAGCATGGGCAGAGCTGTCCGGAACAGTGAATAATGGAGTAAAAGGAAGCTTTGTATTTGTGTGCAGGTGAAGGTGGTTATTCTTGGCCAGGACCCGTACCATGGACCAAACCAGGCTCATGGGCTGTGCTTCAGCGTAAAACGCCCAGTGCCGCCTCCACCCAGGTATGTTGCTGCCTCGTGTATAGAGTTCAAGGTGATACTTTAATTATTTAGGTTTTAGCTGTAACTTGCACAACTGTTCTCCAAATTGTAAAGGTGTAATTATTTGCCCAGTAAATCCCCTTGGAGAACTGTGTAAAACATTGATCTGCTCAGATCACCAGTATCTGTAACTGAAATTATAGACCTGGGAAGTGGCCAGGCAGGAAAAGACCAGCTGGTCCATCAAGCCTGCTGCACATTCACGATAGCTGGAGCATCATCGCTACACAGTTGCCAACCCCAACCTACTCCGAGTCGTGTCGTCTCCAGGATAGGCCAACTAGAGGAAATGTACTCCTGGGAAATTCATCTCTGACCTCTGACACACGGACTCACGGGGTGGGTTGGGAAGCACATGGACACGTCAGTGAAGACCCAGTCCGGCTCCCATTGGAGGTCGTGCAGAGTCAGTACCTACCACACCAGCTGGAACTGAGCTGAGTTGGCTGATTTAGGGAAGGTAGAGGGGGCGGGAGTTAGTGAGACTACAAAGCAGCATGTCTTGTGAAGAAAGTAGCCCGAAGCTGGTCATTCCTAGTTACAGTTCCACAGGCGTTGGCTTCCCAAATGTTCACTTTTTTTTTTGGGTGAGTCATCTTACTCAACTTCAGTTGAGCCTGTTTCTGCCTTGAGATTTACACGAATGCATTTTCCAGTAAGGGTTAGTAAATACCATCAGGATGAGGAACATTGACTGATTTTTAGCACCCAAGCTGACTTAGTGCAGGCTGGGGATCAAAGTTTGGACCTTCCTGATTGCTATTGCTTTGTTCCATATAAGACGGGACATTGAGCCTGTAAGGAAAATTGATTTATAAAGTTATTTTCTCTAAATGCATGCATACTGAGATGGTCAGAATTTTATTAGAATTGTTACAGCTCCATTCTGGTCTTGTGCAGCAAGATAGATGGTGAGATGTTGCAGTAGGAATACATCCTATTCCTGTATATTAATAGTAATGTCCCGGGGAGGGGAATTCTACTTGAAGCAACTTTCCTGTTGATAGTTAGAGGAAGTGAGTGGACCTGTAAGTTCCTGAAAGAGTTGGGGTGAAGAGATGAATGTTTTGCTTGGCTTCTCCTGTATGTTGAACAGTCTACTTGAAGTTAATTTGACTTGTTTCCATGCAGTCTGGAAAACATGTACAAGGAACTACAATCGGACATTGAAGGCTTTGAGCCCCCAATGCATGGCGATCTGACTGGCTGGGCAAAGCAAGGTAATGTGCATATGGAAAATTGTATTCTGTTTGAGTTGAGGCGCTAATAGTTACTAGACTTGAATTTGCTCTCCAAGGTTAAAGTCAGGCTGTGGTGGTGTTTTTGATATTGGACGAAATGGTGAGACCAAGATTGTCAATAGAAATGGGGGAGCCAGCAAGTGTAAGGAGCAGTAATTCATGCCCAGGCCTTGGCATTTTAGACCAATGGACTTGCTATGTACCAGACTGGAGCAAATTTTCATCCTCTCTTCATGGGTGTTGTGTTTTGTTGAAACAGGTGTGTTGCTGCTGAATGCAGTCCTCACTGTGCGTGCACATCAGGCAAACTCTCACAAGGAGCGAGGCTGGGAAGAATTCACGGATGCAGTGGTATCTTATCTGAATAACAACCTGGATGGCTTGGTGTTCATGCTGTGGGGAGCATACGCACAGCGAAAGGGCAGTGTGATCGACAGGGTAGGTTGTTGTAAATCTTCCTCCAGGGAAGGCTGTAATCTAGAGTATTAACTTGGAAGTCTTTTCATTCACGTTATTTGAAACAATCTTGTGTTTTTAATGAAGCCTTGCATGTGGGATGAGCACGTTGAGACATTTGAAAAGAGCTTTTATACAGCACCATTCAGATGTTCCAAAATGCTTTACAGTCAATTAATTACATTTGAAGTGTAGTCTGTTTTGTAGGCAGACATGGCAGCCAAATCACATACAGCAATATTCCATAAAGGGCAATGGAATAAATGACTGGTTTAATCTGTTTGATGGAGAAATGTGCCATGGGATCTGCTACATACACTTGAACAGGTGTCTTAGTTGAATGCCTCATCCAAAGGGTGGATTAAACCTCCTGGTGTACAGGGGCATGCTTGTATTGAGAGTGATGCACCTTCAAGGGTTAAAACAGTTTGGCTCTTCATGGTTCCTGGGACACATTTTGCTTGGCAGAGAGAGTGCCAGTAACTAGTCGTTTTGTTGGTTGTGGTCACCTTTGCATTGGTTTAGGTCAGCTTTTGCTGCTAGCTTAGTCCTCCACTCCTGTAAAGCTTGTGTTTTTGTATGGGATGATACAGTAATTAAATTTTGAATAGAGCATCACAGTTGGCAACTTTCACATGGGAGGCAAAAGGTTATCCTTGTTCATTGCAGCACATTGTATGTGGTGAGTTTTTTTCCCCTACATAGTTGTCTCTAGTTTAACTTGTTTCCCTCACTGGGTAGAGATGCTGTTCTACTCATTCTCTCAGTTGGCACTTGCCAGAGAGATTACCATGAAACTTGCCCCAAGTTGGCCACCTGAGGTAGTGGTCAAAAGTGATTAGTTTAGCAGAGAGGTCGGTGTAGCTATGAAATGCCATCTGCTGTTCAGTAGTTTGCCTTCTGTTCTGGGGGTGCTGTTGCTCTCCAGCCTGTCTCTGCTTGTACTGCTGGCCTGGCTAGGATCAGCTCATGTGAGCAATGGGAACTGAAACTGGAACTTATTGCTGTGTGTGTGGCTCTGTACCACACTGGACCAATCTAGGCAGAGGGGGATATTGGAATGTTTGCTTTATCTGCATCATGTATGATCCCATACATTGTGTGCTCAACTGCTTGATTCTGTGTGAGGGGTGTATTGATGCTATGAAGTGTAGAAGCCCCTCACACAAGACTCTGTACTGTGCTATCCACTGTCTCTCTAACTGGGATTGCCACTCTGTTACAGAAACGTCACCATGTCCTGCAGACAGTTCACCCGTCTCCACTCTCTGCACACCGAGGCTTCTTTGGCTGCAAGCACTTCTCTAGAACCAACGAGTTGCTTAAGAAATCAGGGAAGACCCCCATCAACTGGAAGTTGCTGTGAGCCCAGTTGGGAGAAAGAGTTTTGGTGGGATTAGGATTTATCGTAAGCCAGACCTGGGCAGAAGAACTGATTTCATGTTAACTGATTGGAAGGGCCTTATTACTAGATAATTACATGGTTTGAGATCTGTTAAATCTTTCCAACCTCTCGGAGCATAATGCTCACTTAACAGATCAGATTGAGATTTTATTTTGTTCCAGTGGCCCATGTGTATCTGGGTGCAGGTAAAAGAGCCTTTTTAATACAGAATTTCCATGGAAATGTCTGTTAATTTAGTCCATGACTGAAAGCTTTTAAGGTGTAATTTCACTGTAAATATGTCTGCATTTCATTCATTCATTTCTTTGTTAATGTTCTGCTTGCTGTAAACTGCTTTGGCACTGACTTGTGAATATGTTAAATAAAATTTTATTTCTTTTCCAGAGTTTATTAGTCACTCAACCTTTTAAAAATGTGTCTTATTTAAGTCCTGAACTTGCATTTGAAAGCACCTTTTTGTGTCCTTTTAGGCTGTGAAGCGTTTCTGGCAATCCAATCAATTGCTTCTGAAGAGGTAGTTACTCCCATTTAGACAAACTTTGTGCAAAATGTGCACAAAGTAAAATCCATCCCACAAGTAGTGACCAGGCACATGTCCAGTTAAGATGCTTTGATTAAAGGATAAATGTTAGGCAGGGCATGCATCCATTGTGTGCCTGTACTGGATAGGTTTGATGTCTCAGCTGAAAAACATCTCTCACCATGTGCCATCCCTACATTTATTGCACTGAAATGTCAGTCAAATTTAAGGTGAAATCTGTCTGTCAACATGACTAAGGCAAGAGTACTACCACTGAGCCAAGATGATGCTTCTTAATTCCTCTTGAGTTTGCTGTGTCATTGCAAATGTTGACCTGGATTTATCTTCCCTCTAGTTTTGAGATAGTGGAATTAGTAGAGTTCAAAGTGCAGTTGAGTGTTGGGCTGGGTGAACTGGAAAAGGACACTATTCAATAGCCTTTTCTTTATTATATTCATTGATCTGCATTAAGTAATACTAAGGCTGTAATTAAAATGCTGGATTTGGGAACAAACTGGGGAAAAAATAAATTAACAGTGCAAAGTCTTTGTGTGAAATATTAGATACCAAAGAGAGGTATACAAGCCTGTAATTTGAAATTGCACCTTTTTAATATGTAGATTGGATTGCAGCTGTTAATCATTGACAGGTAGTTACCTTAAATTTTTTTTTGTTTGGTAAGCTGTTTGTGGTAAAGTTGAGGTATCTGGAGAAAGAAATATTTGACTGTTCCAAAGTCAATGTCTCTATCTTACCCCAGTTATTGTGGATCAACCTCAATCTCAAACAAGCACTTCAGAGTGCATCAGTCTGGCGTTAGTCGTTACTTACAACAGCCACACTTGTGGATTTTCTGTGTGTCAAATCTAGATTCGAGTATGGAAAGCCAAACTCATTTCAGTTAGGACTCCGTCAACTTGAGTGTAAACTTGAACAACTAATTGATCAGTGATGACGCACTTTGTAGTGTTCCACAAAGTGACATATTTCTCCATTTTTAATATCTGGCATTGAATAGTCAATGGACTGTTGTAGTTTGCATCCTCAATATCCCTGCAATGGGCCCTAACTTAAAATTGTTACAGCATCCCTACCACATGTGACCTTTTCTCATTTACTGTACAAGCCTCGCTGAATGAGACTGATGACAGGAGCTAAATTTATGGATGTTTGCTATGGAAGAATGGAGTGTCATTGTTCAGCCCAGTTTCAGCTGGTAGACAGGAAACTCCTTCACGAGACTGGGTTGGGTTTGAACCTCGGCCCAAAGGTGAAGCCTAATCGAGACATTCAAGGCATTGTATTAGTTGTCTCAATTCTTAATCTCTGCTTGTAATGTCTCAAAATCTCCTGCTGATGGCAGCCTGCTCCTTTTTAGTGAGTTATAGGAAGTAGTTGACTGAATAAATCAAACTCAAATCCTGCTGTTTGAGAATTGTTCCAGCTCTGGTTGTAAGAAATAGGAGCAGGAGTAGGCCATTTAGTCCCTCGAGCCTGCTCAGCCATTCAATAAGATCTTGGCCTCAACTCCACTTTTCTGCCTATTACCCATAACTTTTGACTCCCCTATAGTTCAAAAATCTGTCCATCTCAGCCTTGAACATCAATGATTGCAGGGATGTGAAAATTCAATTATGAAAGATTGGAGAAGTTGGGACAGTTTTCCTTGCAGAAGAGAAGGCTGAGAGGAGATTTGATAGAGGTATTCAAAAGCTTGAGGGGTCTGGACAGAGTAGATAAGGAGAAACTGTTCCCACTCGTGAAAGAATCGAGAACGAGAGGGCACAGATTTAAAGTATTTGGTAAAAGAAACAAAAGTGACATGAAAAACTTTGCAGCGAGTGGTTAAGGTCTGGAATGCACAGCCTGAGAGTCTGGTGGAGGCGAATTCAATTGAAGCATTCAAAATAAAATTAGACAGTTATAGGAAAAGGAGGAATGTGCAAACTTCTGTAGAGAAGACAATGGCACTAAATTAATTGCTCATTCAGAGTGCTGAGCTGAATGGCCTCCTGTGCTGTAACAATTCCGTGAACATATTCAATGACATGATTAAGGTCCAATTAAGGGTTTAAGACTCCTCAACTCCATGCAGTATGTGTGGACAGGAGACTGGTTATGTTTACTGCTAAGCAGCTCGTTTTAACCAGTTTATCTCTAGCAGTACGAGTGCAAAAGTAGAGGATACTTCACCTTTTCCCTCGGACACGCTGTAGTGTTCTGGGTTTGGGTAAGTGCGGGTACACCAATGGGGAGAATGTGCACAGAGGAAGATGACGTTTATTTATATTTCCCATGGCTGGGAAATTTAAATTAAGTTAATTAAATAAATGGAATCAAAAGCGAGTATCAGTAATTGTGACCATGCAACTATTGGATTGTTGAAAAACCCCATCTGGTTCGCTAATGCCCTTTCGGAAAGGAAATCTGCCGTCCTTACCTGGTCTCGACTATATGTGATTGCAGCTGTACAGCCATGTGATTGACTCTTAACTGCCCTCCAAAGTGGCCCAGTGAACCACTCCATTGTATTCAATAAGGTGGCTCACCGCCCCCTCAAGGGAAGTTGGGGATGGGCTGTAAATGCTGGCTTTGCCAGCAACACCCAAATCCCATGAATAATTTAATAAAATCTCTGCATTCCACATTCAGCTCTGAGCAAAAGTGCCACAGAAAACATTAATATTTTTAATTTTAATAAAAATACTGGTAAATAAACAAATACTAAATATTCTAGAAAGCATAATTACATTTTTATTTGTATGAAATGTAAGAACATACATATTATGTACACACATTCTTGCAGTGTATACAATCTCATTCATTACTTCCATGGATAATATATATTCTATATTTGTCACATTTTCACAGATTAACGATGACACAAATTAAAGATTCCCAGTCCCTATGCTTTTCAACTTCATGGATGAGCTGTTTTACAGTTTCCAGAAGTGACCTTTGCTCTAAGCAAAGTAATCTTAGTCAAGCTCACTGCAGTTTCAGATCACAAGTACAGCTTAATTTAAATAGCAGGGGTGATTCATTTCCCTTTTAATTCTTAAAACGAAAGGTCGGTCACGGAGGAAGACAACATTTATTTATAGTTTCCTTTTAACGATAAAGGAGGGCCCAAGGTATGTCACAGATCAGCACATGGAAAGTTGACACCAACTTGGGGAAAGCAGTTCAAGAGGGTGGATGGAGAGAGAAGTTTTGTTGAGGTTTTTATAAGGAGGAGAGGGAGGGTGAGTGGTTTAGGGAGGGATTTCCAGCAATTATAACCAATGTGGCTGAAGGATTTGACAAACAGTGGAAGGGCAGGGCAAGAGGCCACAGTCAGAGGAACAAAAGCCCAGAAGTTAAATCACGTGGCATCTGTTTTCAGGCAAAAGATGGTTGCTGCAGGTTTCAATATAATATGCAATGTGCCTGCTCATTCTGCACTGGCCACCAGCATATTGATTAGGGTGCCCTGTCGCAATTAGGTCATTGGGTATGCAAATTGGAGGCCTATCCCCTATTTCAGACCATTTGAGGGATTTGGTTCCCAGCTGACCACAGTTCGTGTCCAGTTTTCTCAGGTGAAAAGCAGTCAAACCAGCTGAGTTCACCAGCAAAAAAAAAAGGGCAAGTAATCATTTTTTTTTATCACCTGAATGTGGAACCAGGAGGAGCAGGAGTTCTCTTGGCTTCACGTTACAACTGCTACCCGCCACCACTCGTCACCCAGCTCCCTGTCTTCCTGCACCCACGTGGATCAGCTCGTGTCGTCCACTCTGGCTGACCTTTGTTCTCTTCAGGAACCAGCGCACTGCCTCTTGGGGCACGACTGATGTCCCCAGTCATGGCCTGATGGTACGAGAGGACCAATTTCATCTGGGACCCTTGTGCATTACTTTTGGTGCACTGGTTGGTAGCTAAAGTGCTTGCGCTGGAGGAAGTTGCAGAGATGTGCTGAGGTGAACCCGTGGAGGAATTTAAAGACAAACGGCAGGATTTTCAATTTCAAATGGTGATGGGTAGCCAATGTAATCCAGCGAGGATAGGGGTAATGGTTGAGTGAGATTTAGTATGGGACAATATAAGGAGCCAAGACAGGTGGTGCAGAGTTGTGCGTCATTGTCTGAACTCAGACAGCATCAACAAGCTATTAAATCATAGAGGGCATTCCCTACGGGGGTTACTGCACAGTGATCAGGAGCAAGAACCCTTGCTGATTCCTCCCTTCCTCGCCCAGGGATGTTGAAGTCAATTGGAGCACTAGTACTGTCACCCTGGTTGAGACCAGCTAATGGGACAGGACAGGGATCGGACCTGGGACATCCTGATTTGAGTGGCTGAGTTCACAAGCCACCTTTACCAAGGTATGCCTCCGTTCATTGAACCACCTCTGCGTCAGGCTGTTTGTGGCTTGCAGGCACTGTAATGGCTTGTGCAATAAGACATTATTGGACATGCCCATTGCCCTTGACAAAAACTACAGGATGGAAGGACAATAATAAGTAGGTCATCACTGTGACATGTCATTGAGTGGGTAACATGGTAAGACAACAAATGCCTTTGGAACTTGCAGCAAATTAATACTTCCCAAGAAATCTAGAAACAAAAACAGATGAATAATAATGGAAGGTCATCGAGACTTCACCCTTGGGGTCATCTGTGAAAATGAAAAGACAGAAAATCTGTTAAAACAGCTCTGCCTGAGTGAAAATTCAACAAGCATCTGTTTTACACACAATGCGATTACCTTCAGAACAGCAGTCTGTGTACTTCTGGTCATTTAATCACAGGTAGGATATGATAACCTTTCAGAGGTTGCAAAGGTGAGAGGTGAAGATAATTCTCAGCTCTGGGAATCTGAGTTATGGTTAGGGGCCAGTAATCACTCGGATCTGATCAGAGGTTCACTGTTTCTGGGACTAAGTGTTCAGCTGCATCAAATTCATCTCAGCTCAATGAGGGACAGTAGGTTGGGTTTCTTCATTTTGGAAACTATAAAAGTTTGATGTGATCTACTCCTGCACTGTTACCTCTGGTGTCCCCTACGGATCTATCATTGGCCCCCTCCTATTTCTCATCTACATGCTGCCCCTTGGCGACATCATCCGAAAGCATAGGGCTGGATTTTACAGCTCCCCCGGACGTCGGGGTCGTGGCCGGGGGGCCGGAAAATGCCTCTGGGAGAGGCCCGCCATGGGCCTCGGTGCTGGGAAGGCCTAGCCCAATATTGCTAGCGGTAGCGAGGCCTCATGGTAGCCCCCTCGCCACTCAGCGAGGTGATCAGAATTTACATATTTAAATACCTGCATTAATGAGCTCCCAATGTCTGTGCTGTACCGATATTAGTGCCGGCAGCCGGTACTCCCGCGTCTTCAGATCTCCATTCGGAGATCCAAGGTGTAACACTGGGGGGGAGGGGGCAGCAGGTACGTTTCTCTGTGCGGGAGCAGGAGGGAGCGATGTCAACCTATTCTGATTGGTCGAGGGGATGGTGGGAAGGGGCTGAAGGTAAAAGTTAATAAACTTTGTGGCGGGGGGAAAGGTCAGGTATACGAGGTAAGTATTTTGGTGGGGGGTGGGGGGGGCGGGTGAAAGAGGACAAGGAATGACCTGTATGGTTATAGGGGGGGGGTGGGAAAGGGACTAGAAGTAGTCATATATTCATTTAATTTTTTTAAATTACATTTAACATTGCTATTTCTTTAAATATTTAAACTAAGTTGAAGGGCTCAGAGCCCTGGCCATTTAAATGAGCTGCCACGTTTAATATTGCAGCAACTCCACGACAAGCGGTCCGTGTGTGCAGACTGCCATAGTTAATGACCACCGCTGATTTCAGTGGCAGCAATGTAAAATCCAGGCCATAGTGTCAGTTTCCACATGTACGCTGATAAAACCCAGCTCTACCTCACCACCACCTCTCTCGATCCCTCCACTGTCTAAATTGTCAGGCTGCTTCTCTGAGATCCAGTATTGCATGAGCAGAAATTTTCTCCAATAATGGGGAAACTGAAACCATTATCTCTGGTCCCCGCCACAAATTCTGCTCCCTCGCCACTGATTCAATCCCTCTTCCTGGCAACTGTCTATTCGAACTATTCGAAACTTAGTGTTATATTTGAGCCCGAAATGAGCTTCCAACCACATATTCACGCCATCACTAATACTGCCTATTTCACCGCCGTAACATCGCCCAATTTCGCCTCTGCCTCAGCTCATTTGCTGCTGAAACAGACATCCATTCCTTTGTTACCGCTAGACTTGACTATTCCAACTCATCCTGGCCAGCCTACCATGTTCTACCCTCCAGCAATTTTAAAATTCTCTCCCTTGTCTTCAAATCTCTCCATGGCCTCGCCCCTCCTTACCACTGTAACATTCCCCAGCCCTACAAGCCTCTGAGATATCAGCGTTCTCCAATTCTGTCCTCTTGCGCATCCCGATTTTATTTGCTCCACCACTGGCAGCCATGCCTTCAGCTGTCTTGTCCCAAAGCTCTGGAATTTCTCCCCAAATCTCTCCTGCTGTAAGCTGTTCCTTAAAATCTACCTCTTTGACCAAGCTTAATATCTCTTTATGTGGCTCGGTGTCAAATTTTGTTTGATAATGCTCCTGTGAAGCACCTTGGGGCATTTTACTACACTAATGGCACTATATAAATGTTCTTATCTTCAAGACAGAGATTGATAGGTTTTTGGGTACTAAGGGAATTAAGCGAAATAGGGATAGGGAACCAATCAAAAGAGAAAGCATTGCCTCTGTAAGAAGTCACGGTCCATCTGGACCACAGTGTGCTGTTCCGATCACCTAATCAGAAGATTAATGCCCCACAGCAGGAGCAAGCAGATAATTCTGGGTATCAGGAATCTCAGTTGGCAGGAAAGCATAACGAGGTCTTGACAACCTCAAATGTTTTAACTCTTTAAAGGCCAGACCTGCTGTGTCTATCCAGCATTTTCTTTGAGTTATTATTTCAGATTTCCAGCATCAGCAGTATTTTTCATTTGTGGAGGGAAGTTGGGCTCGGTTCATAGAATCATACAGCACAGAAGGAGGCCATTCGGCCCACCACACCTGTACCAGCTCTCTGAAAGAGCTATTAAAATGGGCCCAATCCCCTGTTCTTTCCAATGTAACACATTTACAAGAGAGCTCTATCATGCACATGTGACTAGGTGTCTTACACAACTCCAATGAACTGATCACATGCTGGATGACATCACTTCCTGTGATGATGTGTGGAGTCCATACACTTGTTAAAGTGATACCACAACTGAATCTGCCTCCATCACCCTTTTCAACAGTGCATTCCAGATCACAACTTGCTGAGTGAAAAGAAAAATCTCCTTATCTCCCCTCTGGTTCTTTTGCCATTTATCTTAAATCTGTGCCCTTTGGTTACCGACCCTCCTGCCAGTGGAAATAGTGGAATGCGATCATTCAAACTTACAGGTGACCTATTTGATGCTTTCAAGATTAGGAGGGGACTGACAAATTTGCTATAACTGGTACACATACTACCTTGAAACATCTCATTGGAGCAGACTCATGACATTATACAGAGCCACCTAGTCTCCTTCTTGGATGATTTTCCCCTACCCCTCCATTGTCATTATCCCACTGCACTGCCCCTGCCACAGGAACAGGATAGGTGACCTGCTCGATTCCTCCCTGCACCAAGATTGGGAACTGACTGTCAATAATAGCATTTCAGCCTTTACACCAATAACACTGATATAATCATTTGGACTTCTTACCACCATCAAATGGCCATTCTTGCCTTTGAAAACCTGTGACTCATGGCCTGAGGTGAAATCAACGATACCTTCCTTTCCTGGCTGAATAGTGAATTTCAAGCTGAAATGGAAACATTTTACATACAGGGTGAGTTATCAAAACTATTGAATTATTACATATCAAGAATGGTAAATACTTTAGGAAAGAGCAGAAATATGCAGCAATTTCTCTGTTGTCTGTCCTGATTTTCTTATAAAGCACTGTTATAATACTCTGTTACAGTCCTCCACCACTGTTGATATAAGGCTCTCAGTTATAACACAGTCTCTGTTTCATGTCCCATTCTCATTATAAAGTTATGTTACAATTCTGTCTTTGATATGCAACCCAGTGATAGCACTGCCACGCCCTCAGTATAAGGTTCTCAGTTATAACATTCTCTTGCTCACTCCAGTATAAGGCGCTCAGTTACAACAATTTGTTACTTGTCCCTGTGCCATGAAAACGTGCTATGTCGAAGGATGATTTTTAATCCACTGGCTGGAAACCTGAATTAAATTTTAAAGAAGAAACAGATAAAAGATGACCATACTAGCAGCTAAAGATGGCCACCCCAATTTGTATCACAATATTCCACATTGCAATGCATTGTGGTGAAGATGGATTGTCTGCACAGAACCAAGAATAATGACCTGGAGAATCTGAGTGAACTACCCATCCTGTTCCCATTAGCAAGGCATCAAGGCCACCACCTGAATATTATTCTGGCGGAGATGAACCACTCAAAGCTAATCACTTGAACAATGGGACTCTGGTTGTGAGAAGGGAATTCCTAGACATGGACTGATTGAGTTGCAAGAGGAAAATACATACTGGTAACCGCCATGTTGAATCACTGAGTGGCGGTCATGTGACAGGCCCAACATCTGTATGCTTAAGCTGGTGTTTGCTCTGCAGCAGCCAGACAAGCAGTTAGACACTGACAAGAGAAGGCCCAAGTATATCCCCCCTCCCTCTCTCTCTCTCTGCAATCCACCTTGCAAGCTTCGGATCTGCCTGCTGACTGTAACCACCTAGGCATATCCCTGCTGCAGACAGAGACTCCTGGAAGGAAATCAGCTGCATTGCTATCTCCAGGAGAACCACCAAACCAGCCATCCACATCTTCAAACTGGAAATCTTAGGACCACTGAATTCACCCTGAAGCCAGCCAAGTCACCAACCTCTACTGATTGGTTGAATTACAGTCCAGAGAAATAGAAGGTATACAATCTATCCTCCCCTACTCTGTAACCTATTTGTGTTTGTGTGTGAACTTCGAGTGTGTGTATGAAAGTTGGAGCATATTTTATTATTTTACTTAGATCAGTTTAAGGACAATAAAGCTAACTGCTTTCTTTGTTAAACTCAAGAAAAACTGTACAATTGGTTCTTTTTATGATCACGCGCATAAACAGTTAAACACTCACTGAATTGGCAAGTATATCCACTTCAAAAAGAAATAAACCTGTTGTGGTCAAACAAGGAGAAGGAAAAGAGGGGAGCCCTTTGACTCCTCCTCACCTGATTGCAACACCTGTCGTTATAAGACTCTCAGTTGTAACTGTCTGTTCACTGCACTTAATCCACATAATCACATTGTTAGTAACATTGTCACTCCCACTGTATCATAGAATCATAGAAAGTTTAAGGCACAGAAAGAGGCCACTTGGCCCATCATGTCCGTGTGGCCGAAAAACAATCCACCCATTCTAATCCCACCTTACAGCATTTGTTCCGTACTCCTGCAGATAACAGCACTTGGGGTGCATATCCAGACTCCTTTTGAATGAGTTGAGGGTTTCTGCCTCAACTACCCTTTCTGGCAGTGAGTTCCAGACCCCCACCACCCTCTGGATGAAAAAATCTTTCCTCAACTCCCCTCTAATTTTTCTACCAATCACTTTAAATCTATGACCCCTAGTCACTGACCTCTCTGCTAATGTAAATATGCCCTTCACCTCCACTCAATCCAGGCCCCTCACAATTTTGTACATTTCAATCAGATCTCCCCTCAGCCTTCGCTGTTCCAAGGAGAAAAAGCCCAGCCTATCTAATCTTTCCTCATAGCTGCATTTTTCCAGCCCTGGCAACATCCTCGTAAATCTCCTCTGTAACCTCTCTAGTGCAATTGCATCCTTTCTGTAAAGAGGTGACCAGAACTGCACACAGTACTCAACTTGTGGCCTAACTAATGATTTATACAGTTCCAGCATAACCTCCCTGCTCTTATATTCTATACCTCGGCTAATAAAAAAAAGGATTCCATATGCCTTTTTAACCACCTTATCGACCTGCTACCTTCAGGGATCTATGGACATTCACTCCAAGGTCCCTCACTTCCTCTAC
This sequence comes from Heterodontus francisci, assembly GCF_036365525.1. Classification (NCBI taxonomy): domain Eukaryota; kingdom Metazoa; phylum Chordata; class Chondrichthyes; order Heterodontiformes; family Heterodontidae; genus Heterodontus; species Heterodontus francisci. Next base: position 15,700,288 of record NC_090393.1, read on the forward strand.
ACTTCTCAGTATTTTCCCATTAATCGTGTATTCCTTTGCCTTGTTTGACCTCCCCAAATACATCACCTCACACTTCTCAGAGTTGAATTCTATTTGCCACTTTTCTGTCCATCTGACCAGACCATCAATATCTTCCTGCAGCCTACAGCTATCCTCCTCGCCATCTACCACACAGCCAATCTTTGTGCCATCTGCAAACTTCTTGATCATAGAATCATAGAGTCGTACAGCATAGAAACAGGCCCTTTGGCCCACCGCGTCCATGCCAAACATAATGCCTATCTATACTAACCCCACCTGCCTGCATTAATTCCATATCCCTCTATGTCTTGCTCATTCAAGTACCTGTCCAGATGCCTCTTAAATGTTGCTACTGTTCCTGCCTCCACCACCTCCTCTGGCAGCTCATTCCAGATACTCACTATTCTTTGTGTGAAAAATTTACCCCTTTGATCCCCTTTAAACCTCCTCCCTCTCACCTTAAATCTATGCCCTCTAGTTTTAGTCACCCCTACCATGGGAAACAGACTCTGGCTATCTACCCCTCTCATAATTTTAAATACCTCTATCATGTCCCCTCTCAGCCTCCTTCACTCCAGGGAAAACAGACCCAGCCTATCCAATCTCTCTTTATAATTCAAGCCCTCCAAAGCAGGCAACATCCTTGTGAATCTTTTCTGCACCCTCTCTAGCTTAATCATATCTTTCCTGTAGTGCGGCGACCAGAACTGCACACAGTACTCCAAATGCGGCCTAACCAACCTTACGTACAACTGTAACATGACATCCCAACTCTTCTACTCAATGTCGCGACCGATGAAGGCAAGCATGCCATACGCCTTCTTCACCACCCCGTCTACCTGTGTTGCCACTTTCATGGAACTATGTACTTACACCCCAAGGTCTCTCTGCTCAACAACACTCCCCAGGGCCCTGCCATTCACTGTATATGTCCTGCCCTGGTTTAACTTCCCAAAATGCATCATGCCCCCTACATTTACGTCCAAATCGTTAATATATACCACAAAAATCAGGGGATCCAGGACTGAGCCCTGCGGAATGCGAATGGAAACAGCCATCCAGTCGCAAAAACACCCGTCAACAATTACCCTTTGTTTCCTGCCACTGAGACAATTTTGTATCCACCTTGCTGCATTTCCCTGGATCCCAGTCTGCCATGTACGACCTTGTCAAAAGCCTTGCTAAAATCCATGTAGACCACATCAACTGCACTACCCTCATCTATCTTCCTTGTTACTTCTTCAAAAAATTCAATCAAGTTGGTCAGACAAGATCTTCCCTTAACAAATCCATGCTGATTATCCTTGATTAATCTGTGCCTTTCTAAGTGACAGTTTATCCTGTCTCTCAGAATAGATTCCAATAATTTGCCCACTACTAAGGTTAGACTGACTGGCCTGTAATTATTCGGTCTATCCCTCGCTCCCTTTTTAAACAGAGGTACAACATTAGCAGTTCTCCAATCCTTCGACACAGCACCTGTATCCAGTGAGGACTGGAAAATGATGGTCAGACCTACTGCTATTTCCTGTCTTGCTTCTTTTAACTGCTTGAGGTACATTTCATCCGGCCCTGGTGATTTATCAACTTTAAAGGATGCTAATCCCATTAATACCTCCTCTCTCCCTATGTTTATCACATCCAATACTTCACATCCCTCTTCCTTAACTATAATATCTGCATCGTCTCTCTCTTTTGTGAAGACAGGCGCAAAGTATTCATTAAGAACAATACCAACATCTTCCGCCCCTACACATGGGTTACCTTTTGGTCTTTTATGGGCCCTACTCTCTCCATAGTTATCCTCTTACTCTTAAATGTATTTACAAAACATCTTTGGGCTCACCCTTGATTTTGTTTGCCAATATTCTTTCATGCCCTCTTTTTGCTTTCCTAATTTCCTTTTTGATTTCACCCCTGCACTTTCTATGTTCCTCTCGGCTTTCTGTAGTATTGAATTCTCGGTGTCGGACATAAGCTTTCTTTTTCTGCCTTATCTTACCCTGTGAGCTCCTTGACATCCATGGGGCTCTAGGTTTGGCTGTCTCACCCTTTTACTTTGTGGGAACATGTTTACTCTGAACCCCTTGAATCTCCCCTTTGAATGCCTCCCACTGCTCTGACACTGATTTACCTTCAAGTAGCTGTTTCCAGTCCACTTCCGCTAAATCACTCCTCAGTTTAATAAAATTGGCCTTGCCCCAATTGAGAACTCTAACTCCTAGTCTATCTCTGTCCTTTTCCATAATTATGTTAACATTGACTGAATTATGATCACTACTACCAAAATGCTCTCCCACTGCCACTCCTTCCGCCTGTCCATCTTCATTTCCTAAAACCAAGTCTAAAACTGCGCCCTCCCTTGTTGGCCATACTGGCCAAAAAGGTTCTCCTGAATGCACCTGTCAGTCATCAAGGACCCCTGTAACTACATTAACTTCATGTCTCTGCTACTGCAAATACCAGGCTGGTGGCACTAGTGCTATTGGTAACTGCAGTGGTTCAAGAAGACCCAATCCCATCAACTTCTCAGGGTAACTAGAGATGGCACCCACATCCTCAGATTGAATTTTTAAAAACATTACCCCAGTTGGGGCAAGGAGTTCTCCTCTCCACCCTCTTTAGAGCAATCAAATTATACCTTTAAAACCTCACCATGAGTAGGGCACTTTATTTTAACTTAGAACATAGAACATTACAGCGCAGTACAGGCCCTTCAGCCCTCGATGTTGCGCCGACCTGTGAAACCATCTGACCTACACTATTCCATTTTCATCCATATGTCTATCCAATGACCACTTAAATGCCCTTAAAGTTGGCGAGTCTACTACTGTTGCAGGCAGGGCGTTCCACGCCCCTACTACTCTCTGTGTAAAGAAACTACCTCTGACATCTGTCCTATATCTATCACCCCTCAACTTAAAGCTATGTCCCCTCGTGCTTGCCATCACCATCCGAGGAAAAAGGCTCTCACTATCCACCCTGTCCAGCCCTCTGATTATCTTATATGTCTCTATTAAGTCACCTCTTCTCCTCCTTCTCTCTAACGAAAACAACCTCAACAGTTCCGAAGAAGGGTCACTGACCCGAAACGTTAACTCTGCTTCTCTTTCCACAGATGCTGCCAGACCTGCTGAGTGATTCCAGCATTTCTTGTTTTTGTTTCAGATTTCCAGCATCCGCAGTATTTTGCTTTTAACCTCATAGATAAGTTCAGAATGACTGCCGGGGTTTGTAATGCCAAGCCTAATCTGAATCAATGCCTTCAGAAGGAAAGAAGGTGACAATATTGGAATAAAGCAGATTGATTTTGCCAAAGAGCCAGGTGGGAGAACATAGAAACAAGAGTAGGCCACTCAAGCCTGTTCTGCCATTCAATTAGATCATGGATGATCTGCATTTTAACTCAATCCACCCTCCTTGGTCCCATAACCCTTAATACCATTGCTTAACAAAAATCTATCAATCGCAGTTTAGAAATTTTCAATGGATCCGCAGCTAGTACAGCTTTTTGAGGGAGAGGGTTCCAGATTTCCACGATCCTTTGTGTGAAGAAGTGTTTCCTCACATCACCCCTGAACAGCCTAGCTCTAATTTTAAGGTTATGCCCCCTTTTTCTGGACTCCCCGACCAGAGGAAATAGTTTCTGTCTATCTACCTTAGCAGCTCCTTTAATCATCTTAAATACTTCAATTAGATTAACCCCTTAATCATCTATACTCAGGGGAATACAGGCCAAGTCTACGCAATCTATCCTTATAATTTAACCCTTTTTGCCCTGGTGTCATTCTGTGGTGGATAAAAGCCAAGGACTGAAGCATGTAATACATTTCCATCTCTGTCATCCTGTGCAGGTTTTTTTACCTACCTGCCCTGCACGATTTTGAAGCTGTTTTGCTTGCTGGCCATTGTACAGAGCTTGGTCACTGTCTCAAACACTTGGTCACACTGCAGAATAACATCACCCTGCATACATGAGACAGACAGTCAGTACAATACCTGGTAGACGAGCCATCACTACCATCTTTACATGTGGCACGGAACTTTATCTTAAGTAACATGTATCACAGTGGTAACAGTGGAGAGTGGAAACATGTTTGTGACTGATTCACTACATGGTTGAATTCCCTGATCTCTGCACTAAGGGGTTGAAAAACCAGCCTCTTCCCCTAAGGAGGCTGGTTTAAGTCACATAAGAATTGTTCGACAAAAAAAGACCCAAAGTCCATCTTGCTCACTTTCCACATGATGGAGCTCTTGACCAATCATAGCAATTAATGTCCAAAGACCAGATTAGTCATCTTATTAACTGATTTAGAATGGCCCTGGGAGATACCTGGAATCATTTAGCTCCCTGATCTCTAAACAGGACAGGTACATTTAGCAAGAAAACTTACAAACACTATCTCCCAGGAACACAGGAAGAGGAGTAGACTATTTACTGCCTCCAGTCTGTTCCGCCATTCAGTGAGATCATGGCTGATTTGTGACCGAACTCCATATCCCCGCCTTTTCCCCATACCCCTTAATGCCTTTGGTTAACAAAAATCTATCAATTTCTCATTTAAAATTAACAAATGATCCAGCGTCAATTGCAGTTTGTGGATGAGAGTTCCAAACCTCTACCACGTTGGACGTAGAACTGTTTCCTAATTTCACTCCTGAAAAGTCTGGCTGTGATTTTTAGACTTTACCCCCTAGTCACAGACCCGCAGCCCCCACGCCCCCACCCTGCAAACAGCAGAAATAGTTTTTCTCCCTGTCTATCCTACCTGCTCCCCTTAATGTCTTGGAAACTTTGACCAAATCACCTGTAATGCGACAATAGTTTGAGTATTTTAGAGACATTCCCCTAACATCTGTCAGTGCTGGTATTAATACAATTAGGAAACATGTTAGATTTAGAGTAAAAGTGGTGGGGTTGATTTTTAACCCCCAGTGGATTCGCGGGAATCGGTTACTTTCCAAACTCTGTGAGGCCATGGGGATTTTAACCGCCTGGCCTCAGTACCATTAGGCTGTTGTAGTTTCTGCCCATTCCAGGTTGGAAATATCAGGAAGCAACTGCCGGCCTTATGGGAACTGGGTGGTTCATGGCCACTGACCAGCATACAGAGAGATGTGGGAAAGAGGATTTTGGGAAGATCGCATGGGAGGGAGGTGATGGGGAGGGGTAAATCCGGGGCAATGGAGGCCTATATTTTCCATGTGGATCCCTGAGGAGGTCCTGGGTCATTAGGAATATGAACAACAATATAACAAAATAAAACTCCAAAGGACCCTAGGCATTGAGTCCGTATTGTCCAGCAAATTTATCAGGATTACCATATTTCCTTTTATGATTGGTTTCCGTGGTGCTTTTTTTCTTTTCTTTTCATATGACATTCATTCTGCTTTCATTCCCAAAGTAACACAGCTAGAACTCTATAAGGGGCCATTTTGACTTGGGGCTGGGAGGGCACAATGGCCATAGTGTGAAAGGGGCAGTATATCAGATCTGCCACCTATTATACACCCTGCTCAAAGTTACTTGCCATTGAATTCCATGGAAAGCAAAACAGGAGAAGATTTGTAACAGGCTGCTTATCCAATTTCACCCATTTTACACTGTCAAGTCAAGATGGCCCCCTATACATGAGAAGAAAATAAGGTAGACAGGAGCTGAATCATTACTTTCTGATTGTTGTTCTCACAGGGAACATGGATGACGAAGACCCCATCACTCAGGTTGCTGACAGACACACCTAAAGGAGACAGAGAAATGCAAGTTGTCAGTAGTGTGAGGCCAGCTCTGTTGTTCAATTCACACGAAATACCTAGGCACGGTGAGACATGTAACCCCCTTGTTTTAATAAGCAAGGCCTAGATTTATCACTGGGTGGAGTGGGGAAGGAGGGTATGTCTGCCTTACTATTTTTGCAATGGGTTTACATGGCCTCTGACCAGCAATGCTGTACGTCCCTTGTTGGTGGTAGTGGGTACAATGGTGCTAGTGCCACGTGGACAGAGTAAACCAATTGGAAACAGTATGAATTACTGCCCTCCTCCTATTGGTGCCCTCTGTAAAACATCTGTAATAAAGGTAAAACCACAACCAAAAACACATCCGCAGTCAGTATCAATGTATTGATTTGGTTAACCGTCAAATACAACCCCAGTCCCAGAGGCGAAAGGACTTTCTTTTGAAACCCATTCTGCCACCCGGTTCTTTTAAGAGGTGTTAAGCCAAATCCCACCTCTCTGCTTCCCAACAATACTTTTTAAATGATATTTTCCCTATTTGGCCAAACCTGGCTTCAGCCTGACTGTGAGCTGGCACCTGGTGCAACTGAGCCAGTCCAGAGGCGGGGTCCATACTTACTATGTAACCATCAGAGCTCTGACGACTGCATTGACTGCAGCCTATTACCTTTGAGAGTCGCATATTCAATTTTCTGTTTGATTTTGTCCTCTTCAACTATGTAGGCTTTTGTCTGCATCAACAGCAGCTGCCGTTTCCTTGGTTTGAACCCGTTTCGGTTGTATTTAATTACAGGAACACCGTACTGAAAACAAACGAGCACAGATGTCATCAAACACACGCAATTGTAATGAGGCTGTGACTATAGCACCTTTCCTGTAACTCCTTGGCCGTTACTGTCTGCATTTCGCCGTCTTTGCCTGCATGTAAAGATGTCGGAGCACCAGTAATCTGGAAACAGTGCAAGCTCGGCGATACTTTCCTAAACAGCCAAGAAGATCAATCTGGGGAACCCCCCACCCCGGAACAATTGGTAAATGACCTGCCCAATGTGAAACCGAGCTCAGTAGGTCCTTGGTTTTATCCCTGGCCTATGTTGTGTTAACTGAACTCAGTTGGAGTGCAACAATTAGCTTCAATCAGGCTTGGAAAACTCTCAGCTTCTGATATTGATCTTACTGGCTAGACCACAGGTGTGGGTGCTGGGTGGTGAACTGCTTTCCAGTATATTAGCAGTACTTTCCGGAGAGAAGAGGGGAACTTAAAAAGAAAGAGAAATACAATGTGTTAAGCGTGTCCTGAATACCTAATTAGACCGTGACATTGATTTAATCCCATGTTTAAATTTGAGGTATGATGTGCCATCCCAGTTTGAATGGCAGGTACCTGCTGTTAGGTCTCCAGCAGGGTGCTCTGAAATCAGGGGCAGGATTTTCCCTGCAGCTTCTGAACCCCGTCGTCAGGCTGAAATGGGGGTGAGAAGCCCACACTGTGTGGGAAACAGTCACTCATTGTGATTTTCCCCACAGCAGCCAATTAAGGACCAGAGGGCTGGCTTGCCATCCAATTAAGAATGGGGGCGGGGCTCTCAGCTGGAGAGCCAATCAGAGGCCTTTCAGCTTGAAAACAACAGCAGGATGCAATGGCAGGTAAGTGAAGTAGGGTGCTACAGGGTGGCCTACAGCTGCTGTTGCACCCAGGCAGGCAGGGAGGGCCTCTAAGCCTTCGATCTGCCGCCAGGAGGCCGCCTCCAGACAACTAAACTGGCCCCCTTCGCTTCCTGGAAAGTCCCAGTTGGCTTCCATTAACAAGCCTTAATAGGCCTTTAATTGGTTTAAGCGGCTACTCACCTGCATGGGCTTCCTCGAAAATGTCCTGGAGACAGGATGGAGACTGGGAACTAGTATGGAGACCAGCCACGTGTTATACTCTGCCTCGATTCCCAGCCCTGGCGGGGACTGAAAACCAAGCCCCAGCTGTGAGGAATTTCCCTCCCTGAAGGGTAGTGCCCATCCTCTGTCTAAATCCACATTGGGCACTGCTGAAATCTGGCAATTCAAGTGGTATGACCTCTGAACCCTGGCAGGACAGGATACACAGCAGCACATGTCTTTTCACTGACTGACCACAAAGGCACTGCCCCCAAAGTAAAATGTCCTTGCAGGACACCTTGCTGTTGTTTTATACCAAGAGCAGTGCAGTCAGCCGATTGGGAAATGGTAAATTCATCATATTGGCACTTATGGCAGTCCAAAATACAATTTTAGCTGTTATAAAGTCCAGCTAAAGACAGAGGAAATGTATTACGAAAAAAGTCGCACTCAAGCAGAAACCATGCAGACAATTTTAACCAACATCACCCATTGGGAAACTGACGGGATTGGGAGCAATGCTGGTTTTACAATCCAACTGACTGCACTCCCCACTGAAGGCAACGGAGAGCGATATTGAGCAGAGTGTAATATTGGTATTCCACCTGATCCCGTGGGTTTCCTGCCCAGTGCGTTAGGTTAAAATTAATGTGCATGTCTCCAACATCTATCATTTACCCCTTACCCCCAGTCCCTACATGACCAAAATGGTCAGTTTTGGATCAATATATACCCAGCTGATAACCAACAGAGAGTCACTGCTTTTTTAAATTTTCTGCCTATTAGTCAAGGTCTTACTAGATTGAATTTGGAACCTTACCCTGAGTCGTTCATGACGGATCAGCTGAAGAGCCTTCGGGTTGATATCCTGTTCACCTGAGGATGGAGAACATGCCACATTGAAAAGGATCTGTGCTGTAGTAAAGGACCCTCCGAATTTGTTGCTGTTTCTTTGTGCCCAGAGGAAGGTCAGTGTGTACTTACGAAGTCTGCTGTCACTAAAGGGTTTGGTCACACTCTGCATATATCCATCCTTCTTTCCTTTAAATAGTGCACTGGCCACAACCTTTTGTTGCATCTGTACAAAATGCATGTTAAATTAGAAAAAGAGGGTTTTTAAAGATAGTTTTCCACCCTGATTTTCTCTTTGTTCTTTCATGAAGGCGGTGACTCATGGACTATGGTTCCATGGGTACCCTCCTGTACTTCACCCCCACAGCCATTCCTGTGAGCTGCACAGCGAGTTCCAGCGATCTGTCCGACTGCGGAAAGCATCACAGCCGCGCCCAATCCTGCCTTCGCCTGCATTTTGAAGCAGTTGCGAGCAACATGAGCCTCTTGGGTGTGGCCATCATCGAGTTTGGCTATGATGCTGCCCACATGGTCAAATAGCCTGTCGTCTCATTGTCTGTATTCATGCCTGAAACTGCCTGCTTCGGGTGAGCTATCAGAGGACAGTCATCCTCCTGGGACAGGAGACAACAAAATGAGGGGGAAATCATGGTTCACATTTGACAATTAAAAATGGCGGATTGGATTTAAATGTCAATTAGGGTAATCACATGGCAATCGAACTGACAGCTTCTGACTGTTACAGACAGCAGGCGTTCAGTCTTTTGTGCTTCATGTAAATTTCAGAAGCCGTCAATAATCCAACAGACACCAACAAACCCAAAGTCAACACAGAATAGACTCGATTAAGCTTAAACTATGTACAACCAGGTTGTTGATATGTCATGATTATTGAGCAGCGATGAGGGCTACTGATGTGTGGCTAACTGCCAGGCTGCTGCTTTATTGTGTTACACCAACGTGTTTTGTTGAATGATAATTTTCTTTAATCCACTGCCTGGAGATCTGAATTTATATATTTTTTAAAAAGACATTTATAAAAGACAAGCTGCCAGCAAAGTCATCCTTTCAGCTTAAGATGATCACCTAATTTGCAACACTGTATCCTATACAAAATGTCTGCTAATATCCCAGCAAGAGCCAAGACCCAGGAAGTTTAAAGGAACTGTCTGTTCTTGTTCTTTTAGCAAGAGAGAGACACTGCTAACTGCTATGTTTGAATGACTGAGTGACTGTCATGTGACAAGCCCCTCCCCATCTGTGGTTTTAAGCTGATGTTTTCTCTGCAACAGAGGAGAAGCAACTGGACTCTGACATGAGCAGACCCTAATGTGGGGGGTCCCCCTCTCTCTCTCTCTCTCGCTCCATTCCAGTTTGAAAGCTTTCAAATCCTGCTTGTTGACTGACCACCTTTGCATACTCTGGCTACAATCAGAAACCCCGTTGAAGGAAATCATCCACATCGCTATCTCCAAGAGACTCACCAAATCAGTCATCTACCTCTTCAAACTAAAAACTTCAGGACCACTGAATTCAGCTGGAAGCCAGCCGAATCACCCAAGTCCACAGACTGTATCTTTTTTATGGACTCTAAATCAACCAATCTACCTTTCCCCACTCTGTAACCTATTTGTGTGTGCAAACCTTTAGTGTGTGTGTGAGAGTGAAAGTTTATTATTTTATTAGTTTGGTTTAGATACAATAAAGTTAACCTCTTTCTTTGTTAAGTCAAGGAAACTTGTCCAATTGGTTCTTGTTATGATCATAGCAAGTAAGTAATCAAACACCTACTGAATTGGCCAGTACATCCACTTTAAGAAAGAATTAAACCTGTTGTGGTCAAACAAGGAGAGGGAAAAGAGGGAAGCCCTTCAATCTCTCCTCACTTGACCATAACAATTATGAACAGTTTACCTTTCAAAAAGGAACTGGATATATAACAATTGCAGGGCGATGGTCAAAGAGCATGGGTATGGACTAACTGGATAGCTCTTTCAAACAGCCAGCACAGGTACAATGGGCCGAATGGCGCTGCAAGATTCTATGATTCTACCTGTTGAATGTACAGAAATAAGAGTCTGAGAGGAGCGATTACCTGCAGCTTGCGTTGTGCAGAGATTCCCTTGCAGTATTTCCAAACCAAAGTCCGTGTGTGCAGTTTCCTCAGCAGCTCTGAAGTCTGTCAGAACAGAACGTTCAGCAAACATTATCTTCCTTTTGTTGACGGCAGCATTGTCCGGTTATTTTTCACTTTTACTGTCTCTCTGTTAAGTCTCACCAGGCTACCACCACCTCCCAGGCATCCCTAGTGAAGTGGATTTTAGCAAGGCTTTTGATAAGGCACCACATGGCAGACTGCTTAAAAAAAATAAAATCCCATGGGATCCAGGGAAATGCAGCAAAGTGGATATAAAATTGGCTCAGTGGCAGGAAACAAAGGGTAATTGTTGACGGGCGTTTTAGCAACTGGAAGGCTGTTTCCAGTGGCGTTCTGCAGGGCTCAGTACTGGGTCCCCTGCTTTTTGGGTGTATATTAACGATTTGGACATAAATGTAAGGGGCATGAAGTTTGCGGACGGCACAAAGATTGGCCGTGTGGTAAATAGCGAGGAGGATAGCTGTAGGCTGCAGGAAGATATTGCTGGTCAGCTCAGATGGTCAGAAAAGTGGCTAATGGAATTCAACCTGGAGAAGTGTGAGATGATGCATTTGGGGAGGTCAAACAAGGCAAAGGAATACACGATTAATGGGAAAATACTGAGAAGTGTAGAGGAAGTGAGGGACCTGGAGTGAATGTCCACAGATCCCTGAAGGTAGCAGGACAAGTCGATAAGGTCGTTAAGAAGGCATATGGAATCCTTTCCTTTGTTAGCTGAGGTATAGAATATAAGCGCAGGGAGGTTATGCTGGAACTGTATAACTCATTGGTTAGGCCATAACTTGAGTACTGAGTGCAGTTCTGGTCACCTCATTACAGAAAGGATGTAATTGCACTAGAGAGGTTACAGAGGAGATTAATGAGGATGTTGTCAGGACTGGAAAAATGCAGCTATGAGGAAAGATTGGATAGGCTGGGGTTGTTCCCCTTGGAGCATAGAAGGCTGAGGGGAGATCTGATTGAAATGTATAAAATTCTGAGGGGCCTGGATAGAGTGGATGTGAAGGGTCTATTCACCTTATCAGAGGGGTCAGTAATGAGGGCGCATAGATTTAAAGTGATTGGTAAAAAAATTAGAGGGGAGTTGAGGAAAAACTTTTTCACCCAGAGGGTGGTGGGGGTCTGGAACCCACTGCCTGAAAGGGTAGTTGAGGCAGAAACCCTCAACTCATTCAAAAGGAGTCTGGATATGCACCTCAAGCGCCGTAATCTGCAGGACTATGGACCAAATACTGGAAGGTGGGATTAGAATAGGCAGATTGTTTTTCGGCCGGCACAGACATGATGGGCCAAGTGGCCTCTTTCTGTGCCTTAAACTTTCTATGATTCTATGATTCTTCAACCAGCCACTAGAGGACAAATCTCAGTGGCCTATTAACAACTCTCCCTCCAATTTTATCTCCTTGCTCACAGTAGAAATGCTGAGATAGGGAACTCAGTATGGTAGCCAACAACATTCCCTCTAACTATTTTGTCGAGTGCGCAGGCAATTGCTTTAATGGCGTGGCCCCTTTACATTTTTGTGTGTGGCCTTGCACACGCTGTAATTTAAAGGGGCTGACTTGTGCATGGCCCGCACGGGAAATTTTGGGTTTGAGGTAACACTGGTTGCCAATCCTCCAGGGTTGACTTGGAGTCTCCAGGAATTAAAAAGATTCATTTCCAGGTCACTCCTGCGAGAAAAGTCTTAAGGGGCATTTTAAAACAAATGTGTATTTTGTTCATTTTCTTTGAACACGGTGGTTTACTAGCTGTGAAAATATTAGTGATGGGATAAGAGGCTGTTTAACTGGGTGGGGCAGTTGGAGGTGGGAGGTCACGTGATGAAACCTCCAGGAATATGTCCAAGGAGAGTTGGCAGCTGTAGAACTCAGAACTGTAAGGGACTCAAACCCGTATCCTTCCACTCAGCTCACTATGTAGCTCAGCACAAGTCAGTAATTTCAGTTATTGAGACACAGCATTGCTGTGGAGAAGAACAGTCGTATGTTTTTTTTAAACCTCACCAAACTATTGTTGCTGGTCCTTTTATAATTGAATTGCACATACCGCTGCTAAATTAACCGACCCAGTAATACTTACATCACCATAAAATGAGGGAAAATATTTACTGTAAAACTTCTGTATCAGTCGCTCCCTACCTTTTCCAGAAAGGCAGGAGGTTTGAGCCATGTTTTTTTATCCAGAACATTCTGCGGCAGATTGTTCCTGAGCTTCATCAGGTAATTTGATCGAGCGAAGGCCAAGAAATCTTTATTTTCTGGACAAGCTGGCTGATTTCTGAGCATGAAGCCTTTTATAAATCTGAAGAGAAAGAAAATGCAAGAATTTGGAAGAGCAGCTCCTTAAAGGGGCAGTATCGTTTAAAGGGAAAATGCATTTTAATCTCCATGATTGGTGGTAGAATGTCTAATTTTGTGATCCTACCAGCAAATATCTGGCAATTAAAAGTATGACATAAAAAAATTATTTGGGATGTTTATCCTTTAATTATTTTCCTGTTTTAGTCCTTTCAGCTCTCCCTCAGCCATTAATTACTGATGACACCCAGGACTGTGTCAATGTTGCTCTGAAGTGGCAGCTTTGAGGTGTTAGGGAACATCTGAAGATGACATGTTCTTTGATTTTTTTTTCTCCCTCCTTCTCTGTGCAGAAGCAATAAACCTCCACTTACTGCCTGTTCACAATGAGGTGAAATTCAGTGAATTGCAGTGATCGAACAAGAAACCCGCTTTCATTAAAAAGAAGTGAATGAATTTTGAGGCCACGTACTTTTTGATTACTTTTACAGCCCAGGCTCGCTTTCCTGCATCATGCCTTGCCTGAATTCCTCTCCAGCAGGTCTCGATCTTGATCGCTGCAACGAATAACATGTGCAGATCAGTATCTCTTTACTGGGGGACCAATCATAAAAGTTAGCTGTTTATCTAGGGTTGCCAACTCTGTGTGGACATATTCCTGGATGTGTCACCATATGATCTCCTGTCTCCAACCACCCCGCCCCGCCCCCCACTCCCGCCATTGGTCGCCCAACACACCAATACTAGCAGTGCACTGCCTTCCCAGGCCAATCAGAAAGCGAGTCGACCTGAGTGGATGATTCTAAACTGTCAGTCAAACAGCTGCTTTTCCTTATGCCCTGATATTTTTATAACTAAGAAACAAAAGTCTTCAAAGAAAATTTTTTAAAAACACAATTTTTGATTCTTCCTATGATGTTTCTCTTGGCTTTACTTGCAGCAGTGTTAAGGGGAATTAATCTTTAAGTCCCAGAGGGCGATCCTGTATGGTTAACAACCCTTTTTTTTTTACCCCTTTTGTGTATAGTCAAATGTAAAAGGGTGAAAATCCACTTGGCCTATCCCACTTACCCTCTTGCGTAGGCCCAAATGTAGAACCTACTGAGGCCATTTTTACTTCCTTCCTACACCCCTCTCCATGTCCAGAACCTGATCATTTTGTTTTTTTATTGCACTCATTGAATCCCCATCATATGTGCTCATTAGCACCATGAATGTCAGTACTGGGGAATGGAACACTCTCCACTTTGCACCAAACTGCACCTCTGCAACTTGCCCCATCCCGCATGCCCCTTGGTTTCCCAAGTGTAAGTAGAAGACATGGGCAAGGACCCTAGATCACTCCCTGAGTCACACAAGAATGGTTGGCGTGCACGTGAGCAGCTAGAAAAGATGCTGACTGGTTTAGAAATCTCGGGGGTAATTTTAACATAGCCTGCCCATCGGGAAAGCCTCAGAATTGGGTGTAATGCTGCTTTCACACCCTGCCCATTATCACTATTTGTTGACTTCAATGGTGAGCAATATCAGACAGAATTTAAATCCAATGTTGTACCCGATCGTGTCAATTTGCCAACAAGTGGGTGAGGTTAAAATCGTCTGTTAGGTTATGAAAGAAAAAAGATGAGCGAAACAGCTTGGACGTGCTGCTCCTTTTCCTCTTACCTGCCTTTTTCTGTTTCTGAAACTCCCCCTTTTGGATTTTGCCCTTATATTTGGCCTGGAGCTTTGCAACTGGAAAAAGATGAGAACCATTTTGTAACTTGACAACATTCAGGAACAGTGTGATTAGCTGAACAGTCAGCGGTTAATAATCCAAATAATTTCTCTTCCATGGAGCAGAGGAAAGTATATATTTTTTTACCTTCATTTTGTTTCCAACAGCTGAGTGAGTAAATACACTGCCTGATTTGGAATAGAGCCTTACAACATCAACTTGCATTTATGTAGCGCCTTTAACACAATAAGACATTCCAAGGTACTTCATAGGAACAGACAAAACTTGACATTGAGCCACATAAGGAGATATTAGGACAGGTGACCAAAAGCTTGGTTAAAGACAGGTCTTTAAGGAGGGTCTTAAAGGAGGAGAGAGAGGCCGAAAGGGTTGAGGGGGGGAATTTCAGAGCTTAGGGCCTAGGCAGCGTAAGACGCAGCCGCCAATGGTGAAATGATGGAAATCAGGAACTGGATTTTCAAAATGGGATCGGGAACCTGACGCATGGATGATTTCCAGGTCCTGACCCCATGCCTCTGTTTTGGTATGTTAATGTCCTAATTGGCAGGAGGCGAGCTGGGCGCCTAATTAGTGACACTGAGCGCCTCCAGGAGGCGGGATCTGCCTGTAGAATGCGAGCAGCCATGATGGGGCCTACCACTGCCTTGCCAAAGAGAGCATGCAGCTACTCGGAGAGTCAGCAGCATGAAGGAAAAAGACATTGTTGGAAGATCCAAATATGAGGCAATGCCCATGATCTGGTGCAATGTCAGGTGCACTCAGCTGTTCAGGTTCACCGGAATCCAAACTGAAAATGGCAGTCCCGAACTCTCCAGCCCCTTATCAAACTCCTCTAGGGCCATTAATTGGAGATGAGTGGGTTCACTGCCCCTGAAGTCTGTCCCATAGGCGTTGGGATCCAGAGACGCCCCCTGGGACCATACTTTTTAAATCATGTCTGCACCCGGTCCCGATCCCGCCAGCATTTGAACATCCAGCCCCAAGAATATGCACGAGGCCCGAATTGGAGGAGCGCAGAGGTCTTGGAGAGTTGTAGGTCTAGAGAAGATTACAGACATAGGGAAGGGCGAGGCTATGGAGGGATAGGAAGACTAGGAGGTGAATTTTAAATTGGAGGTGTCGTTTATACACAAGGAAAGTCGCACATGCAAGGTGCTGCTTAACTGGGAGCCAATGTAGGTTGGCGAGCACAGGGAAAATAGGTGAACAGGATTTGGTGCGTTAAGACATCGGCAGCAGAGTTTTGGATGACCTCAAGTTTGCGGAGGGTAGAATGTGGGAGGTCAGCCAGGAGTGCGTTAGAATAGTCAAGTCTAGAAATAACAAAGGCATGGATGATGGTTTCAGCAGCAGAACAGCTGAGGCAGTGACGGAGCCAGGCGATGGACACTTGCTGTTGTGGCTCGCTTATGAAAATGGCTCCTTCAGTGAAATATTGGAAGACTGTCAACACCCCAACATGAGTCTGTGTTGTTTGGAGGGAACGGAAGAAATTAATCTTAGTTTTTAAACTTTCTTTTTTATTGGGGTTGTTTTACATGGGTTTGCTCACGTTCCCTGTAATTTTATCCCTTTCCTTCTCAAACTTACCTGGCATTTGAGCGTCATCTGCTGCCGATGCCTTGAACAGATGACAGCTGGTGCATGCCAGGGAGAATGTAGGTGTGACTCTCTCTCCTTCTCTCTGTTTCCCCTCCTTCATTGCAGAGACAATGCAGCCTCTGTTTATTCCTTACTCAGTGCTCATCTTTGCTCCATAGCACTGAACATTTCTGAGGTAACTCTCGATACTATTTCTCAGCACCATTGAGATGTCCCTGGGTTAAAGTATTTTAAAGAGTAAAAGATGAACTGCTAATTAGTTTAGTTTAGTTTAGTTTAGAGATACAGCACTGAAACAGGCCCTTCGGCCCACCAAGTCCGTGCCGACCATCAACCACCCATTTATACTAATCCTACACTAATTCCATATCCCTGCCACATCCCCACCTGTCCCTATATTTTCCCTACCACCTACCTATACTAGGGGCAATTTATAATGGCCAATTTACCTATCAACCTGCAAGTCTTTTGGCATGTGGGAGGAAACCGGAGCACCCGGAGGAAACCCACGCAGACACAGGGAGAACTTGCAAACTCCACACAGGCAGTACCCAGGATTGAACCCGGGTCGCTGGAGCTGTGAGGCTGCGGTGCTAACCACTGCGCCACCGTGCCGCCCCAATTGACACATTTTGGGACGAAGAATGATGAGAGTGGGTGCACACTAAATGGTAAAACTTTGAAAGGAGTAGAAGAGCAGAGAGGGATCCAAATACACAAATTTTTAAAAGCGGGAGGACACATTAATACAGCTGTTAAAATGTACATGGGATCATCCGTTTTGTAATAATGCTCTTGCTACTTCTGCCCATTAAAAATGTCTGAAAATCCACTTAGTTGGGTCTCCTGTGGCTTGGAACCAGGTGGGATAGAGGTCAGGCAGTCTTTAGGTCCACAGTTAAAATGGCGTGCATGTCCCAATGACATCATCAAGATGTGGCACTACCATTTAGAAGAGGCCCCCGCTGCTCTAGGACAGATGGCCTTCTTGTGCCGGAAGTCAAGCAAGTAAAAATGGTGGTTCCAGGAGCATGTCGAGAATGAGGCATGAATCCCCACCATCATCTTCTCCCCTCGCCCGCATCATTCCTGCTGGGTTGGCATGGTTAAAATTGTCCCTTATACTTTTAAAGTAAGATCGAATGTCAGAGAGAAAAGGTCTGCCATCTCACCTAAGGCATTCTTGCTGGCTTGATACGCATCTTCGATGGCGAACAACGTCTTTGGAAAACGGATAAATATCTTTGTTCTGAAAAGCAAAAGAATAAATCTGTAGCCTCTTTATCAAAACTCCTCAACTTTCTCATACTGATAGAAGGTTGCTTCCCAAATAATAGGAAGGGCATCAGTTAGAGTTCGATAGCACAAGAAACACACGTAAAACTGAGAGATTGTTTTGTTAGTTTTATTTTATTATTCATTCATGGGATGTGGGCGTCGCTGGCCAGGCCAGCATTCATTGCCCATCCCTAATTGCCCTTGAGAAGGTGGTGGTGAGCTGCTTTCTTGAACCGCTGCAGTCCATGTGGGGTAGGTACATCCACAGTGCTGTTAGGAAGGGAGTTCCAGGATTTCGACCCAGTGAGAGTGAAGGAACGGTGATATAGTTCCAAGTCGGGATGGTGTGTGACTTGGAGGGGAACTTGCAGGTGGTGGTGTTCCCATGCATTTGCTGCCGTTGTCCTTCTAGTTGGTAGAGGTCGCGGGTTTGGAAGGTGCTGTCCAAGGAGCCTTGATGCATTGCTGCAGTGCATCTTGTAGATGGTACACACTGCTGCCACTGTGCATCGGTGGTGGAGGGAGTGAATGTTTGTAGATGGGGTGCCAATCAAGCGGCTGCTTTGTCCTGGATGGTGTCGAGCTTCTTGAGTGTTGTTGGAGCTGCACCCATTCAGGCAAGTGGAGAGTATTCCATCGCACTCCTGACTTGTGCCTTGTAGATTGTGGACAGGCTTTGGGGAGTCAGGAGGTGAGCTACTCGCCTTAGGATTCCTAGCCTCTGACCTGCTGTTGTTGCCATGGTATTTATATGGCTACCCCAGTTCAGTTTCTGGTCAATGGTAGCCCCTAGGATGTTGAAAGTGGGGGATTCAGCGATGGTAATGCCATTGAATGTCAAGGGGAGATGGTTAGATTCTCTCTTGTTGGAGATGGTCATTGCCTGGCACTTGTGTGGTGTGATTGTTACTTGCCACTTATCAGCCCAAGCCTGGATATTGTCCAGGTCTTGCTGCATTTCTACACAGACTGCTTCAGTATCTGAGGAGTCACGAATGGTGCTGAACATTGTGCAATCATCAGCGAACATCCCCACTTCTGACCTTATGAATGAAGGTAGGTCATTGATGAAGCAGCTGAAGATGGTTGGGCCTAGGACACTACCCTGAGGAACTCCTGCAGTGATGTCCTGGAGCTCAGATGATTGACGTCCAACAACCACAACCATCTTCCTTTGCGCTAGGTATGACTCCAGCCAGTGGAGGGTTTTCCCCCTGATTCCCATTGACCTCAGTTTTGCTCTTTTGGTATTTTAATTCAAGATAGATTGGTATATGAGAGACTGAGGTTCTTTTCCCCAGCAAAGAGAAGCCAGAGGGGTGACCTGATAGAGGTCTTTAAGTGTATGAAAGGATTTGATAAGGTAGACATAGAGATGTTTCCACATGGGGGCAAGATGAAAACTAAAGACCATAAATATAAGACAGTCATTAATAAATCCATAGAGAGTTCAGCAGAAACTCTTTTACCCAAAGAGTGGTTAGAATCTGGAACTCGTTACCACGAAGAGGAGTTGAGGTGAACAGCGTAGGTGCATTTAAGGGAAAGCTGGCTAAACACAAGAGAGAAAGGGATAGAAGGTTAGGCTGATAGGGTCAGATGAAGATGGGTGGGAGGAGGCTCGTGTGGAGCATGGACCAGTCGGGCTGAATGACCTGAACCTGTGCAGTATATTCTCTGTAATTCTATGCATACAATTCAAGTTATGAGTTGTGATGGTCATCGTGTTGCTCATGAGGAGCTCTGGAGACCTGCTGCCTGCCTGACAGAAACTCAAATCCACTTGTCAGTTGTTCAATGATCAATGATAGTGGCTAAGCTCCTTGGGAGGAGGTATTTGGGTTGAGGTGGCTTAAAGGTGATACCCTTAGAGAATTCCGTGTGGATTGCTGAGCAGCTTAGCTTGCCGACTCTTGATCAAGTTTTCCACGTGTGACAGACGAACAGCTAACTGGACAATAAAAAATGACGACAGCAACTTTTAAATTAGCGTTTAGATCAAGTTGGCAATTCTCATTTAGCTAAAGCCCTGTGAATTTTTTAAATGCCCACCTGCCTGATAGGTCCACTCTGAGGCCCAGGTTTCCTGAGCTGAGGAATTGGAATGGAGCAGAGGCCTTCAATGTCCTCTTGAACAGGGTAATGAAGTTACTGCCTGCTGCCGATGTTCCAGGTCTTGTTGGACCAGAAGCCAATGTAGGCCAGCGAGCGCTGGGGTGATGGTTTAGTAAAATAGGATATGGACAGCAGAGCTTTGGATGAGCTTAAGAGTGGAAGATGAGAGGCCGGCTAGGAAAACATCGGAATAGTCGAGTCTAAATACATCCATCTGTATTTGGTCCAACATTTCTGATGTCCAACAGGAACGACACAGAAAAATCACACAGTTGGTGAGATGGGTGGAATCCTCGTAAAAGGTTCCAATCTCATTGTTCATCCCTGTCTTTTCTTTCATTCTTTTACAGGATGTGAGCATCACTGGGCAGGCCAGCATTTATTGCCTATCCCTAATTGCCCTTGAGAAGGTGGTGATGAGCTGCCTTCTTGAACTGCTGCAGTCCATGTGAGGTAGGTACACCCACAATGCTGTAAGGAAGGGAGTTCCAGGATTTTGACCTAACGATAGTGAAGGAATGGCGATGTAGTTCCAAGTCAGGATGATGTGTGGCTTGGAAGGGAACTTGAAGGTGGTGGTGTTCCCATGTATCTGCTGTCCTTGCCCTTCCAAGTGGTAGAGTTCATGGGTTTGGAAGATGCTGTTGAAGGAACCTTGGTGAGTTGCTGCAGTGCATCTTGTAGATGGTACACACTGCTGCCACTGTGTGTCGGTGGTGGAGGGAGTGAATGTTGAAGGTGGTGGATGAGGTGACAATCAAGCGGGCTGCTTTGGCCTGGATGGTGTTGAGCTTCTTGAGAGTTGTTGGAGCTGCACCCATCCAGGCAAGTGGAGAGTATTCCATCACACTCCTGACTTGTGCCTTGTAGATGGTGGACAGGCTTTGGGGAGTCAGGAGGTGAATTACTCACTGCAGAATTCCCAGCCTCTGACCTGCTCTGGTAGCCACAGTTGGCTGGTCTAGTTTTGTTTCTGGTCAATGGTGACCTCCAGGATGTTGATAGTGGGGAAATTCAGTGATTGTAATGCCATTGAATGTCAAAGGGAGATGACTGGATTCTCTCTTGTTGGAGATGATCATTGCCTGGCACTTGTGTGACGTGAATGTAACTTGCCACTTATCAGCCCAAGCCTGAATGTTGTCCAGGTCTTTTTGCAAATGGACACAGACTGCTTCGGTACTACCCAAAGGTCCAGTGATATGGAGGAGAATCTATTCTCGTGAATCCAATGTATATTCAGGGATTTATTGTACATTTAAAAACATAAGAAATAGGAGCAGGAGTAAGCGATATGGTCCCTCGAGCCTGCTCTGCATGCAATAAGATCATGGCTGATCTTCAGTCGTATATCATATCCCCCGATACCCTTCGTGTCCAAAAAAGAATTTGATTTTATTTTTTACATTTGTATGGTAACATTTTCTTTACATACCTTCCCATTTTGTATTCCTCTTGTTTGTAGCCAATATATTTCACCAATCGTTCAACCCCTTCTGAAGCAGGTCCATGCCAGTTTGGCCAGGTGTCAGGGCACAATAACTTATACCTACAGGAAAAGAACACTGAAGTGTGAATATACAACTCTTCATTGTCTGTACAGTGTGTTAAGGAGGGGTGTCCAAAATTTTTCTATCTCTCCATTTGCATTCACCCTATCCCTCCTCAGCACTTGGCTGGTGTAATTACAAATTTGAACCCTTGGGGAAACAGAGTAAGAATGAGGAATTATCAGTTGACTTATCACTACCTGAAACTTTCCTTACAGTAACACAATAGTATCTATGAGCCACTTGTGTCCCACTCCCCTTTCACCTGGTGCCTTCAACAGATGTTCTACTCCAGGTAACTATGGGTATGGGTTGATGGGCCACCCAGCTGTGGGATGTTGCCAGATGTAGCATCCAGCACTATTTCATCTCCCTTTTTGATTCTTCTGTAAGAGAAAGCCAAGGGAATACTATTAGGAGATGGGGTTACACCACAGTCCAGTCGGGAATTGAAAGGGGTCTATTAAAACTCTAGCAGCTTGTAGCTGTAAAGGGAGTATTGGTCCTAAAATCCCCCTTATAGCTAATATCTAGCAACAGCCCACAGTGGCATTATTAAAACCAGGAGCCCATCCTGTGGAGATCTGTGGGCACATACCCATATTCCATTCCTCTGTGTTGTATTGGACCAATCCAATCCTGAAGGAAGACACTTCTTGGCATAGCTTCTCCGATGCCTGTGTTAATTGAACACTTTGTGGCTGATTCATCCAGAACAAGGTTCTGGTCTGTGCTGAGTTATTCCCAGTTTGATTTTTGGGCCTATCAGTGTTATCTATTTCAGCCAGGGTAGAAACTGGGGGTTACTCATTTTGGTCTTCTTAGAGCCCTTGGGTTAAAAAAAATGAAGTGACATTAGCAAGGGTTCCCATTCCTGCTGTGATAGGCTGGAAAGTGTGTGTGTATGTGGCTTGGCTATGTGAGCCGCATGGAAGATGGCAGGATCCCCAAGGACACATTGTACAGCGAGCTCGTCACTGGTATCAGACCCACCGGCCGTCCATGTCTCCGCTTTAAAGACGTCTGCAAATGTGACATGAAGTCCTGCGACATTGACCACAAGTCATGGGAGTCAGTTGCCAGTGATCGCCAGAGCTGGTGGACAGCCATAAAGGCGGGGCTAAAGAGTGGCGAGTCGAAGAGACTTAGCAGTTGGCAGGAAAAAAGACAGAATGCAAGCAGAGAGCCAACTGTGTCACAGCCCTGACAACCAATTTTATCTGCAGCGCCTGTGGAAGAGTCTGTCACTCTAGAATTGGCCTTTATAGCCACTCCAGGCGCTGCTCCACAAACCACTGACCACCTCCAGGCGCTTCCCCATTGTCTCTCGAGACAAGGAGGCCAAAGAAGAAGATGTGTACATGAATACTGGGTGAGGACAAGATCAGGACCAGCTGGGCTGGCACCCCAAGGTTGGACATCCTGCTGACACCTATTGTTTAGAGGAAGAATAGTCCATTGGGTGAAGTACTGGAGGGTGGCAATCCCAGCAAGAATAGGCACTGTCACAATAGGGGGGACATCGGAGGGAGAAATTGTCCATGTTTATGCCATCCAAGTGGCCTGCTATTGGAAGAAAAAGCTTCTTAGTCCTTAAAGGGCCAAATTCAACAAGCTTGTCCATATGACATATTTGGTTACCTTTTTAAGAATGCATCAAACTTTCTGCGGTAAGCAAAACCGGCTCGTCTCACACGCAGGTGTTCCATGAGGCCCAAATACTTCACCTGATGTCTGACTAGCATGTCATCAAACCTGCCTGCAAAGGGAGAGAGAAAGATGGAGGAAAGTGACAGCAGGAGAATAAATTCAGTTTATCAGTATTAAACGCCTGTACTTACAAAACAAATGTAATCCTTTATAATTGAATTGCAGTTTGGTTTAGTGATTCACTATCCCTGTATCTTATTAAAATCTCATGCTGTCATGTACTGATGATGGTGAAGGATATTAGCACTGGGAAATGCAATGCTTGACAATTTTTACCAGCCCCTGGTAACATCGAGCATTTCCAGGTCAGGTGCAATACAGTCTCGATGCAACATTCAATAATATTCAACATCTTGGTCCAAAGTTTGAGGCTTACCTGGCTGCTTGGCATCGTTTGGCTTGATACACCTGACGTACGAAGGCACCTTTGACATCAGGATGTCAATCAGACCCATCAAGCTGTACTTGAACTGTGTCGCCACCTATTCCAGGAGAAACAGTTGTAAGGATGAGCAGCACATCAGAGCCCAAGGCTTGATCTGATACAAATGCATTGAGAGTACAATTGTAGCACCTTCTAGAGTTGTAATGATGAGCATTATCTAATTTAATGTAATTATGCTGCAACAAGCCATGGCAGGCCTTAATCTGAATATCAATTCCAGTCATAATGATTGTTGGCAATAGCTCTGTATTATTTTGCAAGAAGTCAAAATTAACTACAATTCTCTGGGTGGGTCACTAGAAGCAGAATGTAATGAGCCACACAGTCCAGGGAAGGCCTGCTTATGCTAAAGTAACTGATCTCAGACCGGGTAGTAGTAGAGGCACAAGAATTAGTCTCGGGCCTCCTGGGTTACAGAGAAGATTCATCCAGGATTTTGTGGCTCATTTGGTAGTGCTCTCACCTCTGAGTCAGAGGGTGTGGCTTCAAGCCCCATGCACACAATCCAGGCTGATGCTGCAACGCAGTCCTGAAAGATGAGATGTTAAACCGAGGCCCTGCCTGATCTCTGGTTGACATAAATATCCCATAACACTATTTGAAGAAGAGTAGGGACATTCTCCTTGGCGTTCTGGCCAATATTTATCCCTCACCCAACATCACTAAAACGGATTATCTGCTCATTATCTCATTGATGTTTGTGGGAGCTTGCTGTGCAGAAACTGGCTGCTGTGCTTCCTCCATTACAACAGTGACTACACTTCAAAAGGAATTCATAAGCTTTAAAGTGCTTTGGAACATCTTGAGGTTGTGAAAGGCGCTATGTGAATGCAAGCCTTTCTCGTTTTCATTCTGATCACTGCTGGGAACACCTTTTGTGCGGTCGTTGATTGGCAGTTCCGTCCCAGCCCTCACACAAGGTCATATTATATGCCCACATTTACTGTCTTGGCTCTCACATGGGGAACTGACATAACATCTTCAGCAGAGGAGGGGCAGAAAATTGGTGTAAAACAAAATGATTAGAAATAATCTGTTAAACCATTGGTGAGCTGGCCTGTGTGAGGTATAAACACAGGAACGTATTTGCAGATAATCATGAATTAAACAGAACGAGCAACAGAAAAGTCAATACTCACTGTCTCAGGTCTTTTCTTGGTATCCAATTCAGATGTACTGAAACAATGTTTAACTATGAGGTTTTTAGAGCCACACATCACCTGCAGAGCGACAGAGATACCAGTTTGTTACTATGTCGATGTTATATATGCGATGAGATCTGTTTGTATCTGAAGTGAAGAATTAAAGTTCATCTGAAGACATAGGCTACAAATAGAAAGGTGGGGGGGGGGGGGGGGGGTGGATGCAGATTTGCACTTATTGGCCCAGATTTTGTGGTAGTAATGATGCTGAAACTGTCAGCGCTCACCTTCATTACTGACAATAACTTCTGGAGTCTGCACATACGCAGTTAAATGCAGAAATCCAGAAGTCGCTGTCAGAGATTATATGCTTCTTCAAACGGTGCACTGTTGAGGTCCCCCGAGGCTGCAATCAGTTAGAAATCACTGAACTGATGAGAACTTTCACTCTTACACTCTTAGTCTTGCTGTAAAAAACCCTTGAAAAAGTTTCACCTTGTTAAATAAGATGTAACTGATTTTTAATGGCACACAAAGTTCATAATTACTGCCTCACTGGGCCTGAAAGAATAATTTTATATATGTTGAATATCCAATTTTTCCATTATGATAACAAATGCCATATATTTTTAAAATATTGATTTTTTAAGTTAGTTTGTGATACTTTAGCTTCTACCTAAATCCCACCTGAATGTTCCAGTCATTCATTTTGCTATCTGTAAAATTTAAAATGAAAAGTGAAGGGATTCAGTGGCTTTTTTACGCTCTGTCTGTGAGGATACTTCAATGTAATTGGCTACTTAGCTGGCTTGATGACATCACTGTTGGGACACCTGGAGTTCCCCTGACTTGGCGCCAGATTCAAACTAACGTCAGGAAAGGGGAAGTCCGCACCACAGAGATCGTTAGTATTTTTGTGGGCAGCTTTCTTCGAGGTCAGGGACTAGCGCCATTGCTTTGCCGCTGACTGCAAAATCCAGCTGAATTAGTAGAAGCAAGATAAAACTCCCTTAAGGGGGTAACAAAGATTCAAAGAGACAGTCATCCATATTCTCTTCCTCACCACCATCCATTCAAGTGCACCTTTCAGCAGATCTGAGGCATGGAAGTAGGTTACCTGAAAGACTGAGGCCTAGAAGGAGGTTGCCAAAGTCTGGAAGTCAATTGCCTTAATAGGCCAAAGCCTGGGAGTAGGTTGCCTCCCTAGGCTGATTGCCCCTGTCTCACCACCCTCCCCCAGTCTACCCCACCCCTGAGAATTGTTGGGGGATGTGGTCCAAGGATTTAAATCTGATTTTAAAAATGTTAAAGATTGAATTTCTACTGTTCACCTAAAATTGCCACATCCAGTCGTGAATCGTGGTGGACAATTAAACAACTATTAGGAGGAGGTGGCTCCACAATTATCCCCATCCTCAATGATGGGGGAGCCCAGAACATCAGTGCGAAAGATAAGGCTGAAGCATTTGCAACAATCTTCAGCCAGAAGTGCCAAGTGGCTAATCCATTTCGGCCTCCTCCTGAGGTCCCCAGCATCACAGATGCCAGTCTTCTGGCAATCCAGTTCACTCTATGTGATATCAAGAAATGGCTGAAGGCACTGGATACTGCAAAGGCTATGAACCCTGACAATATTCTGGCAATATCACTGAAGACTTGTGTTCCAGAACCAGCTGTGGCCCTAGCCAAGCTGTTCCAATACAGCTACAACCAGCACCTACCTGGCAATGTGGAAAATTGCCCTGGTATGTCCTGTACACAAAAAGCAGGACAAATCCAATCCGGCCAATTACCGCCCTATCAATCTACACTCGATCATCAGCAAAGTGATGGAAGGGGTTGTTGACAGTGCTATCAAGCGTCACTTGCTCAGCAATAACCTGCTCACTGACACTCAGTTTGGGTTCCGCCAGGACCAGTCAGGTCCTGACCCCATTACGGCCTTGGTCCAAACATGGACAAAAGGGCTGAACCCCAGAGATGAGGTGAGAGTGACTGCCCTTGACTTCAAGGCAGCATTTGACCGAGTATGGCATCAAGGCGCCCCAGCAAAACTGGAGTCAATGGGAATCATGGGGAAATCTCTCCACTGGTCGGAGTCACAGCTAGCACAAAGGAAGATGGTTGTGGTTGTTGGAGGTCAATCATCGCAGTCCCAGGACATCACTGCAGGAGTTCCTCAGGTTAGTGTCCTAGGCCCAACCATCAATGATCTTCCTTCAATCATAAGGTCAGAAGTGGGGATGTTCACTGATGATTGCACAATGTTCAGCACCATTCGCAACTCCTCAGATACTGAAACAGTCCATGTCCAGATGCAGCAAGACCACATCCAGGCTTGGGCTGATAAGTGACAAGTAACATTTGCGCCAACAAGTGCCAGGCAATGACCATCTCAAACAAGAGAGAATCCACCCACCTCCCCTTGATGTTCAATAGCATTACCATCACTGAAGCCCCCACTATCAACATCCTATGGGTTACCATTGACCAGAAACTGAACTGGACCAGCCACGCAAATGCTGTGGCTACAAGAGCAGGTCAGAGGCTGGAAATCCTGCGATGAGTAACACACCTCCTGACTCCCCAGTGCCTGTCCACCACCTACAAGGTGCAAGTCAGGAGTGTGATGGAACACTCTCCACTTGCCTGGATGGGTGCAGCTCCAACAACACTCAAGAAATTCAACACCATCCAGGACGAAGCAGCCTGCTTGATAGGCACCCCATCCACCATCTTCAACATTCAGTCCCTCCACCACCGATGCACAGTGGCAGCAATGTTTACCATCTACTAGATGCACTGCAGCAACTCACCGAGGTTCCTTCGACAGCGCCTTCCAAGCCTGACCATGCAGCAAATGCATGGGAACACCACCACCTGCAAGTTCCCCTCCAAACCACACACCATCCTGACTTGGAACTATATCGCCGTTCCTTCACTGTCACTGGGTCAAAATCCTGGAACTCCCTTCCTAACAGCACTGTGGGTGTACCTACACCACATGGACTGCAGTGGTTGAAGAAGGCAGCTCACTACCAGCTTCTCAAGGGCAATTAGGGATGGGCAATAAATGCTGGCCTGGCCAGCGAAACCCACAACCCATGAACAAATAAATTAAATTGGTTAAACCATGGATGGAGTTATTCTGGTATCCTTCCTTGTACAATCTTACGGCTTTCAAAACTCAGACTTGGTTTCACCTAATCACAATGTTCTGATTTACCTTGCTTTTCCGCTTATTCTTTAGAACCCTGGTGCTGCTCTGGGCCATGGGTGCTGGGCATTCACTTACTTCTCTCAATGGTCCTTTTTTAGAGAAGCGTGCATTGGTAGGAGGCATTTTATATTTAAACTTATTTCTCTTCCAGCACAATGACCTGCCATGTTAGATCACCAGATTCACCAAAGAGCTGCTCCAGCTAACTATCCCTATCTGCTCATCTGCTGGACCGAGACCGGCACTGAGTGACATCCAGTAGGTTATGCTGACATTCCTGGCTCGGATGGCTCCTGTTAGCCATTATTCCGACGACTGCCACAGTGGGATTGGGAAAAGCTCTTGCCATCCAACTGCTGGGTATCCTGTTGGACCCATAGAATTTTTGTCATGAATGATTTCTCCCTGCATGTTGACACAACCCCGTTAAGGAAGGAACCGCTGGACGTGCTTTTCCTGAGTGGTGCTTACCTCTTTGAGATTCCTGTACAGAAGGTCATTGTTCTTATCAAGAAACCCTAGTTGAAGGGGGAAAAAAAGTCACATATTTTTGGAATATGAATAGGTACAAATTTTACAAACATAAACTATTTCACAAAGAAACCTCCTCTGAGATCAGAAACCTTCACAAAGTCTGTGCTCTCAACAGAGCAAGGGAAGCGATGCCACTATGTTATTAAGTATCGTTACAAATGGGACTCTCCCGTCCAGTGACCACAGGACATGCCAGCTTATGAAAACCAAAACTTTTCAACAACACTCACAATCTTCAGATAGAATAATTTAATTAAATTAATGATGACCATCATTATTAACTCTGAGCCAGTTCTTCTCAGGTAGATTAATGAGCGGTGGTACCACAGTTTGTATACAAGGAAGGTTAGAGATAGTTAGGAATGGCCACCAATTGTGAGGTTGTTCCCAATCCATAGCTCCTGACTCACCTGTAACATTGTAAGTGACTTCTCCTGCATAGTGTAGCAGCCTGAAGTCCCCACGACACATAGTCTTCCTTGTCTTCTGATCTGCCAGCTTGTGTCTGCAAGGCACAATGAGCAAAAAAGACCTCAACTGGATGAAGCTTTTACAAACCCTTCTAGAAGCCACTCTTCTGGTTAGCTTCTTGGATATTGAAATTGTCGTTCAAGGTTAAATAAAACTCATCTTTTAGAACTGAACACCTGCTTTTCCCTATGTCCTGCAAGAATAATGTTGATTTTGCTTCACCACACACCTCTTCATTTTCTCCCTTCTTCTCCTGAAGGTGCTTATTCATACAGTTCCACAGGCACGAGCAGCTCTTTGGTACCTCAATGTGAAGAATAAGAAGGCTCATCGTATGGGAGCCTTTATCACAAGAAGATTTGAGTACAGGAGTGGTGATGTCTTGCTTCAATTGTATAGAACAAAAACAAGAAATGCTGGAATCACTCAGCAGGTCTGGCAGCATCTGTGGAAAGAGAAGCAGAGTTAACGTTTCGGGTCAGTGACCCTTCTTCGGAACTGACAAATATTAGAAAAGTCACAGATTATAAACAAGTGAGGTGGGGGTGGGGCAAGAGATAACAAAGGAGAAGGTGCAGATTGGACCAGGCCACATAGCTGACCAAAAGGTCACGGAGAAAAGGCAAACAATATGTTAATGGTGTGTTGAAAGACAAAGCATTAGTACAGATTAGGTGTGAATACACTGAATATTGAACAGCAGCAAGTGCAAACCTGAAGAAAAATAACCTGAAAAAAACAGTGGGTAAGCAAACTGAACAAACTAAGATGAAATGAAATAAATGCAAAAAAAGATTGTAAAAAATGTAAAAGGAATGTAAAAAAAAAGGGAAGAAAAAATAACTAAAAATGAAAGTAAAATGGGGGGCTGTCATGCTCTGAAATTATTGAACTCAATGTTCAGTCCGGCAGGCTGTAGTGTGCCTAATCAGTAGATGAGATGCTGTTCCTCGAGCTTGCGTTGATGTTCACTGGAACACTGCCCTTTTCCTCCCTTTGTTTTTACATTCCTTTTACATTTTTTACAATCTTTTTTTGCATTTATTTCATTTCATCTTAGTTTCTTCAGGTTTGCACTTGCTGCTGTTCAATATTCAGTGTATTCACACCTAATCTATACTAATGCTTTGTCTTTCAACACACCATTAACATATTGTTTGCCTTTGCTCCGTGACCTTTTGGTCAGCTATGTGGCCTGGTCCAATCTGCACCTTCTCCTTTGTTATCTCTTGCCCCACCCCCACCTCACTTGTTTATAATCTGTGACTTTTCTAATATTTGTCAGTTCCGAAGAAGGGTCACTGACCTGAAACGTTAACTCTGCCTCTCTTTCCACAGATGCTGCCAGACCTGCTGAGTGATTCCAGCATTTCTTGTTTTTGTTTCAGATTTCCAGCATCCGCAGTATTTTGCTTTTATTCAATTGTATAGAATCTTGGTTACCCTGCACCTGGAGTACTGTGTGCAGTTTTGGTCCCCTTACCTTAGGAAGGATATTATTGCCATAGAGGGAGTGCAACAAAAGTTCACCAGACTTGTTCCCAGGATGGCAGAACTGTTCTATGAAGAGAGATTGGGGAAACTGGGCCTATATTCTCTAGAGTTTCGAAGAATGAAAAGTGATCTAATTGAAACCTACAAAATACTTAAAGGGATAGACAGAGTAGATACAGGTACATATAAACGAACATACGCATTAGGAGCAGAAGTAGGCCATTCAGCCCCTCCAGCCTGCTGTGCCATTCAAAAAGATCATGGCTGATCTGTTTGTGTCTTGAATTCCCCCGATAATCTTTGATTCCTTTGCCTCACAAGAATCTATGTACCTGTGCCTTAAAAATGTTCAATGACCCTGCCTCCACCTGGTTGGGGAGTCTAGAACCAGGGACACAATTTCAAAATAAGGGGGAAGCCACTTAGGACTGAAATGAGGAGAAATTTCTTCACTCAGAGGGTTGTGAATCTTTGGAATTCTCTACCCCAGAGGGCTGTGGAAGTTCAGTCATTGGGTATGTTAAAAGTAGAGATTGACAGATTTCTAAATACGAATGACATAAAGGGATATGGGGATAGTGTGGAAAAAAGGCAGTGAAGTGGCTGATCAGCAATGATCATATTGAATGGCAGAGCAGGCTCAATGGGCTGAATGGCCTACTCCTGTTCCTATGTTCCTATGTAACCATGTGTCATTCCAGACAGGAGATTACCTGACTATAACGCTTTGAATCTAAACTCAACCCTATGTTCACCTGATGTCCGCACACCTTCACCTTCCAGCAAGATGCAACTAGCAAGCAGCAGAACCCAGGCCTATTTTCAGGCCTAGGGACACTGAGTCCACTTGTTGTTCAACTTCTGTCCTGGCTGAGGTCAGCTGACTCAGCACAGACCAGGGATTGAATGCAGGCTTTTGTGAGCTGTGTGACTCAGTAGCACACTTGAACATTTTGTTTGGTCAACTGCATCTCTAATAGTCATGAAAACTCATCACTTAGAGTCAAGAGTCTTCAAAGCAAATGATTGAGAATAATTGCAACCAAAATTGTTGGGAAAATAATAAAAACTATTTCTGTCTCTATGGAATGTGATTACATTTTTAATCTGATTGAAATCAGACAGCTGCTTGGGCACTTATAAAAAACAGTTCCAAAGGACAAAAAATGCCAACTTCAGATACACATGTAAGGAAGGAACATTGAACATTCAGCAGTGGGTACGCAATGCAATATTTAGGTCCCTCTGACAGTTGGGTGGTGGAGTTTGCAACTCCCTGGTCTTTAACTGTGGGACCAGGGTTTGAATCTAACTCAGAATGATGGAAGTAAAGCCCATGGCTGTAAAGGTCCAAGTGTCAGGTGTTTGAGGTGAAAACTTAGTTACTAGTAAGTGGATTCCAAATTCCATCACTTCATTGACTTCACTGAGTTTCACTCAGAGACATTAAAGGGATGACTGATGTGGGACATGAAAACCTCACACTGATGCAATAACATCAGACCCCTTTTCTAGATTGAGCCTAAGCTTAGCAGGAGCTAATTGGTTTGGGTTCATGCTGTCCCTGACCTGGGATAGTTTGATGCAAGCATCAAAACTTGAGGAAATGGAAATTGGGTAACTCAAGTCTGGGACCTTGGTTCCAACCCAGTTTGTTCTAATGTGATGAATGTCTCCCCTGTCTACTGGGTATAAACAATTCTAAGTGAAGAGTTTGGCTTACCTTAGTTTAGGTCCTTGTGAGCTTGGGTGCACAGCATCAAACTGCCCTTCACTCTGCAATAATTAGCATGGCTGGTATAGGAATTGGATAATTAAACCCTGCTACTCTTCTGAGGGCAGGACTGAGGCACATCATAGTGTGAAAGCTGGTCTGAGCATACTCAATGTTGACACTGGAGTACTCAAAATAACACATTTTATTCTCTAGGACTACACCTCCATGAAAACAAACTTCACAAGAATAAAAATGGTAAGAAAGTATTCTGTTCCTGGTTATCGAACATGCTCCTTTCCTCCCCTCCCCCAAGTAAATGCCTTTATCTTAAAGCTCCTCAGATACCTACGTTAGGAAGTGAGGGTGGGATCCGACTTTCTCCTCCAGTCTGTCCAGAAAAGTAAGTTCTGTGGCTTCTCCAGGTCTCAGACATTCTTCATCCTCATTGGGAAGGAAACAAAAAGTCACTCAGGTAACAGGACATTACGTGGAAATACCAAGAATACATGTGCCAGATGAAGTAACGCAGACAGTCTGAAGAATGGTAGGGGGAGGAGAAAGAGAGGGGGTGACTGAATGTCAAGTTCCAACAATGTGTAGTGTCATAGAATCTTACAGCACAGAAGGAGGCCATTTGGCCCATTATACCTGCGTCGACTCTTTGAAAGAACTATCCAAATAGTCCCACTCCCCTTCTCTTTCCCCACAGGCCTGCAAATAATTTGTTTTCAAGTATTTATCCAATTCCCTTTAGAAAGTTACTATTGAATCTTCTTCCATCGCCCTTGCAGACAGTACATTCCTGATCATAACAAGTGGCTGTATAAAACAAATTCTCCTCATCTCACCCTCTGGAATGTAGGAACAGGTGTAGGCCATTCAGCCTCTCGAGCCTGCTTCTCCGACTGTGAACTCCATGTTTGGGGGAGATCAGCTGATGACAAGGATTGCATTCCTGTGGTCAAACAGCTTGCTGTCTGAGGTCACACACGAAGAAAAACCTCACGGATGAAGTTCAGGAGGGTTGCTGGGGTTTGGGGGAGATGGTGGCACAGTGGTAATGGCACTGAACTGGTAGTCTAGAGGCACAGGCTAATGCCCTAGGGCTGCCAGTTCAAATCCCACCATGGCAGTTGGTGGAATTTCAATTCAATTAATTAATACATTCAATTAATTAATGAAAATCTGGAACTGAAAGCTAGTCTCAGTGATGTTGCCATGAAACTATCACTGATTGTTTTAAAAATCTATCTGGTTCACTAACGTCCTTTCCCCTTACCACTCGCCT
Organism: Heterodontus francisci; assembly: GCF_036365525.1. Classification (NCBI taxonomy): domain Eukaryota; kingdom Metazoa; phylum Chordata; class Chondrichthyes; order Heterodontiformes; family Heterodontidae; genus Heterodontus; species Heterodontus francisci. The sequence continues at coordinate 15,733,534 of NC_090393.1, forward strand.
ACATGTGACTCCTGTGGTTAACTTTTAACTGCCCTCTGAAATGGCCGAGCAAGCCACTCAGTCGTATTCAAGAAGACAGCTCACCATCGCCTTCTCAAGGGCAATAAATGCCAGTCTTGCCAGTAACACCCACAGCCAAGAAATGAATGGGGAATATCTATAATGACATGTGGTAACTTATTAATAATAAAATGATACAGAGAAGAATGGTGGGGGGGGAGGAGAAAGAGGAGGGGTTACTGAATAGCAAGTTACGTCATGACAACAGCGCGTAATATCATGGAATTTACAGCACAGAAGGAGGCCATTCAGTCCATTATACTGGTGCTGACTCTTTGAAAGAACTATCCAAAAAGTCCCACTCCCCTTCTCTTTCCGTCACCCCTTCAGACAGTGCATTCCGTAACAACTGGCTGGAAAAAACAAATTCTCCTCATCTCCCCTCTGGAATGCAGGAATAGGTGTAGGCCATTCAGCCCCTCAAGCCTGCTTCCCCTACTGTGAATGCCATGTATGGGCAGATCAGCTGATGACAAGGATTGCAGAGAAAGATTACAGAGAAAGCCTTGATTTGTTTTACCAAGATGGAGATAATTCCTTTGTATTTTTGCTCCACAAGGTCACAGATGATCTTGTTGTTGAAGTACTGGATTGGTTCCCACTGCAGACACAAAAATGAACAAAGTCAGACTGACATAGAATTGATGAGCACTGAACAAGGCCATTCAGCCCATCGTACCTGTGCTGGCTCTTTTGTAGGGCAATCCAAATAATCCCACTCCCCTGTTCTTTCCCCATAGACTTGTAATTTTTTTCCCCTTCAAGTATTTATCCAATTCCCTTTTGGAAGTTACCAATTAATCTGCTTCCATCTCTCTTTCATGTGTTGAGTTGACTGCAGATGTTTCTGGTGTATGTTGTGTCAGTGTAGCAGTGAAGAACATCAATAAGCCATTGTGACATGCCATTGGAATAGTATGACTCAGGTTCATCCCTCGCATTCCTGTTATGGAGTTCCCCTTTCCAGGGCTGGCACTAAGCAGAGTACATCTCAGGGAGGAACATGCTATCTGATAGTGAATCATCTGGGTCCATCTGTATCACTCTTAAATTAAGGTAAAAATAGAACTGGGAATCATAGAAAGGTTACACCACAGAAAGATGCCATTCAGCCCACCGTGTCTGTGGCGGCTGAAAAACTAGCCACCCATTCTAATCCCACCTTCCAGCACCTGGTCCATAACCTTGCAGGTTACAGCACTTCAGTTTCAGGTCCAGGTACCTTTTAAATGAGTTGAGGATTTCTGCCTCCACCACCGATCCGGGCAGTGAATTCCAGACATCCACCACCCTCTGGGTGAAGAAGTTTTTCCTCATGTCCCCTCTAACCCTTCTACCAATCACCTTAAATCTGTGCCCCCTGGTAATTGACCACTCCACTAGAGGAAATATGTCCTTCCTGTCTACTCTATCCAGGCCCCTTATAATTTTGTACACCTCAATTAAGTCACCCTTCAGCCTCCTCTGTTCTAAGGAAAACAACCCTAGCCTCTCCAATCTTTCTCATAGCTACAATTTTCAAGCCCTGGCAATGTTCTTGTAAATCTCCTCTGTACTCTCTCCAGAGCAATTATGTCCTTCCTGTAATGTGGTGATCAGAACTGTACGTAATACTCCAGTTGTGGCCTAACCAATGTTTCATACAGTTCCAGCGTTTCATCACTGCTTTTGTATTCTATACCTTGGTCGATAAAGGAAAGCATTCCATATGCCTTCTTCAACACTTTATCTAACTGTCCTGCCACCTTCAGGAACCTATGGACAAGCACTCCAAGGTCTTTCTCTACCCCTCTCAATATCCTCCCGTTTATTGTGTATTCCTTGCTTTGTTTGCCCTCCCCAAATGCATTACCTCACACTTCTCTGGATTGAATTCCATTTGTCACTTCTCCGCCCACTCAACCAAACCATTGATATTATTCAGGAGTCTACAGCCAGCCTCTTCACTATCAACTACACGGCCAATTTTTGTGTCATCAGCAAATTTCCCAATCATGCCTCCCACATTTAAGTCCAAATCATTAGTATACCACAAACAGCAAGGGACCCAACACTGAGCCCTGTGAAACGCCACTGGAAACTTTTCCATTTACAAAAACATCCATCAACCATTACCCTTTGTTTCCTGTCACTGAGCCAATTTTGGATCCAACCTGCCACCTTCCCCGGTATCCCATGGACTTTTACGTTTCTGACCAGTTTGCCATATGGGACCTTGTCAAATGCTTTACTAAATCCATGTAGACAACATCCACTGCACTACCCTCATCGATCCTCCTTGTTACTGCCTCAAAAAAATTCCTCTTCATATCCAGTAAGTGAAAATGTTTTTATGAACACAGAGGGAGATTTCCTCTGTGCATTACATGTAACAGCAATGCAAACTCATTGATAAAGAATGTGTTTATGATTTCCTTCCACATTGGAAATTAACTCCCATTGTCCACAGCACCAGGTCTCAATGTGCAATATTGGCCGCCTTCAACAGAATGAATAATGAGTCAAGCTCAATTTTCCAGCTTCCCTTCATTTACCTGAGAGTCTTCTGGTAACTTGAGCAATCAGCCACTGCCCAAGTGTGTCCCTAAATAGTGAAGGTCAGCAGTGCATTTAGCTCTGAAAGGGTCTTCAGACCTAACCCTGATCTTGTCCTCACTCGATATCCTCACATCCACCTTGCCCCTCAGGGGTCACTGGATAGAAACAAGATGCAGAAAGGCCAGGGGCCTATTGTGGTAGCCACACTGCTGTTTTGCCCAAGGTCAGCCGACCAAGAATCAAACCTGGGACCTTCCTGGTCCATATGGCCCAATATATGATGCAGTCATGTGTGGGGGTGATGGGAGCGAGTGCCTCTCTACCTCTCCCTCCTCCTTTAAGATGCTCCTCCAATCCTACCTCTTTGACCAGGCTCTGTCCTAAAACCTCCTTATGTGGCTCTGTGTCAAGTTTTGTTTAATATTTGCCCTGCGATGTTCTACCATGTTAAAGGTGCTATATAAGCACAAGTTGTTGTTGTTTGGCACTTACTTTTGTTTAATTTGTTGAACCCAAGAAGTAGTTTTAATAAAGAAGGTAGAGCGTTGCTATTATTATAAAATTATACAGGGTGGATTTTCCCCAGGATCGGTGAGAATTTGGTTAGCAGACTTTAACAACAATGGAAATTCATCACGAGGGCTGAAGCCACCTTGATCCAAACTGACTTTCTTCAAAGTGAATGATGAGGTAGTTGCACTCTTGGAATTGGTTAGATTAAAATAATACAAGTGGAATAGACTGTACCTGGATTCCTTCAGCCTCATACTCGTCCTGCTCCGATTTCAGTGTCAATTCAATCAGCAGCTGCTGGAGCTTCTCATTACAGTAATTAATACAGAACTGCTCAAAACTGGAGAGAAAGAAGTCATTCACTTGATTGAATCTGTTCTAAAGAGAAGACAATGTTTAGTTTATGTTTTCCTGCCCGTCTGTATTTGCCACCCTCTTCCCCGTATCGCACCCTCTGTTCTTTTGGGTTCCCATTAGCAGTTTCTGGAACCCAGATATCAGGACACTCCCATGCAATTGAACAGCTTGACTTGCTCTCTGATTTTATTATCCGTTCAGTAACTCCCAATGGGTTTGGTTCCTCACCTGAAGGCTCGCCAGGGAGAACCTGCACCTTACTGCACTTCACCACAATAGATTATATCAGCAGATTATGCACTGTGACAGCTAGAAAAGGAGACCAAGGAAGGAGCGTGTGTGTGTGTGTGTGTGTGTGTGTCTTTTTCACCTGTATCCCCTCCCATTTCTTCCCCTCCTTTCCTGACATGCTCGCTCTTATTAGAATACGGTTTCAAGGGCGCTGGCCTCCAGTACTTTGCCACACAGTCATTCATCACATGTGAGACAAGTGAATGGAGGTGGGATATTTGACTGTGGGAGGCAGCACAGCTTACCCTATTCTTAGCCTTACCTGAAGTCCACAGATGTACACTTTCCAGGCGCAGTCACTAGATAATGTTCAGCAACAAAATCCCTGGCTCATTATTTTCCCCCTCCCTAGCCCAGGGGTTACTGATGCGGGATGTAGCATCCTCTGTTCACCCCTGTAACTCAGCACAGTCCGGGGATCAAGTATTCCTGAGCTCTCAGGGAGATATGAGTAATAAAGGCAAGGTAATAAAGGTAACCGTGCAATGATTACAGTTACTCTCACAATTAATTTATCATGAGAAGCCGTGTATACATAGGTGTCATGTTTAATAGATTACTGATACGACACACCGCCTTGTTGTTACTGTACAGGTGTCACTTGTATTAAGATAAATGGATATTCACAGGCAAAGTATGATAATTCTGTCAGTAAGAGAGCAAAAGTGCCAACATATTAACAATGCACCGATTTGAAGTATCTAAAATGACAATCTGCCAGGGTTTCAATGGTAATGTGTTGGATATTTTAAAAGATACAATTTCAATCTATTCTTCACCACGTTTTAAAGCCCACCCCCAGAGGCCACCATCCCTTCTCTTGAGGTTAGATTCAAATCCAGCCTCCAGAGTTTAAAGGCCATGATTCTAATTCTACATAAGAGGGAACATATCCTCAACATCTTGTGTTTGGGTTAGCCTTTGCTCCAGTAAAACCACTGCGCTAGTTCATCATATTATCCCAGTCCTTTCAACCTGATTGCAGACTTCTTGTATGCTGGAAATCACATGTCCTCGTCCAAACAGTGTAATCGACCAATCAAAGCCCGACGATAATTTCACAATCTCTCTGGAACTGGACTCCAATATTTGGACGCGTGTTTAGCTCTCTGCCTAAAGCTGCCATTTTGTAATGCTACTTAATGCAAATTGAAGTCATTGAGGTACATTTTAACTTGGGTGATGGTGCAGAATGGGTGATGTCCAATTGTCTGGCCATTATATTGATTTCTCTTTTTCATTAACTTTAATGGAAAGCAGGATCTGCAATGGTATATAATGGACGACTAATTCAACAGGATCTGCCTTGGTATATAATGGACGACTAATTCAACAGGATCTGCCTTGGTATATAATGGACGACTAATTCAACAGGATCTGCCTTGGCATATAATGGACGACTAATTTAATAGGATCTGCAGTGGTGGATAATGGACAACTTATTCAATAGGATCTGCCGTGATGTATCATTGACAACTAATTCAATAGGATCTGCAGTGGTGGATAATAGACAACTAATTCAATAGGATCTGCAGTGGTGGATAATAGACAACTAATTCAATAGGATCTGCAGTGGTGTATAATGGACGACTAATTCAACAGGATCTGCCGTGGTATATAATGGACGACTAATTCAATAGGATCTGCCGTGATGTATCATTGACATCTAATTCAATAGGATCTGCCGTGATGTATCATTGACAACTAATTCAATAGGATCTGCAGTGGTGGATAATAGACAACTAATTCAATAGGATCTGCCGTGATGTATCATTGACAACTAATTCAACAGGACCTGCCGTGGTGTATAATGGACAACTAAATCAATAGGATCTGCCGTGGTATATAATGGACGACTAATTCAACAGGATCTGCAGTGGTGTATAATGGACAACTAATTCAACAGGATCTGCAGTGTTGTATAATGGACGACTAATTCAACAGGATCTGCCGTGGTGTATAATGGACGACTAATTCAATAGGATCTGCCGTGGTATATAATGGACGACTAATTCAACAGGATCTGCCGTGGTGTATAATGGACGACTAATTCAACAGGATCTGCAGTGTTGTATAATGGACGACTAATTCAACAGGATCTGCCGTGGTGTATAATGGACGACTAATTCAACAGGATCTGCCGTGGTGTATAATGGACAACTAATTCAATAGGATCTGCCGTGGTGTATAATGGACGACTAATTCAACAGGATCTGCAGTGGTGTATAATGGACAACTAATTCAATAGGATCTGCCGTGGTGTATAATGGACGACTAATTCAATAGGATCTGCCGTGGTGTATAATGGACAACTAATTCAATAGGATCTGCCGTGGTGTATAATGGACAACTAATTCAATAGGATCTGCCGTGGTGTATAATGGACAACTAATTCAATAGGATCTGCAGTGTTGTATAATGGACAACTAATTCAACAGGATCTGCCGTGGTGTATAATGGACGACTAATTCAACAGGATCTGCAGTGGTATATAATGGACAACTAATTCAATAGGATCTGCAGTGTTGTATAATGGACAACCAATTCAATAGGATCTGCCGTGGTGTATAATGGACGACTAATTCAACAGGATCTGCAGTGGTGTATAATGGACAACTAATTCAATAGGATCTGCCGTGGTGTATAATGGACAACTAATTCAATAGGATCTGCCGTGGTGTATAATGGACAACTAATTCAATAGGATCTGCCGTGGTGTATAATGGACAACTAATTCAATAGGATCTGCAGTGTTGTATAATGGACAACTAATTCAACAGGATCTGCCGTGGTGTATAATGGACGACTAATTCAACAGGATCTGCAGTGGTATATAATGGACAACTAATTCAATAGGATCTGCAGTGTTGTATAATGGACAACCAATTCAATAGGATCTGCCGTGGTGTATAATGGACGACTAATTCAACAGGATCTGCAGTGGTGTATAATGGACAACTAATTCAATAGGATCTGCCGTGGTGTATAATGGACGACTAATTCAATAGGATCTGCCGTGGTGTATAATGGACGACTAATTCAATAGGATCTGCCGTGGTGTATAATGGACAACTAATTCAATAGGATCTGCAGTGTTGTATAATGGACAACTAATTCAACAGGATCTGCCGTGGTGTATAATGGACAACTAATTCAATAGGATCTGCAGTGTTGTATAATGGACAACTAATTCAATAGGATCTGCCGTGGTGTATAATGGACGACTAATTCAACAGGATCTGCCGTGGTGTATAATGGACAACTAATTCAATAGGATCTGCAGTGTTGTATAATGGACAACTAATTCAACAGGATCTGCCGTGGTGTATAATGGACAACTAATTCAATAGGATCTGCAGTGTTGTATAATGGACAACTAATTCAATAGGATCTGCCGTGGTGTATAATGGACGACTAATTCAACAGGATCTGCAGTGGTGTATAATGGACAACTAATTCAATAGGATCTGCCGTGGTGTATAATGGACGACTAATTCAATAGGATCTGCCGTGGTGTATAATGGACGACTAATTCAATAGGATCTGCCGTGGTGTATAATGGACAACTAATTCAATAGGATCTGCAGTGTTGTATAATGGACAACTAATTCAACAGGATCTGCCGTGGTGTATAATGGACGACTAATTCAACAGGATCTGCAGTGGTATATAATGGACAACTAATTCAATAGGATCTGCAGTGTTGTATAATGGACAACCAATTCAATAGGATCTGCCGTGGTATATAATGGACGACTAATTCAACAGGATCTGCCGTGGTATATAATGGACAACTAATTCAATAGGATCTGCAGTGTTGTATAATGGACAACCAATTCAATAGGATCTGCCGTGGTATATAATGGACGACTAATTCAACAGGATCTGCAGTGTTGTATAATGGACGACTAATTCAACAGGATCTGCCGTGGTGTATAATGGACGACTAATTCAATAGGATCTGCCGTGGTGTATAATGGACGACTAATTCAATAGGATCTGCAGTGTTGTATAATGGACAACTAATTCAATAGGATCTGCCGTGGTGTATAATGGACGACTAATTCAACAGGATCTGCAGTGGTATATAATGGACGACTAATTCAACAGGATCTGCAGTGGTGTATAATGGACAACTAATTCAATAGGATCTGCCGTGGTGTATAATGGACAACTAATTCAATAGGATCTGCCGTGGTGTATAATGGACAACTAATTCAATAGGATCTGCCGTGGTGTATAATGGACAACTAATTCAATAGGATCTGCAGTGGTGTATAATGGACGACTAATTCAACAGGATCTGCAGTGGTGTATAATGGACAACTAATTCAATAGGATCTGCCGTGGTGTATAATGGACAACTAATTCAATAGGATCTGCAGTGGTGTATAATGGACGACTAATTCAACAGGATCTGCAGTGTTGTATAATGGACGACTAATTCAACAGGATCTGCCGTGGTGTATAATGGACGACTAATTCAATAGGATCTGCCGTGGTGTATAATGGACGACTAATTCAATAGGATCTGCAGTGTTGTATAATGGACAACTAATTCAATAGGATCTGCCGTGGTGTATAATGGACGACTAATTCAATAGGATCTGCAGTGTTGTATAATGGACAACTAATTCAATAGGATCTGCCGTGGTGTATAATGGACGACTAATTCAACAGGATCTGCAGTGTTGTATAATGGACAACTAATTCAACAGGATCTGCAGTGGTGTATAATGGACGACTAATTCAACAGGATCTGCAGTGGTGTATAATGGACAACTAATTCAATAGGATCTGCCGTGGTGTATAATGGACAACTAATTCAACAGGATCTGCAGTGGTGTATAATGGACAACTAATTCAATAGGATCTGCCGTGGTGTATAATGGACAACTAATTCAACAGGATCTGCAGTGTTGTATAATGGACGACTAATTCAACAGGATCTGCCGTGGTGTATAATGGACGACTAATTCAATAGGATCTGCCGTGGTGTATAATGGACGACTAATTCAATAGGATCTGCAGTGTTGTATAATGGACAACTAATTCAATAGGATCTGCCGTGGTGTATAATGGACGACTAATTCAACAGGATCTGCAGTGGTGTATAATGGACGACTAATTCAATAGGATCTGCCGTGGTGTATAATGGACAACTAATTCAATAGGATCTGCCGTGGTGTATAATGGACGACTAATTCAATAGGATCTGCCGTGGTGTATAATGGACAACTAATTCAATAGGATCTGCAGTGTTGTATAATGGACAACTAATTCAACAGGATCTGCCGTGGTGTATAATGGACAACTAATTCAATAGGATCTGCAGTGTTGTATAATGGACAACCAATTCAATAGGATCTGCCGTGGTGTATAATGGACGACTAATTCAATAGGATCTGCCGTGGTGTATAATGGACGACTAATTCAATAGGATCTGCCGTGGTGTATAATGGACAACTAATTCAATAGGATCTGCAGTGTTGTATAATGGACAACTAATTCAACAGGATCTGCCGTGGTGTATAATGGACGACTAATTCAACAGGATCTGCAGTGGTATATAATGGACAACTAATTCAATAGGATCTGCAGTGTTGTATAATGGACAACCAATTCAATAGGATCTGCCGTGGTGTATAATGGACGACTAATTCAATAGGATCTGCAGTGTTGTATAATGGACAACTAATTCAATAGGATCTGCAGTGTTGTATAATGGACAACTAATTCAACAGGATCTGCCGTGGTGTATAATGGACGACTAATTCAACAGGATCTGCAGTGGTATATAATGGACGACTAATTCAACAGGATCTGCAGTGTTGTATAATGGACAACTAATTCAACAGGATCTGCCGTGGTGTATAATGGACGACTAATTCAACAGGATCTGCAGTGTTGTATAATGGACAACTAATTCAACAGGATCTGCCGTGGTGTATAATGGACGACTAATTCAACAGGATCTGCAGTGGTATATAATGGACAACTAATTCAACAGGATCTGCCGTGGTGTATAATGGACGACTAATTCAACAGGATCTGCAGTGTTGTATAATGGACAACTAATTCAACAGGATCTGCCGTGGTGTATAATGGACGACTAATTCAACAGGATCTGCCGTGGTGTATAATGGACGACTAATTCAACAGGATCTGCAGTGTTGTATAATGGACAACTAATTCAACAGGATCTGCCGTGGTGTATAATGGACGACTAATTCAACAGGATCTGCAGTGGTATATAATGGACAACTAATTCAATAGGATCTGCAGTGTTGTATAATGGACAACCAATTCAATAGGATCTGCCGTGGTGTATAATGGACGACTAATTCAATAGGATCTGCCGTGGTGTATAATGGACGACTAATTCAACAGGATCTGCAGTGGTGTATAATGGACAACTAATTCAATAGGATCTGCCGTGGTGTATAATGGACAACTAATTCAATAGGATCTGCCGTGGTGTATAATGGACGACTAATTCAACAGGATCTGCAGTGGTGTATAATGGACAACTAATTCAATAGGATCTGCCGTGGTGTATAATGGACGACTAATTCAATAGGATCTGCCGTGGTGTATAATGGACAACTAATTCAACAGGATCTGCCGTGGTGTATAATGGACGACTAATTCAACAGGATCTGCAGTGGTATATAATGGACAACTAATTCAATAGGATCTGCAGTGTTGTATAATGGACAACCAATTCAATAGGATCTGCCGTGGTGTATAATGGACGACTAATTCAATAGGATCTGCAGTGTTGTATAATGGACAACTAATTCAATAGGATCTGCCGTGGTGTATAATGGACGACTAATTCAACAGGATCTGCAGTGGTGTATAATGGACAACTAATTCAATAGGATCTGCCGTGGTGTATAATGGACAACTAATTCAATAGGATCTGCCGTGGTATATAATGGACGACTAATTCAACAGGATCTGCCGTGGTGTATAATGGACAACTAATTCAATAGGATCTGCCGTGGTATATAATGGACGACTAATTCAACAGGATCTGCAGTGGTATATAATGGACGACTAATTCAATAGGATCTGCAGTGTTGTATAATGGACAACTAATTCAATAGGATCTGCCGTGGTGTATAATGGACGACTAATTCAACAGGATCTGCAGTAGTGTATAATGGACGACTAATTCAACAGGATCTGCAGTGGTATATAATGGACAACTAATTCAATAGGATCTGCAGTGGTGTATAATGGAAAACTAATTCAATAGGATCTGCCGTGGTGTATAATGGACGACTAATTCAACAGGATCTGCAGTAGTGTATAATGGACGACTAATTCAACAGGATCTGCAGTGGTATATAATGGACAACTAATTCAATAGGATCTGCAGTGTTGTATAATGGAAAACTAATTCAATAGGATCTGCCGTGGTGTATAATGGACGACTAATTCAACAGGATCTGCAGTAGTGTATAATGGACGACTAATTCAACAGGATCTGCAGTGGTATATAATGGACAACTAATTCAATAGGATCTGCAGTGGTGTATAATGGACGACTAATTCAACAGGATCTGCCGTGGTGTATAATGGACAACTAATTCAATAGGATCTGCCGTGGTATATAATGGACGACTAATTCAACAGGATCTGCAGTGGTATATAATGGACGACTAATTCAACAGGATCTGCAGTGGTATATAATGGACGACTAATTCAACAGGATCTGCCGTGGTGTATAATGGACGACTAATTCAATAGGATCTGCAGTGTTGTATAATGGACGACTAATTCAATAGGATCTGCCGTGGTATATAATGGACAACTAATTCAATAGGATCTGCAGTGGTGTATAATGGACGACTAATTCAATAGGATCTGCAGTGGTATATAATGGACAACTAATTCAATAGGATCTGCAGTGGTGTATAATGGACAACTAATTCAATAGGATCTGCAGTGTTGTATAATGGACGACTAATTCAATAGGATCTGCAGTGGTATATAATGGACAACTAATTCAATAGGATCTGCCGTGGTGTATAATGGACAACTAATTCAATAGGATCTGCAGTGTTGTATAATGGACGACTAATTCAATAGGATCTGCCGTGGTATATAATGGACAACTAATTCAATAGGATCTGCAGTGGTGTATAATGGACGACTAATTCAATAGGATCTGCAGTGGTATATAATGGACAACTAATTCAATAGGATCTGCAGTGGTGTATAATGGACAACTAATTCAATAGGATCTGCAGTGTTGTATAATGGACGACTAATTCAATAGGATCTGCCGTGGTGTATAATGGACAACTAATTCAATAGGATCTGCAGTGTTGTATAATGGACGACTAATTCAATAGGATCTGCCGTGGTGTATAATGGACAACTAATTCAATAGGATCTGCCGTGGTGTATAATGGACAACTAATTCAATAGGATCTGCCGTGGTGTATAATGGACAACTAATTCAATAGGATCTGCCGTGGTGTATAATGGACAACTAATTCAATAGGATCTGCCGTGGTGTATAATGGACAACTAATTCAATAGGATCTGCCGTGGTGTATAATGGACAACTAATTCAATAGGATCTGCAGTGTTGTATAATGGACGACTAATTCAATAGGATCTGCCGTGGTGTATAATGGACAACTAATTCAATAGGATCTGCAGTGTTGTATAATGGACAACTAATTCAATAGGATCTGCCGTGGTGTATAATGGACAACTAATTCAATAGGATCTGCAGTGTTGTATAATGGACAACTAATTCAATAGGATCTGCCGTGGTGTATAATGGACAACTAATTCAATAGGATCTGCCGTGGTATATAATGGACGACTAATTCAACAGGATCTGCCGTGGTGTATAATGGACAACTAATTCAATAGGATCTGCCGTGGTATATAATGGACGACTAATTCAATAGGATCTGCAGTGGTGTATAATGGACGACTAATTCAACAGGATCTGCAGTGGTATATAATGGACAACTAATTCAATAGGATCTGCCGTGGTGTATAATGGACGACTAATTCAACAGGATCTGCAGTGGTATATAATGGACAACTAATTCAATAGGATCTGCCGTGGTGTATAATGGACGACTAATTCAATAGGATCTGCAGTGTTGTATAATGGACAACTAATTCAATAGGATCTGCCGTGGTGTATAATGGACGACTAATTCAACAGGATCTGCAGTGGTATATAATGGACGACTAATTCAATAGGATCTGCAGTGTTGTATAATGGACAACTAATTCAACAGGATCTGCAGTGGTATATAATGGACAACTAATTCAATAGGATCTGCCGTGGTGTATAATGGACGACTAATTCAATAGGATCTGCAGTGTTGTATAATGGACAACTAATTCAATAGGATCTGCCGTGGTGTATAATGGACGACTAATTCAACAGGATCTGCAGTGGTATATAATGGACGACTAATTCAACAGGATCTGCCGTGGTGTATAATGGACAACTAATTCAATAGGATCTGCCGTGGTATATAATGGACGACTAATTCAACAGGATCTGCAGTGGTATATAATGGACAACTAATTCAATAGGATCTGCCGTGGTGTATAATGGACGACTAATTCAATAGGATCTGCCGTGGTGTATAATGGACGACTAATTCAACAGGATCTGCAGTGGTATATAATGGACAACTAATTCAATAGGATCTGCCGTGGTGTATAATGGACGACTAATTCAATAGGATCTGCAGTGTTGTATAATGGACAACTAATTCAATAGGATCTGCCGTGGTGTATAATGGACGACTAATTCAACAGGATCTGCAGTGGTATATAATGGACGACTAATTCAACAGGATCTGCCGTGGTGTATAATGGACAACTAATTCAATAGGATCTGCCGTGGTATATAATGGACGACTAATTCAACAGGATCTGCAGTGGTATATAATGGACGACTAATTCAACAGGATCTGCAGTGGTATATAATGGACGACTAATTCAACAGGATCTGCCGTGGTGTATAATGGACGACTAATTCAATAGGATCTGCCGTGGTGTATAATGGACAACTAATTCAATAGGATCTGCCGTGGTGTATAATGGACGACTAATTCAATAGGATCTGCCGTGGTGTATAATGGACGACTAATTCAATAGGATCTGCCGTGGTATATAATGGACAACTAATTCAATAGGATCTGCCGTGGTATATAATGGACAACTAATTCAATAGGATCTGCAGTGTTGTATAATGGACGACTAATTCAATAGGATCTGCCGTGGTGTATAATGGACAACTAAATCAATAGGATCTGCCGTGGTGTATAATGGACAACTAATTCAATAGGATCTGCAGTGGTGTATAATGGACAACTAATTCAATAGGATCTGCAGTGGTGTATAATGGACAACTAATTCAATAGGATCTGCAGTGGTGTATAATGGACGACTAATTCAACAGGATCTGCATGGTGTATAATGGACAACTAATTCAACAGGATCTGCAGTGGTGTATAATGGACGACTAATTCAACAGGATCTGCAGTGGTGTATAATGGACGACTAATTCAATAGGATCTGCCGTGGTGTATAATGGACAACTAATTCAATAGGATCTGCAGTGGTGTATAATGGACGACTAATTCAACAGGATCTGCAGTGGTGTATAATGGACAACTAATTCAATAGGATCTGCAGTGGTGTATAATGGACGACTAATTCAACAGGATCTGCAGTGGTGTATAATGGACAACTAATTCAATAGGATCTGCAGTGGTGTATAATGGACGACTAATTCAACAGGATCTGCCGTGGTATATAATGGACGACTAATTCAACAGGATCTGCAGTGGTGTATAATGGACAACTAATTCAATAGGATCTGCAGTGGTGTATAATGGACGACTAATTCAATAGGATCTGCAGTGGTGTATAATGGACAACTAATTCAATAGGATCTGCAGTGGTGTATAATGGACGACTAATTCAATAGGATCTGCAGTGGTGTATAATGGACGACTAATTCAATAGGATCTGCAGTGGTGTATAATGGACAACTAATTCAATAGGATCTGCAGTGGTGTATAATGGACAACTAATTCAATAGGATCTGCAGTGGTGTATAATGGACGACTAATTCAATAGGATCTGCAGTGGTGTATAATGGACAACTAATTCAATAGGATCTGCAGTGGTGTATAATGGACAACTAATTCAATAGGATCTGCAGTGGTGTATAATGGACAACTAATTCAATAGGATCTGCAGTGGTGTATAATGGACGACTAATTCAACAGGATCTGCAGTGGTGTATAATGGACAACTAATTCAATAGGATCTGCAGTGGTGTATAATGGACGACTAATTCAACAGGATCTGCCGTGGTATATAATGGACGACTAATTCAACAGGATCTGCAGTGGTGTATAATGGACGACTAATTCAATAGGATCTGCAGTGGTGTATAATGGACAACTAATTCAATAGGATCTGCAGTGGTGTATAATGGACGACTAATTCAACAGGATCTGCATGGTGTATAATGGACATCTAATTCAATAGGATCTGCAGTGGTGTATAATGGACGACTAATTCAACAGGATCTGCATGGTGTATAATGGACATCTAATTCAACAGGATCTGCATGGTGTATAATGGACATCTAATTCAATAGGATCTGCAGTGGTGTATAATGGACATCTAATTCAATAGGATCTGCAGTGGTGTATAATGGACAACTAATTCAACAGGATCTGCCGTGGTGTATAATGGACAACTAATTCAATAGGATCTGCAGTGGTGTATAATGGACAACTAATTCAATAGGATCTGCAGTGGTGTATAATGGACGACTAATTCAACAGGATCTGCATGGTGTATAATGGACATCTAATTCAATAGGATCTGCAGTGGTGTATAATGGACAACTAATTCAACAGGATCTGCATGGTGTATAATGGACAACTAATTCAATAGGATCTGCAGTGGTGTATAATGGACGACTAATTCAACAGGATCTGCATGGTGTATAATGGACATCTAATTCAATAGGATCTGCAGTGGTGTATAATGGACGACTAATTCAACAGGATCTGCATGGTGTATAATGGACAACTAATTCAACAGGATCTGCATGGTGTATAATGGACATCTAATTCAATAGGATCTGCCGTGGTGTATAATGGACAACTAATTCAATAGGATCTGCCGTGGTGTAAAATGGACGACTAATTCAACAGGATCTGCCGTGGTGTAAAATGGACGACTAATTCAACAGGATCTGCCGTGGTGTATAATGGACGACTAATTCAACAGGATCTGCCGTGGTGTATAATGGACGACTAATTCAACAGGATCTGCCGTGGTGTAAAATGGACGACTAATTCAACAGGATCTGCTGTGGGATATCATGGACGACTCATTCAATAGTGCCCATTTCAACCTGTGGACTGAAGTCAATTCTGTATAATTGGTTCCGCAACTGTACATATTGGCCGAAATTTTACACCGCCGCACGGGGTCGGGTGGTGGCGTGGGGGCGGAGTAAAATTGAGTGGCAGGCTCCGGGAGGACTAACCGCCCGGATTCCGCCTCCGACCAAGTTTACGGAGGCCCGGCAGGGGGGTGGGGGTGGGGGGGGGGGGGTGAGATGCAGCCTGCCCGCCCGAGGCCAATCAAGACCCTTAAGTGGCCGCTTAACGGCCACCTAAGGGCCCTCGCCCGCGTCCACGGGTATTTTACCAGTGGCAAGCAGGTGTGCCGTGAAAGGCTGCCCAGCCCGATTGAGGGCTGTCCCCGCCTCCCAACCCAACTCTGGGATCCAAGACGCAACCCCCCCCCTCCCCCCAAACGACCACCCTAGCCTCACCAGGGCACGACCGATTCCCCTGGTGAGGCTGCCCGAACTTACCTTCTGTACCAGTTCCATTGCATCCTCCTTGGTCGGCAGGGCTGCAGTCTCAGCAGTGGCCTCTGCTCTCGGTGGCGCTGCTGAGACTAAGAGGTGCCGGCCCGCTGATTGGCCGGCAGCTCACTGAGGTGGGACCTCCTCCCTCAAGCGGTTGGAAGTCCCGCCTCGGGCCAATTAAAGCCTGGGGATCCGGAAAAGACGGGACGGATCCCCAGGCTGGGCGGGAGCAGGATCGGCACCGACATTTACGGCGGAGTCCGGCTCCCATCCGCCTAGCATAAAATTCCAGCCATCATCTCACTTATTAACTACAATTCTGTGTAATATATCATGTTGTAAAGGTTTTAGGTGAGTTGCAGAAATATTCCAGAATATTTTTCTGTCCACGTGAATATAACCAAGCAGCTTAGTTATTTAGATTGTAGAGGGATGATATTCACTTGGTCCAGAAGTGACTTCTTGTGAGTAAAGGTTCGACCTAATGTATGAGGTGGGGCATCCAACTGCAGCTGAAAGTATACCAGGCAGTGCCAATGAATGGTGATTGGATTAACAGCAGGACTTCCACCAGGACAGAACTCCCATTAGTTCCGAAGAAGGGTCACTGACCCGAAACGTTAACTCTGCTTCTCTTTCCACAGATGCTGCCAGACCTGCTGAGTGATTCCAGCATTTCTTGTTTTTGTTTCAGATTTCCAGCATCCGCAGTATTTTGCTTTTATTACAGAACTCCCATTAGGTTTAGCAAAACATATTCAATGCAAACAGCAGGCTGCTTTATGGCAAGCTGGCTAACGAGTGAGTTAAGCAGAATCGTGCTTGAGCCAACTATCTACCTCAGGTTTAGCTCAAGATTAACAAATATGTGATGAAAGAAGGTAAGAGTCCATGTTTAGTGTTTATCTTGGGCTTGACACTACGTTGACATCCCTCAGAAATGACATGGTGCATCACAAGAAGTTCTTACCTGTTGACATCAAAGACTTCAAATCCATAGATATCCAATAGGCCAATCACTGTTTTTCTGCTTGGGTCCTACAAAAAACAAAACTAGAATCATGAATCACGTCTGATCACTTGCCAAAAACTGACCAGGAGTTCAAATCAGGATTTAGGAATTGACATGCAATTTTTCATCTCTATTAGACATATCATAAAGGTGGCTGGTAGTATAGAGATTGCAAAAATTCACAGAGCAGCAGATGCTCTCCTGAACGTTGTGTACAGATTAAAGACTGCATCACTCTGTATCAGATTAGAGCGGACATTACTCTGATCAGAATAGAGGCTGCATTATTCTGTATCAGATTAGAGGGGACATTATTCTGATCAGAATAGAGATTGCTTTACTCTGATCAGAATAGAGACTGCATTATTCTGTATCAGATTAGAGGGGACATTATTCTGATCAGAATAGAGATTGCTTTACTCTGATCAGAATAGAGACTGCATTATTCTGTATCAGATTAGAGGGGACATTATTCTGATCAGAATAGAGATTGCTTTACTCTGATCAGAAAAGAGACTGCATTATTCTGTATCAGATTAGAGGGGTCATGACTCTGATCAGAATAGAGACTGCATTATTCTGTATCAGATTAGAGGGGACATTACTCTGATCAGAATAGAGACTGCATTATTCTGTATCAGATTAGAGGGGACATGACTCTGATCAGAATAGAGACTGCATTATTCTGCATCAGATTAGAGGAGACATTGCTCTGATCAGAATAGAGACTGCATTATTCTGTATCAGATTAGAGGGGACATTACTCTGATCAGAATAGAGACTGCATTATTCTGTATCAGATTAGAGGGGACATTACTCTGATCAGAATAGAGACTGCATTATTCTGTATCAGATTAGAGGGGACATGACTCTGATCAGAATAGAGACTGCATTATTCTGTATCAGATTAGAGGGGACATTACTCTGATCAGAATAGAGACTGCATTATTCTGTATCAGATTAGAGGGGACATTACTCTGATCAGAATAGAGACTGCATTATTCTGTATCAGATTAGAGGGGACATGACTCTGATCAGAATAGAGACTGCATTATTCTGCATCAGATTAGAGGAGACATTGCTCTGATCAGAATAGAGACTGCATTATTCTGTATCAGATTAGAGGGGACATGACTCTGATCAGAATAGAGACTGCATTATTCTGTATCAGATTAGAGGGGACATTACTCTGATCAGAATAGAGACTGCATTATTCTGCATCAGATTAGAGGAGACATTGCTCTGATCAGAATAGAGACTGCATTATTCTGTATCAGATTAGAGGGGACATTACTCTGATCAGAATAGAGACTGCATTATTCTGTATCAGATTAGAGGAGACATTGCTCTGATCAGAATAGAGACTGCATTATTCTGTATCAGATTAGAGGGGACATTGCTCTGATCAGAATAGAGACTGCATTATTCTGCATCAGATTAGAGGAGACATTACTCTGATCAGAATAGAGACTGCATTATTCTGTATCAGATTAGAGGGGACATTACTCTGATCAGAATAGAGACTGCATTATTCTGTATCAGATTAGAGGGGACATTACTCTGATCAGAATAGAGACTGCATTATTCTGTATCAGATTAGAGGGGACATTGCTCTGATCAGAATAGAGACTGCATTATTCTGTATCAGATTAGAGGGGACATTACTCTGATCAGAATAGAGACTGCATTATTCTGTATCAGATTAGAGGGGACATTACTCTGATCAGAATAGAGACTGCATTATTCTGTATCAGATTAGAGGGGACATTACTCTGATCAGAATAGAGACTGCATTATTCTGTATCAGATTAGAGGGGACATTACTCTGATCAGAATAGAGACTGCATTATTCTGTATCAGATTAGAGGGGACATTGCTCTGATCAGAACAGAGACTGCATTATTCTGTATCAGATTAGAGCGGACATTACTCTGATCAGAATAGAGATTGCATTACTCTGATCAGAATAGAGACTGCATTATTCTGTATCAGATTAGAGGGGACATGACTCTGATCAGAATAGAGACTGCATTATTCTGTATCAGATTAGAGGGGACATTACTCTGATCAGAATAGAGACTGCATTATTCTGTATCAGATTAGAGGGGACATGACTCTGATCAGAATAGAGACTGCATTATTCTGTATCAGATTAGAGGGGACATTACTCTGATCAGAATAGAGACTGCATTATTCTGTATCAGATTAGAGGGGACATGACTCTGATCAGAATAGAGACTGCATTATTCTGTATCAGATTAGAGGGGACATGACTCTTATCAGAATAGAGACTGCATTACTCTGTATCAGATTAGAGGGGACATTACTCTGATCAGAATAGAGACTGCATTATTCTGTATCAGATTAGAAGGGACATTACTCTGATCAGAAAAGAGACTGCATTATTCTGTATCAGATTAGAGGGGACATTACTCTGATCAGAATAGAGACTGCATTATTCTGTATCAGATTAGAGGGGACATTACTCTGATCAGAAAAGAGACTGCATTATTCTGTATCAGATTAGAGGGGACATTACTCTGATCAGAATAGAGACTGCATTATTCTGCATCAGATTAGAGGCGACATTACTCTGATCAGAATAGAGACTGCATTATTCTGTATCAGATTAGAGGGGACATTACTCTGATCAGAATAGAGACTGCATTATTCTGTATCAGATTAGAGGGGTCATGACTCTGATCAGAATAGAGACTGCATTATTCTGTATCAGATTAGAGGGGTCATGACTCTGATCAGAATAGAGACTGCATTACTCTGTATCAGATTAGAGGGGACATTACTCTGATCAGAATAGAGACTGCATTATGCTGTATCAGATTAGAGGGGTCATGACTCTGATCAGAATAGAGACTGCATTATTCTGTATCAGATTAGAGGGGACATTACTCTGATCAGAATAGAGACTGCATTATTCTGTATCAGATTAGAGGGGTCATGACTCTGATCAGAATAGAGACTGCATTATGCTGTATCAGAATAGAGGGGACATTACTCTGATCAGAATAGAGACTGCATTATGCTGTATCAGAATAGAGGGGTCATGACTCTGATCAGAATAGAGACTGCATTATGCTGTATCAGAATAGAGGGGACATTACTCTGATCAGAAAAGAGACTGCATTATTCTGCATCAGATTAGAGGGGACATTGCTCTGATCAGAATAGAGACTGCATTATTCTGTATCAGATTAGAGGGGACATTACTCTGATCAGAAAAGAGACTGCATTATTCTGTATCAGATTAGAGGGGACATGACTCTGATCAGAATAGAGACTGCATTATTCTGTATCAGATTAGAGGGGTCATGACTCTGATCAGAATAGAGACTGCATTATTCTGTATCAGATTAGAGGGGACATGACTCTGATCAGAATAGAGACTGCATTATGCTGTATCAGATTAGAGGGGACATGACTCTGATCAGAATAGAGACTGCATTATGCTGTATCAGAAAGAGGGGTCATGACTCTGATCAGAATAGAGACTGCATTATGCTGTATCAGATTAGAGGGGACATGACTCTGATCAGAATAGAGACTGCATTATGCTGTATCAGAAAGAGGGGTCATGACTCTGATCAGAATAGAGACTGCATTATTCTGTATCAGATTAGAGGGGACATTACTCTGATCAGAAAAGAGACTGCATTATTCTGTATCAGATTAGAGGGGACATTGCTCTGATCAGAATAGAGACTGCATTATTCTGTATCAGATTAGAGGGGACATTACTCTGATCAGAAAATAGACTGCATTATTCTGTATCAGATTAGAGGGGACATTACTCTGATCAGAATAGAGACTGCATTATTCTGTATCAGATTAGAGGGGACATGACTCTGATCAGAATAGAGACTGCATTGTTCTGTATCAGATTAGAGGAGTCATGACTCTGATCAGAATAGAGACTGCATTATTCTGTATCAGATTAGAGGGGACATTACTCTGATCAGAATAGAGACTGCATTATTCTGTATCAGATTAGAGGGGACATGACTCTGATCAGAATAGAGACTGCATTATGCTGTATCAGATTAGAGGGGTCATGACTCTGATCAGAATAGAGACTGCATTATTCTGTATCAGATTAGAGGGGACATTACTCTGATCAGAATAGAGACTGCATTATTCTGTATCAGATTAGAGGGGACATGACTCTGATCAGAATAGAGACTGCATTATGCTGTATCAGAATAGAGGGGTCATGACTCTGATCAGAATAGAGACTGCATTATGCTGTATCAGAATAGAGGGGACATTGCTCTGATCAGAAAAGAGACTGCATTATTCTGTATCAGATTAGAGGGGCCATTACTCTGATCAGAAAAGAGACTGCATTATTCTGCATCAGATTAGAGGGGACATTGCTCTGATCAGAATAGAGACTGCATTACTCTATATCAGATTAAAGGTGAGATTACTCTGATCAGAATAGAGACTGCATTACTCTGTATCAGATTAGAGGTGACATTACTCTGATCAGAATAGAGACTGCATTATTCTGTATCAGATTAGAGGGACCATTACTCTGATCAGAAAAGAGACTGCATTATTCTGCATCAGATTAGAGGGGACATTGCTCTGATCAGAATAGAGACTGCATTACTCTATATCAGATTAAAGGTGAGATTACTCTGATCAGAATAGAGACTGCATTACTCTGTATCAGATTAGAGGTGACATTACTCTGATCAGAATAGAGACTGCATTACTCTGTATCAGATTAGAGGTGACATTACTCTGATCAGAATAGAGACTGCATTACTCTGTATCAGATTAGAGGTGACATTGCTCTGATCAGAATAGAGACTGCATTACTCTATATCAGATTAAAGGTGAGATTACTCTGATCAGAATAGAGACTGCATTACTCTGTATCAGATTAGAGGTGACATTGCTCTGATCAGAATAGAGACTGCATTACTCTATATCAGATTAAAGGTGAGATTACTCTGATCAGAATAGAGACTGCATTACTCTGTATCAGATTAGAGGTGACATTACTCTGATCAGAATAGAGACTGCATTATTCTGTATCAGATTAGAGGGGCCATTACTCTGATCAGAAAAGAGACTGCATTATTCTGCATCAGATTAGAGGGGACATTGCTCTGATCAGAATAGAGACTGCATTACTCTATATCAGATTAAAGGTGAGATTACTCTGATCAGAATAGAGACTGCATTACTCTGTATCAGATTAGAGGTGACATTACTCTGATCAGAATAGAGACTGCATTACTCTGTATCAGATTAAAGGCGACATTACTCTGATCAGAATAGAGACTGCATTACTCTGTTTCAGATTAATGGCGACATTACTCTGATCAGAATAGAGACTGCATTACTCTGTATCAGATTAGAGGCGACATAACTCTGATCAGAATAGAGACTGCATTACTCTGTATCAGATTAGAGGTGACATTACTCTGATCAGAATAGAGACTGCATTACTCTGTATCAGATTAAAGGTGACATTACTCTGATCAGAATAGAGACTGCATTATTCTGTATCAGATTAAAGGTGACATTACTCTGATCAGAATAGAGACTGCATTACTCTGTATCAGATTAAAGGCGACAGTACTCTGATCAGAATAGAGACTGCATTACTCTGTATCAGATTAGAGGCGACATTACTCTGATCAGAATAGAGACTGCATTACTCTGATCAGAATAGAGACTGCATTACTCTGTATCAGATTAGAGGCGACATTACTCTGATCAGAATAGAGACTGCATTACTCTGTATCAGATTAGAGGTGACATTACTCTGATCAGAATAGAGACTGCATTATTCTGTATCAGATTAAAGGCGACATTACTCTGATCAGAATAGAGACTGCATTACTCTGTATCAGATTAAAGGCGACATTACTCTGATCAGAATAGAGACTGTATTACTCTGTATCAGATTAAAGGTGACTTTACTCTGATCAGAATAGAGACTGCATTATTCTGTATCAGATTAGAGGGGACATTACTCTGATCAGAATAGAGACTGCATTATTCTGTATCAGATTGGAGGTGACATTACTCTGATCAGAATAGAGAGTGCATTACTCTGTATCAGATTAAAGGCGACATTTCTCTGATCAGAATAGAGACTGCATTACTCTGTATCAGATTAAAGGTGACATTACTCTGATCAGAATAGAGACTGCATTATTCTGTATAAGAATAGAGGGGACATTACTCTGATCAGAATAGAGACTGCATTGCTCTGTATCAGATTAGAGGCGACATTACTCTGATCAGAATAGAGACTGCATTACTCTGTATCAGATTAGAGGGGACATTACTCTGATTAGAATAGAGACTGCATTATTCTGTATCAGATTAAAGGTGACATTACTCTGATCAGAATAGAGACTGCATTATTCTGTATCAGAATAGAGGGGACATTACTCTGATCAGAATAGAGACTGCATTGCTCTGTATCAGATTAGAGGCGACATTACTCTGATCAGAATAGAGACTGCATTACTCTGTATCAGATTAAAGGCGATATTACTCTGATCAGAATAGAGACTGCATTACTCTGTATCAGATTAAAGGCGACATTACTCTGATCAGAATAGAGACTGCATTACTCTGTATCAGATTAAAGGCGACATTACTCTGATCAGAATAGAGACTGCATTACTCTGTATCAGATTAGAGGGGACATTACTCTGATCAGAATAGAGACTGCATTATTCTGTATCAGATTGGAGGTGACATTACTCTGATCAGAATAGAGACTGCATTACTCTGTATCAGATTAGAGGGGACATTACTCTGATCAGAATAGAGACTGCATTATTCTGTATCAGATTGGAGGTGACATTACTCTGATCAGAATAGAGACTGCATTACTCTGTATCAGATTAAAGGCGACATTACTCTGATCAGAATAGAGACTGCATTATTCTGTATCAGATTAAAGGCGACATTTCTCTGATCAGAATAGAGACTGCATTACTCTGTATCAGATTAAAGGCGACATTACTCTGATCAGAATAGAGACTGCAATAGTCTGTATCAGATTGGAGGTGACATTACTCTGATCAGAATAGAGACTGCAATATTCTGCATCAGATTGGAGGTGACATTACTCTGATCAGAATAGAGACTGCATTACTCTGTATCAGATTAAAGGCGACATTACTCTGATCAGAATAGAGACTGCATTATTCTGTATCAGATTAAAGGCGACATTACTCTGATCAGAATAGAGACTGCATTACTCTGTATCAGAATAGAGGGGACATTACTCTGATTAGAATAGAGACTGCATTATTCTGTATCAGATTAAAGGCGACATTACTCTGATCAGAATAGAGACTGCATTACTCTGTATCAGATTAAAGGCGACATTACTCTGATCAGAATAGAGACTGCATTACTCTGTATCAGATTAGAGGGGACATTACTCTGATCAGAATAGAGACTGCATTATTCTGTATCAGATTGGAGGTGACATTACTCTGATCAGAATAGAGACTGCATTACTCTGTATCAGATTAGAGGGGACATTACTCTGATCAGAATAGAGACTGCATTATTCTGTATCAGATTGGAGGTGACATTACTCTGATCAGAATAGAGACTGCATTACTCTGTATCAGATTAAAGGCGACATTACTCTGATCAGAATAGAGACTGCATTATTCTGTATCAGATTAAAGGCGACATTTCTCTGATCAGAATAGAGACTGCATTACTCTGTATCAGATTAAAGGCGACATTACTCTGATCAGAATAGAGACTGCAATAGTCTGTATCAGATTGGAGGTGACATTACTCTGATCAGAATAGAGACTGCAATATTCTGCATCAGATTGGAGGTGACATTACTCTGATCAGAATAGAGACTGCATTACTCTGTATCAGATTAAAGGCGACATTACTCTGATCAGAATAGAGACTGCATTATTCTGTATCAGATTAAAGGCGACATTACTCTGATCAGAATAGAGACTGCATTATTCTGTATCAGAATAGAGGGGACATTACTCTGATTAGAATAGAGACTGCATTATTCTGTATCAGATTAGAGGCGACATTACTCTGATCAGAATAGAGACTGCATTACTCTGTATCAGATTAGAGGGGACATTACTCTGATTAGAATAGAGACTGCATTATTCTGTATCAGATTAAAGGCGACATTACTCTGATCAGAATAGAGACTGCATTACTCTGTATCAGATTAAAGGCGACATTACTCTGATCAGAATAGAGACTGCATTATTCTGTATCAGATTAGAGGTTGCATTACTCGGTGTTTAACATCTGTAACATCTGGGGGAGCTCAATCTCAACAGTCAGTACTGATACTAGAAAAAGTGTTCCAATCCCCAGCTCTGACTCATGTCACTTTTGATAACACAATAAATTAATCAAAAGATGTACTTTTTAAAAAAAAAAGAATACTTCCCCTTACCTGATTAGCTAGTGATTTATTGATTTTGTTAACGAGCCAAGTAAAAGTACGTCCATAAATAGCTTTTGCTAATGCATCACGGGCGCAAAAGGCTTGTTCAACACTCAGAGGGCTCAAAACCTTTGAAAAACAAGCAATACATTAATTTAAGGAGTGTAACACCTATTGCCTTTTCAATTTTATTCCTCATTATACTGGCCTCTTTCTTTCACAAAGTTGATAAACTTTTCAATTTAAAACAATAAACTATTAGGGTAGGTTGCCTTCAAATAAAGCAGGGTCACAATAGTGAATCTGTGGCGATATAACTAATCCACAGCTTCAGGGGATTCAGCTATGGGAAAGGTTGGAAAAATCTGGCCCTAGAAATTGGTCCATACAACCGTGAGTTACTCAACCTCTCAACCTACTAAGGCCCCAACATGGTGGGCAGGAATTGTGCCCATATTTCCAACTAGAAGTGCACCACGCGTCAAATTAGGTAAGGGCAAACAAGAGGCATCCCTTACCCATGCCTGAAGCAGGTGTTATGCCCTTTGTATATGCAAAGAAGGGGCCTAACATCTGTTTGAAGTCCCCTCCATAAGGTTGGTTCGCGCTGAGGTAGCCAGCGCCATCACAGGCCGCACTTAGGGAAATGAAGCCTGGGGATCGTCTGGAACAAAGAAGGTAAGGATGGCTGGAATTCGACACCTGGCTAGTGCCTTGAAGGCAAAAACATTGAAATACTTTTAGAAGCAGCTGGACGTTGAGATGGGCAGGGGAGAAGAATGTCGGGGCATTCTGGAATGATCTAAACTGGATGGGATGGTTTTTCTCGTCCATTGCATCTTGTGGTTTGTTGCCATGCGAATACCATTAGGAATCTTGGGTGGGGAGGGGTCATGGGAGGGAATTCACAATTACAGTCCATCATGGTGAATTTCTCCTAATATCACACACTTAACATTGCGACGAGCATCGTCCTATTCATGAACAGACTTTGCTTCTGAATGAGTCTGATTCTTTTCCCGCTTCTCTTTTTTCCCTTCCCTTCTAAGATGTGCTAACTCACATCGAGTCTGATTCCACAGTTGCTCTCTGATATTTCACCCATGTTCTTCATCTGAACAGGCAATGAAGGCTGGCTATTCAGCAGTAAGGAGGACCTCCCAGCTGAGCATTTTGCAGCAGCAGTCACCGGGTAGTGGCTAAGAGCAGGGACCGTGGGTCATTTAACATCTCCCTAGCTCTGTCATTGTAGCTGAGACTCAACCTGCAGCCTTCCTGGTCTGTCTGGCTCAGTATCATACTTATCAGTGCAGTTACCCACAAGGTTATCATGGACAGCGTGGGCTACATCTTAATGTCCTTTCAGCATTCAATATTCCTTTCAGGTGGATTTCTGGATCCCTCGGTTGCCATTTTCAGATGCATGCGTTCCCTGCCTCTGCTTTTCTCATAAGAACCCAGCAACAATTTCTGAAGCCATTCCTTTGGTACCTCATCTGCTTTGGCTTCAATCTTCTTGTGAGTTAGACCTTCTTGCAGGACTAAGACATGCACACCCAGCAGCTGCACAGAAAAAACAGTGAAGAGAGATGAAATGTACTTGTTTAGGAGATATTTCATAACTCTCAACAAAGATATATTCCATTGAGAAAGAAAAACTCTATGAGAGGATGTACCATCTGTGACTAATGAAGGAAGTTAAGGATGGTATCAAATTGAAAGAAAAGGTGTACAATATTGCAAAGATTAGGGGTAGGTCAGAAGATTGGAAAAACTTAACAAACCAGCAGAGAATGACTAAAAAAAAAAGGAAAAGCTAGAGCATTACAGTAAACTAGCACAAAATATAAAAACCGACAGTAAAAGCTACTACAAGTATTTAGAAAGGAAGAGAGTAGTGAAAGATTAATGTTGGTCCCTTTGAGGATGAGACTGGGGAATTAATAATGGGAAACAAGGAAATGGCAGAGACCTTGAACAAGTATTTTGTATCTGTCTTCACAGTAGAAGACACAAGAAGCATCCCAAGAATAACAGAAAATCAAGAGGCAAAAGGGAGGGAGGAACTTAAAACAATCATTGTCACGAGAGAAAAAGTACTAGGAAAACTAATGAGACGAAAGGCTGACAAGTCCCCAGGACCTGATGGCCTGCATCCTCGGGCCTTAAAAGAAGTGGCTGCAGAGATAGTGGGTGCATTGGTTGTAATCTTCCAAAATTCCCGAGTTTCTGAAAAGATCCCAGTGGATTGGAAAACCACAAATGTAACAATTCTATTCAAGAAAGGAGGGAGACAGAAAGCAGGAAACTATAGGTCAGTTAGCCTAACATCTGTCATTGGTAAAATGCTAGAATCCATTAATAAGGAAGTAGTAGCAGGACATTTACAAAATCGTAATGCAATCAGGCAGAGTCAACATGGTTTTATGAAAGGGAAATCATGTTTGACAAATTTATTCGAGTTCTTTGAGGATGTAACAAGCAGGGTGGATAAAGGGGAACCAGTAGATGTAGTATATCTGGATTTCCAAAAGGCATTCAATAAGGTGCCACATAAAAGATTACTACACAAGATAAGGGCTCATGATTTTGGGGGTATTATAATAGCATAGATGGAGGATTGGCTAACTAAAAGGAAACAGAGAGTCAGGATAAATGGGGCATTTTCAGGCTGTCAAACTGTAACTTGTGGAGTGCCACAGGGATCAGTGCTGGGGCCTCAACTATTTTCAATCTATATGAATGACTTGGATGAAGGGAAGGAGTGTATTGTAGCTAAATTTGCAGACAATACAAAGATAGGTAGGAGAGCAGTTGTGAAGAGTGTACAAACAGTCTGCAAAGAGACATAGAAACATAGTAAAATAGGAGCAAAAGTAGGCCATTCAGCCCTTCGAGCCTGCTCCGCCATTCAATATGATCATGGCTGATCATCCAAACTCAGTAACCTGTTCCCGCTTTCTCCCCGTATCCCTTGATCCCATTAGCCCTAAGAACTATATCTAATTCTTTCTTGAATATATTTAATGATTTGGCCTCAACTGCTTTCTGTGGTAGAGAATTCCACAGATTCACCACTCTCTGGATGAAGAAATCTCTCCTCATCTCAGTCCTAAATGACTTACCCCTTATCCTTAGATTGTGACCCCCCTCGTACTGGACTCCCCCGCCATCGTGAACATTCTTCCTGCATCTAGTCTGTCCAGTCCTGTTAGAATTTTGTAAGTTTCTACGAGATCCCCTCTCATTCTTCTAAACTCTAGTGAATACAAGCCTAATCGACCCAATCTCTCCTCATACGTCAGTCCTGCCATCCCAGGAATCAGTCTGGTGAACCTTCACTGCACTCCCTCCATAGCAAGAACATCCTTCCTCAGATAAAGAGACCAAAACTGCACACAATATTCCAGCTGTGGTCTCACCAAGGCCTTGTATAATTGCAGCAAGACATCCTTGCTCCTGTACTCAAATCCTCTCGCTATGAAGGCCAACATACCATTTGCCTTCTTAACTGCCTGCTGCACCTGCATGCTTACTTTCAGCGACTGGTGCACAAGGACACCCAGGTCTCGCTGAACCTCCCCCTTTCCCAATCTATCGCCGTTCAGATAATAATCTGCCTTTCTGTTTTTGCCACCAAAGTGGATAACCTCACATTTATCCACATTATACTGCATCTGTATTTGTCCACTCACTCAACCTGTCCAAATCACACTGGAGCTTCTCTGCATCCTGCTCACACCTCACACTCCCACCCAGCTTTGTGTCATCTGCAAACTTGGACATATTACATTTAATTCCGTCATCTATGTCATTAATATATATTGTGAATAGCTGGGGTCCTAGCACTGATCCCTGCGGTACCCCACTAGTCACTGCCTGCCATTTGGAAAAAGACCCGTTTATTCCTACTCTTTGTTTCCTGTCGGCCAGCCAGTTCTCTATCCATGTCAGTACCTTACCCAGAATCCCATGTGCTTTAATTTTGCACACTAATCTCTTATGTGGGACCTTATCGAAGGCCTTTTGAAAGTCCAAATACACCACATCCACTGGTTCTCCCTTATCTATTCTACTAGTTACATCCTCAAAACAATTCCAGTAGATTTGTCAAGCATGATTTCCCTTTTGCAAATCCATGTTGACTTTGTCCAATCCTGTCATTGTTTTCAAAGTGTTCTGCTATTACATCTTTTATAATGGACTCTAGCATTTTCCCCACTATTGGTGTCAGGCTAACCGGTCTATAATTCCCTGCTTTCTCTCTACCTCATTTTTTAAATAGTGGGGTTACATTAGCTACCCTCCAATCCATTGGAACTGACATAGATAGGTTAAGTGAGTGGGAAAAACTTTGGGATATGAAGTATAATGAGGGAAAATGTGAGGTTGTTCACTTTGGTGGGAAGAATAGAAAAGCAGAATATTATTTACATGGAGAGAGACTGCAGGGTGCTGCAGTACAGAGGGATCTGGGTGTCCTTGTACATGAATCACAAAAAGTTAGCATGCAGGTACAGCAGGTAATTAGGAAAGCAAATTGAATATTGCATTTATTGCAAGGGGGATGAAGTATAAATGTAGGGAAGTCTTGCTACAACTGTACAGGACAATGGTGAGACCGCACCTAGAGTATTGTGTACAGTTTTGGTCTCATTACTTCAGAAGGGATATACTTGCATTGGAAGCAGTTCACAAAAGGTTCACAAGGCTGATTCCTGGGATGAAGGCATTGTTGTATGAGAAAAGGTTGAGCAGGTTAGGCCCTCATTGGAGTTTAGAAGAATGAGAGGTGATCTTATTGAAACATATAACATTCTGAAAGGGCTTGACAGGGTAGATGCTGAGAGGATGTTTCCCCTTCTGGGGGTATCTAGAACTAGGGGGCACTATTTCAAAATAAGGGGTCTCCCATTTAAGACAGAAATGGAGGAATTTTTTCTCTCAGAGGGTCGTTAATCATTGGAATTCTCTTCCCCAGAGAGCAGTAGAGGCTGGGTCATTGAATATATTCAAGGCTGAGTTAGACAGATTTTTGATTTACAAGGAAGTCATGGGTTATGGGGGGGCAGGCAGGAAAGTAGAAATAAGGCCACAATCAGATCAGTCATGATCTTATCGAATGGCGGAGCAGGCTGGAGGGGCTGAATGGCCTACACCTGCTCTTATTTCTTATGAGCTTATGTTTCATAGAAATTTTCTTTGTTCAGTTATTGTTCAATTTCAACAGTAACAACCCTAAGGGCTGTCAGACAATAGTGCTGTTGTTCTTACTATCCTTGGGCAAGGGAAGGCATGTGGGGGAAGTTGAGTATATGAAGCAAAACCCAGAAGGTGGAGGAAGAGAATGAGGCAGAATACAAGATTATTATTAAAAAATGGTTATTATTGAAAACACTGGGATACAGTTTTCTCCACCACATTTGTGACAATCTGAAACCAATAGAATAACCAGTTTCTATAATAGGTGGGTGATCCACTTCATGGATCATCACCCATGTGGTGAAGACAAAGATTTATCAGACTCTGTAACTGTATTTGGAGATTTGAGTGGAAAAAGTTGAAGACACTTAGCCAGTTCTTACGATGTTCTTCACACTATTTCCATAATAATAAATACTATCAACAGGGATTCGCTTTCTCTAATTGATTATCAGATATTACATCACCACAGACTCCATGACATGATGACTGAAACTCTCTCCCTCCATGCTATGTTCTGGTTCTAAAGGCAGCAGACTCCCTGCAGTAACTCGGTCAAATGATCATTCTTCATGTGTAAGGCTGGGAACTGAAGGATACATTTTCTGACTGCACATGTCCAGCGCGGAGTCTTTGTCAAAGTCAATTCATCCGAGGAAGTCATGCATGTGCAGAGCCAATGGTTCCCCATCCAGTTATTGCATACAGGCAATTTCATGATAGAATATAAGAAATAGGTGCAGGAGTGGGCCATATGACCCATCGAGCCAGCTCTGCCACTCAATAGGACCCTCTCACTTGCCTAGTCCATCCCCATACCTCTTGGGTCCCTCACTGCCCTAGAATCTATTGATCTCAGCCTTGAATATAATCATCAGCTGGGCATCCACAACCTCTGGGGTAGAGAATTCTAAAGATTCACGACCCTCTGAGTGAAGAAATAGCTCCACATTTCAGTCCTAAATGGCCGACCTCTTATCCTGAGACAGTGTTCCCTAGTTCTCAACTCTTCAGCCAAGGGAAACAGCCTCTCAGCATTTTACCTGTTAAGCCTTTTCAGAATCTTATATGTTTACACCCGAACACCCAAAAAATCCACGAACGGCTCCCCCGGCCGCAACTTCAAAGTGCCCGCGGGAGATGGCTCGGAGAGCATCTGCAGCGCACTGTCGGCAATGCTGCATGCCTTTATTTAAACCACTGCAAAAAAAAAAAACCCTTAGCAAATGTAATCACCTCTAAGTCTGCCAAATGATGCTTCACCTCCCGAAGGACGTGGATGAGCTTTCCGGACGTCGATGGTGGGCACTGAGGAAATGGCTTATTACCTGCACCAGCACCCTGTCACCAGGTTTCATGGAGGCACCCAAGATCGCGTCGTTGGCACCAGCTAGACCTCATTGTCACAAGGCGAGCCGCCTTAAACAGTGTTCAAATCACACGCAGCTTCCACAGTGCGGACTGCGACACCGACCACTCCCTGGTGTGCAGCAAGGTTAGACTCAGACCAAAGAAGTTGCATCATTCCAAGCAGAAGGGCCACCCGCGCATCAACACGAGCAGAATTTCTCACCCACAGCTGTTACAAAAATTTCTAAATTCACTTGTAACAGCCCTTCAAAACACTCCCACAGGGGATGCTGAGACCAAGTGGGCCCACATCAGAGACGCCATCTATGAGTCAGCTTTGACCACCTACGGCAAAAGTGCGAAGAGAAATGCGGACTGGTTTCAATCTCATAATGAAGAGCTGGAACCTGTCATAGCTGCTAAGCGCATTGCACTGTTGAACTACAAGAAAGCCCCCAGCGATTTAACATCCGCAGCACTTAAAGCAGCCAGAAGTACTGCACAAAGAACAGCTAGGCGTTGCGCAAACGACTACTGGCAACACCTATGCAGTCATATTCAGCTGGCCTCAGACACCGGAAACATCAGAGGAATGTATGATGGCATGAAGAGAGCTCTTGGGCCAACCATCAAGAAGATCGCCCCCCTCAAATCTAAATCGGGGGACATAATCACTGACCAACGCAAACAAATGGACCGCTGGGTTGAGCACTACCTAGAACTGTACTCCAGGGAGAATGCTGTCACTGAGACTGCCCTCAATGCAGCCCAGCCTCTACCAGTCATGGATGAGCTGGACATACAGCCAACCAAATCGGAACTCAGTGATGCCATTGATTCTCTAGCCAGCGGAAAAGCCCCTGGGAAGGACAGCATTACCCCTGAAATAATCAAGAGTGCCAAGCCTGCTATACTCTCAGCACTACATGAACTGCTATGCCTGTACTGGGACGAGGGAGCAGTACCCCAGGACATGCGCGATGCCAACATCATCACCCTCTATAAAAACAAAGGTGACCGCGGTGACTGCAACAACTACCGTGGAATCTCCCTGCTCAGCATAGTGGGGAAAGTCTTTGCTCGAGTCGCTCTGAACAGGCTCCAGAAGCTGGCCGAGCGCGTCTACCCTGAGGCACAGTGTGGCTTTCGTGCAGAGAGATCGACCATTGACATGTTGTTCTCCCTTCGTCAGATACAGGAGAAATGCCGTGAACAACAGATGCCCCTCTACATTGCTTTCATTGATCTCACCAAAGCCTTTGATCTCGTCAGCAGACGTGGTCTCTTCAGACTACTAGAAAAGATCGGATGTCCACCAAAGCTACTAAGTATCATCACCTCATTCCATGACAATATGAAAGGCACAATTCAACATGGTGGCTCCTCATCAGAGCCCTTTCCTATCCTGAGTGGTGTGAAACAGGGCTGTGTTCTCGCACCCACACTTTTTGGGATTTTCTTCTCCCTGCTGCTTTCACATGCGTTCAAATCCTCTGAAGAAGGAATTTTCCTCCACACAAGATCAGGGGGCAGGTTGTTCAACCTTGCCCGTCTAAGAGCGAAGTCCAAAGTACGGAAAGTCCTCATCAGAGAACTCCTCTTTGCTGACGATGCTGCTTTAACATCTCACACTGAAGAGTGCCTGCAGAGCCTCATCGACAGGTTTGCGGCTGCCTGCAATGAATTTGGCCTAACCATCAGCCTCAAGAAAACGAACATCATGGGGCAGGACGTCAGAAATGCTCCATCCATCAATATTGGCGACCACGCTCTGGAAGTGGTTCAAGAGTTCACCTACCTAGGCTCAACTATCACCAGTAACCTGTCTCTAGATGCAGAAATCAACAAGCGCATGGGTAAGGCTTCCACTGCTATGTCCAGACTGGCCAAGAGAGTGTGGGAAAATGGCGCACTGACACGGAACACAAAAGTCCGAGTGTATCAGGCCTGTGTCCTCAGTACCTTGCTCTACGGCAGCGAGGCCTGGACAACGTATGCCAGCCAAGAGCGACGTCTCAATTCATTCCATCTTCGCTGCCTTCGGAGAATACTTGGCATCAGGTGGCAGGACTATATCTCCAACACAGAAGTCCTTGAAGCGGCCAACACCCCCAGCTTATACACACTACTGAGTCAGCGGCGCTTGAGATGGCTTGGCCATGTGAGCCGCATGGAAGATGGCAGGATCCCCAAAGACACATTGTACAGCGAGCTCGCCACTGGTATCAGACCCACCGGCCGTCCATGTCTCCGCTATAATGACATCTGCAAACGCGACATGAAATCGTGTGACATTGATCACAAGTCCTGGGAGTCAGTTGCCAGCATTCGCCAGAGCTGGCGGGCAGCCATAAAGACAGGGCTAAATTGTGGCGAGTCGAAGAGACTTAGTAGTTGGCAGGAAAAAAGACAGAGGCGCAAGGGGAGAGCCAACTGTGCAACAGCCCCGACAAACAAATTTCTCTGCAGCACCTGTGGAAGAGCCTGTCACTCCAGAATTGGCCTTTATAGTCACTCCAGGCGCTGCTTCACAAACCACTGACCACCTCCAGGTGCGTATCCATTGTCTCTCGAGATAAGGAGGCCCAAAAGAAAAGAAAAGAAAGAAAAAAGATATGTTTACATGAGATCACCTCATATTCTTCCAAACTCCAAAGAATATAGGTCCATTCTACTCAATCTCTTAAAGTTGCTTGGAGTGATTGAGGTTCCTAGCAAAGCTGTGGAGTTTCAAGTGGAAAACTAACCTTGGAGTGTCTACACCACAGCTGGCTCTCATGCTGTCCTCACAGTACAGCCATATATATATACACCTGTTCCAATTGGTGTCATGAGGTTGGAGCAAGAATTCTAGATGATTATTTTTTGGCTTTCTCCAGCACCAGAGTGCTGCAGCCTAACGTAGTTCCCCAACTGAGATCGGCCAATTGAGCACAGGCTGTTAAGCCATCTGATTTGTAATTAGGCAGTGATTGTGTTCTGTTAATCACCACATAACAGAAACACCATGTAGCCCCTTTGCATAGAAAGGAACATAGGACAGAATTCAGCCCCGGGAGCCTGTTCCACAGTTCAGTTAGATCATATTGATCTGTATCTTTACTCCATCTTCCCACCTTGATTCTGTAATCCTTAATACCCTTGCCTAACAAAAATCTCAAAATCTGTTTTGAAATTTTCTATTGACTGAGACCTAACTGTTTCTTGGGGGAGAGTTCCAGATTTCCACTACCCTTTGAGTGAAGTGCTTCTTAGCATCACCCCTGAATGGCCCACTTCTAATTTTAAGGTAAGACCCTCTTGTTCTGGATTCTTCCATCAGAGGGAATAGTTTCTCTCTATCTATCCTCGCAACATTACCTTGGAGATCCACCTGATTTCCTTGTCGACTATGATGTTGGCATGTCCTTGGCCATCTGCAACGAACTGAATGTTCCCCAGATGTAGAACACTGGCTATAATCCCCAACAGGTCCTGGGTACACAAAGGCACGTTATCAATATCTATATAGAGAAATTATGAAGCTGAACCAGAGAATTAGTCATCAACAAAAGATGGCTGCTTGCATTCACATGACATCATCAAGTCACGGAATCTGATCACTCAGTGAGTCAGCAGATACCTTTGGCAAACATTAGTCATTAAGATTTATTGGTTATATTTCTGCACTGGGTTTCAGTACGTTTGCTAGGATGTTCCAAGACACCACATGCAATAATTTAGGTTGAAGTTCAGTCACTGCTTTATGAGTGCAGCAGCCACTTTGCACACAGCAAAGTCCCACAATGCGGTTTTTTTGTCCAGCTTGAGGGACAGAACACTGGGAGAACTCCTTACTCTTTGAATAGCGTCATGGAACTTTTAGCATCCATTTGAATAACAGGAGCAGGCAGAGGCAGTCTCAGTTTAATATCTCATCACCCAAAGGTCAGCACTGATGACATTCATTTAAAAAAAAATAAAGATGAATCTGCAGCTCTGAGTGCAAAATGCAGAAGGGCAGAACTTTAAACTGCAAAGTATGGAGCAGTGCTGATTAATGGACAGCTGGGGGGGGGTTCTACAAATGGTAGCAGGGATGCTATTCCAGCAGCCCTAACCTGCATTAAGCAAGAGTCTAACCACTCAACACTGGCAGGGCAGCCTAGTTATAAGTCCTGGAGTGGGATCTGATCCCCACAGTCCTTTTCAGTGTACCAGCAAGAGATCCATGCAGCCACATACTGGAGTCTTTCTGTTGTAAAACTTTAGCAGCAGGTGCAGGGCCTCCAAGTTCCCCAAAGTCACACACCATCCTGACTTGGGAGCTGTATCACCAGTCCTTCATCGTTGCTGGGTCAAAATCCTGGAACTCCCTACCTAGCAGCACAGGCAACTAAATAAAAGCCATAAATGCCAGCCTTGCCAGCTCACAGCCCGAGAATTAATTTTTAAAAAACTCACGTCAATGTCGTTGTCAGTGAAGTCAATCACAGACAATGCTTTTCGAACAGTCTTCCAACCACTCTTGTCATTGATGGAGCTCACTTTGGCACACTCACCCTATTGAGAGACAGCAAAAAAAACAAACCTTTGCAACCAAGACAGAGGTCAGAAAATGGAACAAAATCAGGACAATAAATATTGGAAACTGCGGATCAACTTGAAGCAACAAGCACGGACCTGTTGGGCTGAATGGCCTTTTCTGTGCTCTAAACTCTATGTAATATGACCGTTCTGACTCTCTTAAGGTCTCCCGATATTGAAACACTTTGGTCTGATTTAGAGCCCGTGATTTTAAAAATTGGACCTTTGACTCAAAGGTTCTGTGAGTTTGCCCAGTGGGAAACTGCGTCATTCAGGGCAGGAAAGTTCCACATTCGTTCTTCAATTTGTGCTGTTTACGCAGGATATATAGCACAGAAACAGTCCATTCGGCCCAACCAGTCCATGCCAGTGTTTATACTCACTCTAGCCTCCTCCCGCCTTTCTTCATCTAACTCTATTGGCGTGACCTTCTATTCCCTTCTCCCTTGTGTGTTTATCTAGTTTCCCCTTAAATGCATCCATATTATTCACTTCAATCACTTCCTTTGACTTTATGGATATAGAAGGTATAGACGGAGCACAGAATTTTCTCTTAGGGTGGCTTGAACTGCTGCCCACAGCAGCACTAACACTAATTCCCGGCTCAGGCACACGCAAACAAGCCTTCTGCATTGGGTGGACATGACAGCGGAGGTCTGTGACAGCTCTAGTTGAGGTGGTGCTTCACCCACAATGCTGCCTCCCCCTGTCCTCACCTGGATAAGGTAGTGGTACTTGAGCGGGTTGCGTTCCAGGCCCAGCCAGCGGAGCAGCTCCTCCTCCCCTCCCTCCAACAGCTGGTAGAAGATATGAAAGTTCCTCTCTCCGTGGTTCTGGTGGGCCACCCTCGACTTCTCTAGGAGGTAGCTCAGGATGTGGCCCCCGACTGGAGCTCCCTGGAGAAAAGAGCGGTGGGGGTGGTGTGGCAGTGTTTGTATAGACAAGAAGTACACAGATAGAGAGGGGACAGGGCCCGCATTGCATTACAACGTCTGCATGAAGATCACTGAATAACGAAATCAGAAGGATCTCAACAACAAAAGAACAACTTGCATTTATGTAGTGCCTCTAATGTAGTTTGGTGGAATCTATGCTAATTTTTCACTCCGTTCCATCAGTCCTTTCCTTTGCTTGGGCACCATGTTCAGAGGGTTAAGCTTAGCAACCCAGAAGACATGAAGGTCGATGTGTGGGATTTCCATCTCCCAACACAGAATGAACTAACCTGGTGCATTGTGGACTTAGCCTCCTTTAAAGTCATAGACCAATAGATTTGAACCTTGTGCACAGGCTTCCTGCACCGTCACCAACATGTGTTAAGTGTTGTTGCATGTCAGCATTGAAACTCCAGTGAACCACGGTAAATGTAGTGCAATGTAAATACCTATGCTATTTCTTCAAGAGTCGTTTAACTGCTGAGGATCCCTCCTTAAAGCAACACTTTATCACTCTAGCTCTCTATTGTGGTGGGTACTTTTCCATTAAACTGCTTTACACTGATGGAACATTATTTATGACAAGTGGAATTGTACCCAGCAACCTTCTTTACTTTATGTCCATTCCCACTTTTTAGTTACTTTTTATTTCCTCGGTCTTTCTGACCGAGTAATAGACCGATCTGAGAGGGCAGGGA
This sequence comes from Heterodontus francisci, assembly GCF_036365525.1. NCBI lineage: Eukaryota > Metazoa > Chordata > Chondrichthyes > Heterodontiformes > Heterodontidae > Heterodontus > Heterodontus francisci. The sequence continues at coordinate 15,772,400 of NC_090393.1, forward strand.
GGCAGTTAGCCTGTTACAGAATGTGGGAAGATCATACTAGAGCAGTAGGAGGTGCTCTTTTCAGTCTGAGATTATTGGGGCAGTGCAGAGGGAACTTTACTCTGCATCTTAAGAAGAGCCTTGCCTGCCAACCATCCTTTCTTTTCCTGATTATACCTGTGTGAAGCACCTTGAGAAGGTATTTCTACATTAGAAACACTATACAAATGCATGTTGTTGCTAAACTAATCCACTATTTAAAAATTGCATTCAAAAAAGCAGACATCATCAATGTCAATTATGCCTCACTTACTTAATCACATTACTAGTCAGGAAGTCGATTGCTTATTTTTGTCCCAATCTCCAGTTTTGATCTCCCTAAATCAACTGCCTGCCAAGCACAGCCCGGATTGGCATCTGGGCTCTGATTGTTTCACACGTACGCCATTAATCCTTGTTGGTTTCAAACAATGCATTGGTTCAATCTTGAATAACTTGCAGCCTCCGTTATAAATAGTTCTGGGAATTTGACACGACTGATTTCACTCTGAATATTTCATTCTGAACTGCAACAAAATACACTCTGGCTCATTTAAATCCACAACACAATGGAATAATGGGAACACACTGAATGCTAGAATAGTCCTGGCAAAAGTCAATGACAGTAAGCACAGGACCTTCATGCCAATAAGTCAGCTCTTCAGGCTACACTGAACCACAAGCCAAATACACATCAGTGTACGGGGAACAAAAAAACAATTTGCATGTGTGACCTCTAAAATCAATGATGCTGACAAACTACTTTGGCTGGCTGTAGAATGACATGCCAGTAGTGGGTACATGTGGCAATTATAGTTGTAAAATGTTTATGATTTGAAATGACACTTCATTGTATTCATGTTGATAAGTAGCATCCCTATATCAATAGAAATAAATTTCTGCATACAATATTAAGTGTAATCTTCTCATCTGAACCTTCTAAGTAGACCATCCAGCTGAGTTGATCACTTTTGGCCAGACCCACGTTGGTTCTCTTCGAGGGGTTGTGCTGCACTGCAGCTGACCTGGCTTGTACATTGATGGAGCAGTGTAGATGCAGCTTTACCCTGAATCTAATTTAACCTGTACATGACCTGGTAATGAATGGAACTTTACTCTGTATCTAATCTGTGATGTACATAACCAGGGGGCATCCATTGGAACACTAGAGCGATGATTTACTCTGAATTTAACCTGTGCTGAACGTGGCTTTGAGGGCATTTGATGGGACAATGTTGAAGGAGCTGTGTACACTATCTAACATGTTTTGTGCCTAACCTGGGGGTTCTAATAGTGTGCTCAAGATTCTGCTAAATAGAATGCCATGTCTAAATGTACACTGTACATTCCTATAAATACATCTTTACTATATTGACATCAGGACTCATCTCATTGTCACCTACTCCAACTCATTCTTTCCTATAACCTCACAACTTGGTACTCCTTACTCCATTAGGCTTTCTTTCCTCTTATAGCATTTGGATTTTTCAACCCAAAGTTGACGTTAACTGATCGCTGTTTCCTGATTTCCTTCCCCTCCCCCGGTCTTCTCTTTTATTTGCAACACCCTTAGTGTTGTACGTACTTGGACCTTGACACGTCATCTTGGCTAATAACTTCAAAACAACACATACCGTATAGCTGAACTGGATATCCATGTATTTTCCAAACCGGCTAGAGTTATCATTCCTTAGGGTCTTGGCATTTCCAAACGCCTGTAATAAAATATGAAGAATCAATACAACCCATTGGAAAATGTTATTTAGAAAACCCATTTGCAGGGGGCAGGGTTCATCTTTGCTAAGACCATGTGATACATTTTGGAAGGAAGAATGAGGAGATGCAATATAAACTAAAGGGTACAATTCTAAAGAGGGTGCAGGAGCAGAGGAATCTGGGGGTATATGTGCACAATTGTTGAAGGTGGCAGAGCAAGTTGAGAAAGCGGTTAATAAAGCATACAGGATCCTAGGCTTTAAAAATAGCAGCAGAGAGTACAAAAACAAGGAAGTTATGATGAACATTTATAAAACACTGGTTCGGCCTCAACTGGAGTATTGTGTCCAGTTCTGGGCACCACACTTCCAGAAGGATGTGAAGGCTTTAGAGAGGGTGCAGAAAAGATTTATGAGAATGATTCCAAGGATCAGGGACTTCAGTTACGTGGATAGATTGGAGAAGCTATTCTCCTTAGAGAAGAGAAGGTTGAGAGGAGATTTGATAGAGGTGTTCAAAATCATGAGGGGTCCGGACAGAGTAGATAGGGAGAAACTGTTCCCATTGGTGGAAGGGTTGAGAACCTGAGGTCACCGATTTAAGCTGATTGGCAAAAGGAGCAACAGCGACATGAAGAAATATTTTTCTATGCAGCGAGTGTTTAGAATCTGGAATACACTGCCTGAGAGTGTGGTGGAGGCAGATTCAATCAGGGATTTCAAAAGGGAATTGGATAAGCACCAGAACAGAAAATATTTGCTGGGCTACGGGGAAATAGCGGGGGAGTGAGTCTGGATGAGTTGTTCTTGCAGAAAGTCGGCACGGACACGATGGGCCAAATTACCTCCTATTGTGCTGGAACTATTCTATGAATCTATGGTCATCCACAGATTGTCTTCAATGGCCTGTACCAGCAGAGGGAATTTTATAGTTCCAGCATTTCAACAGGGGACGCCAGAGCAGCGAGCTGATTATTCAATGGAAATGCGCTGGCCCGAGCTCATGGGGTCGTTGAGGTCAATGGCGACTACAACGACTTGTATTTATCTAACGCCTTTAACGTGGTAAAATGTCCCAGGGTGCTTCATGGGAGCATTAGCAAACAAAATTTGATACCGAGCCACATATGGAAATATTGGGGGAGATTACCAAAACATCAAAGAGGTAGATTTTAAGAAGCATCTTAAAGGAGGAAAGAGAGTTAGAGATGTGGAGAGCTTTAGGGAGGGAATTCCACAACTTAAGGCCTTGACAGCTGAAGGCACAGCCGCCAATGGTGGAGCAATTTTAACTGGAGATGCTCAAAACGCCAGAGTTGGAGGAGAGCAGATATCTTGGAGGGTTGTAGTGCTGGAGGAGATTACAGAGATAGGGAGAGGTGAGGCCATGGAGTGATTTGAAAACGATGATGGGAATTTTAAAATTGAGGCATTGCCAGACCAGGAGCTAGTGGAGGTCATCATGCACCGGGGTGATGGGTGAACGGGATTTGGTACGCGTTAGGACACGGGCAGCAGAGCACTGGATGAGCTCAAGTTGGTAAAAGATGGGGCACATTAATTGTGCAGCGAGAGCTCCACAACTAATGCTGGCACTATGTTCACAAAGGAGACAGAAAATAGTACACAGTGCAGCTCTTAAAGGCAATAGCTGCCATTTAAAGGGGTTCATGTGAATTGTTGCTGTGCACAACAGAAAACATGGCTGGAGCAAGGAGCAGGTCTGCTGCAATTTCTGATGCTTTTTTGAAGGTCCTGTTGCAAGAGGTGCAGAAAAGGGGAATTGACCTCTTTAATATAGAGCCAGGAAGATGCTGACATTGATGCCCTTGATTTTGGGGAATTCTACCAACTGGAAAAAAAATGCTCTTTCAGTCTGCAGCCTGTTGCCCCTGGGAGAGTGACATTTTTTTCTGTAATGTACCTCAGTGTTCTCAGATACTGAAACAGTCCATGCCGACATGCAGCAAGATCTGGACAACATTCAGGTTTCAGCTTGATAAGTGGCAAGTTACACTCACGCCACACAAGTGCCAGGCAATGACCATCACCAACAAGAGAGAATCTAACCATCTCCCCTTGATATTCAACGGCATTACCATCGGTGAATCCCCCACCATCAACATCCTGGGTGTTACCATTGACCAGGAACTTAACTGGACCAGCCTCCACATAAATACTGTGGCTACAAGAGCAGATCAGAGGCTGGGAATTCAGCAGTGAGTAACTCACCTCCTGACTCCCCAAAGCCTGTCCACAACCTACGAGGTACATGTCAGGAGTGTGATGGAATACTATCCAATTGCCTGGATGAGGCTCCATACCATTCAGGAAAAAGAAGCCCACTTGATTGTCACCCCATTCACAACCTTAAACATTCACTCCCTCCACCACTGATGCACAGTGGCAGCAGTGTGTACCATCTACAAGATGCACTGCAGCAACTCACCAAGGCTTCTTCGACAACACCTTCCAAACCCGCGACCTCTATTATCTAGAAGGACAAGGGCGGCACATATATGGGAACACCACCACCTGCAAGTTCCCCTCCAAACCACACACCATCCTGACTTGGAACTATATCGCCGTTCCTTCACTATCACTGGGTCAAAATCCTGGAACTCCCTTCCTAACAGCACTGTGGGTGTACCTACCCCACATGAACTGCAGCAGTTCAAGAAGGCAGCTCACCACCATCTTCTCAAGGGCAATTAGGGATGGGCAATAAATGTTGGCCTGGCCAGTGATGCCCACATCCCATGAATAAATAAGCAAACTGCAGATTAACAGATGTTGCTGATGCGCTCTATGGAAGCTTAAAACGAGCTGTGATGGAAGTACCCTTGCTTAACAGACTGTAACAGTTGATGTGAAGTAAGTATGTGTGGAATCTCAAACCCAGTGCCCAGTGGGTACAGTCCAGTCACTCTAAAACACAAAGCCTGCCCAGAATTTGGCATTCTCACTCAGAGAGTTATAAGGATAGCTTGTGTGGTAATGTGTTACACAGATGCATTACAGGTGCTGTTTTGCAGTTGTGTCTTAAGGCATATGACTGGAGAGCAGTAGAGAGAGATTTTCTCTATATCTCACCTGCACTTTACCTGACCTAACCCTATCAAAAATGGAAATGTTCCAATCCTGGGATATTCTTCACAAGAACACAAGATCACAAGATATAGCAGCAGTAGACCATATGGCTCATCGAGCCTGCTCCACCATTCAAAATGATCATGGCTGATTTTAGGAGTCAACTCCACTTTCCCGCCTGCTCCCCATATCCCTTGATTCCCCGAGAGTCCAAAAATCTGTCTAACTCAGCCTTAAATGTATTCAATGATGGAGCATCCACAACCCTCTGGGGTAGAGAATTCCAAAGATTCACAACCCTTTGCGTGTAGTAATTCCTCCTCATCTCAGTCCTGAATGATTGGCCCCTTATCCTGAGACTGCGCCCCCGTGTTTTAGATTCCCCGACTAGCGGAAATAGTCTCTCAATGTCTACCCTTTCCAACCCCTTTAGAATCTTATATGTTTTAATGAGATCACCTCATTCTTCTAAACTCCAGAGAATTCACCTTCATGAACATTAAAGTTCATGAAAAAGCAAGATCGTTCTTAATTATCCTTTTTTAAGTGGCATCCTTCATACTATAAAGTGATATAGGAGGAGACCTTTGCCACACAGTGTGACTCACTTGTATTGAAGAATTGTGAAATGGTGCTGGTCAGATCCTAGGATCTTGGGATTCCTGAGTCTACATGCTGTGCAACACAAGAAGATGGCTGACTCATGTTGAAAATTTAGTAGCGATGGCCACAGATAAGACCATAGCCACAAGGGAAAGACATCCCCTAACCAGGAAACATAATGCTGGCTGGTTTTAGAAATACACTGAGTAATCCTAATTAGTCATAATGTGATTTTCCTGCTGATTGAGAATAAACATCTAACATGTTTTGAAATGTTCACATAAAGGACAACATTAGTTCCTTGGTGATCACCCAGGCTGGGTGCTATCTGAGCACTGTACAATGTAGTTTGTGCTATAACACTCTTTCCTGGTAATTTGATCTGAACATTGTTCTTTAAGCTACCGGTGGATGGTGGAAACTTTCTGAAACTCCCTCTGTATCTAAAGGGTGAAGGTCCTGATATATGTCCAGCTGGATTTGAAGACAAACATGACTAGTTTTACCAAGAAATGCTTTGCTCAGGTGTTTCATACAAACATACAAACCAGGAGTAGGCTATTCGGCCCCTCAAGTTTGCTCTGCCATTCTATAAGATCATAGTTTCCTGTGTAGAAAAACAGTGTAAGGAAGGTGTGTACGTATTCTGTTACTTTATTCCATTAGAAATAAAGAGTTGGAGTGCTTTACAGCCAATGAAGTGTAATCATTGTTGTAATGGAAGAAACACGGCAGTCAATTTGCACACAGCAAGCTCCCACAAACAGCAATGTGATAAATTATTAGATAATCTGTTTCTGTGATGTTGATTGAGAGATAAATATTAGCCAGAACACCAGACATAACTCCCCTGCACTTCTTCAAGATAGTACCACGTGATCTTTTACATCCATCTGAGAGGGCAGACGAGGCCTTGGTTTAATGTCTCATCAGAAAGATCCCTCCTTTCCAACATTGCTCTCTATTTCGTGCACTTTGCATATACAAATCACGATTCTCTTACCCGAGACTAATGCTGTGGACAGAAGCACCAAGCATTATTCCACCTTCTGCATTCTGGGTGCTCACCTCTAGTACGGGGTTAGACAGCAGAAGCCGGTCTCGAACCACCTGCAGCTGCTCTGTGGTCTGGCAGGTCTTGGCATAGAACTCGAGGATTTTCTTTGAGGCTTCTGTCTTCCCTGCTCCGCTCTCTCCGGAGATCAGAATGAAATGGTTGCTGTACTCAGTGCACATCACTCGGTATGCGTTGTCAGCAATAGCGTAGCTGTAGGGAAAGGAAGCAGTTGGCTCTGGAGTATGACTTCTCTTTCACAATAAACCGCTCTTTTCATTCCTCCCACATCTCCCACTTCCCATACCCATCTCGAAGGAGAAGGGCAGCAGGTGCATGGGAACACCACCACCTCCAAGTTACCCTTCAACTTTCACACCATCCTGACTTGGACATATAACACCCATTCCTTCATCGTCGCTGGGTCCAAATACTGGAACTCTAAGGACACTGTGGGAGAATCTTCACCACACAGACTGTAGTGGTGCAAGAAGAAGGCCTCCTGTCACCTTCCCAACTAAAGATGGGCACAGCCAGGCATGTCCCGAGAATGAATTTTTAAACGACGTCCCTCCCTTGCGGTATCCTAAAGGAACTGATGCATACTGGGATTGCATTCCATGAGCACTGCCAGCCCTCTGGTAACTTGTAACACTTCCTATGTGTGGCACTAAGTGTTAACCATCATCTATGGGGGAGAGGAAACCACAATTGAATCCCATTGTGGCCTCATCTAAAGTCCGCACTCCATTTCCGGCACTGATTACTGGATTGTGATCAGGAACCTCAGCTGACTTTGCCCGGAATTTTCCTGAATACCAAGGGAACAGTAAAACCAGCTGAAGTGACCTCAACTGCCTCTGTGACTGAGGTCAGCTCACTCAGCACAGAATAGGGAGCAAATCTGGCAGAGTCCTCTATGGGGCAAGGTGCATATCAATGATATCATAAACTGTGCAAAGGCCATCTCTGATTGCTAGTTCCAGCAAAACCACAGATGTATTCTGCTACAATCCATTTACAAGAGTGAACATGGAAAATCTTCCCACTACGTTTGCAATGTTGCTCACACATAGTAAGTCGAGGAATTCTTTCCCCACCCACCCCTGCTCTATTGGGTTCAATATCATAACAGACAGTGCACCCATTTCCAGAATGTTCACACTGTGAGGAGAGGAGGAACCTCCTACGAAGTTCCGCCAAATGAGCAAGTCACGAGGCCAAGTGGTCTAAGGCACTAGATTTGGCTCTAGTGGTTTTTATGGTGTAGGTTTTACTTTTGTAAACCATTGCTATCGAGGGATGTGGGACAAAGAGTTATATGGAGTTACAGGTCACAGAGCAGGCATGATCTCAGTGAATGGCCGAACAGGCTCGAGGGGCTGAAAGGCCTCCTGCTGAAAGTGACTGAAAGTGACTGCGGGGCGGGTTGCCCTCCTGTCCTCTTGACCAAGGATGGCAAATCTGGTGGGAAAGATTGCAGAGAGGAATGGGCAAAAAAATCATTCACAATCTTACGACTTACATATGAGGTGGGAGCTCAAAGAAATTCACTCCCTGGTATAGGTCCTTCCTTTTGTGTGTATATATATCCAGCTCCTTATAAGGATTCACAGACACCAACAGAGTCCCAATATATGTCTGAAAAATAAAAGAGATTTCAATTAGAGAAAGGTTAAAGTGTAATGCTGTTGTACTAACATTGATGTAATTGCCCCCCTAAAATCTAAATCAGGGGACACAATCACTGATCAACGCAAGCAAATGGACCGCTGGGTGGAACACTACCTAGAACTGTGCTCCAGGGAAAATGGTGTCACTGAGACCACCCTCAATGCAGCCCAGTGTCTGCCAGTCATGGATGAGCTGGACGTACAGCCAACAAAATCGGAACTCAGTGATGCCATTGGTTCTCTAGCCAGCGGAAAAGCCCCTGGGAAGGACGGCATTACCCCTGAAATCATCAAGAGTGCCAAGCCTGCTATACTTTCAGTACAAACTGCTTTGCCTGTGCTGGGACGAGGGAGCAGTACCACAGGACATGCGCGATGCCAATATCATCACCCTCTATAAGAACAGGGTGACCGCGGTGACTGCAACAGCTACCGTGGAATCTCCCTGCTCAGCATAGTGGGGACAGTCTTCGCTCGAGTCACTTTAAACAGACTCCAGAAGCTGGCTGAGCATGTCTACCCTGAGGCACAGTGTGGCTTTCGAGCAGAGAGATCCACCATTGACATGTTGTTCTCCCTTCGACAGCTACAGGAGAAATGCCGTGAACAACTGATGCCCCTCTATGTTGCTTTCATTGATCTCACCAAAGCCTTTGACCTTGTCAGCAGACGTGGTCTCTTCAGACTACTAGAAAAGATCGGATGTCCACCAAAGCTACTAAGTATCATCACCTCATTCCATGACAATATGAAAGGCACAATTCAGCATAGCGGCACCTCATCAGACCCCTTTCCTATCCTGAGTGGCGTGAAACAGGGCTGTGTTCTCACACCTACACTGTTTGGGATCTTCTTCTCCCTGCTGCTCTCACATGCGTTCAAGTCTTCAGAAGAAGGAATTTTCCTCCACACAAGATCAGGTGGCAGGTTGTTCAACCTTGCCTGTCTAAGAGCGAAGACCAAAGTAGGGAAAGTCCTCATCAGGGAACTCCTCTTTGCTGACGATGCTGCATTAACATCTCGCACTGAAGAGTGTCTGCAGTGACTCATCGACAGGATTGCGGCTGCCTGCACCGAATGTGGCCTAACCATCAGCCTCAAGAAAATGAACATCATGGGACAGGACGTCACAAATGCCCCATCCATAAATATCGGCGACCACACTCTGGAAGTGGTTCAAGAGTTCACCTACCTAGGCTCAACTATCACCAGTAACCAGTCTGTCGATGCAGAAATCAACAAGCGCATGGAAAAGGCTTCCACTGCTATGTCCAGACTGGCCAAGAGAGTGTGGGAAAATGGCACACTGACACAGAACACAAAAATCCAAGTGTATCAAGCCTGTGTCCTCAGTACCTTGCTCTACGGCAGTGAGGCCTGGACAACGCACGTCAGCCAAGAGCGACGTCTCAATTCATTCCATCTTCGCTGCCTCCGGAGGATCCTTGGCATCAGGTGGCAGGACTGTATCTCCAACACTAAAGTCCTCGAGGCGGCCAACATCCCCAGCATATACACCCTACTAAGCCAGCGGCGCCTGAGATGGCTTGGCCATGTGAGCCGCATGGAAGATGGAAGGATCCCCAAGGACACATTGTACAGCGAGCTCATCACTGGTATCAGACCCACCGGCCGTCCTTGTCTCCGCTTTAAAGACATCTGCAAACGCGACATGAAGTCCTGTGACATTGATCACAAGTTGTGGGAGTCAGTTGCCAGTGATCGCCAGAGCTGGCGGGCAACCATAAAGGCGGGGCTAAAGCGTGGCGAGTAAAAGAGACTTCGCAGTTGACAGGAAAAAAATCAGAAGCGCAAGGAGAGAGCCAACTGTGTAACAGCCCCGACAAACAATTTTATCTGCAGCACCCGTGGAAGAGTCTGTCACTCTAGGCCCCTCCAGGCGCTGCTTCACAAACCACTGACCACCTCCAGGCACTTACCCATTGTCTCTCGAGACAAGGAGGCCAAAGAAGAAGAAGAAGACTTCAGTAAATTCCAAAGTTTTGTGTTAGACTGGGTATGTGATCACGCTCCTGCGGAGCACCTTGGGATGTCTCACTGTGTTGAAGGTGCTATATAAATGCAAGTTGTTTTTGTTGAACATCCGTAGGCAGTCCTGTAATCAGTCTCTGACAATATATCAATTAGATGCCTGGTTAGATCCAGACTGCTTGCCCTTGAGTTTTCTTGTGTCATGAATCCAGCAGTTACTCTGGGCTTGTGCCTGACATCTGACCTCGCCGGAGATTGTGAGGTCCACAGGAGGGCACCCCAACGGCATGCTTCTGGAAATGTCAGCATTATTCTGCCCTGAGGGAAGGTAGGATTCACCCAGGTCTCCCAGTCCTGGCGTTGGTCTGACCCCCTGAGAAAGTGGGACAATCTACATTCAATGTCCAATCCCGCTTGTCTGGGAAGGACCCTGTGGAAGGCCTGTGGATTAGGCCGGAACCCGAATACACTGGGTCTCAGCCTCCTCATTGACTCATCACAGCACAGAAGGAGGCCATTCAGCCCATCCTCTGGTAGATGCAGCAGGGCTTTGTTAGGGGCTTCCCCTGCTGGAGGCATGCCCATATTAGTAAAGGTACTTGTCAATCTTATGCTAAAAAAGGAACCTCTGCATGACCTTGGACACTCCGACAGGGTCAGCAGTGATCAAAGGCTGATGGATTTTCAGGGCCCTAGTTACAATTTGTCAGAGGCGCTCTCGTGGCAAGACTGCTCACCTCAGCTTCCCCAAAGGCTTAAAGGGTAAAATCGAGCCAATGGACTGGAAAGTCCCATGTTCCAGCCCTGCTCTGTGCTGAACTAAAGTGAACTATTAATTAAAGTGAATTGGGGCAATGACAGGGATGTTACAATTAGCTTCAGTGCTATTAATTTCTCAAGTTAAAAAAAAATCACCCAAGCTTCCCACTCGTAATTGGTATTTAATGACAGATGCCAAAAAGAGAGTGAGTGTGGATGTTGGGTGAGGGTTTTGCTGTTATGTCCTCCAAGCTTGAACAGCCTGCAGACATGCTAGGCTCACACATGAAGTATGTGGGTCAGATCCTGGAACGACGTAGCTGCTAGTGCAAGGCTCCCAAGCATGAATCCCCACATTCAGGAGAGGAGGAGGGGAAACAAGCCAGTTGGTCATCAGTTTATGCACACCAACATCCCCAGTCTGGCTCCTGAAACTAAATGGCAATCCATTCATCCTCAAGATTATATCGTTTCAAATGAAGCCTCTAAGTCGTAAAACAAAAACAGAAAAAAAGTTACTTCTTGCCAAAAATAATTTCCCACCGCAACAGAAAAAGGTCGTTTTCAAAAATCTATAGGAAGAAAGTAACATTCAGCCAAACAAAAATTGCTATATTAAGAAAAGCCCTCTGCCTCATTCACTAATCTTGTACTAGATAGGAATTTTTAATATACATTTTATTTCTTAGTGTCTAATTATGTCAGAAGCAGAACCGGCAGGGCAGACATGGCCTCCTGTGCATCACCTACTTCCTCTGCCCTACCATTGGTGGGTGCTGCCTTCAGCCATCTAGGCTCTAAGCTCTGGAATCTCTTCCCCAAATCTTTTTGCCTCTCCACTCCCCCTCCTCTTTTGAAAAGCTACCTAAAATCCACCTCTTTGACCAGGCTTTTGGTCACCTGTCTTCATGTCTCCTTCATTGGCTCAGTGACAACCTATGTCTATGAAGTCTCCTGTGAAGTGCCTTGGGATGTTTCATTACATTAAAGGCATTATATAAATGCAAGTTGTTGTTGAAGTGGGGGGGGGGGGTACCTAAAAGAGGGTGAGGGCAGGCATGGCATGGGCAGCCATTGATTGGTGGAGTCCATATGCCTGTTGATAGTGGCTGGGCTCCATGTGGTTTTGGATTGCCTTTCTGCCACTTACAATGGCAGGTTTCAGAAAATGTATGATGATCAATAAGGATTTTATTATGCATAAATTGGATCCTCTTCAAAAGGTGCTTCTAGCTTAGGCAAATGATGAATTTGTTTTTGTCTAACCAGACAGTATAAAGTAGCAGTTACATAGATAAGGTTCTCCCGGAAGCGTTTGCGAAGGTTGTCCAGAAAGGCAATCTCGCTGGTGTAAGAATCAAGCAGGACAAAATCTTGCACTCCCACTCTGTCACGAGCTGTCAGCGCTCCTTCCATGTTGATGTGGAATTTACTTCCTGTTTCTTTCTTCTGAAAGAGAAAAGAGAGGGAGAGAGAAAAGGAAGTTGTCTCCACAGAGGCATAAACAGTCAATAAAAGCAAAATACTGCGGATGCTGGAAATCTAAAATAAAAACAGGAAGTGCTGAAAATACTCAGCTGGTCTGGCAGCATCTGTGGAGAGAGAAACAGGGTTAACTTTTCAGGTATGTGACCAGAAACCTGGGTTCTGATGAAAGGTCACAAACCTGAAACGTTAACTCTGTTTCTCTCTCCACAGATGCTGCCAGACCTGCTGAGTATTTCTTGCACTTTCTGTTTTTATTTCATAAACAGTCAATTCCTGTCAACAGCGTCTTCAGAACTGCAAATGGCTCCTCTCAGTACATAGAAAATATCTACCCTGAAATGTCTCATTAATGTGTAGATGAAGAAATAAAAGCAAATTTGCACTGGTTAAGACATATTAAATATAAGTTAGTCATTAATAAATCCAATAGGGAACTTAGAAGAAAATTCTTTGTCCCCCAATGAGTGGTAAGAATGTGGAACTCACTACAACAAGGAGCTGTTGAAGTGAATAGCATAGGTGCATTGAAGGGGAAGCTAGATAAGCAGATGAGAGAGAGAAAGGAATATAAGGTGATGCTGATGGGGTTAAATGATGAAGGGGTAGAGGACCCTCATATACAGCATAAATGCCAGCATCTGGCAGTTGGGCCGAATGGTCTGTTTCTGGGCTGTAGACTCAATGTAATTTGGATGTCACTCGATATAGCTGAGGCATACACACCAGAAGCTCAGGTTCAAACACTGGTCTGTGCTAAGTTAAATGATCTCAGTCAGGGTGATAGTAAGGTAGTGAAGCAGTTAAATTAGCCTCAGCTCCCTTGGGCTAGAATGGGGACAATGAGCCCAGTTCGCATGTACATGTTTCTCAGTTGGGCTTAACTGTGGTACTTTCTACATTCAAATAGCCTACATGACCCTCCCTGTCAGGAATGGTCAAATGGGCAAGGCTTCGTGGGTGGAACGGTACCCCAGCAAGGAGTCAGTGTCTCTGGGACAGGATGAATAGGAGGAAGGAAGTTGACAGTTAAAAGCGGAAGATGAGGATAAAATAGCTCAGTTGGTAAATGCTCTGTCCAGTGTGGAATGGAGTCATACAGACGCATAGGCTCAGAGTTAGATCCCTGGTCTATGCTGAATTGGCTGGTCTCAGCCTCAGAGGTAGAAAATATTACAATTGGTTTCAGCTCTGTTGGGTTAGGGAGGGAAAAGCTTGGCAGCTGCTCTGATTTCTGGTGCTGTTCAATAACCCCTGCAAGGGAGCACATATGTGTGGAGACTAAGTGACAGACTTGACTATAGCCATGATCAAACAGCCTGTGACACTCACTATTTAAGCTTGTCCACAAAGAACAGTCTCTTGAGCAAGAGGAGAGCGTGTGTTGTGGAATAGTACTCTGGAATGAGTCAATGTTTTCATGAACAGCGGGGGAGAGAATGTGAATCAATGCCAAGGACTAGTAATTGGGGGAGTACTCTACATATTTAATAGATGTTTCTTGGCTCCTATTGTTTCCCTTTAAGTAGAATCTCGAAGTGGATGTTAAAAATAGTTCAAGGCCTCAAACATTAGCACAGATATGCATCCAGCTGACCAAATGTAAACACAAATGAATCCTGCCTCATAGCACTAGATATTCAAGAATTATTTTTTTTTAAAATTTGTTCACAATAAATAATTACCAAAGGTCATCCAGGGAATTGTTACAGGAGAGGCATTTGTTTACTTTAGTAAATTAGAGCATAATCGACTCTTTTAAAATATGCATATTTCTTCATAGTTAGCTAGCACACCCCTGACACACCCAGTTTCATCTCCCTATTGATCAGAACTGACACAATACAGGGCCTAATGCCTCACTGACCATATTGAAGAAAATGACTTGGGATTTATAACGCGCCTTTCATGACCACAGGGTGTCCCAGCCAATCAATTACATTTGAAGTCTAGTCACTGTTGAAGTATAGGAAGTACGGCATTCAATTTGTGCACAGCAAGCTCCCACAAACAGCAATGAGATAATGACCAAATAATCTGTTTTAATGATATTGGCTTGGGGGATAAATAGAAAGAACTTTGGCAGGGGTGCAAAAGTGGTGGCAGTAGATCAGCCACCTGTTAGTCCTCTTGTGCAGCCACCATTGTTCCACCATTGGTGGTAGTGCAGCTTAGCTACCTAGGCCCTGTGCTCTGGAATTCCTTCCCTAAACCTCTCTGTCTCTCTACCTCTCTCTCCTCCTTTCAAACGCCCCTTAAAACCTACCTCTTTGACAAGCTTTTGGTCACGTGTCCTAATATCTTCTAATGTGGCATAGTGTTAAATTTTGTTTTGATGACACTACCTTGAAGCTCCTTGGAATGTTTTTACTACATTAAAGGTGCTATATAATTTGCAAGTTGTTGGTGTTAAATACACCACCCAATTCTCCTATCCATGGAAGTCAATGAGAAGGAAAATCAGGCTGGAGGTATATGGGCATTCAATCAGCGAGACTGAGAGAGAGAGAAGAAAGGTTGTGATGGAGAGGGGTGGATTGAAGAGTAGAGGTAAGGGAGGTTATCGCCAAAGCTAGAGTTGATAGGAAGACAACGATACCCACTGCCTGAAAGAGCTGCCCAAACTGCTGCCTGTGGGAAAGAGCCACAGGAAGCTCAGGTTCCGTAATCTCTGCCTATTTCAGCTCTAATTAGCAAAACTCCTTGTTGTACATGTTTCTAAAAATATTTTTCTTCTTTGATTTCCTGAGACAGCAGTTACTTATCGTGCTCCAGTTGCACCTTTCTTCAAATGAGGAAATAAATCTTACAAGGAGCTCTCTTTCCATAAACTGAGGAAATTCTTTTCCAATTAGTTAGGGTGAAAAGTTAGATTCTTCGAAAAGGAATGTGCAATTTTATACAGCGATCACAATAGGGACACGGTTTGTACCAGACTTGTATCTCGCTTTCTGGTATTGTTGTGTGTCCCAGTCTCCAGCTGTCTGTTGCCTCTGTGACCCAGCTCAATGGGAAAGATAATTGGATGAGGTATAAAAAATGGCTGCTGATTCGCTAAGAATGTGTTTGACCGTACCGGCATTAGCCAATTTCACATTGCGCCTTATCACGTTGTCAAAAATGTCTGAAAGTGCTGCATGCAATGAATTAATGGAGTGCAGTGACTATAAGGGAGTACGCAGCATTCTATACCAGTAGCCACAGCTGACGTGACATTGGACAGTGATCAAGAGACATTGGGGCTGATTATCCTCTAGTCCCTGCGTCTGAGTTCTGGTCAGCTGCAGTGCACCTGGATTTACGGCCTCAGTTCATTTGCATGGCCAAGATGCTCCCCAGTCCAGCACTATCCCTTACAGTTGCAGCTATGGTTACCACAGTTCTGGCTGATTTTGGGAATCAGAATCCAGAGAGCATAACCTTGGCCCAAATTCCCTGTGAAAAGGAAATGTGACTTGCATGGTTCATGGCTGCTGCTCTCTGATCCTCCACTTCTTCTGGGTGACCCTCAAAATAGGTGCAACAGTACAAGGAGAAAAGTAAGGCAGGCATGCCCCTTCCCACCTCAATTAAATTAGCACCCTTAACTTATGTCTATTGTAGGTGCAAACCCTCCATCCTCCTTGGGGAAAGCCCCAGTACTCCTGAAGCAAAAGGAAGGAGAGCCAGCATCAAAGGTCTCCACCCCTATTTTCTAATCCCTATTCCCCAGACATTAAACACAGGAAAATCAGTCCCTACCCCTGGAAGTATAATTAGTTTGTTCTGATGATAAATCAAGCCGTTCCCATCGTGAAACAACTTATTAAGGCAAAGGGAAATATCTTTAACAAGTGTTCAAGGTGAATTTGGATAAGCACCTAACTATTGTCAACTCTGTAATATATCAGTTTGGGTACGAAAACGTAATGATGTTCTCCTAAAACCAGTAAGTGAGGGGAGTTGAGGAGTAATTTATTTCAGCCAGAGGGTGGTGGGGATCTGGAACTCACTGCCTGAAAAGGTGGTAGTGGCAAAAATCATCATCGCATCTAAAAAAACATTTGGATATGCACTTGAGTTGCTGTAACCTACAGGGCTACAGTGAAAGAGCTGGAAGGTGGCTCGAATTTTCCAACCCCTTTATTACCTAATTCCCAAGAACCAACATCTACACAAATTCCAAAACACCACATGGACTGCAGCGGTTCATGAAGGCAGCTCAACAACACCTTCTCAAGGGCAATTAGTGATGGGCAATAAATGCTGGCCCTGCCTGGGACCCCCACATCATGTGAATGAACCAAAAACAAAAACCTCTGCTTACATCCTGTCTGGTACTAATTCCCACTCGTCCTCACTCCAGTCCTCAGCAACCTCCACTGTTTCCTCATCCTTCAGCACAGTGAATTTCAAATCCTTGTCCTTGTTTACAGATCTCTCCATGGCCTCACTCCATGATCCCTCCTCCAGCCCTACACCCAGCTGGCACTGTCTACATCCTCTGACTCTGGGCCCCAAATTTCCACAGACCTCCCACTGTAATCCCACCATAGGTCAATGTCCCTAGGACCTAGGTATGCTGGGCCACTGCCAGTCTTTGTTTGGGGGTGAAACCTCCATTTGCCCAAAACAAGTTTCTGATGCCGGGGGGAATGTAGTTGGAGGTGGAAGGGGACTGCCAGGCCCAGAGCTTCCTTGGTCCTAACTTGGGCAGCTGGTGCACTAGTTGGGAAGGAGCGTACTGGCACCATCCCCCTCCCCGGCCATTGAAAGGGAAAACTGATTAGGGGTTCAGGCCTGGGTTGCAGACTGAAATCCCAAAGATTTTGGAGGGAAAACATTTTTAGTCCCCTTATAAACAGGACTAATGGGAGGCTTATCTTTGCCCTCTATGGCCTGGTGATACTGGCATGGCAACGAGCAGCCTGCCAGTGCCACATATCCCACATCCCTTCTTCTAGCAGGCATTACAAGATGCACTTGTAGTTACAGAAGTGACCGCCATGTTTAGGTAAACCAGGAAATCTACCCCTGACCCCCAGGTAGTCTGGCAGGGTCAGCAGTGAAAATTCCTAGTGGGCGCATCCCCTTACTTATGTTGGAATGTCAGCCTTGCTTTCCCTTCCTCCTATCATTGACATCAAAGCCTTCAGAGATCATAGCCCTCTGCTCTGAAATTCTCTTCTTAAACCTCTCCATCTCATTACATCTCTCCTAACTTCAAAAGCCTCTAAACGTACCTCTTACCTTCAATTGGACTGCCTTAATTTTCTTCCCTTTATGCTATTATCCTCCCAAGTG
This sequence comes from Heterodontus francisci, assembly GCF_036365525.1. NCBI lineage: Eukaryota > Metazoa > Chordata > Chondrichthyes > Heterodontiformes > Heterodontidae > Heterodontus > Heterodontus francisci. The sequence continues at coordinate 15,790,072 of NC_090393.1, forward strand.
AAGCACTTTGAGACATCTCACTGTGTTAACATTACTGTATAAGTATAATTTACAGAACAGAAACAGGCCATTCAGGCCAACAGGTCCATGCTGGTTTTTATGCTCCACATGAGTATCCTCCCTTCTTCATCTCACCCTGTCAGCATATTCTTTCTCCCTCGTGTACTTATCTAGCTTCCCCTTAAATGCATCAATGCTGTTCACCTCAACTACTCCCTGTGGTGCAAGTTCCACATTCTAAACTGATCTTCAACATTAGAAATGCTGTAACATACAACAGCACAAGTTCTGTTTTAATTACATCCATCCTATAAAATTTGGCAAGGTTTTTCTCTGTGTTTTCCAAACATTGTTCTGCATTTATTGCAATCACAGCAAAATAATTGCAAATAGGTCATCACAATGCTTGCACAAGAAATCAGTGCAGCAAAACTGACGCGGGCAGTTCTGACTGTTCCCTCTTTCAAGTTATGAGTTCAGTGCTTATTTAAATCTACAAATATTTCTTCAAGAGAAGCAAACATTTCTTCACCATTTCTCACCATGTCTGTCTGCTTAGACACACAAATGAGTTCTTTCTGATGCAGGCTGCCAGTGTGATATTGCTAAAAGCAAATAATTTGATAACAGTCCAAATATCAGTCCCAGGTCTGCAAAAAGCCACAAAACTGTTCCACAACACCAAATTTTAAAAATCACACTGCGGATTAACTCAGCGTTGAATGACAACGTGTACATTCTCTTTTCTTAAGTACAGATACCCAATTTATTGACAAACTTATTTGAGAATATCAGTGCTTAACTGTGTAATTGAATGCATAAATGACCAAAATCCTTTCTCACTTAACAATCAGCAACTACACATATATCATAAAATAACACTACACAGAAAGTTGATCAGCATCTGAAAAAAGGAAAAGGAGGTTAATATTTTGAGGGGAAATGTTCCTTCAATGGATCTCCATCTGAAATTTGAACCTGTTTTTCTCTTCTCATAATGCTGATGGACCCGTTGTGTCTTTCCAGCATTTTCCATTTCTTTTTTCCAACTTCCAACATCTGCAGTTTCTCTTTTACGTAATAAAATCTCTTATTCTTACCTCTCCCACTCCCCTTGCAGTCTTGGTCTGGATTTTGTTTCTCTGTTCTGTTATTCTGATTCGCTTTTTAAGCCTATGGCACATACATTTATCGGAGCTGTACGTATAGATGCAGATTGAATAAGATTTGAATCTATGTGCAGGAAAATATTTGGGGATCGAGATCAAGGCCCAACCAATAGGAAGCCAATGTTATTATTTATTCTAACCTGAAGGGTGGATGTTGGGGGAGGTTGGAGTTTGAAATGTGCGCAAACCATTCTGATAACAGGAGGGCTTTGTAGAAGAAAACAAGACATGGGTCATGACCTCTGGACAGGAAGTCAGGAGGAGAGACCAATGTTGCTGTCAGTTTGAATTACAGTGGATAAAGCTTAGGGTGGAGGGAACATTCAAGGCCAACTGAAATGTGCAAAAGGCCAAGTAAAGTGTTGAGACTGGTGATCCAGAAAGACCTAATTATTGTTTTTTTTGCTTCTCCTGTTTCCTGTGAACATTATATAAAATAACTAAACATGATTATGACAGATGCAAAGAGAGAATGTAATGGCCATCCATTAAACACGCCAATGTGTGGCTACAGAGGGACATGTGAACATACGAATTAGGAGCAGAAGTAGGCCATTCGGCCCCTTGAACCAGCTCCGCCACTGAATAAGATCAGGGCTGATCTGTTTGTGTTTCAAATTCCACACCCCGATCTACCCTCAATAACCCTTTGATTCCCTCACCTAACAGAATAAGGGAGTGGTGTCCAAATTTACACACAATACTAAAACTGGAGGCATGATAATTATTTCGGAGGACCAAAGGAAGCTGCAATGGGATGTTGATGAAACTCAATGTCAGTAAATGTGAGGTAATAGATTTTGGTAAAGATAAAGTTATCATTACACTTTTGTTACGACCAGGTGAGAAAGGGGTCTAGGGTTCCCTTTCAACCTTCACCTGGTCTTACCGTAACAGGGTTTAATTTTAAGACCGCAATTGTTGACAACATGATCGGTAGGTGGCGCTGTTTTGGCACATGCGCAGATACAGCATGTGCCACGAAAACGTCACAGCCTGCGACTGTAGCAGCTGCCAGGACTAAAGATGGCGCTGCTCAAAAAATCACAGAGATGAAACCTAACAAACACGTGGCAGAATACAATGGCCAGAGTGAGAGAGTGGAGCGGGCCGGGGAGAGCAGCGCGGGGGCCGGGGAGATCAGCGCAGGGGCCGGGGAGATCAGCGCGGGGGCCGGGGAGATCAGCGCGGGGAGACCAGCGGTAGCGGTGCCGGGGAGGTGGGGGAGAAAGAGGGAGAGGTAAGGAAGGGGGAGGGGGAGAAAGAGGGAGAGGGAGGGGGGGAGAAAGAGGGAGAGGGAGAAAAAGAGGGAGGGGAGGGGGGGAGAAAGAGGGAGAGGTAAGGAAGGGGGAGGGGGAGAAAGAGGGAGAGGGAGGGGGGGAGAAAGAGGGAGAGGGAGAGAAAGAGGGAGGGGAGAGGGAGAGAAAGAGGGAGGGGAGGGGGAGAGAAAGAGGGAGGGGAGGGGGAGAGAAAGAGGGAGGGGAGGGGGGGAGAAAGAGGGAGAGGTAAGGAAGGGGGAGGGGGAGAAAGAAGGAAGGGGGGGAGAAAGAGGGAGAGGTAAGGAAGGGGGAGGGGGAGAAAGAGGGAGAGGGAGGGGGGGAGAAAGAGGGAGAGGTAAGGAAGGGGGAGGGGGAGAAAGAGGGAGAGGGAGGGGTAAGGAAGGGGGGAGGGGGAGAGCTGGGGGGAGAGGGAGGAAGGGGAGAGAGTGGGGGTGGGAGCAGCGGAACGGAAGAGGAGTGCCTTTTTCTGAGCATGCGCCATAAACACAACAGCAAAAGACTTACTGGCCATTCCCTGGACCCGGTGACACCAAGGTCTTCGCATGCTCGCTCCCCGCGGCTCTCTATGGCCTCTCGCTTCCGGCCCTCTCCATTCAGCCGTTCCCTCCAGCTGCGGATGCTCAATCCAGTTGCTTTCTCCCCTACCCAGTTGCTTTCTCTACTTCTCCTCAGTACTTCAGGCATTGCAACTGTTTGGTCCCTGCATTTTGCATGCTCCCTCTCCCCACCCCTCCCCGCACTCCCCACCCCTCCCCATCTTCACCCACCCCTCCCTCTACCCCCCCACCATAGTTGAATATCTGAAGTGCAGTTGCAAAGTCGGGGAAATAACATGCAAAACAAAACCTCAACAATTCTGGGTTTAATTATTGAAAAGTTTTATTAAGTTCATTAAGTATCCGCGGAACTGCTGTGCATGGATACATGAGTGTTGTGTCCAGCATTCCCGTTAGACAGACAGGCCGAGTCTCTGCTATGCACAGCTAAAGAGATTGTTCCTGGAGAGCCTTGTGGTGAATAAACGCTTGGCTCTCTATTCCACTACTGTATTGTCCATGTGAAGAAGGCAAAGTCACAAGAGTCTGAGCTCAGTCTATTCTTGGTGAATGTTCCCCAAGCGCATCCCAATGTGCATTCCCAATTCATCCATAAATGCAATGTTCCTTTCCACATCGTGATGAGCTCTGCAGCCTGATCTAGTTGCCTTCGTTGCTTGAATGCTGACCTTAAGTCTCAAGGATTGTTTTCTCGACGGCATGTTTTACATGAAAAGAAATAAAGCAAATCAGAGTCAGAGCTTGCCTCCCTCCATCCACTGAAATTACTGTTGCGCACACCTTTTTAAGTTCTGCAGTGAAGGCACCAATTGATAACGTCGCCAATGAAGCACTTATTACCCACCTCAGATGCAGGAATCAGCACATCCTTGCGTCCTCTCCCGCACTGCCTCCTTTGCTTGAATGCCGTCCTTAAGTGTCAAGGATTGTTTTCTCAAGGGCACATTTTACATGAAAGAAAATAAGGAAAGAACATCAGTGTCAGAGCTTCCCCCCCCCTCCAATGAAATTACTGTTGAGCATGCTTTGTGTTCTGCGGTAAAGGCATGTACTGATAACACCGCCAATGAATCACTTAGTACCCACCTCAGCTGTAAGAGTCAGGATGATGTAACTGCCCCTATCTCGTGATGGTTCAATGCTGCTCTCAGGGAAAACATGAATGATGTGAGGGTGCTGGAAAAGAAGCACATTTCTTTTGGGCTATGAACATAAAGCTGGCCATTTAGCCCAGCAGTTCCCTGCCAGTGGTTATGTTACTCGTGCGTCTTTCCATCCATTCCCATTTAATCCTGCCTACTACTATCACCAGTTGTGTTCACAGCAAGAGCATTCACATTTGTGCTACCACTGGACACGGCATGCTTGTTTCTTTTAGTGCTCAGTCTCTTCTTGCTGAATGTTCCCCAAGTGCTTGACCCCTTTGGACGCCCTCTCTGCTTGACAGGCAGCAACTGGCAATTGCGGAGTCTCACAAGGCTCTGCATGGTTGTTTCAACGTCGGATGGGGAAACAGGTGGCTGTGTGTCCATGAGCACTGCCCTGATGGGTGTAGGAGCAGGTGACTGTGTAACTGAGCAGCAAGGAGAGGGTACCGCAGGTAGGGGAAGTGGAGATTTGAACAGGTAGGCATATGTATGGTCCATCAGATCATTAGGCCAGGGGGTGAGATGCTCAGGATCCAGGATTTGTGACACGTGACTGATGTCCAGCGCGTGGCCACCTCCATCCGAAGGTGCTTCCGGGCAATTGTTGGGCATAGTAAATGGCTCCATCTCATCAGCCAGTCCTTGCTGCCAGCGGAGAGTCTGTTGCCGCAACCAGTCCAGTCTCCTCATGAATGCTGCCGTTCCACTCTGCAGAACGGCCTGTTGTAGCTGGTACAATTGATCTGAAAGCAAGCGGTATTTTTCATTGTGGCTGAGGGGCCTTGGCTGTTCCTCTGTAATCACAATGGCAGCAGCCATGCCTGTCGTCGTTGGTGTCTGAGATGCACGCCAGCGACAATTGGGGGCGAGCCTGTCCAAAGGCAGACCCAGATGCCTCTGCACAACAACAGCATATTTGCAGGGCAACAAAGTCTGAATGGAGAAGATGCAGCTGCAGGTAGCCTGGCCATCATGTATCTGCAGTGTGTACTGTTTGGCGCCAGAAATCACAGTCACTGTGCCTTCATCCTGCTACATGCGGTGGCCCAGACAATGGAAATGTTTTTAGAGCAACTCACAACAGGGACTGGAGAACATGCGGTGGCCCAGACAATGGAAATGTTTTCAGAGCAACTCACAACAGGGACTGGAGAACATGCGGTGGCCCAGACAATGGAAATGTTTTCAGAGCAACTCACAACAGGGACTGGAGAACATGCGGTGGCCCAGACAATGGAAATGTTTTCAGAGCAACTTACAACAGGGGCTGGAGAACATGCGGTGGCCCAGACAATGGAAATGTTTTCAGAGCAACTTACAACAGGGGCTGGAGAACATGCGGTGGCCCAGACAATGGAAATGTTTTCAGAGCAACTCACAACAGGGACTGGAGAACATGCGGTGGCCCAGACAATGGAAATGTTTTCAGAGCAAAGGCAGAGCAACATACCTTGGAACAATCTCCTGTGTCAAATAAAAATGAAGCAAGTCTCCAAAACGAATAAATAATTCAGATAAAATGCGAGAAAATGCCCGACGAAACCTCTCCTCCTTCCACTTTCAAAAAGTCGCGCCGAAGCTTTGACGCATGCGCAGAGGCCAAACTGGCGCGTCGGCGAGGAAGACGAAATAACGCGATGACGTCATCTGCGCATGCGCACAACGGTCCTGGCAGGTCGGACCGCAGCGCATGCGCAGGGGGCATGAGACCGTCTGCGCATGTGCGCACCGCGGCACATCCTGATGACGTGTCCGATGAAGTAGCGTTGTCATGAATTACTTTGTAATTTTAAACACACCGTGTTTTTTTAGCTCCCCCTTGGTGAATCCTTGTTCACCGCTTTCCAATTATAAGGCAAAGAAAGGACACAAACAGGCTTTCTCAGGTTTAAAGAAGAAAAGTTGAAATTTATTAAACTTATACTCTAATTCGGTTAATGCCTACAGATAATCAATGAGCCCGTGCTAACATACATGTGCGATACTCACACGTAAATAGAGACAGAAAAGAGCAGAAGAAAAATAAAGTGGATAAGTTTGAGGCAATACCTGAAGAGTTGTTGTTACGGTTCTTCAAGCTCACTGTAGAGTCCTTGATTAGAGTCATACAGCACCGAAACAGGCCCTTCGGCCCACCGAGTCCGCGCCGACCATCAACCACCCATTTATACCAATCCTACATTAACCCCATTTTCCCTCTCACACCCCCACCTTCCCTCAATTCTCCTCCCACCTACCTACACTAGGGGCAATTTTTTTTGTTTACAATGGCCAATTTTACCTATCAACCTGCAAGTCTTTTGCATGTGGGAGGAAACCCACGCGGTCACAGGGAGAACTTGCAAAGTCTGCACAGGCAGTACCCAGAACCGAACCTGGGTTGCTGGAGCTGTGAGGCTGAGGTGCTAACCACTGTGCCACTGTGCTGCCAATTGTAAGTAGATTTTCTTTTCTGTGGCCAGCCAGCCAGGAAAGATCTTCTCATTCCAGGAACAGCCTGCTTTCTGCCCAAACTGTTTGTACAAATTCAAAAAACTCAGGTTGCCCAGCAGGTTAGTCATGTGACTAGCTGGTTTGACCATGTCCGTTTGTGTAATCGGCCATCTTAGCAGTCAACCTGGAATGCGAGCTCCACCACCTTCAACGTCTGGTGATCAAAAGTCCATTGTGGGTTGAATGTTAGGGAATGGCTGCTTTGTCCTTCCAAACACTGTCTGTTAATACGTAAATGTCATTTTCAGCCACGGCTGATCTGTTCAACATGTCCTTCCCTCACTCCAGTAACACTTTAAAATCAATGTGCATGACAAAATTAATGTGCCTCATTCTTGGGAGGTGGGGGCCTAGAAAGACACCTCCAAACTGAGCGGAATGAAATGCAACTTGAGGAAAGGAGCATTTCATTAAAAGGATCGAGAAAAATGTAACATACAGAACAAACCATGCATTTCTCTCATTCATTCCCATTCATTCATAAATCCTAAAACTTATTACAGCCTGTTTTCTCTTGGTGCCAGTGCTGCTTTAATTGCCCCCTTTTTGGAATCCCAATAAACATGTGGGTTTTTTTGGAGGGATGTTTCTCTTCCATTTGCCTATTTCCATGGCTGCCTACGGGCTTTGCTCCTGCTGAGGTAATTTTTTTTTAAAGAGTCAGTAGCGGGCGGGTCTATCCTAAACTCTTTTTCAGTGCTTTGCTGAGTCATGCAAAGGCTTTTGACTTCAGGGGTGGGGTGGTTCGCTTTTTTCTGAACGTGGGGAATGATTCTTTGCTAATCTCCCTTTGTTCCAGATAGCACTCCTGCCTGCAGGTATTTGTGCAGACTCTACTGCACTCCCCTGTGGCACTTCGACTAGGTGAGGCATCAACCTCACAGTTTCTGTGCCCCCTAGAGGTCTTTCTTTGTCTCTGCAGGTTCCTGTAAATGCTGACAGCAACTCTGGTGGGCTGCTTCTAGTGTCTGCATTTAAGTAGGAGGATGTGGGGTCTAACACTTCACATTTTTCGGGGTTGGCTGACCGGACAGCAGGGGCTTTCATCCGGGATTCCTCTCGGACTTCCTTTAACCTGCCCCCTTGGTCACTTTTTCCCCTTCTCTGTCTAACCTTTTGCCAGCCTTGTGCCTGCCTGTCCCCTTTTGTTCTCAGCGGGGGTTCCTTACAGTTCACCAGCCCTCTGCTGGAGGGTCCTCCTAACACCGGTACAGGACTTATGGGTGTAGCTTTCACGGTAAGTTGAGGTTTCCCCTCAACCTGGCACATGTGGCAACTCCTGCAGTACTCCACTACATCTTTGTGGAGATTTGGCCAGTAAAACCACTGTCTTATGTGGGCTTTGGCCTTTCGTATACCGGCATGTACAGCCACTGTAGTTACGTGGGCCATTCTTAATATTTCTCTCCGGTACCTCTGCAGTACCACTACCTGGTGAACTACTGCCCACTCCTTGCTCTCAGGTCTGTGAGGAGAACTCCATTTCCTCATCAGTACCTCATTCTTTAAATAATAGCAATCAGGGACTCCCTCTGCTTCACTTTCAGACTGGGCAGCCTGTGCTAACTCTCGCAATACTGGGTCGGCTCTCTGAGCCTCAGCTAGGGAAAATCTATTTAATTCTTTCCCTGGGTCTCCTAACTTTCCAACCTCATGGTCATCCACCTGCAGTGCCAATGAGGTCTCCTCTGGGGGAGCTGGTTTGATCATGGCCTGATCCACTGCACATTCAGGGAAACTGCAGGGGTCCGTCTCGTGCCACTGCCCTGTCTCTCTGACCTCTTGCGGTCTTTCTTTCACTACCGGGGCTGGGGGATTTGCTCCCACCTTCACCCCTGCCAGATCATTACCTAGGAGCAGGTCAACCCTGTCCATTGGCAAACTATGGACAATCCCCACGGTCACCGGTGCTGAAACTAGGTCGCACTCCAGGTGCACCCGAAGTACAGGTACAGGCATGCATTGCCCTCGATTACCATTCACCAGCATTGTGGTGTTTACTGCACTCTCTGGGGGAAAGGTCAGGCCTTTTCGCAGTAAAAGGGATATAGTGGTCCCTGTGTCCCTGAGAATTACTATGGGCTTGCTTGCCCCACTCGAGGGGTGTGGGATTACTTTCCCTTCAGATACAAAACCCTGATAGCCTTCAGGAATCCTATTAGCTTTTCCTGCACTTGCAGTCGTATGCTTCCTGGGTCTCACTCTTCCTGCAGTTAAAGCCACAGCTTGTTCTGCTGTGGTTTCCACCAGGGTCCTGTCTTCACTGAGCAAGTGTGCCCTGATTAACCCTATCGGTTTTCCCTTTAGTTTCCAGCAGTCAGCTTTTAAATGCCCTGCTTTATTACAATGGAAGCACACAGGTCTCCGGGTCTCACTCTTGCTCACAGCACCTTCCTTTTTGGCTAGAGGAAGGCCCCCTGCTTTCCTTTCTCTCTCAGGACTGCTTGGGCTTCTATCACCTTCCCACCCTTTGTCCTTTTTGGATTTGTGGGGGTGATTAGGAAAGGTTCTCCCTGGGAAACCGACTTATAAATTAAAGCAAACTCAGAATGGCCGCTAGCCAGGCACTCTGCACCCGCTGCTCCTCTACATGTGTCTTTATGGAGCGTGGGAGAGAGTGTATAAATTCCTCTGACAGAATTACTTCTCTGAAATTCTCATAGCTGAGCTGTACCTTAAGAGCCCTCAGCCATTGGTCAAAAGCCAGCTGCTTGCTTCTTTCAAACTCCAGATAAGTTTGATTAACTTGCTTCTTGAGGGTTCTAAACTTTTGGTGATATGCTTTGGGTACTAATTCATATGCCTCGAGGATAGCATTTTTTGAGAGTTCATAATTTGATGAACTCTCACCTGGTAACAGGGAATAAACCTCATGGGCTTTTCCAGTTAGCTTGCTTTGCAGTAAGGAAGTTAGGTCTCAGCTGTCCATTTTAGCTGGCTTGTCAGTTTCTCAAAGGACACAAAAAATACTTCTACATCTTCCTTATTGAATTTTGGGATTAGATGAGCTAATTTTAACAATTCTGTACCCAGCCCTGAATTACGCTCCCCCATATTGGCCATGCTTTCACTGGGGTTACTCTGTCACCCCCTAGTTAACTCAAGCCACTTCAACTCTCTCTCTTTGCATTCCTTCCAGAATATTCTTCCTCTCTCCCTCTCCTCAAATTTAAGATTTCCCTGTTCCAATTGTATCTTTGCTAACAATACCCTGTCGAAGTCTGCTTCTAACCCTGTTTCTGCTTCTTCAGATTCAAGGGAAAAATGGTTGGCCACTAGTCTTAGGAGTTCAGACATTCTAGCCTTGCCATACAGTGATCCCACACTCCTCAGCCATTTTTCTCAGCTCCTCCATAGACAGTGCTTTTAACTTATCCCAAGTTACTTCACCCTGGCTTGGGGAGCTACTCGCTTCAGTTGCAGACATGTTAGTATTCAAGCACACACAACCTCAAGAAAACCTATATTGAAATCTTGCTCTTTTGATTGGGAACAATTTGGCTTCCCACTTCCAATTTCTCTCGTTTGTCTGTGGGTAAAAATCCAGATGCTAGCACCCAGATTTCTGTTATGACCAGGTGAGAAAGAGGTCTAGGATTCCCTTTCAGCCTTCATCTGGTCTTACTGTAACAGGGTTTAATTTTAAACACATCGGTTTTTTTAGCTCCCCCTTGGTGAATCTTTGTTCACCGATTTCCAATTATAAGGCAAAGAAAGCAACACAAACAGGTTTTCTCAGGTTTAAAGAAGAAAAGTTGAAATTTATTAAACTTAAACTTAAACTCTAATTCAGTTAACGCCTACGGCTACATGACACACTCACGCTAGCATGCATACGCGATACATGTAAATAGAGACAGAAAAGAGCAGAAGAAAAATAAAGTGGAAAAGTTTGAGGCAATATCTGAAGAGTTTTTGTTACGGTTCTTTGAGCTCACTGAAGAGTCCTTGATTGTAGGTAGATCTTGCTTTTCGTTGGGGCCCAGTATTCTTCTTAAACCTTGTTTGCTGTAGGAGACTTTTCTCTCTTGGGGTTCATGTGTCTTCAGTGGATTCAGAGGCTTGTGAGAAAGAGATGGGAGCAGGCAGACAGGAGAGGCTGTGGCGAGCCAGCCAGGAGGGATCATCTCAGTCCAGGAACTTTCTGCTTTCTGCCCAAACTGTTTGTACAAATTCAAAAATTCAGGTTGCCCAGCAGGTTAGTCATGTGACTAGCTGGTTTGATCATGTCCGTTTGTGTAATTGGCCATCTTAGCAGTCAACCTGGAATGCGAGCTCCCCCACCTTCAATGTCTGGTGATCAAAAGTCCATTGTGGGTTGAATGTCAGGGAACGGCTGCTTTGTCCTTCCAAAGACTGTCTGTTAATATGCAAATGTATTTTTCCAGCCACGGCTGATCTGTTTAACAAGTCCTCCCCTCACTCCAGTAACAGTTTAAAATCAATGTTCATGACAAAATTAATGTGCCTCATTCTTGGCCTTTGGGGGCCTAGCATGACACTTTGAAAAGAGGCGCAAGCTGTGTTATATGGAAGAACAGAGGAATTTGGGAGTTCAGGTTCACAAGGCATTAAAAGCAGCATTGCAGATGGATTTGACCACAAGAATATAGAACATATAGAACATAGAAAATACAGCACAGAACAGGCCCTTCGGCCCACGATGTTGTGCCGATCCTTTGTCCTCTGTCAAGGACAATTTAATCTATACCCCATCATTCTCCTTTATCCATATACCTATCGAAAAGCCGTTTGAAAGTCCCTAAAGTTTCTGACTCAACAACTTCCCCAGGCAAGGCATTCCATGCCCCGACCACTCTCTGGGTAAAGAACCTTCCCCTGACATCTCCCCTATATCTCCCACCCTTCACCTTAAATTTATGACCCCTTGTAACGCTTTGCTCCACCCGGGGAAAAAGTTTCTGACTGTCTACCCTATCTATTCCCCTGATCATCTTATAAACCTCTATCATGTCACCCCTCATCCTTCTCCGTTCTAACGAGAAGAGGCCTAGAATGTTCAGCCTTTCCTCGTAAGACTTATTCTCCATTCCAGGCAACATCCTGGTAAATCTCCTCTGCACCCTCTCCAAGGCTTCCACATCCTTCCTAAAATGAGGCGACCAGAACTGCACACAGTACTCCAAATGAGGCCTTACCAAGGTCCTGTACAGCTGCATCATCACCTCACGGCTCTTAAATTCAATCCCTCTGCCAATGAACGCTAACACCCCATATGCCTTCTTCACAGCCCTATCCACTTGAGTTGCAACTTTCAACGATCTATGCACATAAACCCCAAGGTCTCTCTGCTCCTCCACATGCCCAAGAACCCTACCGTTAACCCAGTATTTTGCATTCGTGTTTGTCCTTCCAAAATGGACGACCTCACACTTTTCAGGGTTAAACTCCATCTGCCACTTTTCAGCCCAGCGCTGCAACCTATCCAAGTCCCTTTGCAGACGACAATAGCCCTCCTCGGTATCCACAACTCCACCAACCTTTGTATCATCTGCAAATTTACTGACCCACCCTTCGACTTCCTCATCCAAGTCGTTAATAAAAATCACAAACAGGAGAGGACCCAGAACTGATCCCTGTGGCACGCCACTGGTAACTGGGCTCCAGGCTGAGTATTTACCATCTAAGACCACTCTCTGCCTTCTATCAGTTAGCCAATTCTTAATCCAACTGGCCACATTCCCCACTATCCCATGCTGGGTCTTCTGCCAAAAAATATAGAATATAAGTCAATATTTCATGGTGAATCCATATAAGACCTTAATAAAAGCACAGTTGGAGGACTGTGTACAGTTTTGGGCTCTACAATAACACAAGGATGTTGAGACAATAGAGAGGGTACAGTGTATATTCATTATGGCAGGTGGAAATACATGTACAAAGAAAAACTTTAAAAATTAGGGGTGTTTTCAATAGCACATGGGGGATTAAGGGGTGATTTGATGGAAGTGTTTTAAATTATGAAGGGATGGGACAGAGGAGAGTGAAAAATATTGTTTCCAATAGTTGAGAGGTCTAGAACAAGGAGACATAAATTATAGGATTAAATGTAAAAGATTTTGGACAGAGAGGAGGAGAAGTATTTTTACACAGAGGGCTGTAAGGTTATAGAATGGGTTTTGGGAGTTAGTGATTGAAACAGAGAACATGTCAACATTGCATCGAATTACATTGATTATAAAGCACGGAAACAGGTCATTTGGCCCAACTAGTCTGTGCAGGTGTTTATACTCCACAGGATCTCCTTCCACTCCATTGGCCTCATCTTAGCCTTTCAGCATATCTTTCTATTCCTTTTTCTCTCATATACTTGCCTAGTTTCCCTTTGAAGGCATTTAAGGAATTTGCCTGAACCACTGAAGGAGAGCGGAACAAAGGGATATGGAAACAGAGCAGGCACATGGATTACCCATGTGTGGATGATAAATACCAAAATGAGCTGGTTGGACCATACAGCCTGGATCAATATAATAATTTCTATGTAATTCTATAGAACCAACAAATAAAAACTTGCATTTATATAGTGCCTTACACAACCACACAACATCCCAAAGCACTTTATAGCCAATGAAGTAGTTTTGAAGTGTACTCACTGTTGCAATGTAGGAAATGCAGCAACCAATTTGCATTCAACTTTTCAAAACCAACAGTGCTCATAAAGAAAAGGGGTGTTAGTACTGGGGGCAACAAGGGTTGCCCCACTTGGCACTGTAGAGCATTTATTTCAGAGAACAGCAGTCCTCCTCTCAACAGTCTTTCAATGCATGGCTGTCATCTGCTATGCCATGTACTCTTGCACACCCTAGCAGCCAGGAACTGTTCTCTAATCTGTTAAGAGAGAAGAGGCACTCTTCTGCTACCTTGCCAGCAATCAGATCGATGTCCTGGAGTTTAAAGGGACAGCCTTGCCTCATTTGGCAATGTTCAGACAGGTACAGTTCCAACAATATCCTGTTCACTGCCATTCCACCATATTTATCTTCAGTGACCGTTTGTGTTGTGGCAGACACCACATCTATCAATGCTAATGTTTACAAAACATTCCTAGAGGGTGGGGTTTTTGTCTTATTTGTTCATGGGGTGTGGGCATCGCTGGCTAGGCCAGCATTTGTTGCCCAACTCTAATTGCCCTTGAGAAGGTGGTGGTGCGCTGCCTTCTTGAACCGCTGCAGTCCTTGGGGTGTAGGTACACCAACAGTGCTGTTAGGAAGCGAGTTCCAGGATTTTGACCCAGCGACAGTGAAGGAACAGTGATATAGTTCCAAGTCAGGATGGTGTGTGACTTGGAGGGGAACTTGCAGGTGGTGGTGTTCCCATGCATTTCCTTCTAGTTGGTAGAGGTCATGGATTTGGAAGGTGCTGTCTAAGGAGCCTTGATGCATTGCTGCAGTGCATCTTGTAGATGGTACACACTGCTGCCACTGTGCGTCGGTGGTGGAGGGAGTGAATGTTTGTAGATGGGGTGCCAATCAAGCGGGCTGCTTTGTCCTGGATGTTGTCGAGCTTCTTGAGTGCTATTGGAACTGCACCCATCCAGGCAAGTGGAGAGTATTCCATCACTGACTTGTGCCTTGCAGATGGTGGACAGGCATTGGGGAGACAGGAGGTGAGTTCTGAATTCCCAGCCTCTGACCTGCTCTTGTAGCCACAGTATTTATATGTCTGGTCTAGTTAAGTTTCTGGTCAATGGTAACCTCCCAGGATATTGATGGTGGGGGATTCAGCGATCGTAATGCCATTTAATGCCAAGGGAAGATGGCTAGATTCGCTCTTGTTGGAGATTGTCATTGCCTGGCACTTGAGTGGCACCAATGTAACTTGCCACATATCTGTGCCACTTGCATATTCCAGGGCCCAACAGCAACAGGATAAATAAACTCATCCATGGTACTCAAAGGGTTAATACTATGTTGTCAGCTGTGATTCACCACCCATCACTGGTCACACCATTGTGAGCACTATGTTTCCATATCTAGTGAAATATCTTGTCAGGCAAGTTCCCACATTTGTTCAGATGCTTGTATCTATATTATTCTGGGTTATTTGCTGATTTGTTAATTCCCATTATAACTACAACAACCTGCATTTTTATAGCACCTTTAACATAGGAAAACATCCCAAGAAGCTTCACAGGAATGTTATCAAGCAAAAATTGACCCTGATCCAAAGCAGACAATAAGATGGGTGACTAAACGCTTGGTTAAAGAGGTAGATTTTAAGGAGTACCTTAAAGGAGGAAAGAGAGGTGGAGAGGCGGAGACATTTAGGGAGACAATTTCAGAGTTTAGGGCCTCAATATCAGAAGGCATGGCCATCAATGGTGGGATGAAGGAAGTGAGGGATGCATAAGAGGCCAGAGCTGGAAGGAACTCAAAGTTCTCAAAGGGTTCTAGGGATGGAGGAGGTCACAGAGATAGGGTAGGGCAAGGGAGTGGAGGGACTTGAACACAAGGATGAGAATTTTAACATCAAGGCGTTGGTGGACCAGAAGCTGATGTAGGTAAGTGAGCACAGTGGTGACTCGAGGGAAAGGAGTTTTGGGTAAAATTGAGTTTCTGAAGGGTGTGAGATGGAAAATCAACGAGGATAGCAATGGAATAGTCACATTACCTCATGATGGAACTATCCCATCAGAGAGGCCGGATGGGTATGGCCCAATGGCTCAGTTAGCAAAGGCACTGCCCCATGGTGGAGATGATCCATCAGGGCCAGAAAAGCTCAAGACCGATCCCTGCGCTGTGCTTAGTTAACTAATCTCAGCCTGCAGGGTGATGGGTATACTGCAACTGTCTGCTGGGCTAGGATGGGGAAAAGAAATCAACTTCCAATCCAGTAGCACCTATTTAAAAGTTTGTGTGTGGCTGTTGATCAAGGACAGGAACAGACTCAAGTGTCGATTCTCCAGAGTTAGTTTCCATACCCCTTAATAGGAGTCGGAGAAAAGGATCCGCCTTGGTTCACACTTCTGATTACTTTCCACTAACCTGTGCTGGAAATTGTGTGCATACAATTTGGATAAGGATATGATCGCATTCAACTGTAGGGCCCCCTACAGTGGAATAGCTGGTGTTACTCATTGGCTAGACCCAAATTAAAAGGACAGTAACTTGACTGAGATATTAGCATCTTTTGAACCTTACCACACCGAGGCGTGGAGGGAGGGCATAGAAAGGACTGAATTCCATTAGTGATTGTACTCACCGGACTGTTACAGGGTATTTTGAGAACTAGAAACCAACCCCCCCACTAACCCCGTGATGGCTTCTGGCCAAGGACCTAAGGAGAATTTCCTGGATTCAGTTTCCCTTACTGATAATCTGCGGCCAAATTAAACAAAGAGCCACTACAACATGATAACGAAAACCCAAATTCCATCCCGAGAGGAGGAAGGTCGGAAGCTAAACCCAAAGCCAAGAAGATTGAATTGTAGTTTATTTCTGAGCAAGATGCTGTCCTTTCCTGAGTAGCTTTGAAAGGACAACACTGTCACAAAAATAAACCTCTGACTGATTTGGAATGCCAGTTAGATCTGGTCCACTTGTGGCTCAACACCAAGGAAAGGATGCTGCCATCTCAGTCACTGGCTAAATATCATTGAATAAGTGGTGGTCACAGGGCAATGCAATGGAGAATCAGTGTGCTGCACCCCAGCATGATGAGACCCTGAGTTAATTTATCGAAAGAAAGACAAACTTGCACTTATATAGTGCCTTTCACAACCTCACCCAAAGCACCTTACACCCAATACAATAGTTTTGAAGTCACTGTTGTAATGTAGGAAATGTGGCAGCCAATTTGCACACAGCAAGCTCCCACAAACCGCAATGATATAATGGACAGATAATGGTCAGGATTTTACAGTGCACCCAACGTTGGGCTCTCTGGCGAAGGGGGGAGGGGGGGTTGGTGAGGAGGGTCAGACGATCGTTCCGGCCAATGCCCACTGGCGTCAGGCTGGGCCCGATCCTCCTGGCGGCAGCGAGGCTCCCGGCCGACCCCCCCCACTGGGTGACAGGACCCTTTTTACCATATGTAAATTAATTAAATGAATAAATTTAAATAAACGTAGCTGCAATCTTACAGCAGGGCCACGATCTCCTGTGCGGCAGCTGGCACTCACATGCCTTCACTTTCCCGTCTGGGGAAAGCAGGTGCCGCAGTGGGTGGGAAGGGGGAACTTAAGATTTTAGTGTGGTGGGCGGGGAGGGGGGGGGGGGTGGCGTGGTGATGGGGTCAAATGGTATAGGGATGGTGGGAAGGGGTGGCCTGTGCACTTTGTTCAGTTGTGGGGTGGAAAGGTCATGTTTGAAAGGTAAGTGTTTTGGGGCGGGGGAGGTGGGGGAAGGGCAAATACTTCATTTTATTGTTATTGAGGGTTGGGAAAGGGGCAGCAGATTTATCATCAGTACAATGCAGGGGGGGGGGCTATGACTTTAAAACTCTAAATTAGCCAGCTGCCCTTTAAAAATGGCACCAGCCCCTCCGCACAGGCAGCTGACACCATTGGCGGCGTCGGAGAGCCCGCCCCCTCCACGTGATTGGGAGAAGGGCAGGCTGATTGGGTTATTAAAATGGGCCGCCACAAGGAAGGTCGTGGTGGCTTGCGCGGGCTGCCATTTTTTTTCCGCCCGCTGCCAAAATCCAGCCCAGTGTTTTTTAGTGATGTTAGTTGAGGGCTAAATATTGGCCAGGACACCAGGGAAGGACACCAGGGAGAACTCCCCAGCTTTTCTTCAACTAGTGCCATGGAATCTTTTATCTGAGAGAGCAGATAGCTCTTCAGAAAGTCGGCACCTCTGAAAGTGCTGCACTGCCTGCACTAGAGTGGCAGCCCGGAATTGAGCTGAAGTCCCTGCAGTGAGCCCTAAACCCACAACCTTCTGACTCAGAGGCAAGAATGCTGCCCAGTGAGCCACGGTTGACATTGGAGATGAAGAATTAGAGGACTGCTCTCCTCAGACCAATCTCACACTGCCCAGTGACAGCTACAACACGGACTTGGCAGACTCTTGTGGGAGGATCAGCCATTGTTCTCCATAATTGCTAATGTGAGGATTGGGGGCAGGTGACTCAATGCAAGGAAACGAAGAGCATTATCAAATAAAATTTGACACCAAGCCATCTCAGGAGAAATTACGGCCAATGACCAAAAGCTTGGTCCAAGAGGTAGGCTTTAGGTAGCATATACGTCTATTATTTATAAAATTATTGCAGGTAGGGATAAAAGGCTGTTTGACTGACAGTCAAGATTCCAATTGGATAATGATGAGTCCGTTTGCATTCAAATGGCATAGCAAGACAGGGTGAA
This sequence comes from Heterodontus francisci, assembly GCF_036365525.1. Lineage (NCBI taxonomy): Eukaryota > Metazoa > Chordata > Chondrichthyes > Heterodontiformes > Heterodontidae > Heterodontus > Heterodontus francisci. Next base: position 15,808,048 of record NC_090393.1, read on the forward strand.
GCAAGGACGGACGTGTCAGACAACCAATAGCAGGAATGGTTGGCGGCGGGAGGTCATGTGATGAAACCTTCAGGAATACGTCCAGCATTAGTTGGTGACCCTAGGTGGATGTGAAAGTACAAAGGGTGTCCAGGTGTTCTGAACCATAGAGGCGGGGCAAGTCAAAACAACTGTGGCGGGGAAATGTGAGGAGCTCCAGAAACCACGCCCAAAGACTTCATCCTGTGGCTCATTGGAAACTGGTCTTCAAGCCTCACTGGCATAAAACTGGTGAACTGTGGACACCAGTTGGGCATCCTGATGCATCTCGCCAGTCTGGTCCTCAGGAAATTCGAGTGGCTTGGATACCAAGCCAGCCAGCAGGTAGGCCCTGGGTGGAGGCAGTGAAGGGAGGCAAACCAGAGAGGGGTGATAAAGCCAGGTCAGCAGCAACCTACAGTATTTTGGTGCAGCCAGGAGCAGTACACCTGTTTCTCCTGGTTGCACAGTAAAGAAAGCATTAAATATTGACTTACCTTTTCATGGGTGGCCTGCCATGGTCCCTTTAAGAACCACTGGTTAGTGGTCCCTTTAAGAATCACTGGCTCTGGGATTTTTAAATGTAAGCCCCATTCGTTTCTGTTCTCTTTTGTTCTTTTAGCTTTGGAGATTGTAGGAAAAGCAAATACACAAGTTAAGGATACTTTTTAGGCCAATGAGAGTTTTATTTTTGTGGATCCCTGGTCAGAATGTCAGCATGTGTATTGTACGCGGCGCTACCTAACTACGACTGCACTTCAAAGCCGTTCATTGTGCGTGACGCACTTTGGGGGCTTTCTGAGAGGTGTGATAAGGTGCTATATAAATGCAAGCTCCTTCCTTGCCCTGGCACCTCGACTAGTCACATACTTGACTTTCAGTTTGGAAGGTCAGGAGTTTCATGAATCTAAGCTTTCACTGCTCAGACTCTCTGGTTTTATTCCAGATTTCCAGCATTTTTTTCCCTCTCCATTTTACTTGTCTTTTCCTAGTACTTCATTTGTCCAACTGCGCAGGATGGGGACAGTGCAGTTAGTTGTGCGGAAATTTAAGACATGTAGATAGGGCTGTGAAGATTCTTCTAAAATAGAACTTTATTTCAGTTGCACAGTGCTATTTCTACCACTAGAGGAAGCTGCTTCAAACATACATACAAAGCACACACTCAAACATAGGCATACACACACACACAAACACACAAACACACAAACATGCATGCGTACATATATGACTCTATTCACATGAAGTTACTGTTTTTCCAAAGTTGGGAATAAAATTGACATTCCAGCCTTTACATAGAGGTAACTTTTTGGTGATTAGTTTGATGTTTTCGAAAGATTCCTTGACAATGTCAAAAGATGTTAGGATTTTCTAATTTTTCTGAGGACAGAGACCTATTGCTTGATCTCAGCTGCGAGCACAATATGCAGATAGCAGAGTGATTTCTACAACTTGATGTCACATAAATGCTAGCAGCACAATTTGTTTGAGGAGTATTTGCATGAGTACTTTGAAAAATTGCTTGTCTAAAAATATAAGGGCACAATTCAGCAAGGCCATTCAGCCCATTATGGCCAGCTCCATCCACATACCCATCTGATCCATTTAACCTCCTGGGGAAAGGTTCTGCTAGGTTTCCCCTTATTGTCAAATGCAAATCAAGTAAAAGTCCAGACTGCTGATTGGGTGAGATGATGTAAAGTGGGAATGTGAACACCAGCACATAGACCATTGGACCCAATGGCCTGCTTCTGTACTCTAAATTCTACGTAAAGAATGCCTACTTAATCTTACATCCTATATTATACATCATTGATCAGCTCTCTGGCTTGGTGTTACATTTCCACACTCCCAGCAACTTAAGAACCATCATATTTCATACATCCTTCGATCATTTCTAACTGTACTTATCTTTACATAGAGTTACACACACCCAATTTTACAGCCCCACAAGAGGTCATTTGGCCCAATTGGTCTATGCCAGTGGTCATGCTCCCCAGAAGCCTTCTCCCACCTTACGTCATCTCACCTTATTAACTTATCCTTATTGCCCTTTTCCTACCCAGATACTTATGCACTTTTTAAAAATGATTATCTGCTTTAGCCAGGATTCTATTCCAGATATATCTGGAGGGGAAGCAGGGAGGAATCCTCCTAATGCCAAATTTTGCTTGAAATTTATCAATGCTGTGATCACAATCCAAAATAAATGGCCTGCTTTTATCTGCTACTCTCAGCATTGTAAAGACATGCATCATGACTTCACTCAATCCCCTTTTTTATGCTACAAACAGGATCAGCTCTGTCGCTCTCTCTTTGTAATTTAAAACACTATTTTTATGATCAAAGTGCTGGGTTTCTTCTGCTGTTCTTCTCTGAACCCCCTCCAAAGTATGAATAACATTTATATATTGCATAAATTTGTGCCCCTTCCAATGATTTATAGCAGACTAGATTTTACCGTCTAATGCCTTGGAGATGCTTCCCTGTGCACGGTTAATTGTGTTTAGAACAGCTTCACATCGACTGAATACTTTCCGTTATTGACCTTGAAAGCATTCCAGTTTTCTTCTGTTGTTTGACTGAACAGTTAGAAAACCACCCATTGCCACTGCATTGTGTCCTAGAGTAAACAGGTCATTAAGACAGCAAAACTAGTCAACAGCAAACTTGTCTGCACAATGACTTCCTATAAAGATCAGTGTCAGTCTTGGCTCAGTAGTAATGCTCTTCCATACCTGAGTTAGAAGATTGTGAATTCAAACCCCACTCCAGAGAGTTGTGACAATAATCTAGACTGGCACTTGAGGGAGTGCTGCACTGTTGGAGGGTTGGCCTTTTGGATGAGATGTTTAAACTGAGGCTGTCTGCCCTCTTGGGTGGATGTAAAAGATCCCACAGTGCTATTTCAAAGAGCAGGGGAGTTCTCCCTGGTGTCCTGGCCAATATTCACCTCTGTTTCGCTCTCCATAGATGCTGCTGGATATTCCTATGTTTTTACCTCAAAAGTATTTTATTGGCTGTACAATCTCAGGTTGTGAACGACATCAAGGAAATGTAAATTCTTTCTTAAAGACGCTGATAAAACGAGACAGGAGGGAAGCCTCTTTGAGTTGAGAATTCTGCTGAACATTTTCAAATGTGTCTGGTCTCACTTTGCTAGTATTGGGAGATACTCAACCATGTTGGTTTACAAATGTACCCCATTTTGGTCTATCTCAATCCTAAAAATAAGCAGAGTTTTCATATTTTACCTGGTGTTTTATTTAATTTTCTTTAAACCTTCTCCTTTCCTGCCAATATCCTTTCCTCTCTGCAGGCACTGCCACATGAAGGAACAGCCCCGTCTTCACGTGTGGGCCTAGACAATGAGGATTCCACCCATTGAGAACTGAGTCTGATCTGGGCTGCTATAACATACGGTGATTCCCAGCAGGGATCACTGGATAGTGATCAGGAGCAGGAACACGGTCTGATTTTCATCTCCATAGCCGCCTCTGTTGACATCCAGCAATGCTTGATGCATACATGATGGAGAAAGTAAGGGAGGGATATGGGGAAGGGGAACAAGGTGGGAAGAGGTAATTAGAGTGGAAGGAGGCACCTATCGAGCACAAACACCAGTATAGACCTGTTGGGGCGAAAGGCTTGTATGCATGCTGTGAGATTCTATGTCACACCCTGCTTTTTTTTATTTCACTAATTATAAATTTCTAATAAAGGTGAAGAAAAGCAAAGTTTAAAAAAAAAAATCACACTAGAAATAACAATCAGAGCAATTGTTCTGTTTTGGTTCACTGAATCTCTACGCTAGGAAACAGCAGCAAAGGGGTTAATTTAAAGCTCAGAACGTCTGAGGAAATTTAAGCCGAACTATCAGTTTTGCCCTTAAAAGCTTTGAATATAAAAGCAGAATAATGATTATAAATCCTTTTCGCCTTTGTGAGAAAACTTTCAGACTGTCAATGGGCCTTTTTCACAGGCCTTCCTTTAGAGTAATGCTGGTTTTGTCAACAGTTGCTCTGATTCTGTATTTTATATTTAAAGCCTTGTGTTCAAAATCCTTTGAACCAAACAGCCTCAAAAGGCCTTCAGCTGTCAAAGTAAAACTTGTATGGATAATTGAGAAAAGCTCAGCATTTTTCGCATAAAATAAAAGTTCCACAGTGCAACAATCCACTACAAATATATTTCAAAATTTGCTTTGAATATATATTCATTAGAAAGCATTTAATGTCAGACTGCATTTCACACTGGCTAGTTTCAACACCCCTCCTCACAATGGAAGGGCTCTTTTCCTTTTTATAAGCCACTGAAGACCCACTTCTAATCTGAGAGGCTCAGAATGAGGCGGGGTCTGCTCCAGACAACAGACAGGCTGGACGTGCAGTTAACGGTCAGAGCCCCCCTACCCACTTAGACCCTCATTTAAAAGCTGAGAGGAACAATGGGGGCTTGTTCTCAGGGCCTCCCTGCCTCGTCATGAGGTTGACGTTGATCGGGCCAGTCGCCACAATGGGAAAGGAGGGAACTGCTCTCTCCACCTGCCAGGCATGTAACTGCGCACCCCCCCCCCCCTCAATCCCCGCCCTTCTTGCCTCCCCTCCCCTTCCCCCACCCAACCCTTCCACAAGTCAGTCTGCCCTCACTTTAACCAAATGAGACAGGTAAACAATATTATTAAAGCAGCACCATTACAAATGTCAGGTCTAATATCACAATTGTCTATCACAGCCCAGCGCTGACTAAGGCTGAGTTTCCACAGCATTACAAGGAACCTCTGTTCCAGGACTGGGATTTCCTGCACCTCAAGAAGCCCTTAAGAAAGAATTGAAGTTATTAGAAGATGGGAGAACAGGGAGGGGGGCTGTCCAGCCAATCCTCACCTCCCCCCTCCTTTTCCCCACATTTTTGCAAAACAGCAAACTAAAGTGACTGAAGGTGTTGCAAATGGCTTCATGAATCTATTCACTAATTATACACCGCGTTTCATTTGCAGTTTTTCACTCTTACTCACACTGCTGAGCCCAATACATTTGTAAACATTAATTAAAGAACAAGGATCCTCTATTGAATTCTAAAAAGCAGAGAAATGCATCACAGACTCATTCATTTAGAGTTACAGCTAACAATCTGCTATTGAGACACTATGGCAAGGTTTGCATGGTCCTATTTAGCAGGCTATCCCGATCAAGCAAGTCAGGAAATATTGATTTAAATATATTTTAGTTCACATTAATAAACTCCAATATTCCAGAACTCTTTTCCATTCATTGTTGTACAGAATTCCTTGTCTGGTCCTTCAATCCATATTTCCTCCTCCACAGCCACAATAGTTTGCTTTACTCTGCCAAAGGATTCAGGCCAGAGTCAAACTCTATCGGGTAGAAATTGCCATGTGTCTCGCATGTTTTCAGGGTCCAAAATGGGCGACATTAAATTAAATTCAGCAGCACGACATTTTGCGCAGGAAGTGCGCACGATGCCATATTGGTGCCCCAACTGCTGCCCTCAGTAAATGCAGTGATTACTTAAATAAGTGAATAGGGGTCCTGCATCAGATTTAGGGGGCTTTTGTGAAGTTGGTGTCCGTCCATGCCTGAAATGTCACTGAACCTGCCCAGGAAGTCATGACAGGAGCAATGAGCAAAGCATCTTTCACAAGCAGCTGCATTGGTGTGTGACAGTGGGACAGTGGGACTGCATTGGTGTGTGACAGTGAGACAGTGGGACTGCATTGGTGTGTGACAGTGAGACAGTGGGAAACCCAGTGGGGGGGGAAAATAACTTGAAAAAGGGGGGTGGAATTTTTGCCTTTAAGTTGTCTCCATTAGGAGAGGTGGTGGCCTAGTGGTAGTGTCACTGGACTAGTAATACAACATGGGTTCAAATCCCAGCACATCAGATGGTGAAATTTGAATTCAATTAATAAAATCTGGAATTTAAATTAAAAAAAGCTAGTCTAATGGTGAGCATGAAACTGTTGTTAAAAATCTCTCTGGTTCACCAATGTCCTTTAGGGAAGGAAATCCACTGTCCTTATCTGGTCTGGCCTACACATGACTCCAGACCCACAGCAATGTGGTTAACTCTTAACTGCCCTCTGAAATGGTCTGGCAAGTAAAGGCTGGCAACCCAACAACATGGGTTGAGTCAGGTTGCACTTCCAGGCTCGGCTTGGGCCAGGTGAGACACACTCTATCACAGGTAAGCGACTCCAATGTTAATTTAATTTTTGGACTAGAAAGTTGGTTTTGTTACAGTTATTTTAAGCTTGTGCAGATCAGCAACAAAGTGTAAAACGGAAGGTAAGTTAACTGATGGTCGGGTCGGGTCGGGAAAAAATGGAATGACTCAAGCCGGGTCGGGCTCGGCTTGGATGTGGTTCTCTTGGGCTCGGGTTGGGTTTTGTTTTGCAGACCCGAGCAGGCCTTTACTAGCAATTGTAAAGGGCAATTAGGGCTGGCTTTGCCAGCGACACCTGCATCCAATGAAAGAATTTAAAAAAAGGTAAGTCCCTGGTTAGTTGTTTCAGGCAGTCAGGGTGTTTCTGGCTGTTTCGCAAGTGTTCGTCTGTTTAATATTTCTGCAGCATGAGTTTGTGGAACACAAGACCTGTTTCACAGTATTTGCTCGTACTGAATTAGTGAACATGGGAATGCTACTGAGCTCCCCATTGAGGCTCCCAAATCAGCAGCAAAGAGCAGCACAGGCTGCAAGAAGAGGGTGAAGGAATGATGTGGACTTCTGGAATAAGCTGCTTCACTGTCAAATAACTGGACAACACTCAATGTTAAGGCCACACGTGAGGTACTGGAGAGTTGCTGGAACTCTCAGAACTAAACACCAGGCAAAATGGAGAGAGGAGAGGAGAAAAAAATTGGAAAAAAAGAATGAGTAACTGCTGGAAGACTGTTATAGAAGAGCATTGGCAGGGTATTTGCCCAGAATGTCTATCTGGCATTTAATATAATAATGTAATAAAACATCCAAAGGCACATCACAGGAGCATTATAAAACAAAATTTGGCACAGAAGGAGATATTAGGGCAGATGAATAAAAGTTTGATTAAAGAAGTAGGCTTTAAAGAGTGTCTTAGAGGAGGAAAGTGAGGTAGAGAGGTTCTAGGGGAATTCCAGAGCTTAGGACCTAGGCAGCTGAAGGCAAATCTGCCTCTATTCTATCTAGTGTCACCATTTGAGCTGGTGGCTGCGAGTGTGAAATCAAGATCTGTGCCTTCATCATCACTCTCTTCTTGGTGTCTTCCACTGCCTGGCCAGATTGATCCTCTTGGGTATCTGAAAGGAAAAAGCCTCAAGGATGAAGTTGTGGTGAGGGGAGGCAGGAAATATAAGACATGCATGCTTGCATTATCTGAAGCTTGTAAATCAGAAGAGACTGTTGGATGAGGGGGAAGAGGGATGTGGAAAGGAGGATTCGATATGAGGATCCCGTCATCTTCAATGGTTTCAGCCTCACCGCTGACCAAGGCCTCAGTAGTGGATGTTTAGATATTGGTGAGCACCATCTCCTCCATACGGGTAGGGAGATGCAGGTGCACCTGACTCTCTGGATAGCTCCTGCTGCCTCCTGTTGTGTGCCACCTTCTTCTGCAGGAGAGAAGGAAGTGTGTCGGTGGGTATGCTACAATCTGTTTGGGTGATGTGGCTGTCATGGTTGAATAGCTGGCAGTGTGTGCAGCCGGTGAGATGTGGATGTGAGGCTTGCAGCAGTGCTGTGTGTGTGAGATGAGGTGAAGATATGACTATTAAGCAGGAGTTCTGATTGATAGAGATTGTTCGTAGGTGAGTGATGAGGGTGTGACGATTTGAGCAGTGTCTGAGGCTAGCGGTGCAATTGGTGGGATATGGCATTTGAAGATTCATTCACTGACCTTGACCCTTGTGAGATCATTGAACTTCTTACAGCACTGCATCCAAGACCTTGGGGCTTGACTCCTGTCATTGACTTCCATGGCTCTCTGCTCCTACTGCCTTTTGATCATGTGTCTGGAGTATCTCCTGGCCCCCCCCCGTGAATACAAGACTGTATTCTTTTCACTTCCAGCACCAAGACCTCCAGTGCAGCGTCTGAAAACCTTGGAGCCAGTCTCTTCCCCGTTGTGCCTTTCCTCACTCTTTCCCAGGTCAGATTCTCGTCAACCACAACTCCCAGCATCTTCTCCAGCCATGATGCAGCTCTCCTTTAAGAGGTGCAGGCTAGCTTTAAGTAGCGCTAGCCACTCACGGCATTGACTCCCTGCTGCTATGTCCAGCCAACGAGCAGTGGGGTTAGCACTGGCTGGACGCAGGGATCATTCAAATGAGCAGGGAGCACAAAATTGGCGAGCTGTCTGCATAGTACTCAATGGGTTAATCATGCATTAATCAAGAGCAGTCCAATTTAGCCTCAAACTCTCTACTGTAGACAAAGTCTAACTCAGGCCATCCAAAATCACGACATTCCACGTCCAAATTTGAAACTTCCTGAGACTACCTATTTACCATTGTAAATACAATACTGTGGGCCTTCAGGGGTGTGATTATACATTCACTGCACAGCTAAACATTAATCTTTGATGTTTTCACAACTGGATAAATGCCTAAACAATAAATTTCAATAAATCGCTGATGAAAATTTCCATATAAGAAATATTTTAAGTGACCTACCTTGAGGAATCATGCCCTGTCACTGTTACCAGTCATTTATTGAAAACCCCAAAATTTTTGGCAGAGCAGGAAAAAAAGTTTCAATTTTTTTTAAAAAAGGGTCTGGTCCTCAAATGCAGACCCCCAGATCCAAACCCGACTGAACTGGACCAGATCCAGATTGATGAAAAAAAAACATTCAGATCCAGTTGGAAAGCTTCTGCCAACCCTAATGCATGTCTCTTCATCATAAAACTTTTCAGGGATGCGATTAAAAATTAGCAGCCCAATCTACTATCCTGCATCCAAATTTATAGAGAACAGCTCAGTCCGATGCATCCATCCGCATAGGATCATCCTGAGATACAACTTTTTTTGTAAGGGGGTGGAGAAATAACATTTGTGATGCCAAGGTGCTTACCCCCGAAAAAATGTTAAAACTTTCTGTCGACTCTCGATTTCCACCGCTCCTAGATTATTTCCCCTCTGACACACTGTGGCTTCTTACTGTGTGAGGAGTTAACTTCCCTCAGAGCCAGTGTCTCATTAGGGTTAGTGGACTGCACCAGATACAGCTACTGAGAACCCATTTAAACATTCATGACGTCAGGTACATTTCGTGTCTCTTCATTTTAGCTGGCACGAGGAAATGTACAAACTGTTACCTTACACTTTCCAAATCCAACAGATGTACTTTATAACAAAATATATGGATGGCTGCCCCTACTTTGATTCTACCGGATATTACCTTCAATAAAATTCATCTGTACCACTCCCCCAACATCCACCCACCCCAAAGTCAATAACTTAAATACAGACACACGAACTGCAAATAACCCTCTTTGCCCAAATTTACAATGTAATACAACACCTCTCTTAAAGGGACTGTATTTTTGCTAATATTTTCAACCACAAATATTCCTTTACAGTGAAAGAACTCATCGCACTTTAAATGATTAATTTGTCTCACTTCAGCAATTTATATCTTTTAAAATATATCGAAAAGAGTACCTGCATTGTGAATATATAAGGTCTTCTGTTCAATTATTCGCATGTAAATGAGTAAAAGATCCTAGTTCCCAAATCTAGCATTGCATACCACTGCTAGACAAGACACATCAGTGAGTTACCTGGCATGACAGGGAGTGATTAAAAATTCAGGAGCTGAAGTAATGTGTCCGAGAGGTACCTACACGGCAGGAACACATTCATCCTCTATCTCAAAATCTCTCTGTAACGTAACCATCGGAAATGATCTCTCTGCGCATTCTGCTTCCAATAACGTTTGCCCTGCTTTTCTTTGGCTTAATTTTCTTTATTTACTTTGCTCCCCAATATTCTTCTCTCCTCTCTAAGATGATGACTCCCTCTGGCATTTGGTTCCACAGGTGCAGACAGGCCAGTCGTAGTGGCCATTCTTCACGTGCCCAAATGCCACTTGACATCCATACACATGCACCATCCAATTGCGATCAGCGGCTAACAATTCGGAACAGATTTTCCCACTTTAGCCTTTGGGTACTGATGCTAATTGTTGCGTCCCTTCTGATGCCTGGGCCATGGTCAGTGAGCAAATGGATTTTCCTGTGTAATTCATTGCAGTGCAGTTGGGAGCAGCATTATCACCAATCAATGTATTGCTGAGGACTGCAGGTTTAGAATGTTAACAATTAGAAAATTCTATTTGCCTCATGTTGTGGATTTAGGATGCTTATGCTATGATCTTTGAATGAATTTTGAAAAGAAAAATCATTCCAATATTTCAAATGTGGTAAGTTATGTAATCACCATAAGACATGATAATATTTAATGGAACTGGTACCACCATGTGGAGTGAGACAGGTCTCTACATTTCATCCAGTTTCAGGCATTCTTTCCTCAATATTTCCGGCACTCCCTATCTCTTGTGGGGATCCATGTGGCGGACCTGGGGTGGGGAAGGGATGGGAAGGTCCTGAGATAGGGAAAGGATTTCCTGCAAGGTTTCCTAATGGCCATAACATAACTTACATTCAAATGTTTCCTGTAAATGAGAACACAACAAAGCTTTAGATACCAAAAAAAATGTGTTGCACAAGAAAATTCTGATCATGATGTTAACACAGTTCCTTCTGGCTAAACAGCACTTGCTGGGAAACGGAGCGGACTACTGTCCTTTATATGATAGTAATTGATAATATATTAGTTACAGCTTATAGTTGTAGAAAAGTAAGGGAAATAATAGTGTCATTCTCATCTTACATTGGTTATAAATTAATGATGAGTGGATTGGAATAATCCAACCTTCAATGAATCTTAGATGGTAGGCTGGGGCTTCAGAGTGAATTAAAGCCACAATAAGCCTCTGTATAAAAAAAATTCTTATACAAGATATAACATAAGGCTAATTTCTCCAGACATTATTATTCCTTATTTAGTGTCTTTCTAACCCAACGAGTTCATCCTCCTTCTCGGAGAAGTGAAGTAATGAATGTTCTAGTAAATCCATCATGTCTTGTACGCTGCCTGGGGAATGGAGCTCGGATGAGTGAGAACATGCATTAACATTCTGCTTGACTAGTGCCCAAACAGAAAAAGTAACAACTTTGACAGGAAAGCAAGAAAAGTGTTTCAACTGCTCTTCCCCATGCTGCCCTCCGGCTGATGTCAAGTCCTTCTGTAGTTTCCCTCCAATCTCCCGACATGCCCTCTCCAAGTACATCTTGTCCGTGAGACCCACATCCTGCTACCCTTCAGCCCATTTTCAAGATACTGCAGTGCTGTCAGTGCCTACAGAATCATTAGCCAGCACTTTTGGGCAGAATGAGAGGCAAAAATAAATTTAGGAAACGGTTTTTAAGATACTGAGACAGGAATGTGTGGAAGTATGCAAGGATCGCCCTGAAAAGAAAACACAAAACAATTGATTGACCTTAGATTTAAAGTGACTTTTCTAAAGGAGCAATGAATGTTTTGAGACTTCATTAGGCCCTGCATGTATCCATCTTTAAGAAATACTACCAAGAACTCGGATCTGAAACCTTAATGATACAACACATGGGGCAATCTAAGTTCATCTAATTTGAGGCGACTTCTTGGAACTGCCTACCATTTGTACTGGAAATCACTGAAGCAGGAAAATGAGCTGGGAAGAATCCAATATGAAGCCTGATACACACACACACAAAAGAAAATAAACCAGATGCTTTTCAGAATTTTCTCTGAGCCAGCCTGATTTCCCATGTCCTCTTTAAACAGGCCAAACTCCCCCTCCCCCGCTCCACACCTAACCTCAGCTAAAAATAAGTTTGACTATTTTAGTCTTAGCTGAGGGAGAGATATGTCACCACAGTGACCCAGATACAGAGTAAAGCTCGGAGCTGCTTAGAATTTCAAAGGCATTGGTTCTGATTGCAGTATCAGAAAAATTGTTAACTCCTTTACTCCAAACCAACAGGCTATCACTTTTAGTGGTGCATTGTAAGAGCTTGAATGCACTGATGGCAAATTAAAGAAGCCATTTGCCCAGAATCTTTCATCTAGTTTATAGTATTTTTTTTTTTAAATGTTCGATAGAGCTCACTTTTTCAAACAAGGGCAACCTTTTAGAAAAACCTTGATGCACGTCTGATAGCTGAGGTAAGTACTGCAGGCAACAGTTGAGCCACACAGACAAGGAAGGCACTAGATTTGACCCCCTGACATACTGTGTTAGCTGTCTCGGCTGGACCTGCAGTCTGGGCACTACAATTGGACTCAGCATCCCAGGGTTTGGAAGGCAGAAAAATCAGCAAGGCTTCTGTCTCCCAACACTATCCAGTAACGACTGATGGAAAGTGTTCACATGTAGATATAGGTTTGCCAACTCTTGTTGCACATGTTCCTGGAGGATTCAGCACACGACCTCCTACAGCCAAGTGCCCCATTGCCATGCTTCTTCCAGTGACTGCCCATCCTTGTGATGCACCACCTTCCCATGCCAATCGGAAAGTGAGCAGACTCTTTGGGCTGAACTTTTACCCCAATATGGGGGGCGAGAATGATGGAGGGTGGGCATGCAATTTCACACCATCGGCCAGCATGGCAGTTTGCTGGCACTATCCTCCCCTGAGCTGCTTCTTGGAAGTGGGGTCGACGGTGGAAGGGTTACCCGCCCACAAGCAGCAGGTAACCAAATAAGGTAAGTTTAAAGCCAATTATCAGAGGCCGACCGGAATTTTCCAGTCAGCCTGTAGGACCCTCGCTCTGTCAGAAACAGGCCAGCTGCCTGGAGGTAGCCTCCCTGTGGACCAGGGAGCCTGCACTCCAGACAGGCTTTGAGGCCCTCCCCGCCTACCAGGTCACAACTGTGGCCACAGGCCGCCCTGTGGAGGGGCTCCCCCTCCATAATGGTAGGCCAGCAGCAGTGCCCATTTTTTATTTTCATTTCTTTACAGTTGCTGAGCGGGTGCCACCATCTCTCTCCCTTACCTGCAACAGAAGGCTGTAGCTCCTTCCGTGCTGTAGGGCCTCCTATTGGCCTACCAGCTTAGAGACCCCACCTTCAATTGGACAGTGAGCATACCCTTTGGCCACTAATTGGCCAATTCAAGGAAAATCACTGCCGGATGACCAGTCCCGACACATTGCGGGGTCAGGACCCCCGATTGACCCCAACATCGGGGTCCCAACCCAAAACCCCAAAATCCTGGCCTTTCTCACCTGATTGGATGGTTTTTGACTGTCACTCAAGGAGCTTTTCGTTTTCACCATCTCCAATATTTTTATAAACAAAAACTAAAGTGTTCAAAGAAAATTAAAAACAAGCACTTTTTATAATGTTTATAAAATGTTTCTCTAAGGTTGCTTGCAGCATTGTCCTGGAGATAACTCTTTAATCCCTGGAGACTCCGCAACAATTCTGGAGGGTCGGAAACGCTATGTAGTTGTTGGGGGAGGATAGACTCAGGTTTTGATCCATCAGGTATAATAGAGACAATGACAACTGAAGACATCCCATATTCATAGTAATACTGCTCATAGATGGTGAGAAAGAAATAAGAAATGTGTGAGTAAAAGATTAGCCCAGAAGGACAGGTTAGGGTATGTGGCCCAAATAAGCATTCTTTATACAAATGCACCAAGTATAAGGAACAAGTTGAATGAATTGCATGGTTCCAGGGATGGGGAACTTCAGTTACGAAGACAGATTGGAGAAGTTGGGACTGTTTTCCTTGGAGAAGAGAAGGCTGAGAGGTGATTTGATAGAGATATTCTAAACCATGAGGGGTCTGGACAGAGTAGATGGAGAGAAACTGTTCCCACTTGTGAAAGGATCAAGAACGAGAGGACACAGATTTAAAGTATTTGGTAAGAGAAGCAAAAGTCACACGAGGAAAAACTTTTTCAAGCAGCGAGTGGTTAAGGTCTGGAATGCACTGCCTGAGAGTGTGGTGGAGGCAGGTTCAAATGATGCATTCAAAAGGAAATTAGACAGTTATATGAAAAGGAAGAATGTGCAGGGTTATGGGGAGAAGGTGAGGGATTGGCACTAGGTGAATTGCTCTTCTGGAGAGCCGGTGCAGACACGATGGGCTGAATGGCCTCCTTCTGCACTGTAACAATTCTGTGATTCTGTGCAGGCACAAATTCAAGTTGGAGCGTACGACAAGGCAGCCATTTCTGAGACATGGCTGCAATACGGTCAGGACTGAGAACTAAACATACCAGATTGTAAGGTGCACAGGAAAGATAGGGAAACCGGTAGAGATTAAAGATGAAATCACTTCAAAGGTAAGAGAGTATATAACAAGACATGGAGGGCAACAGAGAATTCATGGATAGAATTAATGAATAGAAAAGAATGAAGACTGTAGTGGGAGTTGTGTACAGGCACCCTAGTAGCAGCTGCAAAGTGGTAGAATGTATGAATGTAGAGATTAGACAAGCCTGTAGTAAAGGTGGAGCGGTTTTGAACAAGAACAAAGAACAAAGAAAATTACAGCACAGGAACAGGCCCTTCGGCCCTCCAAGCCTACGCCGATCCAGATCCTCTATCTAAACATGTCGCCTATTTTCTAAGGGTCTGTATCTCTTTGCTTCCTGTATCTGTCTAGATACATCTTAAAAGACGCTATCATGCCCGCGTCTACCACCTCCGCTGGCAACGCGTTCCAGGCACCCACCACCCTCTGCGTAAAGAACTTTCCACGCATATCCCCCCTAAACTTTTCCCCTCTCACTTTGAACTCGTGACCCCTAGTAATTGAATCCCCCACTCTGGGAAAAAGCTTCTTGCTATCCACCCTGTCTATACCTCTCATGATTTTGTACACCTAAAGGAGGGATTTTAACTTTCATATAGATTGGGATACGCATGTCAGAAAGGTCATGAATTTCTTGAGTGTGTCCGGGTTAGTTTTCTGCAACAGTATTCCTGGACCCAGCAAGTGGGATGGCGGGGGGGGGGGGCGGGGGGGTGATGGTGGTGGTGGTGTGGTGTGGGGGGACCATATTTGATTTAGTAATGAGTAAATGAGCCAGATTTAGTTAGCAAGCTAATGGGTGTAAACATTTAGCTAATATCAATGGTAATATGACCGAGTTTAACTATGTTTGAAAGGGAGAAATGCAAAGCAGCTATTCAGGTTCTAGATTTAGGTAAGGCTAACTTCAATGCAATGAAACAGAACCTGTCCACAGTAAACTGGGCAATGATTAAAAAGGCAGAAACTCAGAGAGAGGTGTTCAAAAAAAATTTAACGTGATACTAAACCACTTTATACCCCTAAAGGGCAAGAGTTTGACTTTCCAAAAAACAGGCATTGACAACTAAAGAGGTAAGGGGCAAAATAAAACTGAAAGAGTAAGCATATAAAAATACAAAAACTAGCACGGATTCTGACAAGTAGGAGAGATAGAAAGAACAGCAAAGCGCGACAAAACAGATTGGAAAACTACAGAAAAAGAGTTTGAAAAGAAACTTGCAAGGGATACCAAAAGCACAGAATTTTTTTACTATTATATTAGGAAGAAAAGGATGGTCAGGAGCAGTTTGGACCCTTTGAAAACTGATAACAGTAATATTGTCAATGAAAATAAGGAAATGGCAGATATGTTGAATAATTACTTTGCATCAGTGTTTACAGTTGAGGAAAAGGTCAATATGCCTGACATCACAAGGAAACTAATATTGAATCAGCGACAGGGACTCGCCAAAATTAATGTAAGCAAAACAACAGTAATGAAGAAAATAATGGTACTAAAGAGAGAAAAAATCCCCAGGAGCAGATGCTTTCCAACCCAGGGTTTTCTAGTAAGTAGGTGAGAACACTGAAGTTGCTCCAACACTGAGGTTTCAAAGTTTTCTCGATTCAGGAACAATCCTTTTAGATTGGAAAAGTGCATGTCATTCGGGTATTTAAGAAAGATGAGAGAGGGAAACCAAGGAATTATAGACCAGTTAACCTAACATATGTTGTTGAGAAATTACTAGAGTCTATAATTAAGGATAGGGTGACTGAACACCTTGAAAATTTCCAGCTGATCAGAGAGAGACAGCATGGATTTGTAAAGGGTAGATCATGCCTGATTAATCTGATTTAATTTTTGACGAGGTGACTAAAGCAGTGGACAGAGGAATGTCTATGGATCTTATTTATATGGACTTACAGAAGGCATTTGATAAAGTCCCTCATAACAGATTGCTGGCTAAACTTGAAGCTCGGGGAATTGAGGGCAAATTATTGACCTGGTTTGGGAATTGGCTGAGAGGCAGGAGAGAGAGAGAGTAGAGATAATGGGCAGGTACTCTAATTGGCAGGATGTGACTAGTGTTGTCCCACAAGGATCTGTGTTGGGACCTCAGCTAATCACCGTATTTAATAACAACTTAGATGATGAGATAGAAAGCCACATATTCAAATCTGCCAATGTCAAAAAGATGGGCAGCATTGTAAAGAATGTAGATGGAAGCATAAAATTACAAAGAGATGTCAATAGATTAAGTGAATGGGCAAAACCGTAGAAAATGGATTTTAACAAAGGCAAACGTGAGGTCATTCACTTTGGACCTAAGGAGGATAGAATAGGATATTTTCTAAATGGTGAAAATATAGAAACAGTCCAAAGCAACTTGAAGGTCCAGGTTCACAGATCATTAAAAAATCATGGACTGGTACAGAAAATATTCAAAGAGGCTAATGGAATGCTGCCCTTTATATCTAGAGGATTTTCTTCTTTCAGGCACCCAAGAACTGCCCAGCCACAGCAGGCTCAGGGTAAGGGCAAAAGCAATACCACACCACTGATGAAGAAAGACCATAACTTGATCTGACAATCATAGCCACCAGCTCAAATACTGGCGCTACACAAACTTTAGAGACTAGTATAGAGTCAGGCTCTCCACGTGGTGAGTCACTGGGCATGAGTGGGCTGCAGCCAGGCTGGATGGAAAGGACAGTTTGTGTGCCAGCTCACCAGAGGGTGAGGTCACAGATGAGTTCTGCTACAGGGAACTGAGATGAGGACTTTGATGGGGCAGCATACTGGAGAATGCTGATGAGCATACACAACGAGGTTTGGTGCATTGGCAGTGCTGCCAGACAGCCTGTTGTCACTGTCAAGGAGCATGGAGGTGTCCAGCTCCAACTTAGCACAGATCTTCGAGCAGAGCTTGGAGTCCATTCTTTCCAGTGTGGAAGTGGTGGCCAGTTCCATGACAGTACTCATGGACCCAGCTGTGCTGGAGAGTCTGGTGGCCGCTATCTCAGCTTCCACTGCAGCACAGACAGAAACCACCCAATGACTCAGTGCTGCAGTGGATGCACAGGCAGCGGTCATGAGATCCATGATTACTGCCATGCAGACTCTGTCTGCTGCTGTTGCGGCTGCGGATCTCAGTGCTCAGAGGAGTTTGCAGGCTCTCACAGCAGTCCAGAAATCTGTCCTCCAACAGATTACTAGGATCACTGATGCACCGACTGGGGGGAGAGGCTGTGGCTCTGTGGGGGTGCACAAACCTGCTGTCTTCTCTCAGACTCAGGATGACAGCATTTGTGCTCCCACACTGCCACTTCACCAGTGCCCTTACTGGTGCCTTTCAGCTAGTCCAGACTGCTGCTGCCTATGTCGAGGTGGTACAGTCCAAAGCCGGCCTCTCAAGGTCCAGAGCTGCTCGAGGGTGTCCGACAAAACCATATGCATCTCCCCCAGTGAAAGTCAGTAGCCTGTCACCACCATGCTGCAGCCACTGGGGTAGCACTGTATAGGAGCACCAGGACAGGCAAAGACACCTGCAAGACAGGCATGGAATGTATAAGGATGAGTAGTTCAGTTCTGTTTGTATAATTGGATGTGTTGTTGGAAAAAGACATTAAGGGTTTCTGTTGGTGGCTTTTATTGCTGGATCTTGGCTAAGAGGAAGGGTGATGGGGCATCCCAGATGAACGGGAAGGTGGGGTATAGTGAAGCTATGGTGGTAAAGGGATGATCTCCTGAGGGAAGCAGAGTCTGTGTAGATGCTCACGGACAGTGCATGCAGAGTGAAGGTGTCCTGGATACCTCCTCCCTGCCTCCTCCTCCTCCTGAGGTAGCCTCCGGATGCCTGGTGGCAATGGCTGCACCCTCATAATAGTGATGTTGTGGAGGACACAACAAACCACCTCAAACTTTGATACACACTCCAGAGAATATTGTAGGGCTCCCCTGCCCTGAGCTGTTCAGGCAGTTAAGCCATTGCACCAGCACGCTGATGGTCTGTTCCACTATGTTTCTGATGGCAGCATAGATTTCATCATACACCCAATATCCAAGACGCATGTCATCATTGTGATGGAACACTCTCCACTTGACTGTGGAGGAGTGTGGCTGCAACAACATTCAGGAAGCTTGGCACCATCCAGGACAAAACAGCCTGCTTGATTGGCACCCCATTCACCACCTTAAGCACTCCCTCTACCACCAGTGCACAGTGGCAGCAAAGTGTACGATCTAAAGATGCACTGCAGCAACTCACCAAACCTCCTTTGACAGCATCTTCCAAACCAGCAAACTCTGGAAGGATGAGGGCAGAAGATACAATGGAACAGCAACAACTGCTACTTTCCCTCCAAACCACACACCATCCTGACTTGGAAATATATCGCCGTTCCTTCACTGTCACTGGATCAAAATCCTGGAACTCCCTTCCTAATAGCACTGTCAATGTACCTGCACCAGATGAACTGCAGCAGTTCAAGAAGACAGTTCACCACAACCTTCCCAAGGGCATTGGGATGGGCAACAAATGCTGGCCTTGCCAGCAATGCACACACCCCATGAAACAAATAGAAAAAAACCAACTGCACATTAATAGAGTGGAACACTTTGCAGTTTCTGTACCTCTCCCTGTTGATGTATGGGGCCTACAGAGCCACTTGTATGCAATTGATAGCTTCCTGCACCCCTCGGGATCCTCCTAGCCTGGCCAAGTCACATGTCCATTCATCCTGCTTCTCTATCCTTAGAGAGAAAGCAATGAAATCGCCTCAGCTTGCATACAGGGCTTCTGTCACCTCTTGGACACAGTGATGGACGATGTACTGGGATATGTTTGCTATGTTACCTGCTCCCATCTGAAA
Source organism: Heterodontus francisci (assembly GCF_036365525.1). NCBI lineage: Eukaryota > Metazoa > Chordata > Chondrichthyes > Heterodontiformes > Heterodontidae > Heterodontus > Heterodontus francisci. The sequence goes on from NC_090393.1 coordinate 15,827,291, forward strand.
GGATCCAATTGCATAGAATTTTAAAGTGACAGTGACCTTGACAGCCACTGGCAGTGCCATCCTTGCTCTGCTGTGAGATGCAGGTCCTGTTGACAAAGGTGGCACAATTCTGTGATCACCTCCTTGGTGAATCTCAGGTAACTCAGGCATTGTTCATTCATTGAGATGGAGGTAGGAGAACTGCTCCCTGAAAACCCGTGGTGAGCAAAGTCTTCTGGGTAGAGCCCCACCTCCTGCTCCCTCTGTGCAAAGCTTGCCCTCTCCGCTCCATTTGTCTGTCATGTTGCAGACCCAGAGGCACTGCAACTAAAGCCCTCATTCCTGTTGCAGACTTGGAGTGGACAGGTCACCAAATCCTCTGCCCTCCTTGTACAGAAGCACCAACTCACCACAACACCTTCAAAAACAATCCACAGTAATTCCACAAACTTTGCAATAGTGGAAGTCAAAAACACTTCACCTGAAAATTGGAAGCTGGCCCTTTAAATGCACTTGTTTGTGGGGTTGGGGGCTTCCTTTATGCACTGAATAAATGTTCAGATGTGAGTGATTAGCACAGGCGTTCACTGGCCCTGCACGTTCCACGGTTCAAAAATGTGCGTCAAATCAGCAGGAACGCCCTTCTCTGCGTGGGGTACTGCGCGAGCCACGCCGGATGTGACCAGACACGCTGTGGGTGGCATTTTCTGCCTTTCGGTCTTCTGTATCATCTCCATCAGCGTTGCTACGGAGCCCAATTCCACAGCCATGTGTGCTTGTAATCTTGGCTGTGTTGATAGGGAAAGATGTTTGGGTAAATTTCCACGCAGCCAATCAGTCGAGCGCGCCTAAGCCAAGAATGAAGGGGCCGGAGCCATTTCACTGTTAAACTGAGGCCCCACCTGCCCTCTGAGGTGGATATAAAGGAACCCATGGCCCTACTTAAAAGGAGAGCAGGGGAGTTCTCCCCAGTGTCCTGGCTAATATTTATTTCCCTGTCAGCATCACATAAACAGATGATCTGGTCATTATCACTTTGCTGTTTGTGGGAGCTTGCTGTGTGCACATTGGCTGCCACGTTGCCTACATTACAACACTTCAAAGGTACATCATTAACGGTAAAACGCTTTGCGGCATCCTGAGGCTATGAAAGGGCGCTATAGAAATGCAAGTTCTTTCTTTCTGTCTTTCTTTCCCCCTCCCAAAATGGCAATTTTGCTGCTATTTACATCCTAAGACCCTGAATTGCATATTACAAGTATCTACTGCCTGAACAAGGAGGTTGTTTCAGCTCCCCAACAGTAGACCGCTTTAAAAATGGCTGCGACTGGAGCATTGCCTTTAATGGGACGGTAAGTTGACTGACCCCATCTTGACACCATTACTGCCTTGTTAAGATCAATTTGGCCAAGTAAAAATCGACCTCGTTGAATGGGAAAAATCTTCCAAAGCGAGAGGGCGGCACAGTAGCACAGTGGTTAGCACCACAGCCTCACAGCTCCAGTGACCAGCATTCGGTTCAGGGTACTACCTGTGCGGAGTTTGCAAGTTCTCCCTGTGACTGCGTGGATTTCCGCCGGGTGCTCAGGTTTCCTCCCACAGCCAAAGACTTGCAGGTTGATAGGTAAATTGGCCATTGTAAATTGCCCCTAGTGTAGGTAGGTGGTAGGAGAATGGTGGGGATGTGGTAGGGAATATGGGGTTAATGTAGGATTAGTATAAATGGGTGGTTGTTGGTCAGCACAGACTCGGTGAGCCAAAGGGCCTGTTTCAGTGCTGTATCTCTCTATGACTCTATGAGAGAGGTGTTACAGATAGAATTGCGAGAGAACTGAAACCCCAGTTCTTTTCCCTTTACTGTCCGTAATTGGTGTGTTTTTAACAAGGAAGATGTGTGTGTTTCTTAACCCCTGAGGGTCTGGCCAATGTGAATGACCAGCAGCACACTTTTCATGGGCTTAAATAAAGAGGGTTATTTTAATCACACATTCACCCCGAAAGTCGAACGCTACGTCACTCACTCACCACTCACACACACACGCTTGAGAAAGAAAGCCGTTAAAAAGTATAGTGCACTTTTACAAATTACAAGCAAAAGAATAGTTTGTAAGTGGGTTGTCTTGGGGAAAAGGCATGCGTTGTGGGCCTGGTGAAGAAGGAGTGTTCACTCCTGAAGTGTAACTAGGTGCAGTCGTATATCGAAGTCAGTGCAGGATTCTCTCAAAGAGAGTGAATTCTCAGCAGGTCATGAGTTAGTTGCTTGTAGTCTTATCACTAGGAGGTTGATTTTCTGTACTGGTGGACTTGAAAAGGAACAGGCTTGGAGACCATAAGATGTTACAGCCTCCAGTTCTTTCAAGGCTTGATGGTACTGGCTTGTCTGCTTGCTGTTTTTTCTGCAGTCTGTATTTTAAAGATTTTTAAAAGGAGACAAATGTGGTTGCCCTACCATGTGACTTCTCACAGTTCCTTTTCCAAATATGTTGGGGATCTGGGTTGATTAGCCCCATCCTGGTTTATTGTTATAAGTCATTCATCTTGAGGAGGGTTAAGGCAACCACCTTCTTTGTTTCAGGAGAAACCCATTCAATTCAGGAATGTCTCCTGATGGTTTCAGGATGGGCGTTGATGACACCTCTTAGTCTGGAAGGTATCTTTTGTCCTTTCAGAGAGTGAGTCAGTTTTTGAATACACAGGTCAGGTCAGCTGACCTTTTGGTGGCCATCTTTGTAGCCCATGTCCACTTTCAATGTCCATTGTGGTTCATTTAAAACAAAAGGAAAATTCAGTTTCATAAGATTCTATGCTGCACACAGTCCATGTTTAAAGTTTTGAATGGGACTTACTGTTACTGGGCACGACAGAGGGAAAATCAGAAGGCAAGTGAACCTGGGTTGTTCTTGAACACCTCTAGTGGCTGGTTTCAATGAGACACAGGCAGGGTTATCAGAGCACTAACAACCGTGCATGTAGCCTGGAGGGGGAGTGGTGGAACTTAAAAGACAGGGAAAAAAATGTCAAATATCATAATGTGTGTGGCAAGGGAGTGGAGGGGAATGGTACTTGAATGGGGTGAACAGTTTTGTGCAACATGACATCCTACAATACATTCCGCAAACTTTTCAGTGCTTACTGCGGTCACAGAGGGATTTTCTGGCCAAGTAGAACAATTTTGTGTTGCAAGCCCCGGAGGCAGTGATAATGCCAATTTCTGAGCAATAACAAATCACTTTGCCCTTTCCTTGACCTACTTAGATCGCTCGTCATGCTTGCTGCTTATGTCACCGCAAGAGACGGTGGCGGATGAACTACACCAATGAAGTACCTGATTTCAGAGCTGGGGAAGGGAGTGGCTGATACCTGACACCAAACCCACAGTGAGGTGAGCCGCAGGTTATAAAGTTCCGAGGCTATTAATTAGGCACCAATGAATGAAAGGCTATGCACTGAACTTGATGATTCAGCTCACCAGAGGAGTTTGTGGCAGGAGGCAGATAAACTGGATCTCAGGACTGGCAAAACTCAGAAATTCATGAGTCTGAATCACTAGGGCAGCTGGGTCTTATTTTGTTAAGCGTTTTTCTCTATGTTCTGTTACCCATCTGTGATTCACTTCAGCAGTGGAGGGAATCCATTAAGTTAGCAATGAGATGTGCAGTTCAGGAGGAGTAGGACGTAACCACGTCAGTGGTTATGCTAACACTCAGCGCACTTTATAGGAAAGGTCCACTGTAGGGTTTATTGGTGGTTTAACACACTAAGCCATGCAATGCCAAAACTCTGCTCTTTTTACCGAACAGTGGAATTTTCACATGAAAAACAATAAATCAAATGAATTAGCAGTGAAGTAACTCACTTGACTCTGAGCTTCAGAATCACCCTGATTGTTCTTTAGGCTGCTATAGACAGTGTAGGTATATTAGGGAGGGTGCATTAATGGGCAACCCTATTTTTCAGCATTTTCAAATAATGACGATTTTGATTTGGGTTGCTTAATGATGCCATTCTTCTCACCCACTACTGTCTTCAGCAGATGAAAGCAGTACAGGTGATCTGATATTTGATCTGATGCTCAAATTGATCTTAATTAGATACACCAAAAGTGGGTTCTATCTTGGCTACAATAATTAATCTGGTACAATAATGGCTCCCACCTCATACCCAGCTCTATCTCTCATTTATTAATTTTGTGAAAGTTCTTCTTTAAAGATGGTGTAATTGCACAATGGCTCAATGGTGCTCTGGCATGATGTAACAGGTGGCATAATTGGCAAAGTGCTGTATCATTACACTGGGTGACAATGGGGCGTAATGCAGGGTTCCTCACTCCTTCATCTGGTTATTCGCCCACACAGGACTGAATTTAACAGCCCCCCCTCCTGACGTCGGGGTACGTGGCGTGGGGAGCTGGAAAATGCCTCCGAGAGAGGGCTGCCACTCACCCTGACGCTGGGAGGGCCTGGCCCGATATTGCTGGCAGCGGCGAGGCCTCGTGGCGGCCCCCCCCCCGCCGCTCGGTGACAGGACCGCCATTTGCATAGTTAAATAAATGTAAATGAGTGCATTCATTAGACTTACATTCCCACCATTTGTCCCGGTGTGATCTTTCCGCTGCTAGCCTGCATTCCCGGGCCTTCAGATCCCCGTCCAGGGAAACGAGAGGGAACACTGTGAGGCAGGGGGAGGAGGTAAGTTTCTCAGTGCGGGATGGGGGAAGGTGGTAGCAGGTTCCAAGAAACATCATTGGTGTAGGGGATGGTGGGAAGGGTCTTAGGTTAAAGTTTCTGCACTTCGTGGGGGTCGGTGGGGGGGGCAGGGGGGGAAGTCAGGTGGACAAGGTAAGTGTTTTGTAGGGGAGAGGGCAAGTAATTCATTTTATGATTATTGGGGGAGGTGGGAGAGGGGGAAAATAAATATATTAATTTTTTTTCACTCATTGATTCTTTAAATATTTAAATATAACGGTAGGACTCAAAGCCCTTTAATAATGGCACCATTGCCGGGGATGGTCAGCCCGCCCCCTCCACATGATCGGGGGGGAGGGTGGGGCAGGCCACCCCGGCTATTTAAATGAGCTGCCACGCTTAGGATCATGGTGTCTCCGCGACATGTGGCCTGCACAGGCAGGCCACCATTGTTTTCGCCCATTGCCAATTTCAGCGGCGCGGGTATAAATTTCAGCCCAGAATCCAAAATATTAGCCATTTTCAATGGAAGTGCCAAGTGAAAATGGGAGCCTTTGGCAGCAGCAACTCTTAACAACCACCTCAAGAGTCACAGAGAGCAATGTATCAGACTGATTTTTACTTTCTTGATAAACATCCTGTTAAAATTAATTCATTGTTACTTTGTAATCCAAATTATGATGACTTTGGGATTGATGTTCCTTTTGGTGGTTGGGGCAGGAATTTCGATGCTTGGGTCTTCTGCTCTTTCTGTGATTTTGTTTGTTTATTTATTTTTATTTATTTAGAGTTACAGCACTGAAACAGGCCCTTCGGCCCACGAGTCTGTACCGACCATCGACCACCCATTTATACTAATCCCATATTCCTACCACATTCCCACCTTTCCTATATTCCCCTACCACCTACCTATATTAGGGGCAATTTATAATGGCCAATTTACCTATCAACCTGCAAGTCTTTGGCTGTGGGAGGAAACTGGAGCACCCGGAGAAAACCCACGCGGTCACACTTGCAAACTCCGCACAGGCAGTACCCAGAATTGAACCCGGGTCGCTGGAGCTGTGAGGCTGCGGTGCTAACCACTGCGCCACTGCGCCGCCCCTTTCTTTGCTGTTTTTGTGTGTTTCTTATTGCTTTGCTTTCCCTAGATTTTTTTTTCGCTTTTCCCCATCCCCCCTTTTGTCCCTGAGATAATGAAGGTGCATTGTTGCAACAAAAATAGGGACTGAGATTCTGAATGATTATAAACAAGACGGTGTAATATCCCAGAGAATCGCTGGATTTCTGCAGAGCAAAGGAATACAGTTGGTTTTCTAGAAGAATATCTCTGTAAAAGATGCACTAATGGGGGTTAATATTCCTGCAAATAGGCTGGAACAGTGAGTACTGATCTCTCCTTGCTATAATAGTGGCATTGTCGCATGTTCAACCTACTCACACTGGGAAACATTCCACTGCTCTTCAAACTAGAGCCATAGGATCTTTTGCATCCACCTGAGAGGGAAGACAGGGCCTTGATTTAATGTCTCATTTGAAAGACAGCACCTCTGACAGTGCAGCTCTCCCTCAGCACTGCACTGGAGCATCATCCTAGATTTTGTACTCCAGTCTCTGGAGTGGGACTGGAACCCACAACCCTGTGCCTCACAAAGGCTAATAAAAACCATGAACAAGCAGCAAATAGAACAAAATAAAGGAAAAACAATGGTACAGAAATAGCCTTAAATTAATCTTCTCACTTTAAATCTATTGTCGCATACAGCTCATCACTCAGCAACTCCGGTTGTTCATTATATATGCACAAAATTTGCACCTGACTCTAACCCAGAGCAATGGTTGGAAAATTAAATAGAAGGTAAAGTTGCATCATTTCTGTATCATTATATGAGGAAGCATCTGCTTGCTCAGGTGGAAACTTCCTGAATTCATTCCTCCAGCCTCCTGGAAATGCTTCAAAGGAGGCTTCAACTCACCTCTACCGGTCTCTGCCTCTTCCCTGTGTTGTTACACCCCATGCATGAACTGTAGCATAACACAAGTTGCCAAGACTGAGAAAGACAAATAGGCAGAAGGAAATAGGGAAATGCAGAGAGGCAAAAAAAGGGAGGATGAGAAAGAGAGAAATAAACAGAGTGAGAAAGGAAGAGAGACAGGGAGAAGGTTGAAGAGAGTACAATAAATGCTATGTAGAGGCAAGTTGCTTTCAATTTGGGAGGGATGTACTTCTTAGGAAGAAGCAGCTGCAGTCATACACACATTCTGCCAACTACTCAGGAGCAACATTGACAGGGGACTTCAGGCAAGTGTGACGTCATCCATTATGGACCCAAGAAAGATAAATTGGATCATTTCCTAAATGGTGAGAAACTAGGGACTGTTCAGCAGCAAAGAGGTTTAGGAATCCAAGTACGCAAATCATTAAAGGCTAGGGGATGGGTAAAAAAGAATCGAAAAGGCAAGTAGAATGCTAGCCTTTAACTCAAGGGGAAGGGGCTGGAATACAAATGAGAGGATGTTATGCTTTAGTTGTATAGAGTCTTGGTCAGACCCCATTTACAATACTGCATTCAGCACCACACCTCAGGAAGGAGATATTGTCCTTGGAGTGGGTGCAGCATAGATCCACCAGAATGATACCAGGGCTTAGAGGTTATGAATACAGGTTGTATAAACTTGGCTAGTATTCCCTTCAGTACAGGAGATGGAGGGGGTGATCTGATCGAGGTGTTTGAATTGTTAAAAGCATGAGGGTAGATAATGGAGAAATTATTTCCTCTGATGGGGAAATCGAGTGCAAGTGGACATAATCTTAAAGGAAGCACTTTTTCACACAAACAGTAGAAATTTGGAATTCTCTCCCCCAAAAGGCTCTGGATGCTGGGACAATTGGAGTTTTCAAGACTGGGATGGATAGATTTTTGTGAGGTATGGGTATCAAAGGATATGGAGCAAAGGTGGGGGTAAATGGAATTGAGATGCAGAGCAGCCATGACCTGGCTGAATGACTGAGCAGGGGATGAATGTTCTACTCCTGTTACTGTGTTCCTACAACTGGCTTCAGTTAGGTGGGTGCAGGCAGAACCTGAGGGAAGGGAGAATTCACTAAAAATAAAACCAACATTTATTGAAATGTATGTACAAACAACGGTGTTGTTTTTACATCAATGAGAAACTATAAAATGATATTTATAACTGTAGTTCCTGGTTATAATAACACACTTTAGAGATATCCTATATAATGAAAAAGCAGCTCAGAAAGTCAGAGCGATCCTACCCAAGAGGCTATGGGCCATTGTTATGCCTCCCCATCCCATCTGCAACCCAGGACCAAGACCATAATCAAAAGAATTGTCTCAACACTCCAAAATGTATAGTTCCCAGTGCAGGCGCAGTCACACCAAGAAACCGCAGGTATCAAAGTACATCTCCTGAAAATTACCATGCAACAAAGTGTACAATGGCTTCACAAAATGTGAACCCTTGTGTTCACACCATAAAATCAATTAAGAACAGGAGGAAAAACAGAGTTGTTCCACATTTCGCAAAGCTTGGCACTCAAACCTGTGATGATTGAAAATGTCTTGGTTGAACATTTAGCCAACTATTATGCACCAGGTCATTGTTGCCCTTAATCCACCTAGTTGTGGGAATCCTCTCCAGCTTTCGAACAGAAGTGGAATAAATGGGGTCGTTGCATCACATTTATATCTGGACAGTTTCTGAGACAGCAAAAGATTCCCATTGTATCTAAATCAATGTTAATGGATTCTCCTAATTCAGGTCAGTCTTAATAAAAAAGGAACCAGATCCTTTCATTATATGTGTCCTGATTAACAAGTCTCTTGACTCATTTTGGTTTCCATCTCAAAATATTTACAAATTCGGCTGTAGATTTTTAACATTAAATATTGAAATGTAACATCAAAGAAATTAATGACGTTACAGTATTTCTCTTTACCCACATTCTCCTGTCAATAAACTAAGAGCAAATATTATTCTCTCTTTGAATATTTAAATTAGAGGGTTAATAGAGTTCTTTGCTTTGTAACTCTGCAACTCATATCCCAAAATGTTCTCATTTAATGATTTATTGATTAATTACTGGTAGAAAGCAACATTTATATCATCAAAGACATAAAAGGTTTCTTTTTAAATGAAAGTCAAACTGTATTTTTACCTTGATCTCCATATTTAACTTCTCCCATTGAAATGTGTTTTATTCTGTCTGTTCCTGGAGTCCTGGAGACTTGTCTGTTCCCAATTCCTTTGGCTTTAGGTATGGGATTGGTCCTAATTGATGGTTTTGGAGCCTTTAGCTATCAGCATTAACAACTGCAGAAATGAAAGAGGTGGGAAACCAAGTTGCCCTACATATCAAATCCCTCCTCTCTTTACTTCATATCGGAGCACAGACGAGAATGAAGCAAAAGAAAAGCAAGTCAATGTGCTTTTCGTCTCAGAAATAGTACAACCTCAAATCTGTCGGGTCATTATTCAATAGGACTGAGACTGGCTGTCCTGCTTAAGCAGTGTAAACTACTTCTGAAATAAAAACTGCATTGTTTAATATGTTTAAATCATTTGCATTCTAATTGCTTTTTTTTTGCGGCTGATAATTCTTGCTCACAAGCTGCAACTTACCCCCTCAACATCTGATTGGTAACATGGATGATAAATGAAAGGTGGGGTTTGCTATATTTTTCAACATTTTTGTACTTTTAATTATTACAGAACGGTTCTATTTGGAGGATTGGGTGCGACGGTGGGTTCACACAGTGGGGTAGGTTTTGCACTTTGTTTTGCCTGGGGATCACTCAATTCTTAGGCACAGAAAAGAGGAAATAATGGCAAAGACACACTGCGCCAAGTGTGCACCTTTACTGCCATAGGGTTCCTCAGCTTACATCAGTGGGCCTGCACCATGAGTAGGCACAGGCCTAGTAGAAGAAATACAACAAGGCCTTCCACCTCAGTTGCCTCTACAATGGACCATTAAATGACCAGGCAGAGAGGAGCTTGAAGAAACCTGCTACTGAATCTTGTGACAGGACCCTGAGGCTGGAGGGTCTGCAGGTATCCCAGGGCAAGTCAAAATATTTAAAAAGGCAGGGAGTTATTGCAAGATTTTCAATTAGCTCCCCTGCCAGCAGTCTTTGGGTCTTGGTGCTAACTATCTGTTGTTCTCCAGCAACAACTAAAGGCCCTGATGTCAGTTGTCAGGAACTAAGGATCCTGTTGCCAACCAAAATCCTGTGTAAGGCTCACCCTGGAGTAAGTTGCTGCTGGGAGTGAGCCTCCACTGGGAGTGAGTCTCTGCGTGGAGTGAGTTTCCACCAGGAGTGAGCCTCCACTGGGAGTGAGCCTCCACTGGGAGTGAGCCTCCACAGGGAGTGAGCCTCCACTGGGAGTGAGCCTTCACTGGGAGTGAGTCTCTGCGTGGAGTGAGTTTCCACCAGGAGTGAGCCTCCACTGGGAGTGAGCCTTCACTGGGAGTGAGTCTCCACTGGGAGTGAGCCTTCACTGGGAGTGAGTTTCCACCGGGAGTGAGCCTCCACTGGGAGTGAGTCTCTGCGTGGAGTGAGCCTCCACTGGGAGTGAGTCTCTGAGTGGAGTGAGCCTCCACTAGGAGTGAGTCCCTGCTGAGAGTGCACCCGGGCCAATCATATAACTTGGGATAAGAAAATGTTGTGCTCCTCTCCACTCAGGATAAAATGTGGACGGTGAGTTAAAGTAGGTTTGGAGCCGCGAGAAGATGCTTGTGAGGACTATCTGCCCATGTAACCTTTCACCTCTGTGGCTGGGGTTGAATCCAGCCCAGACTGATTGGCTTAATGTCTCTTTTTTTTCCAAAAATATACTTTATTCATAAAAATCTGTAAAAAATACATTACGAAACAGTTCAAAACAGTTCCAAGTTGACATTCCAGAAAATGCAAAAGAAATCAGTTTTCTTCAAAAAGAGTGTGAGTTGCCTCACAACCCTTCCATTCCATTTTACATGCAATGTACATTTACATTACACAGCAAAACCATATTTTGGTGTATATAGCCAGAGCGGTTTTACACAGGTTCCAACCTTTCGGTTCACGATGGCGGGAGGACCTTACACAGTGGCCTTCCCCCATTGAGCCTTTGTGGCGTCTGCCCCTTTAGTGCGTCCCTCAGCACATAGTCCTGGACCATGGAATGTGCCAGTCTGCAACACTCGGTCGTGGACAACTCTTTGCACTGGAAGACCAGCAGGTTTCGGGCAGACCAAAGAGCGTCTTTCACCAAGTTGATAGTCCTCCAGCAGCAGTTGATGTTTGTCTCGGTGTGCGTCCCTGGGAACAGCCCGTAGAGCACAGACTCTTGTGTTTCAGAGCTGCTCGGGATGAACCTTGACAAAAACCACTGCATCTCTTTCCACACTTGCTTTGCATAGACACATTCCAGAAGGAGGTGGGCAACCATCTCTTCCCCACCACAGCCACCACGAGGGCAGCATGCGGAGGCAGTGAGATTCCAAGCGTGTAGGAAGGATCTGACGGGGAGGGCTCTTCTCACCACCAGCCAAGCTATGTCTTGGTGCTTGTTTGAAAGTTCTGGTGATGAGGCATTCCGCCAAATGACTTTGGCAGTCTGCTTGGGGAACTATCGAACAGGATCCACCATCTCCTTTTCCCGTAGGGCCTTGAGGACATTCCATGCAGACCACTGCCTGATGGATCGGTGGTCAAAGGTGTTCCTCTGCACAAACTTTTCCACAAAGGATAGGTGGTACAGCACAGTCCAACTGAATGGAGCGTTCCGTGGCAAAGTGACCAGACCCATCCTTCACAACACCGGGGACAGATAGAACCTCAGCACGTAGTGACACTTGGTGTTTGCATACTGGGGCTCTACACACAGCTTGATGCAGCTGCACACGAAGGTGGTCATCAGATGAGGGTGACGTTGGGTACGTTTTTTCCCCCTTATCCAGAGGTTTGAACATTGTGTCCCTTTGGACACGGTCCATTTTAGATCTCCAGATAAAGCAGAAAATGGCTCGGGTGACCTCCATGGCGCAGGAGTGGGGTATGGGCCAAACCTGCGCCACATACAGCAACAACATGAGCGCCTCACACCTGATGACCCGGTTCCTACCCACAATGGAGAGAGATCGCTGCTCCCACATGTTCAGTTTACTGTGTACCCTGGCTACTCGCTCCCTCCAGGTTTTGGTGCACGCCCCGGCCCTTCCGAACCCTATCCCCAGCACCTTCAGGTAGTCTGACCTGACGGTGAAGGGGACAAAGGATCGGTCAGCCCAGTTCCCAAAGAACATGGCCTCGCTCTTGTCGCGATTTACTTTGGTTCCTGAGGCCAGTTCAAACTGTTGCAGATGCTCATCAGCCTGCAAACGGACAACAGATCCGAGCAGAAGATGGTGACGTCGTCTATGTATAGGGAGGCTGTGACCTGAGAGAGGACAGCCCTGTCTGACTCCAGATTGGATCGGGAAACTTTCTGATTCCCACCCATTGATTGAGATGACACTACTGATGTTTGTGTAGAGCAATTTGATCCAATTGCAGATTCCCTCCCCAAACCCCATTTTGGAAAGCACGTCCATCATGTACATGTGTGATATCCTGTCAAAAGCCTTCTCCTGGTCCAAGCTGACTGTATGGGTCCAGTGTGTAATACATTTGGGCAAACTCATCTCAGTCTCCCTAGTGGACACAGACCTACAATAAACTGCCTCTACTTCAGTGCAAATTAGCATTTAATTAGCCACAGATCTAACAGAGACCACGGTGTTCATTGGTGATGGTAGTTCATTAAAGGTGCCGCAATCTCGTAATGCGTGGAGCATCATGACTAGGCACTTCACAGGTCCCCAGCTGACCAGTGCTGTGATTGGTGAAATCAGGCACTAGAATTACCATATGTATTCCATTGGCATATTGAAGCAGTGTTTCAGGTGCCTGGATCAGACTAGTGGCAGAATGTTGTACAATCCAGCAAAGTTCTCAAGGACTGAGGTGATCTGTTGCCTCCTCATGAAGGACCCATGGAAGGCATCAGCCATAGGAGAAAGCAGCAGTAACCTGAAGAAGCTGCAAGAGGACAACACATTGCAAGATATCTTCGTGCCAAACTGACCTGAGAGACCTTCTCGTGCAAAGGGGGGGGGGGTTAAGTTTTAGAATTGAGAGACCCAGTGTAAAAGAGAGATTATAACGGAGAGCTTCACCTCCCAGTGTAAGTGAGAGGGTTTTGTGGAGAACTTATAATGACAGACAAACATGACAGGGAGTGTCGCAACTCAGAGATTTACAATCAGGGTAGGACCTGTAAAAGCGATAGTATGTGTATGATAGATTGTATCACTTAGAGCCTTATAGTGAAGGTTGAATATATTAAATAAAACTTTGATTTGTCTGGGAATACAGCATTCAGTTCTTAAAGCAAACATTCAAAGCACAAGAAAAATATTTACCCAAAGGAACAAGACTTGTTTGCTAAGTGTCAGAGTGCCTGTGTTAAAAAGTAATAAGAGTCAGTCATTGTTTTCCAGCACTTTCATTGAGGTGAATATAACGTGGCTGTACCCCTGGCCTCTGCCTCTCCCAGCTCTGATATTCCTCCACATTCTTGTGGTCACTGGAGAAGAAAGAGTCATGGCAATGCTGAGTGTCTTGCTGCGAGTGACGGTTGAACTAATTTGTTCACTCTAGGTTAAGCTGCTGGAGTTACTGCAAACTGTGTTCTTGAGTGTCCCATTCTATTGAAGCCCACTGTTCCTCCACACTGGAATGTGTGCTAATGATTGTTCTGCATGACAGCCTCTAAGAGATTACCTGAGTTCCCAGGCCTTGTTGAATATATTGCTGAGGCTGCCGTAAATTCAGACCTTCGCTGACGGAAGCTGCAGACAAGGTTTTCCACTGCATGGAGCTGATACAATGGCTCAGCCTCTCACTGTCTTAACCAGCTGAGGCATCAGAGAAGCATCAAGTCCTTTTCTAACAGTTTGCCCATTGTGAAAGTACAAGAGCTTTTGCCACTCAGACTTTTAAAAAAATTATGCAAATTAAACAAAAAGTCTTAACGCTAAAAGGCAGCATCAGGACCAAAAGGTCGTAGAACCTTTGCACAAACTCAGTAAGCCAAGGCTGAAGACGGAGTGGGGAAAAGAAGTAAAATACAAAGAGGAAAGCAATGTGAAGGCACAAAACCGAGGGAAGTGATCAAGAGAAACTCAAAATCCAACCTCCTGTGATACCCGATGATGGGAAGGTGCTACTGCATGAGGTAGTTACAAGAAGGATGTCATCGACTTGCCATTCAAGGGCACTAACATCATAGTTCATCATTGAAGCAAGATTGGGAGGCAATGGAGCTTTTGAAGGTCCAGTGTGAAGCAGACCGGGATTGGAGCAGTGTGAAGCAGGCCGGGATTGGAGCAGTGTGAAGCAGGCCGGGATCGGAGCAGTGTGAAACAGGCCGGGATCGGAGCAGTGTGAAACAGGCCGGGATCGGAGCAGTGTGAAGCAGGCCGGGATTGGAGCAGTGTGGAACAGGCCGGGAACGGAGCAGTGTGAAGCAGGCCAGGATCGGAGCAGTGTGAAGCAGGCCGGGATCGGAGCAGTGTGAAACAGGCCGGGATCGGAGCAGTGTGAAACAGGCCGGGATCGGAGCAGTGTGAAGCAGGCCGGGATCGGAGCAGTGTGAAACAGGCCGGGATCGGAGCAGTGTGAAGCAGGCCGGGATTGGAGCAGTGTGGAACAGGCCGGGAACGGAGCAGTGTGAAGCAGGCCAGGATCGGAGCAGTGTGAAGCAGGCCGGGATCGGAGCAGTGTGAAACAGGCTGGGATTGGAGCAGTGTGAAGCAGGCCGGGATTGGAGCAGTGTGAAGCAGGCCGGGATTGGAGCAGTGTGAAGCAGGCCGGGATCAGAGCACTGTGAAGCAGGCCGGGATTGGAGCAGTGTGAAGCAGGCCGGGATTGGAGCAGTGTGAAGCAGGCCGGGATCAGAGCACTGTGAAGCAGGCCGGGATTGGAGCAGTGTGAAGCAGGCCAGGAGCAGAGCAGTGTGAAGCAGGCCAGGATTGGAGCAGTGTGAAGCAGGCCGGGATTGGAGCAGTGTGAAGCAGGCCGGGATTGGAGCAGCGTGAAGCAGGCCGGGATTGGAGCAGTGTGAAACAGGCCGGGATCGGAGCAATGTGAAACAGGCCGGGATTGGAGCAATGTGAAGCAGACAGGATCGGAGCAGTGTGAAACAGGCCGGGATCGGAGCAGTGTGAAGCAGACAGGATCGGAGCAATGTGAAGCAGACAGGATTGGAGCAGTGTGAAGCAGGCCAGGATCGGAGCAGTGTGAAGCAGGCTGGGATTGGAGCAGTGTGAAGCAGGCTGGGATTGGAGCAGTGTGAAGTAGGCCGGGATTGGAGCAGTGTGAAGCAGGCCGGGATTGGAGCAGTGTGAAGCAGGCCGGGATTGAAGCAGTGTGAAGCAGGCCGGGATTGGAGCAGTGTGAAGCAGGCCGGGATTGGAGCAGTGTGAAGCAGGCCGGGATTGAAGCAGTGTGAAGCAGGCCGGGATTGGAGCAGTGTGAAGCAGGCTGGGATTGGAGCAGTGAGAAGCAGGCCGGGATTGGAGCAATGTGAAGCAGGCCGGGATTGGAGCAGTGTGAAGCAGACCGGGATTGGAGCAGTGTGAAACAGACAGGATTGGAGCAGTGTGAAACAGGCCGGGATCGGAGCAATGTGAAGCAGACAGGATCGGAGCAGTGTGAAACAGGCCGGGATCGGAGCAATGTGAAGCAGACAGGATCGGAGCAGTGTGAAACAGGCCGGGATTGGAGCAGTGTGAAGCAGACAGGATTGGAGCAATGTGAAGCAGACAGGATTGGAGCAATGTGAAGCAGGCCAGGATCGGAGCAATGTGAAGCAGGCCGGGATTGGAGCAGTGTGAAGCAGGCCGGGATTGGAGCAGTGTGAAGCAGGCCGGGATTGGAGCAGTGTGAAGCAGGCTGGGATTGGAGCAGTGTGAAGCAGGCCGGGATTGGAGCAGTGTGAAGCAGGCCGGGATTGGAACAGTGTGAAGCAGACCGGGATTGGAGCAGTGTGAAACAGGCCAGGAGCATAGCAGTGTGAAGCAGGCCAGGATTGGAGCAGTGTGAAGCAGGCCGTGATTGGAGCAGTGTGAAGCAGGCCGGGATTGGAGCAGTGTGAAGCAGGCCAGGATTGGAGCAGTGTGAAGCAGGCCGGGATTGGAGCAGTGTGAAGCAGGCCAGGAGCAGAGCAGTGTGAAGCAGCTGGGAGCGAAGCAGTGTGAAGCAGGTCAGGAGCAGAGCGGAGCAGCGTGAAGTAGGCCGGGATTGGTTAAGTGTGAAGCAGGCCGGGATTGGAGCAGCGTGAAGCAGGCCGGCATTGGAGCAGTGTGAAGCAGGCCGGGATTGGATCAGTGTGAAGCAGGCCGGGATTGGAGCAGTGTGACGCAGGCCTGGAGCAGAGCGGAGCAGCGTGAAGTAGGCCAGGATTGGTTAAGTGTGAAGCAGGCTGGGAATGGAGCAGTGTGAAGCAGACCGGGATTGGAGCAGTGTGACGCAGGCCTGGAGCAGAGCGGAGCAGCGTGAAGTAGGCCAGGATTGGTTAAGTGTGAAGCAGGCCGGGATTGGAGCAGTATGAAGCAGGCCGGGAACGGAGCAGTGTGAAGCAGGCCGGGAGGAGTGTGAAGCAGACCGGGTTTGGAGCAGTGTGAAGCAGGCCGGGAGGAGTGTGAAGCAGGCCGTGATCCGATTGGATTGGGATGTGAAGTGTGTATGAACCGAAGAGGAGGAAGAAGAATCACAGAGTGACATCACAGGACAATGAGTCATGTGGGGTTAGTTTTCTAATTTATAATTTAATCTAAACTAATCAAATAGAAAGTAAGACATGAGAAATTAATTAGTACATAAAATAAAAATTAGAGCCAGTTTGATAAATTATCTTATAATTATAATCAGTGCTTAATTGGTCGATCAGATCGAGGGGATAATATTAAAATTAAATAACAAGTGATAATAACAGCAAAGCAGTCTGATTTTTTTCAATAATTTAAAATCTAAGTTTTTTAGATAATGAGTTAAATAAAAGCTTTGAAGTTAAACTCCATATAAAATAAAGTGACATCAGCCTAGGAGAAGCAGTTGATTTGTGAGTTGCCAGTGAGTCTTTATTTTAGTAGGAAGTTTAATAGTCGAATAAATAGAGGCATGGCAGGGCAGCTCGGTCCTGTGGAGTCCGCATTCTGTTCCATGTGGGAACACCGAACACTGCTCCGATCCCGGCCTGTTTCACACTGCTCTGATCCCGGCCTGTTTCACATTGCTCTGATCCCAGCCTGTTTCACATTGCTCCGATCCCGGCCTGTTTCACATTGCTCCGATCCCGGCCTGCTTCACACTGCTCCGATCCCGGCCTGCTTCACACTGCTCCGATCCCGGCCTGCTTCACACTGCTCCGATCCCGGCCTGCTTCACACTGCTCCGATCCCGGCCTGCTTCACACTGCTCTGATCCCGGCCTGTTTCACACTGCTCTGATCCCGGCCTGTTTCACATTGCTCCGATCCCGGCCTGTTTCACATTGCTCCGATCCCGGCCTGTTTCACATTGCTCCGATCCCGGCCTGTTTCACACTGCTCCGATCCCGGCCTACTTCACACTGCTCCGATCCCGGCCTGCTTCACACTGCTCCGATCCTGGCCTACTTCACACTGCTCCGATCCCGGCCTGATTCACACTGCTCCGATCCCGGCCTGTTTCACACTGCTCCGATCCCGGCCTGCTTCACACTGCTCCGATCCCGGCCTGCTTCACACTGCTCCGCTCCCGGCCTGTTTCACACTGCTCCGATCCCGGCCTGCTTCACACTGCTCCGATCCCAGCCTGTTTCACACTGCTCCGATCCCGGCCTGTTTCACACTGCTCCGATCCCGGCCTGCTTCACACTGCTCCGATCCCGGCCTGCTTCACACTGCTCCGATTCCGGCCTGTTTCACACTGCTCCGATCCCGGCCTGTTTCACACTGCTCCGATCCCGGCCAGCTTCACACTGCTCCGAAACCGGCCTGCTTCACACTGCTCCGATCCCGGCCTGCTTCACACTGCTCCGATCCCGGCCTGCTTCTCACTGCTCCGATCCCGGCCTGTTTCACACTGCTCCGATCCCAGCCTATTTGACACTGCTCCGATCCCGGCCTGCTTCTCACTGCTCCGATCCCGGCCTGTTTCACACTGCTCCGATCCCGGCCTGTTTGACACTGCTCTGATCCCGGCCTGTTTGACACTGCTCCGATCCCGGCCTGCTTCTCACTGCTCCGATCCCGGCCTTTTTCACACTGCTCCGATCCCGGCCTGTTTCACACTGCTCCGATCCCGGCCTGTTTCACATTGCTCCAATCCCGGCCTGCTTCTCACTGCTCCGATCCCGGCCTGTTTCACACTGCTCCGATCCCGGCCTGTTTCACATTGCTCCGATCCAGGCCTGCTTCTCACTGCTCCGATCCCGGCCTGCTTCTCACTGCTCCGATCCCGGCCTGTTTCACACTGCTCCGATCCCGGCCTGTTTCACATTGCTCCGATCCCGGCCCGCTTCACACTGCTCCGATCCCAGCCTGCTTCACACTGCTCTGATCCCGGCCTGCTTCACACTGCTCCGATCCCGGCCTGTTTCACACTGCTCCGATCCAGGCCTGTTTCACATTGCTCCGATCCAGGCCTGCTTCACACTGCTCCGATCCCGGCCTGCTTCTCACTGCTCCGATCCCGGCCTGTTTCACATTGCTCCGATCCAGGCCTGCTTCACACTGCTCTGATCCCAGCCTGCTTCACACTGCTCCGATCCCGGCCTGTTTCACATTGCTCCGATCCAGGCCTGCTTCACATTGCTCCGATCCAGGCCTGCTTCACACTGCTCCGATCCCGGCCTGTTTCACACTGCTCCGATCCCAGCCTGCTTCACACTGCTCTGATCCAGGCCTGCTTCACATTGCTCCGATCCCGGCCCGCTTCACACTGCTCCGATCCCAGCCTGCTTCACACTGCTCTGATCCCGGCCTGCTTCACACTGCTCCGATCCCGGCCTGTTTCACACTGCTCCGATCCAGGCCTGTTTCACATTGCTCCGATCCAGGCCTGCTTCACACTGCTCCGATCCCGGCCTGCTTCTCACTGCTCCGATCCCGGCCTGTTTCACATTGCTCCGATCCAGGCCTGCTTCACACTGCTCTGATCCCAGCCTGCTTCACACTGCTCCGATCCCGGCCTGTTTCACATTGCTCCGATCCAGGCCTGCTTCACACTGCTCCGATCCCGGCCTGTTTCACACTGCTCCGATCCCAGCCTGCTTCACACTGCTCTGATCCAGGCCTGCTTCACATTGCTCTGATCCAGGCCTGCTTCACATTGCTCCGATCCCGGCCTGCTTCACACTGCTCCGATCCCAGCCTGCTTCACAATGCTCCGATCCCAGCCTGCTTCACAATGCTCCGATCCCGGCCTGTTTCACATTGCTCCGATCCCGGCCTGTTTCACACTGCTCCAATCCAGGCCTGTTTCACACTGCTCCGATCCTGGCCTGCTTCACACTGCTCCGATCCCGGCCTGTTTCACACTGCTCCGATCCCAGCCTGTTTCACACTGCTCCGATCCTGGCCTGCTTCACACTGCTCCGATCCAGGCCTGCTTCACACTGCTCCGATCCCAGCCTGCTTCACACTGCTCCGATCCCAGCCTGTTTCTCACTGCTCCGATCCCAGCCTGCTTCACACTGCTCCGATCCCAGCCTGTTTCACACTGCTCCGATCCCGGCCTGCTTCACACTGCTCCGATCCAGGCCTGCTTCACACTGCTCCGATCCAGGCCTGCTTCACACTGCTCTGATCCCAGCCTGCTTCACACTGCTCCGATCCTGGCTGCTTCACACTGCTCCGATCCCGGCCTGCTTCACACTGCTCCGATCCAGGCCTGCTTCACACTACTCCGATCCCAGCCTGCTTCACACTGCTCCGATCCAGGCCTGCTTCACACTGCTCCGATCTCAGCCTGCTTCACACTGCTCCGATCCAGGCCTGCTTCACACTGCTCCGATCCCGGCCTGCTTCACACTGCTCCGATCCCGGCCTGCTTCACACTGCTCCGATCCCAGCCTGCTTCACACTGCTCCGATCCAGGCCTGCTTCACACTGCTCCGATCTCAGCCTGCTTCACACTGCTCCGATCCAGGCCTGCTTCACACTGCTCCGATCCCGGCCTGCTTCACACTGCTCCGATCCCGGCCTGCTTCACACTGCTCCGATCCCGGCCTGCTTCACACTGCTCCGATCCCTCTGGGGAGTGTAGCCAGAGCCAAGTCCCTGGCACCACGGCTGGTTCAGTTGTAAAGGGGCAGGGAAGGAAGAAGATTGTGAAATCAATAGTGATGGGTGATCAATAGTTAGGAGAACAGACAGGCATCTCTGCAGTCGCCGACATGAATCCAGAATTGTGTGTACTTTCCCTGGTGCCAGGATCAAGGATGTCACTGAGCAGCTGCAGGAAATGCTGAGGGGGGAGGGTGAATAGTTAGCGGTCGTGGTCTATATCAGTAGCAGCAACATAGGTAGAAAGAGGGACGAGGTCATAGAGTCATACAGCACTGAAACAGGCCCTTCAGCCCACTCAGTCTGTGCTAACCAACAATCACCCAGTTGTACTTATCCTACATTAATCCCATATTCCCTACCACATCCCCACCAGTCTCCTACCACCAACCTACACTTGGGGCAATTTACAATGGCCAACTTACCTATCAACCAGCAAGTCTTTGGCTGTGGGAGGAAACCAGAGCACCCAGTGGAAACCCATGCAGTCACAGGGAGAACTTGCAAACTCCGCACAGGCAGTGCCCAGAACTGAACCCGGGTCACTGGAGCTATGAGGCTGCGGTGCTAGCCACTGCGCCACTCTGCCAGAGTTTAGGGAGCTAGGAAAGAAACTAGCAAGCAGGATCTCAAAGGTAGTAATCTCTGGATTACTCCCAGTGCCACAAATTAGTGAGTATAGAAATAGGAAGATGAATGCGTGGCTGGAGAGATGATGCAGGAGGGAGGTTTTTAGATTCCTGCGACATTGGGACATGTTCTGGAGGGCATGGAATCTGTACAGGCTGGACGAGTTACACTTTAACAAAGCAGGGACCAATGTCCTTGTGGGGCGATTTGCTAGTGCTAATGGGGAGGATTTATACCAACTTGGCAGGGTTGTGGGAACCAGAAGGTAACATTAGATTGGACAAACAAGGTGCACGATGAATTGGAAGAGACATATAGCAAGGTATTA
Source organism: Heterodontus francisci (assembly GCF_036365525.1). Classification (NCBI taxonomy): domain Eukaryota; kingdom Metazoa; phylum Chordata; class Chondrichthyes; order Heterodontiformes; family Heterodontidae; genus Heterodontus; species Heterodontus francisci. The sequence continues at coordinate 15,848,291 of NC_090393.1, forward strand.
GGTGGTGTCAGAGTAAGAGGGAATTAGGTTTACTGAGCATGTATGTGAATGCACAGTGTGTGGTAAATACGGTTGGTGAGCTGAAGCACAGAGAGCCATGTGAGATTATGATGTCATGGTGATAACGGAGACCTGGATCAAAAAAGGGCAGGAATGGGTACTAAGCTTCAAAGTGTTCAGGAAAGATAGGGAAGGAAAGAAAGGAGGAGGAGTAGCGGTATTGATTAAGGAAAACATTACAGTGCTGGAGAGAGAGGATGCTCTAGAGGGTCAAGGACAGAATCTATTTGGTTAGAGCTATGAAACAATAGAGGTACCATTACACTATTGGGTGTATTCTAAAGGCCACCAACGAGTGGGGAAGATATAGAGGAACAAATTTGCAAGGAAATTACAGAGAGGTGCAAGAATTATAGAGTAGTTATAATAGGGGACTTTAATTATCCTAATATAGACTGGGGATAGCAATAGTGTAAAGGGCAGAGAGGGGCAAGAGGTTGTGAAGAGTGTTCTGGAGAATTTTCTAGATCAGTATGTTTCTGGCCCAAGGAGGAAGGAGATGCTGCTGGATCTGGTTCTTGGGAATAAGGTGGGTCAAGAATGGATCAAGTATCAGTAGGGGAACATTTAGGGGACACTGATCATAGTATCATAAGACTTAGATTAACAATGGAAAAGTACAAAGAGCAATCCAGAGTAAAAATAATTAAGGGGAGAGGGGTGCAGCTTCAGTAGAGAGATTGGGTAGACAAAGCAAAGCCAGAGCTCCCTGGATGATGAAAGAGATAGAGAGGAAGATAAAGCAGAAAAAGGCTGCATATGGCAGATGTCAGGTTGACAAGTGAGAAGCAGGCAGAATATAGAAAGCTAAGAGGGGAAATGAACAAAGAAATAAGAGAAGCAAAGAGAATACACAGGGCCCTGTTCTTTGCAAACAGAAAGAACATGTACACATATCGCGCCTGTTTCAGCTAAATAAATTAAGTGACAGCCATCTGCTGGTTCATTCATCAGGGCAATGCCTTGATCAATCAGAGTCAAGTTGCCCCGTTTAAATTTCAAACAAAGATTGGCAGTTAACTGTCAGTCACCATAAATTTGTGCATTCTCCGTGGCAATGCCTCTACCAATCAGAGTCCACTTGTCAACCAATCAGCACTCTCTTCTCATACAGTATAAATTTGTTGCTTCCCCTTACATTGGTATTCTTGCAAATAGTCCTAATGAGTGCAAGTTGAAAAGCTTTGACAAAATGTTTCTATTTTCAGAAATACTCAAAGAGAAGTATGAGAAGAGACTGTCAGCTAACATAAAAGGGAATCCAAAAGTCTTCTATAGGCATATAAATAGTAAAAGGGTGGTAAAGGGAACAGAGAGGCCAATTAGGGACCAAAGAGGGGATTTATGCCTGGAGGCGGGGGGCATGGTTGAGGTACTAAATGAATACTTTGCATCTATCTTTACTAGGGAAGAAGATGCTGCTCAGGTGCCCAAGTCATAATGAAAGAGGAGGTAGATGAGATACTGGATGGGTTAAAAATTGATAAAGAGGAGGTATTAGAAAGGCTGTACTTAAAGTTGATAAGTCACCAGGACCAGATGAGATGCATCTGATGATCCTGAGGGAAGTAAGGGTGGAAATTGAGGAAGCTTTGACCATAATCTTCCAATCCTCCTTAAATTCAGGGGTGGTGCCAGAGGACTAGAGAATTGCAAATGTCATTCAAAAAAGGGTGTAAGGATCGGCCTGCAGTTGCTGGGCTTGTTAGTTTAACCTCGGTGGTGGGAAAGCTTTTAGAAATGATAATCCAGGACAAAATTAACAGTCACTTGGACAAATGCAGGTTAATTAAGGAAAGCCAGTATGGGTTTGCTAAGGGCAAATTGTGTTTAACTAACCTGATGAAGATTTTTGATGAGGTAATAGAGGGGGTTGATGAGGGTAATGTGGTTGATGTAGTGTACATGGACTTCCAAAAGGCGTTTATAAAGTGTGGCATAACAGACTTGTCAGCAAAGTTAAAGTCCATGGAATAAAAGGGACAGTAGCAGCATGGATACCAAGTTGTTTGAGTGACAAGAAACAGGGTAATGGTGAACTGTTGTTTTTCAGACTGGAGGAAGGTATACAGTGAGGTTCTCCAGGGGTCAGTGTTAGGACCACTGCTTTTCCTGATCTGTATTAATGACCTGGACTTGGGTGTACAGGGCACAATTTCAAAATTTGCAGATGACACAAAACCTGGAAGTATTGTGAACTGTGAGAAGGATAGTGATAGACTTCAAGAGGACATAGACAGGCCGGTGGAATGGGCAGACACATGGTAAATGAAATTTAATGTGGGGAGGTATGAAATGATTCATTTTGGTAAGAAGAATGAGAAGAGGCAATATAAAATAAAGGACACAATTCTAAAGGGGGTGCAGAAGCAGAGGGCCCTGGGGCTATATGTGTACAAATCATTGCAGGTAGCAGAGCATGTTGAGAAAGAGTCTAATAAATCATACGGGATCCTGTTTTTTTTAAAAATAGGAACATAGAGTACAAAAGTAAGGAAGTTATGATAAACCTGTATAAAACACTGGTTCGGCCTCAATTGGAGTGTTGTATCCAGTTCTGGGTGCCACACATTAGGATGGATGAGAAAGCATCAGAGAGGGTGCAGAAAAGATTCATAAGAATGCTTCCAGGGATGTGGAAGTTCAGTTTTGTGGATAGGTTGAAGAAGCTGGGGCTGTTCTCCTTGGAGAAGAGAAGATTAAGAGGAGATTTGATAGAGCTGTCCAAAATGGTGAGGGATCTGGACAGAGTAGATAAGGAGAAACAGTTCCCGTTTGTGGAAGGATCGAGAACCAGAGGAAACAGATTTAAGGTGATTGGCAAAAGAAGCAGCAGCGACATTAGGAAACACTCCTTTCCACAACCAGTGGTTAGGATCTGGAATGCACTGCCTAAGAGTGTGGTGGAGACAGATTCAATTGAGGCTTTCAAAAGAGAATTGGATAATTATCTGAGGAGAAACAATTTGCAAGGCTATGGGGAAAAGGCATGGGAGTGGGACTATTTGAGATGTTCTTGCAGAGAGCCATCACAGACACGACAGGCTGAATGGCCTCCTTCTGTGCTGTAACCATTCTATGATTCTACAGTTCAACCAGTCAAAGCTGCGACTGCCTTTTTTATGCATGTTAACTGCAGCAGCTGGCACAGTTTTACATCTGGCTCCAGACTGACCCAGACCCTCGAAAGCCATTTCCCCATGGTTATTATGAGGTGTGGTTAGTCATTGCCAGGAGTCAGGTTGGTTCTGTGGAAGCACGGTCACCACAGGGTCAGATTCCCAAACCCAACTCCACCTCCCCAACCACAGAAAATAACCCTTGAATTTTCCACGCTCACAAATTTTAGATCCGCTGCAAAATTGCATTTTTATGTACTTGCGTTTCTTCTTCCAGTATGAGTGATGTTGAATAAACCTCCAGGTGGTTACAAGCTGTTGTCCTGTGCTACATTCTCAGCATAACCCAATGGTCGGGCCTTTAGGTTTAGTTTCTCATAAGGCAAAAAAAAGGGGGGACAAGTCATGAAATATGATCCCAAAACACTTGTGAAAATAAAACAGAATTTAGCTTATTCTGTCACCGTAAAGCACTGGCTATGATCCAAGGCCTATATTCAGGGCTGTTTTTGATATGTTGGTTGGTTTAGGGGTTCTCAATATATTTGGGGGCTGTGTTAGTTTATTTGGAGAGTTCACGAGCTTTCGCACACCCTTGATATTCCGTCATCATAAAATTCCTTTTGTACCATCACTGAACATAGATGTTTTAATTTGGAGCTACTGTTGTTTCAGGAGCTCCCTGTAAGCCTCCAATTTAGGAACTCCATATGAAGTAGATGAGGAGGTATGAGTGAGGCTATCCACTTTAGTACATCAGTTCCCACATTGGGTATGTTCTTGTGCCAGTCCCCACTATACCACCCTGGATTTCCCCATTATTTTCAAGTTTCTGCCTCGTAATAGCAATAAAACGGTGGGTGAACCGAAAATCTAAAGCTGGAAGTGATGTGGCCTCAGATTTTCCTTTCTCATCTCTGCTCCCCTCATCTCCAATGAATTGGCCAGGTGAGGATCTGGCTGTAAACATATGTCCTATTGCTATGTGTGATACACAGAGTGCTGGAGCAAGTAATGTCTGCATGGTTTCATATTAATGGAAACAGTGGAGATGCAGTTCACAGAAACGTCCCAGGATCAGAAATATCTAGCAACCTTGAAGGTTGACTGCCATCTAAAATGTTTCAGCTCTCCCACCCACTAACTGCCCGCACACCACTGAGCTGTTTGGCATAAAGATTTGTTTGTATTCAACTGTCTGACAAAATGAGAACATTGAGTAACATTTCATTTGATCCATGCTGCACAATTTGTCCCTGATTGGACTACACTCATTTAGAATGAACTTTGAACAGCTTCAAACTATCGGCAAGTGTTTTCCTGAGGCAATGGATAGTAAGGCTTGAGGTGAGGAAATCAGAGGTTTCTCATTCTCTCACTCTGTGACAGTCTCTCTCTCCCTCTCTTTTTTGACCGTTATATCTCTGTGTGTAATCACTTCTTGTGCCTATTGTAAATACCCTGACCCACCATCTGTCTGGTATCTGCACAGTCCCAGAGGAAACCAGTACGTTGTAAAATCCTGATCCCTAAAGGATTAACCCACACTTCCACAATTTAACGACATATTTAACACAAAGAAATATATTAAAAGCTACAGTGTCTGAAGCATCCCAGGAAAAAACAAATTTCCATTAAACCGCAGTGAAAAAAAATCAGTTGATGGTCACAGAAGCAGAAAGCAACACCTAGCCCCTGAGAACCTGCATTAAACTGTTTTCAAACATAACCTGCAGGAAATTCATTAAAGCAGACTGTGCCCGTGCTATTTTCCATCTAGATTTGTTTTAAATGTCAGACTCCAAGATGCAAAACGTTCCAAAGTATTTATGGAAAAAAAAAATTCAACAGTAATATCAAGTTAACACTTGTAATAAAAGGAGCACCTGGTGTTACAAACATACGACATACAAATTAGGAGCAGGAGTAGGCCACTCGGCCCCTCAAAGTCCAGAATACTGCAGATAAACACTGGTTGATTTATGGACAGTTGATATGGAAAAATTGAATGGGAAATGTTGACAGAACAATTTACGACAATGAATGCACAAATGTACAAATGACCATATGAATTAGGAGCAAGAGTTGGCCACTCGGCCCCTCGAGCCTCCTCCGCCATTCAACAAGATCATGGCTGATCTGATTGTAACCTTAGCTCCATATTCCCGCCTACCCCCGATAACCTTTCACCCCCTTGCTTGTCAAGAATCTATCTAGCTCTGCCTGAAAAATATTCAAAGACACTGCTTCCACTGCCTTTTAAGGAAGAGAATTCCAAAGACTCACGACCCTCTGAGAGAAAAATATCTCCTCATCTCTGTCTAAATGGGCAACTCCTTATTTTTAAACAGCGACTCCTAGTTCTAGATTCTGCACAGGAGAAAACATCCTTTCCACATCCACCCTGTCAAGATCCCTCAGGATCTTATATGTTTCAATAAAGTCACCCCTTACTCTTCTAAACTCCAGCGGATACAGGTCTAGCCTGTCCAACCTTTCCTCATAAGACAACCCACCCATTCCAGGTATTAGTCTAGTAAACCTTCTCTGAACTGCTTCCAATGCATTTGCATCCTTCCTTAAATAAGGAGACCAATACTGTACACAGTACTCCAGATGTGATCTCACCAATGCCCTGTATAACTGAAGCATAACCTCCCTACTGTTCTATTTAATTCCCCTCGCAATCAATGATAACATTCTATTAGCTTTCCTAATTACTTGCTGCACCTGCATACTAATCTTTTGCAATTCTTGCACCAGAACACCCAGATCCCTCTGCATCTCAGAGCTCTGCAATCTCTCACCTTTTATATAATATTTTATTCTTCCTGCCAAAATGGACAATTTCACATTTTCCCACATTATATTCCATATCATGAAGACCCCCACCTGCCAAGAATAAGGCATATTAATTTCATCACATGAACATTAATTTTAAACTGTTGCTGGAGTAGACAGATGACTTGTTTACAGAGATCAGCAGTGACTGTAAAAAAAATTACATTCTAACAGACAGTTGCCTAGGAAGTGACAATGGAAAGTGCTCACTGATTCAATTAACAGAGATTGGTCTGGGCAATGGTGATCCACACCTTGTCGGTGTAAGAGACAGCACTACACCTCCCCCCCACCGAGAGTTTTGGAATCCACAAATGCAGCAGTTTGTTAAAAAAGCAAGTCACATGACTAACCTATTGGTCCAGGTCTGGTTTTGAACTGCTCACAGGACAGCTTGGGTCAGACTGCAGATTGCAACTGAACTTGGAAGAAGAGAGCCTCCCTCTCTCTCTCTCTCTCTCTGTCTCACTAATCTCCAGATCCACTGAAGTCACTTAAACCTCAAGAGACAAAAGAGTCCTACATCGAAACAAGTTTTAAAGCGTGCACTGGGCCCCAACTAAACGGCAAGACTTAGCGGCAACCAAAGACTCTACATTGAACTCAAAGGACTGTAAATAGATCCCAGCTATTGCCTCAAACATTTCCCCTTTATTCTTCCGAAGAAGGGTCACTGACCCGAAACGTTAACTCTGCTTCTCTTTCCACAGATGCTGCCAGACCTGCTGAGTGATTCCAGCATTTCTTGTTTTTGTTTCAGATTTCCAGCATCCGCAGTATTTTGCTTTTATTATCCCCTTTATTCTTTCTACTTCTGTCTCTATCTGCGTGTGTGTTTATTGCGTATGCATGCTAGCGTGGTTGCGTCGTGTATTCATAGTCATTACCCGAATTAGAGTTTAAGATGAATAAATTTCCACCTTTCTTGTTTAAATCTAAGAAAACCTGTCTGATTGATTTCTTTGCCTTGCAATTCGAGAGCAGTGAACAAGGATTCGCTGAAGGGGAGCTAAAAACAGTGTTTTAAAAATTAAACCCTGTTACAGTTAAACCAGGCAAAAGTTGAGAGGGAACCCCCAGACCCCTTTCTCACCTGGTCGTAACACTCCATTTGCCTGATCATTGTCCACTCACTTAACCTATCTATATCTATTTGTAGCCTCCTTATGTCCTCTTCACAACTTACTTTCCAATCTATCTTTGTGTCCTCAGCAAATTTAGCAACCATACCTTCGGTCCCTTCATCCAACTCATTGAAATAAATTATAAAGATTTGAGGCCCCAGCATTGATCCCTGTGGTACACCACTTGTTACATCTTGCCAACCAGAAAATTACCCATTTATGCCTACTTTTTGTTTCCTGTCAGCTGGCCAATCTTCTATCCATGCCAAAATGTTACCCCCCACATCATGAACTTTTATTTTCCACAATAATCTTTGATGTGGCACCTTATCAAATGCCTTCTGGAAATTTAAGTACAGTACATCCACTGGTTCCCCTTTATCCACAGCAAATGTTACTTCTTCAAAGAACTCCAATAAATTGGTTAGACATGATTTCCCTTTCACAAAACCATGTTAACTCTGCCTGATTACCTTGAATTTTTCGTAGTGCCCTGCTATAACATCTTTAATAATAGCTTCTAACATTTTCCCTATGACAGATGTGAAGCTAACTGGTCTGTGTTTTCCAACTTTCTGCCTCCCTCCCTTTTTGAATAAAGGAGTTACATTCACTATATTCCAATCGAATGGAACCTTCCCCGAATCTAGGAAAATTAAAACCAATGCATCAACTATTGCACTAGCCACTTCTTTTAAAACCTAGGATGAAACCCATCAGGACCTGGGGATTTGTCTGCCCACAGCTCTAACAATTTGCTCAGTATCACTTCCCTGGTGATTGTAATTGGCTTGAGTTCTTCCCTCTCTTCCATTTCCTGATTTACAGGTATTTATTTTATATTTATTTAGAGATACAGCATTGAAACAGGCCCTTCGGCCCACTGAGTCTGTGCTGACCAACAACCACCCATTTATACTCTTCTTCTTCTTTGGCCTCCTTGTCTCGGGAGACAATGGGAGGTGGTCAGTGGTTTGTGGAGCAGCGCCTGGAGTGTCTATAAAGGCCAATACTAGAGTGACAGACTCTTCCACAGGTGCTGCAGAAAAAATTGGTTGTCGGGGCTGTTACACAGTTGGCTCTCCCCTTGCGCTTCTGTCTTTTTTCCTGTCAACTGCGAAGTCTCTTCGACTCGCCACACATTAGCTCCGTCTTTATGGCTGCCCGCTAGCTCTGGCGATCGCTGGCAACTGACTCCCATCACTTGTGATCAATGTTACAGGACTTCATGTTGCGTTTGCAGACGTCTTTAAAGCGGAGACATGGACGGCCGGTAGGTCTGATACCAATGGCGAGCTCGCTGTACAATGTGTCCTTGGGGATCCTGCCATCTTCCATGCGGCTCACATGGCCAAGCCATCTCAAGCGCCGCTGATTCAGTAGTGTGTATAAGCTGGGGATGTTGGCCGCCTCGAGGACTTCTGTATTGGAGATGCGGTCCTGCCACCTGATGCCAAAGATTCTCCGGAGGCAACAAAGATGGAATGAATTGAGACGTCGCTCTTGGCTGACATATGTTGTCCAGGCCTCGCTGCCGTAGAGCAAGACCCATTTATACTAACCCTACATTAATCCCATATTCCCTACCACATCCCCACCATTCTCCGACCTACACGAGGGGCAATTTACAATGGTCAATTTACCTATCAACCTGCAAGTCTTTGGCTGTGGGAGGAAACTGGAGCACCCAGTGGAAACCCACGCAGTCACAGGGAGAACTTGCAAACTCCACGCAGACAGTACCCAGAACTGAACCCAGGTCACTGGAGCTGTGGTGCTAACCACTGCGCCCCTGTGGGATGTTACTTGTATCCTGTATGGAGAAGACTGATGCAAAATACCTTTTCCATTCATTTCTTTATTTTCCCTTATTAATTCCCCAGACTCACTTTCTATAGACCAGTGCTCACTTTGTTAACTCTTTTTAAAATATCTATAGAAACTCTCATTACCTGTTTTTATATTTCCAGCCCTTTTTATTAACCTTTTAGTCATTCTTTGCTTTTTCTTTTTAATATTCTGTCCAATCTTCTGACCTACCACCCATCTTTGTGCAATTATATGCTTTTTCTATGATTTTGGTACTATCTTTAACTTTTTTAGTTAACCACAGATGGTGGGTCCTCTCTTTGGAATTTTTCTTCCTCATTGGAATGTATCTATTCTATGTATTCTGAAATATCCCCTTAAATGTCTGCTACTGCATTTCTGTTGACCTATCCTTTAACCTAATTTGCCAGTTCACTCTGCTTTCATGCCCTCATAATTGCTCTTATTTAAGTTTAAAAAACTAGTCTTAGAACCACTCTTCTGTCCCTCAAACTGAATGTAAAATTCAATCATATTATGATCGCTGCTGCCTAAGGGTGCCTTCACTATGATAATTATAAATGTTCACAGCAAAATGTGACCAAAAATTCTGCCAACAGAAAGGGAAATTAGCAGACTGGAAGTTGTGGGCCCTATGCAAAATTTTTAATAATTATATTTGTAAAATATTAGTTGATATGCTGTGGCAATACACATGGGGAGTGAAAACCAAATGTAGTTTCAAGGTGAAAAGGAGTTAAGAGGATAGAGGGGGAATTTGGACCAGAATGGCAGATGTAGTTCAGTCCCTATTTTAAAGTCATACACATTCAAGTTCACTGATGACACAAAACTAGGTGGGAATGTGTGTTGTGAAGAAGATGCAAGGTGCCTTCAAGCGGATTTGGACAGGCTAAGGACAGGGCAAGAACATGGCAGATGGAATATAATGTGGAAAAATGTGAGGTTATCCACTTTGATAGGAGGAATAGATGTGCAGAGTATTACTTAAATGGTGAGAGATTAGAAAGTGTAGATGTACATAGGGACCTGGGTGTCCTCGTCAATAAGTCACTAAAAGCTAACATGCAGGTGCAGCAAGCAGTTAGGAAGACTAATGGTATGTTAACCTTTATCGCAAGAGGATTTGAGTACAGGAGGAATGAAGTCTTGCTTCAATTGTATAGAACCTTGGTTAGACTGCACCTGGAGTACTGTGTGCGGTTTTGGTCCCCTTACCTTAGGAAGGATATTATTGCCATAGAGGGAGTGCAATGAAGGTTCACCAGACTTGTTCCCGGGATAGTGGGACTGTCCCATGAAGAGAGGGGAGGTGGTGGCATAGTGGTATTATCACTGGATTAGTGACCCAGGGTATTGCTGTGGGGATATAGGTTCAATACCCACCACAGCAGAAGGTGGAATTTAAATTCAATTAATGAATCTGGAATTAAAAGCTTGTCCAATGATAACAATGAAACCATTGTCATAAAAGCCCATCTGGTTCACTAATGTCCTTTAGAGAAGGAAACCTGCTGTCCTTACATGGCTGGGGAGATGTAACAAGGAAGATGATAGAACATATAAGAGAATGGGGAGGGGTGACCAGAAAGCTTTATTTTAGATTTAATGTAATGAAAGAAGTTTAATTAGTCACATCTTTGAAATGCAAGTGCACATTCCATTTCCCCAGGAATAAATTTGTGTGAACACAGGAAACATTTTGAACCATATCTACGATAATCCTTAAATACTCCCTTTTTTAACTAAAAAAAATCTTTAGTGTGAATTTCATCTTTACACAGCTTCTTATGGCATACAAGCCTACAGATGTAATTTATGCCATCTAGCACTTAAATAATTGCTTTTTATTGAAATCTTTTATATACTTCATGCCAGCACCTTACCTGGGTGTCCTGATTTATGAGACAGTACATAACATATACTACCCAAAAATGTGAAATAATCAACTACCAGTTAATGCTGGATAAGCTTGCAATTGTAAGATCACAATTTATACCATATGATGCTCATGAAATGTTGCTTCTGATTGTGCTGGCAGTCATCAACTTAGAGAACATGCACCTAAATGCTGTAACCGGTAAGGCTCTGGACCAGGTGCTGGAAGGTGGGATTAGATTGGGCGGCTCGTCTAGTCTGCCCCCACGGACATGACGGGCTGAATGGCCTCTTTCTGTGCCGTAATTTTCCTATGGTTCTATTTCTATGGTCTACATGTGACTCCAGATCCACAGCAATGTGGTTGACTCTTAAATGCCTTCAGTGGGCAATTAGGGATGGGCAGCAAATGTTGGCCTAGCCAGCGATGCCCACATCCCAGGAACGAATTTTAAAAAAAAAAGACTGGGAAAACTGGGCCTGTATTCTCTCGAGTTTCGAAGAATGAGAGGTGATCTCATTGATACCTACAAAATACTTAAAGGGATAGACAGGGTAGATGCAGCTAAGATGTTTCCCCTGGTTGGGGAGTCTGGAACCCGTGGACACAATTTCAAAATAAGGGGGAAGCCACTTAGGACCGAGATGAGGAAAATTTTCTTTACTCAGAGGGTTGTGCATCTTTGGAATTCTCTACCCCAGAGGGCTGTGGAAGCTCAGTCATTGAGTATGTTTCAACCAGAGATTGACAGATTTCTAAATACCAGTGACATAAAGGGATATGGGGATAGTGTGGGAAAAAGGCATTGAAGTGGATGATCAACCATGATCATATTAAATGGTGGAGCAGGCTCGAGGGGCTGAATGGCCTACTCCTGTTCCTATGTTCCTACATTCTGTCTTTATTTTTAAATAATAATTTGTCAAGACTTATGTTAGATTGAGAAGCAGATCTGGTTGTAACATTGGTGATTTTCTGCAGTAGTGACTGAGGAGTTGAGAGAGGCAAGAGTGCGAGAGCATCACCATGGGGGCGGGGGGGGGGGGGCAGGCTTATAATTACAGCATGACAAATTTACATAAAGACTTGTATTTATATTCAAGTATATAAATATTTATATATGCACTGATGACGTCCGCGATCGCTCTGCGCATGCTCTGCGTTGTCAGGAGTCACTTTGTATTTATATAGTGCCTTTTACAACCTCATGACATTCTTTATAGCCAGTTAAATACTTTTGAAGTTTAGTCAATAGTGAAATGTTGAAAAGTTTCCACCATAAATGTGAACAGAGGAATTTATAATGCCATTCCTAATATATTATTTACATATATTTCTCTCCTTACTGTTCTGTAATACTACTACATCATTTTTTTAAATTCCTAGAGAAAACTTCCCCTTTGTTAATGGGCTGTGAGGCAGTTTGTAGAGTACAAAGGTTGACCCAATCATTATTCCCTCTTTCAGTTGGATACCACTTAATCCAAAGTCTCCTTTTCAGTCAACCAAATGCCTGAAAACTGACATTGCTACATCATGGATACAACCAGGCCCTTCTTCAATGCAGTCAATTGCACCAAACCTAAGTAGGCAGCAGCCAAATGAGAAAACTCATTGGGTTTCCTTAACTAAGTCCAACTGTGTTTGGATGTGTCAACATGTTTGTGGTGCCACAATAGTTAGTACATTGTTTTACAGACCTATCAACTTTCACTCATTTGGGTTTGAGAATGTAATCAGTTAGGATGTACCTCCTTCCAAATAAAGAAAGCTCCCTTTATTTAAATAGTTGCATTCTCAATAACTCTTTGTGATCATATAAATCTCACTCCTAACATTTCCTCAATATCAGCCAATCTGGTAAAAGATCTCATGATTTAAAGTTGTCTATAGTCTGTCTTATTTTACCATTAAGCTGATTGGGAAAAAATATCATTAAAGTTATAAACAAAAATGAAATCTTCATTCTTTGCAGAGTTGCTAACTCTCCAAGCAATGGACCACCACTATATTTTACTTTATAATTTATACTTCCGAATTAACCTGTAGATAAGTGACAGAGGCAGCAGTGAAATGTCAAGTTAATAGATCGGTGCGTGCAATGAGTTTTCGAACCTGACATCATGGCGAGAAGCCAAATGGAAGTAAATGTCCTCTGTCCTGGGAGACAGAGGAAGGTGTTCCAACCCAAGCCATCATGGTTAGTTGATATATCACAGTGACCAGCAGCGAAGCAGCAATGGCAGAGTTCGGTGACCTGCTCCATTGATAGGGAATCCTCTGGTTTAAATTGGGAAAGAACAATTTGCGAATTGGCCGTTCATTTTACACTTTGCCCGATTTTTTCCCCCATCAAAATCACCAGGTTTATACTTTCACTCCAGTACAGAACACATATACAACAACAAGGGGCATCCCTCTCTCTTTCTACCATCCTAAACAGATCCAAACAAATATAGATTCTGGTCCATCCAGAAGTTTGTACAGTCTATTTCCTTCATGGGCTGTGTCTGTGCTTCTGTACCAGATGTCAGTTTTTAATCGTAAAGGAAGGAGAGTGGCTTAGGGTTTTGTTGTATAATATTTCCCTATAATAGGAGTCTCATTCCATTCAACTTACAGTATGAAACTGGAACCAATGGTTCACTGTTTCCAAGGTACTGTAAGTATATTCTGCTTGATTGATTTAATTTATAAGAACCTTGTTAATCTAACAGTTTTTGACCATTCAAAAGGGTGAATTAAATTGAACATTTTTACCATGATCGACTTTCAAACTTTCTTGTTCTTTGCCAGATAAAGCACTGGATTGGTTAATTATACTCGGCGACAAAAAGACCTGTTGGTTGTTCACAGAATGGCATTGATGTTACTTGTGGAAGAGGCTGTGAGGGTGATAGATATCAATGCTGGTCCTAAGGAAGAAAAGTGGGAAGAATTAATTTAACAATATCAATATCAATGGGAAAATATAATGTGGGAATTTATTAACTTCTTTTTCTGACTTTTGAATAATTAAGGTCTGGTCACTAGCATATGTTCTGTGCAAGGCAGTGATTAAAATCCATTGTCTTTCTGAGAACACACAGTCCAGCCTGTGTGTAATGCTGCATGTAACATGTTTGCAGCCCTATATTCAACACTATATCATGTGTATTATCATGTATGTAACATTCCACTGTGTTCCCCTGTATGTAACATGCTACCATGTGTTATCGTGTAACAGGGCACAGTGGTGCAGTGGTTAGCACTGCAGCCTCACAGCTCCAGGGACCCGGGTTCAATTCTGGGTGCTGCCTGTGTGGAGTTTGCAAGTTCTCCCTGTGTCTGCGTGGGTTTTCTCCGGGTGCTCCGGTTTCCTCCCACATGCCAAAGACTTGCAGGTTGATAGGTTAATTGGCCATTATAAATTGCCCCTAGTATAGGTAGGTGGTAGGGAAATATAGGGACAGGTGGGGATGTGGTAGGAATATGGGATTAGTGTAGGATTAGTATAAATGGGTGGTTGATGGTCGGCACAGACTCGGTGGGCCGAAGGGCCTGTTTCAGTGCAGTGCTGTATCTCTAAACACCACCATATGTGTTCTCATGAATGTAACATGCCATGTGTGCTTTCATATATGTAACACACCACCATCTTTGTATTTTCCTACATGCCAGTCTCCACCCTATGTGCTATCAAAAGAACAAAGAACAGTACAGCACAGGAACAGACCATTCGGCCATCCAAACCTGCGCCGATCTTGATGCCTGCCGAAACTAACACCTTCTGCACTTCCGGGGCCCATATCCCTCTATTCCCTTCCTATTCATATATTTGTCAAGATGTCTCTTAAACGTCGCTATCGTATCTGCTTCCACCACCTCCCCTGGCAGCAAGTTCCAGGCACTCACCAGCCTCTGTGTAAAAAACTTGCCTCGCACATCCCCTCTAAACTTTGCCCCTCGCACCTTAAACCTATGTCCCCTAGTAACTGACTCTTCCACCCTGGGAAAAAGCTTCCGACTATCCACTCTGTCCATGCCGCTCATAACTTTATAAACCTCTATCATGTTGCCCCTCCACCTCCGTCGTTCCAGTGAAAACAATCCGAGTTTTTCCAACCTCTCCTCATAGCTAATGCCCTCCAGACCAGGCAACATCCTGGTAAACCTCTTCTGTACCTGCTCCAAAGCCTCCACGTCCTTCTGGTAGTGTGGCGACCAGAATTGCACGCAATATTCTAACTGTGGCCTAAGGTTCTGTACAGCTGCAACATGACTTGCCAATTTTTATACTCTATGCAAACCTCTATCCTGTGTGTAACACACTGAAGTCTGTGTGTTTTGCTAAATGCAGCCTCTCTGGGCCTTCACATTAGCCTATATATATAACACAAGGCTGATGTACTAATTTCAACACGTTGCAGCAGTCTGCATTCCCATCACTGGGTTCAGATGCTCTACAAACCTCCAATTTTTATTTTGGTTGTTGAATCCACTCTAAATTCAGCCTGCATGCGCATAATTGTCTTAAAGTCACAGCCTGTCGTTACTTAGCTGGTGGCTGTACCTTCCCCAATGGCTGGTGAAAGCTCTGTGAAAACCAATCTATGATTGTGAAACCACTGCACTGATGACGCAGCAGTTCAGATGCTGCGGCCACCAAAAAGCCAAGAGTGATTCCCAGTTCCAGCCAGGAAGCTCACATCATTGCTGCTGGAGGCTGCAGGGTTCCCAATCCCGATTGACCTCCAGTAATCCCCATGCTGTAAGCATGCCTCATATCGACATAGGTGTGCACAGAAATGTGGTCGGTTGTAATGCCATTCCTGGTCCAATGGCCTACCAACAAGTATTGTCAGAAATCACACAAAGCCACGTAGGTGGAGTCCACCTATACCCAAAGTTTAGAGGCGGATTTGGCCATGGTCGTGGACAACCTCAATAAATGTGTGCAATTTGTTATCTAAAATAAAGTCAATTGAAATACATTAAAAAAAGGAGAGATTTAATTCATTCAGAGCAGGAAGGGAGAGAACACAGAAGAGGGGGAATAAGAAACCCTTTGCATTTGTGTACAAAGCAATAACTTCAGGAAGGCATTTACTGAACCAACTCACATCTCAAAACACAACACAGAAACTTCAATTGGAGACGAAAGCTACGAATTCTGGAGCGAAAAAAGTCAAGAAATGTAATTTGTATTATCACTGAGACGCAATGATAACACGAGGTCCATATGCAAGCGCAAAATAATTTGGGAATCAAAGCGAAGTATGTTTAATTGATATAAATTGGCTTGATTTTGGGATTTTTTTGTTCACAGCTTGTTTCTGACCTGCTGTATCTGGTCATCATTTAAGAAACAGGTGCTGGAGTTACCGAGATGCATTGTTTCGGTTTAAAAGTTCCTTGTCGATGTTTTATTCCTGATTTAGTTCCCCCCCCCCCCCCGCCCTCTCCCTCTCCTTGCCCCTGTTATTGCACAAGAGACTGATGTTATTTCAGCCGCGCCACTCGGGCCGCCTTTCCCGCGAAGACACTGAGAGCCGGGAGGAGGCGCGGGTAGAGCGGCGGGGAAGAGAGTGGGAGAGGAGATGCAGCAAGAGGCGGACTCTGTGTGTGTGTGTCTGTTAAAAGTACAATCCCCACAGCAGCAGCCAACGGATTCATTCAATCAGCAGCACCAACTGTCATAAGAGAGAGAGAGAGAGAGTTCCAGGACCAGGGAGAGAGCAAACTCAAAGCAGCCTGAAAAAATTCCCAACAAAAACAGATCCCAGGAAAGGGGGGGGGGGGGGGGGGGATTTTGGAAGTATCTAGATTTACATTTTGATTGTAAACCAGCTTTTATTTTCAGGTGCAAGGCAGGCCGGGCCGTCCAGAGCCTCTGGCAGCCAGTCCGGTGAAGTTTGCAACTTGCAAAAGAAACTTTGAAAACTTTTTTTTTGTCGTGGTTTGGATTCGTTTAAGGCAAAAAAAGGATTCATCTGCATCTAAGTTTCTGTCTATAAAGAATCTAACCCTGCCGCAGGATCGACTCGGGATGGAATAGGAGGTGGAGAAAGCCATGGAATTGATCGTAAATCTCTGACCCCGATCCGACTAATCGATTTCTCTTCCTTACCCCTCCCCCCCACCAGCAGGCTGCGCGCATGCGCCAGGGAAGCTGCCTGCCAGCGCCGGGAAATTTAAAAACCGTTTGTGTGGATTCAAAAATTCAAAGAGGAGTTCGGAGCAATAGGAAAATCTCAGCAGGTACAGACATCTATTCAGTAACTTTCTGCCCCTCCAAAAAAAAAAGACAAATCTCTCGAGCTGCATTGCATTAAATAAGGAGGGGGTTTCAATTCTGATTTGCAGTTTTTCTAAATGCAATTTAAAACTTTTTTTTGGAGATATGTTTATGTGCAGTTTCGAACGAATAGTTAGAAAAACCCAGCAATGCCCAGCTAATGATTAAATGATTGCTGCTGTAAAAATTATTGCAATGATTCCCCACCCTTTTTTTTAATCGCTTTTAGTGCATTTTATGGACAGTTTAGACATTCCCACCTGTGCAATCGCTGTCTTTACAATATCTGGAAAATTAAGTATTTGCTAATCCAGACGAGTTTAATGATAGCCCCCATGTATTACTATCGCTGTTGCAACGACTGTGTTTGCTCCGTGGGGTTTGTTTCCCCTGTCTATGTGGTTTTTGGAGTGACATTGCTTTTCCTGAAATGCTGGATAGCTACAACTTAAAACTGATAGATGGTAACAAAAAAAATTGACATTTTTGCCCCCTGCCTGTGTGCACCGTTTAGTTTGTGGAAGGAGATGATAGAAACCGAGATCAGATCGGAAATGTCAGGGATATTAAAGACATCGGGACATAACAATTACTCAACCCAGGAATACAGGTAAGAAAGTTTGGGGTACGGGGGGTGGAGGCGCGGGGCGGGGGGGCAAATTAACGAAAATATTGACTAGGGGGAGGAACGAGTAGTTTTTCCTCCCTATGGTTTCACATTTAACACTGAATAACATATTTAACAATCTAAAAGCAAAATATTAAAAACAAACTTGTAAATTTAATTTAAATTTTTTTTAAAAATGGCATTGCCTGAAAAGATGGTGGAAGCAGATTCAATAGGAACTTTCAAAAGGAAATTGAATTTATACTTAATAATAGCAAAAAAAAAATTGCAGGGCTGTGGGAGAGTGGGATTGATTGGACAGCTCTTTCAGAGATAGCACAGGCACGATGGGCCGACTGGTCGCCTCTTGTGTTGTAACATTCTCAGGTTTTTTTTTTTCGAATTATGAACTTTGGAACCGAATGTTGTGACTTATTTTGATGATACCATCGTTCGAGAACTGAATGCAAAGTATATTTTTAAAGTCTGATGCAAACTTCCACTCTTTCCCCCCTCACCCCAAGCCCTCTTCCTGTTGTTGAGGTGGGGAAGTTATAAGTTATACCCACTGGGTTGACCTGTGCCTTCCAGGGGAGTGGACTCTTCAGAAAGTTTTTCTCTCTCTGTCTGGCCAAGATAAAGTAGGCGGAACATGCCGGAGCTCGTCTGTAATGTAATGGATTCGCGTGGGAAAGCATTGGCCGCGACTTTTGTTTGTTGGATGTTTTCGTTCTTATTTATCCGCCCCCCCCTGTGCGCAACCGGAGCCTTTGCGCCGATTAGAGACGATGCGGCTGTCAGACTGTATGAGTGTCAGTTTACCCGGCTCTCTGACCCTGTGCTCAATTTCGTTTGCAATGTGAAAACACCCCCCCCCCCCCCCCCGTGTGTCATTCGCCGTTCACGCTGCTTTTATGTGGTTAAAAATGTCTTTGGCTCCTTCCAGTGAAGGGGGGAATCTGGCAGGTGACAAGTCGGAGTGACACTGGAGGGGCAGGCTGTTCTCACTTTTACACTCCCTGCCCCTGGAGTTGGAATCAAGTTTGAGAAACTTCCCAAAACTGAAAACAAAACGTGTCCCACACAGTGGTCGCATATCCCTGTCTCCTCAAATTCATATATGGATGTTATCAGTGTGAATTCAAACATCAGAATGGTATTTCAGTATGGTTCAATCCTTGCTTTGGCTGGTGAGAAGGTTACAGGATTGATTCAGGTTTGAGCTGATATTCTAGCATGGTGTTCCAGTGGAGTACTGAAGGTCTGTCCTTTGGGTGAGACATTAAACCAAAGTTGTCAGTTATGCCATTCTTCAAAGAGCAAGGAGTTTTCCTGGTGCCCTAGCTGACATTACTCTCAACCAATATCGCCAAAAAGACAGGTTAGAATCAGACAGCACAGGAGGAGGCCATTTGGCCCGTCACACAGATGCTGGCTCTTGGAGCTATCCAATTAGTCCTTCTCCCCTGTTCTGTTCCCATAGCCCTGCAAATTGTTCACGAAGATTAATTGGTCATTAATCTCGCTGCTGTTTGTGAGTTGTTGCTGGTACAGAATGATTGTCCGATTTGCCGACTTCATTAATTGCACAAAGGGCTTTGAGTTGTCTTACAACGATAAGCCGATTTACAAATGAAGGTATTATATTTCATCTTATCGTTTCAAAATCTGCAATTATTTTATCTTAACCATTTCCTTTTACAGAGGTTCTGATTGTGGTGCAGTAATTCAGTGACAATGCACTTGGAGAGATAGCAGGCTGGGTGGGCTCCAGTGAAATTTAGCAGGTTTGGAAAGGCAGTTGTTCTGCACTAAATTACTTTCACAATGAGACTGGATTTTTGTTTCTGGTCTTAACACAGTTTTTACCCAGCCCTCAAAACTTACCTTATTTGATTGGATGACAGTTGGAAATATCTGTTGGATGCGTTCAAAATGGCGTAAAGCTGGTGTTGTTGAACTGCATAATCCATTTGCTAAACCGTGTACTGGTTCAGGGTAAATGAAGGAGCCTGTTGGCCAGGCTGCTGCAATATGGAGAACTCCGGTTATAACAATGCCACTGGGAAGCTTCGGTTTTGCAATATTGTCTCAAAGGGGCATCACAGGGAGTGTTAGTGAACATAAGCAACCACCTTTTCAGGATTATAAAGGAGTTACCTTAAATGAGCTTTTTGCCTTTATATAAATAAATGTTTGCTGAACCTTTTCTGTTGTGGCAGGCGAGGTGAAGAGCTGTGTGCCAAATTTGTGTGGCAATGATGTGTTTAAAAGTGATTTAATACCATTGTGTGTTTGTAAACAAAAGAAGAGAAAGGTTGATGAAGTGTCTTTCATACTAAACTCAGGTATCATTTAGTGCCTAAAGGCAGCTTTCCATTGGAGCACACCTTATCATGTATTTCCAAATACTGGAAGGTCTATTATGACAGAGGTTGTGATCGAATTCATAATGGCAGATGTGTTTTGGCTCTACAGTTCTATCTAATGACATGTATCATCCAGTTAAATCTAGCCACGGTCAAACATGTGACCTAGCTATCTCCTACAACATCAAGCTAGTACAAAGAATTATCATTAAGTTTAAGTCGCTTGTTGGCGGATAGTTCTATTGAAATGGTGATTGCTGTAGACAGTTTCAAAGGAATCAGATCAAAGAAGTGGTCATGTCCACAGTTTGTCAGGAAGCTGGATTAATGTGCTGATTGAAACACCTCGAGATATGATTGTAGCTCTACAAATGTCAGTTCAGGTCCTGCGTGCTGTCAGATTTGGCTACTCCTCTGGCCAGTCTTACTTTCCTGATGGGTTAATGGCACTCACCGCTCAAATAAAAATATTTTTTTCAAAAAACAGAAAAATCTTCTTAAAAACACTTTTGTTATATTCAATCATAATTCTTTGTGATTGCTGTCTTTAAATCTACCTAGATTTGACATCACCCATTTAAGTACTGAACTCTAAACTACTGGAGTCACAGAATTGGCCAAAGTTTGAACAAGATCTGGAAAATCCCTTAAATCTTTTTTTAATCACAAATTAAATAAATACAATAACATCTTTCTAGGTGTTCTTAAGTATAAGGAATCATAAGTTATTTCACATTTTGCTTTATTTGTGAATCCCACTGGATATGAATGTGGCCCCTGGAGAATATTTTAACAAGCTGTTACAGTCCTAAATCAAACTGGACCCTCAACATCACCCGCTGTCTTCCATTGGACCCTACTTTCTGCGCCCTCCCAAAAAAAAGGAAACCTGTGCCTTTTCATTGAAAATAATAAACATTTATTAAAGGAGCAATATAAAAAAATGTTTTTGGGTGTTTTTTCAAACTTCACTATCTCTACCCCCAGTTGGCCCCTCTTCCCTGCAGATCAGCTTGAGCGACAGGCATGATAGAGAGCCTATTGTACATATCACTGACACAGGCTGAAATAAGGTAAGATGGTGCAGTACATTGAGGGCTCAGTGTTATGGAGTGCTGGACTGCCAACCTGGATTGTGTTAATATATGAAGGTGCTGGGCAAAGTTTAGGTGATTTCCCGAAAGAACAAAAATCAATTAGGTTTTACTTATTGTTATGTTGGGCAAGTTGTTTTTTGCTCTGACAGCCACCAGTTATGTTGGCTGGTGATTGGAAAAGGGCAGAGAGGAGATTGGGTATGGCTGAAAATGAGCAGCTCCAAAGGGCTGAACCATCTGAGAACTGGGCACAACACATCGCAACACAACACAACACAAAAACAGTTCCCTGTTTTAAAGAAAGGGGCATTTTAGTTTTTCTGAAAATGGTGACTCTGCAGGATGCAACTGGGATGCTTGGAAACTGGTGGCTCATTGAACCACCAGCTCATGGCACCAAAGAGGGTTATGCAGCCATAATCCCATGTTTGCCAAGCTTTCAATCTCAGCCATGTTGCTTCAGGTGATGGTTGGGAAATTGTGGGGCAAAAGTGACCCAGGTCACTCCAATGGATGTCACAATGACTAATTTTGGAGCTCAGTGAACACAAGCTTCGCCATGGTGGAAGAACATGAAGGAAATTACTTTAAAAAGATTTGCATTTACATAGCACCAGTCCATTGCTTCTGGACAAACTCTGTTGCTTGTGTCAGGTAAACACCCCACCTGCCAAGATTGAGGCACACATGATTTCACCACATGAACATTAAAACTTAAAATTGCAAGCCCCTGACCGGAAAGACATTTTCATGGTAACCGACAGTGTTGGAACAAGGGACAAAGGGCCATGCCCTGACTCATTCAACCAACAATGAACTTTTGAGTACCAGGCCTCGAAGGTGGGGGCAGCTGGCAATCCAGAGATTGCTAGGGTACAATCCACAAACCTCAGGAAAGACTGTTCCATATAAGGAGCGAGTCACATGACTAAACTGCTGGGCAACCTGGGAGGTTTTTTTTGAATTTGAACGCCCAACAAAGGATTTGGAACAGAGAGAACGCCGCGTGCTCATGGACTGAGAACCTCTCCTCTCCTGTCTGCCTGTCTCCATCTCTTTCTCATGGAACTGAATCTTGTGAAGACACATAAACTCAAAGAGAGAACAGTCTCCTACGTGAACAAGGTTTAAGACGAATACTGGGCCCCAATGAAACGCAAGACCATATCTTCAATCAAGGACTACAGCCAGTTTGAGAAACAGTAACAAGATATTGCCTCAAACTGTTTGACTTATCTTTTCTTCTGCTCTTTTCTGTCCGTATTTGCATGTGTGTATCACGTGCATGTTTGGGTGGGCACATCATATATCCGTAGGCGTGAACCATATTAGAGATTAAGTTTTAAGTTTTAATAAAATTTCATCTTTAAACCACAGAAAGCCTGTTGGTTCTCATTTCTTTGGCTTATAATTGGAAAGTTGTGAACAAGGATTCACAAAGGGAGAGCTCAAAACACAGTGTGTTTAAAATTAAACCCTGTTCCGATAGACCAGGTGAAGATAAATAACAGACCCGTAGACACCTTTCGCACAGAATTGGGTGCTAACGTCTGGATTGTTACCCACAGACGAACGAGTGAAATTGGAAGTGGGGAGCCAAATTGTTTCCAATCAAAAAGAGCAAAATATCAATACAAGTTTTTCTTGTGGTTGTGTGTGATTGAATACTAACATGTCTGCAACTGAAGCGAATAGCTCCCCAAGCCAGGGTGAAGTATCTTGGGATAAGTTAAAATCATTGTCAATGGAGGAGTTGAGAAAAATGGCTGAGTAGTGTGAGATCACTGTATGTGGCATGGCTAGGATTTCTGAACTCCTAAGGCTAGTGGCCAACCATTTTCCCCGTGAATCTGAAGAAGTAGAAACAGGGTTAGAAGCAGACTCCGACAGGGTATTGCTAGCAAAGATACAATTGGAATAGAGGAAACTTGAATTTGAGGAAAGAGAGAGGGAGAAAGAGAGGGCCTTCCAAAAGGAACGTGAAGAAAATGAAAGGCAAGAGAGAGAGAGAGAGAAAGACTATTCCGGAAAGAATGCGAAGAACGAGAGTTGAAGCGGCTTGAGTTAACTAGGGGGCGACAGAGTAACCCTAGTGAATGCATGGCAAATATGGAGGAGCACAATTCAGGACTGGGTACAAGATTGTTAAGACATGCCCAACGAATTCCAAAATTCAATGAGGAAGATGTGGAAGTGTTTTTCTTGTCCTTCAAGAAACTGGCAAGGCAGCTAAAATGGCCAGCTGAGACCTGGTCTATTTTACTGCAAAGCAAACTAACTGGAAAGGCCCATGAGGTTTATTCCTTGCTGCCAGATGAGAGTTCATCAAATTATGAACTGACCAAAAGTGCTATCCTTGGGGCATATGAATTAGTACCCGAAACCTATCACCAAAAGTTTAGAACCCTCAAAAAGCAAGCTAATCAAACTTATCTGGAGTTCGGAAGAAGTAAGCAGCTGGCTTTTGACCAGTGGCTGAGGGCTTTAAAAATACAGCTCAGTTATGAGACTCTCAGAGAAGTAGTCCTGTTAGAGGAATTTAAAAATTCTCTCCCATTCTCAATAAAAACCCATGTAGAGGAGCAGTGGGTCCAGGGAGCCCGGCAAGCGGTCGTTCTGGCCGCTGAATTTGCTTTAATTTATAAGTCAGTTTCCCAGGGGAGAACCTTTCCTAATCACCCCCACAAATCTGAAAAGGACAAAGGGTGGGAAGGTGATCTCTGCCCAGTCAGTCCTGGGAGAGAAAGGAAAGCAGGAGACACAGGGGGACCTCCTCCAGCCAAAAAGGAAGGTGCTGTGAGCAAGAGTGAGACCCGGAGAGCTGTGTGCTTCCATTGTAATAACACAGGGCATTTAAAAGCTGACTGCTGGAAACTAAAAGGGGAAACCGGTAGGGGTAATCAGGGCACACCCACTCAGTGAAGACAAGGGCCTGATGGAAAACACGGAATGGGCTGTGGCTTTGACTGCAGTAAGAGTGCAACCCAGGAAGCTTACTACGCCAGTGCAGGAAAAGTTAATAGGATTCCTGAAGGTCACCAGGGTTTTGTATCTGAAGGGAAAGCAACCCCATACCCCTTGAATGGGGCAAGCAAGGCCCTAGTGATTCTCAGGGACACAGGGGCCACCAGATCCCTTTTACTGGGAAAAGGCCTGACCTTTCCCCCAGAGAGTGCAGTGAAGACCAGAATGATGGTGAATGGTAATCGAGGGCAATGTATGTCTGTACCTGTACTTCGGGTGCACCTGGAGTGCGACCTAGTTTCGGGACCGGTGACTGTAGGGATTGTCCTTAGTTTGCCTGTGGACGGGGTTGACCAGCTCCTAGGTAATGATCTGGCAGGGGTGTAGGTGGTAGCCACGCCCCCCCCACCGCCCCCAGTAGTGAAAGAAAGACCGCAGGAGGTCTGAGAGACAGGGCGGTGGCAGGACATGGTCCCCTGCAGTTTCCCTGAATGTGTAGTGGATCAAACCAGCTCCCCCGAGGAGATTGAATTGGCACTGCAGGCAAATGACCATGAGGTCTGCCTGTCCGAGAATTTCTTTGGAAAGTTAGGAGACCCAGGGAATGAATTAAATAGATTTTCCCTAGCTGAGGCTCAGAGAGCTGACCCAGTATTGCGAGAGTTAGCACAGGCTGCCCAGTCTGAAAGTGAAGCAGAGGGAGTCTCTGATTGCTACTATTTAAAGAATGAGATACTGATGAGGAAATGGAGTTCTCCTCACAGACCTGAGAGCAAGGAGTGAGCAGTAGTTCACCACTTAGTGGTGCCACAGAAGTACCGGAGAGAAATTTTAAGAAGGACCCACGAGACTACAGTAGTGTATCTGCTGGTATATGAAAGACCAAAGCCCGCATAGGACAGCAGTTTGACTGGCCAAAACTCCACAAAGATGTGGTGGAGTACTGCAGGAGTTGCCACATGTGCCAGGCTGAGGGGAAAACCCAACCTACAGTGAAACCTGCACCCCTAAGTCCTGTACCGGTGTTAGGAGGACCCTCCAGCAGAGGGCTGGTGAACTGTAAGGAACCCCCGCCAAGAACAAAAGGGGACAGGTAGGCACACGGCTGGCAAAAGTTTAGAAAGAGAAGGGGAATAAGTGACTAAGAGAGCAGGTTAAAGGAAGTCCGGGAAGAATCCTGGATGAAAACCCCTACTGTCTGGTCAGCCAACCCTGAAAAATGTGAAACGTTAGACCCCACGTCCTCCTCCTGCCAAGATTGAGGCACACCTGATTTAGCCACATGAACATTAAAACTTAAATTTACAAGCCCTGACCGGAAAGACATTTCCATGGTAACCGACAATGTTGGAACAAGGGACAAAGGGCCATGCCCTGACGCATTCAACCAATTTTGAGTACCAGGTCTTGAAGGTGGGGGCAGCTGGCATTCCAGAGACTGCTAAGGTACAATCCACAAACCTCACAGGAGAGACCATTCCATATATGGAGCTAGTCACATGACTAACCTGCTGAGGTTTTTTTTTGAATTTGATCGCCCAACAAAGGATTTGGAACAGAGAGAACGGCGTGTGCTCATGGACTGAGAACCTCTCCTCTCCTGTCTGCCTGTCTCCATCTCTTTCTCACGGAACTAAATCTTGTGAAGACATGTAAACTCAAAGAGAGAACAGTCTCCTACGTGAACAAGGTTTAAGACGAATACTGGGCCCCAACGAAATGAAAGACCATATCTTCAATCAAGGACTACAGCCAGTTTGAGAAACAGTAACAAGATATTGCCTCAAACTGTTTGACTTATCTTTTCTTCTGCTCTTTTCTGTCCGTATTTGCATGTGTGTATCATATGTGCATGTTTGGGTGGGCACGTCATATATCCGTAGGCGTGAACCGTATTAGAGTTTAAGTTTTAATAAAATTTCATCTTTCTTCTTTAAACCACAGAAAGCCTGTTTGTGCTCATTTCTTTGGCTTATAATTGGAAAGTTGTGAACAAGGATTCACAAAGGGAGAGCTCAAAACACAGTATGTTTAAAATTAAACCCTGTTCCGATAGACCAGGTGAAGATAAATAACAGACCCCTAGACACCTTTTGCACCTGGTCGTAACACTTGCATGAGAATTTTCAGTGTTCACCTTAATGACAGCAGTTGGATTGCAGCTTGAGACTGGGGATGAAACTTGCCACCCTTAGAATAGAGGATTTGTCCCTTAGTATCAAGAGCATCTGAAGAAAACGATTGAAAATCTCGTGCAAAGTGTGCTATTGTATGCTGAAGTAAAATTTAAATTAGCTTTTTTTGCCTATTACCTGAAAAGGCCATTGATACGAAGAATCTCCTCGGGGTGGGAGGGAGAGGGGTGGAGGAAGGTCTCCTAATCGGCTGGTGTAACTTTGGTAGAAGTCTCATTTACATGGTGTAAACAGGGTTTCCGGTAAACCTTCTGCCAAAGTGATAACAGCCAACGGTAACTGCCCACAGGGCTCATGCACAGGGTCCCAGACAAATATGGGCCCTCAGCCAAGGGTCCTGTGCAAATATATATTGTACCAAAGAGACCAAATCCATATCTACAAGTGTGATATATTCTGATATGATTTTCTTTATTATTAATGCAGTGTGTAAACATTGGGTCTATTTCCTTATGCATTTTACTCCACATTTTGTGTGGCGGGGCCCCAAACGTTCTTGGAGCTTAGAGCCCCAAGAATTCTGGTGAGTGGGAGATTCCTGGCAAACTAGTTTAAGAGGCAATAAAAGGGATTGGTGAGAAGACAAATAGGTGGGTTAATGTCCGTCAGAAACACACACAAACTGGTTGGGTCTACTGTTTTTCCCTTTTCTATAGAATCATAGAATGGTTACAGCACAGGAGGCCATTTGGCCCATCATGTCCGTGCCAGCGCTCTGCAAGAGCAACTCACCTAGTCCTGCTCCCCCGCTTTTTCTCATAGCCCTGCAAATTTTTTCTCTTCTGATAATTATGCAATTCGCTTTTGAAAGCCGTGATTTAATCTGCTTTCACCACACTCTCAGGCAGTTCATTCCAGATTCTCACAACTCACTGCATAGAAACGTGTTTCCTCATGTCGCTATTACTTCTTTTGTCAATCACCTTAAATCGGTGTCCACCGGTTCTGGATCCTTCCACCAACGGGAACAGTATCTCTCTATCTACTCTGTCCAGACCCCTCATGATTTTGAATACCTCTTTCAAATCTTAACCTTCTCTTTGCCAAGGAGAACAAACCCAGCTTCTCAAATTTATCCATGCAACTGAAGTTCCTCATCTCTGGAACCATTCTTGTGAATCTTTTCTGCACCCTCTCTAAAGTCTTCACATCCTTCCTAAAGTGTGGTGCCCAGAACTGGACACAATACTCCAGGTGAGGCTGAACCAGTGTTTTATACAGGGTAATCATAACTTCCTTGCTTTTGTACTTTGTGCCCCCATTTATAAATCACAGTTTTCCGTGTGCTTTATTAACCTCTTTCTCAACCTGCTCTGCCATCTTCAATGATTTGTGTACATATATCCCCAGGTCTTTCTGCTCCTGCACTCCCTTTAGAATTGTACCATTTATTTTATATTGCCTAGCCTTGTTCATTTTTTTTTCATTCATGGGATGTGGACATCGCTGGCCAGGCCAGCATTTATTGCCCATCCCTAATTGCCCTTGAGAAGTTGGTGGTGAGCTGCCTTCTTGAACCGCTGCAGTCCATGTGAGGTAGGTACACCCACAGTGCTGTTAGGAAGGGAGTTCCAGGATTTTGACCCAGCGGCAGTGAAGGAACGGCGATATAGTTCCAAGTCAGGATGATATGTGGCTTGGAGGGGAACTTGCAGGTGGCGGTGTTCTCATGTATTTCCTGCCCTTGTCCTTCTCGGTGGTAGAGTTCGCGGGTTTGGAAGGTGCTGCCAAATGAACCTTGGTGCGTTGCTGCAGCTCACCACCACCTTCTCAAGGGAAATTAGGGTTGAGCAATAAATGCTGGCCTGGCCAGCGACGCCCACATCCCATGAATGAATAAAAAAAGAAAAAAAAAAGAGCATCTTGTAGATGGTACAAACTGCTGCCACTGTGCACCAATGGTGGAGGGAGTGAATGTTTGTAGATGGGGTGCCAATCAAGCGGGCTGCTTTGTCCTGGATGGTGTCGAGCTTCTTGAGTGTTGTTGGAGCTGCACCCATCCAGGCAAGTGGAAAGTATTCCATCACACTCCTGACTTGTAGATGGTGGATAGGCTTTGGGGAGTAAGGAAGTGAGTTACTCACTGCAGGATTCCTAGCCTCTGACCTGCTCCTGTAGCCATGGTATTTATATTAGTACTCCAGTTTCTGGTCAATGGTAATCCCCAGGATGTTGATAGCGGGGGAATTCAGCGATGGTAATGCTGTTGAATGCCAAGGGGTGATGGTTAGATTTTCTCTTGTTTGAGATGGTCATTGCCTGGCACTTGTGTGGTGTGAATGTTACTTGCCACTTATCAGCCCAAGCCTGAATGTTGTCCAGGTCTTGCTGCATATGGACATGGACTGCTTCAGTATCTGAGGAGTTGTGATTGGTGCTGAACATAGTGAAATCATCAGTGAACATCCCCACTTCTGACCTTATGATAGAGGGATGGTCATTGATGAAGCAGCTGAAGATGGTTGGGCTTAGGACACTACCCTGAAGAACTCCTGCAGTGATGTCCTGGAGCTCAGATGATTGACCTCCAACAACCACAACCATCTTCCTTTGCGCTAGATATGACTCCAACCAGCAGAGAGTTTTCCCTCTGATTCCAGTTTTGCTAGGGCTCCTTGATGCCATGCTCAATCAATTGCTGCCTTGATGTCAAGGGCAGTCACTCTCACCTCACCTCTTGAGTTCAGCTCTTTTGTCTATGTTTGAACCAAGAATGTAATGATGTCAGGAGCTGAGTGGCCCTGGTGGAACCCAAACGGAGTGTCACTGAGCAAGTGCCACTTGATAGCACTGTCGATAACACCTTCCATCACTTTACTGATGATCGAGCGTAGACTGATGGGGCGGTAATTGGCTGGGTTGGACTTGTCCTGCTTTTTGTGTACAGGACATAACCCGGGCAATTTTCCACATTGCCGGGTAGATGCCCGTGCTTTAGCTGTACTGGAACAGTTTGGCTAGGGGCACGGCAAGTTCTGGTGCACAGGTCTTCAGTACCATTGCCGGAATGTTGTCAGGGCCCATAGGTTTTGCAGTATCCAGTGCCTTCAGTCGTTTCTTGATATCACGCGGAGTGAATCGAATTGGCTGAAGACTGGCATCTGTGATGCTGGGGACTTCAGGAGGAAGCCGAGATGGATCATCCACTTTTGACCGAAGATTGTTGCAAATGCTTCAGCCTTATCTTTTGCATTGATGTGCTGGGCTCCCCCATCATTGAGGATGGGGATATTTGTGGAGTCTCCTTCTCCTGTTAGTTGTTTAATTATCCACCACCATTCACGACTGGATGTGGCAGGACTGCAGAGCTTAGTTCTGATGCGTTAGTTGTGGGATCGCTTAGCTCTGTCTATTGCATGCTGCTTCTGCTGTTTGGCAAGCAAGTAGTCCTGTGTTGTAGCTTCACCAGGTTAACACCTCATTTTGAGGTACGCTGGCTACTGCTCCTGGCATGCCCTCCTGCACTCTTCATTGAAGCAGGGTTGATCCTGCAGCTTGATGATAATGGTAAAGTGGGGTCTGTGCCAGGCTGTGAGGTTGCAGATTGTGATTGAATACAATTCTTCTGCTGATGGGCCACAGCGCCTCATGGATGCCCAGTTTTGTGTTGCTTGATCTGTTCGAAATCTATCCCAGTGGTAGTGCCACACAACACGGTGGAGTATATCCTCAATGTGAGGATGGGACTTTATCTCCACAAGGATTGTGCAGTGGCGTCTCCTACCACTAGAGGCTTCCTACCTGACCCGAACCCGACGGGACCCGACAACATGTGTCGGGTTCAGGTCGGGTCGGGCCCATCATCCGGGGCCGGCTTAACGTGGTAAGTGCTCTGCCGGTAAGTACTGAAATTTAAAAAAACTTACCTGAGCTGGGAGTCCGGGACTACACTGAGTCTGCGCAGTGCGCAATGGTGTCACTGCACATGTGCTGCAGCTCGGTGGAGCTGCCCACTCGGAAGGTAAGTAAACGGATCATCAGGTCAGGTTCTTTTTCCCGACCTAAAGCAGCCCTCTACCTACCAATACTGTCATGGACAGATGCATCTGTGGCAGGCAGATTGGTGAGGACAAGGTCAAGTATATTTTTCCCTCACCCCACCACCTGTCACAGACCTTGTCTAGCAGCTTTATCCTTCAGACTTGGCCAGCAGTGGTGCGACCAAGCCAGTCTTGCCTCTGCTGGGTCAGGACATACCCAGGGATGGTGATGTCTGGGACATTGTGTCTAAGGTATGATTTCATGAGTATCACAATATCAAGCTGTGGGACAGCTCTCCCAACTTCGGCACAAGCCCCCAGATGTTAGTAAGGAGGACTTTGCAGGGTTGACAGGGCTGGGCTTGCTGTTGTCATTTCCAGTGCCTAGGTCAATACTAAGTGGTCCATCTGGTTTCATTCCTAATTGACTTTGTAGAGTTTTACACAACTGAGGGGCTTGCTAGACCATTTTAGAGTTAACTCTAGAGTTACATTTAGGCCAGACCAGGTAATTTCCTTCCCTAAAGGACATTAGTGAACCAGACTTTTACAACAATCAATTCATAGCCATCTTAGACTAGCTTTTAATTCCAGATTTATTAATTGAATTCAAATTCTACTGTGGTGTGATTCAAACCCATGTCCACAGAGCAATACCCTGGGTTATTCGTCCAGTGGCAATACTACTACACCAGTGCCTCCTCTACCAAAATGAATCACTTCACACTTCTCTGCATTAAATTTTATCTGCCAGTTGTCCGCACATTCCACCAGCCTATCTCTGTCCTTTTGAAGTTTATCACCAACCTCCTCACAGTTCACAATTCTTCTGAGTATATAAAATCATATTTTACGTTTGACTTATATCATACTTATTCTGAGACCTGAGCGAATACTGGAAGTGGTTACTGTACACAGGGAGTTGGGTTATTGCATATTCAGACTGTATGTGAAAAGGTTGTTACTGTATACTCACAATGTATACATGGGGAGGCATTTATTGTATACTTGCAGGATATACATGGTAAAGTTTGTGTTGTACACTTGTAGCATGTACACAGGTTGTATACTTACAGATTGTGCATGATCACAGAATAATACAGTGCAGAAGAGGCCCTTCGGCCCATTGAGTCTGCACCAATGCATTAAAGACACCTGACCTGTCTATCTAATCCCATTTGCCAGCACTTGGCCCATAGCCTTGAATGTTATGATGTGCCAAGTGCTCATCCAGGTACCTTTTAAAGGATGTGAGGCAACCCGCCTCTACCATCCTCCCAGGCAGGGCATTCCAGACTGTCACCACCCTCTGGGTAAAAAAGTGCTTCCTCAAATCCCCCTTAAACCTCCTGTCCCTCACCTTAAACTTGTGTCCCCTCAGAACTGACCCTTCAACTAAGGGGAACAGCTGCTCCCTATCCACCCTGTCCATGCCGCTCATAATCCTGAACACCACCTATGGGCGGCACAGTGACGCAGTGGTTAGCACCGCAGCCTCACAGCTCCAGCAACCTGGGTTCAATTCTGGGTACTGCCTGTGTGGAGTTTGCAAGTTCTCCCTGTGTCTGCGTGGGTTTTCTCCGGGTGCTCCGGTTTCCTCCCACAGCAAAAGATTTGCAGGTTGATAGGTAAATTGGCCATTATAAATTGCCCCTAGTATAGGTAGGTGGTAGGGAAATACAGGGACACGGTAGGAATATGGGATTAGTGTAGGATTAGTATAAATGGGTGGTTGATGGTCGGCACAGACTCGGTGGGCCGAAGGGCCTGTTTCAGTGCTGTATCTCTAAACTAAACTAAACTAAACCTCGATCAGATCACCCCTCAGTCTTCTCTGCTCCAGCGAAAACAACCCAAGCCTATCCAACCTCTCTTCATAGCTTAAATGTTCCATCCCAGGCAACGTGCTGGTGAATCACCTCTGCACCCCCTCCAGTGCAATCACATCCTTCCTATAATGTGGCAACCATAACTGCACACAGTACTCCAGCTGTGGCCTTACCAAAGTTCTATACAACTCCAACATGACCTCCATGCTTTTGTAATCTATGCCTCGATTGATAAAGGCAAGTGTCCCATATGCCTTTTTCACCACCCTATTAACCTGCCCTTCTGCCTTCAGAGATCTATGGACAAACATACCAAGGTCCCTTTGTTCCTCGGAACTTCCCAGTGTCAGGCCATTCATTGAATACTTCTGTGTCACATTACTCCTTCCAAAGTGTATCATCTCACACCTTTCAGGGTTAAATTCCATCTGCCACTTTTCTGCCCATTTGACCATCCCGTCTATATCTTCCTGTAACCCAAGACACTCAACCTCACTGTTAACCACTCGGCCAATCTTTGTGTCATCCGCGAACTTACTGATCCTACCCCCCACATAGTCATCTATGTCGTTTATATAAATGACAAACAATAGGGGACCCAGCACAGATCCCTGTGGTACACCACTGGACATTGGCTTCCAGTCACTAAAACAGCCGTCTGACATCACTCTCTGTCTCCTACAGCTAAACCAATTTTGAATCCACCTTATCAAGTTACCCTGTATCCCATGTGCATTTGCTTTCTTGATAAGTCTCCCATGTGGGACCTTGTTGAAGGCTTTGCTGAAATCCATGTAAACTACATCAACTGCACTACCCTCATCTACACACCTGGTCACATGCTCAAAAAATTCAATCAAATTTGTTAGGCATGACCTCCCTCTGACAAAGCCATGCTGACTATTCCTAATCAAATTTTGCCTCTCCAAGTGGAGATAGATTCTCTCCTTCAGAATTTTCTCCAATAGTTTCCCAACCACTGACGTGAGACTCACTGGTCTGTAGTTCCCTGGCTTATCTCTACAACCTTTCTTAAATAGTGGGACCACATTAGCTGTTCTCCAGTCCTCTGGCACCTCCTCTGTGGCCAGAGAGGAATTAAAATTTGGGTCAGAGCCCCTGCTCATGATGTTGGTTCCTCTGCCTTCATCTTTGATATGTTTAGTTATCCTGATGCTTTCTTATTCTGTAACTGATTCATTAAATGATGTTTTAATTTAGAGCATAAGAAAAGTCAAGAATGTGAAACAGCCATCCAGCTCATCAAAGGTTGTCCCTCTAACGTCCTCGTTCTCCAGCCTTATGTTGAATATTCCTCATGTTTTTGCCTGACAGATTGTTACAAATATTATTGAAACAGTAATATTGCCCATATATTAAATATTTTCAAGGGGCAGCTTCCTAGTGTCCAAACCACCAGGGTAGGAGAGACATGTTGTCAGATGCTGAACAATACACAGTAAGACTGTATGTTACTTTTGCTGTGTAGCCCAGGAGATTGAACATTCACTCAGAGTTGGTCAGCTATTGACTAACTACAATATCAATAGCATCTACACTCAGCACTGCTCACTCTCAAACTAATACTTGCATCAGAAAATGCTTCAAACCAGCACATGCTCATTTTGGTTGTGCTGCCTGCTGCTTTATGTATTTAAGTACTATTTTTCATCATGCAGTTTTTGAGTGCTAGGGAAGGAATCCAGTGTCAGTATCAAAAACTACTTTTTCTCCCCCTACCAATATATCTTAACCCAAACCTCCTACTTCACGAATGTGAAATTGTTCATCTCCCACATAGCCATGCTTGTGATCTTACTGAGACTATTAATTTAGTGCTGAACCCCCTCCCCCAGACTTCTTATCATTCAGGGTTGAAACAGCCCCAGATTCATTTCACTAGGACAGCAGAGACAGAAAACGATCACTCATGCAGGCTGGATTCAAAGCCAGGTCCAGGAGTGAAGGGACAGTCACTGCACTATCCAATCCCACTTCAGTTTCCTTTTGAGTTGTCAGTGTTTGTGGCTGAGTACCTGGGTCTATCAGTCTGGAAATCCAGCATCAGCAAAACTATGCCGTGCGGTCACTTCTGCTCTCTAGTAAATCAAGCCACTAGCAGCTTAATTATTGTTAGCGAAGGTTTTTTTGTGTGTTTTGAGTTTACTATACTGCGTATACATAACCTTCTGTTTAAATGGAGAATGCGGACATAATTCGATAAGCTGTTTTAAAGAAGCTGAAAGGCCTGAGAGAGCTGGCCAGGTACAAGCAGCTGGAGTGGCATAAATTGGTGATACACGCCTAGGTCATTCTACAGTTATTAATTCATCTCTGTCACATGGTCACACACGGCAAGTCCACCTGGGCAGAAATATCAAAGTAATAGAATGGAATGTATACCAAGTTGTTTTCACAAGTGTAATATTTAAAAGGAATCCTAGAGCTCCACTGTCTCATTTAGTAAGTGCACTATCCAGTGTGGAATTGAACCAAACAGGAGGCTTCCAGGCTCAGCCAATTGCCTCAATAACACTTTTCCCAATCCACTGCACGGACTGCAGCAGTTCAAGAAGGCGGCATTTAGGACTGGGCAGTAAATGCTGGCCTTGCCAGTGATTCCCACATCTTGTGAATGAATGAAACAAAAGATTAATAGTGTTGAGGTAACCAATTCTCAACTGGGGCAACAGTCAGCAATGCCTCGGTGTCCCGGACCTATCAAGGAGGAAAATCAGCTTGGCTATCATCACTCAGTGACCCCTGTTGGAAGGTGCCTGTGAGTGACACTGGGTGAGGTCAGCATCAAGCTCGGCAGTGATGCCCCTGTAGTCGAATAGTTTGCCAAAACCACAGTCCAAGCTGAGAAGGCAGATGGGACCAGTTCAGCATCTCATCCGAAGGACAATACCTCTAACTGGAGGGTCAGCCTAGGTTATGTGCTGAAGACTGTGGAGTGAGACTTGAACCCGTGGCCTTCTGGCTCAAAGGTAAGGGTACGACCTACCACTGAACCAAGGCCGGCAGGATGACAGAGCCAAGACTTAGGGATTCCTAAATGTGCTCAGGGTATTGCTGATGTTTAACTGACGGGGCCAAATACAAAACACTGATTAAACCTTCCTTGTTCAGCCAGGACCACCCTTACAGTGCGAAGAATCCCAGTCCCCAGTGATGGGTTGTCCTGTCAAGTTCCATTCATGAGCCAGACTGGCTGGTTAATGGTGGTATCCTGGAGAACTATGGGCCAATCTGGCTCCGATGCATTGATACCAAGTTTGCCAAAGAGGGTAGATACATTCTGAATTTAGAGAGTCACAGCACAGAAACAGGCCGTTTGGCCCAACGAGTCCACACCAACCATCAACTACCCATTTATGCTAATCCTACATTAATCCCATTTTCCCTCTCATATCCCCACCTTCCCTCAATTCTCCTACCTACACTAGGGGCAATTTTTTTTATTACAATGGCCAATTTACCTATCAACCCACAAGTCTTTGGCATGTGGGAGGAAACCCACGCGGTCACAGGGAGAACTTGCAAACTCTACACAGGCAGTACCCAGAACCGAACCCAGGTCACTGGAACTGTGAGGCTGCGGCGCTAGCCACTGCGCCACTCTAAACTTCTGAACTTGATACCAATGAGAAACTATTCGCCTCTTCAATCTCTTTCTTTTCTCTCCCTCCCACCACACAAGACACTTTTTTTTCATCAGACTACGGTCAAGTTTGGGTTTAAGCCTTCACTGGGTGGATAACAGGTACCAGGAGGTCCTCATGAGTGGCAACGTGAGCAGTATAACTCTGGCCACAGAATGGACACACATCATACTGTATCGGACACTGTTTCTACCAATTCAGTTTGAGTCACACCTGGGTTGTAGAAAGGCAACCATTTTGGCATCGAACAAATCTGCAAGTTTCAAAAGAGATTCAGAACCCAAAAGGTTTCAAGCAGCACTTACTCAGCAACGACCTGCTCACCGATGCTCAGTTTGGGTTCCGCCAAGGCCACTCAGCTGTCGACCTTTTTACACCCAAACATGGATAAAAGAGCTGAATTCCAGAGGTGAGGTGAGAGTGACTGCCCTTGACATCAAGGCAATATTTGACTGAGTATGGCATCAAGGAGCTCCAGCAAAACTGGAGTCAATGGGAATCAGCGGGAAACCCTCCATTAGTTGGAGTCATACCTAGCACAAAGGAAGATGGTTGTGGTTGTTGGAGATCAATCATATCAGCCCAAGGACATTGCTGCAGGAGTTACTCAGGGTAGTGTCAGCTGCTTCATCAATGACCTTCCTTCCATCACAAGGTCAGAAGTGGGGATGTTCACTGATGACTGCACAATGTTCAGCACCGTTCGCGACTCCTCAGATACTGAAGCAGTCTGTGTCCATATGCCGTAAGGCATGAACAACATTCAGGCTTGGGCTAATAAGTGGCAAGAAATATTTGCGCCACACAAGTACCAGGCAATGGACTATCTTCAACAAGAGAGAATCTAACCATCTCCCCTCAACATTCAACGGAATTACCATCGCTGAATCCCCCACTATCAACATCCAGGGGGTTACCATTGACCAGGAACTGAACTGGAGTAGCCATATAAATACCGTGGCTATTAGAGCAGATCAGAGGCTAGGAATTCTACGGCGAGTAACTCACCTCCTGACTCTGCAAAGCTTGTCCACATCTACAAGGCACAAGTCAGGAGCGTAATGGAATACTCTGCACTTGCCTGGAGGAGTTCAGCTCCAACAACACTCAAGAAGCTTGCCACCATCCAAGACCAAGCAGCCCGCTTGATCGGCACGTCATCTACCACCTTCAACATTCACTCCCTGCACCACTGGTGCACAGTAGCAGCAGTGTGTACCATCTACAAGATGCACTGCAGCAACACACCAAGGCTCCTTCAACAGCACCTGCCAAACCCACGACCTCTACCAGCTAGAAGGGCAAGGGTAACAGACGCATGGGAACACCATGGGGGATGGTGGCATAATGGTAATGTTACTAGACTAGTAATCCAAAGGTCCCAACTAATGCTCTGGGGGTCAAGGGTTCAAATCCCACCCGGCAACTGGTGGAACTTAAATTAAGGGGCGGCACAGTGGCGCACTGGTTAGCACCGCAGCCTCACAGCTCCAGCGACCTGGGTTCGGTTCTGGGTACTGCCTGTGCGGAGTTTGCAAGTTCTCCCTATGACAGCGTCGGCTTCCACCAGGTGCTCTGCTTTCCTCCCACAGCCAAAGACTTGCAGATTGATAGGTAAATTGGCTATTGTAAATTGCCCCTAGTGTAGGTAGGTGGTAGGAGAATGGTGGGGATGTGGTAGGGAATATGGGATTAAATGTAGGATTAGTATAAATGGGTGGTTGTTGGTCGGCACAGACTCGGTGGGCCAAAGGGCCTGTTTCAGTGCTGTATCTCTCTATGACTGTATGACCACCACCTGCAAGTTCCCCTTCAAGCCACACACCATCCTGACTTGGAAATATTTTGCTGTCGCTTCACTGTCACTGGGTCAAAATCCTGGAACTCACTTACTAACAGTATCCCTATCCCCCAAGGACTGCAGCAGTTCAGGAAGACAGCTCACCACAACCTCCTCAAGGGCAGTTAGGGATGGGAAGCAAATGCTGCCTTTACAGCAATGCCCACATTCCATGAAAGAATAACAAAGGGTTAATCTGTGGTGTTTCATTTCAGTGATGTATGCCAGGGCAAAGCATTTGCTTTGTGTTTTTTTATATTGCAGTTCACTGGTTCACTTAATCAGGTTAGGCATGTGACCCTGGATATACGAATGGATGATCTCACACCTGCACCTCCACATCCTC
Organism: Heterodontus francisci; assembly: GCF_036365525.1. Taxonomy (NCBI): domain Eukaryota; kingdom Metazoa; phylum Chordata; class Chondrichthyes; order Heterodontiformes; family Heterodontidae; genus Heterodontus; species Heterodontus francisci. Next base: position 15,886,313 of record NC_090393.1, read on the forward strand.
CAATAACACTTTCTAACATTTGTGTGTTAGCTATGGTTCAGTCGGTAGCTCTCTCCTCTCTGAGGCAGATAGTTGTGGGTTCAGGTCTGACTCTAGGACTTGAGTACAAAAAAAGGCTCATGCTCATTATTGCACTGTCGGAGGTAGAAGCCTGCTCAGGGCGGGAAAAAGGAACCCGACCGAACCACAGCAGACCCCGGCCCGAGTCCCTCCGATTTAGCCCTGGGCCTGACCCGAACCCGACCCCTGACCATCCCTTTACTTACCTTCCGACTCGGTACCTCCACGAAGCTGCAGCACATGCGTGATGATGTCACAGTGACATCTCTCACTCACTGCGCAGACTCAGTTTCGTCCCGGACTCCCAGCTCAGGTAATTTCAATATTTACCAGCAGAGCACTTACCGTGTGTGTCCGACCCGACCAGACCCGACCCGAGCCCGAAAGCCAGACCCTGCAGATGGACCCGACCCGACCTGAACCCGACACATGTTGTCGGAGGTGCTGCCTTTCAGGTGAGATGCCTAACTGAGGCTCCATCTGCCCTCTCAGGTGGATGTAAAAGATCCCATGGCACTGTTTTGAAGAAGTGCAGGAGAGTTCTCCCTGGTGTCCTGATCAATAGTTATCCCTCAACACAAAAACAGAATGGTTGGTCATTATCACATTGCTGTTTGTACAAATTCTTTGGCCTCCTTATCTCGAGAGACAATAGATTAGCGCCTGGAGGTGGTCAGTGGTTTGTGAAGCAGCACCTGGAGTGGCTATAAAGGCCAATTCTAGAGTGACAGGCTCTTCCACAGGTGCTGCAGAGAAGTTTGTTTGTCGGCGCTGTTGCACAGTTGGCTCTCCCCTTGCGCCTCTGTCTTTTTTCCTGCCAACTACTAAGTCTCTTCGACTCGCCACACTTTAGCCCCGCCTTTATGGCTGCCCGCCAGCTCTGGCGGACGCTGGCAACTGACTCCCACGACTTGTGATCAATGTCACGGGATTTCATGTCGCGTTTGCAGACGTCTTTAAAGCGGAGACATGGACGGCCGGTGGGTCTGATACCAGTGGCGAGCTCGCTGGACAATGTGTCTTTGGGGATCCTGCCATCTTCCATGCGGCTCACATGGCCAAGCCATCTCAAGCGCCGCTGACTCAGTAGTGTGTATAAGCTGGGGATGTTGGCCGCCTCAAGGACTTCTGTGTTGGAGATACGGTCCTGCCACCTGATGCCAAGTATTCTCCGGAGGCAGCTAAGATGGAATGAATTGAGACGTCGCTCTTGGCTGACATACGTTGTCCAGGCCTCGCTGCCATAGAGCAAGGTACTGAGGACACAGGCCTGATACTCTTGGACTTTTGTGTTCCGTGTCAGTGCGCCATTTTCCCACACTCTCTTGGCCAGTCTGGACATAGCAGTGGAAGCCTTTCCCCATGCGCTTATTGATTTCTGCATCTAGAGACAGGTTACTGGTGATAGTTGAGCATAGGTAGTGAACTCTTGAACCACTTCCAGAGCGTGGTCGCCAATATTGAAGGATGGAGCATTTCTGACGTCCTGCCCCATGATGTTCGTTTTCTTGAGGCTGATGGTTAGGCCAAATTCATTGCAGGCAGCCGCAAACCTGTCGATGAGGCTCTGCAGGCACTCTTTAGTGTGAGATGTTAAAGCAGCATCGTCAGCAAAGAGGAGTTCTCTGATGAGGACTTTCCGTACTTTGGACTTCGCTCTAAGACGGGCAAGGTTGAACAACCTGCCCCCTGATCTTGTGTGGAGGAAAATTCCTTCTTCTGAAGACTTGAATGCATGTGAAAGCAGCAGGGAGAAGAAAATCCCAAAAAGTGTGGGTGCGAGAACACAGCCCTGTTTCACACCACTCAGGATAGGAAAGGGCTCTGATGAGGAGCCACCATGTTGAATTGTGCCTTTCATATTGTACAAATTAGCTGCTGCATTTCCTACACTACAGCAATGACTACACTTCAGGAGTACTTCATTAACCGTAAAGTACTTTGGAATGTCCAGTGGTGATGCAAGGCGCTATATAACTGCAAACCTTTTTTTCAGCTGTCAACTCAGGGCTCAGAGTTTCTTCATGAACAATGGGCAGCTTTCTTCAGCTTGGTAGATGGTCCTAAACGGGGCAGTTTGCAACATTCCAGAAACATTGATGTTCTAGACATCCAAGTATGGTGCTGTGTGCCAGAGTACTTGAGACAAACTGTTTAATTCAGGTCTTTGTGTCACCCTAGCAGCATGGTACAAAGTCCAGCACGAATCAGCACCTTCGGAATGAGGGGGCGGGGGGCTGGTAAAGATCAGAGTGAGAAAGGGATTCTGATTGGGGAGACTTTCCCTTTATAAAAGTAAAAGCAGATGCATATGATTTCTAGGCAACTAAGACTTGGATATTTAGGGGCTTTATGGATACCTGAGGATCGCACTCAGCTCCTTAATCACTCCTTGTCTCTCTTCACTATCGTACTCTGGAATTTTGTTATTGCTTCTTGAACATATCACCTTATGTTTTGAAGACAGAATATCAAGCACCAGTTCATTTACTACACCAATTGCAGAGAGTTTGAGAGATGCTAGATGTTCACTGTCCTTATTATACATCTCTGACCAAGGGAATGCTTTCAAACAGCAGAGTGTTTTGTTAAAGGAGACCTATAGCGTCAGAACAAAGTACAACCCAGATGAGTTTTAGTTAATGAGGTTATTCAGGGAGGACGAAAAGTGAAGATTTGGTGTTGAAGTTATGAATTCACTCTACTGCCCTCTGTCACATTTCTTCCTAAGTAACGCAAGGCAAGTTTCTTGAAGTTGACAGTGTGGGCAAATTATTGCAAATCCAATGCTTCCCATCTGCTAGCAGCCAGGAGGTGCCTGACAGGGGCCTGATGATGGTGATTTCACTCTTAATGCTTGTGGAACCCTATCTGATGCCCATTCTAACAGGTTATCTGTAGAGTGGATGCACTAGAATGAAATAAGTAAATGGTAGTCCATGGGAGTGGGTCAAATATTCAGAGACTGGCAAAAGCTATAGTGGAGACTGGGCAGAATAAGCCTATGGTGGACTCGAAGATGTAAATAGGTGAACATGCTGAAAGGGGGGGGGTTTCATTCACCTGTATATTTCAAGAGTGTATGGAAGCAGTAAAATCTGTAAAGACCATAGGAGGACATTTTGCAGTGAGGATGGAATAGGATGAGTAAGTTGTCAGCTTTCAAAATATAAGTGATTCCCCATATTCTGCATGTTTGACTCAAGAACCAATCTATTTTTTCAGTAGTCGTTTCTTCAGTAACACATTTCTTGATATGGACAAGCTGTTCTAATATGATTTCCCAGCCACAGCCACTGATTTACAGTGACCTTCTTGGCTTTTACCTTGTCCCTTTTAATCTGTCATTAATAACCCACAGCCATCAAAAGATGACGGAAAATTTCAGACGTGAGAGTGGTACTAAGCTAATGTGAAATGTGGCCAAAGTTGTCAACATTGGGCAAATATTGCTGTGAGGTTTTAAATCGCTAACCTCATACCTGATTATTCCACTTGCACCAAAAATATGAATGTCTGAAATGTGTTTGTCACATGGGCTGCATGGATTGGCTGGGTATCATTAAAATATTATCTTCTATCTATCTAAGCGCTGGCGGTTCTCTTTTTAAAAAGGAGCTTGCTATGGAAGCAAGGTTATCCCAGCACTCATAGCCGTATCCATACGGAGAGCTCTCTCATAAACTGTCTAGCTCATAGTTTTAACAGGAACTTTCATGACCTTAATGAACGCTTCCATAGCTGCACCTGTCTCTTGCATCCTCCCCAGGAACAGAAGGTGCCAGGAATTAACAGCTCAGCCCATAACTCATTGGAGATTGGGTGGGAGATGCCGATTTTTCACATGATGCGCCAGCAAAATGTGCAACAGAACCTCCATGAATTTCCTGAGAGGGTTTCTGCTTTCCCATTCCAGTTTAGATTGTGCTCCTCTGGCCACAATCCCTATTTATTTTATTAGGGAGCAAAGCCCCGAATGGAGGATCTCACTACGGTTGAAAAGTGGGAGAGAAGGTGACATTAACCTGGAAGTAGTGGCACCAACTTTGTATTTAAAAATCCTCATGATTTTTAGGAGGGAGGGAAAATTGACAAAGTGGAAGAGTTTTGAGTTCCTGGTAAAGAATGAGCTGTTAGGAGATGGTGTGATGAGCCCTGATTTCGATAGATTGAGGATGGAAAGAGGAAGAAGAGTATTGGAAGAGTAGGAGGAATAAGTGAAGAATGTTTTAGAGCAGCAGTGACCGTGGTGGTGTTGATGAATGGAGGTAAATGAGAAATTTTATTTGTATCTGGCTGAAAGGTTTAATTCCAAGAATGCTTTTCCCCACTTTACCCTCCCAGAATTCAGTTTATCCCGGAATCTCGATGATAAACACATTTGAACACATTTACAATGTAATGCATATGTCGTCTATGGTCTGCATATATCTACATATATATATTCTCAATTCATGTGGTGACAGCATTAGGAAGCCAGGTCAACTTTGGAAAATTGATGTCTCCACATTTCTGTGTCATCATTGCAGTTAAAATGTGGGTTTCATCAGCATTACTGAGGTCACTCAGACTCTAAAGACCCTGTAACTGGCAGAACGGCTTAGGGACAGCCCTGCATTTTAATCCTATTTGATCCATGTCCCCATTTTATCCTGTTGTGTCCTGATTTTCATCATGCTCATTTTAAACTGCCTCAAGTACTGTAAGAAATGACTCTCCAATGCACAGATTTCTCCCTGTAATGATGAGTCCCTGTATTCTTAACCTCACCACTCCACACCAGCAACTACAGCCACAATGTCGGGCAGGCGAAAGCACATTTTTAGCTACCTCAGGAGCCCTGTGCCAATAGCCCAGGATGATCCATCCTAGTGATGTTCCCTACGCATCTAACCTCTTCTCGGTAGCACTGCGATCAACATCAGTAACTCAGTGAAATGGGGGAGGAGGGAGGAGATCAAACCATTGTCCCAATATTAGTTGCACAATGCACCGATTCTCCAACTCATTTACTTGCTCCCTCTCCTCCTGCTGAAAGTCTCCCTGTCCGCACAGTCCTGCCTCCTCGATCCTAGAATGATTATTTCAGTTCCCTAATAATTGTCAAACTCAGCAACTCCTGGGTCACTTGAAGCTGTTGGCATAAGTTCACAGTGTTTTGCTCTATTACAAAGTAGAGGGTTTATTCACCATGTGATTGGCAAGTTCAAAAGAGCTTGTCGGTGTCAAGTATAGAAAACATTAAAAAAAAAATTCTGGCCAACCTTTTTGTTCACAATATTGATAGGGCAGAAATTAAAGTGCTAAAAAAGTTGGAATGACAATTCGAAGGAATGACTTTTAAAAAGGCACTGTCTGATGGAGGCAGTCATATCTTAAATAACATGTGGATGTAAGGTATTTAAATTGATTTCTCATTAAAGAGTTAACATTGGAGGTGTGACAGGGCACAGAATGAACCTGCTGCTGAACGGATTTCTCCCCCCTTCCTTTAAATAACCAGGCACTCTTCCAGCAGGTTAAGAATTCCGTTTGGAATTGTGAGTGAACCGTGCTGTTTGAAGGAATGATGTCTGTGGATGATGAGCACATGAGGTTTATTTTATAGCAGGAGATGTGTGCGATCAGCTCTGACCTCAGTACCCGTACAACCTAACATTTCTGTTGGTGGTGGGATGGGGAGGGAGGGAGGGAGGGAGGGTGGGAGGCGGAGGGAGAGTTGAATTGTATGGGTGGATTGGCAGAGCCTCAAGCGGCAGATGGCATTCTGTGTCTGTTAAGTGCCTGCTGTCATTTCCCCCCTTCAGATTAATGTAAAGTTTAAAAAACACAATTAAGGGGATAGTGAGAGACACAATAGACCCACGTGCCTCTGGTGAGACAGCCGTTTCCAGAGACAATGAGGCCATCAGCTTATCATACAAGAGCCAACTGTTACCCACGATACAGACCTGCCTGGCTTTCAAATCATTTCTCATTCTCTCTTGTTTTCTTATGATTTTAGCCAATCACAAAACGGAACAATGGTCACTTGACAGCTTCCCACCCACACGCTTTTTTTGGAACTGCATGGTTTAAAACTAACTGCCTGGTTTCTGTCACTATGGCAACCCTAATTTTATTGTTCTTTAAGTAGTAGGTGCGTTATTAATCACCGGGTGGCTGTAATTGGCTTTCTTTTGAATATTCAAACCGCTTCTTTTTCTGGACTTTAAAGGGGCAGTTTGTGCATTTTTTTTTCCTTTGCCACCTTCCTTCGCATCCCCTCCCCCTGCTCAACATGACAAGCTTTAAGGGGAGGTTTGATAGAGGTGTTTAAAATCACGATGATTAAATAATGAGAAACTGTTTCCAGTGGCTGAAGGGCCCATAAACAGAGGACATAGATTTAAGGTGATTGGCAAAAGAACCAGGCATGACATGAGGAAGCATTTTTTTTCTTAAAAGAGACTGAATTATTGTAGAAACATAGAAACATAGAAAATAGGAACAGGAGTAGGCCATTCAGCCCTTCGAGCCTGCTCTGCCATTCATTATGATCATGGCTGATCATCCAACTCAGTAACTTGTTCCTACTTTCGCTCCATACCCTTTGATCCCTTTCACCCCAAGAGCTATATCTAATTCCTTCTTGAAAACATACAACGTTTTGGCCTCAACTGCTTTCTGTGGTAGCGAATTCCACAGGCTCACCACTCTCTGGGGGAAGAAATTTCTCCTCATCTCAGTCTTGAAAGGTTTACCCTGTATCCTTAGACTATGGCCCCTGGTTCTGGACTCCCCCCACCATCGGGAACACCCTTCCTGCATCTACCCTGTCAAGTCCTGTTAGAATTTTATAGGTAATCTAGATCTAGAATGTACTGCCTGAAAGGACGGTGAAAGCAGATTCAATGCTAACCTTCAATGAGAGAATTGGATAAGTAACATGTAAGGGAAAAAAATACAGGGCCATGGGGAAAGAACAGGGGAGTGGGATTATTTGGATATTTCCACCAAAGAGACATGCACAATGGGCTGAATGGCCCCCTTCAATGTTGTACCATTTTAATAATCCAGTGTCCTCGAGACTTACCAGAGTAACTTGCTATTAGGTTTTGGGTGATTTCCCCCCCCCCCCTGTTGTCAGTGGAACCCACTTCCTCTAGTCACAGTGTCCAGTGAATCAACATCAGAAACAAGAACAGGAAGGTTTCCACTGGCTGCTATGTCTATAGTGGAGTCATAAATATATTGAAATATACTCTTGGGATGTAACTGTGCATACTTGCCGGGGTTTTCCATACTGACTACACAAGACTTTTGTATTGTGGGGATCCCAATAAACAAGAACATGGTTTATAAAGTGCCTTTAATGCAGTACAAAAGTCCCAAGGTGCTTCACAGGAGCGATTATCAAATAATTGACACGTAGCCGTGTGAGGAGATATTAAAACAGGTGACCAAAAGCTTAGTCGAAGTACGCTTTGAGGAACATCATAAACAGGAAAGAGAGGTAGAGGGACACAGAGGTTTAAGGAGGGAATTTCACGGTTTAGGGCCTAGGCAGCTTTAAGGCATGGTTGCCAATGATGGTGCGATGAAAACTGGGAGCTAAGCAGAAATTAAGACTGTGTGCCAAATACAGCCATGAAAAGCATAACAACCTTGTAATTGTTGCAGTCTGTTTCCCGCGAGCCTCTCCCAGGTATGGCAAAGGGCCAGGAATCATTTAAATAAAAGAATGTACATTGTTGCTTTACACAAAAATTGTACTTTGAAAACCAAACGTGGGAATCATACATCTCCGAGATTCTGTTTTTGACTCAATGTCCAGTGTTGACTGGGTGGCACTGTACAGGAGACCAATAGAACATCCTCCACTTTCTGTGTGGCAACTTGATGATTTTGGGCTTGCAATCAAATTTTGGGCATTGGGTAACAGAATGGGCGGGGGCTGAGCAGAACCAGCGACATCCCCCACAGAGAAGGGGAATGAGGGAATATCATTTCAGGATTAAGAATCATTCTCTTGAGCAAAACTGGTGCAAGACACAGCTCAGAGCCACATCGTACACGTCCTCTCGAATGGTCCGTGATATAGTACAGGAGCTTAAAAATAATTAGTTTAGTTTAGAGATACAGCACTGAAACAGGCCCTTCGGCCCACCGAGTCTGTGCCGACCATCAACCACCCATTTATACTAATCCTACACTAATCCCATATTCCTACCACATCCCCACCTGTCCCTATATTTCCCTACCACCTACCTATACTAGGGGCAATTTATAATGGCCAATTTACCTACCAACCTGCAAGTCTTTTGGCTTGTGGGAGGAAACCGGAGCACCCGGAGAAAACCCACGCAGACACAGGGAGAACTTGCAAGCTCCACACAGGCAGTACCCAGAACTGAACCCGGGTCGCTGGAGCTGTGAGGCTGCGGTGCTAACCACTGCGCCACTGTGCCGCCCCCATTATGTTATCTTTCTAAAAATTGATCCAAAATTGTGATGTAGATAAATTAAGCCTTTTAATTTGGTGTGGTGGCACATTAAAGAGTCATAAAAAATATTCAATGAGTTTTTATGCCATTTGATCGTAAAACAGTGAAAAATCAAATTGCATGAAAATGTGGCTTTACTTCACTTGACATCAGTGGCAGCTTGTCTTCTCGCCAATCTTCCCCTTCCCTCCTTCCACAAATCTATAAGCTTAGGATGGGAATTGGGGTTGAAGGGGCTGAAGTAGGTGGTGACCTGTTCACAAGCACCATCTCAGATTCTGAAGTTGCATTATGCCTTGGCAGTACTGTACTCCCTGTCACTGGAATGTGAATTGACGTATCAACAGATGATGTCTTTTCTGATTACTTTTGTTCTGTTTCCTTCACCTTGATAAACCTGCAGCCTCCACTCCGTGCCTCCTGATAGTGACGCTACTGGAATGGGCAATTTGCCAGGTGGAGGGAATCGGCCAGTGTTCTGCTGCTGCCCAATGCAGCATCACTGAGCTTTTACATAATGCATCATGCTGCTGCTGCATTATCCCCGCGACTTACATTTTGCGTGGTGCTCCTGGTGTGAGGGACCAGCCTCGAAGCTTGACAGCTGGTGGACCAGGATCAGAAGAGAAAAGGAAGATGTGTTTGGGTGGGGCCAGAAGGCACGGTCAAAGAGGAGGGTTTTTAAAAGGGTTTTTCAAAAGAAGGGAGGAAAGCGACAAGTCAGTGGGAGCTCCACTGTGTTCCAAGGAACAGCTACTAATGGTGGCGTGGTTTCCACAGAAAATAACGAGTATCCAAGCAGTGGAGCGTGCTCGTAGGACCCTTATATTCGACCATTTGGTAGTAGACCAGTCTCTAAGGATGAGTGAGTGTGACCAGTATTTTAATATATCAAACTATGTTGATGTAAAGTGATAACTGATAGTCCCATGGGAGCACTGGCAGAATAAATAGGCCTTTGTGTGGTTTGATGCAACACACTGGCACACAGCAGTCAAAGGCAGCTTGTATCCTCACTAAAAGTCACATCTCTCTGCCTCCAGACCCAGCCTCTTGACCCCTGACCCTTCCCAGCTGAGCGAGGATGACCTCCCAAGTGACCTGCAGTCCTTGTCTTGGCTGACATCTGTTGATGTCCCCCGTTTACAACAGATGGCAACAGGTCGAATGGACTTTAACCTGAGCGCCCAGAATCCAACATTGACAACGCAAACAGGTAACGCTGAAGCAGCAACAACAACTTGTATTTATGTAGCATCTTTAACATAATAAAACATCCCAAGGTGCTGAGAAGCAGTTCTGGTTAGATGTATAACAAAGAGTCTGTTTCAGGTGGGGACAGAATCCAATGCTTTCGCTATATGTTTAATACAGTTAGAGATTGGAGAGAGACTTTACTTAACTGTTTTGTCAGCAGGTAAGTGAACTACCTCATGCAACACTGAGCCAGCTGGAGCAGAACGGTTCATGGCTTGATCGCTGGCCTGTGTGGGGTTTCCCCTCTCAGCCAGGGACTTGTGATTAGCCTGAGAACCCCTAGTTTCGCTTACAGAGGGAGAAATTAGTCAGAGTTCCCACTCTCATTTGCTATCCAGTGGCTGAATTTGGGTGGATATTGGACAAGGAGAGGATAGGGCTCAATCTTGATACCTCTTACAATAGTTTGCATTTAGGATGTGCCTTCAAAATGATAAGAGATTTGCAACCAGTCAACCATCTCTACTGAAACTATAATTCCCCCTCCTCCATCAGTTTCTGCTCCTCCAGAAGGTGTTCTCTGGCCGATAGGTTGACAACTAGATCTGTTTCCAGGTCTCTGTTGAGCCATGCCTTGTTCTGGCCACTTGGAGGGTATACAAAAGCAGTTTCAGATTTTTGTGCAAGCTATCTGGTGAAGAAGTGAGTAAAAGCTGGATATCTTTCCTCACTGCCAAAGCCAAGATTAGGAGGAGTGGCCTGTTCAATCCTTTAGCTTCACATGAGGTAATATAAAATTCACATACTCCTCTTGTTGTCAACTGCACTTGTACCAGTGTGCTGCTTGTCCCCTCTATCTGGTGCACATGAACTCTATGGTATGATTCCAGGTGCAGGAAGGTTCCTGGTATTGGGTGGGCTGTCATGGAAAATCACACCAAGACTGTCTGAGAAGCAGAGGGAAATGTTGCAATCCTCACCCACTGCACAGTGAGTTACTAGAGACAGTTATACAGAATTGGCAATAGGTTTCCTACCAGTTGTCTAAGGTGCAAGACAGTAGGGGTGTGAGTTGATGTGCAAGAGGACGACTAAAAGTCATGAGAAAAATGTTAGTAAAGTTTTAAATCTGGTGAAAATTCAGGTCTAATGGAAGCTGATATTATTGTGGATTGTTCTTGTGTTTCACCAATTTGAATTTCAGTCTCTGAGTAGATGGTTAGTTGTTTAACACCTCTCTTTGGTTCCCTAAGGCCTAGTTCTCCATGATATGTCTAACAATATGACTCCAACTTCAGTACAAGGGGCCATGATCCAGGTTCAAGCAACCATGCAGCATGGAATTATGGGAATGAACACCATGACAACCCATGGACAAAATGTAAGCTTATTCAATTTGTTCTTGTTCATGTTAAAATAACCACGCACAGCAATGATCAAATGGGTCGGTGAATTGTATTGACTTTTTTTTATATAAAAGGTGCGGCCAGACAAATATTATTCTCGGTGTAACAGTTTGACTTCAATTTCTTACTGAGGTGGAGGTCTAGACTTAGATGATGGTGCATGCTACAAATATAGTCTAACGATTCTTAAAAACATAAGAATTTTTAGCAACAGGAAAAGTATTTGGACCCAAAAAGGCAATTTTTTTGATAGATGTACAGCACTTGCCCATCTCCTCACTGAACACCTGATCCTTTCTTAAGAAAGACGTCTAATTGCCTATTTGAAATCAATTATACTGTCCACTGGTATTCCCAGATAACATACTTCACAGTCCTACTACTTTTAGAATGAAACTATTCCACCTGACTTCTCACTCCTAACCACAAACTTTAACTTGTATCTAATTATAAACTTATGGGAACACTGGGATATTTTCACTCAGGATTTCCCACAGGCAGAATCCATTGGCAACTTTACAAGTTGTGATTTTTTTAAACCTATAGGTTAGTGAGGTGCTACTATATGGGGACTGATTGGAGATTTCATCACATGACCTCTCAACTCCAACCTCCCTATTGAGGGAAACAGTTTTATTTCCCATCTCCAATATTTTTATAACTAATAAACATACATGTTTGAAGAAAATGCAAAAGCTACATAATTGGTTGTTAAATGTGGTTTTCTTTCCAACTGAAAGTTAGAAAGGAAAAGTTAACTATTTAGGAAGGGTCAAGGCCTCAAATCTGGTTTTCAGTCCCATTCTTGTGTTTTGAGGTAAATGGGTGTAGTTTTATGTACAATATTAACAAATTGCAATGCAACAAAATTGTTTCATCTGACAAAAAAATTCCCAGGAGTTTCAATAATTGGAAATGAACTTCATTAATGAGAACTTTTTCCCCATCTCTGCTTAGATTCCCCAGTACTCTGTGGCAGGACAGCATTCCTCTGGGTTTCAGACGCAACAGTCCCTGTACCAAGCTCACTCTCAGCAGCTGTACAGCCTATCACAACCTGGCCAGCAGGTACAATATTGTTTCTTGTTGCCCCTCACAATACAGTGAACCTTTATGAACTCTCAGAAATCGGTTATCTTACTTTGGGCCTAGTTATTACCCTAGCCCAGGGGTCTGCAACCTTTTTTACCTGAAGAGTCTTTAAAAAAAAATTGCCCCAAATAAAAACTATTGGGAACCGCAAGAAAAAAAAATTGGCATCGAAACTAAATACTTTGGCAAGTTGCCAAGTGTCTCTCGTAAAATGCATAATTTGCATATATAATAAAATACATGTTGAATTTATGTATCAATAGGAAAAAAATTAAAATTGACCGAACTGAATTATTGCGTTTTTTTCCCCTTTTTTTCCCTATATCGTCAGTAAAGTCATCTTTAAAACAAACTTTAACGTAAGATGTGTAGAATTAAGACAATTTTTTTGGCTATTGATTCTCCTGTTATAAATAAAGCTTCTAATAGCACATTCAGAATAATTTATCTTCTAAGCTATATTACAAACAATAATGGACACAATCAGAAAAGCTGTTTCTTGAAGCGCAAACATTATCTATAATCGGTGTAGCTATACCATGGTGTGTCCTCAGTACCTTGCTCTACGGCAGCGAGGCCTGAACAATGTATGTCAGCCAAGAGCGACATCTCAACGCTTTCTATCTTCGCTGTCTCTGGAGAATCCTTGGCATCAGGTGGCATGACCGTATCTCCAACGCAGAAGTCCTCAAGGCAGCCAACATCCCCAGCATATACACCCGACTGAGCCAGCGGTACTTGAGATGTGAGCCGCATGGAAGATGGCAGGATCCCCAAAGACACATTGTACAGCGAGCTTGTCACTGGTATCAGGCCCACCGGCCGTCCATGTCTCCGCTTTAAAGACATCTGCAAACATGACATGAGGTCCTGTGACATTGACCACAAGTCGTGGGAGTCATTTGCCACTGATCGCCAGAGCTGGTGGACAGCTATAAAGGCGGGGCTAAAGAGTGGTGAGTCGAAGAGACTTAGCAGTTGGCAGGAAAAGAGACAGAAGTGTAAGGAGAGAGCCAACTGTGTAACAGCCCCGACAACCAATTTTATCTGCAGCACCTGTGGAAGAGTCTGTCACTCCAGAATTGGCCTTTATAGCCACTCCAGGCGCTGCTTCACAATCCACTGACCACCTCTAGGCGCTTAACCATTGTCTCTCGAGACAAGGAGGCCAAAGAAGAAGAAGAAGCTCTACCACCCAAACAGGTTTATTTAGAGAATCATGATGTCTTTGGCTACAATAATCATTTGAAACCATAAAATGTAGCTTAATGATAATAAAATAACAATAAAAATACTGCTCTTACTTTTCCTGAATTAACTATTTTTAGGCTTTTTTCATGTTAGAGCGATCCAATTGGATAAAGATTGGGAGCCGCAAATGAAATGTTAAAGAGTTGCATGCGGCTTCGGAGCCGCAGGTTGCAGACCCCTGTCCTAACCTGTTGGATGTTGCCTCGAGGAGAAGTCAAGTAGATAAATTAAACGTGTGATGGGGAATATGATTGTACAGTTCAGCTCCTTTCCAATATTTTTTGCTCATGCTGAACGCATTAAGCTCGCTACCAAAGCTCGCAGACCCTATGAACTGAAATGTACTTGAAGTGTGTCAGATAACAGCCCAGAATGTCCTTGTTGCACCCTCCAGTGGCCTCTAGAGGGAGTTACACGTGTGTTTCCTGGGTCTGCTTATTTGCATTGTGTTGGTGCAGGCATTGATGTAAACCACTGAAATAAGCCTGGACCCAACTAACAACATGTGCAATTTACAACTAGTAAAGTACCAACTGATTGAAAGCAGGCTTGCAGCCAAGTTGATGTCACACACAGTATGCAGTGGTTTCACGCGGAGTCAGTGAGGATGTTATTTTTCTGCATTGTGCAATCTCCCATCGCACACAGACTTTTCAGGAACAGCTGTTTGTGTTGAAATCAGCTGCATGTTTCTGCTGCTGTCCATGCACAGGGAAAATCCAGTGAGAATTGTGCTGTGCTAAGCAGTATTTTTCAGGCTGAGCAGAGTAAACTGGAATTAAAAACTGCATTTGCTTAAAAAAGGACTTTTACAGTGAAGCCTGCTTGTCTTGTCTGTTTTCTGCAGTACAGTTCCCAAAATTCTATTCTTCCCCCCCCCCTTTTTAAAACAGTCTATATTATTTTAAATCATTAGCATGTAACACATCACTTCAAGCAGCACCTGGGCATGTGGCCAATGTGCAGGCTCTTGACTAATGCTGCCTGACCACTAAAAAGTGAGCAGAAAAGTAAGCCTGGCATTAGTTTGCCCTATTTCAAATCCACCCCCACCCCGCCTTTCTATACAGGCGGGAGAAGAAACTAATAAGCTGAAGTGTTACTGCCATATTTGATAGCTATTTTTCGTTTTTTCTGTAGTTTGACTTTGTCTATGTGCTCCCTTTCTCCAGTGTTCTCCTGGCAATATATACAGCCCATCTTACCACGCACAGTCTCAGTATGCACAGCCCCGACTTGCTCCCCACAATGACCAGGACCTCCAACCCAAGACCTACCCCAAACCCATCTATTCTTACAGGTATGTAATGTTGCCACATCGAACCCCACTTATGGTATAAGGATGAAAGCAAAATACTGCAGATGCTGGAAATCTGAAATAAAAACAAGAAATGTTCTGAAGAAGGGTCACTGACCTGAAACATTAACTCTGCTTCTCTCTCCACAGATGCTGCCAGACTTGCTGATTATTTCCAGCATTTCTTGTTTTTATATGGTATAAGGATGTTGCTTTTAATAAAATCAACAGATTTGTAATCGAAGATGATGAAAAAGCTCCTTTTAATTCATAGTAGTCACAGACCTGAGATAATCAAAAGTGATGTTTGCAACTACTAAATCTTCACCCCATTTGATAACTGAATACAGAAATGATAAGACTAATAGAATTAGAGTAACTGAACACCCTGATTTTCAGCTGATCAGAGAGAGCCAGTATGGATTTGTAAAGGGTAGGTCACGCTTGACAAACTTGATAAAATTTTTGGAAGAGATGACTGAAGTAATTGACAGAGGAATGTCTATGCAAGTTATTTTAATGGACTCCCAGAAAGCATTTGATAGAATCCCTTTTAAGAGACTGCTAGCTAAAGTTGAAGCCCATGGAATTGAAAGCAAATTATTGGCCTGGTTAAGGAGTTGGCTGAGTGGCAGGAGACAGTGGGTGAGATTTTTATTTAATTGAGAGGGTGGGATCGGAGTGGATGGTCACTTAAACCCACCCCTCAGGTCAGTGTGCTGTTTTCCCGATGCAAAATTGGCAGGCTCCAAGTTTAAATGGCTCCACTGAGAGCCGGAAGAGGCAACCTGAATGGCCAGTTAAGCCATTTAACGAGCTTGTTGTCAGCTTGTTAAGGGCCAGTTTTACATTTTTATTCAGAGGCACAGGATCCTTGCAGGGTATGAACCATGACAGGGAGGAGGAAGCACAAACAAAGTGGGAGGCCACTCAAAATCCTGGGACAACAACAAGAGGCACCATCAAAGAGGGAAGGTTCAGAAGAGGCCCTCAAGCACAGGCAACTAGCTCCACAGAGTCAGAATTATCTGCCTCATTTCCTCACTCTTGACAAGGGCATCTTGGGAGGGGGTGGCTTTAGCGAAGTTGGACAGGTCATTCTGATTAAGGGCCTCACGGGTTCATGCGACGGGGGGTTCAGTAAGACTGCACATTTCAATAGTAAGGAAGGAAGGTCATAAAAGAAATGAGATTAAGCTACTCCAAGATAGGGTCAACTAGCAATGAGAAGCAGCATCTCCAGGAGTAGAGACAGATTCATGGCATGGTATAGCATACAAGTTTACGGGCCAAATGCTGGAAAATGGGATTAGAATAGATAGGTGCTTCATGGCCGGCACAGACACAATGGGCCGAAGGGCCCTTTTCTGAGCTGTATAACTCTATACTCTAGATGGCACTAGGACCTAGGGGAGAACAATGCCTGGTGATACTCTCAATGGCTTTATGAAGGAGAACTGTATCGTTTTTTTTCTGTCCTTCTCCCCTTTCCATAAGTTGGGATGGGAAAGAAATAATAGGAAAGTGACAGTTTGAATGGCTCACAAAGATGACCAGCCTGAATTTCTTGCTATAAAAAGATACAAATGAGTATCATAGGGGTTAAATTTGCTGTCTTTTTATTTTCACCCCACCCAAATCACCAATCATCAGTGAGCCATTGGACCAGCAGGTCTAAACCATTGTTTCAACAGGGAAACATTCTGAGATGGCCACACAAAAGTAGACATGCTTCCTCTGGCATGACTTACATACAAAGAGATGACAATGGGGAAAATGAGAAACACAAAGATTGGAAGTCTGAGGTATAACGAGAAAATGATGCAGCATGTTAATGAGTGTCTGAATGCGAAGAGAGTGGTTAGCATTTCATATATAGACCTTCACTGGCAAGTCCAGAGTAATGTATCCAGTTTCAGATTGAGCAGAGCCAGTTGTGACTAAACAAGTTGTGATGAGATATACATATGGCTTCTTGGAAAGTAACAAAATCCACCCTGCTAGTCCCACCCCCAGAGACAGTGTGTCACCAGATAGCCAGGTCTGGAGTAGTACTGAGAGATCAGCTTACGTCATCTCTGCTGAAAGGAAGCAGAATGGAAGGTGGAGGAAACAGCTTGGTCCAAGCTGTTACCTAACCCGTCAAATCAAAAAGCAAGTTTAACCAATCTGCTCAGTAGGGTGACATATAAAGTGTTGGGTGAAACGGTGATGTAGCACACGGCTCCTTCACTTTCTGGACTTGAGTTTGGATTGGTTCAGATCAATTGGATGAAACATACCTCATTTTTTTCTAGTTGGAAGAGTCCTGTACAAAATGAATTTGGAGCTGTCTCAAATCAGTTTCCAGTGGCCCACTGCCCACATCACACAACTGGTCATAGTTTGACATGAGTTGGCAGTCTTTACTTAGAGAACTGACAAGGAGGACAGCTTTGGGAATTGAAAATGTGATACTGGTACAGCAGAGGATGCTCGAATGAGGTTAATGTGTTGGGGCAGAGTAGAGGGTGCCTTCCTCTGCATATAGCTGTGCTTTAGCTAACCTGGGAAAGATTGCTACTGATTTTGGGTGACCAGAATGATAAAGGGTCCTTGCAACAGCATCTGCAATAGGACAAAAATTCCGGGGAAAACCCACAAAGAACAAGACTTTAAAGTATTCCAAACTCAAATCCATTCTTGCATTTCTTTAACTGACAGCTGTCTGATTGCCATGGCACTGAAGAACAGCAAGACAGGCAGCCTCCCAGTGAGTGAGATCTACAGCTTCATGAAGGAACACTTCCCCTACTTCAAGGTAGGAGACTGGTGAAAGATACAGAATTGTCTCATATAGTTCAATAGGCCAGGAAAGTATTTGTCACAATTGTTAGCAGGCAATTTGGTATCTTTGGTCACAGAAGGTACACAAGATTATTCTGGGGTGACTGTTTTTTCCAGATTTTCTCTCCCTCACAGGAATCCATCTGACCTCTGCCTGAAATACCTGGCCAGGGAATTGCAACCAAGAACCTTGGTTCTGGCATTCCATGGCTCTATTCATTGGAATACCATCATGCACCAACCTGCTGCCTTTACAAAACGTGACCTTTAATCTGATGGCACCTGGCTTGAAATAGCACGGTTTCCCCTCCATCATAATCTTGCAGCTTTTGAGATTTCATGGTGGTCTGAGGCTGCTAGCAAAAGCGGCTTGAGTTAAACCAGAATACTGTATTACAAAGTATTGCTTTAACAGATCACGGAAGGGTATATCCTATCCAACAACAATAACTTGTATTTATATAGTGTCTTTAACATAATAAAATACCCCAAGGCATTTCACAGGAGCATCAAAAAACAAAATCTGACACTGAACCATATAAGGAGATACTGGGGCAGATGCTTGGTCAAAGGGTGACACAGTGACACAGTGGTTAGCACCACAGCCTCACAGCTCCAGCAACCCAGGTTCGGTTCTGGGTACTGCCTGTGCGGAGTTTGCAAGTTCTCCCTGTGACCTGCGTGGGTTTCCTCCCGCATGCCCAAGACTTGCGGGTTGATAGGTAAATTGGCAATTGTAAATTGCCCCTAGTGTAGGTAGGTTGTAGGAGAATTGAAGGAAGGTAGGGATGTGAGAGGGAAATGGGATGAATGTAGGATTAGTATAAATGGGTGGTTGATGGTCAGCACTGACTCAGTGGGCCGAAGGGCCTGTTTCAGTGCTGTATCTCTCTGTGACTATGTAGGTTTTAAGGAGTCCCTTAAAGGAGGAAAGAGAGGTTAAGGAGGAAATTTGAGAGTTTAGGGCTGAAGCAGTTGAAAGCATGGCCATCAATGGTAGAGAGATTAAAAACTGGGGATGTTCAAGAAGCCAGAACTGGAGGAGCACAGATATCTCAGAGGGTTGTGGGCTGGAGCAGGTTATAGCGATAGGGAGGGGCAAGGCCATGGAGGGATTTGAAAACCAGGATGAGAATTTTAAAATTGAGGCATTGCTTAACAGGGAGCCAATGTAGGTTGACGAGCACAGGAATGATGGGCCAACAGTGATGGATTGAGAGATGTGGCATTGAGGTAGAGCTGAGTGTCGTCAGTGTACATGTGGAAACTGACGTGTTTGCGAGTGGTGTCGCCGAGGGGCAGCATGTAGATGAGAAATAGGAGAGGACCAAGGATAGATTCTTGGGGGAATCCAGAGGTAATTGTTTAGGAGTGAAAAAAGAAACTATTGCAGATGATTCTTTGGCTAGGATTAGCTAGATAAGAATTGAACTAGATGAGTGCAGTCCCACCCAGCTGGACAACTGTGGCGAGGCATTGGAGGAGGCTGGTGCAGTCAACTGTGTCAAAGACTGCAAACAGGTTGAAATGGATGAGGAGGGATAGTTTAACTTTGTCATGGTCACTTAGGATGCAGTTTGTGACTTTGATAAGAGCTGTTTCAGTACTGTAGCAGGGATGGAAACCTAATTGGGCAGATTCAAACATGGAGTTCTGGGAAATACTGCATGGATTTGGGAAGCGACATGTTCAAGGGGACAGAAGAGAGATCTGTTAACAGTATCAGGTAACATGAGAGCCAGGAACGAAAGTTGGATGGTTCGCAGTTTAGTGGGAATAGGGTGGATAGATCATGAATGGGTCTCATGACAAGATGGAAAGGGCATGAGGGGAGATAGGAGAGAAACTAGTTTAGGGCTAGGGCTGGGGGGAGCCTTAGAGGAAGTTTGGCCCAGTGGGCTAGAGGAAGGGCGGGATCTGGAGGTGACAGCTGATCAGATGGTCTGAATCTGAGTGACAAAGAAGTCTGTGAGCTCCTTGCACTTGTTCGAGGTGAGGGTGGAGGAGACAAGGGAGAGGGGTTTGAGAAGATGGTTTGCAATGCTTCTTTGTCCTATCTCAAATGTTTTCACTTGGGAAGTCTGATTATTAATGAGTCACAAATACTGCAGGTGGAAGGAAAACCAACACCTTCAACTGCTGCTGTTACAAAGCTGAATTTCACCAGAAGAAAACAGAAGTCTATAGTGAGGAAAACAGGGCAGAGAATTCTGTTGATAAGTAGCCAACATCTATGGTCAATAGATTGGATAGAAAGTTCCCCTTTAAAGGAAGTAAGTATATTTCATTATTGATGTGGCACAGTAGTTTGGTAGAAGACAAATTTGCACCAATGCTTTCTCATATAGTGAGTTCTCAATCGCAGCAGTGCCATCAGGAACAGATGCAAAAGCAGAGCCTTCACAGAGGAGAAAGAGACTGGCAACAGAGTCATCTAAACTTGTTCTTCTGCACCTTCTGTTAAATGGAATATTGGCCTTACAGGCAGTCGCTTACTCATTCTCAAGGTCAAGGAATAGTGTGCACAATGGGAGGAGATTTACAGTGTTAGGGAAAATAAAAGTCAGTTTACAATGGTGGGAGAGAGACCTCTGGTATCTGGGTTGAATCCAGGCTAGACAGTTGGGATGAATGTTTTCTGCTTCTCTGCTGGTGGCAACAGTGGTCGAAACTCTACTCCTCATGAACATGGGTCTATACTCCCAACAATACCTTTAATGTGCCACCAAATTGGCAATTCACTCAGCAAGAAGACTTTTCATGGTTGGTGTTGAGGTGCGGAGTGAAGGGAGCTTTACAATGCATCTCACTGTGCCACATTGACCATGTGCTGACTGTGGTGGCTGAAACAGGAAGGATCTCATTCATTAGCCAACATTCTTCGCTTAATCAGCATGACCATTTATTAAAATTTAAAGATTTTGAGAAAGACTAAGAAAACTGGAAACACATTGATAACATAAACCCGGCACCATCCATGCCAACATAATTTGAGGTTTGGCTTTTGGTATGGAAAGGGGCCTTTAAGTTCTGAATTTCTTTTTTTTGAAAGGGCTTTGTATCTCTGTTTCAGACTGCTCCGGATGGCTGGAAGAACTCTGTTAGGCACAACCTCTCCCTGAACAAGTGCTTTGAGAAGGTGGAGAACAAACTGAGTGGTTCATCTCGGAAAGGGTGCCTTTGGGCTCTTAACCCAGCCAAGATCGAAAAGATGGAGGAGGAGATGCAGAAATGGAAGCGCAAGGATCTTGGCGCGATTCGAAGGAGCATGGCAAACCCAGGTAATGGTCAGTAGTATCGAATATAGAGGGAGATAACATTTCCTTAGCAAACCACTGCACCTCAAGCAGATATTGATGGTGCTGTGGCACCATATCCCAGCATATGTCAATACCTTCAGAAGATGTGAGGGATGATTATTAATAGCTGTCCATTTACTCAAGGTTCCCAGAAATTTAGACCTCACCATTACCTCTTTCTCATTACAGATGAACTGGACAAATTGATATCTGATCGGCCAGAAAACTGCAGGAGGCCGTCAAAATATTCTGAGAGAACAATCCACATGGCAACGCAGGTGACAACCACACAAGGAAGCATCTCGATGCCACATCTCCCCCATCAGTCTGTTGCCACCCTCTCCTTGCACCCCCTGCCTTTGCATCACCAGATCCAGCAGCAACAGCAGCAGGCGCGGATTACCCCCGACTCGCCAGCACCAGCTCAGACCCCGCCTCTCCACGCAATGCCGGATATTAGCCACAGTCCTTTGTCACACCACGGAGCCAGCAGGGCTGCTTCCGATCTATTCTGCGTGACAACAGATATGAGCACAGACGTCGATGCCCTGGACCCGACCATCATGGACTTTGCATTGCATGGTGAGTGACCACTGCAGAGAAAACAATGTGGTGAAGGATTGTGTAAATGCAAGTATGATATTTCCCCGTCACTGTCTCTCACCGGTAAAAATAAAGTTTGTAATTACACAAATGTCAAAGTACCACTTGCAGCACAGTGCTTCAATTAAATCATGAAGACAGTTAACAAATGGGAACAAACACCCTCTGTTCCATCTCCCGTTAAATCCTTTGGTGTTGATCACTGTACACTGGAAAATTGACTTTGCTGGGGAAGGGAATTTGCTTATCAAAGCAATGACTGTTGGTGCTAGGGGATAGATACTTCCTCATTTCAGGGAATCTACTTACATATCAGGAACAGGAGTCACCTTGCTCCAACATAATAGGGGCTCCCCTACTGTGCCATTTTCCACAACAGACATCCTGTGGGCCTGAGTGAGATTGCAAATCTAGTGCCCAATCAGAAATAGTTTTGTGCAGCGGCCTCACGCAGCAGAGGCTGACCAGACTCATTTTCAAAGCCTTTCATCCTCTCAGACAAGACTGCGTGAGGCCAAAGGTTGGCATGCACCATCCCCTCTTAATTTAGAAAAACATTTTGTATATGCATAGAGTAATAGTTTATTTGGGTATTGTCTTTCATATTTCTGAAATAAACTCTTATGCACTGTTGCTGGTATGACAATTGGCATTTTTTCCCACCACTTCACCGTGCAGGTGTGTGATTATAAAAACAGAACTACATACTTGAAATAGCACACATCTAGAATGAGGGATTTTTATTGTTGGGGAATTCCCACTCCAGGGGGGGTGGAATTATATGCTCTCCCCGCATCAGATTTGGAGGTGGGGAGAGCATATAATCAGGCGGGATGGTGGCGGGGGAAACCCCGCCTTCACCCAAATTAAGTCCAAGGCGGGAAGGCTTGTGAACGGCGTTCCAGCCCTCCCACCAATTGAGGTCCTTAAGTGGGCAATTAATGCCTATTTAAGAGCCTCATCCCACCACTACCTGAATTAGCCCAGTGGAGGGCGGGCCTGTCGCTGCATGGGGAGCACGTCAAGCAAACCCGTGTGGGCTACTTCCCAGCTCTGGTGGCAGAGGGGATCCCTTGTTAAAAGGCACAGTGCCTGAACGAGGGTCCCGGCATCAGGAACAGGGTTGGGGTTGGCAGGGCCCGCTGACAGCCACCACCCTGCCCTTGCTGCCGATGCCGACCTCCCTACACCCCCTCCACTGCGACCCCCAACCCTGCCTCTGATTGGCCGGCAGCTGTCAGCAGGCAGGCCATCCGCTGCTGGGGTCCTTGATCACAGGAAGGCCCGCTGCTGTCTACTTAAGTGCCTAATTGGCACGATCCAGTAGGCCTTCCCCAGAGGAGGTGTCGTGGGGCTCTGGCTGCCACTTTTGCTGATTTTCAAGACGAACACCCGGCCCAAGTCACACGCCACCCTGACCTGGAACCCACTGTTACTGGGTTAAAATCCTGGAACTCGCTCCCTAACAGCACCTGTGGATGTACCTACACCACATGGGCAATTAGGGATAGACAATAAATGCTGGCCTTGCCAGCGTCACTCAGATCCCACGAATGAATTAAAAAAAGTGCTGATGCCCGGCTATCAATATTACTCGAAATAGAAAATGGAGACCTTCTTAATCCCATTGGAGGCCTAGGCTTTCGTAGGTTTTGCCTGCTGACATTGAGGCTCCACTTAAACTAAGCTGAGCTGATTCTCTGTCTTTTAATCGCCAGTGGTGGATCTCAAGCCTCCATTGGGTGTTTGTTTAAAATGCTAAAAGGGGTAAATAGGGGAAAACAGCAGATAGTTTGAAGGTCTGTGTCACACTACACTCCCATTCGTGGGCAGAAGTCACATTTGCACCTCAATCAGTCCAATTTCAAATTCCTAAAACAGCAATTCTGTGAAGTGAGAAACGCCTATCAAAGAAAAACAGAAACTGAATTCATCAGATCGCTCATAATGATTAATCAAAAAATTACGTTTGCCATTTTTACTTTCGCGACTTAAACCAACATTCAAAACAAGGTTTCCTGATTATTAATCAAAACATGATTAAAGTTATGATAAAAATTTAACCTTTCCCTCTTTGAGTACTGTTCTCATTACAAGTACCTCCAGTCAGAAGCCTGGACTTGCAGTTGATATATTTCCCAGAGCTGTCACTCTCGAGAACTGAAAGGAGTTTATGCTCCAATTCCCAGGAAGCTGCAGTCTGAGCACCTGCTTTGTCATTTCTCAGCAAGCATTAGTGTGATCCTGTCAGTGTCCTCTGCAACAGAATTTGAGTTTGCTTTCATAATTGATTTTGTAAATGAACTGAAGGATGAATTTTGAAAAGATTGAACATTTGTTTATTTGCTCTTTCCTTCTGAAAAATGGGAACTTCATTCAAAAACAATAAGTATAATAATTGAAGTGTTAAGTCAAAGCTAAAACCTTTCACTTTCAACAAATCTTCTCTCCTTTAACAGGAAATCTGTGGGAAGAAATGAAAGATGAGAGTTTCAACCTGGACACACTTGGTGCGTTTAGCACATCCCCACTCCGTCTCTCGGACTCTCCTCTTGGAACAGTGGGCCTCACTCCTGTGTCCAGTGGAAGCGAGAATTCATTCTCTGACCTGCAGGTTACTGGTTTGTACACTACCTATGCCAGCCTGGAGAACGTTCCAGCACAATACCTGAACACGCAAGGGAATAAACCAATAGCACTGCAATAAGGAAAAGTTGCTCTGATCTGCCAGGAACTATTGATAAGGCACTGTTATGAACGTAAATGATATGTTAATGCACTGAGGACTAAATACATAACATCATAAGACTGAGTTCCCATGCTAATTCTTAAGACACGGGCATGTGTAACTCTCTCACAAGGCTGTATTTTTCAACGGACTCGGTTATCTTAACTCTTTCAGCCTTTGAAAAAGATCTTCCACTCCATGCTGTCTGGAAGATCCAGGAAACTAAATGCAGCCTATATGTGGAACAGGACTAAAAGTTGAATATGAAAACTGCATTACTTTTAATTGACACAACTTAAAAAGATCCAGACTCTTCTCATTATATAAAAAAAGTAGACTTTTGTAAATAAAAGAAAAGAATTGATTGACTGGAATGTAAAAGCACTGAGGTGAGACGGAAGAACAAAAAAAAATGTTTTTAAAAGAAACCTCCTATCAAGTTAAAATTGTAAATTGTTTGGATTTAGCATTGTTTCCCTCTCAATGACAGCATATTACTATTCAGCCTATAACAAAGCAATACTGTACTTGTCGGTGATGTCCAGTTTGGTTGAAGAATAATGCCCATACTGATAAACAGTCAATGTGCATATAAATCCACTTTAGCCTTTTGACCAAATTTAAAATCCAGAGGGTCCAAGCAGACTTAGGAAAGCGTCGAAACAGAAAAGATCCATCAAGCTGCTTATTCCATAGTCCATTTCAAAACTGAAGACATGGAGTACTGCCCAGCCTGTTAACATTCTGGATGATAATTTGCAACAGACCACAACACAAAACCTATTTTTTGATGAATTTTCATGGTCAAGTTTTGAATTACTTGGGCTAATAAAGATCTTGAAAAGATTCACAGCAAGATTTTGTCTCCTTGTGGAAGAACAAGCCCAGGGGAAGAGCAAAAGAAAGAACCCAAATGACAATTAGCATCCTTCCGTCAACTAGCGACCCAGTGAAATCTTGACCAATCAAATCTTTAGAATCATTAATGCGGATACTGGTTGTAGTAACATCACCTTTAATTTGCATACGTTGGACAACCATCCAGTCGATGTCCAAGCGTTGTGTTTTACCATTCCGAATTGGATATTCTACTGCAACAAAGTCCTACAAGGAACACGGGCACAAATTTTAAGAGACATGATTGCTTCTATAGTTGATTAACATATGTACTTTGGAGGAAGAGAACTGCTTACCCAGGACTCTGAATGGATGCAAAACAGAAACAAATTTGACTGCACATAATTGCAATTCATTAATGGCCTGAAACTCAACTTAAACAATTCTTAGTAGATCCTAGAAATGTGAATTTTTTTTGCTTTGTAAGTGTTCTGTGCATTGTGATAGCTCGGTACAGTGGAATGTGTTGGTGCTGTTGTGATAGGCAGTATTACTGTTTGTATATTTGTTTTATTTATATTTATTGTCTTAAGGATAAGTGAGAACCTGTTTCATTTGAACCAAGCACTGTTTACAAGAATATTTCTGAAAGATACAGTGTTTCCACTTGTTGGCTGGTTATTTTAAAAAGCTGTTTTTCTAAGGTTTAGATTGATCAATGTTATTTACTCAACCCTTGAAGCATCACTGGTGAGTCATTTACAACTCTGGCTGTATTGATAGAAACTTAAGTCTTTCTGTCTTTACATCAGATTGTTGCGATCAGGCTCAGTCCATTATTACATGGGCCACTGATCGAGGGAATTGACAATATTGAGAATCAGTGGGATGCTCAGTATGCGAGTTCCTTAAGGGGAAGGCACAGTTTAATGTCTTTTCACTAGGGCTCTGATAGACTATTGATTAGGGCTGCTATGGGAAACTTCAATCAGCATCAATACTTTGCATATGTGAAATATCTCTCTGAAGTAGCTTCATGAGGTACTCACAAGGAATGAATGCTACAATTCATCATCAAAATAATTGGCGGATAAATCGGAATGACTTAACGCTTCCAATGTAGGCAGATTTTAACTTGGCATGGGTATTTAATGAGGATATTCATGTTCTCTTTTTTTATTAAAAAAAAAGCTTCCCAGAAATAGACCACTCTAGTTAACTAAAATAATTTCCAAATTCAATCATGTTTATCAAACAAAATCAGATTTGCAAGCATGTGAAATACAAACTTCAGCAACTTGAATATCAGATTTGAATCATGTTTGTAGAAAGTATGAAGTGCACTGACGGGGAATCTCCACAATGCAGGAAGCACATAAAGAGGAGAGAGTATCTGCTTCATTTGTTAAAAAAAGGAAGTGAGTTACCAATGCTCTCCATACATACACCCATAATATTAGTCATCCCGAATTGTGTAATGTGGCTGGGAAGAGATGGAGCTAAATGTCACCTTTGAAGGATTCATTATAAATCTGACTTGTATGGTTTCAAAGTTCTTTTGAGAGCAGGAAAAGGGAAAGTTCTTGAAATAAAATATACTTACCACTGTTCTAAACCAGCATTTACAAATAATCTTGCCAGATACTTTGTAAGATATTTTGATACTGGCCAACAAGTGGGAGACTACAATTACAAGGTATGTTTAAAAATAAAATGTCATAACTTGATTAACCAGGCAGATAAATCATGAGATTTATCTCTGAGGGGAAGGAAATATTTGTTCAGACTTTTTCCCCTCATTTAGCTTCAAATCTTTTGGCATATCTTAACTAGGAAGTAATGAAATGTTTTACGTAAAATGTATTAGGTATATGAATAAATATTTAAATTAGAAATGGTCCTGTTGGATTTTTAAAAATTAAAACAAGACAATGCTTTACAAACCTCGTAAATCTGCAATGAAAACATCAAATCTCATCTGCTTTATCAGAATTTATGTATACCTCAGAGTAGATTGACATACCATAGTCTGAATATGAATTTTGAAATTTCTATTACTTCTCAAGCCTTTCTCTTCCCTCATGGCCTCTGAACATCATCCACCCAATGGGTGGTGCAATTTCAAGTTTGGTTGATCATCCTGCCACAAGATGGTATTTGAGAGTAGCAGGAAAGGATTTATCTTTTCCTTTAGAGGAACTGGTCAAGAACAGCAAATGTGGAGTGTTGGGAACCACCAAGTCTGAACATCCAATATAATTGGATTTTAATTGAGTTCAATATTTGCACTTTGGTGTGGGAAACCTGACTAAATTTAACTGGTGCACCCTCTTCATCTAGGATTGCTGACCCTCCAAGATTGTCCTGGAGACTCCTGGAGATTAATCCTCAATTCCTGGATATTGCTGCAAGCAATTCAGGAGAAAAATCATAGGGGCATTAAATAACATTGTGTTTATTTCTTTCATTTTCTTTGAATTCTTTGCTTTACTGGTTATAAAAATACTGGAGATAGGTAAAAAAGCTGTTTGTCTGGTAGTCAAGAAACATCCAATTAGGTAGAAAAGTGTTTCGCTATCCAATTGGCATCGGAAGACTGTGAGATTGGGCATGTTGGGTGACCAGTGGCAGGAGCATGGGGTGGGGTAGTTGGAAGCAGAGGGCCATTGGATGAAACCTCCAGGAGTACGTTTTACCAGTGTTGGTGACCCTTGATGGACTGTCCCACAAATTAAATCATCCTCCGTGGATCTCCTTCACATACCAAAGCCTATATTCATCACACATGTGGCCATGACCCTCAAGAATGCCCATCAACATTTGTGCAAGTTTTCTTTTGCGAGGGAAGAGAAATGGAGTGGCTAGCATGTTAGGCTTTTTCATGTTTGTGTTTTTTTTTTCTTAACGTGAAACAATCAAGGTATATACATGCAAATAAAACTGAAAATCTGAACACAATTAAAAATAATTAAGCCAACCACTTCACCCAGCTAATATGAAAAAGGCCCAATATACATTACAGTCACATTGACAAATTAAATTGAATATAAATTCGCAACTCCACAGATACTGAAGCAGTCCATGTCCAAATACAGCAAGACCTGGACAACATTCAGGCTTGGGCTGCTAAGTGGCAAGTAACATTCACACCACACAGGTGCCAGGCAATGATGATTCACTGAATCATAGAAACATAGAAAATAGGAGCAGGAGTAGGCCATTCGGCCCTTCGAGCCTGCACCACCATTCAATATGATCACGGCTGATCGTCCAAACTCAGTACCCTATTCCCGCTTTCTCCCCGTATCCCTTGATTCCTTTAGCCCTAAGAACTATATCTAACTCCTTGAATATATTTAATGATTTGGTCTCAACTGCTCTCAGTGGTAGAGTTTTCCACAGGTTCACCACTCTCTGGGTGAAGTAATTCCTCCTCATCTCAGTCCTAAATGGCTTACGCCTTATCTTTAGATTGTGACCTCTGGTCCTGGACTCCCCTGCCATCGGGAACATCCTTCCTGCATCTAGTCTGTCCAGTCCTGTTAGAAATTTGAAGGTTTCTATGAGATCCCCTCTCATTCTTCTGAACTCCAGCGAATACAAGCCTAATCGACCCAATCTCTCTTCATACGTCAGTCCTGCTATCCCAGGAATCAGTCTGGTGAATCTTCGCTGCACTCCCTCCATAGCAAGAACATTCTTCCTCAGATAAGGAGACCAAAACTGCACACAATACTCCAGATGTGGTCCAACCAAGGCCTTGTTTAATTGCAGCAAGACATCCTTGCTCCTGTACTCGAATCCTCTTGCTATGAAGGCCAACATACCATTTGCCTTCTTAACTGCCTGCTGCACCTGCATGCTTACTTTTAGCGACTGGTGCACAAGGACATCCAGGACTCGCTGGACCACCCCCTTTCCCAATCTACTGCCGTTCAGATAATAATCTACCTTTCTGTTTTTGCCACCAAAGTGGATAACCTCACATTTATCCACATTATACTGCATCTGCCATGTATTTGCCCACTCACTCAACCAATCCAAATCACACTGGAGCTTCTCTGCATCATCCTCACAGCTCCCACTCCCACCCAGCTTTGTGTTGTCTGCATGAATCACAGAATTATTACAGTGAAGAAGGAGGCCATTCCACCCATCGTGTCCGCACCGGCTCTCTGAAAGAGCAATCCATGCGGTCCCATTTCCCCGCCTTCTCCTCATAACCCTACATATTCTTCCTTTTCATATAACAGTCTCATTCCCTTTTGAATGCCTCAATTGAACCTGCCTCCACCACAACTAGTGAAGAATGAATGCAAAAACAAAGCATCTTCCACAATAAAGGCCATGTCTGGTTCACCTCAGTAAGCATCAAAGTATGCCTACCAAGAAGCACGCTATTACATTTAGCTCTCTCACTAGGCAAGTCTCAAGGAATGATGAAAATGTACAAATTTATAAAGCAGAAAAAAAAATTCCAATAAGAGAGATTCTAACCATCTCCCCTTGACATTCAACCGCATTACCATCACTGAATCCCCCACTATCAACATCCTGGAGGTTACCATGGATCAGAAAATGAACTGGAGCAGCCACATAAACACTGTGGCTACAAGAGCAGATCAGAGACTGGGAATTCTGCGGCGAGTAACCCAGCTCCTGACTCTCCAAAGCCTGTCCACCATCTACAAGGCAAAGGTCAGGAGTGTGATGGAATACTCTCCACTTGCCTGGATGAAGGCGGCTCAGACAACACTCAAGAAGCAAGACACCAGCCAGGACAAAGCAGCTTGCTTGATTGGCACCCCATCCACCACCTTCAACATTCACTCCCTCCACCACTGACGCACAGTGGCAACAGTGTGTACCATATAAAGATGCAGCTCACCATGCCTCCTTCAACAGCACCTACCAAACCTGCCACATCTTCCACCTAGCAGGACAAGGACAGCAGACGCATGGGAACACCACCACCTGCACATTCCTCTCCAAGCCACACACCATCCTGACTTGGAACTATATCGCCGTTCCTTCACTGTTGTTTGGTCAAAATCCAGGAATTCCCTCCCTTATAGCACTATGGTTGTACCCGTACCAGATGGACTGCAGCGGTTCAAGAAGGCAGCTCACTATCACCTTCTCAAGGGCAATTAGGGATGGGCAATAAATGCTGGTTTTGCCAGCAATGCCCACATCCCATGAAAGAATAAAACAAAATAGATTAATTCAGGTATAGGTTACCTCCATGAAGCTCACACCACTTTAGATTCACACTTGATGCAATATAACTGTAGCCCTCTCTTGGTCTGTGGAGCCAGCTGACCTCCAGTATCTCACTGAAGCATGAACATACTTAGTCACCTTCAAGAACACCAGAGACAAGCCAATCTTATCCTTAAATGTACTTTCCTGCAGGAGTCACTGAATAGCTAATGGGAATCCTCAAATTTGAATCTTGAATCTTCTGGATTATATGGTTCAATACAACTGTGCCTGATGCCCAAAATCTCTAAATGTATAGTATTTTATTAGAGAACCCCATTCATCAGAATGGAGCTGGTCAACTTTTATATACAAAACAAACAGAAAAACACAAGAATTACAGCTTATACTACCCAAACTTCTGAAATATGAATATTCATCCACTGAGCAGTTTTTTCTTCAAAATAAAGCAAAAGTTATAGAGTCATAGAATTATACAGCACGGAAACAGGCCCTTCGGCCCATCGTGTCTGTGCCGGCCATCCAGCACCCAACTATTCTAATCCCATATTCCTGCACTTGGCCCGTAGCCTTGTAGGCTATGGCGTTTCAAGTGCTCGTCTAAATACTTCTTAAATGTTGTGAGGGTTCCTGCCTCCACCACCTCGTCGGGCAGTGCATTCCAGATTCTAACCACCCTCTGGGTGAAAAATGTTTTCCTCAAATCCCCCCTAAACCTCCTGCTCCTTACCTTAAATCTAAGTCTAATTTTTTTAACAAACTTTAAATCTGCACCATATCAAGTCCAGGGCCGAAATTTTACTTTCGTTGGACGGGAGCCGTCCACCGACTGAAAAGTTGGTGGCAATCCCGCCTCCCCCTGGCTTGGGGATCCGGACCGCATTTTACAGTCCTCAGGCTCTTAATTGGTCTAAGGTGGGACTTTCACTTCATTGAGGCAGCAAGTCCTGCCTAATGGTGCTGCCGGCCAATCAGTGGGCCAGCAGCTCTTAGTACCAGCAGTGCCATCGGAAGCGTTGGCCACTGCTGGGACTGCAACCCAGCTGAAAACTGAAGAGGAAGGACAGCCCCGGGAGAAGGTAAGTTTTGGGGCCTCGGCGGAGGTGATAGGTCGAGCTCTGGTGAAGCAAGGCTGGCCAATTGGGTGGATGGGGGGGGGGGGCGGGGGGGTGCGTGTTGCGTGTTGGGGATGGTTGGGGCATCGGGGGCGGCCCTCCGTCAGGCACAGAGTGCCTGCCTGATCATGAGGTCCCCCCCACCCCGGGGTATCAGAAAGCTACCTGCTTTTGTCAGGTGGCTTTTCTCAAGCCTGGGCCGCCTGACCCGCCAAGGATAAAATCCCCATGGTGGCGGGCAGAGGCCCTTAAAGTAGCCATTAACTGGCCACATAAGGATTTTGATTGGCCTAGTGTGGGCGGGCTGGTTTTCGCTCCGCAGCCCCATTTAGAATGGCCCCCTGAGCCTCCCACTCCATTTTACACCCTCCTCCACCCCCTACTACAAGCCCGCTCTTTGGAGGGGGCGTAAAATTCCGGCCTAGGTTTGGCTCCCACTACTTTAATCCATGACAGACTTTATACATTGTTAGAAGCAATAAAGAGAAGTTTTATGTGCAACTTAACTGGAAATGTTAACTTATTTACAAAGAGTAGCTGTCCATTCTGATTTTTAAAAATTCATTCATGGGATGTGGGCATCGCTGGCTAGGCCAATATTTATTGCTCATCCCTAATTGCCCTTGAGAAGGTGGTGGTGAGCTGCATTCTTAAACTGCTGCAGTCTTTGGGGTGTAGGTACACTCACAGTGCTGTTAGTAAGGGAGTTCCAGGCTTTTGACCTAGCAACTGTGAAGGAATGGTGATATAGTTCCAAGTCAGGATGGTGTGAGACTTGGAGGGGAACTTGCAGGTGGTGGTGTGCCTATGCATCTGCTACCCTTGTCCTTCTGGGTGATAGAGGTCGCAGGTTTGGAAGGTGCTATTGAAGGAGGCTTGGTGAGTTGTTGCAGTGCATCTTGTAGATGGTACACACTGCTGCCACTGTGCAGAGGTGGTGAACGGAATGAATGTTGATGGGATGCCAATCAAGCGGGCTGCTTTGTCCTGGATGGTGTCAAGCTTCTTGAGTGTTGTTGGAGCTGCACCCATCCAGGCAAGTGGAGAGTATTCCATAACACTCCTGACTCGTGACTTGTAGATGGCGGACAGGCACTGGGGAGACAGGAGGTAAGTTACTCGCCACAGAATTCCCAGCCTCTTTCCTGCTCTTGATTTTAGCTTACTACCTCAGTGAGTCTTTGCTCACTGCTCTCTAATTGTAATTGCAAATGAACCAGACAGGTTTTCTTAGGTTTAAACAAGAAAGATGTACGTTTATTAGCCTTATCAATCTAACCCAGTTAAAATTACTAAAATATGCGATGCACCCATGCTCACATGCACACGTATAAACAGACACAAATAGATACAGTGGGGAAGAAAGAATTGGGGTGGGGTTTGAAGTAGAGTTGGCAATAAATGGAATTCAGTTACTGTCTTTTGTCTTTGATGTACTGCCCTTGATTGAAGTTAAGGTCTTGAAGTTCTCACTGGGGCCCAGTGCACAATTTTTAAGCTTGCTTCTCTGGTACCAGCAGGCCAAAGAGAGGTTTCAATTATCTTCTTGGTGGTTGCCTGCGAAATTCTGTAGTCTTGAGGCTGCTACCACAGTTTCTCTGGGACTTTGCTGGAGAGGGAGACAGGGAGAGAGGTGCTTTCTTCTTGGAGTTCAGTTTCAGTCTCTTATCTTTCTGTGAGGCACAATTCAAACAATCCCCAGTCTGGCCAGCAGGTATGTCATGTGACCATCTATTTGTGTGAAACAGCCACTTCTGGGAGGGTTGTTGATTTCTAAACCTTCCAGACACACTCGGTGGGGTGTGGAGTTCTGGCTCTTACACAAAGAATGTTGATTATCATGATTGCCCAGACCAA
Organism: Heterodontus francisci; assembly: GCF_036365525.1. Lineage (NCBI taxonomy): Eukaryota > Metazoa > Chordata > Chondrichthyes > Heterodontiformes > Heterodontidae > Heterodontus > Heterodontus francisci. The sequence goes on from NC_090393.1 coordinate 15,919,590, forward strand.
TCTGTCTCTCAGAATGCAAATGTGCAACCATGTCTTCAGCTGGTCAGCTCTGTTGGTTTTTTTAAACAAGTTATGTGCAATGACCAGTAAAAAAAAGTTTCAGTAGTGTCCCATATGATGAAATTAATATGTTTCAATTGGCAGGTGTGATTTCCATCACACCTGCTTTTTGTGTACCGGATATACTTGGGCAATTGCCCACATTGACGGGTAGATGCCATTGTTGTAGCTATACTGAACAGCTTGGCCAGGGGCGCAGCTAATTCTGGAGCACAAGTCTTCAGTACTATTGACAGAATGTTGACAGGGCCTATAGCCTTTACAGTATCCAGTTTCTTCAGCCGTTTCTTGATATCACATGGAGTGAGTTGGGTTGAAGACTGGCATTTGTGATGCTGGGGACCTCAGGAGGAAGCTGAGATGCATCATCCATTCGGCACTTCTGGCTGAAGATGGATGCAAATGCTTCAGCCTTGTCTTCTGCACTGATGTTCTGGGCTCCCCCATCATTGAGGATGGGAATATTTGTGGAGCCTCCTCCTGTTAGTTATTTAATTGTCCACCACCATTCATGACTGGATCTGACAGACTGCAGAACTTAGATCTGATCCATTGGTTGTGGGATCACTTAGCCCTGTCTATTGCACGTTGCTTCCGCTGTTTGGCATGCAAGTAGTTGTGTGTTGTATCATCACCAGGCTGACACCTCATTTTTAGGTATGCCTGGTGCTGCTCCTGGCATGCCCTCCTGCAATCTTCATTGAAGCAGGGTTGATCCCCCGGCTGGATGGTAATGGTAGAGTGGGGTATATGCTGGGCCATGAGGTTACAGATTGTGGTTGAATACAATTCTGCTGCTGATGCTGCTGATGGCCCACAGTGCCTCATGCATGCCATTTTTGAGTTGCTAGATCTGTTCAAAATCTATCCCATTTAGCACAGTGGTAATGCCACACAACACGATGGTGGGTACCCTCAATGTGAAGACTGGAATTTGTCTCCACAAGGATTGTGCGATGGTCACTTCTACCAATACTGTCATGGATAAATGCATCTGCGACAGGCAGATTGGTGAGGACAAGGTCAAGTGGGTTTTCCCTCACCACCTGCCACAGAACCAGTCTAACAGCTATGTCCTTCAGGACTCTGCCAGCTTGGTCAGCAGTGGTGCTACCAAGCCACGCTTGGTGATTGTCATTGAAGTCCCCCACCCAGAGTATATTATGTGCCCTTGCTACCCTTAGTGATTCTTCCAATTGGTGCTCAATATGGAGAAGCACCGATTCATCAGCCGAGGGGAGAGGGGCGGTAGGTGATAATCAGCAGGTGGTTTCCTTGCCCATGTTTGACCTGATGCCATGAGATGTCAATTTCAAGGACTCCCTGGGCAAATACCTCCTGACTATTTACCACTGTGCTGCCACAGCTGGTGGGTCTGTTCTGATGGTGGTGTCAGGCAGATTGTCTGTAGGATACGATTTCATGAATATGACTATGTCAGGCTGTTACTGTCTGTAGGCCAGGTCGCCCAATTGTGGCCCAGATGTTAGTAAGGAGGACGTTGAAGGGTCGACAGGGCTGGGTTTGGCGTTGTCATTTCCAGTGCCTAGGTTGATGCCAGGTGGTCTGTCCGTTTTCACTCCTTTTCTTACACTTTGCAGCAGTTTTGGTACAACTGAGTGGTCTGCTAGGCCATTTTAGAGGCATTTTTAGAGTCAACCACATTGGTGTGGGTCTGGAGTCACAATCGATTCATGATCACCACTAGACCAGCTTTTAATTCCAGATTTATTAATTGAATTCAAATGTCACCATCTGCAGTGGTGGGATTCGAACCCATGTCCCCAGAGCATTAACCTAGGTCTCTGGATTACTAGTCTAGTGATATTACCACTACGCCACCACCTCTCCTGCATGATTCATGCATAACGGCATACATAGGGACAATGATTTGATCAAATTTTTGTTTATCAGGATAAAGGATATTCCTGATGGGGAATGGAACATTTCCCCACTTCAGACATCCAGTTTCAGCATCAAGCTTTCCCAGGCCAGATCTAACACAGTTAGATGCAGATACGACTACCTCAATTTTGCCAAACAGCTATGTTCCTTGGTCCTAACTTAAAGAGTGCACTTCCACTGCATCAATGGCACTTCTACTTTCCACACATCTTCCTTGCAATCTCTCTAATGATATTGCAGTTTTTAGAGGTAGTTTGTGCCCATGATTATGTTATGACCCAGTGAGAAAGGTGTCTCGGAGTCCCTCTCAGCCTTCACCTGGTCTTACTGTAACAGGGTTTAATTTTCAACACACCGTGTTTTTAGCATCACTCTTGGTGAATCCTTCTTCACTGCTTTCCAATTACAAGGCAAAGAAATCAGCACAAACAGGCATTCTTAGGTTTAAAGAAGAAAAGTTGAAATTTATTAAACTGGAACTTAAACTCTAATTCGGTTGACGTCTACGGATACACGGCCCACCCATGCTAGCACGCATTCGCGATACACACATGCAAATAGAGACAGAAAAGAACAGAAGAAAAATAAAGCAGACAAGTTTGAAGCAATATCTGAAGAGCTTTTGTAACAGTTCTTCGAGCTCACTGTAGAGTCCTTGATTGTAGGTAGATCTTGCTTTTCGTTGGGGCCCAGTATTCTTCTTAAACCTTGTTCACTGTAGGAGACTTTTCTCTCTTGGAATTCATGCGTCTTCAGTAGATCCAGAGGCTTATGAGAAAGAGATGGGAGCAGACAGGAGAGATCTTCCCAGTTCAGGAGCAAACAGACTTTCTGCCCAAACTGTTCGTACAAATTCAGAAACCTCAGGTTGCCCAGGTTAGTTATGTGACTAGCTGGTTTGACCATGTCTGTTTGTGTATTCAGCTATCTTAGCAATCAACCTGAAATCAGGGCTCTCCCATCTTCAATGTCTGGTGATCAAAAGTCCATTGTGTGTTGAATGTGTCAGGGAATGGCTGCTTTGTCCTTCCAGCACTGTCTGTTAATATGCAAATGTTTTTCCAGCCAAGGGTCCATTGTGGGTTGAATGTATCAGGGAATGACTGCTTTGTCCTTCCAAACGCTGTCTGTTAATATGCAAATGTCTTTCCAGCCAAAATCTGGCAATTTTTTAAAACAAGTCATTTCTTCACTTCAACAACAATTTGAAATTTAATATCCAGGTGGTGAAATTAATATGCCTCATACCTGGCAGGTGGGGGCCTGCATGACACTTCCACACTCAAAGGAATGAAATGCGATTTGAGAAAAGCGCATTTCATTAAAAAGGTCAAGAGAAAAATGTAAGATACAGAAAAAAACATGCATTTCTCTCATTCATTCCCATTCATTCATAAATCCTGAAACTTATTACAGCCTGTCTTCTCTTGGTGCCAGTTCTGCTTTAATTATCCCTTTTTGGCATCCCAATAAACGTGTTTTTTTCGGCAGTTTCTCTTCCATTTGCCCATTTCCATGGCTGCCTAGGATCTTTGTTCTTGTTGAGGTCTAAAAAGGAGGATCTGTGGTTCGCTTTTTTCTGATTCTGGGGGCCGATTCTTTGCTAATCTCCCTTTTGTCCCAGATAACACTCCTGCCTGCAGATATTTGCGCAGACTCTACTGCACTCCCCTGTGGCACTTCGACTCGGTGAGGCATCACCCTAACGGTTTCTCTGCCCCCTAGAGGTCTTTCTTTGTCTCTGCAGGTTCCTGTAAATGTTGTCAGCAACTCTGGTGGGGTGCTTCCAGTGACTGCATTTACGTAGGAGAATGTGGTGTCTAACTTTTCACATTTTTCGGGGTTGGCTGACCGGATAGTAGGGGTTTTCATCCGGAATTCCTCCCGGACTTCCTTTAACCTGCCCTCTTAGTTACTTTTTCCTCTTCCCTGTCTAACCTTTTGGCAGCCTTGTGCCTGCCTGTCCCTTTTTGTTCTCAGTGGGTGTCCCTTACAGTTCACCAGCCCTCTGCTGGAGGGTCCTCCTAACACCGGTACAGGATGTAGGGGTGCAAGTTTCATTGTAAGTTGTTGTTTCCCTTCAACCCGGCCCATGTGGCAACTCTTGCTGTACTCCACCACATCTTTGGGAGTTTTGGCCAGTCAAACTGCTGTCTTACGCGGCTTTGGTCTTTCGTATACCAGCAATTCGAGTCGAATTGTGGCGAGTCGAAGAGACTTAGTAGTTGGCAGGAAAAAAGACAGAGGCGCAAGGGGAGAGCCAACTGTGCAACAGCCCCAACAAACAAATTTCTCTGCAGCACCTGTGGAAGAGCCTGTCACTCCAGAATTGGCCTTTATAGCCACTCCAGGCGCTGCTTCACAAACCACTGACCACCTCCAGGCGCGTATCCATTGTCTCTCGAGATAAGGAGGCCCAAAAGAAAAAAGAATACCAGCATATACAGCTACTGTAGTCTCGTGGGCCCTTCTTAATATTTCTCTCTGGTACCTCTGTGGCACCACCAACTGGTGAACCACCGTCCACTCCTTGCTCTCAGGTCTGTGAGGAAAACTCCATTTCCCCGTCAGTACTTCATTCTTTAAATAGTAGTAATCAGGGACTCCCTCTACTTCAATTTCAGACTGGGCAGCCTGTGCTAACTCTCACAATACTGGGTCGGCTCGCTGAGCCTCAGCTAGGGAAAATCCATTTAATTCATTCACTGGGTCTCCTAACTTTCCAAAGAAAGTCTTGGACAGGCATACCTCATGGTCATTTGCCTGCAGTATATTAAACTTGAACTTAAAAGCTAATTCGGTTGATGCCTACGAATACACGACGTGCCCACGCTAGCATGCATACGCGATACACACATGCAAATGGAGACAGAAAAAAACAGAAGAAAAATAAAGTGGAAAAGTTTGAGGCAATATCTGAAGAGTTTTTGTTACGGTTCTTCGAACTCACTGTAGAGTCCTTGATTGTAGGTAGATCTTGCTTTTCGTTGGGGCCCAGTATTCTTCTTAAACTTTGTTCGCTGTAGGAGTCTTTTCTCTCTTGGGATTCATGTGTCTTCAGTGGATTCAGAGGCTTGTGAGAAAGAGATGGGAGCAGACAGAAAAGATCTCAGTTCAGGAGCAAAGAGACTTTCTGCCCAAACTGTTTGTACAAATTCAAAAAGCTCAGGATGCTCAGCAGGTTAGTCATGTGACTAGCTGGTTTGACTAAGTCTGTTTGTGTATTCGACCATCTTAGCAGTCGAATGCGAGCTCCCCCACCTTCAGGAATGGCTGCTTTGTCCTTCCAAACACTGTCTGTTAATATGCAAATGTCTTTCCAGCCAAGATCTGGCAATTTTTTAAAGTCCTTTCTTCATTTCAACAACAGTTTGAAATTTAATGTCCATGTGGCAAAATTAATATGCCTCATGCTTGGCAGGTGGGGGCCTGCATGACACCTAACAGGATCAAGCTGGAGTCTGCCTAAACTCATTTCACTAGGATCTTACATCCAGGATCCAATTGGTCTGGGCTTTGTAGGTTGAAAGTTTTGTAACATACTGTACCACCCTCCAATATATAAAAAAAATTAAACCAGTTGTTTCCTTAAAGTGAAGACTACTGATTAATTCTAGTAATTTATAATGTTTGATATTATGCAGATCGAGATCTCTGCAGAAAAAGTAAACACAAAGCAACTATGTCCAGGCTTCCCCTGCCACAATCTTATGAAATAAATATAAGACACTTATAAATGAACAGAAATTTTATTACAGAAATGTAATAAAAACCACCAATAATTAACACCCTCAGGACTTACTAGGTAGGCATTATTGATAGATGGTCTTTTTATTCAACAGCTTTTTAACCAATATCTTCCTTGATGGTCACTCTCAGCAACACAATGTACCAGAATGATGAAATGTGCGTTTCATCCGTGACTCTCAATACAATTACCATTCTTGATTACATGTTAGCAAGTGCAGAAAAAGAGCAGTGTAGGACCTGTAGTTGTACTTTACCTGCCGTGTGGAAGGTAAAGTAGCATTCCCTTGTAGAAAAGCAAAAGAAGACTAGAACAGTCTCCAGTTTGATCAACATTTCACTGGTGAATGGAAGCCCAGAGCTGGATTGGATAACTGAAGGCATCAAGTGAAGGAGAGGTGAGTCACAAATAACCCCAGGCTATGTATGGCTACTCAAATAGTACTCCAGTAGTAGTCACAATGGCTGGTTCATCTGTAAGACTGATTTTATTTGCAGCAGTTCAGAAGAGTAGAAGTTGTTAAACACATCAGTAGTTTTAAAACCAACTGATAGTGACAAAGATCATATTTATTGTGATGGGATTCATCAGTTACTGTGAATATGGATTTTATTAGCCTATTGGGAAATATGAGTATTAAACAGGATGTGGTCTCCACCATGTCTTACTTTGTAGTGCTTTGTTGTATAAGGTCAAAGATTATCAGCCAAGACTGCCTGAGCTTTATTACAGCCACAATTACTATTTATTGGCTTTTCAAAAGTGGTTTTTGTTTTGCTTCGCTTCTGTGAGATACATGATCTGTGAATTGCACTTCCCAGGCAATTCGAAGAAAAATCCAACAGATGTCGGCATGCTCCTGCAGAGTTCAGTGCCGAAATTAATGCCCCAGATGGCATTTAGGAGAGTATATTTCTGCAGATAGTTCAGCTGGCACAAATATTGCCAGTAATAAATGTACAATGCTGAGACTTGAAGGATCACACCCAAAAGTTTATACTTGGCTGGAGTTCATATTCACCCAGTGGAAATATCCTGGTGCACTAAATGTCAAAATCCCATGCCCAAAGTTAACGATGCTCCAAAGCAGTAGTTTATCAGCAGGGCCAGGAAGAAAAACAGCTTAGGCACTGGTATTGAAGACAGGTAACTGCAATTTCCACCATTATTTGTTCCAAGGGTCTTTTGGACAGCTTGCCAGCACACGACTGGGGAATGGCACAGGATTAATGTTCCTGAAGGCGTTCCTCCCCCCAACCCAGTTTATTATTTTTAATATCATGGTGAGGTGTGCATGTTGTTCAGATCTCCCTGAAGTAAAACATCCAGTGATCGATAGTGTTAGGTTTCATTCACTCATGGTTGTTAAAAGATGAGCGATCTGTGTACGCTGGGCTGGGGTGATTTGTTGCGTCATATGGATAATGCAGTCCATTGCAACCTCTGGGTTTGCCTGAACCAAGCTGAAAATAGTAACAAAAAATGTATGAACACATTAAGCTTCAGTTGGATTATCTCAGTTTCTTTTTCATCTGATCTGGTCATTAAGGGAAAAAATGGAGAAATAGAACTCAGTAAGCACATTGGCACTTGGGATAGGTACAGTGCAGGTCGAAATTTACCTTTTAATAGTTTGAACCTGTCTATTCTTACAATTTAAAGTAATGTTACAGATTTGCCTTTCCCATTCCCTTAAATACTTCCACATGATCACTTCTCAGAAGTCACCTTTACAAAAAGTGCAAGTCTCTCCAGTCTTTCCTCATAATCCAGACCCTGAAACTAGGGTTCAGCCTTGTGGCTCTTCTTTTCAACACCTGAATGGCCCCCTGGTGTGTTAATGACAAGTGAGGTTTGATCACTACTTCCTCTGAGTTACAATCCATTGGTTTGGGTATGTAGTTCTACCTTCCATTGTCATTGTCGATTGCTGCTCCCTCCACATTGGTTGGACATGTTGAGTGAGTCTACAAGGACTCCTCAAGTTTATTTCAGTTTCATCCTTAGCTATTTCAACACCATTCATGCAGCACACAGGCAGCCTATTTTTATGCCCTACACACAAAGCTTTACACTTGTCTGCATTAAATTTCTGCCCCAAGTACTCTGCCAAACACATTCTGTAATTTCTGAGCTGCCTCCTGCTCCTCCTAGTTTGGTGCCATCAGCAAATTTGAGAATAAGGCATTTATCTAAATTAGAAATAGTAACACTGAGCCCTGGAACACTCATTCAGTACTTCTCCCCACTCCTCGAACAAGTATTCATTTTCTACCCTTCAGCCAAATTTATAATCTCTGCCATAGATTATCCTGAATACTCACAGTTCTGAGTTTAACTAATAGCCTTTCTTGGATAACTCTGTCAAATGTATTTTGGAATCAAGTAGGATCTTACCCTTCTGAACCTATGCTGACTGCTGTTTATGAGGTAATAATTGTATAGATAATTCTCAAATCTATTCCTAACACTATAATTCCATGTAAAATAACAGAACTGATTAAGACTAATGGGTCTATAGGCACCCGTGGTTTTTTTTGCCAGTGGGCTGGATTTTGTGTAGGAGGCGGGGCTCCTTTTCCTGCCCCCCACAGACGATCCTCTGGTCTTTTTACAATTAAGTTCCATGAGCCGGGATCCCCATCTCTTTAAAGATTCGGAACCCGCCTCCAAGAGCTGCCAGCCAATCAGAGGGCCAGCCGCTCAGCAGTATCGGCAACTAGGAGCTGTGACCACTGTGGTATTGCAGAGGCCTTGGACGCAGGCCCAGCGCTGGAACCCTGGAACTCAGGTAAGTGAGGAGGGGTTGGCGCGGCCAGTCTGGAAGTCCCCAGCGAAGGGTGAGGGGGGGCGGGGGTAGCCATGCAATCTAGGGGGAGGGGGGGGTCCTGGGAGGGTGAAGAAGTGGTTCCCAGCAGGGTTCCTCTGTGGGCCACAGATTGCCCACAGAGGACTGACACCCCACCCCACCACCAAGCCCGCTTTACAAGGTGCAATCCCTGTGTGGTGGAGGCACCCCCACCCCCCCACCCCCCCACTCTCCCCCACTCACCAACAACTCCACCCCGCCGCTGGTAAGATCCCAGCAGCAGTGGGAAGAGGCCCTTAATTGGTCGTTAATGGGCCTTTTAAGGTCCTCAATTGGCCTCTGAGTGGGAAGGCTGTCATCAGCCTATCCCGCCCGCAGTAAGATCACTTGGTAATGCGGAGGCAACGTGTCCTCCGCCCTCGCCACCCGTCGCAATTCTCCGTGCCCCCCGCCTCCAGCCCCAACTCGGGGGGGCCCCATAAAATCCAGCCCAGTATTTCACCAGTATTGATGCAGGTTAATAAGGCTATATAAAACAAATAAGGCACAGGGGTTAATTACTAGAGGGATAGAATTGAGAATTAATGTTGAACTTGTATAGAACCTTGGTTAGACCACATCTGGACGACTGTAAACATTTCTGGTCTCCATATTATAAAAAGAATACAAAGACAAATTTGATTGCATCTTTCAAGGAGGTGACTAGGTGTGTAGATGAGGGTAAAGCAGTTGATGTAGTCTACATGGACTTCAGTAAGGCTTTTGATAAGGTCCCACATGGGAGATTGGTCAAGAAGGTAAGAGCCCATGGGATCCAGGGCAATTTGGCAAATTGGACCCAAAATTGGCTTAGTGGCAGGAGGCAGAGGGTGATGGTCGAGGGTTGTTTTTGCGATTGGAAGTCTGTGACCAGTGGTGTACCACAGGGATCCGTGCTGGGACCCTTGCTGTTTGTTGTATACATTAATGATTTAGACGTGAATATAGGAGGTATGATCAGTAAGTTCGCAGATGACACGAAAATTGGTGGTGTCGTAAATAGTGAGGAGGAAAGCCTTAGATTCCAGGACGATATAAACGGACTGGTAAGATGGGCAGAGCAGTGGAAAATGGAATTTAATCCTGAGAAGTGTGAGGTGGTACATTTTGGGAGGACTAACAAGGCAAGGGAATATACAATGGATGGTAGGACCATAGGAAGTACAGAGGATCAGAGGGACCTTGGTGTACTTGTCCAGAGATCATTGAAGGCAGCAGCACAGGTAGATAAGGTAGTTAGGAAGGCATATGGGATACCTGCCTTTATTAGCTGAGGCATAGAACATAAGAGGTTATGATGGAGCTGTACAAAATGCTAGTTAGGCCACAGCTGGAGTACTGTGTACAGTTCTGGTCGCCACACTATAGGAAGGATGTGATTGCACTGGAGAGGGTGCAGAGGAGATTCACCAGGATGTTGCCTGGGCTGGAGTATTTCAGCTATGAAGAGAGACTGGATAGGCTCGGGTTGTTTTCCTTAGAGCAGAGAAGGCTGAGGGGAGACCTGATTGAGGTATACAAAATTATGAGGGGAATAGATAAGGTTGATAGGAAGAAACTTTTTCCCTCAGCGGAGGTGTCAATAACCAGGGGGCATAGATTTAAGGTAAGGGGCAGGAGGCTTAGAAAGGATTTGAGGAAAAATGTTTTCACCCAGAGGGTGGTTGGAATCTAGAACACACTGCCTGAAGGGGTGGTAGAGGCAGGAATCCTCACGACATTTAGGAAGCGTTTAGATGAGCACTTGAAACGCCATAGCATACGAGGCTACGGGCCAAGTGCTGGAAAATAGGATTAGGATAGGTGCTTGACGGCCGGCATCGACACGGTGGGCCGAAGGGCCTGTTTCTATGCTGTATAACTCTATGACTCTATGACACTGGAGAAGCTGAAAAGAGTGTTACAGGTATGATGCCAAAACTGAGCTGTTATGCCTATTAGGTACGATTGAAAAGGATGGGACTCTATTCCCTGGAAAAGAGGCTGAGAGGTGACCTGATGGAGGTCTTTAGATTATGAAAGGGTTTGATAGGGTAGACATTGAGGAGATTTTTTCACTTGTGGGGGAGATCAAAACTAGGGACCATAAATATAAGACGAGCACTAATAAATCCAATAGGGAATTCAGAGCAACTTCTTTACTAGAGAGTGGCTAGAAAGTGGAACTCACTATCATACTGGAGTTTTTGAGACAAATAGCATAGATGCATTTAAGGAGGAGCTAAATAAACATGAGGGAGAAAGGAATAGGAAGTTATGCTCATAGTGTTAGATAATGAGGGGTGGGAAGATGCCTGTGTGAGCAGTTGGGCCAAATAGCCTCTTTCTGTGCTGTACATTCCATGCAATTCTATATATCCAGTGACTGCCTCTTAATGATCATGAAAACCTCACAAATCTCCTCCTTAATCTGTCTCAGTTCTCTGGGATACATGGAAGTTGGGTCACAAATGGGAGCTGATATTCATAGACATACACCACCAGACTTGAGATGGGAAACAAACTATACTGTTTTTACACAGCTCCCATGTGGCTGATGTACTAGGATCAGGATCGATGCAGTCACTTTTACACACACAAGTACAAAATCACTTTAAATTATACTGCCTGGCCTTCAACAGAAAGACAGTCCCCACAATCAACCACTTTCTCTGCTGTCCTAGCACACATAAATACACCTACCTGCGAATGTGTTTTAGTGCATAATCACGCTTCAGGTACTTAATGTTCGCTCGTATTACTGAGCGAGTGTCGCCCTCATCATTGAGGTGTTTCTCCAACCACTCCACTACTTTCTGGTTGTTGTCCCACAGGTATGCCTGCACAATATGAGCAAGGAGATCCAACAAAAATGGGATAAATAATGGCACTTGAAAGATCATAATACTGACATTGTTATTTTACTTCTGTATGAGCTGCTACTTAAGCCTGGGGACAGAGAATGGGATAATGGACTATCCAGTTGTGTAAATTGCCAGACTAAATTCAGACAAAACTAAGGGAACAGTTTCCTTTTGCATTATTAATCAGATAACACAGTGTGGTTCTCCTAAACCAGAGAATATAAAAAAGTCAAAGAACTACAATGTTTCTGCCCCTGCCCCCCTTTCCCAAATTAGGACTGCGATATATAATCTTTACACACAATGCCAAGGATTGCAAAGCCTGTATGATGTCTGGAATGCCCGAAAAAAATCTGCTTTGCCAACAGTTTATGAGGGAATTTGCTGTACTGATGGAACAAACATCAAAGAATCAGTTGAGTATTGAGATGAGTTTTCATAGGTTGGAAAGGAGAAGAGCAATTATGTTCTGCTGAAAGCACATTGACCAGAAATGTTAACTCTGTTTCTCTCTCCACAGACGCTGGCTGACCCGCTGAGTATCTCCAGCATTTCCTGTTTATTTCAGAGTTATTATGTGTAGCATTTGCAGAACGTGAGGGACATGAGGAAAAAGCTTCTTCATCCAGAGGGTGGTGGGTGTTTGGAATTCACTGCCAGGAGCAGTGGTGGAGGCAGAAACCTTCAACTCATTTAAAAGGTACCTGGACATGCATCTGAAGTGCTGTAACCTGCAAGGCTATGGACCAGGTGCTGGAAGGTGGGATTAGATTAGAGTTTAGATTAGATTAGGCAAGTTTGTTTGGTTGGCACAGACACGATGGGCTGAATGGCCTCCTTCTGTGCTGTATTTTTTCTATGTTTCTATGATCTTTGTACTTGAATCTGTTCCATGCGCATTAGCTATTTTCTAATACCTTATCAAAGTGGCAATTCTTTACACGGAATCAAGAGGGCATCACAACCAAACTTGATTAGGCCCTCAGTCAGGCCCATATACACATACACTTCCTAGCAGCACGGCTGCGCAGAAACCTGAAGCTGGGAGCCCAGCTTCATCTATAGCCACCTCCTTAACCCAGAAGTGTCAAAAGAAATTGTGGAATACCTACTAGTGCCCTGGCTGAGATGACCTGACTCAACTCCCTCTTACTGAGGGAGTCATTTTTCCCAAATCATTCCACAATGAGGTACTGTAATTAGCATATGCAAGAAAAATGAAGATGTTAAATTTACAACATTTATTGATCTGACTCTTATAGAACTAAATTTTCAAAACCTACCTTTTGCTCATTTCTGTGAGTGTACTTGACCTTTACAGCACAGAATGAGGCCATTTGGCCCATTGTGTATGTGTCAGCTATACACTAGAGCAATCACTCTCTCACCATAACCCATCATCTTTTGTTTCAATTATTGATCAAATTTTACCTTAAAACAAGCAGCCATTCCTCGTGGCAAAGCATTCCATACCCCAACAACCTGCTGTGCAAGAAAATTCTCCTAACCTCTTTCCTCACTCTCAGTGACTGTTTTAAATTGATGAGCCCTTGATACTGACTCCCTATCCAGAGGGGATGGCTTTTCCATATTCAATCCATCAAAACATTATAGAGGTGCTTAAATTACAAAGGGCTAAGGCTAGATAGAAAGAGACAGAGTACGTGGAGGGTGAAATTTTGTGCTGGTGGCAGGGGTTTCGACGTTGGGTGAAACCGACGCTGAGATCCCCGTGCTGGCTCTTGTACAGAAGGCCCGCTGAAATTAGTGCCGACCAGGCACTTAATTGGGCAGCGGCGGGCCCTCCGTATGATTTAGGATCTCGCTGCCAGATGTCCCGGCCTTGCAGAGCTGCTGTCACTGTGATGTCATCATGCAGGCGCTGCAGCTTCTGGCAGGTTCGGTGTCAAGAAGGTAAGTGAAGGGATGGTCGGGTCAGGTCAGGTCGGGCTTGGGGCAAAATTGGAGGGAGTCGGGCCGGATCGGGCTCAGGTAAACTGTGGTTCGGTTGGGTTCGGGTCGGGTTCTTTTTCCCAGCCTAAAGCAGGCCTCTACCCCCTGCCACCGTCCTACCCGATTTTATGCTCTCCCTGCCTCCAAACCCACCGCGGGGGAGAACATAAAATTCCACCCAGAGAGACTGTTTCCAGTGATTGATAAGTCTAGAACAACGAAACATAGATACAAGATTAAGCGTACAAGATTTAGGATAGACAGCAGGAGAAAATTTCAAAAATAAATTCTTTACACAGTGGGTTTTAAATCAGAAAGTTATGGGTTGCATTGATTGAAGCAGAGATTAGGTTATAAAAGCAAAATACTGCGGATGCTGGAAATCTGAAATAAAAACAAGAAATGCTGGAACCACTCAGCAGGTCTGGCAGCATCTGTGAAAAGAGAAGCAGAGTTAACGTTTCGGGTCAGTGACCCTTCTTCGGAACTGACAAATATTAGAAAAGTCAAAGGTTATAAGTAGGTGAGGTGGGGGTGGGGCAAGAGATAACAAAGGAGGTCGAGATTGGACCAGGCCACATAGCTGACCAAAAGGTCACGGAGCAAAGGCAAACAATATGTTAATGGTGTGTTGAAAGACAAAGCATTAGTACAGATTAGGTGTTAATACACTGAATATTGAACAGCAGCAAGTGCAAACCTGAAAAAAAAACAGTGGGTAAGCAAACTGAACAAACTAAGATGAAATGAAATAAATGCAAAAAAAAAGATTGTAAAAAATGTAAAAAAGAATGTAAAAAAAAGGAAGAAAAAATAACTAAAAATGAAAGTAAAATGGGGGGCTGTCATGCTCTGAAATTATTGAACTCAATGTTCAGTCCGGCAGGCTGTAGTGTGCCTAATCGGTAGATGAGATGCTGTTCCTCGAGCTTGCGTTGATGTTCACTGGAATACTGCAGCAATCCCAGGACAGAGATGTGAGCCTGAGAGCAGGGGGGAGTGTTGAAATGGCAAGCAACCGGAAGCTCAGGGTCCTGCTTGCGGACTGAGCGGAGATGTTCCGCAAAGCGGTCACTCAGTCTGCGCTTGGTCTCCCCAATGTAGAGGAGACCGCACTGTGAGCAGCGAATACAGTATACTACATTGAAAGAAGTACAAGTAAATCGCTGCTTCACCTGAAAGGAGTATTTGGGGCCTGGGATAGTGAGGAGAGAGGAGGTAAATGGGCAGGTATTACACCTCCTGTGATTGCAGGGGAAGGTGCCATGGGACGGGGACGAGGTGGTGGGGGTAATGGAGGAGTGGACCAGGGTGTCGCGGAGGAAACGATCCCTTCGGAATGCTGACAGGGGAAGGGAGGGGAAGATGCGACTGGTAGTGGCATCACGCTGGAGGTGGCGGAAATGGCGGAGGATGATCCTTTGGATATGGAGGCTGATGGGGTGAAAAGTGAGGACAAGGGGAACCCTGTCACGGTTCTGGGAGGGAGGGGAAGGGGTGAGGGTAGAGGTGCGGGGAATGAGCCGGACACGGTTGAGGGCCCTGTCAACCACAGTGGGGGGAAATCCTCGGTTGAGGAAAAAGGTCATATCAGAAGCACCGTCATGGAAGGTAGCATCATCAGAGCAGATGCGTCGGAGACGGAGAAACTGGGAGAATGGAATGGAGTCCTTGCAGGAGGTAGGGTGTGAAGAAGTGTAGTCGAGGTAGCTGTGGGAGTCGGTGGGCTTATAATGGATATTAGTAGACAACCTATCCCCAGAGATGGAGACAGAGAAGTCGAGGAAGGGAAGGGAAGTGTCAGAGATGGACCATGTAAAGGTGAGAGAAGGGTGGAAATTGGAAGCAAAGTTGATAAAGTTTTCCAGTTTGGGGCGGGAGCAGGAAACGGCACCGATACAGTCATCAATGTACCAGAAAAAGAGTTGGGGGAGGGGGCCTGAGTAGGACTGGAACAAAGAATGCTCGACATATCCCACAAAAAGACAGGCATAACTAGGACCCATGCGGGTACCCATAGCGACACCTTTTACTTGAAGGAAGTGCGTGGAGTTGAAGGAGAAGTTGTTCAATGTGAGAACAAGTTCAGCCAGGCGGAGGAGGGTGGTGGTGGATGGGGACTGGTCGGGCCTCTGTTCCAGGAAGAAGCGGAGAGCCCTCAAACCATCCTGGTGGGGGATGGAGGTGTAGAGTGTGACCGCTTTGCGGAACATCTCCGCTCAGTCCGCAAGCAGGACCCTGAGCTTCCGGTTGCTTGCCATTTCAACACTCCCCCCTGCTCTCATGCTCACATCTCTGTCCTGGGATTGCTGCAGTGTTCCAGTGAACATCAACGCAAGCTCGAGGAACAGCATCTCATCTACCGATTAGGCACACTACAGCCTGCCGGACTGAACATTGAGTTCAATAATTTCAGAGCATGACAGCCCCCCTTTTTACTTTCATTTTTAGTTATTTTTTCTTCCTTTTTTTTACATTCTTTTTTTACATTTTTTACAATCTTTTTTTTTGCATTTATTTCATTTCATCTTAGTTTGTTCAGTTTGCTTACCCACTATTTTTTTTCAGGTTTGCACTTGCTGCTGTTCAATATTCAGTGTATTAACACCTAATCTGTACTAATGCTTTGTCTTTCAACACACCATTAACATATTGTTTGCCTTTGCTCCGTGACCTTTTGGTCAGCTTTGTGGCCTGGTCCAATCTCGACCTCCTTTGTTATCTCTTGCCCCACCCCCACCTCACCTACTTATAACCTATGACTTTTCTAATATTTGTCAGTTCCGAAGAAGGGTCACTGACCCGAAACGTTAACTCTGCTTCTCTTTTCACAGATGCTGCCAGACCTGCTGAGTGGTTCCAGCATTTCTTGTTTTTATTATTAGAGATTAGGTTAGTTGGGTGGTTGAAGGAAAAGGGAAATAAAAGGATATGGCATCAGAGCAGGCATGTGGGATTAGGACTATTGCTTGTGTGGAGGATAAACACTTTCAATGTTGTAATTTCTATGCAATTCCACTGGCAGAAAACTATTCAATTTGCCAGTGCTGAAATCCCATCACCTTAGCACATTCAAAAATTTAACTAACAAATTTAGAAAGGCTGCACTGATTGATAACGCTTCTACATTATCAGTTCCATCTCTTCTCTACAGACCTTAACAGTTCCCTCGGTCTCCACAAACCACCTCCGCAACATGGACTGAATGTGGCCATCACTCAGCTCCTGGTTTGCTTTTATAATTTCTTGTTTCACCATTTCCTCCAGCAGCAGACGGCGGAGACGCCAGTAGAAAAATGAGCGCACATTCTTCCACTCGAGGATATCCTGAAACAGAAAGAATGGCCACATCGGGATTCAAGACAGCTTGATAGAAACATTGGGAAACAGCGCTACAAGAGGACATTCAGTGGCCACAACTCATTCCACAAGTGAAGGCGTAATAGTGAATGATAAAAATAAGGAGTAAGTTGTAGAGGTTACAGGGCACATCCTATTACTCCTTCTTTCTACCACCGCCACTACTCCAAGCTTCCTTTGAGCACCTCTTCCCCTGTCGCCAACCAGCATGGCAGAGACCTGAAATGCCTTTGGAACGATCAAGAACAATAATTGATCTTAGCTTAAAGTTTCCCATGGAAAAATGCAAAATGCATGACGTGCAGTGACAGATACTAACCTTCTTTAACATGAAATGAAAAAGCTTTGATTACATCAGTTGCATTATTAAGACATTGTAAATAACTCTTACCCAGCCAAGGCAATGTCACATTACAAAAGGCACAGAGTATCAAAACCACATGGATGGTGAAACTTCAGTATAATGGATCCCTGCATCAGGAAGACATTACTGCCTGCAACCTAGTGAAGGTTTTTAATGAGATCATTGAGGTTGTTTTCTTTCTTTCTGCTATAGTCTCTCTACAGTGTCTACCTTTCCTGGAAGAGTGAACGTGATGAAGATCCAAAGTTGTGGGCAGTCAGCTAAAGACCTGTATTTTTCACCACGGCCTCCACTTTTGCACAGTTAAGATCAGGATGTCACCCTACGGAGAACATCAGGTGCTAAATGCACCCCTCACCCCCTCCACCACCCTAAACCCCAACTTCCCTTTCCTGCAAGACAGTGTCCTGCAGTCATAAAATGCCTTACCAACAGGACAGCTGGGATCAGGACCACATAAGAGGAATCATGGCTATTAAACCACATTCTACACCACAGTACTGCTGACCCACTTTTCATCTAATGGCCCCATAAAAACTGAGAAGATGCAGGTGAATTCTCCTTAACTGTAATAACTCCTTTCTCCTGCATTCGGCCAGGTGTGTCATGTAAGTCAGCAAACTGGGCTGCCACTTGGTGGTAAATTGGAAACAGGAACTCTTCTCGCGCTTTCAATTTGGCTTCTAGTTCCTTACGGACTTTCTCAGACAGCTCTGGAGAACCTACAAGAATTACAAAAGCATAGGTCAGAGGATCCATTAATGGCACAAATGGGGAGGGGTTCCCATGTTTATAATTAAGATACTTTGACAACAGGGTAGCATTCTCCTTACCCAACTGATCAGCAAGGCCTGAATAAATGGTGTCTATTCTCCTCATTGTCTTCACCAAGTCTTTCCGCCTGAACTTGATCTCCACAGTGCCTTCAGGCTCAAGCACACCACCCCTGAGGCGTGAGGAAAGGAGGGAATTCTCTAGAATGTGTTTCATGTTTAATCACAGTTAAGAATCAATAAATTGCTAAGGTCAATTTGTAAAGCTGTTAGCAAGAACATCAAATATGTGTTTGTAGCAAAAAAAGTTAAAATGCCCTCTCTCCCTTTCGGGAAGAGTTTGAATTTTCTATCCCTCCTCCTCACCTTTTTAGGCTCTTGAGTACAAAATACTACCCCCTGGATAGCATCTGCTCCCAAACATCTGGCTTTATTTATTCATTTGTTCGCTCTGGTCAATTTCCTGCTCTCTTCTGCAAACACTAACTCTTCATTGGGATGTAGTTCCATAGTTAATGGAAATAAAAATGAGGAGCGATGCCAAATGGGTGCCAAATTGCCAACACCTGTTTTGCACTTTCCCACAATGTCAACATCTACCTCATTGTTGGGAAAATATTAGCCGCCAACTTGTATTACAATTCCATGGAATGGAGTGCCTGGGGAAACCAGCATACTTCACTGTTGTACCAGCTGAACTTTTCTCCCTGTTCTACATTGTGCAACAGTTAGCTTAGGAGAAGATGGCAATAATTTCAGTTGATATGGGCCCTGATGGGGGAGGAGTAAAATATCTAAAGTAGACTGAGCATCAGATTTTTTTGGGGGGGCCTTGTTACATTCACCTGACAATGGAATTTGAACATCCTTTTACCAGTACCTGCTTTCTCGGTCCGCGTAGAGCTCTATATAAAGTGGATTGATTGTTGGATCAATAACTGCCCATGAGCCACCTCGAAGTTCAGCCTGAGGCGGGATGTAAACTAGTACAGGCTGCTGGAACTCCCTCAAACTATCTACGATACTGGCACCAAACTTCAGAACTTGGTCGTACATATCTAACAGGAAAAGGCAAGAAAATGGATTCAGACAGTCCAAATTGGATTAATCATCAACTCAGAAGAAAGGCAGCCATACGAAGACTTTATCCTCAGCCTCTGTCAAGTTTCTGTTGCATTTTTGGAAGATGTAAAAATATTTAGAAGCATTTCAGATCATATCAAAGTAGGTCATGACAACCTCAAAGAACAGCTGTGCCCCTGTGAATAGATAACAGTGGAGCATCCACAATTTGATTATTTACTTTTCCAATTGCCCATCATAATCTTCACAGACAAAGCCATGTATAAAATTTCACCACATTGCATAGCTTCCAGTTTCCTTTCTTTTTTGTCTTTTATTTCCTTTTGTTGCTGATTAACCTACACGTTCCTTTTTGTTATTTGCATTGTACTTCTCAGAATTCACGCTCCTCGAGCATGATGTACCCATAGAACCATAGAAAAGTTATGGCACAGAAAGAGGCCATTCAGCCCAGCGTGTCTGCACCGGCTGAAAAAAATAGCTGCCCAATCTAATCCCACCTTCCAGCACCTGGTCCGTAGCCTTGCAGGTTACAGCATTTCAGGTGCAAGTCCAGGTCCCTTTTAAATGAGTTGAGGGTTTCTGCCTCCACCACCAATCCAGGCAGTGAATTCCAGACACTCACCACCCTCAGGGTGAAAAAGTTTTTCCTCATGCCCCCTCTAGGCCTTCTACCAATCACCTTATATCTGTGCCCTGTGGTAATTGACTTCTCCGCAAGGGGAAACAGATCCTTCCTGTCTACTCTATCTAGGCCCCTCATAATTTTGTACACCTCAATTAAGTCACCCCTCAGCCTCCTTTGTTCTATCCAACATGAAAGACCAAATTTTGGCAACTATCAATAATCCAGCAGGTAGATTCTTTCTGCAATGGAGGTTGAACTATATGTGTAAAACACATTTGGAACAGAATAAAAAGATTAACAAGGCCATCTGATTTTGGATTCTCGCTAAATATTTAATGGACTACAATTGAATAGCTGGATAAAGGAAAAAAGATTGAAGGTTTAGACGGGAACAGGGTGGATAAATTGACTAGAACTATTTGTTCACATGGTAGGTAAATGCCGACACAGACTCGTTAGGCCGAAAGGCCTGTTTCTGTGTTGTAACCTCTATGTATTTCTATGTATAAGTTCACTGTCTGGTGGGAGGAAAGGTATTAACAGCAAGTAATGCAGTTGAATTGAAAATTATGGTAACAATAAAGTAATTAAGAATGCTATTATCTTTTTAAAACAAGGATGCTTGCTGGCCACACAATGGCCAGTAGGGAATATGTCATTGAGTACATTACTGATAATCATGCAACAATCTCCATACAGCACACTAACATTAAAGAATCTTGTTATGCAGTTCAGGAGATAGCAATTTGTTTCTGTAAAACCACAAGCCTTACCTTTCATTCCACCAGAAAACCCTCGCCAGTTAGCAAACACAATAAGGGGAAGCCGCTCTCGTTTGAAGTCCTTAATGACCTGTGCAGTTTTAAAAGCAGAGTCTGGAAACCACACCTGTCCAGCTTGTTGAACAATCTGTTAAATAAAACAGAAACAGCCCATCAGCTGCATCAATTAAGAAAATTATGTAATTATTTGAGGGCTGCTGTAGCATACTACTCCTGCCAAAACAGGTCCCAAAATTTGCTGTCAAAATAACATTGAAGCTACCGCCACCCTCCGTTATTTATGCACAAAATTGCACAGCAGATTCAGGTAAGGAGAGATGCTCAATTAAATGTGAAAATCTGAAATCTCTGAGAGGTGCCTGTCTGTCATTAGCTTCATGAAAACCATATCTTGCTGTCAGACTCACTATTCAAATGGCGCAAAGTTCCTGTACTTGCACAGTAGATATGAACTAAACTTGCCACAGAAAGTTAGTACTGTCCATTTCAGTCCAAGTAACCTTTTAATGGCATGAATAGTGTTAATTACTAACAGTTAATCTCTCAGACACTGAAAATGAACTATTTTAAGTGTGGAGTCTCATTCTTTCAAGTTTTAATTTTTGTTGTGATTTTTTAAAAAAATGTAATTTTTAAAAACTTTTTCCTTCCCTCTCTTTATTTCTCTTTCTGTACCTGATTTGACATTGAATTCACCATTCAATGTTCAGATCTTGCACTGCTCACTCCACAATCGTTTAATCTGATTGTTTAAGAAGATACAGTTGCTTGCCCTAATATAAAATAAAAACAAGAAATGCTGGAACCACTCAGCAGGTCTGGCAGCATCTGTGAAAAGAGAAGCAGAGTTAACGTCTCGGGTCAGTGACCCTTCTTCGGAACTTGCCCTGTTCATTTAGATCCTAGATTCCCTGTAGAGGGTGTCACACCATTTCTATCTCGCACTTCCAGCAACGTGTGGTGCAAAATATCATAGAGATTAAATGGGCAAGGGCAAGTCTAACCAACAACAGGTGCTGATCATTAACCAGTTACAGAAAATTCTGGGCCATTAGTTTGTTTTCTGCTCCCTGATGTGCTGTGTGTTTGCGAATTTCATGGCAATTTGGAGAATTTGGATTTTAATTGTTTTCTCTCCTCTCCTGAAAAGGTGATAACTTGGGCTGAATTATCATTCCAGCAATCGTGACAGCCTTCTGGCTTCTTGCCAAATTGTCAGTTTTCATGTATGAGCCTAGGTAGAAAATGTCAACAGGCCATTTTACTAGCTCAAATGATCATTCTTCACATGTGAAGCTAGAAAGTTGGCAAGCTATTTGACCACAGAAGACACCACAGCCAAGGATGATCTTAACCACATCCAATGACTATATTACCATGCAGAATTTACCAGATTGTGAACAAGAGCAGACACACTTGGTGATTTTTCCCCCTCCTTAGCTCAGGTGTGCCAAATGCAGTACACCAATTATTGCCCAGCTAAGATCAACTATCTAAAGAGTTTTAGACAGAAACGCAAATCATTTCAGCCAAAGCAGTCTGCTTAAACTGATCTAATTAATAGGCAGCTTGCCCATCTCTATCAGAAAGGGCTGTCTTTCTTCTCATCTATTCTAAAACACTGCTTCTCCAAAGTGATTACCTACTCACTTTTGATTCTGATTCCAGATCAGCTGGATCCGCTGGGTTCGTCAATTCAACGGTCCGAGTCTCCACTGCAATAACTCCCACAGGGATCCCACCTAACCTGTGCAAGGTAATCAGACATTCAATTCACAATCAATCGAACTATATCTTATTTTCTTTTAAAGTAGCTGGTGGATCTTGCATAGCACTGCTCATAGTGTTTTAAGAGGTTATGCTGTCGCAAGTACACACACTGCTGAAAGGATTCAGAAAGAAATTGAAGAAAGATATTGTTACGACCAGGTGAGAAAGGGGTCTAGGGTTCCCTCTCAGCCTTCACCTGGTCTTACCGCAACAGGGTTTTATTTTTAATACACTTTTTTTTTTAGCTCCCAGTTAGTGAATCCTTGTTCACTAACTTCCAATTATAATGCAAAGAAACTAGCCAAACCGGTTTTCTTAGGTTTAAAGAAAAAAGGTTGAACTTTGTTAAACTTAAACTCTAATTCAATTAATGCCTATGGATATGCGACGCGCCCACGCTAGCATGCATATGCGATACACACATGCAGATGGAGCCAGAAAAGAACAGAAGAAATAAAGTGGAAAGGTTTGAGGCAATATCTGAAGATGTTTTTAGTTACTGTTCTTCGAGCTCGCTGTAAAGTCCTTGATTGTAGGTAGGTCTTGCTTTTCGTTGGCCCAGTATTCTTCTTAAACCTTGTTCAATGCAGGAGACTTTTCTCTCTTGAAGTTCATGTGTCCTCAGTGGGTCCAGAGGCTTGTGAGACAGAGAATGAAGCAGACAGGAGAGGTCGTCTCACTCCAGGAGCAAACAGTCTTTTTTCATTCAAACTCTTTGTACAATTCAGAAAAACCCAGGTTGCCAAGCAGGTTAGTCATGTGACTAGCTGGTCTGTCCATGTCGATTTGTGGATTCTCTTGTCTTAGCTGACCCTGGAATGTCTCTTCTTACACACAATACCTGGTGCTCAAAGTCCATTGTGAGTTAAATTGGAGCAGGGAATAGCCCCTTTGTCCCTCCAAGCACTGTCTGTTAGTATGCAAATGTTTTTTCCAGCCACAGCTGATCTGTTTAACAAGTCATTTCCTTGCTCCAGCAACAGTTTAAAATCAATGTTCATATGACAAAATTAATACGCTTCATTCTTGGCAGGTGGGGGGTCTGCATGACAGACGCGCCCAGTAAACTTTATTGCTTCAAATTTTTCAATAACCAATCAGGACACTTTTATGATGGATGTTTAGTATATACTCACTACATGCCAGATACATATATATTTTAAATACAGATTTTCCATCGTGTTGCTCATGGATGAAATTTTTATTCTAAAAAGAACATAAATAATGTTTTCCTTACCAAATACCAGGAGATAAAATATACACTTTAACCAAATAAATCACGTACCTTGCTGTAGCTTCAAATGTAAACAATTTTTACAACTTTCCTGTTGAAGTTATCTCTGATAAAGTTCAAAGTTGATACCTACTTGGGTTTGATTGTTTAATTTAAAAAAAATCAGTTACCTCAACAGCCCTAAAAGTGGCTTTTAGAGCCATCAGCTCTCAGACTGCCAATTATAAAAAAAATTCTGATGTGTTATGTAACCCCGTTCTTTCTCCTTCCCACTCCCCCAACAGGCTAAAATGCAGTGGTGTTATTAGACTCAAGGCTACAGGCAGTCCCAACATTGCAAAGTTACAGTAATTTATTTAGTGCCTTCAATATATGCTCTGATGATATATTTGTCTACATAAATCTTACTGTACTTCAAAGTATTTCATCGCGTGAAGACCTATGAGACATTATGATGTGATAAGCTGCTCTGTATGAGCAAGTAATGCAATGGACACTGTGGGCTGGATTCTATGTTGTCGCCGCTGAGTACAGCGGCGGCTGTAAAAGATGGCAGCCCGCAAGCACGGGTTTCACTCCGTGGAGCCGCCGTGATCTTAAAAGCAGCAGCTCATTAACATGGCTGGGGTGGACCGCCAACCCCGATGACGTGGAGGGGGCGGGCAAGCCATCCCCAGCAATGACATCTGGCGCCACTGCACAGGCACCATCTTTAAAGGGCTTCCAGCCCTTAAATTTACTTAAAATTTTTAAAGAGACATTACTTTAAAAGTTATTACAGATAATGAAATAAATGTTCACAGCCCCTCGCCCATCTCCCCAATAGATTTACATTTCATCCTTTGTCCTCTCCCCCCACAAAATACTCACCTTCTGTACCTGACCTTCCTCCCTCTTTGTCCTCTCCCCCTGCAAAATACTCACCTTCTGTACCTGACCTTCCTGTCCTCCCCTCATAGGTCAGAAACTTTTAATTTTATCCCTTCTCATCATCCCCTAGACCAATCAAGTAAGTTTGACCCCACTCCCCCCTGCCCTCCGCACTGATCCGGGGCAATCTTCATGCCACTCCCACCACAGATTCCGACATTGAGGTCCCTATAAAATTCAGCCCTATAAATGTGTCCCCCTTTTCAGCACTTCATATTCATCAACTGCACAATGAATTGGGTTCCATTAAAAGCATTTTGTGAGGAAACTGCATTTCCTAGCAAACAAGCCACAATGTTGAGTATTTTGAGAGTTCCAGTTCCCCTTGAGAAATACTTTGTTTATTCAATTTAATTTATTGAAGAAACTAGGTGAAGGTCCAAAGCCCAAAGTGCAGAAAGATTAAGTTAAAACTATATATTGAACAGATCAGTGTTGAGCTTGGTATATTGTAGGAAGAAGGAAAGGTTGAGGGATAGTATGAGTTAGAGTAGGAAATGGTGTAACAAAATGGTCTTGATTTCAACAGAGTGAAGATTCAAGGAGGAGGAAGGGCATGAAGTGCAGCACATTTGGAGTTTCTGAGCAGCACAAGGGAATGGGCTAAAAGCTGTAGTTTAAAAATTTTTTTATTTAAAGATACAGCACTGAAACAGGCCCTTCGGCCCACCAAATCTGTGCCGACCAACAACCACCCATTTATACTAATCCTACATTAATCCCATATTCCCTACTACATCCCCACCATTTTCCTACCACCTATCTACACTAGGGGCAATTTACAATGGTCAATTTACCTATCAACCTGCAAGTCTTTGGCTGTGGGAGGAAACCGGAGCACCCGACGGAAACCCACGCAGTCACAGGGAGAACTTGCAATCTCCGCACAGGCAGTACCCAGAACTGAACCCGGGTCGCTGGAGCTGTGAGGCTCCGGTGCTAACCACTGCGCCACTCCCTCTCCTAACCTTAGCCTCAAAACATTAAGCTGGATGGTAATTTACTGGTTCTTACCTTGCTCTTCCCACAACTACAGTCTGTGCCCAGGGTTTCATGATTTCACTGAAGGATCCATGGTCAAAGAAACCACTTTGCCAGGCACCTTTGATAGCTGCAGATTAAGAATAATCATATAAGAAACAAATTATTCTCCCAAACCAGTCACTAGGTAAACAGTCTTTTTAGTGCTTATTCTTTCCCCAACACCTTTCGCTAGACATTCCCCTTTGCATTACAATTATTCCACAAGTAGAGTGATGTAACCTTTGGCAGACTTACTCATGGGATAAATGTAAATAAATGGAGGAATTTCTAGACCCAATCCATATGCGCTAAATTGTAGCCATTCATTAAATCATCACTTATTCTCCAGAATAATGAAGTTCTTCTTACTTGGATGAGGTCTGCCAGCCAGCATCCAACGAGGATCATATGGGGCCTTGGTGGGAACAAAATCAATTTCCCTCTCAGGACAATCCTTTGGGGAGATCACAGGCACTGGACTTGTGTTGTTCTATAGCAACAGAATAAAACAAACATTCATGCCACATGTTAAAAGACATCGCAAAAGATAGTGTTATGAATGCTGGACTTTGCAGTATGGTTATGTTTTTAAAACTGTGATCTTTAATGCAGTGTAAAATGGATTTAGAGGAGACATGTGACCTCACACTAATTCTGCCCAGAGACAACCCAGGGGTCTTGGTTACCACGGAAAACAAGGAACCCAGATCAAAGGCCCTTTTGAAAGCAAGGTGCAAGGTTGTAACATGTGAAGTCAATGGCTTTTGCTCTCCAAGCCACTCAGATTGTAAACAGGGAGCCAGGAGCTCTAAAAATGCAAATTCAAGTTGCAATCTTCAACACTTGGAATCAAAGCAAGGCCCAGGTAGTTTTGCCATGGTTGGACTTATGGACTCTGAGAAATTGTAAAAGGCAAACATCTATTGACTTTTGTTCTGGATAAATTCAACAGGCTTTCCTAGGTTTGGCTGTACGGCTGAAAGGAAAACATGAAGACCAGCAACGGCAGCCTCAAAAGACAGAGAGAGAGAAAAAAAACAACTGCTCTCAGATCAGCAATACAGCAAAAGGCTGCTGAGACGTGAACCCAATTCAAAAGCTGAGATTTGCGGAGGAAAAAAGAGCAACAGGTTCACCAGAGATTGCTTTATTAATGGAAGTCCAGGTCGAATGTGCTCGGAAGAAGTGAGCGAAGAGGACATTGGCTTTTGAGAAGAATACTGGGAGATTTAACCCATTGCCAACTAGGAGGAGTCTGGGCCCTTTAACTGCAAAGATACCATATTGATGTGAACACTGTGTAATGTATAAATGTGGTGTGGGGTTTTCAAATGTTTTAATAAGTTCATGGGAAATACCTTTCTCTGTAATTTAGTGTATTAGCTACCTACTAAGTATTGCCTAATTAATGTTGATTTTTAGTTTAGTTACAGTAAAAGTCTTAAAACATGAAATGTTGTTGTGTAATCCTCTAATTGGTCTGGAGCGTTCATATCTCTTGGTCTCTACTGACGTCGTAAGAATAGCCTGATAGAAATTAATATTTAATCTGATCAGAGTTACTTCCTTTATAGAGGGGCAGGGAAAGCATGTGGGATATATATTTGGAACAATATATGAATATTGATATTAGTAAATGTATGAATCCTGTGCCATACTGTTGGATTATTGCACTCTGCCTTGTGTTGGTCATCCCAAGAATGTGTAGTTTTCTCAGGTAGTAAATGGGGTTTATGTTAGTTTTATTTAACAGGGTTTAATCCCTGTACCGGAGTCCTCCGATTTAAACTATTCTCCGATAGGGAGGTGCTGATCGGAGGCCACACTTTCCCCTGGGATAGAAAAAGAATAGAATGAAAAGTTACTTTAACATGCTTTACAACAGGAGGCTTGAAAGGACATTAGTTGAGGCCTGCGAGATCATCTCGCATCACACTTTTGACCACAGGTAATACATGGCCCAGAAAGACTACAGGACTGAGGAAGACGAGGAAAGGGAAGAAATTCATCCCCTTTCATCATAAGGAGAATAGCATTCAAGAACCTTTATTCCTTTTCTTTTTTCTACTTTGTTTCAACTAACCCTATAAACTGCTTCATTTACACTAGACAGACAACAATCGTGCTAGAAAAATTTGGTATAAGTAGAATAATCCACAATTGAGACTTTGACGGCTTAAACTAATGAAGCAACGTCCACTTTTTACTACAAGCTGTATTCATACTGAGCTATGCTGTAACCCTACACAGGCATACCTTAGGCATGTAGGAGAGCCACTGTAAGATGGTATAAACTCCTTCAAAATCATCAGGGACAGTGGTGTGTGATACTCCATTGCTGTGCATGATATGCACTCCACCCAGCTGGTTGTTGGATGTGT
The DNA here is from genome assembly GCF_036365525.1 of Heterodontus francisci. Lineage (NCBI taxonomy): Eukaryota > Metazoa > Chordata > Chondrichthyes > Heterodontiformes > Heterodontidae > Heterodontus > Heterodontus francisci. The sequence continues at coordinate 15,947,275 of NC_090393.1, forward strand.
ACACTTCACGGCCAAGAACCTGTTAGGAATGAACGACATAACATACTCAACAGGATGGGGTGAAAGAAAAGAAAAGCTATTTTCTTTGACTGTGACTATGGAAAACAGTGACTTGGATCAGAGATAATTCTACCTGTGCAGTTAGTTCACACTGTCAGAAACAAAATAATGTGAGTAAGTTAAATATCAGTCTGGCGAGGACAGAAAGCCAACTTCCATGTCAGTAAACATCAGGGTGAGCAACCTCATTTCTGGGGAACAGAACAGGTTTTGCTGTCAGTGACGATCAGCACTTACAGGTTAGATAATAACATTGTTCTATGTGGAGTAAAGCCCCCTCTATTCTTCTTCAAAACAAGCTGTAGCCTGTTACTGCATTTATCAGCCTTCTTTATGCCCTTGGAGGGAGTCTACCATTCAAATATTCAAATCAGTGGCAGCTTTGTTCTTTGGATCTTTTCTGCTCACTTACAAGTTGGCACAAGTTCCTGATTAATTTCCATTTGGATCCTTACAGCAGCAGATCCCAATGCTTCATCACATCATTCTTAACAGGATCTGGACACAGGTCCGAGAGATCAAAGCACAACACCCCAACTTAGTCTTTGGAAGCTTCATTTCTACGATTGATTCTCAATGTATGCACCATCTCTACTTTGGAAAACAGTGACCAGTGCATCCCCTACTTCCTGTTCTCTGCACAAGTGGATTGTATCCACCCTTGATGTTACACCTGCCCATTCCATCACGTCATCCTGTCATGGCAGTAGGAATGGGAATTTCAGTGATTCAAATCTAGCTCAAAAGGATCAATGGGCTTTTGGGTCTAATTTGGCAACATTTTGTCAGCTGTAATGGAAACCAAACACTTTATTCTGACCTTGTTCAGTGCACTGGCTCCAGTGAGAATGATATGAGAATTTTCCACTTGGATCACACGCCGTCCCAACCTCACCAAGTATGCTCCGATTCCAATTGCACGGCACGTCACCTGCAAAACACAAATGGAATATCTAAGTTTTTCTGGCCAGACATTTTCGCTAGCAGTTAACAGTTGAAGATGGTATTGATAGATACCTAAAAAGCCCTTGGGGGAGAAGTTCCTTTATACAGTATTTGTCACAAACTGGTTATCATGTTCAGGTGAAATTCTACGGTTTGCTATTTTAATGAAGTTTTTAACCCATTAAGAACAGGAACTGAGGAATTTCACCAAACATATCAACTAATCTATTACAACAGTGTGCAGGATAATTTTTACTCCATCATGTCTTACAAAGTTTTTTTTAGCTTTTGTTTATCATAGTGGAGTCCTCTCCAGCAACTCTCAAATGTGCAAGCCTATCTCTACTTTTTGTTTAATGCTTGGGATTATTTACTGTTTCAGACACACATCTGTTAACTACAATTTTCTCTCAAATTTCTCTCCTGAAGACAGTCAAATTGCAAAGGTTTTGAAAGCATTTTTAACTCACCATTCTTTAGGTGTAAGCTAGATCATTTATTTCTAAACTAGGCTCCAAGAAGAGATCTCCTCCTCCACAGACAGCTGTCTCTAATGTGATCATTTTCTTAGGGAGTGATCTAATGCGGCATTTTTAGCACTAATTCTATTGTAAAATTTCTGCTCCATTTTCTTTCCTTTTGCTTGTGACCTATTGAGCACTTTAGGTTCCAAATCAACTCCATTACAAAGGGATGAGTACAAAAGTTCCTTTTGACTGGAAACACTGATATTTATTTTACTGTTTCAATGCTCATTTAGATAATAGAAAAAAGGTCTTGACGCTAATTTACTCAATTTCATGATAACTTTCTTTCTCTAAACATCTACTACTTATTCCACCCATTCCCATGATTGTAATCAAGCTTCCCACTCTGTAAGACTGTTGCAGTTTAAAAGAAAACAAGAGCTCGTGTCCCACTTAAAACAATGATTAATGACTACTTTCTCTCCATTGACCAGTGATGTCAGCCACACACCCACGTTAGCCCTGTGTTCCTCAAAAACATTACAGAACTGAAAAACATGTCACAGTACTCATCTCTCTCCCATACAGCACCAATATTGAACGCATGAACAGCCAGACCACATCATTTCATTCCCAGCAAAACCTCAACAGCTATAAGCCTCCAGACCACATAAATACTTTGCCATTTACAATTTTACTTTAAATTTACTTTTAACTAAACCTCCCTTTATTATTAAACAGAAAATTATATGAAGACCACCGTATACAGAATTCCATCCAATTCTCTGTTCATTAATTTGTCATTTCTATGTGTATGCAACTAAATTTATCTTACATTTTTAACCATTTATTTTATTCCCAAATGCAAAATTATCATAACTGTATCATCTTCCTATTTTTATAAAACATCAGATCCTCCAACTTCCTGTGAGTAATGTCATGGATGATCCAGTTTTAGTTTTTGATTAAGAAGAATGATCTGACCTCCACCCTAAAACTTACAATTATTTTTCAATCTTCAGTGTTTATTAATTAAGCAGTTGACTTGAGCCTGTGTTTACTTTGTGACATTAAAGTGACACAGCTCCACCTAAGCAGCAGAACACCACATTGTGTATTACATGGTATAACTCTGATCCTTATAAAACATTCCATCATCTGACTTACTGTGAGCAATGCCATAGAAGATCCACTGGTAAATGTATAATTGTGGAGGCACACAAGTCTGTCACACTTACCAGACTGATTGTGATGATCTCATTGTAAGCGAGGGAGGATTCTCCAGCAATGGTTCCAGCTCCACGCAGGTTCTCCACCCCCAAGCCTTCCTCCTTGCCAATAATGTCAGTTATAACATATCTAGAAAACCAAACCATAGTTAGAAAGGTCAAAGAGCCTTTCCTACACAACTAATTTTGTTGAATAGGCCACGAATGATGCTGCAAATGATGTTTGGAACAAGAACTGTAAAAGTTTATAACATTTTCACTACTAACTGTAGCTTCCATAAAAAAGATATTATTTAACTAAAGTATAGAGGTACAGTCTTTTCTGAAGGCCCAGCATAGCAAACTGCCTCTGCTTCCACATTGCATATAGAAGAGGATTGATGATTACCATCACAGTCCACTCATTAGTCTTAGAACATTTTTTGGGCCCACACTATGGGATGAATTTTGTTCTGCTCCTGACATCCGGCTCCATGCGGGGGGAGCCGGAAGATCGGAACGGCAGCGGCCCACCACGGAAATCAACACCGGGACTGCCAGATCCGATGCTCCCGGCGGTGGGGAAGCTCCGTGGTGGGCCCTCCGCTGCTCTGCGACGGAACTACAATTTAAATATTGAAATTAACGCTCTGCATTCATTTAAATTGAACTACTCACGATCTTACCTTCAGTTCTGAATCTTCAGTGCGACAGGCGGCACACCCGCACCATCACTTTCCAGTCCAGGGAAAGCTGGCGCCGCCGAGATGGGGAAGGGTGGGGTTGGGGGGGGTACCCAGCATCTGTAGAGTAGTAGGTGGGGGGACAGTGTGATCTCTGCAATTTTAGTGTAGTGGGGGGGCTGGGCAAACAATTATTCCCAGTGTAGTGGAGGGGGACGGGGGCAACTCTGCATTCCCTACGCACGTCAGGGAGCCCTTTAAAAATGGCACCAGCGCATGCGCAGAGACAGTTGACACCATTCACGTGTCGCTGAGGCTGCCTCCGCCACATGATTGGGGGAGGGCAGCCGCCCTGCATATTCTAATGAGTCACCGGGCTCAAGATTGTGGCGCATGGCAGCATGCAGCCCGCACATCCCGGCCATTATTTTTTACACCCGCCGGGAAAACAAAATGAAGCCCTATTAGATGAAGCACCACCACTCCTGCACTGATAAACTTACCTCCTCCCCCCCTCCCCACCAGTGTCGCGCCTCGTTTCCCCAGACCGGGATCTGAAGACATGGGAGTGCCATCTGCCACATGGAAGATCACAGCGGGGCCTCAAGATTGCAGGTGAGTATATTTAAAGCAGCGGTGAGGGGGCCACCACGGAGCCTTGCCTCCGCTGGGTGGATCGGGCTGGGCCCTGCTGGCGTCGAGGTCCGTGGCGGGCCTCATCCGGAGCCATCTTCAGGATCCCACCCCCACCACCACAGATCACGACGTCCAGGGCTGCTTAAAATCCAGCTCCCTGTGTCCATCAATATGCCTTTAGGCAAGTGTTGGTTCTTACTTGGATTCGATTCTTTTTTTATCTGAGAAAGTGACTTGCCTCCACTCATCATCTCTTCCAGATTGCTTGGCTGAGTTTGCAGTATTTTGTTTTGACAGGGTGGGGTAAATAACAGCTAGAACCCACATCCTACTCCACTGCACTCCATTTTAGTGCAACAAAGTGCCACATCACTGGCATGGAGCGGAAGGGCCTTCCAGGGCTTTCACTATAAAAATGTTTAAATAGAGTTACAGAAATTAAGTGATATTAAGCTCATCATATGCAGCATTAATTTCTCAAATGCAAAAACAGAAAATATTGGAATTACGCTTTTATAATGCTTCATGGTTCCCATAGGAAAGCATCCTTGCTCCTTATGATTTAAAGTGTGATCTATTGAACAAAGTAATTTCGGACAGTGAGCCCCGGGTCAACGATAGATAGAACAAAGAACAGTACAGCACAGGAACAGGCCATTCGGCCCTCCAAGCCTGCGCCGATCTTGATGCCTGCTGAAACTAAAACCTTCTGCACTTCCGGGGACCATATCCCTCTATTCCCATCCTATTCATGTATTTGTCTAGATGCCTCTTAAACGTCGCTATCGTACCTGCTTCCACCACCTCTCCCGGCAGCAAGTTCCAGGCACTTGCCACCCTCTGTGTAAAGAACTTGCCTCGCACATCCCCGCTAAACTTTGCCCCTCTCACCTTAAACCTATGTCCCCTAGTAACCAACTCCTCCGCCCTGGGAAAAAGCTTCTGACTATCCACTCTGTCCATGCCGCTCATATCTTTGTAAACCTTTATGATGTCGCCCCTCCACCTCCATCGTTCCAGTGAAAACAATGCAAGTGGGCGGCACAGTGGCGCAGTGGTTAGCACCGCAGCCTCACAGCTCCAGGGACCCGGGTTCGATTCCGGGTACTGCCTGTGTGGAGTTTGCAAGTTCTCCCTGTGTCTGCGTGGGTTTTCTCCAGGTGCTCTGGTTTCCTCCCACAAGCCAAAAGACTTGCAGGTTGATAGGTAAATTTGCCATTATAAATTGTCACTAGTATAGGTAGGTGGTAGGGAAATATAGGGATAGGTGGGGATGTTTGGTAGGAATATGGGATTAGTGCAGGATAAGTATAAATGGGTGGTTGATGTTCGGCACAGACTCGGTGGGCCGAAGGGCCTGTTTCAGTGCTGTATCTCTAATCTAATCTAAAGTTTATCCAACCTCTCCTCATAGCCTATGCCTTCCAGACCAGGCAACATCCTGGTAAACCTCTTCTGTACCCTCTCCAAAGCCTCCACGTCCTTCTTGTAGTGTGGCGACCAGAATTGCACACAATATTCTAAGTGTGGCCTAACTAAAGTTCTGTACAGCTGCAGCATGACTTGCCAATTTTTATACTCTATGCCCAACCGATGAAGGCAAGCATGCCGTATGCCTTCCTGACTACCTTATCCACCTGAGTTGCCACTTTCAGTGACCTGTGGACCTGTACGCTCAGATCTCACTGCCTGTCAATACTCCTAAGGGTTCTGCCATTTACTGTATACTTCCCACCTGCATTCGACCTTCCAAAATGCATTACCTCACATTTGTCCAGATTAAACTCCATCTGCCATTTCTCCGCCCAAGTCTCCAACCGATCTATATCCTGCTGTATCCTCTGACAATCCTCATCACTATCCGCAACTCCATCAACCTTTGTGTCGTCCGCAAACTTACTAATCAGACCAGCTACACTTTCCTCCAAATCATTTATATATACTACAAACAGCAAAGGTCCCAGCACTGATCCCTGCGGAACACCACCAGTCACATCCCTCCATTCAGCAAAGCACCCTTCCACTGCTACCCTCTGTCTCCTATGACAGAGCCAGTTCTGTATCCAGCTTGCCAGCTCACCTCTGATCCCATGTGACTTCACTTTTCTATTTATTGTTTCAGGATTTATGCATAGGATTTTAAACTATGCATCCAAAATCTGAGGACAAGTATTAGTCATGCCAGACACTTTTGTATCAGATGGTATTAGCAAAATAGGTTTATTCATGGATTCAGTCATTCACAGCACAGCAACAGCAAAATGTAGCCATTGCAAAAAAAACAGCTCAAATAATAATAATGTTGAACCAGTTCATTAAGGAATTATATAGGCAAGCATCTGGTTGAATTTCTTTGGATCGCTTTTCTTTGCAGTTTGCAAGATGTTAGTCTCTCAATAGCTTAGTAGCACCCTAGTCTTATTCAAAATCTTACAGCTATTTTTATCTATGGCATTTGCATCTGGCCTCTGTATCCCTTGTGCTTCAATCAAAATTGTAATTAGCTAGAATATGACACGTGTCAGAAACTTTATACTTCTCACACTTCTTCTACAGTATCTTCCTTTCCATTGAGGTCTGCAGTGTGCATCAGAACTGGCAAAGGTTAGAAATGTAATAGGTTTTAAGCAAATAAAGCAGGGGGTGGGGCAAGAGATGGCAAAAGGGAAGGTGTTGATAGGACAGGATTACAGAGAATAACTGACCAGAAGGTCATGGAGCAAAGGCAAACGGTATGTTAATGGTGTGTTGAAAGACAAAGCATTAGTGCAAAGAGAGTGTTAATGGACAGAAAAATGAACAGCCCTGGTCTAAAGCACAAACATGAAAATAACAGTGGGCAGGCACATGGTAAGAAAAATGAATGATGAAACAAACCAAAATAAAAAGAAAAAAAAACTGAAAATAAAAAGTGGGGGTCTGTCATGGTCTGAAATTATTGAACTCAATGTTCAGTCCGGCAGGCTGTAGCGTGCCTAATCGGTAAATGAGATGCTGTTCCTCGAGCTTGCGTTGATATTCACTGGAACACTGCAGCAAGTCCAGGACAGAGATGTGGGCATGAGAGCAGGGATGGGTGTTGAAATGGCCAGCAACCGGAAGCTCGGAGTCTTCCACTCCCTTTGGAATGCTGACGGGAAGGGAGTGGAAGATGCGTTTGGTCATGGCATCACGCTGGACATGGCGGAAATGGCAGGGGATGATCCTTTGGATGTGGAGGCTGGTCGGGTGGAAAGTGAGGACAAGGGGAACCCTGTCCCAGTTCTGGGAAGGAGGGGAAGGGGTGAGAGTAGGGGTGCGGGAAATGGGCCGGACACAGTCGAGGGCCTGTCAACCACAGTTGGGGGGAGTCCTCAGTTGAGGAAAAGGGAAGACATATCAGAAGCGCTGTCGTGGAAGGTAGCATCATCAAAGCAGATGTGTTGGAAACAGAGAAACTGGGAGAATAGAATGGAGTCCTTACTGGAGGCAGGGTGTGAAGAAGTGTAGTCGAGGTAGCTGTGTGAGTCGTTGGGCTTATAATGAATATTAGCAGACAGCCTATCCCCAGAGATGGAGACAGAGAAGTCGAGGAAGGGGCGGGAAGTGTCGGAGATGGACTATGTAAAGGTAAGAGAATGTTGGAAATTGGAAGCAAAGTTGATAAAGTTTCCTCGTTCGGGGCAGGAGCAGGAAACGGAACCGATACAGTCATCAATGTACTGGAAAAAGAGTTGGGGGAGGGAGCCTGTTTAGGACTGGAACAAGGAATGTTCGACATATCCCACAAAAAGACAGGCATAACTAGGACCCATGCGGGTACCCATAGCGACCCATTTTACTTGAAGGAAGGGTGTGGAGTTGAAGGAGAAGTTGTTCAATGTGAGAACAAGTTCAGCCAAGCGGAGGAGGGTGGTGGTGGATGGGGACTGGTTGGGCAGTCCCCATCCACTGATGCAAGGAAGAAGCGACATGTCCTCAAACCATTCTGGTAGTGAATGGAGGTGTAGAGAGATTGGACGTCCATAGTGAAGAGGAGGCGGTTGGGGCCAGGAAACAGGAAACGGCATCAGAAGAGTCACGGATGTAGGTGGGAAGAGACTGGACCGGACAGAAAAGATAGAGTAAACATAGAGAAGATATTCTCTATCAAATCCTTTTGTAATTTTCAAGGCCTCTATGATGCCCAAACAAACATTTGTCCTAAGTAGATAATAAGGTTTATTAATTGGCTGATGATGCACATTGTGTGTTTCCAGCATGTGAGTCAATATTTTGCTCCAAGTCAGTTAGCAATCAGTAGCTTGACTGGCTTGTTTCTGATGTGCTTCAGGCAGGAATAGAGACACACAGCTAATTTCCTCGCATGCAGTTGTTTTGAGAATGGTGCCACTAGTGAAAGAAACTTTTAAAAGCTACATAACCAAGAACACTATCAAACCTATGCTCCACTTTTATCGCACTCTTCATCAGACATTTCAGATGCTGACTATAGTAATTTTAGATTTCCAAATTTGGCTGCTTGTGATACCCACCTGTACTCTCCATTCTCCTCCACGTGTTCACAGTGCACAGAATTAAAGGGGCTAATTCTGGTGTAGTCCTGAGGTGTCAAATACAGGTACCTGAAGCCCTGACAAATAAAATGGATATTAGGAAAAAAAAATTAACAAGTATCAATCCAGATTGGTCTATTTATATTTCAAAACTATAGAGTTAAAAGCCACAGATGAACCTATAATGAAATTATATTCTTGATCAGTTGAAGAATGGTCCTAATTGACAAAGCATATGCACCAAGTGATGCGATTTGCATTCTGAGGATAAAATGAGATTTATTTCAATTGTTCTGGCAGAAATACTGTACTGGAATATTACAAGCGTCACTTCCAAAATGGTAAAAGCTTCCTTCTATTACACTGTGTGCCCTGTCAGTGCCTATGGAGGTGTTGCACACCTCTTTAGTAAAACCACTTTCACTTACATGGCACTAATAGAATTAGTTGGACCTGTTTCTGGTTGTGCCAGACATCCTCTCTTACAAAAGGTAAGCACTCATGGAATTCAGAGCCAGAATGATCTGGACTAGTTTTGATGGCCCAGTGGGTCAGAGAGGAACCTTCCAGAATGTCCCTCCCCACAAATTGGCGTGGGTTTTTTCCCCATTTTTTCGCCTCTCCCAGGAGATCACATGGTTTTGAGCGGAGTGGGGAGTGCATACATGGTGATACATTAGGTATCAAAATTGCGTGGGACAGGCAGGATGTCTGTGAAGACAGACACAAAGTATTTGTTCAACGTCTCTGCCATTTTTTCATTCTCCAGAATAATTTCTCCTGTCTCTGCATCTCTAAGGGACCAACATTTACTTTAGCCACTCCATTTTACATACTTGTAATGCTCTTACAATCTGTTTTTATATTCCTGGCTAGTTTCCTCATATATTCTGTTTTTCCCTTTTTGTCATAGTTTTGGTCGCCCTTTGCTGGTTTCTAGATCACTCCCAATCCTCAGACTTACTATTATTCTTTGCAACATAATAAGTCTTTTTTTAATCTGATGCTATCCTTAACTTCCCTAGTAAGCCATGGATGGATCTTTCTTGCTGAGTTATTGCTTTTTAATGGAATGTATATTTGTTGAACATTTTGAATTGTTTCTTTAAATGTTTTACACTCTTTATTTACTGCCATACATTTAGGCTATTTACTCAATCAAACTTGGCCAGCTCTCCTCTCATACCTATGTAATTAGCTTTGTTTAAGTTTAAGATTCTAGTTTGGGACTGGAGTCTGTCGCTTTCAAACCTAATATGGAATTCAATTGTATTATGATCCCAGATTTTCCCAGAGGATCGTTTACTATGAGATTACTAATTAATCCTGCCTCATTTCACTAGATCTAAGATAGCTTTATCCATGGCTGGAAATTTACTCCCCCCCCCCCCACCCCCACTTGGGAACAGGCTGGAGGCAGGGGTGGAGTGCGTAAAATTGAGTGGGAGGCGGGGGGTGCCGTTCCCGACACCTTCCCACCCCCGGCCGTATATTTTGAGCAGCGGGGATGGTGACAAACGGCCTGCCCGTCTCAGGCCAATTAAGGCTCTTAAGTGGCCAATTATGTTCCACTTAAGGGCTTCCTCCCATCACTGCTGGTATTTTACCAGTGGCAGCCAGGAACTCCAGCACCTGAGGAGGCCGCCTGGCAACACCAGGCGAGCCTGGCAAGGCGGGGGGAATTGGTCAAGAGGGCGGCAGGAGGTGCTCCAGCGGGGATGGCTTGTGCTGCTGGGGGTGCCCTCCGTGGGGAACAGGCTGCGCTATCAGGAGGGACCACCACCCCCAGGCCCACAAAGAGACCGCCTGCACCTCTTCTGACCAAGATCTTTTCACACTGCTGTCCTTGTGTCACCCTTTACTATTAGGGCTACTCCTCCTTTTCCATTCTGTCTCTTTTTTTCAAAATATTGTGTACCCTGGAATATTTAATTCCCAACCATGGTCACCTTGTAACCATGTCTCTGAAATGGCAATTAGATCTAAATCGGTTATCTCTATTTGTGCCACTAGATCATCTATCTAATGATGGATGCTTCCTGCATTCAGATAAAGAGCCTTTTTTTTACTACTATTATTTGCTGAGGCATTATTACCATTAAACTCTCTGTCGCTTCCGGTTCCACTCTGCTTGCCTTTACACAAATCACCACACTACTCTATTGCCTCGCCTTCTCTTTAAATTTCTAGATCTCTTTGCACTTGACCACTCGACCCTACATCTCCTTATAGTTTAAAGTCCTATTCACAGCCCAGTTTATACTATTCGCCAGTACGCTGAACCAAGACCATCTCAATGGAACAGCTCCTTCCTTCCCCAGAACTGCTGCCAGTGCCCCAGGTGTCAGAACCTCTTCTTCCGACACCACTCTTTGAGCCACACATTTAATTCTCTAATCTGCTGGACCCTATTCCAATTGCAGCACGGTTCAGGTAACAATGCAGAGATTATCATCTTTGAGGTTCTGTATTTTAATTTGGAGCCTAATTCCTCAGACTCTTTCAGCAGAACATCATTCCCAATTCTACCTGTCATTGCTTCCTACATGGACCACGGCAACTGCATCCTCCCTCTCTCACTCTAAGTTCGTTTCCAGACATGAAGGGATGTCTTTAATCCTGGCACTGGGCAAACAACGCAACCACTGGAACTCCTGGTCGGGGTTGCAGAGAACAATATCTATCTCCCTGACTATACTGTTCACAATCACTACCACATTCCTTTTCATTCCCCCCATTTGAATGTCTTCCTGGTACCATGGTAAAGTTGCTCATGCACCCAGCAGTCCTTGTTTTCATCCACACAGGTAGCAATTACCTTGTATCTGCTGGTCAAAGTCAAGAGTCGAGGGTCCTCCATCAATGCATCACTAATGGAAGAATTAGGGACCCACATCCACAGTGAACTGGAATTGAGCAAGTATTAAGGCCAAGGGAGAAGCAGAAAAAGATTTACCTTGTATAGATCATCTGGATCTTCCCAGGCCACCTGGAACATGTGCCTTATCTCTTCAGCAAGCCCAATCCTGGCACCACTGTTAGCTGCTAGATAGATTCTCGGAATGCCTTCTGCTCTGGCTAGTTGAGAGGCCCGCAGGAACAGCAAATCCTCCTCAGGGCCAAATGAGCCAATTTTATAAGTGAGGTCATTACAAATGACAACAATATCACGTCCTTCAGGATATTCTGGAGTTTTTAAGTTCATTTTCCAGGCCACCATTCCTACCTGAGGGCAAGTCCAACACAACCATATTTAGTATGTGGAGGTATGCAACTGTGACTGATTGAAGATATATGATATATAGACATCACACTATCCTTACCAAAAGGCTTAGATATCAGGAAATAGGACAACAAACAGCTAAAAGTTGCCCCGGACATTATCAATAGTCATAACTGTACACAACATGAAAGTGACCTGCGAGAATAGAGTAATGAATCTAACAATAATATTTTTGAAGAGAACTAGAACTGTTCAAAAATATTAAAAGTGTAGTAATCTCAGCCAGAAATTCTTCAAGGAAATTGGTATCAGATTCTAAGCCCATTTTTATGAGCGAAAGGCATCTGTTATTCATCTCAACTCCTCCATGTGGTAGGGAGTTCCACATTTGAAACACTCTGAGTATGGAAGTTTCTCCTGAATTTCCTTTTGGATTTATTAGTGAATATCTTAATTTATGGTCCCTACTTTCATAGCAAAAAAATCTGGTCCACAGATGCGCACATGCCTTACCAGTGAAGTCAGCATACATGTTGCATGTTGCAGGCCCTTCACCCAGGTTGCTCAATAAAACAGAAAAAAAAAGTGAACTGTACATACCTCATTACCTCCAGGAATCCTGTTCATATGCACGAGGTGACCCTGAGAGTCCAGCACAAGTTCTGTGCACAGGAATGGTTCCTCAGGATACTTCACATCAGGTCCCCACAGCTTAAAGAGAGCCTGGAACACAAAAGGAAAAGAAAGGTAGAAACCGTTCAGATTAATTCTTTTATCAGAATTGTTGATACACAGAAGAACAAAGCTACATATCATGTTAAATAACCTCTGATCAAGGTTTAGTAAGTGTGTCAGTGTTGCTTATCAGATGTAGTGCATACATGTAAAAGTGGCCAATGAAAGTTCTTCAAACAGCTTAATGGGTAAACACAACATGTGCTATGGTATTGAGTTATATAGACCAAGAAGATCTCTCATCTGTGCTGAACTAGCTGACCTCAACTGAGAGAACACAATTGTCTTCAGTAGCTTGGAAAAGATGGGATTATCTAGCTTTCTCATTCCCCATCCTCATTCAGAAAGTGCTGCTGAAAAGTGGATATTGAGTGAGGACATGCTGTATTTGCCTGTGGTGACGATCAATGTGCCAGGAGGCAGCCAGTGGCCATGTAATTGTGCTCCATCTAAAGAGAGGGAGCAAATATTAGGAAGAAAGTGGAGACTGATGCAAATACTATCCAGAAAATGCTTGCTATTTACGTAACTGGTTTATCTCTATGGGATGTTTGAGGGAGCAACATCAGTTCATGGTTGAGGCAGGTGGAGGGTGGGGACAATCATTTCTCTAGTTTGTAATATACACAGATAGGAGTTAAGACATGCTGTACAAAGCCATACTGTGCCAGATGCAAGGGAACAACATTTTTTAAAAATCTTGTATGTGTTGCGGAATTATGAGGGTTTAAGTTATTTAGACACACGTTCTACATTTGGAAGGCAGCACCGCGGAGCAGGATCCAATGATGTGAAGAATGTATTACTTCAAATCATCTGGTGACTTTCTACATGTGATTAAAAAGGATTCTATTTACAGGTAAGTTAACAAGCAAATGTGCACCTCATTACCCTACACTATGACTGAATAGCCTCCTGTAACATAACTCAAACATGAATATGGGCTGGATTTTACCGGGCCCCTGACGCGGGCTCCATGGCAGAGCGGGGTGGGTGGGGGGAGGGAGCGCGCAAGGTGGTTCTGGATGAGGCCCACCATGGAGCTCGACGCCGGGAAGGCCTGGCCTGATCCTCCCGGGGGCAGCGAGACTCCAATGCGGCCTCCCCCCGCTGCTGGGGGACGGGACCTGCATCTACATAATTAAATCAATAAAATTAATACACTAACATAAACCTATCTTCAATCTTCCGAGCCTGCCACGATTTTCAGTGTGGCGGCCAGCACTCCCGCACCTTCACTTCCCCATCTGGGGAAAGCAGGCGTGACGCTGGTTGGGCGGGGGGGTGTGGAGAAGAGTAAAGATTTTTAGTATGTGGAGGGGGGTGGGGGAGAAACGGGGTCAAAAAGGATTCAACAAATTTGAGAAGGGGAAATTGCTAACGGAAGATGAAAAAAACAATCTTACCTGTTGAAACATTGCAGGAAAGTCATATACATAGGTCGTTCCTAAGGACTGTGCCTGGAATCGCTTTGCCTGGAGTAGGTCTTTGGTGACATAAGGTGTGTTCAATAGCATTCCATGGAGAGGCCCCTGCTTATCTCCATATGAAATGAACATGATCTAAATAGAAGTACAGAAAGCAAATTTCAAGTGTTACTATTTCTCAAAGGGAAATTCATCAGAATTAGCGTGCAATCCAGTGATCAAAGCACCCCAGGAATCTAGGTGGAGTTTATGTAGCTATACATGGGGCTTGAAGGAGCGAGTCACTGTAAAACTAATAGGGGAAAAAAAACTGGTTACAAACAATTGACATAAATAGACAACAAAGTTATTATAATTTTAACTTGGCCATAACTCTAAAGGAATTCTGCACGAAAGCAACATTCCTGGGCTTCACTATCTCTGGGGCTTTCCATTGACAACTATGATGACTCATACATCTACCTTGATTATGTTTCTTCCCACCCAGCTTCCTGTTAAAGGGCTTCATTCACTTATCTCAATCTGTCTATTGCCGTTTCATTTATTTTGATGATGCCACCTTCCACACAAGGGCTTCCAAAATATCTTCCATTTACTAAGCAAAGGATTCCCCTCCACCATGTTAGACAATACATTAAATTAGGTCCATCCCATTTCCCATGCTTCTACCCTCACCCCTTCCCTCTCTCTCAAGCATGGTAGGATTCCCACCTTCCAGCCACCAGACTCTGCATTCAACAGATCATCTTCCATCATTTCCACCACCTCCAACATTGGCATGAGACAAAAGAAAGCATAATGAAAGAAATTAAAGCCATTAGGAAACATAGGGAATGTTTGAATAGCTGAAGGAGCTTAGAGACGGAAATATTAAAATCAACATTAAAGTGAAGGAGCTGCAAAGGTGCAAAAGATGAAAGGTATACATCTGAAATATTTACTCCTCTGTTCCTTCTGCAGAGATAGCCTGATCTACAGAGGGCTTCAGCAAGCATATACCTGTCCAGTTCTGGCATTTGCCACCTCCTTGTACAGGCTCATATCCAAGTAATATCCAGATTCATTGGTGAGGAGCAAACGGATTGGGATTGCCTTTCCTGTGGGAGTTAAACGGATATTTATTTTGAGCTCTGCCTGCAGGACCCTAAGTTTCCACAGTCTGCTCCCGTATCTCATCACCATGTCATGGACGGACTTCTCAATCTGAAAATAAACATTGATAAAAAATATATAAATGTCAAATCTACGCAGTAAAAAGGCACAGATTTTGTAGTGGGGAGACGAGTCACACATCCTTTTAATTGCAACAATGGCACTTACAAGGGAAGCAATGATTTGCTTTAATGGTTTGGTAAATACTTTTGAATAATGACCTACATATTCAAGAAAGAAAAACAGAACAGTATTGTGCTGACAACAACGCTTAACTCACAGAAATTATGACCCCAATAAGTTTATGTTGTGATGTGCATTGCCTCAGGGAAACAAATATGAATTGTGTTCCTCAACCAACAAGTAAACACTCCAATAACTTATACAATATAGGTTGATGATGGGTGTGAGTCCTTTACACAAGCTCAGAATATTGACGAATGCAGAGATCATCTAACAAGATAGGGGCAGTGATCACAATACTTAGTCCCATGAGCAGGAGTGCAGTGGACAACTGACATTCCAACTGCAAACCATAGCAAAAGAAAGCTAATTTGGACAGCCCTTCATTATAATAAAATTAACCCTGATGTTCTGTCACTAGAGGCCACCAATACTTTATGCAAATGAATATAGCATAATTTTTGCATTAACCTTGGATTAAAAGTGAAAGCAAATTCTAGGAGGTAGGTACTGTGAATTTGAAGTAGCTACTTCTTTGACTAGTTTTAAACCATTCCTCTGCAGCTCCTGTAGGAGTTTGCCATTTTATACACAGGTCATGCATTAGTGATGTATACAATGGGAATTCCCCACTGTAAGTAAAAAGTAAGCTACTTGCATGCTAAAAACATTTTTCTTTGGTTTTAATGACAGTAAGTGAAAGGATGAGCAATTAAGAGATTAACATTCTTCAGCTAATAATTCAGACAATCACAAGAAATCTGCACTGTTCAAACCTTGGACGGGTCCATTATCACAGTTGGCACAAAGTTGAGGAAGATATGATTGCAGTCAGTGCGTACAGTCTGTTTGTTAAAAGCCACCTCCAGTTCATCCATGGCCTCAAGCAGCAGTCGTTCCCCCTCATTTTGCAGATATTCAAAAGAGGCTTCCTACAAAATGTAGAGCACACAAGATTGAAATCGAATAAATGGAGATTTGGAATAGTTTCTTTAATTTTGTTGTATTTTTTGAGGATCAGAATCTCCTTATTTTTACTCCTAATTCACCACTTGACAACTGCTCTGAGGCCTCTAAAAGTAGTAATCTAAGCTCATCTCAAAGAAGTGGGGTCTTGTCATGACTTTCTCTTCCCTGGCCAAAATGCTCCCTTGAGAGGGAGTTTTAAAAGTTTCTGATATTTCACCTAAGGAAAGTTCTTCCCAATTCATATACCTAAAGAATACTTTCTATTGGGTCCCCTAATGAATAATAATAATGAAGGAGAGGTCAGTGTTATCACTTCCATCCAGTTTTCACTTTGAAGAGTGACGCCTTGAATGCAAATTAGATAAACTAGGGATAGTATGCAAGGGAAAGAATACCTCTAGCCTAAAATTTACTGTAAGGATTCACTCTCATTCCAATGTTAATTTTGCTTCACAATATTAAGCCCAGTGTAACCTAATATTGCATGATTCCATTTCCCCTTCCACCTTTCTCACAGAAGACTTTCCACACTATCTCCATATCCCTTAGTATCCAAAAATCCAACAATTTCGGTCTTGAATGTTTTCAACAGCTGAGTATCCACAGCTCTCTGGGGTAGAGAATTCCAAAGATCCAGAATCCTTTGAGTGAAGAAATTTCTCTTCATCTCAGTCATAAATGGCCGACCCCTTATTCTGAGCTTGTGACTCCCAGTTCTAGACTCTCCAGCCAAGGGAACAACCTCCCAGTATCTATTAGCTTAAATATATGTTTTTAGAAATTCCACACATAAAGCAATGAAGCTTTGCTACCTGGGAATGGCTATAAAGGGAAATGATAAAATACTCCGGAGGACACCATTGTTCATGCGATGGGAAGTGTTGGCAACAATCCAAGGCTATAAGAACATAGGAAATAGGAGCAGGAGTAGGCCATTCGCCCCTCAAGTCAGCCCCACCATTCAATAAGATCATGGCTGATTTGTCCCAGGCCTCAAACTCCTCTTTCAGGCTTGTTCCGCCTAACCCTCGACTCCCCGAGATTTCAAAAATCTATCTACCTCCTCCTTAAATACATTTAGTGACCTAGCCTCCACAACTCTCTGAGGCAGAGAATTCCAGAGATTCACCACCCTCTGAGAGAAGAAATTCCTTCATATCTCAGTTTTAAATGTGTGCCCCCTTATTCTGTAATTATGCCCCCTAGTTCGAGATTCCCCCCACTAGTGGAAACATCTTCTCAACATCTATCCTGTCAAGCCCTCTTAAAATCTTATATGTTTCTACAAGATCACCTCTCATTCTTCTAAACTCCAAAGAATAAAAGCCTAACCTGTTTAGCCGTTCTTGATAAGACAACCTCTTCATCCCAGAAATCAGCCTAGTGAACCTTTTCTGAACTGCCTCCAATGCTAGTATATCCTTCTTTAAATACGGGGACCAAAACTGTATGCAGTACTCAAGGTGTGGCCTCACCAACACCCTGTACAGTTGTAACAAGACTTCCCTATTTTTAAACTCTAGCCCCCTAGCAATAAAGGCCAAAATTCCATTTGCCTTCCTAATTACTTGCTGTATCTGCATGCTAACCTTTTGGGTTTCATGCACAAGAACACCCAGATCCCTCTGTACTGCAGTATTTTGCAGTCTTTCTCCATTTAAATAATAATCTGCCTTTTAATTCTTCCTACCAAAGTGGATTACCTCACACTTTCCCACATTGAACACCATCTGCCAAGTTTTTGCCCACTCACTTAACTTATCTATATCCCTCTGCAGATTCTTTGTGTCCTCATCACAACATGCCTTCCCACCTATTTTTGTATCATCAGCAAATTTGGATATACTACACTCTGTCCCTTCCTCTAAGTCGTTAATATAGATAGTAAATAGTTGAGGCCCTAGGACCGACCCTTGTGGCACCCCACTAGTTACGGCTTTCCAACCTGAAAAAGATCCACTGATCCCGACTCTCTGCCTTCTGTGTGTTAGGCAATCTTCAATCCATGCCAACACATTACCCCCAATACCCTGAGCTCTTATTTTGTGCAATAACCTTTTATATGGCACCTTATCAAACGCCTTCTGAAAATCCCAAAACACTATATCTACTGGCTCCCCTCTATCCACTCTGCTTGTTATATCCTCTAAGAACTCTTAATAAATTTGTCAAACATGATTTCCCTTTCATAAAACCATCTTGACACTGTTTGATTGCATTATGTTTTTCTAAATGTCCTGCTATTTCTTCCTTAATTGGACTCTAACATTTTCCCAATGACTGATGTTAAGCTAACTAGAACAACAAAGAACAGTACAGCACAGGAACAGGCCATTCGGCCCTCCAAGCCTGCGCCGATCTTGATGCCTGCCGAAACTAACAGCTTCTGCACTTCCGGGGCCCATATCCCTCTATTCCCTTCCTATTCGTATATTTGTCAAGATGTCTCTTAAACGTCGCTATCGTATCTGCTTCCACCACCTCCCCTGGCAGCAAGTTCCAGGCACTCACCACCCTCTGTGTAAAAAAACTTGCCTCGCACATCCCCTCTAGACTTTGCCCCTCGCACCTTAAACCTATGTCCCCTAGTAACTGACTCTTCCACCCTGGGAAAAAGCTTCTGACTATCCACTCCGTCCATGCCGCTCATAACTTTATAAACCTCTATCATGTCACCCCTCCACCTCCGTCGTTCCAGTGAAAACAATCTAAGTTTATCCAATCTCTCCTCATAGCTAATGCCCTCCAGACCAGGCAACATCCTGGTAAACCTCCTCTGTACCCTCTCCAAAGCCTCCACGTCCTTCTGGTAGTGTGGCGACCAGAACTGCACGCAATATTCTAAGTGTGGCCTAACTAAGGTTCTGTACAGCTGCAATACGACTTGCCAATTTTTATACTCTATGCCCCGACCGATGAAGGCAAGCATGCCGTATGCCTTCTTGACTACCTTATCCACCTGCGTTGCCACTTTCAGTGACCTGTGGACCTGTACGCCCAGATCTCTCTGCCTGTCAATACTCCTAAGGGTTCTGCCATTTACTGTATACTTCCCACCTGCATTAGACCTTCCAAAATGCATTACCTCACATTTGTCCAGATTAAACTCCATCTGCCATTTCTCCGCCCAAGTCTCCAACCGATCTATATCCTGCTGTATCCTCTGACAATCCTCATCATTATCCGCAACTCCACCAACCTTTGTGTCGTCCGCAAACTTACTAATCAGACCAGCTACATTTTCCTCCAACTCATTTATATATACTACAAACAGCAAAGGTCCCAGCACTGATCCCTGCGGAACACCACTAGTCACATCCCTCCATTCAGAAAAACACCCATCCACTGTTACCCTCTGTCTTCTATGACGGAGCCAGTTCTGTATCCATCTTGCCAGCTCACCTCTGATCCCGTGTGACTTCACCTTTTGCACCAGTCTGCCATGCGGGACCTTGTCAAAGGCTTTACTAAAATCCATATAGACACCATCCACCACCCTTCCCTCATCAATCATCTTCGTCACTTCCTCAAAAAACTCAATCAAATTAGTAAGACACGACCTCCCCTTCACAAAACCATGCTGTCTCTCGCTAATAAGTCTGTTTGTTTCCAAATGGGAGTAAATCCTGTCCCGAAGAATCCTCTCTAATAGTTTCCCTACCACTGACGTAAGGTCCACCGGCCTATAATTTCCTGGATTATCCTTACCACCCTTCTTAAACAAAGGAACAACACTGGCTATTCTCCAGTCCTCTGGGACCTCACCTGTAGCCAATGAGGATGCAAAGATTTCTGTCAAGGCCCCAGCAATTTCTTCCCTTGCCTCCCTCAGTATTCTAGGGTAGATCCCATCAGGCCCTGGGGACTTATCTACCTTAATGCTTTGCAAGACACCCAACACCTCCTCCTTTTTGATAATGAGATGACTGAGACTATCTGCACTCCCTTCCCTAGGCTCATCATCCACCAAGTCCTTCTCCTTGGTGAATACTGATGCAAAGTACTCATTTAGCACCTCACCCATTTCCTCTGGCTCCACGCACAGATTCCCATCTCTGTCCTTGAGTGGGCCAACCCTTTCCCTGGTTACCCTCTTGCTCTTTATATATGTATAAAAGCCTTGGGATTTTCCTTAATCCTGTTTGCCAATGACTTTTCATGACCCCTTTTAGCCCTCCTAACTCCTTGCTTAAGTTCCTTCCTACTGTCTTTATATTCCTCAAGTGCTTCATTTGTTCCTAGCCTTCCAGCCCTTACAAATGCTTCCTTTTTCTGGTCAATAGTTTCCTGCTGTCTCCCTCCTTTCTTGAATAGGGGTGTCACATTAGCGGTTTTCCAATCCTACTGGAATCCAGTGAGATTTGGTATATTATGACCAATGCCTCCACTACCTCTGCAGCCACTTCTTTTAAAACCCTTGGATGCAGGCCATCAGGTCCTGGTGACATGTCTGCCTTTAGTCCCATCAGTTTGTCCAGCACCTTTTTCCTCGTAATAGAGATTGTTACAAGTTCCTCCCTCCCATTTACACCTTGCTCATCTATTACTGTTGGGATGTTTATAGTGTCCTCCACCGTTAAGACCGATGCAAAATATTGGTTTAAATTATCTGCCATTTCCCTGTTCCCTGTTATTAATTCCCCAGTCTCATCCTCGAAGGGTCTCGCACTTACTTTAGCTACTCTCTTCCTTTTAATATACCCGTAGAAGCTCTTACTGTTTGTTTTTATATTTCTTGCCAATTTACTCTCAATCAATTTTCTCCCTCTATTAGTTTTTTAGTCATCCGCTGCTGGTTTCTAAAAAATTCCCAATCCTCTGGCCTACCACTTGTTTTCGCCGCATTGTATGCCTTTGTTTTTGATTTGATACTCTCCTTAACTTCCTTTGTTATCCACGGGTGGTTCATCGTTCTCTTCGAGTCCTTCCTTCTGACTGGAATAAATGTGTTATGAAATATCTGCTTAAAAGTCTGCCACTGCTCATCTATTGACTTCCCCTGTAGTCTATCTTCCCAGCCCGCTTTAGACAACTCTTTCTTCATACCTCTGTAATTGCCCTTGTTTAAGCTGAAGACACTGGTTTGAGACCCGAGTTGCTCACCCTCAAACTGAATTTGAAATTCTACCATATTATGATCGCTTCCCCCCAAAGGATCCTTAACTACAAGATCCCTTATTAATCCTACCTCATTACACAACACCAAATCTAAAATAGCCTGTTCCCAGGTAGGTTCTGCAATGTATTGCTCTAAGCAACAATCCCTGAGGCACTCTACAAATTCGTCTTCCATGCTACCCTTGCCAATTTGATTTGTCCAGTCTATGTGCAGATTAGAATCACCCACGATAATTGCAGTGCCCTTCTTACACGCCTCCATTATTTACTGATTACTATCTTGTCCTACAGAGAGGCTGCTCTTCGGGGGCCTATAGACCACTCCCACCCGTGATTTCTTTCCCTTGCTATTCCTTATTTCCACCCAAACTGATTCTACATCACGATCTATTGCACCTATATCATTACTCACAACTGCACTTTATTAACAAAGCTACCCCACCTCCATTTCCTTTCTGCCTATTCTTCCGGAACATCAAATATCATTGAACATTAAGATTCCAGTCCTGGTCATCCTGCAACCATGTCTCAGTGATAGCTATCAAATCATATTCATTTATTTCTATCTGTGCCGTCATCTCATCTATCTTGTTAGAAATGCTACGTACATTCAGATAAAGAGCCTTAAGCTTTGACTTTTTACCATTTTTACTTACTCTGGTTCTAATTTCTGCTGTACTCATGCTTATATTCTCTGTCCCTTCCTGTCACTCTCTGATTAATGTAAGTTCCTGCACTACCCTGCACCTCTGCTCTCTCGTTACTTTTCGACTTTTTAAACTTCCTTTCAATTGAACCCTCCCCCCTACTATTTAGTTTAAAGCCTTATCTACAACCCTAGTTATACGATTCGACAGGACACTGGTCCCAGCATGGTTCAAGTGAAGCCCATCCCAACGGAACAGCTCTCTCTTTCCCCAGTACTGGTGCCAGTGTCCCATGAATCGGAACCCATTTCTCCTACACCAATCTTTGAGCCACACATTTACCTCTCTAATCTTATTTACCCTCTGCCAATTTGCACGTGGCTCAGGTAGTAATCCGGAGATTACCACCTTTGTGGTTCTGCTTTTTAATTTGGCCCCGAGCTGGGCATAGTCCCTCAGCAGAACCTCTTTCCTAGTCCTACCTATGTCGTTGGTACCTACGTGGACCATGACAACTGGATCTTTTCCCTCCCACTCCAAGTTCCTCTGCAGCCCAGAAGAGATGTCCTTAACCTTGGCACCAGGTAGGCAACAGAGCCTTCAACAATGAAGATGAGAGAATGGTTTAATATTTTTAGTTTTTCTGATGGTTTTTGGAAATCAGAGAGTGCATATACAAAACTTTCTCGCAGGGGATTAAATAGCTGAGGTAGAGTTCATGATAGGGTAGATTCTCCACATGGTCTTTGGAGGCAGCAAGTCAGATGGATCAAACAGCCTATTCTTATTTATGTTGCAATCACCTTCTTCCTCTTACCCCAAAATATGGCTGGGTTGGATTCAATTTGTGGTGCGAACAGTCCATCATGCTAGGTGTCAAAACAGTACTAGGGCTGAACCAAACTATGTGCTTAGTTGCAATCAAAAAGTTGGACGTAAATGTTCCATACTGCTCAGGACCCTCACCTTAGTGATGAGGTCAGGATGTCGTACTATTGCTCGGACAAAGAATCTATAGTCAGTGACCTCTGCTCCCTTCTTCACCTTGGCAGCACCTAGGTACAGGTGCATCTTGTGATTACCGCAGGGAACAGCAGTGAGGTCAAAGTTTCGCATTCGGTTGAATTCTAGCTGGAAGGCCAGTGCCGGGTCCAAATGTCGATAAATACGATCCTCTGCAAACTAGATAATGAGATTTTAAAGCAAAAACACATCATACACTTATAAATGTAAATGGAATAACTTCTCCCCATCGGCCCCGCACCTTTCTCTCCTAAAAATATAAATTTCTGCAGGGGTATAGTTCGACCAAGATAAATGTCCTTCCACTACATTACAAAAGTGTCAGTTCCTCAGGTCAATAATAATATGGACGGCACAGTGGCGCAGTGGTTAGCACTGCAGCCTCACAGCTCCAGCGACCCGGGTTCAATTCTGGGTACTGCCTGTGTGGAGTTTGCAAGTTGTGTCTGCGTGGGTTTCCTCCGGGTGCTCCGGTTTCCTCCCACATGCCAAAAGACTTGCAGGTTGATAGGTAAATTGGCCATTATAAATTGCCCCTAGTATAGGTAGATGGTAGGGAAATATAGGGACAGGTGGGGATGTGGTAGGAATATGGAATTAGTGTAGGATTAGTATAAATGGGTGGTTGATGGTCGGCACAGACTCGGTGGGCCGAAGGGCCTGTTTCAGTGCTGTATCTCTAAAACACAACAAAACAAAAAACAATATGCATCTTGGGTTGTTTAACCTTGTGGAGTGGGTATAAATCACAGAGAGCTTGATCGTCATATGACATCTGCAAATGCAGATTTTGCTGGAGAGAGATCAGGAGTGGGAACTCTGGCTAACTTTTCCCCTCACTATGCCAGGGGTGTTCAGGCCAGGGATAGCAATTCCAACATCATAGCTGAGATCAGCTAACACAGCATAAACTAGAGATGGAACTTGGTCTGTACAGCTCAGATCCACATTGTGCACTGTATTTGTCCACTGAGACAATTTTAGCACACATGTTTGTAGAGAGACTTGTTAAGGAAAAATAAATCCTTATTTAGAGACCTTTGATTAATGTTACACATCGTTGGTTTTTTAAAAAAGATATTTGGGCAGGATTTTACCACAAACTTCCGGACCCCGACATCAGGACCAAATGGTGATACTGAGCCTTTGTGAGAAGCCAGACCGAGGGAGCTATCTTCCCAGGGGTGGCCTCTTAATTGGCCACTTCCTGGCTCACTGTCCAATTAAGGATGGCTGACAGGATATAGATGCTGCTGGCTCAATCAGAGGGCTGACAGCTCTGTAGCTTCAGCAACCCCACCGAGTAAGGTGGGCACTGTTGAGGCAGGAAGGATCGAGAGGGTGCCTCAAAATGGAGGCATCCTCAAATAAGTAAGTGAAAAATTTAATCAGAGGAACCAGGCAGGCAGCCCCTCTGGATGGCCCATTGGAAGCAGTTTTCCCTGCTTGCGGCCTCCTCTTTGGGCACAGAGCCTTCAGCTCCAGCAGCTCCACAGATGGCTGCAGGAAGGCCAACTTCATGAAGCTGCTGGCCTCCCCATGCGGCAGTGGAGAGGGGGGAGGGGGGGTGGTGGTGGGAGCGGGATCTGTGAGCAAAATGCTGGCGGAACAGGAAAATTGCCTTTAATAGCACCTTTAATTATTTAAATTGCCTGCCTACCTGCCTCCATTCAGAGGGCAGCTAATCCGCGCCCACTCCTGCCACTGGGAAACATCCCAACAGCGGGACTGCCTCGGGAGCTTTCCCGATGTGGATCCGCCCCCATTTTCCCAGCCCCCCCACCTCACAGCCCACCAACCCGGGTCTGGGAAAACTCTACTCATTGTCTTTATGAAAATATGAAGAGGAAAATTTCTATTCATTTATTAAATACATAAAGTAAATCATGTCAAAATGCACTGTAAACAAAACATGCAAATTTTCTGAATCCCCTCCCAAAACAAAAGCCTATCTATAGAGACAAAGGCTGGGATTTTAAATGGCCTGGCGCTGGGGGGGGGGAGGCGGGACTGGAAGTGAGTGGCGCTGGCATTCTCGGAGAAAACGTTTGTCGGCCAGCCAATTAAGGGCTGGCAGGCGAGGCGGCAGACTATTCATCAGCTGGAGGCGGGAACTGAGGTGACGGCTGCATCGTCAACTGATGTAGTCGGGTGTGCTGGTGCCATCTTTAAAGGGCCACCAGCACCGGAATACTGTCTCAGACCTTCCTGTTCAGTAGCCTGTGACCACCTTTGTAACAGACTCAGAAGACATCTAGCCAGCAGTGTAGACCTGCCATTGGGAGAGGGCGAAGAGGTTACCGATGCAGCCTTCTGCCACTTCCCCATCCCAAGGTGTCCCTGCAGGTGGCCCTGAGGTTGCTGCTGACCAGATCCATGTGTCTGCACCTCCCTCCCTCTCAGGTTCTCCTCCTTGCTGGAGGACATACTTCCTGAATGGACGATACCCATGGCATTTGGGCACTGCCAGTCACAGGGGCCACTTGCCAGCCGCTTCCTCAACACTGCCCACCCCACCCCCCTCAAGTCCCCCTCTCGATTGACCCCCACGCCATGAGCTTGATGGCACAACTGAGGCTCCTGATTCCTGGCTCCTCAACTCCCCATCCTCCATGCTAAACACTCTGGCCACACTGCACCAGCCTGTGAAGGCAAACTCCCTGACCCCACAGCTGTTGAATGCAGAATGCAGCTGCCACTCCATTGCTGTCCTTAAATACCTATTGGGCTTTGAAGCCCCCTGGCTTCCGAGCGCACTTCGTAAAATCTGAATGGACACATAAAATTGATTCACCAGTGAAGAATATGCCCATGCTTGATATGGCACAGAGAAGTTCATCTGGACAACCTCTTCGAATGACAAGTTCAAATGCAATTAAATACAAAGATTTTGAAATCTTTGTTGTTCAACTCAGTGAAAGGAAATTGCCATTAGAAGACATTTTGAGTTGATCAAATTTTGCAGAGAGACGGAAGGAAAATCCTTCAGTCAAAAGTCTAAACTTTAAAAAATATGAAGAACCATCTTAAAACAGATACAAGTTATATTTATTACAACTGTTTTAAGTTTTTACTTTAGGGATAATACAGTAATGAAGCAAATTCTTATGTTTTATTAACTTCATTACTGTAATTTATTAACAGTCAACATTGCATTCCAGCAAGTTACAATGCAAAAACTTACAAGACCAGCATGAGAGGAAATTCCCTGAAGTTGTGTTAATTAAAATTTCAAATAAAAGACAGAGGACAATATCGAAGGAAACAAACTCTGAAAGTTTTAAATATTATTCAAGATTTTGAAAACATTAACAGACTCAACAATTACCACACAGATGTACCAGCTCTCAAATACTCTTCTTCCTGAACTCAAATGCTCATCTAAATTCAGAATATAAGCATTTGAGAACAGTACACTTTCAGCTATCAGTAACAGCATTAAGCAGTCTCTGGTACCAAATAGCAGACAGGTTTGTGTTTTTTTTTTATTCATTCATGGGATGTGGGCATCGCTGGCCAGGCCAGCATTCATTGCCCATCCCTAATTGCACTTGAGAAAGTGGTGGTGAGCTGCCTTCTTGAACCGCTGCAGTCCATGTGGGGTAGGTACACCCACAGTGCTGTTTTTATTGACTTCTTAGCAGTTAGATACAACTGAGTGGCTTGCTAGGCCATTTCAGAGGGCATGCAAGAGTCAACCACATCGCTGTGGGTCTGGAGTCACATGTAGGCCAGACCAGGTAAGGACAGCAGATTTCCTTCCCTAAAGGACATTAGTGACCCAGATGGGTTTTTACAACAATCGACAATGGTTTCATGGCCATCATTAGACTATCTTTTTAATTCCAGATTTATTAATTGAATTCAAATTCTACCTTCTGCTGTGGTGGGATTTGAAACCATGTCCCCAGAGAAATACCCTGGGTCTCTGGGTTATTAGGCCAGTGATAATACCACTATGCCACCGCCTCCCTAAAAGATTATGGGCTGAATTTAAAAAGTGCATCATAGTGCATGACGGTGCACTCTATTGGCGCCGTCCCTGAGCCCCTGCGATATTACGTGTGGGGGCTCATTAGAGGGGACAGAGCAGCTGCCCTGATGACGTAGAGGGGGCGGCTGCCGTGTCCCCAGCAACATGTCCGACGCCACTGCGCAGATGCCATTTTTAAAGAATTTAAAGCCCTTCAGTAAAATTTGAATATTTAAAGTTGTAGCATTGTGAAATTTTATTAAATAAAAAAAGTTTGTGATGGAGGCCCTTCCCCAAACCCCCAATGGTAATTTCAATGCCCGAAATGACCAACACATACCTTTTTCCCTATCCAAACTTTACCCCCCAAACTTCGAACATCAGGCCTATATCCCCTTTCCACCATCTTCACATCCAATAAAAATGTTATTTCCCCACTCCTCCACCCCTCCCAACCTGAAAATGTTATTCCTCCCCCCCTCCCCACCAGGGTCTCGCCTCGCAACTCCGTACGAGCTGCGGTTGGAGTCGGTAAAATTGGCGTGGGACGTCCGCTGCCTGCAGCTGAGTTTATTTGCATCTCATTTAGGTTCATTTCAACAGGCAGATGAAGGGCCTGCCGCCATGTGGCGGCAGGGTGGGGTCGCACCGATGT
Organism: Heterodontus francisci; assembly: GCF_036365525.1. NCBI lineage: Eukaryota > Metazoa > Chordata > Chondrichthyes > Heterodontiformes > Heterodontidae > Heterodontus > Heterodontus francisci. The sequence continues at coordinate 15,974,914 of NC_090393.1, forward strand.
CCCCCCGCCGCCGGTAATACGTGGCGGGCCCTTCTTGATGTTGCAGGTCAAGGCGACCCTCTTCCCACAAAATTTTACCGTCCCCCGTGCCACGACCCATGGCATTGAGGGGCCGGTAAAGTTCAGCCCCATGTTAGCAGCAAGAGAATAGAGACTTTCTGGGATGGATTTACAAACTCAGATCCCAGAAATAATAGGACAGCCTGAAATGCAGTGGTAGACTTGGACTCCTCCTCTGTTCCAAAATCCATACAACCAAAACTCAAAGAGGTAATACTTATCGGTCTTGTATGAGTGGTAAATGGCTTCATGTACCTCAGTACCTGCTCTGAAGGTGAAGTACTTGGGGAATTCTCGCTGTAAAGAAAAGAGAGTTTGGGAAGAAAGTCTAAAATTCAGTGATCACATTGTGGATACCTATAATTGTAGCAAATAATCTTTGATGTAACAGTCTTCAAGTCTAATTAACCAATTTAGAAAAGCTTACCTTCTGTCCAACTAGAAAGGTAATTCGTCTGATTCCATAGTCGAAGAGAAGTGCTTTCTGTAAACACAAAGAAAAGGGAACAGCTGAAGCTTTTGATCAAATTACAAAACTAATATTTTCAAGAGTAGCCTGCTCTGGAATCTACCATGTTGGTTATTTGCATTAGTTACTATGTAAAATTTTCAATGAGCTTGGCTTTAATTCTTAAATGTATGCAAAAATTAGTAGCGATATTTTTATGCCATTGTTTTTTCTCCGAAAATACATTTTACTATTTTATAACTTTAATTAGTAAACAGTAAATTTGACCAGGTATTCAGAGAAACTGCTTGGAATAATCCTCCCAACCAGACAGTAAAAACAAAAACATTAGGCTAATTCAAAATGTAACCGGGAGTCAAGGTGGAAAAATTAGGGTACTTGAAGGTGAGTTTGAATTGCTTTTTATCATCCTTGACTTTTCGAATGTAATATGACCCTATTTTGATGACACTGTGCCTTAAAGGCATTTGTGGTGAATAGCAACAAAACTGTAATTGTCATGGGAAAAACTAGGACATTATCCACAGCACTCCTAGCTATAGTGAGAAAAGAGAAAGGGACTTGCATTTATGAGGGACCTTTCACCACCACTGGATGTCTCAAAGCACTTTACAGCCAATGAAGCACTTTTTTTAAAGTGTAGTCGCTGTTGTAATGTAGGAAACATGGCAGCCAATTTGCGCACAGCAAACTCCCACAAACAGCATTGTGATAATGGTCAGATAATCTCCTTCTGTGATGTTGATTGAGGGTTAAATTTTGGCCAGGACACCGGGGTATCTCCCGTGTTCTTCAAAATAGCGCTGTGGGATCTTTTACATACACCTTTGAGGGTGGACATGGTCTTGGTTTAATATCTCATCCAAAAGACAGCATCTCTTACAGTGCAGCACTTCCTTAGTATCAGTCTAGATTTTGTGCTCAAGTCCTAGAGTAGGTCTTGAACCCACAACCTTCTGACTCAGAAGCAACAGTGCTACCAACTGAGCCACAGCTGACATAAGGTGGTAATTGCTCACAGATCAAGTCTAAAAAGGCAGGTTGTATAGATACCTTTGATTGGCAGAATCTGCTGAAGATAGGCACCAGTTCATCATCCTGTTCGCAATCAACTTCTTTGAGGGCAACATTCAGAATATGAATAGGTTCCTCCTTCAAGCTCTATTTAAACAAATAACATTTTGAAAAGGCTTTTTATTTATAATTATTAATTGAATTACAGTTCATACAGGATAAGCAATAACCGTGTCTCGGATGTGTGTTCATTATAAATTCATATTTCCTGGGGCAGATGAACACTCCCCTCACTTCTAGCTGGTAAGCTACTTCATCCCCATTTTATTGATTCTGCTCTGGTTATTTTTTACTTAAATTTATGTCCAATAGTTACCAATTTATCAACTAATGATTGTTGCCCCCAAAACACCTCTTAAATCTCCTTCTTGGTTCCAGTGAAAAAAATCCCAGTTTTTAATTGGGCTGGAATTTATGGGCCCCCTGAGGTGGGGTCAGAGGCGGGTTTCGGGGCGAGGGTCCATATAATCGTGAAGGTGGGGACAGAAGGCGGAGGACCTTTTGCAGCCCCGTTGTTAAGCCCCCAACAATGGCCTTCCCGCCCAGAGGCCAATCGAGGTCCTTAATTGGCCTGTTAACGGATTTAACCAGGGGTGGGTTGGAGAGACTTCCACCACGCAGGAAGATGTCAACCACACGGGGATGGCGCCTTGTAAAACGAGGTGCTCTCCCTGCGGGCTTGCCAGGGTGTGGGGGGGGGGGGGTGGGGGTGGTCCCTTCTCCGTGGCTTATGGAGGACCTTGGCTGGGAAACAATGCACCTGCCAGCTACCCACCCCCTCCCCCTGGATTTTATGACCACTGTTTGGGATAGAAATGCAATACTGCACTAATGTGCCTCCTGGCTTGCCATAGTCATGTGACATCTACCATGAGGCACTCACTGCAGGCAGCAATCACAGAGTCAGTTCAATAAAGATGCAGTACAAGCAAGTTGTCCTGTGAGCTTGTAACATGGTGTCAGAGTGGAGTTGAGATTGAGCGTTGAAGAGCTGTATAGAAGCATAGCTACAGAAAGAAGAACACAGAAACGTTCAGACCTGCTTGAAGCCACAGAAAAGAAACAAAGAAACAGGACACAGCTGAAAGCACTGGGGTATGACACTATGGCTGCAAATTTTCCTCTGCCTGTGCCAGTCGAAATGAAAGGTGATGTGAAGCAGAACTGGCAGTTCTTCCCCTCGTAATGGCAAAATTACAAAATTGCAACAGATTTAATTAACAAACCAGAGCAGCTACGAGTAGCTACATTGTTATCACTGTTGGGGAGAGACTGTTACAAAATGTATACCACCCTAAATCTCTCCGAAGAACAAAAACAAAATCAGACAGCAGAAATTTTGAAAGCCTTGAAGGCGCGCTTTGAACCCCAACTGAACGTAACTTATGAACGGTATGTGTTCAATATTAGGGTCCAAGGTGAAGAAGAGTCCACTGATCAATATTTAACTGCATTAACACAGTTTGCAGAATCCTGTGAATTTGCGCAACTAAAAGATGATCTAATTGAAGACAGGATTGTATTAGGCGTAAGAGATCCTGAGTGAGAGCACGTCTACTGACAGAAAACAAACTTACTCTCAGAAAAGTGACTGACATGTGCAGAAGCACTGAGGTTGTAAATCAGCAGCTAGAGCCTATTAATGGCAGAACAGACCAGGCCTTGCAATATGCTGATAGACATTCCAGCCCAAAGGGCAGAAAAATCATGAACAAAGAGCAAGAAACAAATACTGCAGAGGACATCATGCGCAGGAAAAGAAGGCATGTCCAGCATGGGGAAAACAGGCAAGAAGCTGAATCATCCTGTACACAAGTGTTTGGCTAGAAGGAAGCACAACAAGCAGGTACAGATGGCCACTGGAAAGAGATCGGCTGAAGATTCTGACGAATCACTATACACCATACAACAGGTTCAGGCAGGTCGATAGGTGACAAATGGTTTGTCACTGTTGGAATGATGACTGCAGAAGGAGAATATCAAGGCAACTTAAAGTATCAGATAGGCACTGGTGCGTCATGCAACATTATGACCTTCACAGACCTGCGCGAATTGGCTCAACATGGCGACTCAAAAATGAAGCCCTCAAAAGTAAGATTGAGGCTATATGATGGCACCAAACAAGTGCTGAGAGAACAAATTTCTCTGAGAGCCCAATGTAACGACAAGAATGAAGATCTGGAGTTCCAGATCATGGACAGCAAATGAAAGCCACTCATCTCAGCCGAAGCAAGTTTGAAGCTTGGACTGGTAACCTCAACGTGCAAAAAGAGATTTGCAACATGTCACAGCACACTAAACCATTGACTGCGGAACAGATGCTAGAGGAGTACAATGTTTACAGGTTTAGGATGTCTTCCTGGAGAATATCATCCTGAAGTAGATGAGAAGGTAAGACCATTTTAGCATCTGCCGAGGAAAGTTCCAGCTGTCCTCAAGGCCAGCCTGAACGACAAGAGAGAAGAGCTGGAAAAGAAGGGAGTAATCAAGAAAGTGACAGCTCCCACAGAATGGATTAGCAGCATGGTAACAATGAAACACCCTGGAAAGCTGAGAGTATGCATCGACCCAAAGGATTTAAATAAAGCTCTGAAGAGATCTCAATACCCCATGCCAACCATCGAAGGAATATGGCCACAATTTGCAAAGGCAAAAATCTTCACTACCCTAGATGCGAAGGATGGTTACTGGCAAGTGAAGCTGGATGAAAGCAGCAGCTTTCTAACTACGATCTGGACACTGTTCGGGAGATACAGATGGTTACACAAGCCATTTGGCATTTCCATGGCTCCAGAGGAGTATCAGCGCAGACAGCATGAGATGGTTAGTGATCTTCCTGGAGTGGAAGCTATAGTGGATGATCTGCTAGTTTATGGATGTGGAGACACAATGGAAGAAGCTATTTCTGACCACAATCAAAATCTAGTGGGACTGCTAGACAGAGCTCGCCAGATGTACTTGAAGCTGAACAAGAAAAAATTGCAATTAAAGATGTCTGAATGCAAGTACACAGGTCACGTAGTGACAGCAAAAGTTCTTTGTCCAGATCCTGAAAAGGTGAGAGCGGTAGCAGCGATGCGGTGACTGACAAATGTAAAAGTAGTGCAGCGATTTGTGGATTTATCAACTACTTAGCAAAATTCTTGTCCAATTTGTCGTTGAAATGTGAACCATTACGCAACTCACCGCCAAGGACGTGCAGTGGTATTGGGGCAGAGAACAAAAAGCAGCATTCACTAATATCAAGTAACTAGTGACGCCAACGCCAGTGCTGAAATACTATGACATAAATGACGAAGTCACCCTGCAGCGTGACGCCAGCGAGACAGGACTTGGAGCAACTCTATTGCAGCAAGAACAACCAGTTGCATTTGCATCCAGGGAGTAAATGCAAACAGAATGACGCTATGCTGAGATCGAAAAAGAGTGCCTGGTCATTGTCTTCGCTTGTTAACATTTTTATCAATACCTACTTGGAAGAGACAAAATGACAGTCGAGTCTGATCACAAGCCACTTCAAAGCATTTTCCTCAAGCCACTACTATCTGCTCCACAGCATCTATGAAGAATATTACTCCGGTTACAGAGATACCATCTGGACATGACATACAAGCAAGGGAAACAGATGTACATTGCTGACATGCTATTGAGAGCAACACTCCTTATGAAGAAAGTAGAGGATGCTACGACAGAGTGTGAGATCTTCCAGATCCAACGTGAAGCTGCAGCTCGACGTGCTCTGGAAGTCATCAACCCAGCAGAGACTTGAATCTGATATACAAGCTCCTTGCTCAAATCACGCACACTACCCATCAAGATGCAACTCTCCAAGTGTTGCAAGAAGTAGTGATGAAAGGATGGCCTGAAAGCATCAAGGACACTCCTGTGGTCACAACAGCGTATTGGGCATATAGAGATGAATGGACAGCCCAAGTCATCATCCCTATTGGATTGAGAGGAGAGATGTTAAAGTACATCCATGCAAGCCACCAACGAATTGAGTCAAGTCTGAGGAAGGTAAGAGAAGTGCTCTACTGGCCAAACATGAGCAATGAAATTAAGGACAACATCAGCCAGTGCAGTGCCTATAATGATTACCAAGCTAAGCAAGTTAAAGAGCCGCTAATGACACATGACATCGCAAACAGACCATGGATGAAGCGGGAGTAGACCTCTTCACTATAACAGGAACTGAATATCTTGTCACCGTAGACTTCTATTCTGACTATTGGGAGATAGACCAGCTGACCTCAACAACTACCGGTGAGATTGCAGAATACCTGAAAGCACATTTCGGTCATTACAGCATTCCAGACATTGTGATGAGCGACAATGGCTCTCAGTTCACGAGTGAATAATTCAGCCACTTCATATGGGACTGGGAAATTCAACACTATACATCATCTCCGTACTATCCCCAGTGAGGCAGCAGTGAAAATCGCCAAAGGAATCATAAAGAAATTGAGCAAATCCGGCACAGATGTATACTAGGCATCCTCGGGTGGAGAAACAGACCTACTGAAAGCATGGAAAATAGTCCGGTACAAAGACTAATGGCACGCCACACCACACCCAAACTACTCTTCCAATAGCAAAAAAGCTACTGAAGCCAGAAGTAGTAACAGGTGTGAGTGACAAAAATCAAGGTGAAATGGCAGAAAGCCAAATTTCATTTTGACAAAACTGCCAAACCATTGCCAGAATGAGCATTGGAGAGCCAGTCAGGGTACAAACCTTCAGTGCTCACAAGAGTCAGCCCAAGTCACAACATGGGACCTGCGTAGAGCAGTTGTCACCTTGATCATATGTGGTGGAAGCGAACGACCAGATATACCATCGCAACCGCAGGCACATACGCACAACTGGAGAAACTGTTCAGTCATGGAAGGCGGACAATCAGGAAGATGTGAACTCACCATCTGCACAGACCACATTGCTGACATGCTAGAGGTCCACAGCACCTCAACAACGGAAATGGAACACAAAGGTTACCACGGCAACAAGTGACACGGGAACGACACCACACTGGAGAAGGAAAATCACCCAGATGAACAGCCAATGACAATGTGCATCTGCACCATTAAGAGACAAGCATGATTTAAAGACTGTATGTGCAATGCATGTGCAGAGACTGATAAGAACAATGAACTGTTAATGCATGAGAACAGTTGTGTGCATAGTGGGTAACTTGGGCAACTCAGTGTAAATGATAATGCATGCAAGTTTTATCTTACATGAAAGGGAGATGTTTGGGATAGAAATGCAATACTGTACTAATGTGCCTCCTGGCTTGCCATAGACACGTGACCTCTACCATGAGGCACTCACTGCAAGCAGCCAGCACAGAGTCAGTTCAATTAAGAAATAGTACAAGCAAGACTGTTAACCTCACAGCTCATAACAACCAGCCCCTCACCCCGGGACCTTCCGGCCTGGCCCCAGCGACCCAGCCTCATTTACCTGAGGTCCAGGGTTCCAGCACTGGGCCTAGGTCCAAGGCCGCTGCAGTACCGGCAGTGGCCACTGCTCCCGATGCCACTGCTGAGCTGCCATCCCTGGGATTGGCCAGCAGCTCTTGGAGGCAGGTCCCTGTCTTTAAAGGGATGGAGATCCCCACGCCGGAAACATTGCCTCAAAACAATGGAGGATCACGCCAGGGGCGCATAAAGACCGAGATGGGGTTCCCCCCACCTTTTTAGCCCAGTGCTGGGAGCACTGCCTCCTCCACAAAATCCAGCCATAGTCTGCCCTAAAGCCACACATCCTTGGTGTCATCTTATTGAATCTCTTATGCACCTTCTCCAGTATGTGGATATCCATCCTAAAGGTCACTTTACTAGGGACAATATACTATCTACATTGCCTTGCTCCTTTCTGCATCATCATCAAAGTCTCCTAATCCAATTCATTCTTTTCCAGGACCTCAAAATTCCTCATCTTGCCTGCCTCCTAAAATATGCAAGTTTTAAAATCCCAACCTTGGTATCCTCTAACCTTTCTCAATTAATCCACCCTCTTTCCCTCTGTTTTCAAGTTTTTCCTCCTGGATACCTTAATTTAAAAATGGAAAGTAAACCAAGTGCTACATTGAAAGTCTCCAACATCAGCTTGAGGAGGATGTAAGATATGTATTTACAGATCCGAAATTTCATATGTAAAACTAGGAGAACACAGCCCACCTTATTGTCCTCCTGATCAAAGAAGGTGGATCTAGTCTCAGAAAATAGTGGACTATCCAGAGATGGGTCAGCAAAGCAGGCAATCACTTCTTCAAAGTTTCTTTAAAAAGTACAAATATTCAAATTATTAACAGACTAATAACAGAAAGTATTAAATAGTTTATATTGTCAGTGTGAGCCCACAGGTTAGGCATACGCAGAATTTATTCTGTGTTTCATTGGTATTATTTATTTATTGCAGGAGCTATTTTTGTAGAACACAGAACCAAAAAGTGAAAAAGGTCCTGATATTCTCACTCAATTTTAATGGATTACCTTTAAAATGTATTCATGAAATATTTTCAGTGCTAATGGTGCCAATATAGATATATAAATTAGATATTCTAATAATTTAGTACACTAACTATATTAATTTAAAATATCAATGCATACATCCATTTAAAAAAATCTTCTTTGCATTCCTCCTCTTCTGAAACCAATGATGCATGCTGCCATATATTCCACAGATATCTTCAACACCTCAAACAAGCAGCTATTATTTACTTTTGAGCCTATATGACAAGTGTCGGCAGGCTCTGACTATTGATGGGCATCACCTGACATCCAAAACATACACTTTCAAACAGAAGTGCAAGGGAGGGAAGAGAGGATTTAAAAGGAACCCAAAGTTGGAAAAGCAAAAGATACAGGATAGAATACAGCATTGAAGCAAGTCACAGAGGTAGGTGGGGCAAGGACATGGAGGCAAAGGGGGTCAGTGAGGATAAGGGTGATGGGTGAGCAAGATGTAATATGAGGACAGGATACAAGTGGTGGAGTTTGGATGAGTTGGAATTTGTATAGAGAAGATCTCATTAAAGAGGTACTTGAGACATCAAATCATAAAGCAACAAAAAGAGAGTGTGGTTTCGTCAGCAATGGGGCTGAACTAACAGTGGAGCCAGGCAATCTTGTGGAGATGCAAGTAACGAGTCTAAGTGGTGAAACTTGAAGCTCAACTCAAACTCAGAGTCAAACAAAACACTAAGGCTGTACATCATCTGGTTCAGCCTTCGTGAGCAGCTGAAGTTGAGGACGCTCAGTTTGTTGCAGAAGGCTGCCATTGCTCCTCCTGATGGTCAGTTGTTGCAAATTCTAGTTCATCCACAAAGATATCAGGCAAGTAATCTGTTACACACAGATGGTTGTAGATTTAAGGGGGATGGTGATGAGGTAAAGTTTTGTGCCAGTGACAAACGTGTGAATGTTGACACAATAACCACAGATAATATCACAAAGGACAAATATGAACATGAGAAAAGGAAGTGGGCCAAGGCGTGGGACCTTGAGGTACACCCAGGGTGACCATGGAGGGGTGGAAGACAGGCTATTGCTGGAGGGGTGGAAGACAGGCTATTGCTGGAGGGGTGGAAGACAGGCTATTGCTGGAGAGGTGTTAGCTGTGCTGAAACAAGAATAAATGGAACCTGCAAAGGTGAAGCACAGAAGAGAGGCAGTGGAACAGTGGAACCATATAGAAAGGTCAAGGAGAGATCACATGCTAAGGTCACGGACACAAAGGAGTTCCTTAGTCACTTTAAACAGAACAGAAGCCAGACTATAAGGATTTAGGAGTTTCAAAGTTGTGCCAATTTTTTTGAAGCTGTTGGCCAGCATTTGCTCATGTCCAAAGTTGGCATATGTGCTAATGAAACTCACCAAGACAAAAGATAAATTACTGCTGGTATCCTGGCAAACATGATGTTCCTTCTAGTTTCGAAAGAAATTGAGCAAAAACTATAGCAATAACTCTTGCGCAGTCTTGGTTTAGGCAGTACTCACTTAACTAAATCTTCAAATGCCTCAAATGCAACCATGACTCCCATTCTCTGACACAAAGATGACTGCATGCTAGTTATGAAGAGGTCACTGCTCTGCCGATTCAGCTCATAGTGAACTGTGCTGGTTGGAATACACATCCTACAGATTAGAAAAGAAAGGACCAGTCAGGTACACAAAAATATATCCAAACAAGAAACTTCATCCCTGGCTTTAATGAACTGATCTGCATTGGAATCAGACTAGTGCAGATTCATTTGCAAAATGTTCTCAATTCCAGACTAACTAATGCCTTTCGCTGCTCATACTTTCCTTCCTGATCCTGTTTAATTATACTAGCATGTTGACAATAGCGGATATGAGCTATTGTGTTTGGGAAGAGGAAATAAGTGAACCAAATCAAAAAGTTTAGAACGTGGAACAGTGGCACTTATCTATAATTCTTAATAGAAAGGGGAGAAAACAGCAACCGTCAGTGGGGGAAAAGTGAGCATAGAGTGCTCTGAAAAGGAAAGCTATCTCAAGACAACCCCAGTAATTAAATGTGACAAAAAGTCAACAATGCAAAAGAATTGGTATAACAGAATATTTCGTACCCTGTGAACCACAGCCTAGCATACGATTGTAGTAGTAGTGTTTTTTTCCTATAAACTTCAACTGGAAAATATTTAAAGCATGTTACTCATTGCATTTTAATTTATTACTTTTCAGAAACCTCATACCCTTTAATACATATTATTATTTTCCTCTCTTCAATTTTATAATGGATATCAACCATACAAAATTAAGGATCATGGAGTATCACAGTGACTATATTTCACTTGATTATTGAAATGGTAGTTCAGAATCTAGAAATAGCATAAAAATGTAAGGTAGTGATCAGCCAGTTAAAAGCAAATCATTTTGTAGGATACGGAGTGTACTTGCAAATCTCCTGAATGCACAGTACTTGAGACATTCCAAAGTGCTAGAGCTAAATCCAGATGAATGTGAGTTGAGAACCCCCTTTACAGAAAAGTTTTGAGATGATTCTCTGATAGGGAAAGCCAGACACACATTTCTAGGCCAATGAAAAGAGGGGCCTTTATGCGAGATGGTTGTGATGATTTCTTGTATTTAACCAGTTTTCACCAGGTGGCTTCTGCACTAATACTATGATAGTCTGCAATGGTCAATCTACACTGAAGAAATCTAATAAAAATTAAAGAGGGTTACATTAATTATAAGTGCTCAGTTGACCAAACCAAAATACCTGGTGCTTGCGAACGACCCAGTTGTGGTTATTATACTCAAACATACCGGATCCAACAGTTGCCTTTGGCATTGCAACCCTTGTTTTAAAGGCGCTGGTTGAATTTCAGCTTTTCCATTTTATTCAGTAAATTTTAACAGGAGACTATTACTCCAATAGATTTTTGATGAGAGGGCAAATTGGAATTTTTTGATCTTATGTAAAAGAAAAAAAATCCATTCTGCCTTTCCTATCTTATTGTTGTATTTGGAGGTTATGAGGAACAAGAGCTTGCATTTATATAGCACCTTTAATGTAGTAAAATGGCCCACAGCACTTCACAGCAGCATTATCAAAAAAAATTGACAGCCAGCCACATAAGGAGATAATAGGACAGGTGACCAAAAGCTTGATTAAAGAGGTAGTTTTAAAGAACATCTTAAAGGAGGAGACAGAGGTAGAGAGGTAGAGAGCCGGAGAGGTTTAGGGCAGCAATTTCAGAGCTTACAGCACCCTAGATGTTCTTCTTCTTTCATCACTACTTAAATCAAACCTTAATGCACAGTCTCCAACTTTAATTTTCCCAGGATTTCAAAACTCCAGAATTTCTTACCTCCTACAGACTTTTAAAAATGAAAGCTTCTGTCACCTAACCACTACTTCTGGAATGATCTCCTTTTTCAACTTACTGTTTTCAGTGCTGGCTGCGTCATGTTCCAGTTAGTTTGATTTCTCAAAAAACCTAAAAGACATTAATCTCTGGCACAACCAAGTTGAAAACGAAAACTGCAATTCAAAAATTGTTGCAGCTGAGATCAATTTCAGGAAAGTTACTGTAAATGTCAGATGGCATGCACGTTTGAAATTTTGGCATGCATTATATGAAAGTTTCCAGATCAAACTTGTAATCTTTTGAGAGGTGAGGGGGGTTTGATCCAAACTGGGTTAAAATTTACCAAATTCTCATGTCACTTTGTGCCAGAAAACATATAATGTGAAGGACCTTTAACACTGGCAATATATAAAGCAGCAATAATCCATTTACTACCATGGATTAATAAGAGGTAATGGAGATGGAACAACAAATCTCAATGGAGGACTGAATACGGGTTGGATGCCAAGTGAAATTTCCCTGTCTACTGTCAAAAATGCGCCTCAGTATGAAAGAACTGGCAAATTATGGGCAGCTTTACTTTTCTTATCAGCACAAACAAAAACATAATTCATTTATTTTATTTACTTATTTTCATATTTGTTAAGAGAAAGTAATCCCATCACATTCCCTATAATTCAGATGTGGTCTGTTTGAATCTGCCCAATTCAACTTTGTTCGGGACTGGTAATAGTTATGCTTAGCAATGGCACAGTCAGTTCAGGCCTCAGTTTGCACACTCCCCTAATTTTTCACCAATTGGGTTAGTTATTCACTATTTGCAAGATAGCATTCTTTTCTTTTGATCCATGCAACAAATATATGAACTGTACTCTACCTGTACAGGGTAGGATTGCTTCCTCTGAAATTGAACATTTAACAAAAAAAGTTAAGCGGCTTGGTAACTATAGTTACATTCACTTCGCCCAATAATACACAATAAATATACCATATTGTAAATAAACATGCCATTCAGAGCATGAGCCAGTAAAACACTGAAGAATTTCTTTGTAAAATTTAGAACTGATTTGTGGCACTCCTGTACCTTCAAGGTTACCGTGCATTGTGTAGCGTTGAATGGCACCACAAAAGCCTCGAAGGTCAGTTCAATCATCAGTCTGTGTGGGGTTAGTTGATCTGGGACAGGGTAGTACTGGGGAAATGCTATAATTAACTTCAAATCCTGTGTGCTTTGGAGTGGGGGTGGAAATCAGTTACCATCCAATGCCTCCTGCTGGAAAGGTCATTTGTGTGGATATGAGACAAGGCCACAATCAGGCACGGTTGGAATGCCAACCACCAATGTCACAACCATTTCAGTTGAATGTCCTGTCTAGTCTCATACAAAAAAATAGTAGCTGATAGGACATATGAGAAAACACCTCATCATGACACAGTGCCAGGGGAGAAAAATTAAAGCATTCTGAAAATAAACTGATCTACAATAGGACAGGTACTGACATATCAGGTTTATAACTTTGAAATAATAAGTAATAATCAGCACAATATTGAACAGTGTAATTGCACATTGCTGTTCTCAAACACTGTGGGTGAGAAATTGAGTTTGTTAGCATTTGTTTTCTGAGCACTAGGAGTGTGCTTAGAGCTCCAGGATGGCATCGGTGATACATACACACACTTTTGGGTGAATCATGCCAGATGCCATATTGGTGAGGCCATTAGTGCACAAGCAGTGAATGGCTGCCAGAAGTATGCAGAACAGCACGATCATGACATCAATCAGCATGCAATGCTGATTTGACGCCAGTGGTGCCATTTTGGAGCTCTATGCATCTTGTGGCAGGCGCTGAAAGATTTTTTTACTGCACAAGGCTCCTGCACAAATCAGTTGCTCACAGACATGGGTGCACTAATAGGCATTCTCCTTGGAATACACCATGACCTGGAGAATGAACAGAGGCAGCACAGAGGACAAGATGATGCTGGAAGGTGGGGTGGTGGTGGTGGGAAGGGCTCTCGGCAGAGGCCATATTCACCCAGGGTGCTTAGGGAACAATTCGACTACCTGAACATCAGTGAGGAACAATGTAACAGAAGTCTGTGCTTCAGTATAAGGACATCCTCAGGTGAAATCTGCCAATTGCTGCAGCCACAATTGCAAGCTCAGAACAGGGCAAAGACTACATTGCCAACTGTGAAAGTGACAATAAATTTTTATGCTTCTGATTTCTTGAAAACATTTTCAGTCCACTGTTGCATAAAGTAGGCCACTCAGGCTCTCTATTCAATGACAGCCAACTACATTTTATTCTCTCTTGCTAAAGAGAAGCAAGCGAAGTGAACATATGGCTTCACTATGTTTGCAGGCTTCCCTATGGTGCAGGGGGCCATTGACATTGGCTAAGCATGTGAGTGTGAGGTGAGGAATAGGAATGTTAGGTATAAGTCCTGATTGATAAAGATTGTTGGTAGGTGAATGATGGGGGTATGGTGAATTGAGCAGTGTCTGAGGTTAGTGATGCAGTTGGTAGGATATGGCATCTGAAGTTGCATTCAGTGCTCTTAACCACTCATGTGAGGTTATTGAACTTATGAACATACAAATTAGGAGCAGAAGGCGGCCATTCCGCCTCTTGAGCCTGCTCTGCCATTCAATAAGATCATGGCTGATCTGTTTGTGTCTCGAATTCCACACTCCCATCTACTCCCCATAAGTTTTGATTTCCTTGCCTAACTAGAATCTATCTATCTCTGCCTTAAAAATATTCAATGACCCCGCCTCTACCACCTTTTTATAGCACTACGGAAAGGTTCTTAGCACTTGATGCCTGGCATTGACCTCCTTGGCTATCTGCCGCACTGCCTTCTGAACCTTGTCCCCTGTGGATATAGGATATCATTCCTACTTTCCACCTCCTGCCAAGTCCTCCAGTGCAGTATCTGACAACCTTGGAGCCCGTTCTCTCCCATGTTGTGCCATTATTCACTGTTTCCCATGTCAGACTCACTTCCTGCTAGTCTTCCAGCACCTGCTCCAGCCACAATGCACCTCTCCTTTAAGAGGTGCAAGCTAGCTTTAACCTCTGCAAAATTCTTCAACTTAAAAAGATTATACATTCTGATCAAGATCAGCAGAGAACTTGTCCACAATCTCCCATTTCTGAGCACTGCACTTGCAGCACACATTCAGGAAGATTACCAGTTGATTGTAGGCTGATCTATGGCGGCAGCAAGTTACAATTTTGGGGCCCCCTGCTGATGCATACAGTCAATGAACAGCGCAGTTAGCACTGGCTACAAGCAGCAATCATAGAAATGAGCAGGCAGCACTAAGTTGCCGTACTGCCTGCATTACATTGAATGTGCACGGTTTAATCAGGCAACGCAATCTCCGTGTCCATTTTCAGGGGCTCTCCAATTTAGCTCCCAAAGAAATCAATGCTCAAGAACAGGACATGGATAAAACACATATTCCCCAGTAACAGTTTGAGTGCAGTCAAAGTAGAGAAAACATTTTTGGTTCAAGTAAAGCTAAAGAATTCCAGAAAAAAACATTTGAAAAGGATTAGCAATGCACACACATGCACACCTTTTTATTATGCGGAGTTTAGTTTAAACCTGGCAGTACCTGTTTGGATGAGACGAGGGAAGCATGAACTGGAAATCCACCACACAAATGCCATTTTGCAGCTGATGGTGTTGTACACTGTTGAGTTCGTAGGCAATGTATGCTCTTCGCACATAGACCTTTAAAGAAAAGTATTTCTGTCATCTGGTAAGATGAAGGTTCAGCATCAAACCAAAGATCTCTGCAAGAGATACGACTGAAACAGAGTGTGAAGTCTCAAGAACAAAAAACCTTATGAATGACCAATTTGGAGGAAGCCATCAGCTCATCAGAGGGGTGAAATGAACTTAACATTGTCAACATAACGGAGAAAAAACAGATACTTTTGTAGTTTTCTCAAAACTGAGTTATCTTATTAAAGAGTGTTACTAGGGCTTTCCCATTGGATCAATGACCAGTCCTATATCAGGTCAGTTCTGAGTTATCTGATCACAGTCAGAATGACAGTGGTGCTGCTACAGTTGGTCTTAGCAACCAGAGACGAAGGAAAGTGAGATTGGTTTAGGGAGAGGGGCTGAGAAAAATATGAAGCTGTCCTTTCTAAACACTATCCAATATGTGGGTGAGGGCAGGATTAGACAGAGATGTAATACCCCCATGGTTGAATAGCCTACTTACAACCGTCATTTAGGAACTATAAGATATAGCCTAGAACGCCTATACATGCGTCAGGATATTGCGGCACTTGAATGACAAATACAAAAGTTAGGGGATCACAAGTGTTGGAATTTAGCCTATAATGTGGGAGCAACCCATGGTTGTTGAATGATCTCCATGTGCTTTGTAACAGAGCAAGTGATTGTATTCATTGTTTTAATTATCGTAGTATGTTGGCTTAAGTGTGTGATATGGTGAAAGTCATGGCAAATGCATAATTATGAATTAGCACCATTAAGTAATGAGGAATCAGAAATTGTTCTTCACCTGCAAGGTGAGAGACTGTAAGGATTTAGAAATTGGCATCTTTTGCTTGGAATCTATTACAGCACACAATGAAAACATTCACTTAAGTGAGATTCTAGACGTCCTGGAATCACACAACGGCAATAGTCACTGATCACAAGTGAAAAAAAGTGAAAGAAATAAAAACTCTTAGATTGCGTAAAAAGGGGATGAAAAGCAAAAGGAAATAAAATCCATAATTAATTCAATATCGCATCTGAACCATTAGCACATGTTCAATAAATAACGAATTTACCTCAAGAGCTGCCATCCGTACAACCTGGTTGACGTGATAGAAGAAACTGGGCAGGACATCAAAGATGGAGGTCTCTGAGAGGATCAATTTCTAAAGCCGAACAACAATAAAATCAGATTCTAGTCCACTAATCCCTGCTTGGCCCATCACAAAAACATACAAAACTTCAAATATTCAGAATTTTAAAAATAAATTGCATTCTTCATGCTCTAGGGGTCCCCCGTTTGTTTTAATTACATAATTAGTCATTCAGAACAGCATATATGCCCTAGTCACAAAAGAGATGGATAAGAAATTACAGAAATAATGCATCACAAAATGAAAGAATCCCCAACAGCAGGGTGCTAGGTAATAAGGTACAAAAACACTAGCTTCAGCCAATTGTCTGTCATGCCATCCCTTAAACAATATTGCAAGACTATAACCAATGCAGAAGGCCATTCAGGTCATCTTAAATTATCTATTCAGAGAGATCCTAACATCCCTTATTTGCAACATCTAATTGCATCTTAAATGATTCCAGGGTTTTTGGTCCACTCCTTTATTTGGAAGTTTAATCCCCACATGGATCACTCACTGTGACAACTGTGGCTCAGCTGGTAGCACTCTTGCCCCTGAGTCAGAAACATGAGCATAAAAGTCCAGAATGATCCTCCGATACTGAGGGAGTGCTGCATTGCTGAGGGTGCTCTCCCTTGGATGAGGTGTTAAACTGAGGCGGACATAAAAGGTCCCATAGCACTATTTCGAAGAACAGCAGGGAAGTTATCCCCATTCTCCTGCCCTACATTTATCCCTCAATCATTACAGAAAAAAAGCAGATTATCTGGTCATTATCACATTCCTATTTGTGGGAATTTGCTGTGCACAAATTGGCTACCGTATTTCAATTCAAAAGCACTTCATTGGCTGCGAAAAAGACTTGTATTTATATAGCACTTTTCATGACCACCGGACGTCCCAAAGTGCTTTATAGCCAATGAAGTACTTTTGAAGTGTAGCCACTGTTGTAACATAGGAAACATGGCTCCAATTTGCACACAGCAAGCTCCCACAAACAGCAATGTGATAATGGCCAAATAATTTGTTTTTGTGATGTTGATTGCTGGACAAATAGTGGCTCCAGGACACCAGGGATAACTCCCCTGCTCTTCTTTGAAATAGTGCCATGGGATCTTTTACGTTCACCTGAGAAGGCAGATGGGGACTTGGTTTAACATTTCATTCGAAAGACAGCATCTCTGACAGTACAGCACTCCCTCAGTACTGGACTAGAATGTCAACCTTGATTTTTGTGCTCAAGTCCTGGAGTGGGACGTCCTGAGGTTCTGAAAGGCATTATATAAATGTAAGTCTTTCTTTCTTTGTGTCCTTCTTCATATCAATAACTTCTTAATCTCTTTACATTAAAAACAGATTGTAAGAGCTTCTACATGTATATAAAAAGGAGAGTAGCTAAAGTAAAGGTTGGTCTTTTAGAGGCAGAGACAGGAGAAATTATCATGGGGAATGAGGAAATAGCAGAGACATTGAACAAATATTTTGTGTCTATCTTCACATTAGAAGACACAAATTACGTACCAGAAATAGAGGGGATCCAAGGGGCTAATAAGAGTGAGAAACATTAGGTAATTAATATCAGCTGAAAAAAAGTATTGAGAAACTTAAGGGACTAAAGGCTGACAAATCACCAGGACCTGATGTCCTACATCCTAATGTTCTAAAAGAGGTAGCTGCAGAGATAGTGGATGCAGTGGTCATGACTTTCCAAAATTTCCCAGATTCAAGAATGGTCCCTGCAGATTGGAAGTTAGCAAATGTAACATGTTATTCAAAAAAGGAGGGAGACAGGAAAAAGGGAACTATAGGCCAGTTAGCCTGACATCAGTTGTTGGGAAAATGCTGGAATCTATTATTAAGGAAGTCTTAAAAATGCACTTCGAAAATCATAGTATGATCATACAAAGTCAACATGGCTTTATGAGAGGGAAATCATGTTTGACAAAGTTATTAGAGTTTTTTGAGGATGTAACTAGTAGGGTAGATAAAGGAGAACCAGTCGATGTAGTAAACTTGGATTTCCAAAAGGCATTCGATAAGGTGCCACACAAAAGGTTAATAGGCAAGATAAGGGCTCATGGAGTTGGGGGTAGTATATTAGCATGGACAAAGGATTGGCTAACGGACAGGAAACAAAAAGTAGGGATAAATAAGGCATTTTCAAGTTGGTAGGCTGCAACTAGTGGAGTGCCACAAGGATCGGTGCTGGGGCCTCAGCTATTTACAATCTATATTAATGACTTAGATGAAGAGACCGAGTAACGTATCTAAGTTTGCTGATGATACTAAGCTATATGAGAATGTAAGCTGTGAGGAGGATACAAAGAGGCTGCAAAGAGATACAGACAGGTTAAGTGAGTGGGCAACAAGGTGGCAGTTGGAGTATAATGTGAGGAAGTGTGAAATTTGGTTGCAAGAAAAGAAAAGCAGAATTTTTTTTGAAAGATGTGTAACTTCTCAATGTTAATGTTCGTAGGAACTTGGGTGTATTCATACAAGGAATATAGAAAGTTAACATACAGGTATAGCAAGCAATTAGGAAGGCAAATGGCATGTTGGCCTTCATTGTAAAGGGATTTGAGTAGAAGAAAAGGAAGTCTTACTGCAATTGTACAAAACTGTGTGCAGTTTTGGTCTCCATAACTGAGGAAGGATACAGCTGCATTGGAGGCTGTATGGCAAAGGTTCACTAGATTGGTTCATAGGATGAGAGAGTTGTCCTATGATGAAAGGCTGAGTAAATTGGGCCTGTACTCTCTGGAGTTTAGAATAATCAGAGGTGATCTCATTGAAACATACCAGATTCTGAAGGGGCTTGACAGGGTAGACACAGAGGTTGTTTCCCCTGGCTGGGGGATCTAAAATACTTGGGCACAGTCTCAGGATAAGGAGCTGATCATAGAGGACTCAGATGAGGATAAATTTCTTCACTCAGTGTTGTGAATCTTTGGAATTCTCTACCCCATAGGGCTGTGGATGCTCCATCATTTAATATATTTAAGGCTGAAATAGACAGATTTTTGGTCTCTCAGGGAATCAAGGGACATGGTGAATGGCAAGAAAGTGGAGTTGAGGCAGAGGATCAGCCATGATCATACTGAATGGCGGAGCAGGCTTGAGGGGCCTTATGGTCCACTCCTGCTCCTATTTCTTATGTTCTTATAATCAATCCTAAAATTACCTTTTACTAATTTGAACACATTAATTTAGAGTAATATTTCAGGTTAATGATTACTCTATCCTTTGTTTATAGTAGTTTCCCCCCTCACCTTTTGGCTACTTTAGGCTACACATCATTCCTGACCAAGAGACCAGATGTAAAAGCACAGTACTCCCAGTCCTCTACGAATGCTGCTCTAACCATTAAGGCATGTAAAAGAGCAACCTTAGAATAACTATACAGCCTCTTGAGCTTGCTCTGCTATTCAATAAAATCATGGCTGAACTTCTACATCAAGTCATCTTATGTGATCTACACATTACTGAAAACGTCTTTTGGTTGCCTGAAAAAATGAATTATGCTGCGAAAGCAGCTTATTGACCAAATCGCAATAGAAACACAATACTAGAGTCATGAACACACCTTTAGATTGTCAGGACAGAACTGGTGCCCATACATATCGACAGCAGACAGGAAGAGGGACTCCACCTGATTATGCCGTAGTTCATAGGAGGGCAAGTGCGATGCAATCAAAACCTAAAAACATTAATGAGAAGTTATATCAGAAAGAAGCTGTGTAGATGGTTTCAGCCAAAGTCACAGTGAATACTACAATTCATCTAAGTACAGATGGCTGGGAAACTAGAATTCATCAAGTTTGGATGAGCTGGTGACAGAGATACAAAATGGCAAGGTTCACATGCTGAGGGCTATCCAGTAATCTCTGCTGAATGCTCATATGCGTGGATGTCAGACAAGAAGTTGTTCAGGTTTAAGTGTGATGGCCCAGATGACTGAATAATCTGCCTATGTTCACTGTCTGGGATCAACAATGCAAAATAGTTGCTTGGGTAGGATACACTTTGAACTTTACCGCTGCTGAGTCTTTGGCATCAGGAGAGGAATGTGAGTGAAGCACAAAAACAGTAACGGTTGAATTCTTCTATCCATGATCCAGAGAAAAATTACATTGAAACAAACCTTTTCCCCAACCATCTCTCTGCCACCAATAAAAAGCAATTAAAACAAAGCAAATTAGAACAGACTAAAAAAATCCTGCCATGACAACATATATTGCTTCCACATGGTGAACAGGGATATATCAAGGCTTGATGTTTGCCCTTCTCACATCATGATCCATGGTGTATCAATCAAAAAAGCAGGTGGATAGGAAGAGGAAATCAGAGCTAAGAAACACACCTGGGTAGTTTTTAGTATATTCTTTTTGCTTGTTACAGATAACACTGACATTAACCAGGGAAGGAACTGTGTACCCACCATCTTGGCAATGGAGGTTAAGATGGACAGACAAAAGAAAGGAATACAAATATAAAAGTGGAAACTTACTCAAGTCCACCCATTAAAAATAAGTAACTGAAAAACATAATTTTCTGTTTTGTCACAATGTTATTATTTTTAGAAGAGGATTTCAAAAACTTCTATTTTCTCTTCAAAACTTGCAGTTCTCCCACACCAGGCACTTCTTGCAGATGACCTGACCAGAGTCCTCTGACTGTGCGACAATGAACTGATCACTGAGAATCACATCACAATGTTCCAAAAATTAACTCCGATAGTCCCTCTCCACTTCCATGGGGAATTGTGTGGCCTTGGGCAGCCCTCTCTGAAAGTGTAGCTTAGATCAGTAAAATGGGAAATTGAACTGTCACCATGATATCAACACACTGATGTCTAACATCTGGTCTCATTTAATTCACATCTCTGGCATATATACAATGAACATGTGTGTGCATTAATATATATCATACATTAGAGACTCTTTGGCTGTTATTTTTAAAATTGATAACAAATGTCCCTCTTCTATTTCACTGGTTTTCTAAACTTTGAAGAATGACTCCTATATGCTACCAATTTCCATTTTTTGGGGGTACACTAATGGAGCCACGCTATCTGTTTTCCAGTTGTGCAAACTCTCACCTGCCTGGATCGTAGTGCCACCTTGGAGTTCTCTATTCTGCTGAGTTGTGTTAGTTCAGTTAAAATTACCATCAGCTCATCTGTCAGTGTGGGATCTCGCGAACAAAGCTGATCCTAAATCAACAAGTGAAATAAAATGGATCACATGCAATTGTTCTCCAACACAAAATAGGTACAAATCATGTTACTTTATGAACCAAGATATCATATAAACTCCCCCTCCACTATCAAAACATCAATATACCACAATTACAAATGTTCCACAAATTGTATGTAGTACCCTTGTTATTAACTGCTCAAACAACCAAGCTTAACAGCTTCAATGAGTCCTGCACTTTAAAGAGGACCCAAGTCGAACCCTGGTCTGTCCTGATCTAGCAGGTCTTAACTGGGACAGCAAATTGTCAATAATTCCCATGAGCTAAGGGGTTGGTGGAGGGAGCTAGATTTCCCCTTCCTGACTGCTTTTCAATAGCTTCTGCCAGGAAGTGTGCATGTCTGCACATCAGGTGAGGGCAGGACGGGCTTCAAAGGAGGTACCATAATGTGACGAGCACCAATGGGAGCATATCCCAATTAGAGTCACTTTCTTCAAAACAGCGAAAAAAATTGGAAACAACAAAAAAAAACATCTCTCTTAGGCAGGACATTCCATTACCAGTCCATTGACATATTACAATGATCCACTGAGATATTACAGAGAGTACATGATTCAGTACAAGTTGGACATCAGCATCCTCGAGGGGATGCAGCTTGGCATCACCAAACCAGAAATTTCCAATGTCCGGCATCATTGTGGAAGTGGTACTTAATTTCTTTATTCTGTAGCAAATGAAGTACGGCTTCATTTTTCCTGTTGATTTGACTTATATATGCACACACGGGAAGTACTGAATATAAGAAGGAAAAATACGTAATCTTCAAGGAAAGTCTAAATATCTGATCACTGGCAATACTAGCAAAGATGTCCAAAATTTCCATGGATTTTCAAGAATTGGTAAAAAAAAATTACTGGCTGTTAAATTGAAAACATTGGTCTGCAATATTTAGATAGATTTCACACCAGGATCCATCAAAATCTCTTGGTCAGGGAACTTGCACACAGAACAAAGGATATGGATAAAACAGTACTCAAGTTCTGCTCATTTTACAGTACTCACAATTAACATGATAACCAGGAGGTTCTTCTTGGCCACCTGTGCATGAGAGAAGATGCAGTCAAGTACCGGTGTCATGTCGGGTTTGTACTGTTCCCGCAAGTTGATCACACACTTGTCATAATGAGCTGGAAAATGGAGTATTTCAAAACTCTACATTACTGTTTAGTTAAATAAAATCAAGTTATATTGTTGAGAACAACATTTGGGGAAGGGAATGGGGAAAAGCTTTAACCCTAAAAGTGTTTCTCCAGCTCCCTTTTTTTTTGAGTTATGATTTCTCCTGCTAAAATAGTCCTAAATGTTTGGAGTGAGACAGCAGATGTTGGAGAACTGCCATGTTCAGACAGCATAAAAGTATTCCCCTACCCTTCCTGCCATTCTTCCCATAATGTCTGATGCATAGTTTTACTTACTGCCTTAAAACATCATCCTATTCATACTTTTATGAATACTTAATGATATAGTGTATTGCTGTACCAATGGGTTCATCCATGGATTAGTACAATTCAGGTTAGCATCTGATTCTTCACACATGTAGGAAAAGGAAGGAGAAACATGTGGGTAAAGCACCTATGGGACATTTGCCAATTATAATAAGTGATGTACAGATTCAGTCTGGAGTTAGGAAAGCTTTAGGAGGCAGAAGAACACCACCTGTTTATCAGGCATCCAGCTAAGACCCTGAAGCCAAAAGGAGTGTAAGGCCAGCCTTGGTTTTATTTTAGTTTTAAAAACCAACATTGTTTTACCTTGCTGGAACTGTGTTTCCACATTCAGATACCTCCTCAACAGGTCCAGGACTACTGATTTCATGTGTCCACGAATCCCACTTCGATAGCTGACAGAGAAAAGGAAACAAACTAATTTCATGTTTTTCATAGAGTTGGGAACCCAATGGAACTGCTGTGGGTCAGAGTCCTAGGCTACCCATTATAGAGCAGAAGATTTCTGGCCAGGAATCAGCCAAAGTTAGGTGCAAAATAAACACAGCTGGCCATTGAGTTACAAGCTGGAATCTAATAGCTGTGCACACTTGGCTAATTTAAGTGTCAATGTTCATGGTAATCTCATATCTCACAGACCAAAGAGCCAGCAATAAGTAATGACTGGATTTCATTTATTTACCTAGGGAAAATTTTCAGTGTGTTACTTTCTAAAGTTGCAATCATAAAATGAATTAAACCACCACAATATCATTTCAGACGTGTGATCTTTCAACAGATCAGTTCTGATGAAAGGTCATAGACCTGAAACATTAACTCTGTTACTCTCGACAGATGCTGCCAGACTTGCTAAGTATTTTCAGCAGTTTGTTTTTATTGCTTAAAGACAGATCAGGCTAGCAACTAAATGTTACACTGTGCACTTGACCTCAGACTACCTTATGAACAGAGATCACCTACCATAGAGTAATTAGAGAGATGTGGAAATAAGTTGCAGACTGGAATCTAATCAAAGGGTTCAGATGATATCTATGCAGAATACTACAAAACTGAAAGTAATTAATCTAAAAAAGTTCAGGCAGTGTCAAAATGTGATGTCAAATTCAAGCAGTTTATTAAGTTACTAAACCTTCACAAAATTATATTGAGCAGTGTTGTTATATAGAATTCGTTACTCACCGTTGCACCAACTGGACAATGCTTTGTGTGTTCATAAAGAAGACTTCTCTGTCTGCTTTCCGCTGAAGGGTGGCTGCATAGCTATCCAGGGTGTTTGCAATCTTAAATTAAGAAAAAGCATTGGTGAAGCCAGGAAGAAAAGTCACATACAATATCAAGGTGGTTGTGATATTGAACTAGTCACCCAACAATTGTAAGTTAAAATCGCACCACAGCAAGTTGTGTAACTGAAATCAATAAATCTAATAATAAGTGGGGTTAGCATGAGAAAATAAGCATGAAAGCTTCTAGGGTAAAAACCCAACTGGTTCAACTAAGATCCTTCAAAGAAGGGACCCTAGCACACATACCCAATCTGATCTATAAATGACTCCTGTCCCACAATATATGATTGATTTTTAATGCCCTCTATAGTGGCCTAGCAACATTCTTGGTCTGTAAACAACATTATAAAGTCCAATAATAAGAAAAACGTCATACAGACCTATCGGCAATGACCCAGGCACATAATTGGATAAGACAAAGCCAATCGCAGCCCAGTTGACCCTGCACAGATCTCCTCACTAACATTTGGGGGCTGGTGTCCAGGTTGGGAGAGATGTCCCACCCCATTACAGAAAGGATGTAATTGCACTAGAGAGGGTACAGAGGAGATTTACGAGGATATTGCCAGGACTGGAAAAATGCAGCTATGAGGAAAAATTGGATAGGCTGGGGATGTTCTCCTTGGAACAGAGAAGACTGAGGGGAGATCTGATTGAAATGTACAACGTTTTGAGGGGCCTGGATAGAGTGGATGTGAAGAGCCTATTTACCTTAACACTGAGGTCAGTGATGAGGGGGCATAGATTTAAAACGATTGGTAGAAAAATTAGAGGGGAGTTGAGGAAAAATATTTTCACCCAGAGGGTGGAACTCACTGCCTGAAAGGGTAGTTGAAGCAGAAATCCTCAACTCATTCAAAAGGAGTCTGGATATGCTCAAGTGCCGTAATCTGCAGGACTATGGACCAAATACTGGAAGGTGGGATTAGAATGGGTGGATTGTTTTTCAGCTGGCACAGACACAATGGGCCAAGTGGCCTCCTTCTGTGCCTTAAACTTTCTATGATTCTATGATTAGTTAAGCAACAGCCTAACAGTCCGACGCATAGAATTGAATCTAGCATTCCAAACTCCTATATTATCAGCCCTCAGTAGTCCTGTCCCACCAGCAGGATACCACCACCAGAACTGGGGGAATAAACATACAGTCACTCTGAGTGGGACTCCTCAACATTAACTCCAGACTCCATCAAGTCTCATGGCCTCAGGTCAAACAAGGTAAAGGATAATTCCTGGCGATTATCACCTACAACCCCTCTCCTCAAGTGACAAATCGGTACTCCTTTATATTGAGCATCACTTAGAGAAAGCTCTGACAGAAGCAGCATACAGAATGTACTCTGGGAGGGAGATTTCAATGTCCGCCACTGTGTACTCGGTCACCACCGGTAATGAGCCGGTATTGAGCCTGGATATGCCTGTGTTAAAATGGTGAAGGATCTAACTTATGGAAGTAACCTACTTGACCTTGTCCTCACCACTCACCATTCTATCTGTAACATGTACATCTGTCCAGGAGAGTACTGGTAGAGGTGACCACCACACAGTCCTTGCAAAGACAAGATATATCCATAGCGACAAAATCTTCCAATGTATGGTGAGGCACTACCGCCCTGCTAACTAGGGTTTAAAAGACTAAAGACTAGCAGCCTAAAACTAGGTGTCCATGAAGCACTGTGGGCCATTACCAGCAGCAGAATTTGATACCACCATAATCTGTAATCTCAGTCTGGCACGTCACTCATTCTTTGATCATCATCAACCCAGGAAACCAATCCTGGCTCAACTTGAAGTGCAGAAGGGTGTGCCAGCAGCAGGACCAGGCATACCTTGGAATGAGGTACGAACCTACTGAAGATATCTAGGAACTGGATTCCAGCTCATCCCCTTGGGGGAGGAAAGGTGCTCTCTCAGGGGCAAATGGGCCAATCCCTTCTTCTTTCAAAGTTCTTTTTGTTCCCAAAAATGACTTTGAGCATTAAAACAAATTGTAGTATGATATCTGCTCCCTTTAGCCTCTGTTCCTCTGACAACCTCACTGCACCTCGCAGTTTTCTCGTGGCCACACAAATCGCTCAGAATCTTGCACCTGGCTTACCTGCTGGCTGGGGAACTGACTGAGCACAGAAGTGATGTTACTCGCATACTGGGCTATCACTTTCCGAATGGCCCTCTCCACACTTGCAGGAATTCTGCCTGAGACGCTGGTCATAATATCTTGCAACTCAAGAAGGGGCAGCGAAGGGTCTCTGAGAGTTGTCATCAGCTTGGTGATCCACTTTTTAACCTATGATAGGCAAGGGAGAGGGAAATTGAAAGAGCCAAGTTAGCACAAGCATTCCTTGCAGTTGAAATAAGACAATAGGGTCAAACAACCATACATTTAAACTATATTGGCAATACCTTAGTACAAGGTAGTTTGGATGAGGGATGAGCTTATTTGCAAATGGTTAACAACTCTTGTCTTTAATATAAAGAAACATCCCAAGGCACTGCACAAATGGGGATGGAGGAATGAATGCCCATCCATGAAATGAGAGATAGGAAGGGTAACATGTTTCACAATCTTTTAAAAGGTGTACATAGAAGTGCAGAGGCAATGCAGTTTAGGAAGAAATTTCGTGGGGCCTTATCAAGAATTGGATCTCAGTAATACAATACTAAAAGGATAAAAAGTCCTGCAGGATTCTTTTTTATTGAAGGGTGCCAGGTGCAGTCATTCTATATTGCTCTTGAAACAGCATTAGTTGATACTCAAGAGTAGGTAAGTGCCCTGCTGTTTGATTGTTTTCCCTCCCTAATTAGAACTTGGAATTCCATGACAGATTACTGTGTGATTTGAATGCCCATACCATACATGATTATGCAAAAAATCAGCAGCGCAAAAAATGATGCACGTGCTTTCTGGGGAGGCACTTCGACAAAAAAGATAAATTCAAACAGGCTAGCTAAGTACCAGTTTGGCACAGTTCAACACAATATAAGGATGAAGGCAATCTAACATTTCAGGCTTTATTTGACGCTTATATCTACCTGCAAAACACAACAGGAAAAAAAAGTCTAATCCTTCCAATTAGTTAACAAGTGTGTGGATATTAAAAACTGACCACAAAAAGGTGAGAGGAACTGTTTCAACTCTACCACTTACCTTACTGCTGAAGTAGGGTTCAGGTAAGCAGAAACCATTCATGACATTGACCAAGTTCTCCAGCACACTGTGAAAGACCTGATGGAGTTTCTCACCAGCAATGGCTAGCGACTGCTGTGGCACAAAGACTCCAGTGTGCAAGTGGGCCTAGAGAATGAGATCCAGAAGAACAATGATGCGCTTGTCAATATTTTCTAAACCAATTTTTACAGTTAGCAATATGGGAGCTCCATATAGTTTGCCATTAGTGTGTTTTTCTGGGGTTCAGGTGGCTTCATCGACACCAGGCATGTCCAATCTTGTCGTGCAAAAGCACTGCAACATTGCTGGGCCCTTCCCATCAGTGATGTCACAAGAGCAGGGGTAAGGAAAGAAGGCAGGGAAAGAAGAATCAGAATGATAAGGGAAGAGAAAAAGAAAATGATGGACAAACTGCCACAGTCATTTTAGGTGGGAAAATTTTATTTGACTACAAGTCAAATTAACTTTTTCTTAATTCAACACTGTAAAAGCATTTTGACAAGAAACCTCTCTTCCCCAACCCCAGCCCATCCCTCCCTGACCTTCCTTCCTGTTTAGGAGACAATACAGTTAGGTGATCCAACCACACTTTCCAAAAACTAGCAGAAGGCCAATTTGAAAGAACGGTTGCATATCCCAGCATACTGTTTTCTCTAGCTTTACATTTCTGCGTTTAAAAAACTTTATCAAGTAAATCTTTAGCAATGAATTAAAGGAATAAACAATACAAAGCATAAATCAGCAGCGCACCAATTTGTGCAGATGGAAAAGAACTTACTGTATGAAGTTTCTTGGGATCATCTAATTTCATTTTAGCTACTGTACAGCCTTGCTCCAGACAGGCACCTGGTCTCTTTACATAATGTACACATCCTGAGTCCTCAACAGCCAAAGCCATCACCATCTTCATCACCTATGTGGAGGCAAGTCAAGCCAGACTTTACACGACTATGTGACTTTGTCATCAAATGCTGAAAAATTTACTATCATCCCTTTTTTAAATGAAGAGGTTCCCTGCTTTCTTTGTCTCACACAAAGGCCTCTTGCCAATGTGAAGTTACAAAACCTCAAAAGTGTTTTAAAACTGTTATTAAATTACTTCAAAAACCATTAACTGGTAGTCACATCAGGACCACCTCAATCAAAAATTTGAAAGTAAGGATCGTACAAAAAAACTGGAATATTTACATAATGTTGTAAATGGTGTTGGATTTACCAGAGGTTAAAAGGTGGGGCGTGAGAGTGGGCTTCAGTCTGTATTAAATGCACCCAATGTATGACTCCCTTGGTATTTGCACTACTGAACTATCATGTTCAATACCTGATCTGTACTGAATTAGCTCATCTCAACTAGGGCAGTGGTAGAGGCAGTTAGCTCACTTGAATCAGGAAAAGATAAAATTTTCTGGGGTTAATGTTCATCACTGTGCAGCACTCTTGTCTCAAACCGTGCAATTGTGGGCATCAGGTGAGGATAGGACTGCAATACTCCCTGATGACATTCAAGCTCCCATATGAACAGCTGGTGAGTGAGGGACTGAAGGGTCGGCATTCAATAGTCCTTCAATATGGATTTAAAATATTTTGAGAGAAAGAATAAATTGTAATGAAGCCTACATACCTCAATCTCCGCGTAGCAATGTCTTGCAAAGACATGGCCTCCATCTTCAACAAGGTACTGCAGAAGTTTGCCAGCAGAGGGAGACCTTAGCACAGTGGGGTCCTTCTCTTTCTCAAACACACATGTCTTGTTACCAATAGTGATCAGGTACCTGCCAGTGCAAATTATTTAAGTTAACAGGAACAGGAAACTTCAAACAGTTTGACAATTCTTGTTTAATGGCAGGGGATTTCTTACTTGTCTATCTCCTCTTTCATGTATGTAGTGTAACTGTTGCCGTCATAGGACAATAAGAGGCCTCCATCACTTAGCCGGTGAACGTCGACCTCAATGTGAGAATTGTTCATAATAACAACACAGAGGGTCAGTGACTGACGGGCCACCTGCACATTGGATGTGAAAATAAGAAAAACAAATTCTTACTGCAACAAATTGTTTCAAACTTATTGACTGACTATCAACACTAAAGCCAACAGAGAGGGTAAATATGATGGGTTAAATACAGGAAAGGGAATAGTCATCCTGGTAGGGCGTCCACCATTTATCAAGTCCAAAAATGAACAGTGACAAGGTATGGTAAAATAGTGAAATGACTAAGCTATATTGGCAAAGTTTGCAAACTGCTCACTTCAGGGAGCTGCATTCAAAACAGATCCTCAGACTGAAGGGTGAAGTCTCCTTTCTGAACCTGACAAAGGTCATGTATAATTTTTGTTTTTAGCACCTATAGCTTAGTTCCCACTGAACACCAGGCCACACTAAAAAGCTGGCTATAATTCAGAACTAAGTGAATGATTTTGAGAGATGAAAGTGACACATTTAACAACAACTAATTCAGCTCCCTTGTGTAGTTGGGTTCAGCAATTAATCCAATTACAATTATTCTTTAAACAAGAAATCAAAAGCAACTACATACATAAGCTCAGTAAAAGGATATAGTGAAAGGAAATCCAACAGAAAATTCTTTCACTAACTCACCTACCTGTAAGGAATATTTAGTTTCTTCATAAATAAGCTCCACATCCACTGTGTTTAACAGGCTGTTTGCTGGGAGAACCTGACCTCTATAGATGAGGGAAGGAACAAAAAGCTTTTTAAAGGAAACCTGTTCCTCAAATTAAAGTAACATACCTTTATAATAGTTTCCTAATGCCCGATTTCTTCCTTCCCAGCAAGGTCAAAAACAACAACAGAGAAAGACAAGGAGGCAGGATTCTCAGGAATACAGAAATCTTGACTTTTCAAAGGGGAAGAGTTTCAAAGAATCTGATCATCAGCAAGCACAGATGCAAATATAGATCCACTCTCAAAGTAGCTGAAGCATCTTGATGCCGATAAGACCAGCAGAAGGACTCAAGACAGATTTATTTCTCTCTTCAAGTCCAAAAATGTTAATACCAGTTAACCAGAATGTACCAGCGATCATAGAACAGTACAGTACAGGCCCTTCGGCCCACGATGTTGTGCCGAAACTTTAACCTACTCTAAGATCTAAGTAACTACCTACCCTTCATTCTACTATCATCCACGTACCTATCCAAGAGTCGCTTAAATGTCCCTAATGTATCTGCTTCTACTACCACCGCTGGCAGTGCATTCCATGCACCCACCACTCTCTGTGTAATGAACCTACCTCTGACATCTCCCCGAAACCTTCCTCCAATCACCCTAAAATTATGCCCCCTGGTGATTGCCCTTTCCACCCTGGGAAAAAAATCTCTGACTATCCACTCTATGCCTCTCACCATCTTGTACCCCTCCATCAAGTCACCTCTCATCCTTCTTCGCTCCAATGAGAAAATCCCTAGTTCCATCAATCTTTCTTTGTAGGACATGCCCTCCAGTCCAGGCAGCATCCCGGTAAACCTCCTCTGCACCCTCCCTCCCATAATGAGGCGACCAGAACTGAACACAATATTCCAAGTGTGTCCCGTGTACTTGAGATGACATCTAATTTAACAATTAACCGGAATATTATACACTGTGTATTAGTGATAACATCTAATTTAAGATTTAACCAGAATACTATCGCCTGTGTATTAGTGATGACATGTAATTTAACAATTAACCAGAATACTATCGCCTGTGTATTATTGATGACATCTAATTTAACAATTAACTGGAATATTATACCTTGTGTAAGAGTGATGACATCTAATTTAACAATTGTTGTAGGGTATTCCCAAGCGCAGAGGCACCTGCAGTAAATATCATACTGTTTAAATGTTATTTGAGTAAGTAGATTAATATAATCCTAGTGAACATATATACACTCATATACAAGTTGAAAGTATAGCCACATATTGTTACAAAATGGAGTATTTACTCAAGGCATTGTGGGACAAGTTAGTTAGCTCGCAGCTTTGAGCCTGGTACTGCTTAGCACAAACACCAAGCAGGGCCCCTCTTATCAGTGTAACTGCAGACAGCCCGAAGCAATCAGGAATGCAAGCTTGAATATGGTAAAAGGATTCATTGTGAAGACTCAGGGATAGTTGATAAGGGGGTCTGGGAACATCACAAGATGATCAGAGGGCTTGCACGAGCTGATCACGTAGCCACATGATGCCTAATGAGTAATCTAATTGGTAATATGTGTAATGTATGTAATCAATAACCGTTATGATTGGATCATGTCCAGCCAGGATGGGCTGAGTAACTGTTAAGTTGTTTGGAATTGAATGAGTGTGAAAAGTGATTGTTGAGTGTGTTCATTTCGATTTAAGATTGTGCACCCAGGAATGGGATATAAAATTGAATTATATTTTAAGTTAAAATTTTATTTTGAGTTTAAAAGTTGGTTTTGCAACTGTGAAAAGGCAATGAACAATTTTCTAAGAGATAAGCTTCAGCCTTGAAGGTCTGAAGATGTTTGGCAGAAATCCAATTTGAAGTTTACAACTCCTGCTTTAATTGGAGTTCCAGTTTAAAATCTGTTCTAGTTTTTTGGAGTTTAAATTAAAGACATGTTTTACTGACTGTTTTAAGTAGCAAATGTCAGGATTTGGATATTGGTTTTAAGGGAGAGAAGGATAAGCAAAGGAGATAATGGGAAAGATTAAAGTTTGTGTAAGGAGCTGGTGTTAAGTCTTTTGTTGTAAGAATGTTAAATAACTTTTTCTTTAGTTTTTGGTTTTATTACAGACATTTGAAAAAGCGCCTGAAGAACAAGGAAAATGACGTAATTTACCTATCTTTTAAAAAAGCACGTGCTATTCTGTTCTGTGTGTAGTTAATAAGTATTATAAGTTAATAAGTCAGAATTAAATTAATACTGTTAAGGTTAATTGACCTGTTAAATTGAAAAAAAAACTGGAAATGTCATTTGCAACCACAATGAACTTTCAAGTTTAGCATGTCGAGTTTTGGGGAGTCTTAAGTTCCGGACATAAGACTTACTCATATAATATCGGCAGTTCTGATTTTTAAATATTTATTGCAGTGAATTGGAATTTGGAACCATCTTTGTTTTATAAAAAAATCCTTGGACTAGAAATCTCTTACAAAAGATGCTAAAAGTTTGGAAACAATTGGAGTTTAATCTAAAATGCTGTATTTCCTGATGGAGATGGTTTCCTTTGAAGTTGATAATGTTACTAAAGATTTTGTTGTTTGAAAATCCTAAGACAAACTCTTCTTTAAAAAAAATAATTATCCCTTTGCTGCTCATTCAGCATCATACACCATTTCTGATGGAGAGGATAGACAGACAGCTCACTCCCACTGCCAGTCCAAGAACAAGTAGTAAGTGAGGGGGTCGAGATCAGGAGCTGGATTAGCCTCCTGTTGGCAAGTTTGTGGCAATGCTGCACTTCCACCCATCCATGTGACTGCCACTAACCAACGCAACACCAACCAGGAGCACATCTGAATTGGTGTTTTGCACCAGTTGAGTGGCAACAGATATCATTATCTCTCATAAGTGAATAGATGGGGCAGTGGGGAGGGCTATTTTACTCAATTTGTTAACTTTTATTTACTAAAAGCACATAACTACAGTTCCGGTTCCTTTCTCTGGGTGCAAGCTATTGGGTGTCTGGCTCCACCTCCTTTCCTTACTGTACATGTTCCTCTTGATGTAGAGGTGGAGAGACCTTCTCCATCTGCATCACCATTCCCTCGGCTTCAGGAAGAAGCAACCCATGTTCTATGGTGATATCAGGTAGGACACAGCAATTTACAGTAATTCTGGATAATGCAAAGCTTCACTAGATTACTCCAGGTATCTAAAACAAGATTTCAAAATGTCTATGATCTATGCTATTAAAATTCTTGTAACCCCAAGGACCTGTTTTCCCTTAACTGTGTGTGGATGCCTTACTAACCTTATTAGCCATGGTTGCAGGGGTATCTCTGATCACAAGACAACCCTCATGCTTCTATGTATCAAAATAAAAGCAAAATACTGTGGATGCTGGAAATCCGACCTGAAACGTTAACTCTGTTTCTCTCTCCACGGATGCTGCCATACCTGCTGAGTATTTCCAGCACTTTCTGTTTTTATTTCTGAGTCATCAAAGTTGGTACAGTGAATTGTTGCATGATAAAATGTCATGAGAGATTTCTGGATAGTGGCCATGTGCTTGATGTTATTTGCAATACACATCAGCTGGACATTAATTGAACAAAAGACTTTCCTACTAATTTAATTGAGGGGGCAGTTATATGGGGCTTTCAATGCTACATGCACTCAATCAATTGCTCCTCATATTTTCAGAATCATGCCAATCCATAGGATTGGAATACTTGCTATCTGAGTTTCATAGCTTCAGGGAGCAGGCCTGTCTAAATAGAATATCAGTGGCTTTGTCTATATAATGGTGCAATCCTACAAAGGAATCCCAAGGTTGCTTGGAAGGAACCAATGTCAAACATCCAAGGCAGTGGTCACTTTCACTGATACATACAATGATATGGTGACTAAGGCACTATATATGCACCTACCCATGACATTTACTTGAGGTGGGGCAGGATCGAGCTAGGCAGTTATGCAGATGTGGACTGACAATTTTTCATGAGTTCTGGTGAGCATTTTTTGGGATAAAATTGTGACAGTAAACCTCACAGCTCCATTCTATTACTTTTATCTCCAGAAAATGGTGCAGGTGTTTAGAAATATACCAACAAGTCACCATTCCCCACAGAATGGCACAGGACTGCAACAAGTGATAACTGTGGCTGGTGCCTAACCCTAACCTTTATGCATTCTGTGTGTGTGAGTGGTTTGGCTTTATTACTCAAAAAGGAACTTGCTATTGGTCTCAAATGATGTATTGTCTTTGGTTTCAGCTGGTTATTACAACACCTCTAGGAGAGGCTTCTAGAATCTGAAGAAAAAGACTTGTGCTTGTACAGCACCTTTCACGATCATAGGACACCTCAAAGTGCTTTACAGCCAATGAAATACTTTTAAAGTTTAGTCACTGCTGTATTGTAGGATATATACCAGCCAATTTGCGTACAGCAAGCTTCCACAATCAGCAATGTGATAGGATGTCGACTGAGGGATAAATATTGGCCAGGATACCAGGGATAACTTCCCTACTCTTCTTCAAAATACTGCCACAGGATATTTTGCGTGCACCTGCGAGAGCAGATGGGGTCTTGGTTTAACGATTCATCCAAAAGACGGCACATCTGACAGTGTTGCACTCCCTCAGTACTGCACAGGAGTGTCAACCTTAATTTTTGTGGTCCAGTCCTAGAGTGAGACCTGAACCCACAACCTTCTGATTTATGGGCACGAGTGATACTCACTGAGTCACAGTTGACAATAAAAATAAATAATGTCCCATTAATGGCGTAGTAGTATGATCACTGGACTAGTAACCCAGAGACCCAGGGTATTGATCTGGAGACATGGGTTCAAATCCCACCACAGCAGAAGGTGGAATTTGAATTTAATTAATAAAAATCTGGAATTAAAAGCTAGTCTAATGATGGCCATGAAACCATTGTCAATTGTTGTAAAAACCCATCTGGGTCACTAATGTCCTTTAGGGAAGGAAATCTGCTGTCCTTACCTGGTCTGGCCTACATGTGACTCCAGGCCCTCAGCAATGTGGTTAACTCTTACATGCCCTCTGAAGTGGCCGAGCAAGCCACTAAGTTGTACCTAACCGCTACAAAGTCAATAAAAAGGAATGAAACCGGACGGACCACCCGGCATCGACCTAGGCACCGGAAACGACAACGGCAAACCCAGCCCTGTCGATCCTGCAAAGTCCTCCTGACTAACAACTGGGGGCTTGTGCCAAAGTTGGGAGAGCTGTCCCGCAGATGAGTCAAGCAACAGCCTGACATAGTCATACTCACGGAATCATACCTTAACAACAATGTCCCAGACACTGCAATCACTATCCCTGGGTATGTTCAGTCCCACCGGCAGGACAGACCCAGCAGAGGTGGCGGGACAGTGGTCTACAGTAGGGAGGGAGTTGCCCTGGGAGTCATCAACATCAACTCCGGACCCCATGAAGTCTCATGGCATCAGGTCAAACATCGGCAAGGTAACCTCCTACTGATTACCACCTACCGCCCTCCCTCAGCTGATGAACACCACTTGGAGGAAGCACTGAGGGTGGCAAGGGCACAAAATGTACTCTGGGTGGGGGACTTCAATGTCCATCACCAAGAGTAGCTCAGTAGCACCACTACTGACCGAGCTGGCCGAGTACTAAAGGACATAGCTGCTAGACTGGGTCTGCGGCAGGTGGTGGGGGAACCAACACGAGGGAAAAACATACTTGACCTTGTCCTCACTAATCTGTCTGCCGCAGATGCTTCTGTCCATGACTGTATTGGTAGGAGTGACCACCACACAGTCCTTGTGGAGACTAAGTCCCGCCTTCACATTGAGGATACCGTCCATCGTGTTGTGTGGCACTATCACCGTGCTAAATGGGATAGATTTCGAACAGATCTAGCAATGCAAAACTGGGCATCCATGAGGCGCTGTGGGCCATCAGCAGCAGCAGAATTGTACTCAACCACAATCTGTAACCTCATGGCCCGGCATATCCCCCACTCTACCATTACCATCAAGCCAGGAGACCAACCCTGGTTCATTGAAGAGTGCAGGAGGGCATGCCAGGAGCAGCACCAGGCATACCTCAAAATGAGGTGTCAACCTGGTGAAGCTATAACACAGGACTACTTGCTTTCCAAACTGCATAAACAGCATGCAATAGACAGAGCTAAGCGATCCCATAACCAACAGATCAGATCTAAGCTCTGCAGTCTTGCCACATCCAGTCGTGAATGGTGGTGGACAATTTAACAACTAACTGGAGGAGGTGGCTCCACAAATATCCGCATTCCTCAATGAGGGGGGAGCCCAGCATATCAGTGCGAAAGATAAAGCCAGAAGTGCCGAGTTGATGATCCATCTCGGCCCCCTCCTGAAGCCCCCAGCATTACAGATGCCAGACTTCAGCCAATTCACCGCGTGATATCAAGAAATGACTGAAGGCACTGGATACCGCAAAGGCTATGGGCCCTGACAATATTCCGGCAATAGTACTGAAGACCTGTGCTCTAGAACTTGCTGCATCCCAAGCCAAGCTGTTCCAGTATAGCTACAACACTGGCATCTACCCGGCAATGTGGAAAATTGCCCAGGTATGTCCTATACACATAAAGCAGGAAAAGTCCAACCCAGCCAATTACAGCCCCATCAATCTACACTCAATCATCAGTAAAAAGTGATGGAAGGTGTCATCAACAGTGCCATCAAGCAGCACTTACTTAGCAATAACCTGCTCAGTGATGCTCAGTTTGGGTTCCGCCAGGGCCACTCAGCTCCTGACCTCATTACAGCCTTGGTTCAAACATGGACAAAAGAGCTTAACTCGAGGTGAGGTGAGAGTGACTGCCCTTGACATCAAGGCAGCATTTGACCAAGCATGGCATCAAGGAGCCCAATAAAACTGGAGTCAATGGGAATCAGGGGGAAAACTCTCTGCTCGTTGGAGTCATACCTAGCGCAAAGGAAGATGGCTGTGGTTGTTGAAGGTCAATCATCTGAGCTCCAGGACATCACTGCAGGAGTTCCTCAGGGTAGTGTCCTAGGCCCAACCATCTTCAGCTGCTTCATCAATGACCTTCCTTCTAGCATAAGGTCAGAAGTGGGGATGTTCGCTGATGATTGCACAATGTTCATCACCATTCGCGACTCCTCACATACTGAAGCAGTCCGTGCAGAAATGCAGCAAGACCTAGACAATATCCAGGCTTGGGCTGATAAGCGGCAAGTAACATTCACGCCACACAAGTGCCAGGCAATGACCATCTCCAACAAGAGAGAATTTAACCATCTCCCCTTGACATTCAATGGCATTACCATCGCTGAAGCCCCC
This sequence comes from Heterodontus francisci, assembly GCF_036365525.1. Classification (NCBI taxonomy): domain Eukaryota; kingdom Metazoa; phylum Chordata; class Chondrichthyes; order Heterodontiformes; family Heterodontidae; genus Heterodontus; species Heterodontus francisci. The sequence continues at coordinate 16,012,375 of NC_090393.1, forward strand.
ACTATCAACATCTTAGGGGCTACCATTGACCAGAAACTGAACTGGAGTAGCCATATAAATACCGTGGCTATTAGAGCAGATCAGAGGCTAGGAATCCTGCGGCGAGTAACACACCTCCTGACTTCCCAAAGCCTGTCCACCATTTACAAGGCACAAGTCAGGGTGTGATAGAATACTCTCCACTTGCCTGGATGGGTGCAGCTCCAACAACACTCAAGAAGCTCAACACCATCCAGGACAAAGCAGCCGCTTGATTGGCACCCCATCCACAAACATTTACTCCCTCCATCACCGACGCACAGTGGCAGCAGTGTGCATCATCTACAAGACTGCAGCAACGCACCAAGGCTCCTTAGACAGCACCTTCCAAACCCGCGACCTCTACCACCTCGAAGGAGTCCAAGTCACACACCATCCTGACTTGCAACTATATCGCCGTTCCTTCACTGTCGCTGGGTCAGAATCCTGGAACTCCCTTCCTAACGGCAGTGTGGGTGTACCTACCTCACATGGACTGTAGCGGTTCAAGAAGGCAGCTCACCACCACCTTCTCAAGGGCATTTAGGGATGGGCAATAAATGCTGGCATAGCCAGTGACGCCCACATCCCATAAATGAATTTTTAAAAAATTCTTGAGCTATTATTTTGAAAAGCACTTTCTCTGTCATTCATTAAAAATTAGACAGTCTAGTCCTCAGAACATACATGGCATGTTGCGCCACATCAAGCAATACAGTTGCGAAAAATCCACAAATTGCTTGGGTCACCAGCACAAGTGTCGCAAAACAGCTTTCTGCAAGAACAAAGTAACATGCACAGATTGCCTGTCAATAGAAAAATAAAAACAAGAAATGCTGGAATCACTCAGCAGGTCTGGCATCTGTGGAAAGAGAAGCAGAGTTAACGTTTCGAGTCAGTGACCCTTCATCGGAACTCAATAGAAAGATAGTCAACTGAAAATAAAACCAATATTGAACTTCAACTGAGGTTATTGGATTTTCTTTTATTCCAATGCAACCTTTTGAATTATCATCAATGTTCACGGAATACCCTTAATTGAGGAATTTCTCCCCCTGGGCTGGCAATAACCCGTGTTAAAGTGTAAGATATTTCCACATTACTGTTCAAGCAACTTCCAATGACATATCCAATCACCTCCCCTGCATACACAACCTCTCACCTCACCAACACCCCATTAACAACTTGCCTTTCAAGAGAATGTAGGAAGTTAGTCATGCTTGTTTGAAAGGCTGAATCTCCCACATGTGAAGCACCGCACACCACTCCAAGCATTGTATCTGGCCTCTCTACCTAGAGGGAGAAAAACAGTAATTAACATAAATTATTTCCTTGGCAAAGTATTTTCAATAACATGCAGCTTTTGTTTTGTAACGGTGAATTGATATTTTTACTTGACAGGCATCATTATTGGGCACATTTTCACTTCTAGCACCTAGTGACAGCATCAAGCATATCACACAATATCATTACAGAGTGAACCTTCCCGGCTCTATTCAAAACATATTTTATTCCCAAGCTCAGAAGAGCAGTCCCTACTGCTCCATTCCCCTCACAAGGTACCTGAATTAGATGGCACTAAACCATCAGATTTGTATTGTGGACTGATGCTGTGAAATTTTATTTCAGAAAGACAGAAGGACATTTTGATCTCCCTCAATCTGGGTGGATTCTGAATCAATTCTGGAAGCAATTTTCTCTCAATCTGTAGACTGGGGTGGGTTGATGTGCTCTCAGATTTCTCCCACCTTTGTACCAGGATGGCTCTCATCCTTTGCTTAGCACCTCTTCTTGATGAGCAACCAAGATCAGGAACTCTGCATGCTGGGACTAGTGGAGATGAAATTAAATTCCACCACTCCATTATACAATGCAATTGTATACCAGCTAGGTCCATCTGTTTCACAGCTCATAGCACTGACCACCTACCTATAAATTATACAGCATACGAACACACAAGTTTGTTTGAAGCCTAGTAGCACTCTCATCTCTGAGTCAGAGGTTGTGTATTCTAGTCCCACTCCAGGACTTGAACACCAATATAAAAGTTGACACTCCTGGGCAGTACTGAGGGAGTCCTGCACTGGTCAGAGGTGCCATCTTTCAGATGAGACCCTAAACCAAGGCCCCAAGTGTTCTCTCAGGTGGATGTAAAGAGACACCACAGCACTATTTCGAAGAAGTGCAGGGGAGTTATCCTTGATGTCCTGGCCGATATTTATCCAGAAATAAACATCACAAAAACAAATCATCAGTCATTATCACATGGCTGTTTGTGGGGGCTGGCTGTGTGCAAATTGGCTGCCATCCTACCTACATTACAACAATGACTGCACTGCAAAACTACTTCATTGGCTGTAAAGTGCTTTGAGACATCCTGTTGTCGTGAAAGATGCAATATAAATGCAAGGTTTTCTTTACTAATTAGCCTGAACTGGCTTTAGAGTACAATATTTATAAAAACCCAATGGAAGCGGAGCCTTATTTAACTTTCACAGATTTCACTCTCACACTCACACCTACAATCAATACTATATCATTACCTGTACTTTGTCTGCAATGAGGTGGTCAAGCCAGCTAGTATCAATGGTGTTATCCTGAAAACTCTCTGTTTCCAGCAGCTTGATCAAGTACTCAACAGTTGTTCTAAAGTCACCTCGGATTGAGAGCTCCTTAAGTGCTAGAACCATATTCCTAAAAGAAATATTACAGTCAAATCTCATAATATCATAGCTTTCTATTGGTTTCTTTATAGCACATTATTGAAAATTTTTCTGAATCCTCAAAACAAAACCAATGATTTGTTAAGATTATGTATTATTTTTGGTCACAATTTTCCTTGTCCTAGTGACATGATCTCATTATATTTCCATGATATTGATCAAATTAGGATTCTAATAAGTGACTCAGTGCTATAGTAAATTGGCATAATGTTTTATCATCCCTGGGGACAAATCCAGCCTCCATTAATGGAGTGAAGTTCATTTTTCTGCCAATTGTAGGGTCCTACACCAAATGCTTGGAATAGTCTGAACCCAGTGCTTAACTTTCACTTATCTCTTTCATCCTATTCACATTATTATTCTTTTCCTTCCTTGTTCCTCACTGTGTATTTGTGAAGACACACTTTTACAACCATAGCTGTTTTCACAGCGCCTGAAATTTTGTTTCTTGGATCCACTGTGTTGTCGACACTCTTGTGATATTCAGTGCCCCCCTCACTGCTCTCAGTATTTCACGCAATCCATCCGCTCTATCATGCTCTGCAGAATGCATGATCTCAATCTCTCTGCAGTAGCATTGACTTCACCTACGTCATTGCTGCTCTGCCCAAGTCCTTTCCCTTAATACCTTTAACCTTGCAGTTTCCCAACCTCACATGGCCTGTTTCTACTTCCTCCCCAAGATACACAAATAAGACTGAATTGATAATTATTTCAGTCTTCTCTTCTCCCACCTGTTCTTTTCCCTAAATTTCCCTTCCCCCTATATTGTCCACTCTCTACACATCTATATCCATGACTCTTTTGATTATAGAAAATTTACGACATAGAAGGAGGCCATCGTGTTCGTGACAGTCGACTAAGAACTACCCAGCCTAATCCCACCTTCCTGCACTAGTTCCGTAGCTCTGCAGGTCACGGATCTTCAAGTCGACATCCAAGTACTTTTTAAATGTGGTGAGAGTTTCTGCCTTTATCATTCTTTCAGGCAGTGAGTTCCCTATCACCCTCTGGGTGAAAAAATGTTTCCTCATCTCCCCTCTAATCCTTCTACTAATTATTCTAAATCTATGCCCCGTGGTTTTTGAACCCTCTGCTAAGGTAAATAGGTCATCAGTATTTACTCTATCTAGGCCCTCATAATTTTCACACCTCAATTAATTTATCCCTTAGCCTCCTCTGTTCTAAGGAAAACAACCCCAGCCTATCCAATCTTTCCTCATAGCTAAAATATTCCAGTCCTGGCAACATCCTCATAAATCCCTGCACCCTCACATCTTTCCTATAATGTGGTGAACAGAACTGTATGCAGTACTCAAGCTGTGGTCTAACTAGTGTTGTATACAGTTCTAGCATATTCTATGCCTTGGCTAAAAAGGAGAACATGCCATATGCCTTCTTAACCAATGGATCCGACCTGTTTTGTTACCTTTAAGGATCTGTGGACATACACTCCAAGGTCCCTCTGTTCCTCCACACAACTCAGTATCATCCCCTTAACTGTGTATTTCCTTGCCTTGTTGCACCCTCAAAAATGTATTACCTCACACTTCTTTGGGTTGAATTCAATTTTTCACTTTTCTGCCCAACTGACTATATCTTCCTGCAGTCTAAAGCTGTCCACCTCACTGTCAACCACACAGCCAATTTTTGTATCATCTACAAACTTTTTTATCATACCCCCTACATTTGAGTCTAAATCATTAAGAGGGTAGCAGGGTCATTTGAGACCTCAGGGAGTGGTCGTCCCTGTTCTTTTACGAGTCACCCCAGGCCCAGGTAGGGGTCCCATGCTCAGGGTTGTGAGCCATGACCAACAGTGGAACCAGTGAATTTTTGGTGGTGATGGTGGAAGAGTTAGAACCTTGAGGGACAACAGCTGCTTACAGATGGAGGATTGTTCAGGAGGAGGACTTGTGTTTCTTTTAAAGCACATGAGGAAGGCAATGGGAAATCACCTCATGTACCTTTTTCTCTAGTACATTGCTCATTTCTCATGGAAGTTAAAAAAATGGGAGGTTCTTACAAGAAATGAAAGAGGAAAACACAGGACTGTGAGGTGTGGAGAAATGAGCAGAGGATCTGCCCTTGGGCAGATCACCGCTACTACATTAACATAAACTACAAAAATCAAGGGACCGATAACTGAGCCCTGTAGAACTTCCACCAGTAACAGCCTTCCAGACGCAAAAACAACTGTCAACCATTACCCTTTGCTTCCTGCTACTAAACCAATTTTGGATCCAATCTGTCACTCACCCAAAGGCTTTTACTTTTTTGAAGAGCCTGCGTGGGAACTTGTAAAAAGCCTTGCTAAAATCCATGTAGACCACATCTACTGCACTGCCCTCATCGACCCTACTTATCACCTCCTCAAAAAATTTAATCAAGTTAGTCAGACATGACCCTTCCTTAACAAATCCATGCTGACTTTCCTTGATTAGACCATGCCTTTCTAAATGAAGGTTTATACTGTCCCTCAGATTTGATTCCAATAATATTTGCCCACAACCGAGATTAAGCTAACCAGCCTATAATTACTCAGATTATCCCTTCCTCCCTTTTCAAACAACGCTACAATGTTGGCAGTCCTTCAATCCTCTGGCATCAGTCCTGTAGCCAGGAAAGATTGAAACATGAAGGTCAGAGCCTCTGCAATTCCTCCCTTTCTTACAACCTGGGATATTTTTCATCTGGGCCTGGCGATTTATAGGAGCAGGAGTAGGCCATTCAGCCCATCAAGCCTGCTCCGCCATTCAATACGATCAAGGCTGGTCATCCACTTCAATGCCTTTCTCCCCACACTATTCCCATATTCCTTTATGTCATTGGTATTTAGAAATCTGTCAATCTCTACTTTAAATATACTCAATGACTGAGCTTCCACTGCCCTCTGGGGTAGAGAATTCCAAAGATTCACAACCCTCTGAGCAAAGAAATTTCTCCTCAACTCTGTCCTAAGTGGCTTCCCCCTTATTTTGAAATTGTGTCCCCTTGTTCTAGACTCCCCAACCAGTTGAATGCCAATGATGCTCGCAGCCTCATTATTATACTTAAAGTTCCAACCCATCTCCTTGAAGCAGGTCAGTTGCCTGCCCACCTTCTGGCCTCAGTTAAAGCAGAAATGGGCAGGTTGGAAGCGAGTTTGGGTTGGAAAACAGGTTTTTCAGACTTTAACCCCATACCCGATCAAAACCAGCCAATTTTTTAGATTAAAATTCAACCCTAGGTGACTGCTTTTCAAAAGTCCATCAGTGTGATCCTCAGCTTCTTGGGTCTCACCATTAACTTGCTTTCCCACTCCCTCTCTGACCCCTCAACACAAGGAAACAAAAATAGGAGCAGGAATAGACCATACGGCCCATTTATCCTGCTCTGCCATTCAATACAATCATGGCTGATCTTAGGCTTCAACTCCACTTTCCCACCCACTCTCCATATCCCTTAATTACCTGACAGACCAAAAATCTGTCTATCCCAGCCTTAAATGTATTCAGTGATGGAGATCCACATCCCTCTGGGGTAGAGAATTCCAACTATTCACAACCCTTTGAGTGAAGTAACTTCTTCTCATCTCAGTCCTAAATGATCAGCTCTTTATCCTGAGATTGTGCCCATGTGTTTTAGATTTACTGACTAGCAGAAACAATCTCTCAGTGTCTACCCTACCCAGCTCCTTCTGAATCTTGTATGCTTCAATGAGATTGCCTCCCATTCTTCTAACCTCTAAAGAATATAGTTCCAATTTATGTAGTCTGTCATCAGAGCACAATCCCCTCACTCTAGGGACCAATTTAGTGAACCTTTGCTGTTCCGCCTCTACTGCAAATATATCCTTTCTTAAATGTGGAGAGCAAAACTGCACACGGTACTCCAGGTGTGATCTTACCAAAACCCTGCACAATTGTAGCAAGACTTCTTTATTCCTGTGCTCCAATCCCCTTGCAATAAAGACCAACATGCCATTTGGCTTCCTAATTGCTTGCTGTACCTGCATGCTAACTTTCTGTGAACCCACCCAAGTCTCTTTTAACATCAACACTTAAAAGTTTCACAGCTTTTTAAAAAATTCTGTTTTTATTTTCTTACAACCAAAGTGAATAATTTCACACTTCCCTACATTACACTCCAACTGCCATCTTGTTGCCCACTCACCTAACCTGCCTATATCTCCTTGCAGCCTCTCTGTGCCCACCCCACAGCTTACCTTTCCACCTACCTTTGTATCATCAGCAAATTTAGATACATTACTCTCTGTCGCTTCATCTAAGTCATTAATATAGATTGTAAATAACTGAGGCTCCAGCACTGATCCTTGCGGCACTCCACTATTCACTGCCTGCCAACTTGAAAATGCTCTGTTTATGCCCACTCTTTACTTCCAGGCCATTAACCAATCCTCGATCCATCTATATTAGCCCCAAATCCATGAGCCCTTATCTTGCCTATTAACCTTTTGTGTAGTACCTTATTGAACGCTTTTGGAAATCCAAGTTTACTACATTTAATGGTTCCCCTTTATCTAGTTATATTCTAAAAAAGCTCTAATATACTTGACAAACAGGATTTCCCTTTAGTAAATACTGTGCTGTTCTAAGTGCATCGTTAAGACTTCCTTAATAACAGATTCCAGCATTTTCTCAATGACTGATGTTAGGCCAACTGGCCTGTAGTTCACTGTTTTCTCTGTCCCTCCTTTCTTGAAAAGCAGCGTTACCATTTGCCAACTTCTAATCTAATGAGATCATTCCCTAATCCAAGGAATATTGGAAAATCATAGCCAATGCATCCACTATCCCTGCAGCTATCTCTTTTAGAACCTTAGGGTGTAGGCCATCAGGTCCTGGGGATGTCAGATTTTAGTCCCTTAAGTTTCTCCAATACTTTTTTAAAAATTTATTTAGAGATACAGCACTGAAACAGACCCTTCGGCCCACCGAGTCTGTGCCGACCATCAACCACCCATTTATACTAATCCTACACTAATCCCATATTCCTACCACATCCCCACCTATCCCTATATTCTCCTACCACCTACCTATACTAGGGGCAATTTATAATGGCCAATTTACCTATCAACCTGCAAGTCTTTTGGTGGTGGGAGGAAACCGGAGCACCCGGCGAAAACCCATGCAGACACAGGGAGTACTTGCAAACTCCACACAGGCAGTATCCAGAATTGAACCCGGGTCACTGGAGCTGTGAGACTGCAGTGCCAAGCACTGCGCCACTGTGCCGCCCTGATATTAATTTCCTCACTCTTTCAAGCCCCTAGGGTAATGTCTATTTCTGGTATGAAACTTGTGTCTTCTGCTGTGAAGACAGACGCAAAATATTTGTTCAATGCCTCTGCCATTTCCTCATTCCCTACGATAATTTCTCCTGCCTCTGGTTCTAAGGGATCAACGCTTACTTTAGCTACTCTCTTCCTTTTTATATACCTACCAAAGCTCTTACAAACTGTTTTTATATTACTGGCTAGTTTACTCTCATTCTATTTTTTCCTTTTAATCAACTTTTTAGTGGCCCTTTGCTGGTTTCTAAAACACTCCCGATCCTCAGACGTGCTACTCATCTTTTGTAACATTGTAAGCCTCTTCTTTTAATCTAATATTATCCTTAACTTCCTGAGTGAGCCACGGATGGGTCTTTCTTGCTGAGTTTTTGTTTTTCAATGGAATGCATTTTTGTTGAAGATTTTGAATTGTTTTTTCCCACTGTTCATTTACTGCCATAATTTTTAGTCTATTTACCCAATTTACCTTTGTCAATTCTCCCCTCATATCTATGTAAATGGCTTTAAGTTTAAGATTCTTGTTTGTGATTGGAGTATGTCACTTTAAAATTTAACATGGAATTCAATGGTATTATGATCACTATGTCCCAGTGGATCTTTTACTATGACATTACTAATTAACCTTGCTTCATGACACAATACTAGATCTAAGATAGCTTTATCCCTGGTTAATTCCACAATGTATTGCTCCAGGAAACTGTCTCGAAAACATTCTACAAAATCATCCTTTAGACCACTCTAGCCAATTTCATTGTCCCAGTCTATATGAATATGAAAGTCCCCCACAATTATTACATTGCCTTTGTTACAAGCTCCAACAATTTCTTGTTTAATGCTCTGTCCAATGGTATAACTACTGTTAGGGGGTCTATAAACTATTCCCACCAGTGTTTTCAGATTTTTGCTATTCCTTATGGGCGGCACAGTGGTTAGCACCACAGCTTCACAGCTCCAGCGACCCAGGTTCAATTCTGGGTACTGCCTGTGTGGAGTTTGCAAGTTCTCCCTGTGTCTGCGTGGGTTTCCTCCGGGTGCTCCGGTTTCCTCCCACATGCCAAAGACTTGCAGGTTGGTAGGTAAATTGGCCGTTATAAATTGCCCCTAGTATAGGTAGGTGGTAGGGAAATATAGGGACAGGTGGGGATGTGGTAGGAATATGGGATTAGTATAAATGGGTGGTTGATGGTCGGCACAGACTCGGTGGGCCGAAGGGCCTGTTTCAGTGCTGTATCTCTAAACTAAACTAAACTAAACTAATTTCCACCGATACTGATTCTACTTCATGATCTTCTAAGGCCAGATCCTTTCTCACTAATCTCCTTAAGTCATCCTTTACTATCAGGGTGACCCCTCCTCTTTTGTTATTCTGTCTGTCTTTCCGCAATATTGTGTACCCTGGAATATTTATTTCCCAACCTTGATCACCTTCTAACCATGTCTCTGTAATGACGATTAGATCTAAATCATTTACCTCTACTTGTGCCACTAGTTCATCTATCTTATTGCAGTTGCTTGGCACATTCAGATAAAGAACCTTTAATTTAATTTTTTTTTTACTTCTGTTCTCTGCAATGACCTTATTCACTGATGTACGATTTTTGTTAAACTCTCTGTCCCTTTCTGTCCAATTCTGCTCGTCTTTACCCACAATGCTACACTGTTCTGATGCCTCGACCTCTCTCTTTGGATTTCTAAATCACCGTTACCCAAACCCTACCCCCCACCCACTTTACTTCACAACCTCTAGCCTTATCTACTGGCATACTCTTAAGTTTGTACGCTTTGTCACTTCCTGCCAAACTGATTATCATTACCCTTATTGCTATCTTGACTTCCCCTCTTTAAATTATCACATCTTCCCTCACTTGATCCCTTGCCCCCACTATTTAGTTTAAAGCCCTCTCTATTGCCCTAGTTATACGACTCACCAGAAAACTGGGCCCAGCACAGTTCAGGTGAAGACTGTCCCAACGATACAGCTCCCACTTCCCCAAAACTGATGCCAGTGCCCCATAAATCAAAACCCATTTCTCCCACACCAATCTTTGAGCCATGCATTTAACTCTAATCTTTTTAACCCTACACCAATTTGCTCATGGCTAAGGTAATAACCCAGAGATTATTATCTTTGAGGTTCTGCTTTTTAATTTAGCCCCTAGCTGCTCATACTCCCTGCACAGAACCTCTTTCCCAGTCCTATCTATGTTGTTGGTACACACATGGACCACGACAACTGGATCCTCCCCCTCCCACTGCAAGTTCCTCTCCAGCCCTGAGCAGATGTCCTGATCCCTGGCACCGGGTAGGTAACACAGTCTTCTGGACTTTTGTTCTTGGCCGCAGAGAACTGTGTTGATCCCCCTGACTATACTGTCCCCTACTACCACTATATTCCTATTAACTCCCCCTGCTTGAATGGCTTCCTGTACCACGGTGCCATGGCCAGTCTGCCCAGCCACCCCATAAGCCCTCACTTTCATCTGTACAAACTCAAAAGACCTCAAACTTGTTGCAGAATTGCAAGGCCTAACACTCCTCCAATTCTGCCTTCTTGATCCGCTTACCTGCCTCACTCACAGTCACACCCACCTGTCCCTGACCACTGACCAAATCAGAAAATCCTAACCTAAGGGGTGTGACTGCCTTCTGGAACAAAATGTCCAGGTAAATTTCCTCCTCCCTGTTGGATCGCAGCATCTGTAGCTCGGCCTCCAGCTCATCAACTCTGAGCTGATGCTGTTCTCCTAGAAAAACCCAAGACAAGGTCCAGGAACAGTATCTTTTTTCTCATGAACAGACTACAACCCTTTGGCCTGAACACTGACTTTGCTAACTTGGGATTTTAGCTATGTATCCATTTTCTTTACAGCAAGGGCGACTGGTGATGGCATGGTGGGAGGATGGGGGTGGGTGATGAGTTAGTTTGTTGCTTCAATTCTTTGAACACCTCTCTGGCACGGGTGGGGGTGGGGGTGGGGGTGGAGGTGGAGGGGGGGGGGGGGAGGGCGTGGTTGTGGGGATGGTGGTCTGTGCCCAGATTTCATTTTAAACTTCCTTCCTTCCAATCCCATATCAAGCATGGCTCATTTTCTCACCTCTTTCATTGGTTAAGCTTTTCAGCAATTGCCTTAGTTTTTTTTTTGAAATCGAGTAACAATTTCCTCATTTCTGTTAAGCAAGTTTTAGTTATTCAACCCATTTATCACCAATGTGTGACTGGCACATCTTTTGCTAGCCCAATTTCAGAAAATGCTTGTTTACTCTTCAGTTTTCTGTTCTTAAGGGTTTTACCCAAAACATTAACAGGTCTTTTCTCTCTACTGATAATGACCAAACTGCTCTGTAGTTACTGCAGTTCTCTATACATCTACCTGTAGCATCACTAACACATGGAAGGAAATTCACTTTGTCCTGACATTCTGTGGACATTGCCACTGGTTGACACTAAATTGGTAGTCTCATTCTGATAGTCTATAAGATAGCTGGTGCAGGAAATGGAAAGATTACACTGGTGTATCAAGCAGTGATCTTCTGAGTTAGGACCTAGGACACATTGTTAGAAGAAGCTTTACTCTGCATCTAGCTATGATGAATGTGATCAGAGAGTGCTTAATGGTAAAACTGCAGCAAAGATTGGGGCAGGTTCCATTCACAGAACAGACACTCATCACCTTGATAAGCACAAAGAGTGACCACTAAAGGTGATAATGCAGGGTTGGGAAGAGTAGTCTTTTCTAGAAATACTATCATTGTGATCGGAAAAATAAGACAAGACACTCTTACTGAGCTGCAGTGTGTGGAAGAGGCATTGGAAAGGGATGGTGTGATCAAACTGTGTTGAAAGCTAGAGAGGCTAAGGAAGATGCATGTTACAACCTTCATTATTTGCAGTAATGGAGCCCCCACTCCCCAATCACATGGATAATGGAAATAGGTGAATAGTTGAATCCCCAAATTGTGGTCAATTGCTCATAACAGACATAGAAAATAATCACAAACAGCCAAGTTGCATTAACTTTTCTTGACCTCCAAGGTGACCAAGTCAGATAGCAGAAGGCTGGTTTTAGTGGACTGTTGTCATAAGTCCTGTACTGTAAAAGATAATTGAGAAGGTAGATTCCATGACAGCATAAGAAGGCTAACATGCACTTTAGTGTAGAATACACAATTTGCTCCCAGTCTTGAATGTTTCGCTAATAATTGCAGCATGTGAAAGTTATCTCAAACAACAATGGAATAGTTTGTATATTCAACACTAATTTATGCGCTGTCCTTACAGCAAAAATATCCTCGTGCAAGCTCTCAATGTGGCTAGATAACAAACAGTAAGACAGTGGACAATTTAATTGGTACTAACGAGATAGCCTCCTCCCGATTTTCTCCCCAGGAGAAACAGTGGCCAAACTGGGAATCAGCAAACTCATGCAGGCCGCCAGCAGCTGCCACACTGAAGTACCCCCAGACATTTTTGTTACTGCGGAAGTTCAACTCCTGGACCGTTCCTGAACTGGGCTTAAATCCCTGGGTGAGAAAAAAGAGGTAAAGAAATTAAGTCAACATTCTGGAGCACTACTTCAAGTTAAGCCAAGCCACTGGAACAAGGGGATACAGGCTAAAATTGGTACATGGGCAATTTGGGATTGACGTCAAGAAGAATTTCTTTTATGCACAGTAATCAATACTCGGAATGCTCTTCCAGGTATGGTAGCGGACATGAAACCCTAAGATTCACTTACGATACAGTTAGATAACACAATGTGTTGGGGAACTGGGAAAAATACAAGTTTTTTTAAATTCTGGATGGAGGAGCCAAGGTGGATCAAATGGCCTTCCTCGGTCTGCATTTAGTGAGCCTGTCATGGATCCCGGCGGCGGACCCAGAAATGGGCAGCGTTCCTGCTAGTCACGTGGGTGGCTGGCCTACCGCAATCACACGGCAGGTGGCTAATTGTAATAATGGAGGCACCGGCCAATCAGAGTCAGTCCAGTAGCACATATAGTCGCCAGCCGCCTTGAACAGGGCATCAGTCACCCCCTTGATGCAGCTGTGGCCTGCTGCCTGAGAGACCCCACACATGTTCCGGGTGAATCCTTGGAATGATCCAGACACGTAAAAGATAAGTGCCACGGTGATCTTCAAGGCCAAGGGCATAGGGTGATCCTCAAATCCCACAGGTCGCAACTTGTCTTGCAGCAGGGTGCATAAGTCGGTGACGGACTGCCTGGAGAGCTGTAGACTTTGCGGACAATGCTGCTCGGACATTTGGGGGTAGCTGATTCAAATCCAGTACACTCTCTGGCACTGGTGGGCCCTTCTTGGCATGGCAGGCTGCTGCTGTGGCACTTTTCATGGAGCTTCATGGGAAGGTGCAGCTGCCTTCTGGCCCTCCCTCCGTTGGAGGTGCTGCATCACACCACAGGGGCCCAAAAAGACAGGGTGTATTAGACCTATGCCAGCTGATCAGCAGGCCTCCAGAGCGGTCTCATTGCAGGGACAACCCCGCCTTTGCAGCTGTCCCTCTGCTATTTCTCCCGGAAGACTACCTGATGGCCCTCAGTGCCCACCCTTGCAGATAGCCAACCCTCTCAGCAAGCAGTATGGGCACACAACTCTCTTACCTCACAGTTTAGCCATCTGATACAGCCACCCAAAACCCAGCCCCCTGCAGACCACCCAAAACCAAGCCCTCCCCCTTGCAGACCACCCATGACCCAGCCCAACCATGCGGAGTGCACAGCACTGTAGGCAGGTAATGGCCTCTGTTTCCCCCTCTTCGCCCCTGCAGTGTTGGTCATGGCTGCCTACCTGTCGCAGCACCAAGGCCTTGCCTCGGTGCCGCCAGCTTTCAATGGCCAGTAATCCGGAGGCACATGAGGGCTGCCCGTCGTTCACATCATTCCAAGCCCTCCGTTGAATTGCTTATAATTAAATGCTAATGCACTATAACGCTATATTCTGCAATTGAAATTGCACTCCCCTCACGTTGGGGTGGCAAGGCTGCCTTGGTGCTTTCTTGCCACTGACTAATTCCTGAACAGACGTCACAATGCGTATTTCCGGGCAGACGCATCCAACGCTATTCTCTGGCCCATCATGCCTCATTCCCACTCCAAACAGCCACACTAAATTCAGTCCCTCATGTGCATTTTATTGTGGGTTCTCTCTCATTTTCTTTTTGCTTCTTTTCTTTTACCATCAGGCCTAAGACTTTTTTTTTTTAAAGAGACAGACTATAAAGGGCTCAGGAAAAAAAAACAGACCATAACGTGGGGAAAAAAAATTACATTTATGGATAAGAACCCACACTTAAGGTTAGATCTGAGTCATACCTCATCAGGGTTTTCACTCGTGATCCTGGCAGCAATAACATGACCTCTGGGCCTTGGAACATTTATTGGTTCCTCAAAGTTAATTGGTGAATCAGCCCAAGGACACTCGCCATACAGAACTCTGATATCTTTAATCCGGTGCAAGGGGATTCCCATGGCAATCTGCAGAGGTAACAAAAGAAGTCTCAGCAATCTATAACTGCACCTAATTCCAGACCAATACAGCATTCCAATTACTTCTGTATTATCTTTCAAACATGAATATTTAAACAGCAATAATTTAGTTTTAGGAAAGGATAAAATAGTGGAACTTCACCACCTTTTCCAAGATATAGCTTCAAATCCGGTTTGTGTCACCTGCCTGTTGCAAGTGAAACAAATTTAGGCCAGTCTCAACTTAGTTTCTATCAGACCACAATGTAAAACTGACCTCAATTCACCAAATAGGTAAATTGCAGTCAGACAGATCACATGAATATAGGAAAACAGGAAACAGCCATGGTTCAGTTGGGAGTACTGTCTGAGACTGAACCAGACTGTCCACAACCTCTGTGTCATATTTGACCACAAGATGAGCTTTTAATCACCTATCTGTGCTGTCACTAAGATCGCCTATTTCCACCTCCGTAACATCGCATGACTGCGCCTCTGTCTCTGCCTCAGCTCATCTGCTACTGAAACTCTCATCCATGCACCTGCAGACTTGACTATTCCAACTCACTCCTGGCTAGTCTCCCACATTCTACCCTCTGTAAACTTGAGGCCATCCAAAACTTTGCTGCCCGTGTTCTAACTTGCATCAAATCCCATTCACCTATTACTGCTTTGCTCGCTGACCTACACTGGCACCTGGTTAAGTAACAGCTCAATTTTAAAATTCTCATCCTTGTTTTCAAATCCCTCCATGGTCTTAACCCTCCCTGGCTCTGTAATTTCCTCTAGCCCCACAAACTTCCGAGATATCTGCGCTCTAACTCTGGCCTCTTGTGCAGCCTCAATTTTAACATTGGTGGCCATGTCTTCAGCTGCCTAGGTCCTAAACTCTAATTCCCTCCATAAACCTCTTCACCTATCTACCTTGCTTTTCTCCTATAAGTCAATCCTTGAAACCTACCTCTTTGACCAAGCTTTTAGTCATTTGCCTTAATATCTCAGTGTCCTATTTCATTTTATAATGTTCCTGTGAAGTGCCTTGGGACATTTTATTTCATTAAAGGTGCTATATAAATACAAGTTGTTGTTGTTGAAATCTTTCTTCAGAGTTGGGATGAAGGCACATTAGTGATGGGAAATCAGAATGCACTTTGCTTTTCATCTTGCCCACATTATACTTGATCTGGAAGTATTAGCACCGACACCAAATACAAAACTAATTGTGTACAATGCAAGTGTTATATTGCCTGGCACAGATATCTTCTCTAATATATAAAATAAATAAGGTTTTAAAAAAAAACTTAGGACTATATATTAGCAATTTGTAAAGCTATGGTTTTCAGATATTTTAGAGTCACTTGTTTTTTATTCATTTGTGGGATTTGGACATCACTGACTATGCCAGCATTTATTGCCCATCCCTATTTGCCCTTGAGAAGGTGGTGGTGAGCTGCCTTCTTGAACCGCTGCAGTCCATGTGGGGTAGGTACACCTAGGAAGGGAGTTCCAGGATTTTGACCCAGCAACAGTGAAGGAACGGCGATATAGTTCCAAGTCAGGATGGTGTATAGCTTGGCCGGGAACTTGCAGGTGGTGGTGTTCCCATGCAACTGCTGCCCTTGTCCTTCTAGGTGGTAGAGGCGTGAGTTTGGAAGGTGCTGTCTAAGGAGCCTTGGTGCATTGCTGCAGTACATCGTGTATATGGTACACACTGCTGCCATTGTGCATTGGTGGTGAAGGGAGTGAATGTTTGTGGATGGGGTGACAATCAAGCAGGCTGCTTTGTCCTGGATGGTGTCGAGCTTCTTGAGTGTTGTTGGAGCTGCACCCATCCAGGCAAGTGGAGAGTATTCTATCACACTCCTGACTTGTGCCTTGTAGATGGTGGACAGGGTTTGGGGAGGCAGGAGGTGAGTTACTCGCCGCAGGATTCCTAGCCTCACACCTGCACAATCATCAGCGAACATCCCCACTTCTGACCTTATGATTGAAGGAATGTCATTGATGAAGCAGCTGAAGATGGTTAGGCCTAGGACACTACCCTGAGAAACTCCTGCAGTGATGTCCTGGAGCTGAGATGATTGACCTCCAACAACCACAACCATCCTCCTTTGTGCTAGGTATGACTCCAACCAGCGGAGTGTTTTCCCCGATTCCCATTGACTCAAGTTTTGCTAGGGCTCCTTGATGGCATACTCAGTCAAATGCTGCCTTGATGTCAAGGGCAGTCACTCTCACATCAATTACAAGAAGTTTAAATTTTGCAGAAAATTTTTTAATTAAACTTATACAGAACAAACACAAGCACAGAGTCAAACTTCACCATATAACTTGGTCTACATTTTACCTGTAACTGGGCAGCAGGCAAGTTGACATCTGCGACCATTTCAGTGCAGGGATGCTCAACCTGCAGGCGTGGATTGAGTTCCAGGAAGTAGAAGCTGCCATCTGGGCTGTAGAGGTATTCTACAGTTCCTGCGCTAACATAAGCAACCATTTTGGCAATTCGCACTGCACACTGCAAAATAGCAAGATTATATATAAAATTAGCTGGTCTGCTCTTGTAGCCTCTAAACATTTCATAGAATCATAGAATAATACAGTGCAGAAGGATGCCTTCCCTCAAAACCTAGGATGTATCCCATCAAGACCAGGTGGCTTTTCTACTTTGAACACCGCCAACCTTTTAAGTACTTCCTCTTTATTTTTATCCTATCCAATTTCTTTACGGCTCCCCATTTACAGTCCCCTTGTGTGGCTCTATATCAAATTTGTTTGATAATGTTAGAGGTGCTTTATAAATGCAAGTTATTGTTGTTTAGTGAAGACAGATACAAAGTACTCATTTAGTCCCTCAGCATTGTCCTCTGCCTCCATAAGATCTCCTTTTTGGTCCCTAATTGGTCACCTTCCTTCGACTATCGTTTTACTATTTATATGTTTATAAAAGACTCTTGGGCTCCCTTTTATGTAATCTAACCCACCAATCTATTCTCATATATTCCCTTCGCCCCTCTTATTTCCTTTCTCAGTTCTGTATACAGTTTTAGATACTGTTGGGGGGGACGGCCTATCGGGGGCAGGCTGCAGTGACCGGGCCTCTGGCACGGGGTCCTGCACTGTGGCTCAGAAGGGAAGGAGGGAGAATGGGAGAGCACTAGTCATCGGGGACTCGATGGTGAGGAGTACGGACAGGCGGTTCTGTGGGCGCAGGCGAGACGCACGGATGGTTTGTTGCCTCCCTGGTGCCAGGGTCCGTGATGTTTGTGATCGCGTCTTCAGGATCCTTAAAGGGGAGGGGGAGCAGCCAGAGGTCGTGGTGCACATTGGCACCAACGACGTAGGAAGGAAGGGTGGCACAGATGTTAGAAGTGAGTTTAAGGAGTTAGGCTGGAAGCTGAAAGCTCGGACGGACAGAGTTGTTATCTCTGGTTTGTTGCCGGCGCCACGTGATAGTGAGGCTAGGAATAGGGAGAGAGCACAGCTGAACACGTGGCTGCAGGAATGGTGTAGGAGGGAGGGCTTCCAGTTCTTGGATAATTGGACTGCATTCTGGGGAAGATGGGACCTGTTCAAACAGGACGGGCTGCATCTGAACCAGAGGGGCACCAATATCCTGGGAGGGAGGTTTGCTAGTACTGTTCGGGAGGGTTTAAACTAGTTTGGGAGGGGGATGGGAACCGGACTTGTAATCCAGGGACCAGTGGGTCCACTCAGAAAGACAAAGAGTGTAGTGAGGTATTGGGGAAGGTAGCACTGTCACAGAGGACAGATGGGCACGGAGAAGGGTTAAAGTGCGTATACTTCAACGCAAGAAGCATCAGGAATAAGGTGAGTGAATTGAAGGCGTGGATGGGCACTTGGGACTACGATGTTGTGGCCATCACTGAAACGTGGATAGGTGAGGGGGAGGAATGGTTTTTGGAGGTACCTGGTTATAGATGTTTTCATAAGATTAGGAATGGTGGTAAAAGAGGTGGGGGGGTGGCATTGTTAGTTAGAAATAGTGTAACAACTGCTGAAAGAATTTTCGAGGAGGATCTGCCGACTGAGGCACTGTGGGTTGAGGTCAGGAACAGGAAAGGAGCAGTCACCTTGATGGGAGTTTTCTATAGGCCCCCCAATAGCAGCAGGGAGGTGGAAGAGCAGATTGGGAAACAGATTTTGGAAAGGAGCAGAAGTCACAGGGTAGTAATTATGGGGGATTTCAACTTCCCAAATATTGATTGGCAACTCTTTAGATCGAATAGTTTGGATGGGGTAGTGTTTGTGCAGTATGTCCAGGAAGCTTTTCTGACTCAGTATGTAGACTGCCCGACCAGAGGGGAGGCAATATTGGATTTGGTACTAGGTAATGAACCAGGGCAAGTGATAGAGCTGTTGGTGGGCGAGCACTTTGGAGATAGTGATCACAATTCTGTAGCATTCACTGTGGTAATGGAGAGGGATAGGTATGTGCAACAGGGCAAGGTTTACAATTGGGGGAAGGGTAGATATGATGCTGTCAGGCAGGAACTGAGGAGCATAAGTTGGGAGCATATGCTGGCAGGGAAGGGCACGGTCGAAATGTGGAACTTTTTCAAGGAGCAGATAGTAGGGGCCATTGATAAGCATGTCCCTGTCAGACAGGGAAGGGATGGTCATGTGAGGGAACCGTGGTTGACAAGAGAGGTTGAGAGTCTTGTTAGGAAGAAGAAGGATGCGTATATAAAGTTGAGGAAAAAGGGCACAGGCATAGCTCTGGAGGGATACAAGATGGCCAGGAAGGATCTGAAGAAAGGGATTAGGAGAGCTAAGAGAGGGCATGAAAAATGCTTGGCGGGTAGGATAAAAGAAAACCCCAAGGCCTTTTACGCGTATGTCAGAAATATGAGGATGACTAGGGGGACCGTAGGTCCGGTCAAGGACAATAGCGGGAGACTGTGTGTTGAGCCGGAAGAGATAAGTGAGGTTTTGAATGAGTACTTCTCTTCGGTATTTACGAATGAGAAGGGGTGTATTACTGAAGAGGACGGTGGGAAGCAGACTGGTAAGCTCGAGGAAGTGCTCGTTAGGAGGGAAGATGTGTTGGGGTTTTTGAATAACTTGAAGATAGACAAGTCTCCCGGGCCTGACGGGGTATATCCAAGGATGTTATGGGAAGCAAGGGATGAAATTGCAGAGCCGCTGGCAATGATCTTTTCATCTTCTCTGCTGACGGGGGTGGTACCAGGTGATTGGAGGGTGGCAAATGTTGTGCCCCTGTTCAAGAAAGGGAATAGGAACAACCCTGGGAATTACAGGCCAGTTAGTCTTACTTCAGTGGTAGGCAAGTTGATGGAAAAGGTGCTGAGGGATAGGATTTCTGAGCATCTGGAAAGACACTGCTTGATTCGGGACAGTCAGCACGGTTTTGTGAGGGGTAGGTCTTGCCTCACAAGCCTGATTGAATTCTTTGAGCAGGTGACCAAGCAAGTGGATGAGGGTAAACCAGTGGATGTGGTGTACATGGATTTTAGTAAGGCATTTGATAAGGTCCCCCATGGTAGACTTATGGAGAAAGTCAGGAGGCATGGGATAGTGGGGAATGTGGCCAATTGGATTAAGAATTGGCTAACTGATAGAAGGCAGAGAGTGGTCTTAGATGGTAAATACTCAGCCTGGAGCCCAGTTACCAGTGGCGTGCCGCAGGGATCAGTTCTGGGTCCTCTCCTGTTTGTGATTTTTATTAACGACTTGGATGAGGAAGTCGAAGGGTGGGTCAGTAAATTTGCAGATGATACAAAGGTTGGTGGAGTTGTGGATACCGAGGAGGGCTATTGTCGTCTGCAAAGGGACTTGGATAGGTTGCAGTGCTGGGCTGAAAAGTGGCAGATGGAGTTTAACCCTGAAAAGTGTGAGGTCGTCCATTTTGGAAGGACAAACATGAATGCAAAATACTGGGTTAACGGTAGGGTTCTTGGGCATGTGGAGGAGCAGAGAGACCTTGGGGTCTATGTGCATAGATCATTGAAAGTTGCAACTCAAGTGGATAGGGCTGTGAAGAAGGCATATGGGGTGTTAGCGTTCATTAGCAGAGGGATTGAATTTAAGAGCCGTGAGGTGATGATGCAGCTGTACAGGACCTTGGTAAGGCCTCATTTGGAGTACTGTGTGCAGTTCTGGTCGCCTCATTTTAGGAAGGATGTGGAAGCCTTGGAGAGGGTGCAGAGGAGATTTACCAGGATGTTGCCTGGAATGGAGAATAAGTCTTACGAGGAAAGGCTGAACATTCTAGGCCTCTTCTCATTAGAAAGGAGAAGGATGAGGGGTGACATGATAGAGGTTTATAAGATGATCAGGGGAATAGATAGGGTAGACAGTCAGAAACTTTTTCCCCGGGTGGAGCAAAGCGTTACAAGGGGTCATAAATTTAAGGTGAAGGGTGGGAGATATAAGGGGGATGTCAGGGGAAGGTTCTTTACCCAGAGAGTGGTCGAGGCATGGAATGCCTTGCCCGGGGAAGTTGTTGAGTCAGAAACTTTAGGGACTTTCAAAAGGCTTTTGGATAGGTATATGGATAAAGGAGAATGATGGGGTATAGATTAAATTGTCCTTGACAGAGGACAAAGGATCGGCACAACATCGTGGGCCGAAGGGCCTGTTCTGTGCTGTATTTTTCTATGTTCTATGTTCTATGTTCTCTCCTATAGTTTCTGTATTCGGCTTGGTTCTCTACTGAATTACGAACCAAAGTTTATCATAAACTTCCTTTTTCTGATTCATTTTAATCTCTATCTTCAGTCATCTAAAGAGCTCACACTTTGGATTTCCTTCCTTTCCCAGTCGCGGGAAATGTTTATTCTGTACCCGAACTCTCCTCTTTGAAGGCCTCCCATTGCTCATTTACTGTTTACCTGGCAATCTTTGATTCCAAATCCACTCAATGATTCCACTCAATGAAACTAGCCCTCCTCCCGTAGAACCATAGAAAAATTACGGCACAGAAGGAGGCCATTCAGCCCTTCATGTTTGTGCCGGCCGAACAAACTAGCTGCCCCATCTAATCCCACCTTCTAGCACCTGATCCATAGCCTTGCAGGTTATAGCACTTCAGGTGCATGTCCAGGTACCTTTTAAAAGAATTGAGGGTTTCTGCCTCCACCATCGTTCCTGGCAGTGAATTCCAGACATCCACCACCCTCTGGGTGAAAACGTTTTTCCTCATGTCCCCTCTAATATTATAATATATACTAATATATTCCCATTGAATAATTTTACATTTGATTTTACCTTGTCCTTTTCCATAACTCCCTAAATCGATATATTGTGATCATCGGTTCCCAAACACTCCCTCACTGAAACACGCTCCACCTGTCCCATTTAATTCCCCAGAACTAGATCCAGCACATACCGATCAAGAAAGTTCATCTATACACATTTTAAGACTTCTTCCCCATCTTTGGCTTTTACACTATTATGTTCCCAGTCTCTATGGCAGTAATTAAACACCCAACCACTCCCCCCCGCCCCCCCCATTATTACTAATCCAAAGTTCTTGCATCTTTCTGTAATTTGCTTCTCTAACTCATTGCCACTATTTCATGGCCTATAGTACACACCCAGCAGCATTATAGCTCCTCTATTGTTTCTTAATTCTAACCAAACAGATTATGTCTTTGAACCCTCAAGATCATTCTTTTTCAGAGCTGTAACAGTATCTTTGAATCCTGGCTTTACCCAACCATTGAAAAAGTCATGTTCCATGAGAAATTACAGCTATTGCTTAGAAATAGGGTCAACCTGAATCTCTGAATTCAAAGTATTATTAAGAAATCAAGGTGCTGGTGAACTCATCACTTCGTGAAATACCAGGTCATACAGACCGGGAAGGACAACGGAGTCAGGGCAGAAGGTAAGGCATGCAACAAAAACAAGAAATGCTGGATTCACTCAGCAGGTCTGGCAGCATCTGTGGAAAGAGAAGCAGAGTTAACGTTTCGGGTCAGTGACCCTTCTTCGGAATCGGTAAGGCATGCAGTTGGGCCAAGGATCCCTTGATTAGCCATGGGGGGGGGGGGGAGAAAGAGAAAAAAAAACAGGCACTTTTGATTACCACAAAATAACCTGCTAAAAAGCATCCATCTGTGAGGAAGCATCAGGTAAATAGCTTGCTAACACTCATTGTATAGGTTCACAAAAGAACGACCACCACTTAGAAAAAGTACCAACAGATGGTCAGCATCTGATGAACTGTACCACAAGATAAAACAGTGCCTTCTGGACAAGAGAGGAGAAAAATAAAATTCTGGCACATTAGGTGTGAGGAAAATTTGGAAATGCAGTTTCCTACACTGGTTTTACAGCTTAATTTTTAATGGTCCGGATTTAGTGGTAAAAAGGATATCAGGGCTCACCGTTCCTCAAGAGTAACTTTTTCTATCTCTCTTTCTTCTGTTTCTATCTTAAGCCCATCTTTCTTCCCCTCTCTTTATTTTGTTTTCTGTAAATGATTTGTCATCAAATTAACTATTCCAACTTACACTTTCTGCTTCAGACTCTGTGTGCCTTATTAAGAATTCTTCAATCTGACTGGCTAAGGAGAAACAGAGTTGCGTGCCCTGTTTACACAGATCCCACAACCCTTGTAGACAGATTAAATGGATTTCTAAGCACTACAAGTTCCAGTGCGAAAGTCTGTGGCCAAGTCTAAGCGTATTGAATAGCTGGAGCTGTTCCTAAGCCAGTGACTGCAAAATCCAGGCCACTGTTGAACTACATAAAATTACCAGAATACTCAGTGGTTCCATGACATTGAGAGTCTTACCCTGCTCTCATCAGTACACTGACCTGATAAGCTGTGTTGCAAGAATGTTTATCCAATGACAATGTCCCTGATAGACATAATTGTAAAACTTTGCCCATTGTAAAGTAACTGGTGCTTGGGCACAAAGTCCAACTCTCTCACCCAAAATAATACTCACTTGTTCCATATACTCAAGCACTGATTGAGTTGCTACTGTAGCAGGTGCTTCTTCAATAATCTTCTGGTGCCTGCGTTGAATGGAACAGTCACGCCCAAACAGTGAGATAGCATTTCCGTACTGATCTGCCAGGATTTGTACCTCAAGGTGTCGGGCATGTTGGGCCATTTGCATGATGAAAATTGGAGATCCAGGAACCTCAGTCTGAACCTGAAGAAGAAAACTATGGATATATTCCACCACAGGAATGTAAAAGTAACATTTTACTCATAGACTCAATCTCTGCTACAGTTTATGATATGCACACTAGCATGAATATTAATGCAAGCTGGTTATTTTTCGCTATTATACAACACTACTGCTACAAGGATTAGATCTGTTGGGTGGGTGTGAATATTCATTTTCTAAGTTCAGTCATTTAGGCCAGGCACCAAACGACTGCTACTTCCATAGAATAGAACCTCAAAAGATTTTGCACCTTATGGAGAGGAGGACAGAGCATCTGAAAAAGAAAATCACTATTGCGACAATTTGTACTGCAATGCAATTGGTTGTCATCTAACCACACTTGTGTGAGCAGCATTCGTGGGAGTTTTCCAATTTACGGTTTTTTTGGTATTTATGCTGGTATGATGGAAAATGATACCCTGCGGATGTTCCGATATGCAATGCTATAAATATACAGCATTAAAATACAGTGGTACACCAGTCATCCTGAAGGCTCCGTGGGGAAAAGTTGGCTGGACTGGTGGTAGACGAAATACATGTTTCCTTACCAACTGTAGGCTGGTAGGTGAAAAAAAAAGGTAGGGTTCTCATTTTTGATAGCTGCCCAATTACTCCTCCTGGAAAGGGACGAATCCAGCTGCAACAGCTGATTGACTTGCCAACACCCATAGTCTCGGTCGGTGGTTTCCAAACTGGAGTTCACGGACCCTTGGTGGTTAGCCAGTGGGTCTGCAAGATCACTGTGGTGCCAAGTCGCTGATTAACAATTTCATTCAAAGACAGGCCTTGGGAAAATTCTTCTGCACAGGCATGCAAATTTCCCACAAGCTGGGAGCACATATATATAAATATCTTTCTGGATGCCACAAGGCTGGCACTAGATCTAATGCAACGTCAAGCTGGTTGTGTGAACTTTGCCAACTTCTTTCTGTGCCCTCAGCATTTTGCCTGTGGGAGGACAGTTTGCCATGTTTGCAGAGGCTTCCCAGACATGTAGTAAATAATAAACAATAGAAACATTCATTTATATAGTATCTTTAACATAGAAAAACATCCAAAGAGCACTTGAGAGGCATAATCCTCCCCCAAAAATTGGATGAGCTGAAGACAGGGAAAAGGGAATATTAGGAGGATGACCAAAAGTTAAGTCTGAGATGGAATTTTAAAAGGGTTTCAAAAACAAGAGAGTGGTCAAAATTTCAGAGTGTGGGGCAAAGGCACCTGAAGATACTGCTGTCATAGGTAGGGTAAAGGGAGGTAGGATGCACAAGAGACCAGAGTAAGAAGAACAGGGAGGTCAGGGGAGGTGGGTGGTGGGGGGAGAGGGGTGAGGGAGTGGGGGTAGCAGAGGGCATGGAATAATTTAAATGCAAGGATGAAAATTTTACACTTGAGGTACTAAGGGACCAGGAGCCATTGTAGGTCATTAAGGACAAGGGTGATCGGTGGGCAGATGCGGCGGCACAGTTTTGGATGAGCTGAAGTTTATGAAGAAATGGAAAGAATTGGAGTCGTTGCATCTGGAGGTGATAAAGGCAATGACAGCTTCAACAGAAGATAAGCTGAGGTGGGATGGAGGAGGTTGACGTTACAGATATAGAAGTAGGTGGTCTTTGTGATGGAGAGGATGTTGTATCAGAAGCTCAGCTTAGGGTCAAAAAGGATACTGAGGTTGCAAAATGTCTGGTACACCCCAAGACGCTGGACTCATTAGCAAATGTACAGCTTGTAGCGAAGATCAAAGACAACAGCTTCGGTTTTTCAAAATGTTTAGATGGAAGAAATTACAGCTCATCTAAGACGGGACTTTGGACAAGCAGTCTGACAGCACAAAGGCAGTGGAGGGGTTGGAGCTGGGTATCATCAACACACATGTAGAAGTTGGCCCCTTATCTGTGGATGATGCAACTTTGAAAGCCAATGGTTCAGGCGTACACAAGAAGAATGGTTCATTTACAGGACAGTTTTAGGTATCCAAGGAACTACATCCCTGCCTGAGTCACTACCTTCAAAGAGGAGAACAAGGGAAGATAATTTGAAAATTAAAGAATGTGTTAGAAAGGTTCTTTTAGTTTTACCCTGTCAAAGCATTATGGATAGGATGGTAACATCATGTGTAGTGTTTGCTCTGTGGCTGTGGTAGTGAACCTTTAATAAAATTCAAAAATTAAAAAAAAATTAAAATTAGAAATCATTTAAAAGGTCTTTATGAAAAAGGTATTTAACAGGCCTATTTCCTGCTTTATCAAACAGCTGCAATGCAATGGTATAAAATCTTAATTGGATGACAAAACCATCTGTGATTTGGATTGCGGTGATGCCATGATAAAAGCCACATTCAGCTGTTCAAGTTCATCTTCCCCATTAAGATCAAAGAAACACCTCTGTCAGAGTATGAAGTCCCAGAATGATGTGCCTTTTAAATTCCCATTTCTGTTCATTTCAATTGTTGCAGGAAGCATGTTTTGCGGTTACATTTTCAAAACAGGAAAGCATGGTGTGGTGCAACTGTTGCATACAATTTACTTAGTGGCAATACATCCTACGATTAACTTACGTGTCTGAAGAGGTTAGGAAAATCATCTGAACTATCAACTTTACGAATCCCTTTTCCTCCACTACCTTCAGATGCTTTAATCATCACTGGATAACCAATCTTTTCTGCAGCCTAAATACAGATGAGAAAAAGATAGTCTTAACTCTGAGGAGGCTATCATTTTTCCAGTGCACAAAACTGCCTTTGTTCAGAAATAGTCCCAAAGCAAAGTGAGATCCACAGGCAGTCTATGGACCAACAATTTACCCAAGGATTTGGGTTGCTTCAAGCTGACACCAAAATACAAGCAAACAGAAATGTCTCACTCCGATCAAACATATTTGGGTACATTTTCTGATTATGGCACTATTGAGTCAGCACTGGAGTTAATGTTCACCAACTTCCCAACAGGCCTTTTCCAGGTTAGTCCTAACTTGAGCTCTTGGCCTAAAATGGGCCTGCCATTGGAAGTTTGCCATGAGAAGAAAGGGGGCAGAAAATACCATGGGTCACCAACCCTAAAAGAGCTGCTTAAATAAAGAGAGATGCACATACCTACACTAAAGGGGCCAAATAATTGGGGGCGGGAGTCATACAGGCAGATGGAAAACCATCCAGACCTCCACAGTGAGAGGCCCTTGAAATTTTAACTCACACGTCTCATCTGCATAAGCCTCATCAGTCACCCACCTGAAGTTGGCAGAAAACAGCAGCTGTCTGGCAGCAACAGAAACGGTCCCCTGAACTCAGGTAAGCAGTTGGGAAGTCCAGGGCAACGAATGTCTGAGGTTTCGACGTGGGGGAGCATTCCTGTTCCTCCTGGTCCACATGGAAACAACAAAAAAAACTTTCTCTTCTGGCTCCAGCTCCTCTTGCACCAGGTTGGTTAAAATGACAAACCAACTCTGATGACGTTATCTGCAATCTCCTACAAAGGACCTGTTGGACCAGGGGCATCATTTGCCAGTGGCTTTTTAAGTCACCAGCGTCCTTAACTTATTCACCATTGGTTCCTTTCAGTCTGCCACAGCCATCAGCTGCATCATCCAGTCTGCAGTAAACAGCTGCATTAAGTAGGTGTCAGACACATTGCGCTCGATTTTTCCGGCCTTTAGGGGACAGGCTGGGAGGCAGGAGGGGTTGGAATATCACGACAGAAGGAGTTGGGTGGGAAGTCCGACATCTTTACATCACAACCAAATATTCCAAAGGGCAGTCGGCATGAGGGGAGGACATGTGGCTCCAACACAGGAAGGCAATTGACCAGAAACTGAACTGAAGTAGTCATATAAATACCATGGCTACAAGAGCAGGTCAGAGACTAGGAATCCTGCGGCGAGAAACTCACCTCCTGACTCCCCAAAGCCTGTCCACCATCTACAAGGCACAAGTCAGGATTGTGATGGAATACTCTCCACTTGCCTGGATGGATGCAGCTCCAACAACACTCAAGAAGCTCGACACCATCCAGGACAAAGCAGCCCACTTGATTGTCACCCATCCACCACCTTCAACCTTCACCCCCTCCACCACCGGCACACAGTGTGTACCATCTCCAAGATGCACTGCAGCAACGCACCAAGACTCCTTAGACAGCACCTTCCAAACCCGCTACCTCTACCACCCAGAAAGACAAGGGCAGAAAATGCATGGGAACACCACCACCTGCAAGTTCCCCTCCAAGTCACACACCATCCTGACTTAGAACTATATCGCCGTTCCTTCACTGGCGCTGGGTCAAAATCCTGGAATTCCCTTCCTAACAGCACTGTGGGTGTACCTACCCCACATTGACAGCAGCGGTTGAAGAAGGCAGCTCACCACCACTTTCTCAAGGGCAATTAGGGATGGGCAATAAATGCTGGCCTAGTCAGCGATGCCCACATCCCATGAATGAATTAAAAAAGCCTATTAAACAGGCAACTAACTGCAATTTTACCAAGATTTTCAGATTTTCAAAAAGTGCATGGAACCACGGGCTTCAGAGCCTTGCCAAGTATAAACGAGGCGGTGAGCTAGAGGGAGGTCAGTGCAGGATCTAGATAGGAATCATCGTGAAAGCCAACATGGCTCGACAGGCAGGGTGGTGCAGTGCGGGCATTGGCAGTGTCAGTCGGGAGCAGGGAAAAAGCTGCCAGCAATGTGGGGGCATAATGACAGAGTGCCATATTGGAACTGGCACATGTGGCATGTGGATAACGCCGGGTTGGGGGGGTGGGGTTAAGTGGCCCTCGAAACGGAGTGCAGCTACCTGCCTTAGGTCTCATTCACTCAGGCTGCAGGAACCCAGTGAGATGCAGCATCAGAGAGGGAGAGAGCTGCAACCACAGGCAGCGGAACAGGAGCAGCCTCAGGGCCAACAAGAGCACCAGCCTCGGGGTGAGGACATAGGAGGAGGGCACAAGGTGCATGAAACAGCTTCCTTAGGTTACCCTCCAGAGAGAGGGTCTACTGTCTGAGGCTCAGCTACCTTCAAATGTTGCAGCAGCAGTGTTGCCGAGGACTGCACCTCTCCAGGGAGGCCATCACAGAGCTGTGTGCCAGAACAGAGGACGAGTTGATCCCCATGGGAAGTGTTGGCCACCCAATTGCAGTGGTGCT
Organism: Heterodontus francisci; assembly: GCF_036365525.1. Lineage (NCBI taxonomy): Eukaryota > Metazoa > Chordata > Chondrichthyes > Heterodontiformes > Heterodontidae > Heterodontus > Heterodontus francisci. Next base: position 16,041,202 of record NC_090393.1, read on the forward strand.
GTAGGTCATTTGGTGCTGAATTTCTATGCCTCTGGATCATTCCTGGGATCCACTGGAGATATGTGTAGGATCTCCCAGTCTGCAACTCATCGCTGCATCAAGATGGTCACCAATATCATAGAAACATAGAAAATAGGAGCAGGAGTAGACCATTTGGTCCTTCGAGCCTGCACCACCATTCAATACGATCATGGCTGATCATCCAAACTCAGTACCCTGTTCCCGCTTTCTCCCCGTATCCCTTGATCCCTTTAGCCCTAAGAACTATATCTAACTCTTCCTTGAATATATTTAATGATTTGGCCTCAACTGCTTTCTGTAGTAGAGAATTCCACAGGTTCACCACTCGCTGGGTGAAGAAATCTCTCCTCATCTCAGTCCTGAATGGCTTACCCCTTATCCTTAGACTGTGACCCCTGGTCCTGGACTCCCCCCTCCATCGGGAACATCCTTCCTGCATCTAGTCTGTCCAGTCCTGTTAGAATTTTGTAGGTTTCTACGAGATCCCCTCTCATTCCTCTAAACTCGAGCGAATACAAGCCTAATCGACCCAATCTCTCTTCATACGTCAGTCCTGCCATCCCAGGAATCAGTCTGGTGAACCTTCGCTGCACTCCCTCCATAGCAATAACATTCTTCCTCAGATAAGGAGACCAAAACTGCACACAATATTCCAGCTGTGGTCTCACCAAGGCCTTGTATAATTGCAGCAAGACATCCTTGCTCCTGTACTCGAATCCTCTTGCTATGAAGGCCAACATACCATTTGCCTTCTTAACTGCCTGCTGCACCTGCATGCTTACTTTCAGTGACTGGTGCACAAGGACACCCAGGTCTCGCTGCACCCCCCCTTTCCCAATCTATCGCCATTCAGCTAACAATCTGCCTTTCTGTTTTTTCCATCAAAGTGGATAACCTAACATTTATCCACATTATACTACATCTGCCATGTATTTGCCCACTCACTCAACCTGTCCAAATTACACTGGAGCTTCTCTGCATCCTCCTCACACCTCACACTCCCACCCAGCTTTGTGTCGTCTACAAACTTGGACATATTACATTTAATTCCGTCATCTATGTCATTAATATATATTGTGAATAGCTGGGGTCCTAGCACTGATCCCTGCGGTACCCCACTAGTCACTGCCTGCCACTCGGAAAAAGACCAGTTTATTCCTGCTCTTTGTTTCCCGTCCACCAACCAGTTCTCTATCCATGGCAGTACCTTACCCAGAATCCCATGTGCTTTAATTTTGCACACTAATCTCTTATGTGGGACCTTATCAAAAGCCTTTTGAAAGTCCAAATACACCACATCCACTGGTTCTCCCTTATCTATTCTACTAGTTACATCCTCAAAACAATTCCAGTAGATTTGTCAAGCATGATTTCCCTTTTGCAAATCCATGTTGACTTTGTCCGATCCTGTCATTGTTTTCCAAATGTTCTGTGATTACATCTTTTATAATGGACTCTAGCATTTTCCCCACTACTGATGTCAGGCTAACCGGTCTATAATTCCCTGCTTTCTCTCTACCTCCTTTTTTAAATAGTGGGGTTACATTAGCTACCCTCCAATCCGTTTGAACTGTTCCAAAGTCTAAAGAATTTTGAAAAATGACCAGCAATGCATCTGCTATTTCAAGGGCCACGTCCTTAAGCACTCTGGGATGTAGATTATCAGGCCCTGGGGATTTATCAGCCTTCAAGTCCATCAATTTCCCTAACACCATTTCCTTACTAATACTGATTTCATACAGTTCCTCCCTCTCACTGAACCCTATGTTCCCCAACATTTCTGGGAGGTAATTAGTGTCCTCCTTTGTGAAGACAGAACCAAAGTATGTATTTAATTGGTCTGTCATTTCTTTGTTCCCCATTATAAATTCCCCCATTTCTGACTGTAAGCGACCCACATTTATCTTCACTAATCTTTTTCTCTTCATATATCTATAGAAGCTTTTAGTCAGTTTTTGTGTTCTCTGCACGCTTACTCATATACTCCATTTTCTCCTTCTTAATCAATCCCTTTGTCATCTTCAAGAGGGCCAGCCAATACATGCACTTTCAAACTGATCCCAAAGGTCAAGGTGAGAGGGTCATAGGGTTGGGGCCATCACTGGGATCCCCCAGGGGCAGGGTGTGATCAACAGCATGCATGTGGCCATCAAGGTTCCCACAGACCAGGCAGCAGGCTTCATCAACAGGAAGGACTTCCAATCACTCAATGTCCAACTGGTCTGCGACCATCGCAAACGGATCCTTCAGGTGTGTGAACGGTTCCCAGGAAGCAGCCACGACGCCTACATACTAAAGCAGTCCCAAGTTCCAGAGCCGTCGCAGCTCTCCATGCGCCTTCAAGGACATATACTCGGTGAAAAGGTTTATCCACTGAAGACGTGGATACTGACACCTGTGAGGAACCCAAGCATTGATGCAGAGGAGAGGTATAAATCCTGCCAAAGGGCAAGTTCAGCAACCATTGAACAAGCTGTAGGCCGTCTGAAGTTGTGATTCAGGTTCAACCCAGTGGTGCCCTTCAGTATGTCCCAGCTGGATTCTCGGGTACTGTGGTGATGTGCTGTGCTCTGCACAACCTGGTACTACAAAGAGGAGAGGCATCGAACAATGAGAATATGGTGAAGCGCAATGCCTCCTCTGACAATGAGGACGTGGAGGAAGATGTTTACCAAGCACTGCATGAAGAACTACCCCAGGGACCATACAGCAAGGCACAATGAGATACGCACAAGGGAGGCTCGGGAAGCGCCAATACAGGCACGTTTCACATGACCCTTAATAACAGATCCATTCAATCCATTAAAGCGTCAATTTTCTGCAGCCCTGTTGCCACTTCCTTCATTGACCTGTACCCAGTAAGACATTAGACTGTGGAATGGAGAAGACGACGACTTCACGCAGTGCGGTCCCTCAAATCACACCCTTTGATGGAGCCAGGGTACTCCTGAAGTCCCAGCAGTTGGCAGGAAATGGAAGGATAACTGTTGCCTTGCCACATCATAGTTTTATTGGACAGCAAAATAAAATGCATGGCATCATGTTTTAACAAACAATTAACCCAGGAACCTTGAATGCAGCTTTGTGCTCTTCTTAAATCTCTTACTGTACTTCTACATTGTGCACCCCCTGCGTTGTCAGCTGAAGTGGAGGCAGTCTGCTGACCTTGGTTTGGATGACCTTGACTTAAACTTGATGCAGAGCTCGATATATACATAGGGAAAGCAGCTACCACCTTTGGCTGACTCACGAAATGCGCATGGGATAACACAAAGCTGACCCTTAGGACCAAGCTGATGGTTAATGAGGACTCTGTTTTCAGCACCTTGTTGTATGGCTGTGAAACATGGGCGACTTACAGCAACCAGGAAAAGAAGCTCAATAGTTTCCATCTTTGCTGTCTGCGGCGCTTTATGGGTATATCTGGGCAGGACAAAATCACAAATATGGCAGTCCCCTCACAGGGTAGAGCTCCCAAGTGTGTTGGCACTAATCAAACAGAGGCGATTTTGATGGATCAGACACATCTGTAGAATGACCTTGGCGGTTGTCCTCTGGCTGCCTGAAGCCTGGAGGGCCTCGTCCTATTGAGGGCCTCCTACCCTCCTCTGTCATCACGGCTAGGTGAGACATTGGTGTCACTGACAGAGGGGCTGAGGAGCCAGGAGCTCCCTGAGAGGAGGCCCAGATGCAGCAGGCAGGCGCATCTCCTCCCTTTCAAGGCACACTTGATGGGTCTGAGGACCTGGCAGTGAGTGCAGGCACCTCACCCTCTTCTCGCCCAGCCGCTGCTGCACAAAGCTCATGGGCGGGACAATGGCATACAGGTCTGCACGCATCTCCGGCATCCACTCAGTGGTCTGCTGGATATGGCTCTCCATTAGGATTGCTAATCTCTTGATGGAGGAAGCCAAGCATACACATAACAGGGACATGGTGGCATTCATGGCCTGGATGGACTCCTCCAATGCCCGCGCATAGTCTCTGGAAACTCTGCCAGACGTTCCCGCACTTCACGCTGTAGCTCCAGCATCTGCCACTTTGTTGATGGCTGCAGAGGCACGGCATCAGCCTGGTCACCCAAAGTCCTCAGAGTGTCAGCGGCCTCTCGTGTCACAGCTTCCGTCAATTGCTCGGGTGCATCTGTGCTGCAGGTGATCCTAAATCTACTTGCGAACAGATACCAGCAAGCATGAGAAAATCTGCGTTGGTGGAGGGTGTGGGGGAAATTATGTGACCGTGCACTGTCTGAGGTCTCCTCCTCCTCCTCAGAGGTGGCTGACTGTCCCCCAGTCACTGGGGCTGTCCAGTATTGTCCCTGACCTGCGTGAGAGAGATTAATTAGAGGGTACTGCACATTTCATCACATACTTTAAATTACTCCTAGGTTGGAGCTCCATGTGACCAGTAGTGGTCTCATGAGCACTCAGCCACGTTTTTGCCACAGGCTCTCTTATGCCCATCCATTGGACCACTCACTCTCTCATGTCTCCACTCCTGTCTCACCATCTGCAATGGAAAAGCCCTCCATGGCCTCAGAGTTCGAGAGCTTCCTCCTCTGCTCAGGCCAGGATGGCGAGGAAAGGGAACCCACTGCCAGTCTTGGCCCTTTCTTTGGCATTATGCGCAGTCTTCTCGTGCAAGCACAAAAATTACCATTGCCAGCTACCCAACAAAGACACACGTGCAACACCTATGCTGGTGGCAGCCTGACTGTCCATGATGGAGCCACAGGAATGCCTCCTGTATGCGGCCACTCAGAAGAGGCAGTGTTGGAGGCAACTCTTACAGACTGGGACCATTCACTGAGATGCTGCCATGCCTAAGGCAGGCAATGCTGCTGCCTGGCCCCATTGCCACTGACTGGGTTGGCATTCCCTTTCTACCAAACTCACCTCAGAGGTAGCCACATGTAAGTCCCGAAGGAGAGCAATGTGTGGTGCACTCACCTTGGCGGATTCCATGAGGTCATTAACCCACTTGCAGCACTGCAGCCATGTTCGAGGGACAACCCTATGGCTACTGACCTGCTCTGCAATTTCCATCCAAACTTGCTTGGTCAGGCGGGCTGGTCTCTTCCTCCCATCCTGAGGCAAGAGGACTTCCCGCCTTGCCCAAGCAGCCTGGAGAAGAACCTGCAGGGAAGCATCACTGAACCATGGGGCAACTCAGGATATTCCTCTGCCACTCCTTCACAAACCTTCTTCCTCACACCTTTAAAAGGTGCAGTATTATTGGGAGGATCGATGTCAGGGAGTGCTGGCAGCTCTTTAAATATGGTGCCAGCACTGCCAATGCGATCTCACGATGCCTACTTCACCTGCCAGCAGTTAATTGGCCAGTCGCCACAGAATTCCTTTCTCCTTGATGCCCCCGCACAAGCGGCAGCAGCTCCTGCTTCCGGTTCCGACTGCAGGACCTTGGGCCATGCTGCAAAATTCAGCTCCTTTTCCACCAGCGCTGATTAGTACATCAACTTCCCCGTTGACCTCAACAGACAACACAAGGGGACCAGCTCATTGCTCAGTGATCTCAATGACCTGCTCATTCTCTTGCTCTGAAAAAATTCAGAGTCCTTTGACTTTACAATCCTTCACTCTGCAGTAAAGAACATCCAGATCATTTCCATATCATGACATCCTGATAATGGAGACACAGAAGCTATTAAAAAAAAACACTGCAGGCCAAAGCTCCATACATGATAAAGATGATGAATTTAACGGCAAACATAATAATTGCCTTCCAATAATTTCTCACACACGGTCAACCTATCCTGCTTTTATTTGAAGAAAATTTACCAATAGTCATTTGCTGGTACAGAACTTGAGTGTTGCTGAAAATAGAGACATGTAGTTGAAGCTTTTTGTCTTGCATTCATCAGGACAATCCACAAGAATACCTATGTAAGGGAAAGCAACAACTTTATACTGTATGAGAAGAGACTGCTTTGTTCAGTCCTCAGGGCAATGCCTTGACCAATTAGAGTCATGCTGCCTGGTTTAAATTTCAAACAAAGCTTGGCAGTTAACTGCCAGTCACCATTAACTGGTCATTCTCCAATACAACGCCTCTACCAATCAGAGTTCACTTGCCAACCAATCAGCACTCTCCTCTCAGACAGTATAAAGTTGTTGCTTTCCCTTACATTGGTATTCCTGTAGATTGTCCTGCTGAATGCAAGATTAAAAGCTTCGACAACATGTCTCTATTTTCAGCAGAGCTGGTGGATGACTGCTGTTCCCCTGCAGGGACCCTCGAGATGATTGTGGCAAGTGACTTTTGGCATGAGCCCGTGGCTGCCCAGCTGTAGGCAACTGCACCTCTGCCAGAACAGCCTGACACAGTTAATGCTGGCACCGTGATAGATACTGATTGAGAGGGTGTGGAAAGAGCATCCAGATTGAGACTAACATGTATTGCTCCTTTTGTGCCAATGCCATTCATGTGAGGCTGGGCTCATCACCTTCACTGATCTGCAGGAGAGCAAACTGCAAAAGATCAGTGACTCCATCAAAGCCTGTCGATTTGGTCCACCAATCTAACCATGGCAAACAACTGCTTCTCCAAGGAGGAAAAGTTTGGAATGAGGACCAACACTGCAGTGCACCCTTATATTGGAGGTTGAAGGATTTAATGGAGGGACAGAATTGTTGAGAATGATGGGGAAAGGGAGTGAAAAGAATATTTTGAGATGCTGCTAAGAGAGGTGGAAAGGCAAAGAGCTGTTGTCACCCTGCTGCACTTTTGAGGTAATTGAATCTTTTCCTACATTGAACTCATGTTCTGGGGGTAATGCTCCAGGCACTGACACGATCAGTCACCTCTGTCCAGGCCTGTTTGACAATGGCCTTGGGGATGCTCCTGAGGCTGCAGGGGAAGTGTATCTCTCTCCTTTCGCTCACTTTGTTTACTAGGACCTCCAGCAAAGCATCAGAAAAATGAGAGGAAAATTTCTGTTCATTTCAGTGTTCAAGATGAAAGCAATGAAAAGTCCAAGCAGGAGATGTAACTTCTGTTTAAAAGATGCATTCTCCTTTAGATAGGCCTCAGGAGTCATGCCAGAAATTGCCTGTGACAGGTTGGCAGGCTGTCTGATTCCAGATGCTGTTAGGAGGGCAGCCCATCACTCAAATGGTAACGGAAACCAGGCATTAAAATTGCCCAGGGCTTTCCCTGATGACTCCATGGGGGTTTCTTCCCACTTCCCACCCCCGCACCCCACCCAGCCCCATCCAATGCATTCTACCAAGAGTTAAAATCGAGGCTCCAGAGTGCACACTATGGGATGAAATTAGTAAATAGTTAGCAAGACTTGGGTTAATCAGGGACAGGAAAGTATAGATTTATAAAGGGCAGATTGTGCTCCATTAATTTAATTTTTCAGGATATTCCAGTGTACAGATAAAGGGAATATGGTGGATGACTTTTTTTTCCAAATAAGCATTGAAAAAGGTATCACACAAGAGATTTATTCTGAAAATTAAAGGGCACCTAGCTGCATTGGGGTTCGCAACGCTGCAGGAATGCCCTGGAGTCTCTATTTTGAAGATTAATCTTCTGGACACTGCTGTGAGCAATCCAGGAGAACATTGTTGGTGTATGAAAAAGTTGTGTCTTTTTTTTAATTAGTTATAAAGAATTGGAGATGGGGAAAAAATTATGTTTTGACTGAGTGGGGCTGTTGGAAGCAGGAAGTCATGTGATGAAATCTCCAAGAATATGTCCAAGCACAGTTTTTTTTTTAGATTAGAGATACAGCACTGAAACAGGCCCTTTGGCCCACCGAGTCTGTGCCGAACATCAACCACCCATTTATACTAATCCTATATTCCTACCACATCCCCACCTGTCCCTATATTTCCCTACCACCTACTTATACTAGTGACAATTTATAATGGCCAATTTACCTGTCAACCTGCAAGTCTTTTGGCTTGTGGGAGGAAACCGGAGCACCCGGAGAAAACCCACGCAGACACAGGGAGAACTTGCAAACTCCACACAGGCAGTACCCGGAATCGAACCCGGGTCCCTGGAGCTGTGAGGCTGCGGTGCTAACCACTGCGCCACTGTGCCGCCATAATCTGCATAGATGGGTAGGTGTCAAAAGGAAAGTCTAGGGGTGAAGTGGGCACGTTGGTTGGGGGGGAGGGGAAGGGGTTCCCGGCTTTTTCCGCAAATTTCATCCATTACTTTGTTTTAATGGCCCAAGAGAGCACTTGCCAACTGACAGCTGGCATAAGTTCTGTTCAGAACCTAATAAAGGCCCCAATTGTTAGCAAGGTAGGGTATGCTTTACAATTATGCCCCTTAGCTCCCTTAAGTGCTGTAGAATAAATTGCTTAGTTTAACTTCAGCTTTACCTGAGCCTCTGTTTCACCATCAGAATGCCACGCAGTCACACTAACTTCCCCCCACAGCTTTCAGGGCAACCATCTCTGAAGCACCAGGTGCAGCCCATCTGCTCTGGGTATTTAAACAACGTTTGTTGCCATGATTTCAGACAGGTTTCATATCAATGGATGTAAGGAGAGTTGGGTTTTGGTGCCATTACATTTAAATGAAGACATGACTCCTTTTTTTTAAGCTGCTCTTAAAGTTATTCTCATCACTAAAGCAACAATGATTTTTCAATATATATCTGAGACAGGTTACCGGGTCCCCAAGCACTTACTCCACTCCTCTGCTACTGTCCGTCTTCTTTTTCTTTTGGGCCTCCTTATCTCGAGAGACAATGGATACGCGCCTGGAGGTGGTCAGTGGTTTGTGAAGCAGCGCCTGGAGTGGCTATAAAGGCCAATTCTGGAGTAACAGGCTCTTCCACAGGTGCTGCAGAGAAATTTGTTTGTTGGGGCTGTTGCACAGTTGGCTCTCCCCTTGCGCCTACTGTCCGTAAGTCACCAGAAAGTCTCCATATGTAGTATGCTTTTAGTTGCGTGAATGTGCAAGAAACAGACGTTTTGTACGTTTTATTTCATGTGCAATGATTTACTCTGAACTCAATTTAAAATAAACATTGTTCTTGCTCTCGTCCCCACAAACATATTTCAAGATTAAAAGTAGAGAAAAATCTTATCTGTAAAAATTGAAAAAGGACATACAATATCCACTAATATGCAAAGCCTAAAGCAGGTTGGCAGAATAGGAGCTTTATTCTGCATCTAATGTGTTCCACCCTTGAGCTTGGACAAGAGCACTTGATGTTGCACCTAGGTAACAAATAGTAGAAAACAAAAATACAAATAGTTTAGATCCTGCTGCACTGCCCTCCATCAAACAGGGTAGTTCTTTGAACCCGATACTCTAATGGAAATTTAGCATTGCACCACATGAAATACCAGCTAATACATCACTATTCAAAGATTATCACTGACTCCCATGCCAGACACCATTGTCCCCAAAAGAGTGGGTAGACTTGATTCCAAAACCACTTTCACCAGTTGCTCACAGGTGCTACTCTTCAATTCCTTCCTTCCCCCGTCCTTTACAGCAAAGTACTTTCCCAGAACTCAAGCCATTGGAGATTAGGAATTCACATGAAGAAACACAAGCAATGACTTATATTTCATAACCAACCTAGCAACAAATCTTATCTTTGTTTTGTCACAGGTACACTAGTTCTTACCTCCAAACCTTCAGTGGCATCTCGTACACAGCCGCTCAAGTACACTTCCTGAGGGACACTGACAATCCTCTTCAGTTTCTGATCTTCCTCTGTCCATTCAAGAATTAGACCTAAGTTATGGCAGGAAACAACATATTTAACCTCTATGCAAGTAAGCAATAGAGAGATCCTGTTGGTCAAGTCTGGAGCTGTTGGCCCACTTAAAATCCAGAGAAAAACTAACTATAAAAATAGGAGCTTCATCCTCCCATCAAGGTAGGTCACTTAACAAACTTGCAATAACTTAATTGTAATTGTTTTTCTCAACGTTTCCCCCTCCTCGATGGTTCCATGGGCACCAGCAAACCTCCTGGCCTGGAAATTTGTCCAGAAAGAGCCAACTTTTCGGGCGCTGAACAGCCGCCTTAGTTTCCGATAAGAGGGTGGGCAAGAACCGCACGCTGATCATGTAATGGCAGTGCACCACGCACCATATGGGTAAAGGCCAGAAAATTGGCTTGCAGTGCCCATGCCTGAAACAGGCAATAGGCCTCTTGCACATGAAAATAACAGGCCTAACATAAGATAAGAAATAGGTGCAGGAGTAGACCCTATGGCCCCTCGAGCTAGCTCTACTATTTGATACGATCGTGGCTGATCTTCTGCCTCAACTCCACTTTCCTGCCCGTTCACTTAATTCCCTGAGAGATCGAAAAATCTGTCTATCTCAGTCTTAAATATACTCAATGATGAAGCATCTACAAACCTCCGATTGAAGAAATTTCTTCTTATCTAGTCCTAAATGATCAACCCCTTATCCTGAGATTGTGCCCCCCGTGTCCTAGACTCCCAAGCCAGGGGAAACAATGCCTGTTTGAAGCCTCCTATGCAAGATTAGCGTGCCCTGAAGCAGGCGTCACTAGCTGCACTTGGGAAAATTGGGTCTGTATGTAGCCTAGGCTCAGTCCCTGGAGCAGGAATTGTTCCCTTGAATCACCCTTGCCCCACTGAATACCAAAAATGGGTGTGCTCAAACCTCTAGGCCCTAAAGACCATTGAACTTAGACAATGAAATAAGGCAAGTTATTATTATTGTGAGCAGGACAAATGAAGCTCAACTCTGTCTTCATCAAGCATTGAGAATGTGTGCTATCCAGTGGAATTCACGGAATAGCGGTCATAAATGGGAAAGCCTGGCTAATGTCTTCCCTTCCCCAAGCAGGCTGTTGAGTCAATTACAATGCTATAATTTTTTCCCAAAACAAGATTAGTTAACTCAACAGACTTGGGAGTCTTATGGTATATATATTTTTTTTAAATTCATTCAAGGGGATGTGGGTTTCGCAGGCTAGGCCAACATTTATTGGCCATCCCTAATTGCCCTTGAGAAGGTGGTGGTAAGCTGTCTTCTTGAACCACTGCAGTCCATGTGGGATAGGTACACCAACGGTACAGTTCACTGATGTGATACATTGGCCATTGATGGAACCAAGTTACAACTCCTGACCTTTCATAATAGTGGTCACCATGCAGCAAGCACACTGACCAAAAGAAACAGATGATTAAACTCTACCTTCAATGTACAAATTATATAAAAAAGATAATTAGTTGCTCTGGAGAGTAATTTTCCTAGTGACGCATGCATACATATTGCGGCATAGTAGGTTCTCAAGAGTCAGAGAAGTGAATTAATGAATAGGGAATTTTAAAAAGATAATTCACTTCTCATGCTTGCCTGCTCTCAACTCCCTGCTTTCTGGAGAAGGCGTCACTAGCTTTCTATTCACTTATGATGCCTGAACTAGCACAAGTATTACCTTAGTCCTGAAACTTACATCGTCCTACGTATATGCGTCAAGCGGAAATAGGTTCAACCTTGGCTGTGTGCACCCTGCTGACACTCCCTGCCTAAGCTCATTAACACTTGGGCAAGGTATTGGAGGGAAGATGGTGCCATGGAAACATACTGAATCACCACTTTCGGGAGAGGACAGGGCAAAAGCCACAAACAAAAATATGTTGTGGCACAGTGAGTCAGAAAACTACTGCCACAAAGTGTCAGGGTTCAGCTCAAATCTCTGATCTTTTTACTGAACCACCAGTTTCAGTTGGTTTGCTTTCAGATGGCACAGAGCAAACATTGGTACTTCCCTACTTGAAGGCATATAAGAAACAAAATCAGAGAGGAAGAATCATATCAGGCACATCAACTGAGGGGGGACAATTTATGTTTCTCTTTTTTATTTGATTGACCCACTCCAATTCTTTTTCCCCTTTTTCCTCTCCTAGCAGGAACAATTCATCTGAAGTATGGAAGCTGGCCTTCCACCAGTACTCAAACAGCTACGCACTCAGTTGGCAGCCCATTTTCCTGAGGGTCAGCAGCTCTGAATGTCCTCTCAAGCTGAAATTTAGGTCCCACTAAAAAGACTTCACTAGAAACTTGGATTCGTAGATCTGTAATGGATTTGAGTATAAAGTAATACTGCCCAACCTAACTTTCTCCTTTAATAACATTTTTTTTTTTTAAATGGCCATGACTGTCACTGATTCAACCTATTCAGATAACTTCGTTAAATTATCCTGGTAATTTTGATTCTCTCTACAATAACATTAAAATATTTATTAATGTGAAGAACTGTTAGAAATCTTCCTTTCATTTACTCCTGCTTCAACTGGTGTACAGAGGTCACCCATGACATCATTTACTGCACTCAGTCCCCTTACCATTTCCACTCCAAGGCAATGTTGGGATCCCTGCAGTCTGTGCTACAATGGAGGAGGCTACTTTATCTCCTAACGCCCACATAGCCTGGCTTGAAGGACCTACAAGAAGAAAAATACACAAAAAAAAGGTCAAACTGAAAAACAGAATGGAGTGCCTATTGAATAAACTGACTTTATGTTCAGTTTATACTTAAACTTATCTGTTAAAGTTTATGCAATATGAAAAGACTAAATGGTCTATCAACTCCAATCCTTCCAACATCTGAGCACATGACTGATTTACTTGAATACATTTAATCTTCAGCAGGTAGTGATCACAGGTCAGATTTTGAAGATAAATAAAAACACAAATTTCTCTCAGCTTTGAGCCCTTTCATAGAAAAAGATAGTTGAGAAAAGCTGGTCATCTAGCCTCACCTAGAATCATAATGGGACCAGAAATTCCTGAATACTTGCACAATTGGAATTCTGCATCTGTGGCTTTGGATTTGTTTTACAGCCTTTAGGCAGGTTGGTGGGGGGGCAGTGCAAGTGTGGGTTGGTATTAACCTGCAGCCATTTTGTGGAGCCAGATAAAGTACTCCTGTTCCTCCTGCTGCACATTAAGTTAAGTTAAAAAGAGAGAGAAAAATACTTACCTTTATGTTGACGGCCTTCAGCAGTCCCTTTAAAAAACACTGGTTAGGCTGCAGAGGGAACCGGAGAAACTGAATGGTGCATGCTCAGTTTCTGACCAGTTTTGGAAAGGGGCCTAAAATAAGCATTAGGCCCCTCATTAGGATTTGGAAGGGGCCTAACACCTGTTTAAGGTGGATGCTAGAAATTTGCAAATAGCAGGGCGGTAATGTTACTGGACTAGTAATTCAAATCCCACCACGGCAGCTGGGGGAATTTAAATTCAATTAATTAATAAATCTGGAATAAAAAGCTAGTCTCAACAATGATTATGAAACTACTGGCTCTGTAAATCTGTTCGAAAATCTATCCAATTTAGCACGGTGGTAGTGCCGTACAACACAATGGAGGGTATCCTCAATGTGAAGGCGGGACTTCGTCTCCACAAGGACTGTGCGGTGGTCACTCCTACCAAAACGGTCATGGACAGATGCATCCGCGGCAGGCAGTTTGGTGAGGACGAGGTCAAATATGTTTTTCCCTCTTATTGGTTCCCTCACCACCTGCCGCACACCCAGTCTAGCAGATATGTCCTTTAGGACGCGGCCAGCTCGGTCAGTAGTGGTGCTACCGAGCCACTCTTGGTGATGGACATTGAAGTCCCTCACCCAGAGTATATTCTGCGCTCTTGCCACCGTCAGTGCTTCCTCCAAGTGGTGATCAACATGGAGGAGAACTGATTCGTCAGCTGAGGGAGGGCAGTAGGTGGTATTCAGCAGGAGGTTTCCTTGCCCATGCTTGACCTGATGCCATGAGACGTCATGGGGTCCAAAGTCAATGCTGAGGACTCCCAGTGCAACTCCCTCCCAACTGTATACTACTGTGCCGCCATCTCTGCTGGGTCTGTCCTGCCAGTGGGATAGGACATACCCGGGGATGGTGATGGCAGTGTCTGGGACATTGTCTGTAAGGTATGATTCTGTGAGTATGACAATGTCAGGCTGTTGCTTGACTTGTCTGTGGGACAGCTCCCCCAACTTTGGCACAAGCCCCAGATGTTAGTAAGGACGTTGTTGCAGGCTCGACAGGGCTGGGTTTGTCATTGTCGTTTCCGGTGCCTAGGTCGATGCTGGGTAATTTGTCCGGTTTCATTCTGTTTTATTGACTTCATAGCAATTAGATACAACTGAGCGCCTTGCTAGGCCATTTCAGAGGGCATTTAAGAGTCAACCACATTGCCCACATTGCTGTGGGTCTGGAGTCACATGTAGGCCTGACCAGGTAAGGACAGCAGATTTCCTTCCCTAAAGGACATGAGTGAACCAGATGGGGTTTTTACAACAACCGACAATGGTTTCATGGCCATCATTAGACTAGCTTTTAATTCCCGATTTATTAATTGAATTCAAATTCCACCTTCTGCTGTTGTGGGATTCGAACCCTTGTCCCTAGAGAAATACACTGGGTCTCTGGGTTACTAGTCCAGTGACAATACCGCTACGCCACCACCTCCCCTGGGTGTAAATCACAGTTTTCACCATTTCAGGAAATGCACGGTCAACAGATTACGAAGGGAACTTTGGATTCTTGGAGGGTTGACACCAGCATGGGATCAGATGATTTTTCTCAATTCAGTGGTTCCTTATCAAAAATAATCTTACCTAGAAATGCAATATTGTATTTCTGAAGGAGCTCTGGAAGTTTGGGGTTCTCAGAGGCATGTCCCCAGCCAGCCCACACTGCCTAGTAGAACACAAGAACACTGATTTCATACATATGTTGAGATATAGCACTTAAATGATGATTTTTTTTGAGGTAATACATTTAAAGAAACTATATGTTAGGATATCGCAAATGTAAGTGGGAATTTCCAATAAAACCCCAATTATGCTCTTGAGGATTCAGGCTTCACATTAGTGACTGCAACACTTGCACCAGAAATTTCCTTCTTTTGCTCTGTCCCTGATCCCCATTTTTTTACTTCGTTTAGTTGGTCTCCACCTCTGGTCTTAGCTGCTTTGAGAACAGCATAGTTCATCATAATTTCTAAAATGCAATCTTCTCACCCATCAAATTATGCCATACTTCTATGTCTAACTAAAGTTTAATTTCTGATAAGTTATTTTTGAGCTATTTTGCAATTTTCTTTGTAATGGCTTTTATTGTGAACATGATTATTCCTTTTAAGATAGCAAAGCACTAGAAGGTGTCAGTGAAATCCAAGCCATATCTGGCAATCCATCTATCTTTATTGGTCTAGTTTCAGCAAAAGCTAGACAAGCTTTAAGGACAAGATAGGTAGCAGATCCCAATGGCAACACATTCTTTTGCCCAATAGATGATAGCTATGGTGAAGTCAACTGAACCTGCACTCTCAAGCTGAATAATGTGTCAGGAAAAGCTGAACACACAAAAAAAAAGGAGGAAAGGGAGATCCAGTTGCATATTGTGATTGGAGGTGTGGTCAATTGTGCAAATATTATTTAAGTTCATAAGTTTTCTTTGTTTTTGCTTATGTTCTTTATTAGTTGTGTCCCTCAAAAAAAGGGGGCACTTTTGTTTGGTAATGGGCGGCACAGTGGCGCAGTGGTTACCACCACAGCCTCACAGCTCCAGCGACCCAGGTTCAATTCTGGGTACTGCCTGTGTGGAGTTTGCAAGTTCTCCCTGTGTCTGCGTGGGTTTCCTCCGGGTGCTCCGGTTTCCTCCCACATGCCAAAGACTTGCAGGTTGATAGGCTAATTGGCCTTTATAAATTGCCCCTAGTATAGGTAGGTGGTAGGGAAATATAGGGACAGGTGGGGATGTGGTAGGAATATGGGATTAGTGTAGGATTGGTATAAATGGGTGGTTGATGGTCGGCACAGACTCGGTGGGCCGAAGGGCCTGTTTCAGTGCTGTATCTCTAAACTAAACTAACGCATTGCAACATGAAGTGGTAAGAAGGAAGGCTTACTTTTGTATGGTTTACATGTGTGTGAGCTGAGTTGGGAACTTTTATTATCCATAGATTTGGCTGGGAAAGAGGGATTATGAGCACATGAAAGGATAGATAAAACTCTAACAAAAATAAAAATATCAAAAAATCATTAATATCTCAAAAATTCCAAGTCTGATTTCATGGTAATTTCCCACTCCATTCTAAATCTTTGCAACAGTAAAATGAATTATACTGCAATTTACCTGCACTGGGATTCTCTTTGCAATGTCAACAATCAGCTCTACATTAGCGTAATTATTGTTGTTGGGTCCTCCGGATACTGGTACGTAGTGATCTGCCATTTTGATGTACTCTATAAGGAACAGCATTCAACAGAAATGAGGTTGTGTCAATTGTAGAACTTGTCTTAATATTGTAAATTTTGCAATAACAGGTTTAATTTAACAAGAGCAAAATACAATTTTTGTGGACACAATTCCTAGAGTATACCAGCATTGGCCTTCAGATCTTCAGGAGTAACCATGACTACAAACCGAACAGCCCTTTCATTCCGAAACATTTCGTAGGACCATCTGCGGATGGACCGCATACATTTAACAGCTGCAATGCCATTGTTGGCAATAAGAACCTGGTAAAGAATAATGGCACAAGTCAATGGGGCAAGAATTGTGTATACTCTTAACCCTTCAAAATGTGTAATGCATCAAGAGAATTATTAAGCTTAGAACTCCAGTTGTATTCATTTTTTCTGGACACAAGGAAACTCATTTTTATTTTCTCCTGTGACTTGGCAGGTGTATGGTGCAACACTGAACCATATGGACCAGGAAGGGCCAAAGTTGAAACTCTAGTCTGTGCTAAGCTAGCTTAACGTGGTTTAAGAGTTATAATGATTGTGGGTATTTTTTAGGTTCTGAAGAAAGGCAAAGGAAATTGAGCAATTTTGTTTAGAAAAAAAAAGTTTCAAAAAGCGATCCAATTGTGGTTTTCAAGATTATAATGTGAACCGGCAAAACTGATATACCAAATTTATCAAAGAGATAAGTGCTCACTTTAGCAAAACATTCAAATATTAGGGTATGCGAATTAAAAATTAGAAATTTAAGGAGAAGGAGGGATGTGGGGAGGAATATTTGCATCTAAATAGGGTATTGGACAAGTTACCAAGGAAGGCTATTAAATAGGATAGTATAAATGGGTTCAAGGGACAACTAGTTATGTTTCCAGAGAGAAAAGGAATCGAAGGATCTGTTGAAAGAAGGAAAAAGGGGAGTTAATTTATCAAACTGGGGCAGGTTTTTGGGGCCTAATAACTTGCTTCTGCTCCCAAGAATTTTTATGCTCTCATTTTCTCTTGTGTTTTCTCATTCTTACGTTTTCATGTTCTCTCTTGCATGTATGCATGCTTTTTTTGTGGATGTGCGTTCAACTAAAGTTTTCTCCTATATATGTGTGTGTGTTTTATATATATGAAAGTGACTCTGTTTTGTTTAAATTCCTTTTAAAAAAAATTATTTTTAGTTAAGCTAAATTAATGTTTTAATACCAAGGGGACAGTGAGGACTGGATGGGCAACAGTGTTACTGTTTGTCACCTGGCTCAGGCTAGGCTTAGGGCAGAAGCCATGGCAACAGGGACAGAAAATTGACAACTCTTCTTTGATTGGACAAGCCCAGTAGCAGGCACAGAACATCTGGGTGGGCAAAAACTGCCAAGCTGTTTGGTTGTCAGTCAGTGCATGCGTCAGGCCTGGAGAAGAAGTCAAGAAAGAACAGAAGTCCATAATTCAGCTTTGTTTTCCAATATCTCTGAAGGATCCTGTGAAGTCCACTGTGAATTCGTCTTGTTTCTTGTATTTCAAGAAGGCCTGCTAAGTTACTTACAATGCTGCCTGAAGAGAACTAATTTATGCAAGATTCTAAAGATTCATATGCTCAGAAATTAGACTGTATGCTGGTTTGGAACAATATGTCTCATCTGCTATTTACTTCAAAAAATAAGCAAGTAATCTACCCAAGCTCTTTTTGTCTGTAACGGAACTCTAAGCTAAAAATCCATTTTTGTACTATTTCGGTTGACCAGAATATACGTGTGTGTGTGAGTGTGAATGTGAAGGGACTAAGGTAAAAAGGGACTTCTAAAAATTGGTTAAAGTAAGAAAGAGGATTTATCAAAACTTAATGTTGGATTTTTTTTTTAAATTTGATTTATGTGATATTGTTTTACTTCAACTAGTTAATTAGTATTACGACCAAGTGAGAAATGCGTCTAGGGGTCTTTTGCTGTCTTTACCTGGTCTTATTGTGTCAGGGTTTTATTTTAAACACACAGTGTTTTGAGCTTTCCCTTTGTGAATCCTTGTTCACAGCTTTCCAATTATAAAGCAAAGAAATGAGCACACCAGGTTTTCCCAGGTATAAAGAAGAAAAAATGAAATTTATTAAAGCTTAAACATAAACTCTAATATGGTTAATGCCTACGGATATATGATGTGCCCATGCTAGCATGCACACACGATACACACGTGCAAATTGGGACAGAAAAGGGGAAAGTATAATAGAGAGGGGTTTGAGGCAATTTCAGAAGAGTTCTTCTTTACTGTGCTTTGAGCTCACTTGATTGTAGGTAGTCTTGCTTTTGATTGGGGCCCAGTATTCTTAAACCTTGTTCACGTAGGAGCCGTTTCTCTCTTTGAGGTTCACGTGTTTTCAAGAGATTCAGTTCCCCGAGAGATGAGCAGGTAGCAGAGAGGTCTTCTCAAACCAGGAGCTTTCTGAGTTCAAATCCCTTGTTGGAAGTTCAAATCTCAACTGATGTGACTAAAACTGGTCTGACCACTTCTTCTGTGTTTGTGGATTCTGCTATCGTAGCAGTCAACCTGGAATGCTAGCTCTCCCCACCTTCAATGTCTGGCAATCAAAAGTCCATTGTTGGTTGAATGGGTCAGGGCATGGTCCTTTGTCCCTTGTTCCAACTCTGCTAGTTACTTTGCAAATGTCTTTCTAGTCAGGGGCTTACAATTTTAAGTTTTAATGTTCATGTGGCGAAATCATGTGTGCCTCAGTCTTGGCAGGTGGGGGGTTTGCCTGACACTTGTTTTACAATACTGTTAATGTTGTTGTTCAGTAAAGAAACCTGGTTAGTGTGTTATATTCTGGGGGGAAAATAGCATATCCAATTGACTATTTCAACAAGTGGGAAAATTTTAAAGAATATATTGTGACTTGTGGAGAAGTGGGACTGAATTAACAGTGCACTCCTCCCGTTTCAGTTGTAATAAGATAAATATATTCCTCTTCACTAATTACTCAGATATTTGGGACAGAAATTAACCTGTGCCTACTTTGTGTGGCTTCCTAAGCAACCCACTTTTAAACACATTTTACACAAGACCAAACAATTCTATTTCATGAACCACACAGCACACGCCGAAGTAGTGCATACCTTTTCAATAACCCGATTCCCTGCAAACCGAATGACAAACTCGGCAGGGGAGGCAACAGTGAAGTCCCGGTGCAGATCCAGCCTTTGATCTTCCCTGCCCTTCTTCGTTAGGTGCAAACCTGACATGTTAGGTCTGAAACAAAAAAACGTATACACTTAAGATGTAGTAATTAAAAGGGTCCCTCCTTCTCCTTTCTTCCTCCCACCAAAATTTATGAATTGCATTCAAAAACTCTGATTCATCAAGAGATGGTTGTTCTTTGAGAC
This sequence comes from Heterodontus francisci, assembly GCF_036365525.1. NCBI lineage: Eukaryota > Metazoa > Chordata > Chondrichthyes > Heterodontiformes > Heterodontidae > Heterodontus > Heterodontus francisci. The sequence goes on from NC_090393.1 coordinate 16,060,818, forward strand.
AGCCGCAACTTCAAAAACACAAAAAAAACTGATAGGCAGCTGCAAAACGAAAAGCTGACATGGCTCCAGAAAAAGTTAACAATTTAAAATGCAGCATGTAACTGAGAAATATCCCTGAATGAAAACCTAATGACTAAGACCACTGTTACAATAGATTTCAGGATTTTTTAGTGCTTTGTGATCACTTCCCACAATTTAGTTTGTTTTTCTGTAAAAAAAATATGAAATTCACTGGTCTCATATGTGACATGCAGAAAGAGGTAGTGACAGATAAAGTACAATGAGACATGAACTGGTCATGACTTGAGCTGCAGCTAAACCCAATATTTCAACAGTTGTTTTATAAGGAGAGCAGGGAGCTTGATTCCACTGGACACCTCACCACAGTACAACAGCAGAATTGGGAGTTCTCAATGCTGATGCCTGGGTAAAAAGTGGACAGTTGATACTTATGCAACTTAAAGCACTTTGCTAAACTTTGCACACTGAACCTAAACTAGATTAAATGGACCTCTTTAAAAGGTTGATTGATGCAAATATTATCACACAGAATTTCATTTTCAGTAACATTTGTTTTTTTCCCTCCAGGTGCAAGTTCAAATGCTGAAGTTAAAAATAATCATCTTTCAGGCACATTCCCTCCATTAAGAGCACACATCCTTATTTTTCTTCTGTTTCCTGTTTTCCAGGTTGCTAAAGCCAGACACTTTCTGTATCTGGAAAGTATTGGAGGGTGGGCTACTTCCAATGCTTATGTTTGCTGGTATCAGGAGATGTGCAAGAGCAGCCCAATGAAGGCTCTGCACTCAGCTTTCCTTCCATTTTGTGGAGGAAACACCTAGCCTTTGACTGGTATTTCAACATGGTAGCACAGCTGAAGCTAGGCGGCACGAAATTGGAATCATTTACACCTGATCTTCGGGTGCTATGATTTTGTTGAGACTTTGAAAATGGTGTCTGCGGCACTTGTGCACATGTTTTAGGCAAGTCGCACTGGACGCCGTATTGGTGAGGGCAATAGCATGCAGGCAGTGAACGTCCATCAAAAGTATGCAGAGCAGGCAGATCAAGACCTTCAATCAGCATGCCATGCTGATTTGATGTCAGCTGTGCCATTTTGAAGCTCAATGTTCAAGCTAATATCCTCCCTTAATCACACACATCTGAACACATGTTCAACAGCAGGAAGGACCCCCCACCCCCACCCCAGCTACCCAGTGCTATTTAAAGGGATAATCAACTGCTTACAGGTTAGTTACTGGTTGATGTCTTCTGGTTGTTCCTTCAATTCTATAAGTGTTCAGTATTTTCTATAGTTGTTTAAAATTGCAAACGTTTTCAGCTAAAAGTATGGCAGACGCTTGAGGAGTTTTTGCTGACTTCAAGGCTTCTGTATAACCAAGTTGCTCCCAGACATGGGGGCACTAGTAGGCATTCCCCTTGGAATACAGTATGACTTGGAGAATGAGCCAAGGCCACGCAAAGCAGGACAAGCTTCTGGAGGAGAGAGGAGCAGGAGGGAGAGAAAGGCTCTCAATAGAAGGCTATATCCACCCAGGGTGTTCAAGGAGCAATTATGCTACCTGAAACTCAGCAGGGAACAATGTGTGCGACGTCTACTTTTCATCAAGGATCCTCACCGAAATCTGCCACTTACTGCTGCCACAACTGCAACCTCAGAGTAGAGAAAGGACTGTATTGCCAGTGGCTGTGATGATAACTATGAAGATAACTGTATGCATCTGACTTCTTTCAGGCAGGAGCTGGATATATTTGCAACAGCTCACTGTTTGTCATCCACTATAAGGAAGATCACTGAGGTTCTCTATTCACTGAGAGCTAACTATATTTCATTTTCTCTTGCTAGAGAGAAGCAGGCGGAACAGGCAAGCAGCTTCACTAGGATTGCAGGCTTTCCCATGGTGCAGAGTGCCACTGACTGTACGCATGTCTCTTTGCAGGCATTGCATGACAACTCTGTCCTATATTGGAACTGAAAGGAATTCCACTCCCTTAACAACCATCTGGTGTGTGACCATAAGCAGAGAATCATGCAGGTCAATGCCTGGATTGCAGCAGTTGTGTTGCCTTCATTTTGTGGCAGTCTGATGTCCCAGCTGCATTTAAGCCACCATGACAAACCAAAAGGTGGCTACTTGGCAAGGGCTATCTGCTGATGATGCTGGTGTGCAGCATGCAAAATTTGTAGGTGGAGGAGGCTCAAGTGAATGCCCACCATCTGCAAACAATGAATATACAACTAACAAGGAGGAGGAGGAAGCCCTGCCTGCACGTGTTGTCCATAAGAACTTTTCCGAATGTGATACCAGTAACTGCAACCCCAATTGCCTATTCACCAACAGTCCCACACGTCTGACCTTCACTGACCATCACAGCATCCACTTGACCACAAATACAAAAATGAAAGCCAACACAAAATGGATGTTTCAAAAGCAAATTTATAAATGAAATTGTGGCACTGCATACAGAAGTCAATTAATAACCCTTGTGCATTCCCTTAGTATGCGTCTTCATAGTACCTTTTTGCCTGTCCTAGTGTTCCCAAGCAATGTCATCCCAGTGGCTGCAGCATGACTGCTGACATTCAATGGGAGAGACTACAGATGGCCTTGGGGGACAATCTCGAGCAGCTCTGGGTCTAGAAGGCCCAGCTGCAGATTGCACCATCTTGGCATGGGCAACAACATTCTCAGCTAGCTGCCTGACAGGCAACAGCAAGGGCACTGGCAGGGTGGAAGGGGTGGGAGAACAAATGCTGTCTTCTTGCAAGAGGACAGCTGGTTCATGCTACATGGAGCCACTGCAACTCCCTGGGGCAGCACCTCAGCAATCCTAGTAATCTGGTGGAGGACAGATTGCTAAACTGCTGTGATACCTCTTTGCACACTGTAACCTGCAGCCATGATGGCAGCAGTTTGACCTTGCTTGACAGAAGTCTAAGCTTCCACTGCAGACCTCAGACCTCTGGTGGAAGCTCATTGTGCTGAAATGGAAGCTGTGACATTGGCCATCAGACGCCAATCATAGTTGGGTCCATAAGTATGCTGATGTAGTTGGCCACCACATCTATGCTGGAAAGGATGGGCTCCAAGTTCTATGTAAAGCCCTGTGCCAAGTTTATGCTAGACTCCTCCATGCTCCTTGACAGCTCCATACGCTTTCTGGCAGACTTCCCAATGCACAAACATTTTGCTGTGCGTACCCATCAGTGTTTTCTGTAGGCTGTCCTCTCAAAATGGTCACCTGAGTCCTCTGGAGCAAAACTCTTCTGTGACCTCATTCTCCGGTGAGTTGGTACTTGTGCTATTCTTTCCTCCTGACCTGTCTGCAGCACAGTCATGCCCAGTCTCTCATCACATGGAGATCCTGTCTGTATGCTATCCTCTAAATTACGGACAGTGTCAATTTCTGAGCTGGCGATTGCAAGTATGAAATCAAGTGATACTGCTGTGTCTTCATCATCACTCACTTCTTGGTGTTCACTGGCTGGTCAGGATTCACTTCTTGGGTATCTGAAAACAGTAAGGCACAAGGATAAAGTGGCAGTGCGGGGTGGAAGGGGAATGTAAGAGGTGCTTATCTGCAGCTTATAAATCAGAAGAGAGAATGTGGGATGAGGAGAGATGTGATATGAAAAGAAGAATTAGCTGTAAGGATACTGTCATCTTCAATGGTTTCAGCTCTGCTGCTGGCCATGGCCTCAGCAATGGATGTCCCAATATTGGCCAGTACAGTCTCTTGCATGGGGGGTTGGGACATGCAGGTGTGCCTCCGGTTAGTTCCTGCTGCCTCTGGCTGTGTGCTACCTTGTCCTGCAAGAGAGGGGAAGCATGTCAGTGAGTGTGCGCAATGTGTTTGGGTGATGTGTTGTCATGGTTGACTAACAGGCAGTGCATGCTAGCTGTGAAATGTGGGTGTTAGGCTTGCAGCAGTGCTAAGTGTGTGAGGATGCGGTGGAGCATATAAATGACAGGTAGGAGTCCTGATTGATGGGAGTTCGTGAATTGAGCAGTGTCTGAGGCTAGTAGTGTTTTAGTTTTAGTTTTAGAGATACAGCACTGAAACAGGCCCTTCGGCCCACCGAGTCTGTGCCGACCATCAACCACCCATTTATACTAATCCTACACTAATCCCATATTCCTACCACATCCCCACCTGTCCCTATATTTCCCTACCACCTACCTATACTAGGGGCAATTTATAATGGCCAATTTACCTACCAACCTGCAAGTCTTTTGGCTTGTGGGAGGAAACCGGAGCACCCGGAGGAAACCCACGCAGACACAGGGAGAACTTGCAAACTCCACACAGGCAGTGCCCAGAATTGAACCCGGGTCGCTGGAGCTGTGAGGCGGCGGTGCTAATCACTGCGCCACATTTGGTAGGTTATGGCACTTGAAGTAGCATTCACTTTTTTGTTTAAATTTGTTTATGAGATGTGAGCATCGCTGGCAAAGCCAGCAGTTATTACCCATCCCTCATTGCCCTTAAGGTGGTTGTGGTGAACTGCCTTCTTGAAACTCAGCAGTCCATGTGTTGTAGGTACACCCACAGTGCTGTTAGCGAGGGAGTTCCAGGATTTTGACCCAGTGACACTGAAGGAACAGTGATATAGTTCCAAGTTAGTTTGGTGTGTGACTTAGAGGGGAACTTGCAGGTGGTGGTGTTCCCATGCGTCTGCTGCTCATGTTCTTCTCGGTGGTGGCGTCGCAGGTTTCAAAGCTGTTGTCAAAGGAACCCTCCGGGAGTCAATGTTTAAGGAGGTGCATGGGTACCTATTGAGGGCTGCTTTCTCCTGGATGGTGTGTCGAGCATCTTGAGTGATGTTGAAGCTGCTCTGATTCAGGCAAGTGCAGAGTATTCTATCACACTCCTGACTTGTGATTTGGGGAGGTGGGAGGTGAGTTACTCGCCGCAGAATTCCCAGCCTCTGACCAGCTCTTATAGCCGCAGTATTTATATTGCTGGTCCAGTTAATTTTCCAGTCAACAGTAAACCCCTCAATGATAATACTGTTGAACATCAAGGGGAGATGGTTAGATTCTCTGTTGTTCAAAATGGCCATTGCCTGGCACTTAAGTGACAAGTAACATTCGCACAACACAAGTTTAAGCCTGAATATTGTCTAGGTGTTGCGGCACGCAGGCACGGACTGCTATAGTATCCGAGGTGTTGCAAATGGTACTGAACGCTGTTGGGCCTAGGACACTACCCTGAAGAACTCCTGCAGTGATGTCCTGGGGCTGAGATGATTGGCCTCCAACATCCACAACAATCTTCCTTTGTACTAGGTATGACTTCAACCAGTGGAGAGTTTTACCCCGAATTTCTACTGACTTCAATTTTGCTAGGGTTCCTTGATGCTGCACTCAGTCAAATGCTGCCTTGATGCCGAGGGCAGTCACCTCACCTCTGGAATTCAGCTCTCTTGTCCATGTTTGGACCAACGCTGTAATGGAGTCTGGAGCCAAGTGGCCCTGGTGGAACCCAAACCGAGCATCAGTGAGCAAGTATTGCTGAATAAGTGCTGGTTGATAGCACTGTCGACGATTCAATCATCAGCAAAGTGATGGATGGCGAGTAGACTGACGGGTAGTAATTGACCAGGTTGGATTTGTCCTGCTTTTTGTGGACAGGACATACCTGGGCAATTTTCCACATTGTTGGGTAGATGCCAGTGTTGTAGCTGCACTGAAACAGCTTGGCTAGGGACGCAACTAATTCTGGAGCATAACTCTTCAATACTTTATCAGGATGTTGTCAGGGCCTATAGCTTTTTCGGTATTCAGTGCATTCATCCATTTCTTGACATCACGTGGAGTTGAATTGGCTGAAGACTGGCACCTGTGATGTTGACCACTCAAGTGAGGTAATTGAACTTCTTGCAGGGCTGCATCCAAGACCTTGGTGCTTGACACCTGCATTGACCTCCACAGCTATCTGCACCCACTACCTTCTGAATGAGAGTCTGAAGCACCTCCTTTCCCCTGCAGATACATATCTCTCGCCTCTTTCCAACCTCCGCCACCAAGCCTCTCGTGCAGCATCCAAAAGCCTTAGAGCCTGCACTCTGAAAGTTGTGCCATTATTCAATGTTTCACAGGTCAGATTCACTTCCTGCATGAGTGCCAGTACCAGCTTCAGGCAGAATGCACCTCCCCTTTAAGAGGTGCAGGCTAGCTTTAAGTGGTGTTAACCACTCACAATATTGCCCCCTTGCTGAAGCAACCAGCCAAACAACAGCTGGTCACTGAATTAATTTCAAACAGCAGCAGCAGAAAGTCAGCGTACTGTCTGCATTACATTGTACGGGCGTGGGTTAATCATGCATCACAATCCCTGTGCCCATTTTCAGCGGGCTATCAAATTTAGCCTCCAGGAACTCAAAGCAGTGGAGAAGGAATTTCATCCTGCTACTCGATAGTACAGTGCAATGGTTCTCCAATACACAGTGCTGCCATTTGAAAGAAAAACACTGTTAGAACACCAATTCTCTAGTTTCACAGGTTCAGTCCTCACAAACTAAAGCAGCCAGACCAAAAGAGATGCTAGAAAATGATGAAATACTTATATAATGTTCTTTCCCTATAGTAGTTGACTTATAATTATGCAGATTGCATACTTTATTGACTACATCACCTCAGTTATAAGCTGATCCGTGATCACTAGCAATAAGTGTAGACTAGACCTTGAGGACACATTATTATTGACATTGATTTTGCAATACACAATAATTCGGTAACTGCGTGGACCTCTGTAATCATGCAGCTGAAAGGATTTTGGTTTTGTATTTATCTGAAATATCAGCCTAAGGCTGGTAGAAACATTGAGCACAGGGCTGGTACCATATTTTTGATCTGAACATCCTACCAGTTAATAAGATGAAACAAAGTATTAAAGGTGAGAAATAAATTGCAGTCCATGAACTAAACATGTTAGGAAAACCATTAAAAAAGCACACAGGACCCTTGGCTTCATATGGGCGGCACAGTGGCGCAGTGGTTAGCACCGCAGCCTCACAGCTCCAGCAACCCAGGTTCAATTCTGGGTACTGCCTGCATGGAGTTTGCAAGTTCTCCCTGTGTCTGCGTAGGTTTCCTCCGGGTGCTCCGGTTTCCTCCCACATGCCAAAGACTTGCAGGTTGATACGTAAATTGGCCATTATAAATTGCCCCTAGTATAGGTAGGTGGTAGGGAAATATAGGGACAGGTGGGGATATGATAGGAATATGGAATTAGTGTAGGATTAGTATAAATGGGTGGTTGATGATCGGCACAGACTCGGTGGGCCGAAGGGCCTGTTTCAGTGCTGTATCTCAAAATTAAAATAAATAAACAAACAGAGGCACGGAGTACAAAAGCAAGGAGGTTATGCTAAACCATTAGAAATCACTGGCTAGGCCCCAGCTGGAGTATTGTATCCAAGTTTGGACACCAGGCTTTAGGAAGGTTGTTAAGGCCTTAGAGAGGAGATTTTCAAGAATGACATCAGGGACAAGCAGTTATATGGGGACACTTCAGAAGCTGGGGTTGTTCTCCTTACAGCAGAGAAGATTAAGGAGAGATTTAATAAAGGTATTCAAAATCATGAATGGTTTTGATACAGTAGATAAGGAGAGACTGTTTACAGGGGGAGGGTCAATAACCAGTGGACTCGGATATCAAATAATTGGCAAAGAAAACGAGGTGAGAGGAGGAATTTTTTTTAATGCAGCGAGTTATGATGATCTGGAATGCACTGCTTGAAATGGTGGTGGAAGCAGATTCAACAGTAACGTCCAAATGGGAATTGCATAAATATTTGAAGGGAAAACATCGCAGAGCAATTGGGAAAGGTTGAGTGGGACTAATTGGTTAGCTCTTTCAAAGAACCAGCATAAGCACAATGGGTCAAATTATCTCCTTCTGTGCTGTATCGTTCTATGATTCCATAAACAACAACCTATGATTTAAATAATCTGATTAATTATTTCTGATGGTCCATTACTTTTTAAAGCCACGCAATGTATTACTCAGCTTAGTAACAGTTGTTGTTTTTGTTGGCAGTTACTGGAAGATTGTGTGAACAGAAGATTCTAGATCCACAAAACAACACAGGGGCCCAACGCTGTGTGAAGCTAAATACTATCTACTATTCTGGCAGCCACCATTATACTGAAAAAGAGACATGGTTGTGGTATCATTGCCATGTGAATGAGACAAGTTTGACAGCTCTTGTAGGCAAGCCTTCATTTACTTAGAAGTCGACAGTCCAGCTGGTACTAACATACATGCAAAGCATTTCAGGCCCATTAACACGGTTATTGTGGGGCACAAGATAAATGCCAATTGCTGAGGTCACCCATAAACTGTTTTGTTATCTTCGGCACGAACAGGTACTGGAAATGCTACAGACTGCAAGGAAAGCAAATAGTTGGAAACTATGATTTCATTTAAAACAGTTATGCGTCGGCAGTTATCTGGCGCATTCCTGAAAAGTCAGGTATTCAGTCTCTCACTCTTTTAGGGCATTTTACTTGAATTGGACTTAGTAAGTAGCTCCAGCCAATGTATCTTTGATTTTTGTTTTTTCTATTCACAACACCCTACCTTACCCCCACTGCCCCAATCCTTCAAGAGATTCTACTAGAAGTTATAAAAGAAGCTCATGCTCTAGTAAAAAGAAAGGAAAGACTTGCATTTATGTATGACCTTTCATGACCACCGGACCGCTCAAAGCGCTTTACAGCCAATGAAGTACTTTTGAAGTGTAGTCACTGTCGTAATATAGGAAATGTTGCAGCCAGTATGTGCATAGCAAACTCCCACAAACAACGTAATAATAACCAGATAATCTGTTTTTGTGTTGTTAATTGAGAGATAACTATTGGTCAGGACACCGGTGATAACTCCCCTGCACTTCTTCAAAATAGTGCCAGGGGTTCTTCTACATCCACCTGAGCAGACAGTTGGGCCTCAGTTTAACCCCTCATCAGAATGACGGCACCTCCGACAATGCAGCATTCCCTCAGTACTGCACTGGAGTGTCAGCCTTGACATTTCTGTTCAAGCCCTGGAGTGGGACTTCAACCTCCTGACTCAGACGCGAGAGTGCTGAGCCATGGCTGACACACAACGAGCAATTGGAGGTCAACCAGTGTTGCATGCAGGAATTCAAGCCCAAGTGCAGTACTCAGATCAAGCAAAGATAAGAGGAGTCAAGCTTGGGAGGAGGTTAGTGGTAGAGAGAAATAAATAAGTGATTGGAGAGGGGAGAAGAGAATAGGAGAACAGGGTAGGCGGGATGGCACATCCTTGGCCGAAGTACTTCTCATTGGGATGGGAGGATTGCAATGAGCCATGGTCCAATTTCTTCACAGTTGGTGAGGAGGTATTTACATTTATGTGGGTGGGTGAAGGTGGGAGAAAAAGGTAGGTCTTTGTCTCATTATGCAGGGGTTAGTGGGGGAGTGAGGTCAGTAGCCTAGGGCAGGTTTTTATCTTAATGAGGTTTGCAGAGGCCTATGCAGGCGAACAGGGTGGAGAAGATAACAGAGTTCTTTTTCAGAAGGTGAGGGTGAAGGTGTAGAGTTTCTTCTCAATTGGGAAGGGGAAAAGAGAGAAGGGGTTGAAAGAGTCCAAGTTGAATGTCAGCTGGGGTGAGGGGAGTTACTGGGTAGTTTCTCAGCTGGTCGAGGCTGCAAGGGGAAGAGACCAGAGTGAGCTCCTCTGGGGTGGGGGAAAATTTGGAAGGGACCAGAGTTGGGGGAGGTAGAGATGTTATAGGCCAGTTACTCAACAGGGGGCTCAAGGTTTAGTGCTCTGTGGGTTTATGGAGTTTTATCTTCTTACAATTTTGCAGTTGTATCAGAGCCTACTTTAGATCAACACTTGCATGAATGTTTTAGCAGCTGGTATCACATTCCTTCTAATGTTGTCTATGGTTGCCAGTCAGTTTTTCTATTCCCCTTTTACACTGATTGCAGGAGGACAGGCAAACAATTGATTTGGCACTGGCTGGAATCGCCACATAATCCACTGCAGTTCAACTCTTCTGGACTTGAGGTAAAAGACCACGGAGGTGTATGAATGATTTCAGTCGGTCCCAAAATCAGCTGCTTTTCCAGCCCCCATGAAAACAGTGCAAATAGGGGATAGAAAAGTTGATGTCTTTTCTATGGGGTGGGGGAGAAACTTAAGAAATAAGAGCATGTCATTTTAAAAATAATGCATAACTCAAAACTGAGAATGTTCCAGTTATAAAAATCACAATAAGCCTTAAAAGCAACAACACCAACAACTTGCACTTATAAAACACCTTTAAATGTCGAAAAATGTCGCAAGGCACTTCAGGCTTAATAGATACCAAGCCAAAGGAGATATTAGGTGGGCTGACCAAAAATCTGTTCAATGAGGTGGGTTTTAAAGCGGATCTTGAAGGGGGAGAGGGTGGGGATATAGGAAGAGAATACGAGAGCATGAGGCCTAGATGACTGAAGGGACAGCTGACAATAGTGGAACAAAGGGAGTGGGAATGTTTGAGAGGGTGGAGTCAGAGAAACAGTATTTTGGGAAATTATAGGGTTGGAGGTCACAAAGATAGGAAGAGATATAAAAATGAGTATAAACACAGTAATAAGAAATTTTAATTGGAAACATTGGAGGACCTACCAACGCAAATCAGCATGGACAAGGGTGACTGGTAAACAGGATTTTGTGCAAAAAATATGAGCAGCAAAGTTTTGGATGTGCTGTAATTTACAGAGTGTGGAGGATGGGAGGCTAGCCAGTAGAGCATTGGAATAGTCGAGAGGGAGGTGAAAATGAGAGGCACAAATGAGATGGGCTGAGGCAGGGGCCCAGACAGGAAATGTTGTGGAGGACTCAAGAGCAATGCGGACCTGCAACTTTATATCTAATGGCACCTGAAAATTCCATAACTGCCCTGTTTTTTTTTTTCACTTGCAGCAGCAGGTCACATCTATAGAGCTTCTCACCAGACAATACTCACCCAAGCAAGGCACCTGCAGCAATCCTGATTGGCAAAGTTCATTTAGTTTGCTGAGCACAAAAACTTCTCCACTCCCAGGTAAATGAAAAAGGCACTTTAATATAAGAGCTTCACAGAATCATAGGATGGTTACAGCACAGAAGGAGGCTGGCTCTCTGCAAGAGCAACTCACCGAGTCCCACTCCCCCACCTTTTCCCCGCAGCCCTGGAAATATTTTCTCTTCATATTATTATCCAATTCTCTTTTGAAAGCCACAATTGAATCTGCCTCCACTACACTCTCAGGCAGTGCATTCCAGAGCCTAACCACTCGCTGCATTAAAAGGTTTTTCCTCATGAATCCGTTGCTTCTTTTGCCAGTTACCTTAAATCGGTGTCCTCTGGTTCTCGATCCTTCCGTCAAAGGGAACGGTTCCTCTCCATCTACTCTGTCCAGACCCCTCATAATTTTGAACACCTCTATCAAATCTCCTCTTCGCTTGAGGAGAACAACCCCAGCTTCTCCAATCTATCGACATAACTGAAGTTCCTCATCCCTGGAACCATTCTCGGGAATCTTTTCTGCACCCTCTCTACTGCCTTCACATACTTTACATTCATGTAAAGCCTTTTAAACAAAACCAATAAGGAGGGATAAAAGCCAGTTACAGTTCATCATCCTGATCACAAATTGCAGGTTCAAAGTCTCCATTATCAGAGGATATACAATATTAAATACTGAAAGGCTAGTCCATTGACCAAGATCAATCATGCACTGTGTATAATGTATATACTGATCTTAGTGTAAAACAGTGAGGGGTGATATAATTTTAAAGTAATTGTTTTATAGCACATTTGCATAATCAAAAAGTAAATTAATCTAAGTATTGCAAACACTTTAGTAAATTGCACCAATTCAACTTTAACTAGCTTGGAACAGAGACCAGAAAACCTCTTAACCAGATTCTTCAAACAACCAGATCTTTAACTTAGAATACATTCCCAAATTTATCTGCTTCCTTCTCAGAAGCACATGTAATATGCCAACCAATCTCAAGGTTAGTTAACTAAAATTACAATAATTTCCAATAAGTTGGCAGTGATTAATTATTTAGTCTGACTCATTCCAAAATAAAATCTATGTAGTTAATGCTGCAGGCTTGCCAGATGTGTTGTTTTTCAGTTACCCAACTTTTGCTCAGTTATATCTTTTGTCACCTTAACTTAGTTTTCTGTCTAATGTATGGATCCTCCCCCACACCTTTAGGACAATGTGTAGGGGAGATACTCTGGGGCAGAATTTTTGATTTCTATCAGAGGCAGGAGGGTTGCAAAATTGATGTTGTACAGTGACGTGCCAGTTTGCTGGCATGTTCCCGCCTCCTGCCCATTTTGGAACATGCTGGTTCAGGGGGGTAACAACTGCACTCTCAAAAGTGGCAGGTAACCTATTAAGTGAATTCAAGGGCCAATTAAGGCCAGTGTTCTGAGGCCGAATGGAATTTTTTTAGTCAGCTGGCAGGCCCTACCCCCCACCCCCCCCCCCCCCCCCCACACCTGCAGCCGACATACCGAGATAGTTACAGCTGCAGCCGCAGGCCACCCTGTGGAGGGGATCTGCCTCCACAGTAACTGTGTGGCAGCTGTGGCCGGTTTTAATCTAACCTTTTCCAAATGTCTTCAGAGGGTGCTTCCATCTTGAGGCGCCCTCTCTCTCCTACATACAATTGGCAGCTCCCACCTGTGATGGCCAATCTCAGGGCTAGTGGGCCTCCTATTGGAACTCCAGCCTCAGGATCCACCCATAATCCTTAACTGGGCGACAAGCAAGCTTTCTGGCCACTAATTGTCCAGCTCATAAGAAATCATGTCGAGCGTCAGGTGTTGACGCGATGCAGGGTCAGGACTGGAAATGCGCCCAACTTCAAGGTTCCAACTCCAGAACTAAAATCCAGCCCAAGGTGAGAGAGGGAGAGATAGTGTCAATCTTGGTGACAAAGAAATCCATTAGCTCCCCACAGTTATTGCAGGCGAGGGTGGAAGGGATGAAAATTGGCAAGGCAGTAGGTACAAGATTTGGCACACTACATTCTCTTCCTGCTGGTAGACTTGTTGGAATTTGAAACTTGGATTTTTCCAGAAACTTAACATTCAGAAGAAGGATGAAATGTACAGATATCCCCTTTTGCAAGAGGACAAAATGATACCTATGGAATTGATACCTGAAAAAAAAAATATTCCTTTAATGGAAACCAATGTTTTTGCACCAGAGAAAAGGAACAAATTATGTTCCTACCAACAATGATCAACTGTTCCAGTGCTATATCAACATTAGAAAGCTACAAATGTTGATTTTGCTTCACTGATTAGCACAAGGGCACTGCTAAAAACTAAAGGACAACAAAAGGGTTGTGAAATCAGCAGCAGAACTGTAATTCTTTCTATATACACAAGAGGTATTGCAGTTCAGTCAGTCTACAGGAAAAATACAGCAAGTTTATTCAGGACTAATTGGGCTTCCATTTTATTATGGAAATTGGTAGAAACTTCTTGCCAGACAGTTATCCTCTTCATTTTGTGTTGTTGGTGCTCTGTTGGACTTCAATATTCAGAGACCTGAAGAATTTTCCCACCCTTCGGGTCAGGACTAAAACAAAGATTTAAATGAAGGCTATGCTCAGCAATGAGACAAGGTGTCTGAAGAATTTCCAAACAGTACTGAAGATTGGAATAAAAACAAACAAAATTCTTTTTTTTGTTGTTCTCAGATGTGGGTGATGCTGGCAAGGCTGCATTTATTGCCCATCCCTCACTGGCATGAGAGGTGGTGGTGGGCCTTCTCCTTGAACTGCTGCAGTTCTTGCAGTGATGGTGGTCCCACAATGTTTGTTAGAGAGAGAATTTCAGAATTTTGATCCAACGGTTACGAAGGAACAGCAGCGTGTGCTCAAGGCAGGATAGTGTCACTTGGAGGGGAAACTGCAGGCAATGTCATTCTTATGATTCTGCTGCTCTTGCTGGTTAAGTTAAAGAGGGAAGGAGGTGCTGTCCAAGTGAACTTGGTGAGTTGCCACTCTGTATCCTAGCGATAGTGCATACTGCAGCCCAGTATGCTGGGCAGCAGAGAGGGTGGCAATTCAGTCCAGTGGCAAGGGTGCCAATTAAGCAGACTGCTGTATCTTGGATGGTGTTGAGCTTCCTAAATGTTACTGCAGCTACATCCATGCAAGCAAATGACGAGTATCCCATTACGCTCCTGACTTGAGCATTCTAGCTGGTGGAAAGTCATTGAACAGTCAAGATGTGAGTCATTCATCACATATCATCCAGCATCTGCCCCACACTTGTAGCTACAATGTTGATATAGCTGGTCTAGTTAAGTTTCTGGTCAGTAATGACCTCCAGGAAGTTAATGGTGAGAGACATAATGATGGTGGTGCTGTTGAAAATCAGGAGGTGATGCTTTGGTCTTTTTTTTTGGAAATAATTATCACCTGATACTTATGTGGCACAAATGTTATCTGCAACAAGTCTAGATGTTGTTCAAGTCCTGCTGTAGGATAGCATGGGCTACTCTTGTTATCAAAGGAATTATAAATGGAGCTGAACTTAGTTGAATTAGCAGCAGCAGCCCTACTTGACCTTCTGACAGATAGATGGTCATTGATGTTGCAGCTAAAGATGTTTGAACCAAGGATGCTGCCTTAAGAAACTCCAGCAAGTCCTGGGCCTGTAATGATTAGACTCTGACAACCACAATCATCTTGTCCTATACCTATACGACTCTAGGTACTGGAGGGTTTTCCCATTAGCCTCAGTAATAATAGGGCTCCTTGGTGGCCTAATGCCTTAATGCCAAGGGCAACTACTTTCACCTCTCCTGTATAATTTATCATTGCGCTAAAGACTTTCAGTACTGTACGCAGACAGGACTGTAGTTATAAACAAATATTGCAATCTACCAATTCTGATGCAATGTTAACTGCAAGATTGAAATTAAATCTTGCTCATAAACTTAACAGAGTCACCACTTTTATCAATTGTCTTCTCAGGCATAATAAAGCCTTGACAAAACTGAGTATGCCCAAGGCACAAAAAGAACAGTCTAAAGCACAAACATCTGGCAGGAAGTTTAGTGCAATAATTCACTTCCTTCCATTGATTTTAAGCATAATGAACAATCCTTAAATCGGGCAACAATTCGGTAACAAGAACAGACTACCGATGGAAATACAAATTCTCAGTGTGCATTGTTCAGATTATTTGAGAACTTTTACTATTAGAAGAGCCTTGACCATGAAAAAAAGTGTTCAGTAAGCCAGTTTACACAATGTAATAACACAAGTCACGCAAAATCCATTACGATGTAACTTGGGACAACACGCAACTGCATTGCTTCTTCCTCCCCAAGTACAGCTGCCAAACTGTTTCTTTCATGAAGAACTTACATTTATATAGTGCATTTATCGTAGGAAAACATCCCAAGGCACTTCACAGAAGCATAATCTGACACAAATTAACACCAAGCTAAAGAAGGAGATATAAGGAGGGGTAAAAGCTTGATCAAAGTCGTAGGTTTTAAGGAGCATCTTAAAAGAGAAAGAGATGAGGAAACGTTGGGGTATAAGGAGGGAATTACAGAGCTTGCACAGATGGCTGAAGGTATCACTGACAACGGTGGGAGGGAGTGTGGGGTGTTTAATATGGCAGATTTGGAGGTATGCAGAGACGTTGGAGGGTTATGGCGCTGGAGGAGATTCAAGAGACAGGGAGGTGAGACAATATAGGAATTTGAACATGAGTGAGAATTTTAAATTGGAGGCATTTGGGGGCTGGGAAACAATTTGGGTCAGCGAGCACTGGGCTAAGTGGGTCCTGCTATGGATTAGTATGAACAGTTGAAATCAGAGATAGTGGGCAGGCATGTGGCTGAAATCGGTAGCAGCTTGTGGAGGAGGGCTGAAGGCAATAGATTCAGGCTTTCAATGTTTAATGAGAAAAAATTGCAGCTCTTCCAGGACTGGGTACCAGACAAGCAGGATGACAACACAAAGACAATGGACAATTTGAAAGAGGTGGTGAAGAGGCAGAGCTTGGTGTTGCCATGCAGAAATTATGTCATGCCTTTGGATTATGCCACCAGGGTGGGGAGGGGGGTGCGAGGTTGGTGGTGGTATCTAGAGGAGGAAGGGGAGGGGGTGTGCAAGAATAGATCCTAGAGGGACTTCAAAGGTAACAGAGCAGGGACAGGAAGAGTGGTCATTGCAGGAGATTCTCTGGCTATGATGGAATAGGCAAGAGTGAAACCAACTTTGGGCAGTCCAACTCAGTTGGATAATGGAGGAGGATGGTATGTTTGACCGTATCAAATGCTGCAGAGAGGTCAAGGAGGACAAGGAAGGATTGGGCACCATGGATACAGTCACATGTGTGACTTTGATTAGTGCCATTTTAGTGCTGTGGTAGGAGCAGAAACCTGACTTGGGTTGCAAGAAAAATGGATTTGGGAGGCAACGACACATTCAAGGACCAAAGCCACTCTCCCTTTAAGATGCTGAGCTTTTTAAAAAAAAAAGGCATCAACATATGCAAAGCAAATAGTATGTGGCTACACATTGTATCTGTAGTTCTGCATTACTGACTCTATTTCAACAACTCCAATTGTTACATAAAGCCACGAATGGATGGACTACCAATGCATTACCACCATCTGTCAGCCGGCCCACCATCTACACGACACAAATCAGGAGTGTAATGGAATGCTCTCCACTTGGCTGGATGAGTGCCGCTCCAACAACATGCAAGAAGCTTGACACTATCCAGGACAAAGCAACCAGCTTGATCAGCACTCCACTTATCACCTTAAATATTCACTCCCTGCACCACTAGCACACAGTGACAACAGTGTGTACCATATACAAGATGAACAGCAGCAACTCACCAAGGCTCTTTCAACAGCATCTTCCAAAACCGCGACCTCTACCATCTAGAAGGACAAGGCAATAGCCGCATGGGACACCAGCACCTGCATGCTCCCCTCCACCATCAAGTCACATATCAACCCGACTTGGAACTATATCGCTGTTCCTTCACTGTTGCTTGGTCAAAATTCTTGAACTTCCTCCCAAATAGTGGGTATACCTATACTACATTGACTGTAACAGTTCAAGAAAGCAACTCACCACCACCTTCTCAAGAGCAAGTAGGGATAGGCAATAAATGTTGGCCTTGCCAGCGATGCTTACATCCCATTAACAAATTTTAAAAAAATCAGGGCCACAGAATGGACAGCCTGTCAACAGGAGTATCCAGTTCAAGGTATAGTTTGCTTAGTTGTGGATTTGTTCCGAGGCTTGAGCATATAAACAAACCTAATGTGATGCAATGTTAATCCAAAGTCCTATCCTGTTCTAATCAAAAAAAGGCTGGAAATACTCAGCAGGTCTGGCAGCATCTGTGGAGAGAGAAGCAAAGTTAACCTTTCAGGTCAGTGACCTTTCATCAGAACTGGCAAAGGTTAGAAATGTAATAGATTTTAAGCAAATAAAGTGGGGGTGGGGCAAAAGAGAACAAATGGCAAGGTGTTGATAGAACAGAGGGTCACAGAGAATAACTGACAAGGAGGTCATGGGGCAAAGGCAAAGAGTGTGTTAATAGTGTGGTTAAATACAAAGTGTTAATGCAGAGAGGGTGTTAAATGACAATAATGAAAGCCCTAGTCACAAGCAAAAACATGAAAAAAATGAGGAAAAAAAAGTGGACAGGCACATGGTAA
Source organism: Heterodontus francisci (assembly GCF_036365525.1). NCBI lineage: Eukaryota > Metazoa > Chordata > Chondrichthyes > Heterodontiformes > Heterodontidae > Heterodontus > Heterodontus francisci. The sequence continues at coordinate 16,078,583 of NC_090393.1, forward strand.
AAAATAAAGTGTAACGATGAAACAAATTAAAATAAAATGAAATATAAATAAAAAAATACAAAGGAAAACTATAAAAAGGAGGGGGGGGGGCAGTCATGCTCTGAAATTATTGAGCTCAGTGTTCAGTCCGGCAGGCTGTAGTGTGCCTAATCGGTAAATAAGATGCTGGTCCTTGAGCTTGCATTGATGTTCACTGGAACACTGCAGGAATCCCAGGACAGAGATGTAGGCATGAGAGCAGAGTTGGGGGTGATGTGTTGAAATGGAAAGCGACAGGAAGCTCGGGGTCATGTTTTCGGACTGAGTGGAGGTGTTCTGCAAAGTGGTCACGCAATCTGCGTTTGGTCTCCTCATTGTAGAGGAGACCGCATTGTGAGCAGCGAATACAGTATATTGTATTGAAAGAAGTACAAGTAAATTGCTGCTTCACCTGAAAGGAGTGTTTGGGGCCTTGGATAGTGAGGATAGAGGAGGTACAAGGGCAGGTATTACACCTCTTGCGATTGCAAGGGAAGGTGCCATGGGAAGGGGACAAGGTGTCGTGGAGGGAACGATCCCTTCGGAATGCTGACAGAGGAGGGGAGGGGAAGATGCATTTGATAGTGGCATCACGCTGGATGTGGCAGAAATGGCAAAGAATGATCATTTGAATGTGGAGGCTGGTGGGGTGGAAAGTGAGGACAAGGGGAACCCTGACGCAGTTTTGGGAGGGAGGGGTAGGGGTGAGAGCAGAGGTGTGGAAAATGGACCAGACATGGTTGAGGGCTCTGTGAACCACAGTGGGAGGGAAATCCTCGGTTAGGGAAAAAGGAAGACATATCAGAAGCGCTATTGTGGAAGGTCGCATCATCAGAGCAGATGCGTCGGAGACGGAGAAACTGGGAGAATGGAATGGAGTCCTTACAGGAGGCAGGGTGTGAGGAAGTGTAGTCAAGGTAGCTGTGGGAATTGGTGGCCTTATAATAAATATTAGTAGACAGCCTATCCCCAGAGGTGGTGACAGAGAAGTTGAGGAAGGGAAGTGTCGGAGATGGACCATGTAAAGGCGAGAGAAGGGTGGAAATTGGAAGCAAAGTTTATAGAGTTTTCCAGTTCGGGGCGGGAGCAGGATTCGGCACGGATAGAGTCATCAATGTACCGGAAAAAGAGTTGGGGGAGGGGGCCTGAGTAGGACTGGAACAAGGAATGTTCAACATATCCCACAAAAAGACAGGCATAACTAGGACCCATGTGGGTACCCATAGCAACACCTTTTACTTGAAGGAAGTGAATGGAGTTGATGGAGAAATTGTTCAATGTGAGAACAAGTTCAGCCAGGTGGAGGACAGTGGTGGTGGATGGGGACTGGTTGGGCCTCTGTTCAAGGAAGAAGCGGAGAGCCCTCAAACCATCCTGGTGGGGGATGGAGGTGCAGAGAGATTGGATGTCCATAGTGAAGAGGAGGCGGTTAGGGCCAGGAAACTGGAAATTGTCAAAATGATGTAGGGCGTCAGAAGAGTCACGGATGTAGGTGGGAAGAGACTGGACCAGAGGAGAAAAGATAGAGTCAAGATAGGAAGAAATAAGTTCAGTGGGGCAGGAACAGGCTGAAACTATGGGTCTGCCAGGGAAGTCCTGTTTGTGGATTTTAGGAAGGAGGTAGAAGCGGGCTGTCCAGGGTTGCAGGACTATGAGGTTGGAAGCTGTAGAGGGAAGATCTCCGGAGGAGAGGAGGTCAGTGACAGTCCTGGGGACAGTAGTTTGATGTTCGGTGGTGAGGTCATGGTCCAAGGGGAGGTAGGAAGGAATGTCTGAGAGTTGGCGCTGAGCCTCTGCAAGGTAGAGGTCGGTACACCAGACAACAGCAGCACCACCCTTGTCGGCAGGTTTGATCACAATATCGGGGTTAGACCTGACAGAATGGAGTGCAGCAAGTTCAGAGGGAGACAGGTTAGAGTGAGTGAGGGGAGCGGAGCAATTGAGACGGCCGATGTCACGCCAACAGTTCTCAATGAAAAGATCAAGTGGGTAACAGGCCAAAAGGAGGGGTCCATGGATGGAGAATGCTGGAGGTGGTGAATGGGTCTGCTGGTCAGGGGGAGGACTCCTGGTCAAAGAAGCGAGCACGGAGGCAAAGGCGATAGAAGAGCTCAACGTCATGCCGAGTGCAAAATTTATTTGGGGGGGGGGGGGTGCGTAAAGGGATAAAATGGAGTCATTTGCTGAGTACAGATCATTCAGCGTCAGAGAGTGGGAGGTCAGAGGATACAGTAAATACACGGCAAGGGATCAGATCAGAAGGGATGGGGTCAAAGGAAAGTGAAGGGGAAGAAGGCTCTAGAGGGGCATTAGTTCCCATCAGTTGTTGGAGCTTGCGTTCCTTAACACCTGAAAGGACGAAAAAAAAGTATTTTGTTAATGCGTCGGATAAGACGAAGGGTGACATGAAACTATGGAGCATTACAGCTTTGCGATAAGGTGAGGTAGTGCTTCTGGAGAGAGAGAAGTCCCAGTGTGTACATGTAGAGGCGCATGGATCTCAAGATGCGGTGAGAACAGCAGTCCGAGGAACGTTGTATTTCTCGGAGACACCTGTAATCCTGCGTGGATTCAAAATACGAAGGATGAAACTTCAGTTGGAATCCACGTGGAATAAGTTGGAACCAGAGACAGTCACTGAGGAAGGAAATGTGGCTGTGAAAACGAGTTTTGGCAGACACTTTATCAAATACCAGGAGGGAAACAGAAAGCAATGAAGGTGAACAAGGCAAAAGAGACAAATGAAAATCCCGTTGGAGAGAAGAGCAGAACTTCTTCAAGGTAGGCATTCCTGGAAGAGAAGTGGCAGTGAATTAAACACTAAAATAAAAGCAAAATACTGCAGGTGCTAGAAATCTGAAATAAAATTTAAAAACTTAGCAGGTTTGGCAGCATCTGTGGCGAGAGAAGCAAAGTTAACGCTTCAGGTCAGTGACCTTTCATCAGAACTGGCAAAGGTTAAAAATGTAATAGATTTTAAGCAAATAAAGTGGGGGTGGGGCAAAAGAGAACAAATGGGAAGGTGCTGATAGGACAGAGGATCACAGAGAATAACTGACAAGGAGGTCATGGGGCAAAGGCAAAGAGTGTGTTAATAGTGTGGTGAAATACAAAGCCTTAGTGCAGAGAACAAAGAACAGTACAGCACAGGAACAGGCCATTCGGCCCTCCAAGCCCCGACCGATGAAGGCAAACATGCTGTATTGCCTTCTTGACTACCTTATCCACCTGAGTTGCCACTTTCAGCGACCTGTGGACCTGTACGCCCAGATCTCTCTGCCTGTCAATACTCCTAAGGGTTCTGCCATTTACTGTATACTTCCCACCTGCATTAGACCTTCCAAAATGCATTACCTCACATTTAGATTAGATTAGAGATACAGCACTGTACAGTCCGGATTAAACTCCATCTGCCATTTCTCCGCCCAAGTCTCCAACCGATCTATATCCATCCTCATCATTATCCGCAACTCCACCAACCTTTGTGTCATCCGCAAACTTACTAATCAGACCAGCTACATTTTCCTCCAAATCATTCATATATACTACAAACAGCAAAGGTCCCAGCACTGATCCCTGCGGAACACCACCAGTCACATCCCTCCATTCAGAAAAACACCCATCCACTGTTACCCTCTGTCTTCTGTGACTGAGCCAGTTCTGTATCCATCTTGCCAGCTCACCTCTGATCCCGTGTGACTTCACCTTTTGCACCAGTCTGCCATGTGGGACCTTGTCAAAGGCTTTACTGAAGTCCATATAGACAACATCCACCGCCCTTCCCTCATCAATCATCTTCGTCACTTCCTCAAAAAACTCAATCAAATTAGTAAGACACGACCTCCCCTTCACAAAACCATGCTGTCTCTCGCTAATAAGTTTGTTTGTTTCCAAATGGGAGTAAATCGTGTCCCGAATAATCCTGTCTAATAGTTTCCCTACCACTGACGTAAGGCTCGCCGGCCTATAATTTCCTGGATTATCCTTACCACCCTTCTTAAACAAAGGAACAACATTGGCTATTCTCCAGTCCTCTGGGGCCTCACCTGTAGCCAATGAGGATGCAAAGATTTCTGTCAAGGCCCCAGCAATTTCTTCCCTTGCCTCCCTCAGTATTCTGGGGTAGATCCCATCAGGCCCTGGGGACTTAGCTACCTTAATGCTTTGCAAGACACCCAACACCTCCTCCTTTTTGATAATGAGATGACTGAGACTATCTGCACTCCCTTCCCTAGGCTCATCATCCACCAAGTCCTTCTCCTTGGTGAATATTGATGCAAAGTACTCATTCAGCACCTCACCCATTTCCTCTGGCTCCACACATAGATTCCCATCTCTGTCCTTGAGTGGGCCAACCCTTACCCTGGTGACCCTCTTGCTCTTTATATATGTATAAAAAGCCTCGGGATTTTCCTTAATCCTGTTTGCCAATGACTTTTCATGACCCCTTTTAGCCCTCCTAACTCCTTGCTTAAGTTCCTTCCTACTGTCTTTATATTCCTCAAGTGCTTCATCTGTTCCTAGCCTTCCAGCCCTTACAAATGCTTCCTTTTTCTTTTTGACTAGGCTCACAATATCCCGTGTTATCCAAGCTTCCCGAAACTTGCCAAACTTGTCTTTCTTCCTCACAGGAACATGCTGGTCCTGGATTCTAATCAGCTGACGTTTGAAAGACTCCCACATGTCAGATGTTGATTTACCCTCAAACAGCCGCCCCCAATCTAAATTCTTCAGTTCCTGCCTAATATTGTTATAATTAGCCTTCCCCCAATTTAGCACCTTCACCCGAGGACTACTCTTATCCTTATCCACAAGTACTTTAAAACTTATGGAATTATGGTCACTGATCCCGAAATGCTCCCCTACTGAAACTTCGACCACCTGGCTGGGCTCATTCCCCAATACCAGGTCCAGAATGGCCCCATCCCTAGTTGGACTATCTACATACTGTTTCAAGAAGCCCTCCTGGATGCTCCTCACAAATTCTGCCCCATCCAAAACCCTAGCACTAAGTGAGTCCCAGTCAATATTGGGGAAGTTAAAATCACCCACCACTACAACCCTGTTACTTTTACATCTTTCCAAAGTCTGTCTACATATCTGCTCCTCTACCTCCCACTGGCTGTTGGGAGGCCTGTAGTAAACCCCCAACATCGTGACTGTACCCTTCCTATTCCTGAGCTCCACCCATATTGCCTCGCTGCATGACCTCTCTGAGGTGTCCTCCCGCAGTACAGCTGTGATATTCTCCTTAACAAGTAATGCAACTCCCCCACCCCTTTTACATCCTCCTCTATCCCGCCTGTAGCTTCTAAAGCCTGGAACATTTAGCTGCCAATCCTGCCCTTCCCTCAACCAAGTCTCTGTAATAGCAACAACATCATATTTCCAAGTACTAATCCAAGCTCTAAGTTCATCTGCCTTACCTGTTATACTTCTCGCATTGAAACAAATGCACTTCAGACCACCAGTCCCACTGTGCTCAGCAACATCTCCCTGCCTACTCTTCCTCTTAGTCCTACTGGCCTTATTTACTATGTCCTCCTCATTTACTTCACTAGCTGTCCTACTGCTCTGGTTCCCACCCCCCCTGCCACACTAGTTTAAACCCTCCCGAGTGACGCTAGCAAACCTTACAGCCAGGATATTCGTGCCCTTCCAGTTTAGATGCAACCCGTCCTTCTTGTACAGGTCCCATCTGTCCCTGAAGAGAGCCCAATGGTCCAGATATCTGAAATCCTCCCTTCTACACCAGCTGCTCAGCCACGTGTTTAGCTGCACTATCTTCCTATTTCTAGCCTCACTGGCACGTGGCACAGGGAGTAATCCAGAGATTACAACCCTAGAGGTCCTGTTTTTTTAACTTACTACCTAACTCCCTAAACTCCCCCTGCAGGACCTGATCACTCTTCCTGCCTATGTCATTGGTACCGATGTGTACCACAACCTCTGGCTGTTCACCCTCCCCCTAGAAGGTGTTAAATGACAGAATAATGAAAGCCCTAGTCACAAGCAAAAAACATGAAAAAAAATGAAAAAAAGTGGGCAGGCACATGGTTAAAAAAAGTGTAATGATGAAATTCTGGTCGCCACACTACCAGAAGGACGTGGAGGCTTTGGAGAGGGTACAGAAGAGGTTTACAAGGATATTGCCTGGTCTGGAGGGCATTAGCTATGAGGAGAGGTTGGATAAACTCGGATTGTTTTCACTAGAACGACGGAGGTGGAGGGGCGACATGATAGAGGTTTACAAAAAGTTATATGCGGCATGGACAGAGTGGATAGTCAGAAGCTTTTTCCCAGGGTGGAAGAGTCAGTTACTAGGGGACATAGGTTTAAGGTGAGAGGGGCAAAGTTTAGAGGGGATGTGCGAGGCAAGTTCTTTACACAGAGGGTGGTGAGTGCCTGGAACTTGTTGCCGGGGGAGGTGGTGGAAGCAGGTACCATAGAGACGTTTAAGAGGCATCTTGACAAATACATGAATAGGATGGGAATAGAGGGATACGGACCCTGGAAGTGCAGAAGGTGTTAGTTTAGGCAGGCATCAAGATCGGCGGAGGCTTGGAGGGCCGAATGGCCTGTTCCTGTGCTGTTCTTTGTTCTTTGAAACAAATTAAAATAAAATGAAATAGAAATAAAAAATACAAAGTAAAACTTAAAAAGTCCCATTGTGGTTGACAGGGCCCTCAACCGTGTCCGGCCCATTTCCCGCACTTCTGCTCTCACCCCTTCCCCTCCTTCCCAGAACCGCGACAGGGTTCCCCTTGTCTTCACTTTACATCCCACCAGCCTCCACATCCAAAGGATCATCCCCTGCCATTTCCGCCATGTCCAGCGTGATGCCATTACCAAACGCATCTTCCACTCCCTTCCCGTCAGCATTCCAAAGGGATTGCTCATCTGCGACACCCTGGTGCACTCCTCCATTACCCCCACCACCTCGTCCCCTTCCCACGGCACCTTCCCTCGCAATCGCGGGAGGTGTAATACCTGCCCTTTTACCTCCTCTCGCCTCACAATCCATGGCCCCAAACTCTCCTTTCAGGTGAAGCAGCGATTTACTTGTACTTCTTTCAATTTAGTATACTGTATTCGTTGAACACCTCCGCTTAGTCCAAAAACTTGGCCTCGATCTTCCTGTTGCTTGCCATTTCAACAAACCACCCCCCCAGCTCTCATGCCCACTTCTCTGTCCTGGGATTGCTGTAGTGTTCCAGTGAACATCAACACACGCTCGAGGAACGGCTTCTCATTTACCGATTAGGCACGCTACAGCCTGCCGGACTGAACATAGAGTTCAATAATTTCAGAGCGTGACTAGCCCCTTTTTTTTAGTTTTACTTTGTATTTTTTATTTGTATTTCATTTTATTTTAGTTTTGTTTCATCATTTGAACTTTTTCTTAAACCATGTGCCTGCCCACTTTTGCTTGTGGTTAGGGCTTTCATTATTCTGTCATTTAACACCATCTCTGCACTAACACTTTGTATTTCACCACACTATTAACACACTCTTTGCCTTTGCTCCATGACTGCCTTGTCAGTTATTCTCTGTGACCCTCTGTTCTATCAACACCTTCACATTCGTTCTCTTTTGCCCCACCCCTACTTTATTTGCTTAAAACCTATTACATTTCTAACCTTTGCCAGTTCTGATGAAAGGTCACTGACCTGAAAGGTTAACTTTGCTTCTCTCTCCACAGATGCTGCCAGAGCTGCTGATTAGAGTCATAGAGAGACATAGCACCGAAACAGGCCCTTCGGCCCACCGAGTCCTCTCATTTATACTAATCCTACATTAATCCCATTTTCCCTCTCACATCCCCACCTTCCCTCAATTCTCCTACCACCTACCTACACTAGGGACAATTTTTTTTTTACAATGGCCAATTTACCTATCAACCTGCAAGTCTTTGGCATGTCGGAGGAAACCGGAGCACCCGGAGGAAACCCACACAGTCACAGGGAGAACTTGCAAACTCCACACAGGCAGTACCCAGAACCGAACCCGGGTCGCTGGAGCTGTGGTGCTAGCCACTGCGCCGCCTGTAATTCCAACACTTCTTTGGTTTTATTTCAGATTTCCAGCATCTGCAGTATTTTGCTTTTATGCAATAGAACAGGATAAGTTCTGGTTATTTCTTTGATAAAGTAACGGAGAAGGATGAAAAAGGTAATGCAGTTGATGTTGTGGATATGGGCTTTTAAAAGACATCTGACAAAGTAACACATGATAGATTTGTTGGCAAAACTGAAACCCTTGACTTAAAAGGGCAGTGGCTGCACAGATACAAAATTATCTAAGGGACAGAAGTAAAGAGTAGGGCTGAACTGTGTTTGTAAGACTGGAAAGAAGCGTGCAGTGGTGTCCCCCCAGGGATTGCTGTTGGGACCACTGTGCTTTTTAATATATTAATGACCTGAACTTGTGTATACAGGGCATAATTTCAAAGTTTGCAGATGACACGAAACTCAGACATGTTATAAACAGTAAGGAAGGCAGCAGACCAGGTGGACACAGACAGACTGGTAAAATGGGCAAACACATGGCAGATGTAATTTAACAGAGAATTGTGAAATGATTCATTTTGGTAGGAAGAATGAGGAGTGGAAATATAAACTAAATTATACAATTTTTAAAAGGTGCAGGAACAGAGAGAGACCCAGGGATGTACATTCATAAGTCTTTGAAGGTGGCAGGAGAAGTTGAGAAGGCTGTTAAAAAGGCATAGGTGGTTCTTGAGGAGTACAAAAGCAAGATAGTTATGCTAAACCATTATAAAATAGTGGTTAGGGCTCACCTGGAGCATTGCGTCTAATTCTGGGCACCACATTTTAGAAAGGATGCCAAGGCCTTAGAGAAGGTGCAGAGGAGATTTAGTGGATGGTACCATGGACGAAAGACTTCAGTCAAGTGGAGACGCGAGAGAAACTAGCATTGTTCTCCTTAGTGCAGAGAAGGTTATGGGGAGGTGTGACAGAGGTGTTCAAAATCATGAAAGATTTTGATTGAGTAAATGAGGAGAAACTGTCTCCAGTGGTAGGAGAGTTGGTAACCAGAGGACACAAACTTAAGGTAATTAGCAAAAGAAACAGAGGTGACATGTGGAGAAGAAAATTTACACAGTGAGTTATGATTGGGAATGTACTGTCTGAAGGAGTGATGGAAGCAGATTCAATAATAACTTTCAAAAGGGAATTGGATAAATACTTGAAAGAGAAAAAATTGCAGAGCTATGAGGAACAAAAATTAGGGAAGTGGGACTGTTGGGTAGCTCTTTCATGGACCGTGCACAGGCACATCGAGTCAAATTACCTTCTTCTGTGCTGTATCATTCTATGATTCTATAAAGACCCCATGGCATTATTCAAAGCACAAGGATCCCCCCCAGTGCCCTGGCCAACATTCCTCTTTCAATCAACACCATCAAAAAGCAGAATATCTGTAGATCAATCTAATTGCTTTATGTGGGGTCTTGATGTGTGCAAAATGGCTGTTACATTTGCCCAGCCAACAGTCACTGCAATTTAAAGCAATTCATTGTATCTAAAGTGCTTCATGACATTTTGTAACAAGTAACAAGGCACTCTACAAATAAAAACAACTTTTGATACAAATCTTTCTTTTAAAAAGTTGCACTCCAGTTTACAGAGGTAACTGCAATCTCAGCTTGAGCTGCAGTGGTAGGGGATATAGCATCACTAAATTGGTGGAGATTACAGTAATGAAATAAAAGTCATCCAATGTTCCCATTCATGATTACTGTCCAGTGACTCCTGCTGAAAATTATGTGCAGAAAGATCTGGGCTCAGCTGTGAAGTTTCTCTCAGTCACTTAATCTGCCAACACTCACTTTCTAAGCTGATGCGTGATAAGCATGCATGAGAGAAAGGTACCAGCATTTGTGAGACTATACCTGAGCATAATGCACAACCTTCAAGAGAAAAAGGACAAAAAGACTTTCATTCACCCCCTAACCAATGGCACCTTTTGAGCAAAATTTAGCACAATGTGAAGCTTGACCCTAAAATACATTTAAAAATTGTATATTAGTTTCCAAGAGAAATTAAGACCCATACAAATAGACTCTTTACTGGAAGAGAAGTTCACACAAAAGGATTGTTTTAATCAAAGTTGGCAAGTAAGAAACAGTTTTTTAAATAGGCAGCTGGATCTCACTGTAATCACAACTATTTTGCTTAACTCCTAAACCAAAACCATTTTGCATATTTTCAAATGGCAACTGCATATTATCCATTAGCATATTGCACCTCTATCTTCACCTAGTCCCACCTTCCCCCAGATAAGTAAGCTTGTCCTGTCAATCACTCTGTCACATAGTAATGGTTTACAAACTTTCATGAATTGGTGAACCTTTGCTGTACTGACATACTCCCAGGGAACACCTTCCCTACTTTTCAAAAGGGGTCATCAACTACGCAAAAGAAATACAGTAAATTATTCCAGAAAACATTTTAATTCATATAAACCAATAGAAATAAACATCCTAGTAGGCCAACAACTGCATAAAAGTATAGAAATTTATTGACAGTTATCAGATGATTTTACGGTTTCCCTCAATTCTGGGAATATCATTTTGGTTACCCATGTGATCAAGCTGCAGAAATGTGTTTTGAATCTAGGGAGATGGCTGGGAAAAGTGGGAAAGATAGAAAAAGAGTCGCTCCTTAGAGCCACGAGCATCTCCCTCCCCTATGAATTCGTTCTCAAGGAGAACAGAAATGTGCATATTCCCTTCCAAGTCACATACCATCCTGACTTGGTCATTTCACTTGTTTAAAAAAAAAATCAGTGGACCAATATCCTGGAATTCCCTACCCAGCGCTGGTGGCAGCACCACTGTCACAAGGAGTGCAATGGTTCAATGACAAGACCCAGCCATCACCTTCTGAGGACAACTAGGGCTGGGCAATAAATGCAACTTTACCATTGTCACCCATATCCCAAGAACAAAAGAACCTCCTCCAGCCAATGTTATTAGTGACCTTGGCCTGGGTGTATATCTCCAGCCTGCTTTCTTGTGGAGGACTTTGCGGAGTGCCGGGAAACTCTAAGGGGATCTGGGATTTTAAAAAAAAATTTAACCAGATTTCTACCCCTTCCCAGCTTTCTCCCCTGATCTCCTGAGGGCATTGACTCTTACTGAGGTGAGCATTCACAGGCAATGGCAACTTGCTGTACAGTCTTTATGCATGATCCACAGTGAGTGATAAGCTATTCAGTCACAGAGGGCATCCTCGTCTAAATGGTGCAGTTCCACAAAGTGGTGCCTTTATTCACATTGAAGACAAGGAAAGGAGAAAACAGCATGTATTTATATAGATCCTTTCATGACCTCAGGATGTCCCAAAGCAGTTCACAGCTAATGAGTCATTATTTTTTGAAATGTACTCATTGTTGTAACATAAGGAAACATATCAGTTAATTTGTGCACAACAAAGTGTCACAAACAGTAATGGGATAAAGGTATTGCCAGATTTTCTAACTATATTACCAAACAGATCAATTAACTGTATGCCTTTCATTCCACTTTTTAAAATCCTTAACTACATTAACATCCAATAGACATTATTCAAAGACATTAACAAGAGCATATTTAGCCAAGAGGCTTACACGTGAAAGAATCAGTTCAAAACAAAGACTAAGTAGAGTCACATGAAGCAGTGTTTACAACATTTTAAACTGGCAACTGACCAGCTTTGGCCATAAGAATCATTTATGTCAGAAAATGCATGCTTTGCACAGAAAGTAGGGTAGAGATTTCTTTTATGTTTGTTAAATAAAACTCACTCACCTCCTCAGATATTGCAACCATGTAGAAGATGGATTGTTTTTCCCCGCCATGGAAGAATTCAAGCTTACATTTTAGTTTTCAGTGAAGTCCTTGGACTAAGCTTCATTAGTTCCCACCCCCCCAACACCAAGTCCAAAGGGCACTTATGATAGTAAAACAACATACTGACTTTACCTTCGCTTTTTATACAAATTCTTTCATAAACTCAGCAGAGACGATTGCTGCAACTAGCCTTGCAAGTTATATATATTCTACAGTATCCAAACTCACTCAGGAAGAGGCGGGTTTAAAAACATATGCAAAGACTTTGTAAGCTCTTGCTGATTAAAGCAACTTCCTTAAACTTCCCTCTAGTTACTAAGTTATAAGATAACAAGTTATCTTGAATCCCCAACAATTAAAAGGGCCCTTTACTACTTCTGGAAAGGAATCTTTACAAAGATTCGTGCTGAACCGTGTTGAAGAGAAAAACATAAGTTTAAGCCAGCTGCAGTAACTTGATCCCTTCCCACTGTTGCCAAATTTAACTTCTTATGACGTAGAGCAGTTATCAGCTAAACACAGACAAGATTGTGATAAAACAAGGACACAACTACACTTCAAGGTAGGCCCAGTGCTCGAGAAATTTTCTATACTAACAAGCATGTATTTCCAGACAGAGAAAAGTGACCAGATAAGTAGAAAAAGACTTGTATTTATATAGCGCCTTTCATGACCACAGGATGACACAAAGCGCTTTACAGCACATACCAATGAAGTATTTTTTTAAGTTTGGTCACTGTTGTAATATAGGAAACATCATAGGTTGCAATGAAAATATGCATCACTCTGACCCCTTATTTTTTTTAAAAAAGTAGAGTTCAACCAATTTATAACAAGGAACAGATTTTCAACTCAAGATTGAGAAATATTCAGAGATCTAATGCCATTCTCCAGTTAATTTTCACAATTTTTCTTTCGACTCTACCTCACTTGTGACTATTCTTTGTACATGGTTCAGTGAAAAAATGCATCACCTGTTGCGTACTAAGTCATTGAAACAGCCTCATTACAGCGTTGGTCCAAACATGGACAAAACAGCTGAACTCAAGAGGTGAGTGATTGCCCTTGACTTCAAGGCAGCATTTGACCTAGTGTGGCATCGAGGAGCCCTAGCAAAACTGGAGTCAATGGGAATCGGGGGGAAACTCTCCACTGGTTGGAGTCATACCTAGCACAAAGAAAGATGGTTGTGGTTGTTGAAGGTCATTCATCTCAGTCCCAGGACATCACAGCAGGAGTTCCTCAGGATAGTGTCCTAGGCCCAACCATCTTCAGCTGCTTCATCAATGACTTTTCCTCCATCATTAGGTCAGAAATGGGGATGTTCGCTGATGATTGCACAATGTTCAGCACCATTCGTGACTCCTCAGATACTGAAGCAGTCTGTGTCCATATAAGGCCTGGACAACATTCAGGCTTGGGCTGACATGTGGAAAGTTACATTCAGACCACACAAGTGTCAGGCAATGACCATATTCAACAGGAGAGAACTTAACCACCTCTCCTTGACATTCAATGGCATTACCATCACTGAATCTCCCTACTATCAACATCCTGGGGGTTACCATTGACCAGAATCTGAACTGGGCCAGCCATATAAGTACTGTGGCTACAAGATATTTTTTATAATTAAAAATATAAATATAAGAGCAGGTCAGAGGCTGGGAACTCTGGGGCGAGTAACTCACCTCCAGACTCCCCAAAGCCTGTCCACCATCTACAAGGCACAAGTCAGGAGTGTGATGGAATACTCTCCACTTGCCTGGATGAGTGCAGCTCCAACACTCAAGAAGCTCGACACCATCCAGGACAAAGCAGCCTGCTTGATTAGCACCCCTTCCACCACCTTCAACATTCAGTCCCTCTACCACTGACACACAGAGGCAGCAGTGTGTACCATCTGAAAGATGCAACGCAGCAACTCACCAAGGTTCCTTCAACAGCACCTTCCAAACCTGTGACCTCTATAACCTAGAAAGACAAGGACAGCAGATGCATTGGAACACCACGACTGCAAGTTCCCCTCCAGACCACACACCATCCTGACTTGGATCTAGATCGCCGTTCCTTTACTGTCGCTGGGCCAAAATCCTGGAACTCCCTTCCTAACAGCACTGTGGATGTACCTACACCACATGGACTGCAGCGGTTCAAAAAGGCAGCTCATCACCACCTTCTTTAGGGCAATTTGGCCTTGCCAGTAACACTCACATCCCGTGAAAGAATTTAAAAAAAAACAGTAGGATCCCAGTTTGATTCCTATTCTGTGGCAACTTAGCTGATCTCAGCCAGGCTTGTAGTGGAGATGCAAAATTGGCCTCAGTGTCCCTGGGTTAAAAAAATACAATCAAGCATGATGGTGTGATTGCTGTTTAGTGACCCCTACTGGAAAGTACTGGTATATTTGTGCATGTATCAGGTAAAGACAGGACAGGGTTTGAAAATAAGGTCCCTTCCAATTAAAAAGTCTAACAACACAGTATTGAGATTCACACACAAAGAATAGAAACTTCTATGAGGTACTAGAAGGCTGCATCACCCATGGAACTACATTCCAGCGTAAGTTATAGTTTTCAGGTAAGCAAAAAGGAAGATGACAATGCTGCCTTGAGTGACTCTCCCAGAAAGCGACAAACACATTTCCCCATTCTGTGCTTTGTAATAAATGTAGTTCATTTAAATCTGTATAAAAGAAAATACGCAGCACTGTTAGCCATGTTCTTATATTGATATCACTTGCATCTAGCCAAGAAGACTGGTAGAAACATTTAAAGAGAGAGGATATTTTAGCAAATTGCCTCAAAATCCTAAGCGTCAGATAAGTAAATACATATTTGTTTACTGAATCCAAAATCACTCCTTGTTATCTTGTTTCCTGCTTTAGAACTACTGGTAGGAAACAGCTGGAGTAGCAGACATTTTATATAAAGCTTTCCTTCCCCAACTTAGGAACACTAAGTGCCCAATTTTCTTCCTTTCTACTACATTGTTAACTTAGTTAATAGTACAACAATTAAATTGTACTGCAAATAATTTTGCCTTTAACAATCCTGTGGTGCTTGTTACCAGCAGCTGGCACAAATTAACATAGTTCTCTAGTTCATTAACCCTTTGTATACTCAATTATTCAATGCAGCAAATAAGGACATTAATAAGTGAAATGTTACACTGATATTTCTGTGAAGAAATTCTCTTCCAGCAAACCTTCAAGAAATAGTTAATGCATTTTATTAACTGACCAGTGATTAGACAGTGAATGAACTGTCCTTCCTGAATAATAGAGCCATCAAAACGTTACTCTGAAATTGCAAAACTTCAATTTTGGAAAAGCTGACTCTTTTAAGTTCAATATCGCTTTCTAGAGAGGTTCTATACTCATCCTTAAAATGTTATTCCACATCACTTAAATGATCAAAGGCTAAAATATTGGATCAACAATCTAAAAGGTAACCAGAAAGTCAATGCTATTGCTCACTTACACACAGTAATGTAATAACGAATATAAGGAATTTCAATGAACAAATGATTTTCCTACTGGGCTTCTATTACCATTTACAGTTGTAAGATTTAGTTAAAAAAGTGTGTCCTTTAGCTCCCCTGACAACTTAGCAAATGAATGTATACCAAATTGTTTAAAGTATTTAGACTCATAGATCAGAGATTCCATCCTTCATCTGGACTGAGGCAAGAGTGGAAGTATTACACTTTTTCTTTGTGCCCCTGTAAAAATTTAGATAGGGTTCCTGCTCATTATCCCCATACAGTAATTCCTGCTGGAAAGTACAGTTATGTGGATATTGTTTGTCAATACGAATGGACCCAACTATGATGCTCCCCTCATAGTTGAATAGTCTGGTCAATGCCCACTGTCTAGATTGACATATGAAGACAGGCTAATTAGACAAGATACCAGAAGGCTATTGGTCAGAGAGGAGAGGTGAGAAAAAAAGGAAATGGAGGTAGGTATTTTTTAAAAGTCTTCATTCATCTGATCAGAGCAGAATATATTCACTTAGGTAGGTCATTGCATTTGTTGAGATCTTTGTGTTAACAACAAACATTTTCTCAAAGTGCTCAGCACATGAAAGGATATCATGGCAATTCTGCTGGTCTACAAAATGACACAGAAAACTATGTAGAAGAAACAGAAATAATCAATGCAACTGAAATGACTTCAACACAGGGAATTAGCTGTCCACTAAGTGCTTTATCTAGAAAACAAACAGGAAAAAGTAACCTGATTAATCTGGCAGTGAACACTTGCTATGATGTTGGAATAAAAACAAGAAATGCTGGAAATACTCAGCAGGTCTGGCAGCATCTGTGGAGAGAGAAGCAGAGTTAACATTTCAGGTCTGTGACCTTTCATCAGAACTGGCAAAGGTTAAAAATGTAATAGGTTTTAAACAAACAAAGCGGGGTGGTGAATCCTCCACATTGAACAACTTCTCCTTCAACTCCACTCACATCCTTCAAGTAAAAGGTACCCGCATGGGTCAGAGTTATGCCTGTTTTCTTGTAGGATATGTTGAACATTCCTAGTTCCAGTCCTACTCAGGCCCCCTCCTCCAAATCTTTTTCCAGTACATTGATGACTGTATCGGTGCCGTTTCCTGCTCCTGTCCCGAACTGGAAAACTTTATTAACTTTGCTTCCAATTTCCACCCTTCTCTCACCTTTACATGGTCCATCTCTGACACTTCCCTTCCCTTCCTCGACTTCTCTGTCTCCATTTCTGGGGATAGTCTGTCCACTAATATTCATTATAAGCCCACCGACTCCCACAGCTACCTCGACTACACTTCTTCAGATCCTGCCTCCTGTAAGGACTCCATTCCATTCTCCCAGTTTCGCTGTCTCCAACGCATCTGCTCTGATGATGCAACCTTCCACGTCAGCACTTCTGATATGTCTTCCTTTTTCCTCAACCGAGGATTCCCCCCACTGTGGTTGACAGGGCCCTCAACCGTGTCCGGCCCATTTCCCGCACCTCTACCCTCACTCCTTCCCCTCCCTCCTGAATTGCGACAGTGTTCCCCTTATCCTCACTTTCCACCCCACCAGCCTCCACATCCAAAGGATCATCCTCCACCATTTCCACCACAGCCAGCGTGATGCCACTACCAAATGCATCTTCCCTTCCCCTCCCCTGTCAGCATTCCGAAGGGATCGTTCCCTCTGCGACACCCTGATCCACTCCTCCATTACCCCCAACATCTCATCCCCTTCCCACGGCACCTTCTTACGCAATCGCAGGAGGTGTAATGCCTGCACTTTTACCTCCTCTCTCTTCACTATCCAAGGCCCCAAACACTCCTTTCAGATGAAGCAGAAATGTACTTGTACTTGTTTCAATGTAGTATACTGTATTCACTGTTCACAATATGGTCGTCTCTACATTGGGGAGACCAACGCAGATTGGGTGACCGCTTTGCGGAACACCTCCGCTCAGTCTGAAAGCATGACTCCAGGCTTTCGGTTGCTTGCCATTTCAACACACCCCGCTGCTTTCATGCCCACATATCTGTCCTGGGCTTGCTGCAGTATTCCAGTGAACATCAAAGCAAGCTCAAGGAACAGCATCTCATTTACCGATTTGGCATGCTACAGCCTGCAGGACTGTACATTGAGTTCAGTAATTTCAGAGCATGACGGGCTCCCCTTTTTATTTGTAGTTAATTTTTCTTTTGTGTTTATTTTATTTTAGTTTGTTTCATCATTCTTTTTTTTTACCATGTGCCTGCCCACTGTTCTATTTTTCATGTTTGTGCTTTGGGCCAGGGCGGTTCATTTTTCTGTCCATTAACACCCTCTCTGCACTAATGCTTTGTCTTTCAGCACACCACTAACATACCGTTTGCCTTTGCTCCATGGCCTTCTGGTCAGTTATTCTCTGTGACCCTCTGTCCTATCAACACCTTCCCTTTTGTTATCTCTTGCCCCACTCCTGCTTTATTTGCTTAAAACCTATTACATTTCTAACCTTTGCCAATTCTGATGAAGGGTCACAGACCTGAAACCCTAACTCTGCTTCTCTCTCCACAGATACTGCCAGACCTGCTGAGTATTTCCAGCATTTCTTGTTTTTATTTCAGATTTAAGGTAATTGGCAAAAGAACCAAAGGCAAAATAAGGAGAAACTTTTTTACGCAATGAGTGGTTAGGATCTGGAATGCACTGCCTGAATGAATCTGCCTCCAGCACTCTATTATGGCTTAAAAAAAGGAATTGGACAAGCACCTGAAGGAAAAGGATTTGCAGGGCTACGGGGAAAGGGCGAAGGAGTAGAACTAGCTAAATTGTTCTTGCAGAGAACTAGCACTGTCTTGATAGGTCAAATGTCCTCCTTCTGTGCTCTAACCATTCTATGATTAAATCTACAACAACTTGTATTTAACATAGTAAAACGTCCCAAGACACTTCATAGGAGTGTTATCAAACAAAATTTGACTCCTAGCCACATAAGCAGAAATTGGAGCAGATGAGCAAAGGCTAGGTCAAAGAGGCAGGTTTTAAGGAGCATCTTAAAGGAGGAACGAGAGGGAGGGAGACAGAGTTGTTTATGGAGGGTGATTCCAGGGCTTAGGGCTCATCAGCTGAAGGTAAAGCAGCCAATGGTGACGCAATAAAAATCAGGAATGCACAAGAGGCCAAAAGTGAAGGAGAGCAGACATGTTGTAGGGTTGATGGATTTTACAGAGATGGGGGAGTCGAGGCAATGGAGGTATTTGAAAACAAGGATTAGAATTTTAAAATCGAGGCATTGTTCAACCAGGAGCCAATGTAAGTCAGCAAGTAAAGGGGTAATAAGGGAAGGGGACTTTTCTGTGACTTTTCTAATATTTGTCAGTTCCGAAGAAGGGTCACTGACCCGAAACGTTAACTCTGCTTCTCTTTCCACAGATGCTGCCAGACCTGCTGAGTGAATCCAGCATTTCTTGTTTTTGTTTCAGATTTCCAGCATCCGCAGTATTTTGCTTTTATAATAAGGGAAGGGGACTTGGTGCAAGTTAGGATATGGGAAGCAGAGTTTTGGATGAGTTTAAGTTTACAGATGAGAGGCTGGCCAGGAGTGCACTGGAATAGTCAAGTCTGGAGGTAACAAAAGTATGGATGAGGGTTTCAGCAGCAGATAAGCAGGGGCGGGGCAGAGTCAGGCAACATTACAGAGGTGGAAGTAGGCGGTCTGCCTTTGGATGACCAACACAGCATAGGTTGTCTAGGGAACAAACTTCCTTTCAGGCAAGCTTCTGCCCAAAACACAGTTTATAACTGCTATGCTCAAGTCTTCATTGAAAAAATGACCACAGAAGCCTGAACTGTGTAACCTTGGTCAGATGTTATGAAGAATCTCTTTAGCTACTCAAAGTGATTCACCCTAAACATCCTCGTCTTACTTCCTTTTTCTGAGACTTATCACTGCTAAGTTTGCAACTGTTCCTGAAGCTTCAGGATCATGTTGAATTTCGTGAATTATCCTTTATTTAGAAGTACATCAGTACATATTTAAGAACACATCCCCAATTTAGACCAATCTTGATAGGTAATTCTCGGCATGTGTACACAACCATCCCTTAGCATGCACTTGTGTGGAGCATTTTGCACTGCATTAGGGAGAACTGGCAGTGGGTTAATGAAATAAGATTCTAAATGTCCAGTACATCCACATTTTTCTTCTACATTCAAGTAACTATGGAATAAATGCTCTCCCTCATGTGGTATTAAGCCCAGCAAGTCTCAGCTTTGATTTCCCAGTCTATGCTGAGTTAATATGAAAAGGTAGAAAGACTGCATTTATAAACTGCATTTCCTGACCTCAGGATATCCCAAAGCACTTTGCAGCCAAATAAGTACTTTTGAAGTGTAGTCACTGTTGTAAAATGAGGCAACCAATTTGTGCACATCAAAGTGATAATGACCATATATTCTGTATTTTTGCTTTAAAGAGGGATTATATCAACAAAAGTTTAAATATGTCTTATTTCACATAACTTCCAGAAAACTTTAAAGTTGGACTTTAAAGTTTCCTGCGCAAAGTAAAAGCTATATCCATCCTGGATAAAACTTTGAGGTGGATAAGGAACTAGCCAAAGCAGCATGAACTGGTTTCGATAATTAATTCTGGGATGGGAGACGTACTGAGTGGAGTCCTTGGGTGTCTATGATTTCTGATGTACATAAATTGTCTGTATTCAGAATACAGTATAAGTTGGTCAAATTTGCAGATGGTGCTGAGCTAGGCAGGAGTAGAGTCTGATGAGCAGCTAAGCAATTGAGAAAAACCAAGTAAAATTTGAAAAGGGGCATAACTATGGTAAATGAAATTCAACATAAGTGCAAGGTCTTCCATATTGAAAGATTAAAAAGAGGGGCATACATACTTAATGACTGGTATCAAACTAGCTGGGGGAAGGACAGGAGCAGATCTGACAGTAATAGTAAACTCAAAATATATCCGGTCTTGGGAGAGCAGCATTTAAAAAAGCAAACAGAATGTGGAGCCTTATTGATGAAGCTCTTTAGTTTTTTGGTCAGACCACACATTGAATACTACATCAGGTTATGGTCACCAATGCACTAGGGAAACAATCAAGTCAAGTAACAGAAAAAGAAAAGAAAGACTTGCAATTATATCGCATTTTTCATGACCACTGGATATCTCAGTGTTTTATAGCCAATGAAGTACTTTTGAAGTGTAATCACTCTTGTAATGTAGAAAACACGGCAGCCAAATCTCATGCTCTATGCAGAGAAAAGGCACACGGTTGATCTTTAGAAGTATAACGTGCTGAGGAAACAGTAGAAAAACTTCCTTAGCCTTAAAAGCTGAATAAAAAATTGCTTACATTAAATTTAAAATAAATTAATTTAACATCTTTCACGGCCTCAGAACATCCCAAAACACATCGCAGTCAATAAAGTGCTTCTGCTATTCAGTCATCAATGTAGGAAACATTTCCTGAGGGGACCTTATAAGGGAAAGATACCAAAGTAGGACAGAAATGGTTAATATTAAACACGGGGAGGGAAGGTGCAAATTGGTAAAGGAAAGTTCTTCACACAAAGAGTAATTAATGTCTGGAATAGTCTTCCATATGGGGCAATGAAGATCCTTCAAGAAGCAGATTATATGCTGGGGGGAAATCATACAGGACTAAGAGCTAGATCATGAGATGAACCAACTGCCTGCATCTTTGTGGGGTGTTATCGTGTCGGAAAAGGGGTAAAATGAGATAATATCCAAGTTATAGTTCTGTGTGTTTAAACAAGTTTGCAATATGTATCATTCTTGCCTGTGAGTCGCAACATCTGCCCATTGTTGACTTACTGTTAGATTCAGACCCTAACAACAACGTTGGGCCTAGTGTCCTTTACCAAAATGGCGGAGCGCTTCCTCCGCCAATGAGACGATCGACCAATCGCAGCGCGCCAGCCCAGTGAGCACGCGCAGTCAGCGTCTTGTCGCCTCGGAGGAAGATTTGACCGTGGCGCTTTACTGACCCGGAAGCGGAAGCGGTTGAGTTTTTTTTTGAGGGTTGTGTGTATATGATGAGAGGGGCAAAAATATAAAAGAAGAGGAGCTCGGAGTAAAGAGCCGGTACTAACCTCTGCAGCTAATACTAGAGTCATCATCATCGTCATTGTTATTATTAATAATAATATGTTAGGTTATACACATGCTAGAAAGAAGAGAAGTCCAGGAACACAAAAGGAGGTTTTGGCCTAATTTTTTATTGTTTGCTTGTTTCATGTTGTTCGTCAAATTTTGTCATGATTTATAATGTGTTATTCATTCGTTATGTAATTATTCTACGTGTTGTGAAGCGAATATAATTGTGTTATATATATTTCTAGTACTGTTGTGTCATTGCACAATACATTATTACAAAGAATAATCTTACCTGCCATAATGCAGTTGTGACAGTTTGTAATATTCACTTCAAAAGGTGAAAGCAACAATGCATACAGTAATAGACGTGGATTGTTTTAAAGAAACAAATTATTTGTTCTTAATCGGGCCTTTTGTTGTGAGTTTTCTATTATACTGGTGTCTTTTGTACTGTAATGTTATGTGTAAAAGTTGTACAAGTTTCATGAAAGATATGTACAGCATATACAAATCTAAATAAAGGTTGTCATTGAAATGTGCAAGATGATTTGAACAATAATAGAACTTTGAAATGCCCTGCCTTGTAGATGAAATGGTATTGCAGTATTTCTGTTTTTTTTTAATTATTCAGTATAGTTTGCATGAAGTTACAAATTAATGAATATATTCAAATGATCTGAACAAAATGAAGTCTTGCAACTAAATTACCAAACTTTTAAAATATTTTAGATTTCTTCATGCACAAATCTGGATTATATTTTTAAATAATTCCTGTAATTTTATAGTGTCACTAGAATTTCAGAAAAGCATAATGCTGTTTGGCTTGAATCTGTCATCAATATCCACTTGTATTGTGAGAAACAACCAAGAGTCCTGTGATTGAGTTAGTCTTTCCAAATGTGTCTGGAAAGTATAGTTTAGGATGTACAACACTAAGGCTTTAAAAAAAAAGTGATGGTGCAGGTCTATTACTGGTGTTTGAGTTGAGTATCAGATCTTATTTCCCCCGCCCCCTATATATAATAAGCCTAGTGACAACACTGGTCATGGATGTCTGGGAATGATTGCAAGTTTGCAGAGATTTAAATAATTATAAACTGTAGTCCATGAATATAAAGTTTAAATACTTAATTCTCTTCATCAAAAATTGCAGCCTTATCACTATCAAGTACATGTTCATCCTTAATTTGCACCATTTGAGCCCTTCAGAACAACAGTGATATTTTTCTGAATGTATGTGTGTGTGTATGCATATATAAAAATATATTTTTATATATGTGATGTCTTTTTAAAAATTAAATCAGCACCTTCTAGATCTGTGTTACCTATGTCCTGGCTATGAACTTTTATGAAAAAGAACAGCATGGTAGTATACCCTGCATGGTCAATTTGTTAAAGCAGTGGGAGAGCACAGATATATAGGGGTGCAGATGTTAACTGTAAAACATTGAATATAAGAGTGAGGAAGTAGTGATGAATTTGCACAATTTCTGTTAGGAATATGAAATATTTTGCCATAAGTGGCACTTGACACTAATTAATCCATGGTGCTTAAGTGGGAGTTGGATAAGCACTTAAATATTAGCTTGCAATGATGCTGCACAATAGACAAAATAGCACACCGCATAAATGTACGTGATTCCTCAAGCTCATGTTGGATGTATCAGCAGCTCGCAGCAGGTAGCTTACTGAGCTTTGAATGTTTGAATTTAGTAGCCAAATGGACACTTCGGTAACCAGAAGCCACTGTACATTTTAACCTCTTGCCATCATGACTTGCATGGTGTCGGTCATCATGGTTGTGTTCTAACGTCTCTGGCATGTTTTGTTCTTTCTTAGGGGTTTCAATGTGCCCAGTCAAGTAGATAGCAATTTTACTCTGAGAAGATGGATTTGAAATGATGCAGATCTTCCTTTTATTGGTATACAGTACCAGTTCAGTCCAGGTCTGTTAGTGTCTGAATGAGTGCCTCATGTCCATGCATTGGCACTGATAAACTGATTTACAGTCTTGGACAGCACTATACAGTTCAGGTAAACTCGTGCTTTACTTCATTCACTTTCTGTCTCCATTATTCTCTTTCTGCATGATTGCCAAAGAAGGGCCCCATTTTTGCAAATGCTGCTGTTTAGCTAGTCATGGGATGTGAGGGTAGTGCCAGAATGAGGGTCCCTTCCACCTTTTGCTTGAAGTCAGAACCGTACGAACTGAGAGCATATGCAGGAACATGGGGCATAAAGAGAAACTGAAGACTATCAGGAACAGTAGAGTGGAAAGGGAAGCAGGACTTAGTGCAGGATATGATGTGATGGAGTCTCGGACAAGTTGCATCCCATGAAGGGTGGAACTCGAGTGAGCACTGAAGGAAAAACAAAGGCATGGATAGGTGTTTCAACAGCAATGGAGATGAGGCAGTGGAGGAAGAAGGGCATTTTGCAGAGGTGGAAATAGACCGTCTTGGTGAGAGTCAAGATGTAGAGGTCAGGATCAAACTAGACAGCAAGATTCTGCACCACTGGGCACAGCCTAAATGAACTGTTAAGGAGACGAATAGCATCAGGGGCTAAGATGCGGTATTTTCTGGAAGTCAGTGTTGAATTGAGGAATGTTCTTGCTCATCCAGTTGTCATGTCAGTTAAGCAGTCAGACACAGTGGTGGCAGAGAGGCAGAGGTGGTGGTTGTATGAAAACAAGCTCCATGCTAACCTAGTAGCAAGCTGTTATATTGGAGCTTTGCTTCAAACTGTGCTGGTACTTTTATGTGAGTGTCCATAAAGCTCTGTTAAGTTAACCTCTGTAAAGGCAGATACAATTAACAGGGATGTAACTGAGTATGTCAGGTACTGTTTTTCCACTGAGAGAAAATTCTTTCACAGGACTATCCTCACTAGGCCTTTCAGTATAGCATATGGTCAGTGTGTGAAATGTTCCTGTTAAGTTCATTTGAACTAAGAAAAATCATCTAGCAGTATAATCAGATCATAGATTTCAGCAGTTTCAAATTTGTGCTGTGTCTACTGAGAGGATTTTGACTTGTATGATATTGAGTACTTCTAGTTCCAGGTCTATTGTTAGTTTGAACTAATTTGAGAGCATTAGTTGAGAGGTATATGGGCTTATGTTTCCTATTGTGCATTGACACCAATGTGCTAAACACAGTGAAGAGGCTGGTGAGGCTTTAAATTGAAAATAGTTCATGCATTCAAGACACTATTAACACTTGACTCCAATTAACCATAATGTTAAGTTAGAATCTCGTTATACTGTTGAGCACTAGCATTTAGCCATGGATGAGAAAGAAAATTAAATTAAAAACTTCTGTTATCTTGTCTACAGAAGCAAGAATGTTTGGCGCTACACAAACTTCCAAAACACAGTTCCTGGACAAAGCCCGGGCAGCTCGGGAGGAGAGGAAAGGGCAGAAGGAACGCGAGCGTGCAACTATTCAGATTCAAGCAGTGGTCAGGAGGTACCTCTGCAGGTGCCGGCTGCTTAAAGAAATCAGGTTAATTATTTATTTGCAGGAAGTTTCATAATGACGTGATGGTCAAAAGAATAATAGAGTGCAGAGAACTATCTAGAAGTAATAATATAACATTTATGCTTTAGAAACAAAATAAACTCCCAATAAAAGACAAAGCTGTCAAGTCTTAGCAACAACTGCTAACTCTCCATAAAGCCAAACAACATTCAAGACTTGGAACATTGCTCCCATATCCGGAGATTCTTCCAAAGCCTTAGTCTTGCATTCCTCATGGAGTTTTCAGGCTTTTAAAATCCTAGCTTGGTATCACCCCTTCTTCTCTGTTCACCATGCACTGTGGGGCTGAGGTCTTCCCCACAGTAAAATGACACTGTCCCAAGTGTCCTGGGAAAGCTTATACATTTCAGTTGAAATGGTATGGAAGGAAACAATGGATAACAAAGTCTACAGATAAATGTTAGCCTAAAAAATAGAGTGAGCAATAAACCTCTCTCATCCCTAGTTTCCCCCCTCCAAAGAATATAGTTAACTCTTGCCATAAACCAGGAACTGAAACACAAAACAACCAACTCAAAAAGTATGCAAGACAAAAGAGGTGAAATAAATTTGTTAGAAAAAAAACAGTTGTTGAGTAGCTATCACGAAGGCCTTGGATTCATGGTTTTGTCTGCTTCAAATAAAATCACGTCCCTCGCAATTGGAAATAATCAGTTACTCGTGTGAGAATTTTTTTTTTATTCAGACCTTTTTTTTTTCAAACAGATGCAATACACATTCAAATTACAATTATAATCTATATAAATATCCTATTCATGACTACTGCCTTGATAATTTTATAAGTAAAAGCATTTGCACAATCTGTACAAACCACAAGATCTCATGTTTGATCCTTAAATTAACTGACCTCAACTGTGATGGTTGTAATTGGCTCCACTGGGACCGAGGACTGAGAGAATTAGGCAGTGTTCCCACTCTTCTATCCAGTAATCCTTGCTCGCAAATGTATGTGTGGGTGTCTGGTAAAAACAGGATCAGGGTTGGCCATAGTGTTGTCCACGTGCTGCTTAGACTAAAAAGATAATTTTTATATTTTCAATGGAAATGGGCAGGAAAACAGTATGAACTTTTAAAGGGGGTCCTGCAGGCATGACTGCCTCTTTATCCGGATATCCTGAGTGATAGGTCTTCAAGAATCATGTGGAGTAGACCACTGCCCCTTTTCATAGATGCTGCTTAGTCCAGCGAGGATGTTTCAGTGTCTTGAACTTATTGCCATTCTCTTAATCGCTTTCCTCTTTTATAGTTCTTTTAATCACTATCATATATTTAGATACTTCTTGACTTATCTCATTTCTCCTCTTTTTAAACCTTAAACCTGTCAGGGATTCAGCACTGTAGGCCTTGGCCCTTCACCTAGGCTTCTTAAAACAAAAATCCTGTGTCACCTTTTTGAGGACCACTTTGATTTACTTTATGGAAATGTCAGCAACATTGGTTAATTAGGTGATGTTGCCTTTACAGGATGGAGGTTGATGATTTTTTTGACATCACTGAAGCAAATTCATCAAAACGAAGTGCACTCGCTATATTTAAAATCACAAGGAAATTGCTCTTTGCATTTTACATGAAAGAAGACAAAGAGGTAAGTGTGCAGGCTGTCGTTAATTCTACGGCCATGAGTGGGGAGGGAAAATTCACTAGTTTGTGATTCTTTGAGCACTTGCTCGTCTTAGAAAAGGCTGCATTTGCTGATAACACAACCACTAAGTGGCGCAGGACTAGGAAATGCAGCCTCTTCCACTGAAACGTCACTGTCTGCAATCTTGGGCAGCTGCCAGGATTAAAGATGGCGCTGCTCAATTTATCACAAAAAAACAAATTCAACCCAAAAATCCCCTTACTGGCTACCATAGCCGCCTCCATCCCACCCCCAACAGTCCCCTGCTCCCTCCTACCATTGTGCTTCTCTTTGCCCTCTCTCCTGTGCCCGTCACCTCGCTGCTCACTCCTCGCTGCCTTCCCTTAGTCACTAGCTCTGGCTTCTCGCCGTCCCCCACCCCACTCTCTAGCCACTCGCTCTGGCCTGGCCGCTCCCACCCTCCCCTTGGCTGGTTGTTTTCCCCCCTCCACCCCGCTCTCCGGCTGCTCGCTTCCCACTTCCTCCCCACCTGATTTCCCCCCCCTCCCACCGCAGCCGCTAATTCCAGGCCGCATCACTTCCCTCCTGTCGGCACTTGCTCCCACGTTCGATAGTTCCCCACCGTGCTGCCCGAAGAAGCAAGGTGGGCTGCGAGCGGTGATACGGCAATGTAAGAGCGAGTGTCCAAGAGTAGGGAAGTGGTGTGGCTTGGAGCCAGCTGCTGGAGGGAGCGGGCAGTGAGCGGCTGGAGAGTGGGATGTGGGTGGGGGATAGGGGGGGAAGCGAGGCATGGGGAACGATAGGCCGAGGGGAGGAGGGGGGAGCAGTGGCTGAGTGGGGAGGAGGGGTGGATGGGGGGAGAAAGCTTCGAGGACGGGAGCGAATGGCTGTGGGGGGAGAGTGGCCTGTGGGGGGAGGGAAACAAATGGCTGAGGGAAGGCAGCAGCTTGGCGGGGATCGAGCCGGGGGGAAGCCCCGATTGAAGCAGGGATGGTGGGAGGGAGCAGGGTATTGTTCGGGTGAATGGAGACGGCTGTTGAGGGGTGAAGACGTCATTGCATGGTGACGTCGTGCGCGCCCATATGCTGGCAAATGGTTGTCTACATGGATGATGTCCGCGATCGCTCTGCATTGTCAGGACTCACTTTGTTTAGAAAATTATAGTTGACTGGTATTAAGTAGTAAGGCTGTAATTTATTCTGGTGTATCTTTTTAAAAAAATATTTCATTTAAAATGATCCTAAAGACAGTTTAAAAGTGAAACAAAGGATTCTGGGACTATATTTAAATGCAACTCGGTTGTATTGGCAATTTCAGTGCAAGGTCAAAGTGGTGTGGGAAAAAAGAAAAACATCTTACTGGTGCTGTAGGGAATGCAGTTTTGTGATTGAAGGTGGGGCGGGAAGAGAGATGTTTGCCCTTCATCTAATTATGTTACAACTGATCAGACAATCCTACTGACACCAAGTATCTAGAGTCCATCCTTCTAGTGTCTGCACAGGGGGAATTAATCATTTATCAGTTTGTGGAAATTAGGAAGGCAATTTGTTCATTAAGGCTTAATATTATGTGCATATCCTATCCCTTTTCTCTAGATCTGCATAGGTTGTCTGAGTAATGAGTTGTTGTATCTTTCCAGAGATTTCAGAAGCTGTGCCGGTGTATCCTTAATAGCATGGAAGTAGAGAATGAGTCCAAGGTTTGTGTGCAATGGTATTGGATTTCAAATGTATTGCATGGTTTCCCATTTCTGTGTATCTCTGATGGGTTAGTTGCCAAATGTTCTGCCCAGTGTGGAATACAGCCATACAGACCAGCAAGGTCACGTTTAATTCTTCATCACATGGCGTTCCAGGGTGTTTTGGTGATTTCATTCTGTAATACCATCAACTTGTCCATGAAATCTGAGAACCAACGGCCTTTGTCATCAGTCTTGTCTCAATTTATTTACCATACCGTATTAGTGAACTCCAGGGAAAAATAAACTTGAATTAATGCACTCGAATGCTGTTAAAATATTTATTGTGATGTTTTAGTTGATTTTTAGGCCAGTGCCAATGACAGGTTTGTGACCCACCCCTACTTCACATCTAATGCTACACAGTGTAAACACTCTGTCCAGGCATATTGCAAATTGGGAAGGGCAAAATCTCTCGTGGTGTTTCACAATCCAAGTCGACATGACAAATGAAAGTTTCATCTGGTCACCTTTGCATTTTACTGAAATCCCAGGACAGGAATGTTGAGCAGGACCTGAACACTAGATAATTTATGCATGTTTCTATTTTTTTAATATGCTGGTGCATAGTTACCAGTGTGTCTGTCCCTGCACGCGTGCTCCTTTTTTATTTTGGAACTGGATTATTGACCGATCTTGTTGCTATTTAAAATATATTTTTTTAATTTTGCGGCTCTTTATTCACAGGTTTGGTATGTGTCATTAGCACTCTCCAAAGACCTCACCCTGCTATGGATCAAACAAGTTAAAGACCTACTCTGGCTCTGCTGTGAGTTTCTGAAGCAATTGAAGGTAAACTAAAACTTTTCTCGTTCAAAGTTCCATCTCTGTGGAGAGGAGGGGGCTGCAGTTGAAACTGCTAAATTACTCATTCAAAAAAGAAATTACTGCCTAAGTCTAACCTGTTGGATTTCAGTTGGCAGTAGACAACAGAGTATTTAGTAAGGATAATTTTCCAACTTTTTTTTCTTTTTCATGGAGATCTCTCTGGGCCTCTATCACTGAGCCAGATGCTCCTGTCATTTTTAAATGCCACTCGTGTTGTCACTGAACTTATTTAGTGTATTTGTAACAATCTACCCTCAGGAAAAGAAAAATTGCAGTTAAGTCACTGATGTGTGGTGTGTTACTTCTGTAATGCAGTGTTATACAATTAAAATAAACAAATTAAAATATCTGCTAATTAAAATTAGCATTAATTTTTATGAAGGCAGTAGAGGAGCTGCCTCCTAGAATTTGTTAGAATATGGGGTAACTCGAAATCATCTTGCTTATTTAAGGTAAGGATTTCTTTAACAGATGGAATTTTTTTGCAGCCTGATATTCTGCAGGACTGTAAATTCATCACATTGTATCTCACCATGCTGGTCACATTCACAGACACCTCAACATGGAAAATACTGAGAGGGAAAGGTCAGTGGCAAAGCAACCTCTTGTGCTTATTCCTGCATTAATTCACTAATAACTAGACATTTTTCATTTGTTGTAGTCTTTGCTCTGGACTTTTGAGGTGCAGGCAATTAGTACCCACCTAAACCTTCCTTTCTGTTGGTTCTGAAGTTCTCCCCTTCCTCTTTCTCTTGGATCTTGCTGTTTTGTGCATCTGCACATATATCTGACTTTCAGGCTTGTGTCTGTGCCCCTGTGTAATTCAGCAGTCCAAGAGATCTGTTCATTTTTATCCCCCCTTCCTCTGTCCTCTCTGAGGAATTGCTTGTTCCGCAGTAGATGCTCTCCCCTGTCAGCACAACTAACGTCAAGAATTTATTGTGTGGAGATTGCAAATTAAGTTTCCGCCTCTTATAAAAACCGAGTAAAGAGTAGGTCAGTATCACATCTTCTATTTCAGTTTAACGTAATAGGAATCAACATAACTATTGAATGCACAATATAACCATGTTCGCACCTAAACATTTTTTTAATGTAATTTATTTTTCTTCTTCCCTCCAATTTTCTTCCCTTGCTCTCTTGAAGCTACTGACTCGTGCTGGAGTATAGTTTATCCTAATCCCAAGTGACTAATTCTTAGTGCGTGTCAGCAGGCTTTTCAATTGCAAGGGCATCAAAGCTGAGTTTGAAATTATCCTCACCTGAGACCCGCACATGAATTTCCAGCAGGGACCCCTTGAGAATGATTAGAAGTATGAACCTCCCTCCCTTTATTCCAAGGGCACTGGAAGACATTTTAGAGTTCCGACCACCACTTCAGCTAATTCAACACAGAGTTGAGACTGAACCTTCCACAGAGTGCAGTACATTTACTGACTGAAAAATTGAGGAGTTCGATTATATATAATTTTTAATCATTTATATGGGCAGCACATCTATGAAAAGAAAGTAATTTTTAATGTCTGCAAATGTTAACCATCTTAAAATGTCACCCTGTTAGAGCAGTATAGAGGTTTAGTATATTCAGTGAACTTATTGGCAATATGAGATTAATACCATTGATTTTCTTGATGGCAGGAGAAGTCCTGAGGCCTGCCATGAACCACATCTGTGCCAATATCATGGGACATCTCAATCAAAAGGGATATTACACTGTGCTACAGGTTTGTTCAAAATATGCTGTTTAAATTCAGTTAGTCTAGTGTTTGAAAAGCTACTGTGCTGTCTATTGCTGTAGTTACTTTCACTGAACACTTGGGTTGGGACTGAGCTTTTTATTATCAGTGATTCTTGACAATGCAGTTGGCTGCTGATGTCATCAGACTGCGTCAAACTGCACACATGCACAAACAGGCTCCTGCTGTCTGCGTGTGCGCTACATTCCAAATTGCCAGGACTGGTTGGCGCATGCGCAGATGATGTCATCGCGTTACGTGGGGAGAGAGTGGGCAGGAGAGCGGGCAAAGACCTTGGTGGCGGCGGGTGCGCTCTCCTACTCCCGCCCCACCCGCCCGCTCTCACTCCTGCTCGCTCGCTCTCTCTCTTTCCCCCCCCCCCCCCCCGCCCGCTTGCTAGCTCTCTCCGGCCATTGTGTGCTGCCATATGTTTACTTTGCCTTTGTGTTATTTTTTAAGCAGCGCCATCTTTAGTCCTGGCAGCTGCCTGAACGTCGCAGACTGTGGCGTTTTAGTGGCACAGGCTGCACTTGCGCATGTGCCCGTGCAGCACCACCTAGTGGTTGTGTTGTCAGCAAACACAGCCTTTTATTATTAGCTGGATGTCTGAGAGGAGCAAAAACCCCATCATCAGATTGGAGGGTCTCCAAAGAAAACTATTGAGAAATCCTCATGGGTGGAGTTTCCATCTGCTTTTTTTTTGCTCATTCATGGGATGTGGGTGCCACTGGCAAGGCCAGCATTTGTTGGTGGTGGTGAGCTGCCTTCTTGAACTTCTGCAGCCTGGGTGGTTTAGGTGCGCCCACGGTGCTGTTAGGTAGGGATTTCCAGGATTTTGACCCAGTGATGATGAAGGAACGGCAATATATTTCCAAGTCAGACTGGTGTGTGAAGAACTTGCAGGTGATGGTGTTCCCATGCACCTCCTGCCCTTTTTCTTATGGGTGTTGGAGATTGTGGGTGTCAAAGGAGCCTTGGTGAGCTGCTGCAAGGCATGCAGGCAATCCCCAATAAGAGCACAGGCCACTTCCCTAATGTGAGACAAAATTAGGTTCTGATTGTTCGAGACAATACTTAAGGAGTAACAAGTACCCCGAAACATGCTGTTTGAATGTTTATTGGGCTGTTTATCATAATACAGCAGCTTGGACTGAAGTTAGCGACTGTCTCTACAGGTATGTGTAGTACTTCAGGCTGATTTCACTGTGTGTGTGACCATAAGCTGTAGTATATAGAATTCTTACTTGCATCCTTTTTTGTTCATTGGTAATGGAAAATAAGTTTCTTTATCTCTAGATATTGTTAACAAATGGACTGGCAAGATCCAAACCATCTCTGTCCAAAGGCACTTTAACAGCTATTTTCACCCTTGCATTACGGTAAGAGAATTCTCTGGTCAAACTACATATCTTCTGGTTTATCTTGCCATAAACTGTCCTTAAAGATGCCAGTTAAGCTTTCTATAGTAACAGAGAAATAAACTTCTTAGATCAAGAATCACAGTCCAACTTGAGGGGCTACATGAACAATGCAAAAATAAATCCTTCAACTACTTTACCTGTCTCTCTCATAGCCATATTCTTCTTTTGTCATTGGTACTCATAATGCAGCTCTTGGTCACTTGCAGCCCACCTCCTCATTACCTGTGACCCTAGGCAGACCTGTGGTTTGATGTACCTCTGGATCTCCATTTATAGCCTGCCCAGCTTTAGAATATGGACCGAATCATCATTCATTGTTTTCTCACCTTTTCCTATTCTCCAGCAAAAGAAGGCAAGGGAATGCTTTTAGGAAGCAGGGCTAACCCGTCGTCCATATAGGAAATAAGAGTTATATTAAAATTAAATTGGTACTTTTCTTTACCTTCCCATGGGGAAATGCTTCTCCTGCATTTGTCAACTGCTCCCAGTAACAACCATTGAGAGTTCACTGTTCAAGGAATCACAGGTCATAATCATAGATGCAGCACCAAAACAGGCCCACCGAGTCCGTGCCGACCATCAACCACCCATTTATACTAATCCTATATTAGGCCTATTTTTCCCTCTCACATCCCCACCTTCCCTCAATTCTCCTACCACCTACCTACACTAGGGGCAATCTTTTTACAATGGCCAATTTACCTATCAACCCGCAAGCCTTTGGCATGTGGGAGGAAACTGGAGCACCCAGAGGAAACCCACGCGGTCACAGGGAGAACTTGCAAACTCCGCACAGGCAGTACCCAGAACTGAACCCGGGTCGCTAGAGCTGTGAGGCTGCGGTGCTAGCCACTGTGCCGCCCCATCTACAGGTGTAGACCCACATCCCATCACTCTGATGCAAAGCATTGTACCATTTCCAATTTGAGCAAGACATTTGAAAAGGGAAAGTCTCATTTCATACACCTTATTACGTCTCTCTGGAGCATCTGAAAGTGCTTCTAATAAAGTGAATCACTTTTAAAATTGAATGGCTAGGCAAACATAGTGGCTATCTTGCACACAGTACAATCCCAAAAATACTAATGATCATTAATCTGTTTTTGGTGGCGGTTGAGGAAGTAATGTTGACCAGGACACAGAACTCCCTGCACTTCTCTGAATCCAGACCGGACTTAGGTTTAATATGTGAAGGACAGCACTCCCTGAGTCCTGGAGATTATGTGCTAGAGTGTGGCTTGATCTCACAACCCTTTGACTTCTAGTTACGAGTCCTATCACCTAACGACAAGTTTTTACAATCCATTGATCTAGATTATGGTAGTTAACAAAAGGTTTGAGTAACATTGTTTTAGGTCAAATCCAAATGCAGTGTCTTGGAGTTCAAGTGGGATTGCGTGTTGGAGCCTTAGGTTCTAGTGTCCTAGCCACTGGTCTCAAAGCAACTATTAAAATTTGGGTACACTCGAGCTATTTTCTCTCATGCCTAACAGATACCTTCTAGATGCAAGGCCGTGCTTTCTGTGAACTGAATGTAACCTTGTAGGTTAAATATTCTGGAATAGTGGGTCACATGAAAAACTGAACCTTTTTTAGGGATGAGGTATACTCTGGGAATAACACTGCTGATCTATCTGCTTGATGGGTAAATGACTCCGACAAACATGTATCACAAGCTACAAACACAAAATCACGATGAAGTAATTTCTTTTTGCTCATTCATGGGATGTGGGCGTCGCTGGCTAGGCCAGCATTTATTGCCCATCCCTAATTGCCCTTGAGAAGGTGGTGGTGAGCTGCCTTCTTGAACCGCTGCAGTCCATGTGAGCTAGGTACACCCACATTGCTGTTAGGAAGGGAGTTCCAGAATTTTGACCCAGCAACAATGAAGGAGCGACGATATAGTTCCAAGTCAGGATGGTGTGTGACTCGGAGGGGAACTTGCAGGTGGTGGTGTTCCCATGCATCTGCGGCCCTTGTCCTTCTAGTTGGTAGAGGTCGTGGGTTTGGAAGGTGCTGTCGAAGGAGTCTTGGTGCATTGCTGCAGTGCATCTTGTAGATGGTGCCACTGTGCGTCAGTGGTGGAGGGAGTGAATGTATGTGGATGGGGTGCCAATCAAGCGGGCTGTTTTGTCCTGGATGGTGTCATGCTTCTTGAGTGTTGTTGGAGCTGCACCCATCCAGGCAATTGGAGAGTATTCCATCACACTCCTGACTTGTGCCTTGTAGATGGTAGTCAGGAGGTGAGTTACTCGCCGCAGGATTTCTAGCCTCTGACCTGCTGTTGTAGCCAGGGTATTTAGATGGCTACTCCAGTTTGCTTTCTGGTCAGTGGTAACCACCAGGATGTTGATAGTGGGGGATTCAGCGATGGTAATGCCATTGAACGTCAAGGGGAGATGGTTAGATTCTCTCTTGTTGGAGATGGTCATTGCCTGGCACTTGCGTGGTGCGAATGTTACTTGCCACTTCTTAGCTCAAGCCTGGATATTGTCGAGGTCTTGCTGCATTTCTACACGGAAAGCATTCCGGCAATAGTACATCAGTATCTGAGGAGTCACGAATGGTGCTGAACATTGTGCAATCATCAACAAACATCCCCACTTCTGACCTTATGATTGAAGGAAGGTTATTGATGAAGTAGCTGAAGATGGTTGGGCCTAGGACACTACCCTGAGGAACTCCTGCAGTGATGTCCTGGAGCTGAGATGATTGACCTCCAACAACCACAACCATCTTACTTTGTGCTAGGTATGACTCCACCCAGCGCAGAGTTTCCCCCAGATTCCCATTGACTCCAGTTTTGCTAGGGCTCCTTGATGCCACGCTTGGTCAAATGCTGCTTTGATGTCAAGGGCAGTCACTCTCGTCTCACCTCTGCAGTTCAGCTCTTTTGTCCATATTAGGAGCTGAGCAGGTTATTGCTAAGCAAGTGCTGCTTGATAGCACTATTGACAGCACCTTCCATCACTTTATTGGTGATTGAGAGTAGACTGATGGGGTGGTAATAGGCCGGGTTGGACTTGTCCTGCTTTTTGTGTACAGGACATACCTGGGCAATTTTCCATGTTGCCAGGTAGATGCCAGTGTTGTAGCTGTACTGGAACAACTTGGTTCAGGGCACGGCAAGTTCTGGAGCACAGCTCTTCAGTACTATTGCCAGAATGTTGTCAGGGCCCATATCATTTGCAGTATCCAGTGCCTTAAGTCGTTTCTTGATATCATGCGGAGTGAATCGAATTGGCTGACGACTGGCATCTGTGATGCTGGGGACTTCAGGAGGGGGCTGAGATGGATCATCAACTTGGCACTTGTGGCTGAAAATTGTTGCAAATGCTTCAGTGTTGTCTTTCACACTGATGTACTGTGCTCCCCCATCATTGAGGATAGGGATATTTGTGGAGCCACCTCCGCCAGTTAGTCGTTTAATTGTCCACCATTCACGACTGGATGTGCAGGACTGCTGAGCTTAGATCTGATCCATTGGTTGTGGGATCGCTTAGCGCTGTCTGTTGCATGCTGCTTATGCTGTTTGGCAAGCAAGGAGTCCTGTGTTGTAGCTTCACCAGGTTGACGCCTCATTTTGAGGTATGCCTGGTGCTGCTCCTGGCATGCCCTTCTGCACTTCATTGAACCAGGGTTGGTCCCCGGCTTGATGGTAATGGTAGAGTGGGGGTTATGCTGGGCCATGAAGTTACTGATTGTGGTTGAATACAATTCTGCTGCTGATGGCCCACAACGCCTCATAGATGCCCAGTTTTGCATTGCTAAATCTCTTCGAAATCTATCCCCTTTAGCACGGTGGTCGTGCCGTACAACGGGATGGAGGGTATCCTCAATGTGAACGTGAGCCTTTGTCTCCATAAGGAGTGTGCGATGATCACTCCTATCCTGTCACGGACAAATGCATCTCTGGCGGGTAGATCAGTGAGGACAAGGTCAAGTATATTTTTCCCTCTTGGTTTCCTCACCATCTGCCGCAGACCCAGTCTAGCAGCTATGTCCTTTAGGACTGAGCTAGCTCAGTCAGTAGTGGTGCTACCGAGCCACCTTTTGGTGATGGACATTGAAGTCTCCCACCCAGAGTACATTCTGTGCCCTTGCCACCTTCAGTGCTTCCTCCAAGTGCTGTTCAACATGGAGGAGTACTAATTCATCAGCTGGGGGTTGAGGGGTGGAGGCGGGGGTGTTGGGTGGTAGGTGATAGTTAGCAGGGGGTTTCCCTTACCCATGTTTGACCTGATGCCATGAGACTTAATGGGGTCCGGAGCCGATGTTGAGGACTCCCAGGGCAACTCCCTCCTGACTGTATATCACTGTGCCGCCACCTTTGCTGGGTCTGTGCTGCCGGTGGGACAGAATATACCCGGGGATGTTGTTAGTGTCTGGGACATTGTAAGGTATGGTTTAGTGAGTATGACTGTGTCAGGCTGTTGCTTGACTAGTCTGTTGGCCAGCTCTCCCAACTTTGGCACAAGCCCCCAAATGTTAATGAGGCAGACTTTGCAGGGTCGAAAGGGCTGGATTTGTCGTTTCCAGTGCCTAGGTTGATGCTGGGTGGTATGTCTGGTTTCATTCCTTATTGAACTCGTAGCGGTTAGATACATCTGAGTGGCTTACGAGGGCATTTAAGAGTCAATCACATTGTGGTCACTGACCTACACTGGCACCCAGTTAAGAAATTCCTCGATTTTTAAAATTCACATCCTTGTTTTCAAATCCATGGCCTGGCCCCTCGCTATCTCTAACCCCGTCTAGCACTACAAGATACCTTTGCTCCTCTAATACTAGCCACTTGAGTGTCACTGATTTTTAATCGCTGCGCCATTGGTGGCTTTGCCTTGAGCTGCCTAGGTCCTTTGCTCTGGAATTCCCTCCCTAAACCTCTGCACCTCCCTCTCTTGTTTTCCTCCTTTTAAGATGCTCTTTAAAATCTAGCTTTTGGTCATCTGCCCAAATTTCTCCTTAGTGGCTTGGTGCCATATTTTGTTTTATAATAACTCTGTGTAGCACCGTGGAACTTTTCTTTATTAAAAGAGCTATATAAATACAAGTTGTTGTAAAAGCATAGTTTTTTTTTTATAATTTGAAATGAGACAAATTTTCAATTAGTTGCTACCTACATGAGGGAGAAAGGAATATAAGGATATGCCAATAGGGTTAGGTGACGAGTAGTGGGAGGAGACTTATATGGAGCATAAGCACTGAAGTAGACTAGTTGAGCCAAATGGTCTGCTTCTGTGCTGTAAATTCTATCTAATACAATTGGTTTAGTCCATTCATACTCACGTTTTTTTTTAAAAAGGCACCAAGTGTTGGTTGTTTTGCCGCACTAATAGTTTACATTCTTTTCTCCAGGCCAGTGATTGCTGCCCATTTCTCAGACAACCTACTTCGTTCTTTTCTGCTGCACATCATGTCAGTCCCAGCGCTGGTGACACATCTCTCTACAATAGTACCTGAGGTAAGGAAGTGTTGCAAGGAAAACTCTGCGTGCATCATATTATCTATTTTTGAATAGATGCTTTCCCCCTCTTTTATATTAAAACCATACTTTTTGTTTCCAACTCTCCCTCCTCTCCAAATTGCCAAGCTTTCTTCAACTTTCATTTTCTTCCAGTGTATTCCATATGAGAACAGGACAGCATACTGTCACCAAACCTCAATCAATTTCATTGTTGTACTGGACACTAAGGGGTACAAAGAATGACTATGGTTAACAAATGGTTCCTCTTCTCCACATTTTCCCTTCCTCGCAGAAACGGCTTTAAAATAGTTTCTTGTCTTTGCCTTCCCTATCCCTTTCAGACTGTCTGGCTAATTAAAAAAAACAAACAAACACTGAAACAATGCTAGAACTGCAATGTAGATTGATCAGCATCTGAAGGTGAGTGGTTTCTCTTTCCAGGTACTACTTTGTGTTTCTAGCATTTTCTGTTTTTATCTCGGATTATTAGTTTTCAATGAAGTGCTGTATTATTCCACATTGCAATGCGGTGCATTATTGGCCCAAGACCCTGCATCTTCCAATCCACCTATTGGTGTGTATTTGTTAATGGGTAGATATACTTTGGCGTCTGTGAAGGCTGAAATCTTCTCTCTAGAGGCACATTGTATCTCCACAAAGCAAGCACACACATTATTGTTATCACCTAGGTTCAAGGAACAGATTATTCATTTCATTTAAGAAGGGAAGGAATAGTGGAAAATATTTTCAGTACATAAGCTTCTACAAAATATTTTAGCATTTTGAATTGTTTTGGATATTAATAGGCTGAAGTTTGATTGGAACATATTTTGTAAACCTTTTGCTCCCGATAACATTTTTCCGTCTCCCTTTAGAATGAGTGGAAGTTTGGCTTCAAAAACTGTGCCATTTGTTTTGTCTGCAAGAAGAAATATCATTGTAGGTTTTGTTTTCCATTTTGATATCAATTACCTCTGGCATATGTTTTCCTTACTGCTGATCTACCCCAGTACTTTTACATTTCACCCTATGATAGATAAGTAGTCATTTGCATTACATCTTACAATAGCTGGGAAGTTCAGTGGGATCGCTATTTTTTTTGCTTTAATCACTGCGGTTTCTGGGGGAGACTCTGAGCTGGATGTGGTGCAGCGTGACTGTCTCACACTAAAATGCTGTTGCGCCACAACAACCCTTCCATTAGATATTGTTTCATCTTCTCACCAGATTTGAATGAATTGTCCCTTTCTATTCAGTGCATGGCTATGGTCCATTCCCATGAGCTGCTACGGAAATTCATCCTGTTTTTAAGTCGAGGCGAGCAATGTGGTGATATCTGTGTGTGCTTGGAGGGAAGCCATACACTTTGTCTGCAGGGTGAGTGTTCCAGGGATATCTACTTATTCAAGGTTATGCTTACAATGTTTTTTATTTTGCCAAGTTCCCAATTATCCTCTGTGCCAGTTATTGAGTGGGCCCCAGTTCTCTTGTTCTGAAGTAAGATAATGCCAAGACACTCTGAGTGATGTAATCACTCCCAATTATCCTTTACAAGGCAGGAATCTAATTGAAGGTTGCAGATAAAATGACCCAAGTTTGATTTTCCTGTCTGTTCTATTAGTTTATCTCAGTCTTGGTAATGATAGGATGGCACAATTGATCTTGGCACTTCTGGGCTATTGAGGGAGAAAATAAATGCCCAGTATTCACCACCATCAGTGACTTTTGCTGGTAAACTGCACTTGAATGTTAGTTTAACCTTGCATATGATGTCTTCCATTCTTGAAGAGCCTACTGATGCTCACTGTTTAGCCTCGCCCATTAAGGGACATTTGGTAAAGTATTACAAAGCTGCAGGTGCTTATCAAACCATAGCCTAGTGTGAGTTAGTGCAATCAGGGAAAGTGGGAAAAAATTGGGAGGGGAGGTGAATTAAGTTCAGCTTATTTGGACTACAGAACAGAATAGTCTCTGAATATTGATATAAGTGCCTGTTAGTTTTTAACTTTGCTTCTTTTCAAAATTAAATCTGCCCAACTGACAGGAAATCTAATTTATCTGGCTTACCTGTCTGAGAAAGTGTTGGAGGAAGAGACAAATCACTTTGTCAGTGTGCTGACTGCCATGCTGTCGTATTGCCAGAAATATGTATCTCAGAAGAAGTCCAACCTGACACACTGGCACCCAGTACTTGGCTGGTTCTCGCAGACTGTTGATTATGGGTATGTGCTAGCAGTGGATATCTGTACTGTTAAGTTAATCTCATTGTCTGTCAAGCTAACGTGTTGTGTTCGTTTACTTCAGTTTTTCTGTCTCTGTTCATTGGCATTGATCTCTGTCAACCTTAGCCTCTCTAGATGGGAGCAGTGGTTTAGTGATATCATTTATGCTGTATCTAATCTGTGCTTTGTGTGACCTTTTTGCTGACACTGGGTACAAAATAATGGCAAAAATGTTGCAGTCCCCAGCACTATGCTTATTTCATTGAGTATTCTGACCACCTTGAAATTTTAAATCCTTTTCCATTTTGATAATTTAGTGGTTCAGTGAGTTGGGACATTGTCCTTTTACCCTAGGGCTTGGGTGTAAATCCAGCCTACAGTTGATGGATGCAACTTCCCTTTCTTGCTGGTTATAAGAATCCTAAGTGGAATCTATTTGGGGAAACCTCAACGTTTATCATTGTGGGCGTGAGTCCAAAGTATACCTCATAACTTAATCGAGCACTAAATTCCACCATCTGAAACAGTGATGCCATAAGAATAGTTGGTGTCGGAAACGCTGGTGCACAAAATTGTCTTCAAATCAACACTTTCACATAAGAGAACCAGGAGAACAGTTAGTGTGCAATCCAGCAAATTGGAAGGTCACAAATGTCACCCCACTATTTAAGAAGGGAGGGAGAGAGAAACAGGGAATTTACAGACCTATATAATAAAAGCAAAATACTGCAGATGCTGGAAATCTGAAATAAAAGCAAGAAATGCTGGAAATACTCAGCAGGTCTGGCAGCATCTGTGGAGAGAGAAACAAGAGTTAACGTTTCAGGTCAGTGACCCTTCAACAGAACTGTTCTGTTGGAGGGTCACTGACCTGAAACGTTAACTCTACTTCTTTCTTCACAGATGCTGCTAGACCTGCTGAGTATTTCCAGCATTTCTTGAATTTACAGACCTGTTAGCCTTACATCAGTCATTGGGAAAATGATAGAATCTGTTCTAAAGGATGTGATAAGTGGACACTTGGGTAATGATTTGATTGGGCATAGTCAGCATGGACTTATGAATGGAAAATCATATTTGACAAACCTGTTGGGGTTTTTTTGAGGATGTTGCTAGCAGAATTGATAAAGGGGAGTCAGTGGACGTGGTGTACTTGGATTTTCAGAAGGCTTTTGATAAAGTCCCCCACAGGAGGTTGGTTAGTAAAGTTAAAGCACATGGGATAGGAGGTAATATACTGGTGTGGATTAAGGATTGGTTAACAGGCAGAAAGCAGAGCATAGTAATAAATGAAATAAAAACAAGAAATGCTGGAAATACTCAGCAGGTCTGGCAGCATCTGTGGAGAGAGAAGTAGAGTTAACATTTCAGGTCAGTGACCCTTCAACAGAACAGTTCTGATGAAGGGTCACTGACCTGAAACGTTAACTCTGTTTCTCTCTACAGATGCTGCCAGACCTGCTGAGTATTTCCAGCATTTCTTGTTTTTATTTCAGATTTCCAGTATCTGCAGTATTTTGCTTTTATTTAGTGGTATTAATTGGTCATTCTCGCGTTGGCAGGCTGTGACTAGTGGGTTACCGCAGGGATCAGTGCTTGGGCCCCAGCTGTTCACAATATATAGAGTCATAGAGTCGTACAGCAGAGAAACAAGCTCTTCGGCCCACTGCGTCCAGGCCGACCATAATGCCTATCTATACTAATCCCACCTGCCTGCATTAATTCCATATCCCTCTATGCCTTGCTCATTCAAGTACCTGTCCAGATGCCTCTTAAATGTCGCCACTGTTCCTGCCTCCACCACCTCCTCAGGCAGCTCATTCCAGATACCCACTATTCTTTGTGTGAAAAATTTACCCCTTTGATCCCCTTTAAACCTCCTCCCTCTCACCTTAAATCTATGCCCTCTAGTTTTAGTCACCCCTACCATGGGAAACAGACTCTGGCTATCTACCCTATCTATGCCTCTCATAATTTTATATACCTCTATCATGTCCCCTCTCAGCCTCCTTCACTCCAGGGAAAACAGACC
Source organism: Heterodontus francisci (assembly GCF_036365525.1). Lineage (NCBI taxonomy): Eukaryota > Metazoa > Chordata > Chondrichthyes > Heterodontiformes > Heterodontidae > Heterodontus > Heterodontus francisci. The sequence goes on from NC_090393.1 coordinate 16,120,636, forward strand.
CAGCCTATCCAATTTCTCTTTATAACTCAAGCCCTCCAAACCAGGCAACGTCCTTGTAAATCTTTTCTGCACGCTCTCTAGCTTAATCACATCTTTCCTGTAGTGCGGCGACCAGAACTGCACACAGTACTCCAAATGCAGCCTAACCAACGTTATGTACAACTGTAACATGACGTCCCAACTCTTGTACTCAGTACCTCGGCCGATGAAGGCAAGCATGCCATACGCCTTCTTCACCACCCTGTCTACCTGTGTTGCCACTTTCAGGGAACTATGTACTTGCACCCCAAGGTCTCTCTGCTCAACAACACTCCCCAGGGCCCTGCCATTCACTGTATATGTCCTGCCCTGGTTTAACTTCCCAAAATGCATTACTTCACACTTGTCTGCATTACATTCCATTTGCCAATCCCTTGCTCACTTTCCCAGTTATCTATATCCTCTTGTAATCTTAGACAGCCTTCTTCACTGTCCACTATACCACCAATTTTGGTGTCATCTGCAAACTTACTAATCATGCCCCTTACATTCACATCCAAGTAGTTAATATATATGACAAACAACAGAGGGCCCAGCAGCACACCACTGGTCACCGGCCTCCAATCTGAAAAACAACCCTCCACTACCACCCTCTGCCTCCTACCACCAAGCCAATTTTGTATCCAATTTGCTAGCTCACCCTGGATCCCATGTGTTCGAACCTTCTGGACCAGCCTACCATGCGGGACCTTGTCAAAGGCCTTGCTAAAGTCCATGTAGACAATGTCCATCGCCCTACCCTCATCAATCCTCTTGGTCACCTCCTCGAAAAACTCAATCAAATTCGTGAGACATGATTTCCCACGCACAAAGCCATGCTGACTATCCCTAATCAGACCATGTCTTTCCAAATGCATATAAATCAATCCCTTCCAATAACCTTCCCACCACTGATGTAAGGCTCACCGGCCTGTAGTTCCCTGGCTTATCCCTGCTGCCCTTCTTAAATAAAGGCACAACATTAGCTATCCTCCACTCTTCCGGTACCTCACCCGTGGCTAACGATGATACAAAAATCTCTGCCAGGGCTCCAGCAATCTCCTCCCTTGCTTCCCATAGCGTTCTAGGATACACCTGGTCAGGCTCTGGGGATTTATCCACCTTAATGCGCTTCAAAACCTCCAACACCACCTCCTTTGTGATGTTGGTATGCTCCAGGATATCAGTGTTCCCTCCCTTGAACTCGCTAGTTTCCATGACCTTCTCCACGGTAAATACGGACGAGAAATATGCATTTAAGACCTCGCCCATTTCATGTGGCTCCTCACATAGATTGCTACACTGATCCTTAAGGGTACCTACTCTCTCCCTAGCTACCCTTTTACTCTTAATATACTTATAGAATCTTTTAGGATTCTCCTTTATTTTATCTGCCAGGGAAATCTCATGGCCCTTTTTTTGCCCTCCTAATTTCCTTCTTAACTGTAGTCCTAAATCCCTTACACTCCTCGAGGGACTCGCTTGATCCCAGCTGCCTATACCTGACATATGCCTCCTTCTTTGTCCTGACCAGACCCTCAATATCCCTCGTCAACCAAGGTTCCCTAAACTTGCCAGCCTTGCCCTTCCATCTAACAAGAGCATTCCGGCCCTGAACTCTTCCTATTTCACTTTTAAAAGCCTCCCACTTGCCAGACGTCCCTTTACCTGTAAACATCCTTTCCCATTCAACTTTTGTGAGTTCCTGTCTGATGCCATCGAAATTAGCCTTCCCCCAATTTAGGACTTCAACCTGAGGACCAGTCCTATCCTTTTCCATAACTATCTTGAAGCTAATAGAGTTATGGTCACTGGTCCCAAAGTGATCAACCACCTGCCCATCCTCATTTCCTAAGAGGAGGTCGAGTGTAGCCCCTTCTCTAGTAGGGCTATCCACATACTACTTCAGAAAACTATCCTGGACACACTTAACAAATTCTTCCCCATCTGATCCCTTAGCACTAAGACAGTCCCAGTCAATATTAGGGAAGTTAAAATCACCTCCTATTACAACCCTGTAATTTGTACACCTATCTGAGATTTCCCTGCATATATGCTCCTCCACTTCCCTCTGACTATTGGGGGGCCTACAGCATAATCCCATCAAAGTGACCACCCCTTTCTTATTTCTAAGTTCTACCCATATGGCCTCGCTGGACATTAATGATTTGGATGTGGGGACCAAATGTAGTATTTCCAAGTTCGCGGATGACACAAAACTAGGTTGTAATGTGTGTTGTGAGGAAGATTCAAAGCGGCTTCAAGGGGATTTGGACAGACTTAGTGAGTGGTCAAGAAGTGGCAGATGGAACATAATGTGGAAAAATGTGAGGCTATCCACTTTGGTAGGAGGAATAGATGTGCAAAGTATTTCTTAACTGGTAAGAGATTAAAAAGTGTAGATGTACAAAGGGTGTCCTTGTCAATAAGTCACTGAAAGCTAACATGCAAGTGCAACAAGCAATTAAGAAGTCTAATGGTATGTTAGCCTTTATCGCAAGAGGATTTGAGTACAGGAGTTGTGAAGTCTTGCTTCAATTGTATAGAACCTTGGTTAGACCGCACCTGGAGTACTGTGTGCAGTTTTGGTCCCCTTAGGAAGGATATTATTGCCATAGAGGGAGTGCAGCGAAGGTTCACCAGACCTGTTCCTGGGATGGCGGGACTGTCCTATGAAGAGAGATTGGGGAAACAGGGTGTGTATTCTCTAAAGTTTCTAAGAATGAGAGGTGATCTCATTGAAACCTACAAAATACTTAAAGGGATAAACAGGGTCGATGCAGTAAAATGTTTCCCTTGGTTGGGGAGTCTAGAACTAGGGGACACAATTTCAAAATAAGGGGCAAACCACTTAGAACCGAGATGAGGAGAAATTTCTTTACTCGGAGGGTTGTGAATCTTTGAACTTCCACAGCCCTCTTGGGTAGAGAATTCCAGTCATTGAGTATGTTTAAAGCAGAGATTGACAGATTTCTAAATGCAAATGACATAAGGGGATATGAGGATAGTGTGGGGGAGAAAGGCATTGAAATGCATGATCGTATTGAATGGTGGGGCAGGCTCGATGGGCTGAATGGCCTACTCCTGTTCCTCTGTTCCTCATGGAAAATCTCTTGCTGGCGTAGTAAGAAATGCTCTTCTGCAGTTGGGCTAAAGGCATATTGTATAGATACAGTAAAATCAATTTTACACTGAACCTTTTCCCTAGACAAGACTTGTTAACAGGGAGTCTTTTCCCCATTGGTACTATTTGTGATGTAACAGTGCATGGCACTGGCTTTGAATGCAATGCTCCAGAAAATGTTCTATCCTTCAATGTTGACATTTTTCAAATTGATGAGCTGAGCTTTTTAAGCTGCAGTTGTCACCAAATAATAAAAATCAAAGCACAAAAACGTAAGGCACATTTTGAAATTCAAGGCAGTGAAATGAAACCAGATAATAATTGGCTCTATGCATCATTTAAATAAGTTCCAATCTAGAGAAATGCTCCAGTGATTCCTTCATTGTCCCTCTTCTCAGGCTGAACGAAGCAATGCCTCTCGTCACCAGGCAGTTGCAGTACTTGTGGAGTGTCCAAGTTATTCGCATGCTGTTCCATGATGTATTGAGCAAGAAACTGGCTGAGAATCAAGACATGGCACATACACAGTACTCCACTCCTTCAAACAACATTCATGTCAAAAGTAAGCATCAGTTTTAGTATGCGTCCTCAATAAAAAGCATTAATACCTCCCCGGCTTCATTCCCCTGATGACTGTGTTTATCTGCATTGCCCAATTGTGACATCAAGCCATGCAAACCATTTTGGTCTTTTGAACTGATTTTAGTTGGGGCACAACAGCTGGCCTCCCCACCCTTGAGCTATAAGGGGAGGGGGCAAATTATCCAGGGTTCCCGCTGCTGATTGCTGTCCAATGACCTTTGCTGTGAAGTGCATCTGTGTGGACATTGAATAAAGACTGGACTTTTTTCTTATGCCTTCACCACCTAGACTCACACTTAATGAATCGTTGTGTAGTTGAGGTTCTATAGAGCCGCAGGCACGTGAGGCACGGTACCTTGTAAGTCAGTGCTGTAAGGAAAGAAGAAAACTGGGTAGAAACAGGACTTGGATTTTAAATTAGACAGCTGTACGGTGTATCAAGTTACAACAGGGGTGGGCAAACTTTTCAACCTGAGGGCCATATCTGGATATGGAAATTGTATGGTGGGACATAAATGCTCAAGAAATGAACAATTCATGTTCAAACAGGAACAACACAATTTTATTTTAAAATCCTCATTGTGTTGAAGTAAAAGTAAAAGCAAAATACTGCGTATGCTGGAAATCTGAAATAAAAACAGAAAGTGCTGGAAGTACTCAGCAGATCTAGTGGCATCTGTGGAGAGAGAAGCAGAGTTAAGGTTTCAGGTCAGTGACCTTTCATCAGCACTAATGCTCCTTTCTTCTTTGGGATTTGGTTTGGAAACTAGCCCAGACCATTGAAATAAAGTCTCCCCTTTCCTGTAGCAGTGAAGTTCCCAACTGAAGTGAGATTGGAGCAGTATGTCCCTTGCAGATGCAAGTCTATATCACCCCTGAACATTGCTTTATCTGGAAATGCTTGCTGCTGACAGTGGATGTCTAAATTGGCAAAGTGCTGTATTTCCCACATCCAGCATCCGTCACCTAGATGAGCATAAAAGGAACGTTTTATAAAATAGTTTGATTTTTCTTGTAGATCTCTTCAGGCGAGCATTTCAGAAGTCTGCGTCCATGCGAAATATTCTGAAGCCAGTTGGCGGGAAGCGTGTGGACTCTCCTGAGGTGCAGAAGGTCTGCAGTATCTGTGTGCTATATCAGACAGCACTGACTACACTTACCCAGATTCGACTCCAGATTCTCACCGGTCAGTCATCTTGTGTTTTTAGATTATCTCTGTAAAATAGACGTTTTTTTTGAGGGGGTGCGGGTAAGCTGTTTTCCAAATGAATAAAGTCGAAGTGAAGTATACAGTGGGAAAGGATTTCACCTAGCCAGCTATCTGCAATTGAGTGTTGAACTGTTGAAGGCGAGTAGGTTTACCCCTGTAATTTTCTCCACGCCCTTTTTAAATTTATTTTCTTTTTCAAATATCTATCCACTTCCCTTTTAAAGCTATAATAGATTCTGCTTCCACTGTTGTTCAGGTAGGTTACTCCTTTAAAACCCTCTGTGTAAAAGATTTTTTCCTGATCTTTCCCGTCATTCTTTTGGTGATCATCTTCAATTTATGCCCTCCAATTGCCAACACACTGGAAATAGTTTTTAACTATTCACTTTATCAAAACCCCTCAAAGTTTAGGCCAAATGTACCATGGGCTGAATTTTATTAGTGCATCGCACATCGATATTTTGTTCAGGGGTTCATTGAAATGGAGGGGGCTGCCACTCCATCCACGGCAATGGTGTCTGGCGCCACCCCTCAGGCGCCGACGCCATTTTTAAAGGTTTCAGGCCCTTCGGACACATTAAATTCTTTAAAGGGAAAGAATGTAGAAAAATAAAGATCTACATTTACTCACATTTTCAATTCCCTCTCCCACACCCCCAATGAGTAACAAATCTGTAAATTGCCCTCTCCAGAAAAAACTTATTTTTTCAGGTCTCTAACTTTATTACCTATGACCCTCAACCCCTTCCCACCATCCACACAGCCAATAACAAGTGTTTTTCCTGCTTCCGCCCCCCCCCCCACTCCGCCCTGATAATTTTAGTCCTCCTCCCCCCTCCCCACCAGGTTCTTGCCTCAGAATTCCAACTGGATTTCCAAAGGCACGTGAGGTGTGGCTGGTGCCGTAAAATCATTGTGGGATGACCGCCGGAACCAGGTAAGTTTATTTGCATTTTGTTTTAATTAATTTTAATATGTAAATTAAGGCCCCGCCACTATGTGGGGTGGGGGGTGCAGGGCGGTGGTGTGGGGAGGTCACACCGAGGCCTTCGCTGCAGCCGGTAAAATGTGGCTTGGCCTTCTTGGCGTTGGGTCATGGCAGGCCACTCCCACAAGTATTATATGGCCCCTGGCCCCCCCCCCCCCCCCCACCCCGCCACGACCCCTGACATCGAGGGGCTGGTAAAATTCAGCCCCATTATCTCTTAACCTTTCCTTGTTCCAGGTAAAAACACGCCCGTTTTTCTCTAATTTCATTGTTACTAAAGCCTCTAATCCCTGCTATCATTTCAGAAAGTTTCTTCTATACTCCCTCCATGACCTCGGCTTCAGTCCTAAAGGAGAGTCCCAAAGACTCTACACAATACAACTGCGGCCTCACCAATGATCCGTCTAGGTTTAGAATTACCTCTGCTTTTTTACTATCTATAAAATCTAGGATCTGATAACAGCTTTATCAATTTAGCCTTCCATTTTTAAGGATCACACCAGCCACCGTATCTACTCATTGAGCCATTAGGAAAGCCTGGAAAATGAATGTTCAAAAAAAATTTATTTTTAGTTTTAAAATAATCAAATAGTGTTGGTTAATGGCACAGATAAATAGAACATTTCAGAGTCATAAATAGGGCAGTAGAAAAGATATTGAAGTTAATGCATAATGCATTGTAAGTGATTTTTAATGGGAGCCTGATAGTTGAATGAACGTTCTCAGCCCATCTTGTATCCAGGGATTTTTTTGTGTGTTTTGAGTGATTTTGTATTTCTGTGTTTCAGGGTTAACCTATTTAGATGACCTATTGCCCAAGCTGTGGGCATTCATTTGTGAACTAGGACCCCAAGGGGGTCTGAAGCTATTCCTTGAGTGCCTGAACAATGACACTGAGGAATCCAAGCGGCTTCTCGCAATGCTGATGTTGTTTTGTGACTGCTCACGGCACCTTATCACGTAAGTTTGTGTGACATTTGATACAGACCTGTAGGCTTAAGCAAAGTGCCCTGGGGAGTGGAGAGGGAGTGAAATAGCTTCATTTAAAGAGGAATAGAAGTTAAAGGTGAGGACTTTCTGCTCCAAATACTGCCAAATTTTATAGAAGGAAATACTGAAGAAGATTTTCATTAATTTTTTAAAAATTGTCAGTTTTCTTGCCAGCGTGAAGTCAGACAGGGAAGCATTCTCTGCTAGGTCACTCTGATGACATAACATGGTGGGAAGCATTCTCATGCATTCTCTATTGGAGAGAGCTGGTGTCACAACTTAAAACCAAACTTGTAACCACACCAGAGCCATCCACTCTCAACAAACCATATTGGAGACTGGCGAATTTATGTCCTCAGCTTGTAAAACATGTTTTTGCAAACTCTTAAACCAGTTATTGCCGCCACCTCTTGCAATTAAGTACCTGCATCACCTAGTCCCATTTCCTTGTAGCATGCCTATGAAATGAGAGCAAGATTGGCAGATTTGTGGGAATGCATAGTGGCGACCTTCTCAACCTATTTATATTTAAAATGATGGTCATGGCACAGTGCTGCTTCAAAGGGTGAACGCATTTAATTTTGTTGAACCAACATCTTGAAATGCTGGAGCTGAACTATATTTTTGAAGCAGAGTTTTTCTCGTGGCCGATTCCTCTAGCATATCCAACTTTGACAATAAATATGACCCGTGTCCTGCTGGATATTCAGTAATTTTTTGGAAAAAAAACTTTTTCAATTGGCATATCACTGACAAAGTCACAATATTAGAGATCACCATTTTGCCCCTAATGCCTGTACCAACTCCTTGTCACAGCTATCTACTCTGATCACATTTCTCTACTCCTTTTGCATTATTTTAATAATTCTCTGATTTGTTTTTTCACTACATTACATTGGGTTATCTTGCAGCAATGCATTTTGCTTCCATGGCATTTACAGGTGTACACATGACTCTAATGAGTCTGCTGCCATAATTGTGTGCGGTTGTATGGTCGTACAGTTCTATTGAGTGGAGTGTGATTTTTATTGGAAGGATTTTTGACCTGGAAACCGAGAAAGAAAGAAGAGACTTGCATCTATATAGTGCCTTTCACAACCTTAGGACATTGCAAAGTGCTTCACAACCAATGAAATACTTCTGAAGTGTAGTCGCTGTTGTAATTGTAGGGAAACATGACAGCACAGCAAGGTCCCATAAGCAGCAATGAGATATTAACCAGATAATCTTTTTTGGTGGCTTTTTAAAGAGATAAATATTGGCCAGAACACCAGGAGAACTCCCCTGGTCTTCTTCAAATAGTGCCATGAGATTTGTTGCATCCACCTGAGAGGGCAGATAGGGCCTCACTTTAACATTTCATCCAAAAGATGGCACCACCAACGATGAAGCACTCCCTCAGTACTGTTGAGGACTCAATACCTGACTAGGTAGCCACTAACAATATACACAATCTTGTTTTTTGTTGCACTTCATCGGGAATGATCATTGATGGAGCCCTACTTTGTTGACCGGTGAACTTTTATAGGAATAATTCAATTCAAATTCTGTGCACACTTGTAGAATGTCACACCACTGCTCTTTAATGGGAAGTTAAATGTAATTTATTTCATTTAGTGGTTCTCCTTAACGCACCCCAGCTCTTGTTGGTTGAGTTTCATGGTTCATTAGTTGGTAGTTTAGTATAGCTCTGGGTAATTCTTTAACTCTTTTTGCAACTTTTTTGTAACGCCTACCTCACCCCCAGTTCTCCATCTCCTATGCTATGAAAATTAATTCCTAACAATTATTATTACAGGATCTTGGATGACATTGAGGTGTATGAGGAACAAGTCTCATTTAAACTGGAAGAGCTGGTCACCATCTCCTCCTTCCTGAATAGTTTTGTATTTAAAATGATCTGGGACGGCATTCAGGGTGAGTTTACTTGCGTAATATCAGAAATTGTAATTGGTCTATCATGGCAGCTATCTGGCTAGGTTTGTGGAAACACAGAGGCCTGGATTCAAATTTAACCATTGATTCCTGGCCTGAAAGGCCTGTCCTATGAGGAGAGATTGAGCAGAATGGGCCTATGCTCTCTGCAGTTCAGAAGAATGTGAGGTCCTCTCATTGAAATATAAAATTCTGAGAGGTTTGACAGGATAGATGCCGAGAGGTTGTTCCCTAGGCAGGTGAGCCTGGAGCTAGGTGTCGTCGTCTCTGAATAAGGACTTGACATTTATAACTGAGAGGAGAAATTCCTTCATTCAGGTTTCTGAATCTTTGGAACTCTCAATCCCTGAGGTCATTGAGCATATTCAAGACTGAGAGCAATCGATTCTTGGGGACTAAGGAAATCGAGGGATGTGAGGATAGAGTGGAAAAGGGAGTTGATTTAGAAGACCAGCCATGATCTTATTGAATGGTTATACAGCTCAAGGGGCTGTATGGCATAGTCCTGCTCCTATTTCTTATGTTTCTTCTATTGTGATGAGGATATCCTTTATTACTTGCTGCTGAAATAAATAAGAAAGCAGTCCTTTCACTTCTGAAATCTGGCATTGAATCTGATTCAGACTAAGATCATGTTGTCGATCTGAGTATCTTTTGGCTGCTGTCTTGGTCTTATGTTGTGTGTTCTCTATGAACTTAATTTGGATGAATCCCTAATTCAGTTCAGTGAACACAAATACATAATACAGACTGCTTTCACAGTTTGCATTACTTGATGCTTAAAAATAATCATGTCCAAGCACCTTCAGCTGCACCTAGTACCACAAGAAATCCATTTCAACATATCTGAAGAACCAGATACACATGCATTCTCGTCCTTGGAAACCTTACGGATTTTTCTGTAGTGCCAGGCATTGTTGAGGCTTTAATATTTAAAGATTATTGCTTTTAAAGGTATTTTTACCATAAGCAAATGTTTAAAAAAGAACATAATTAGTTACTAGTAGACAACCCGCCTATTTTCTGAATCAAATGGCAGAAAGTGGACAGAGCTACTATCTGGAAAGTTTGGACTCCATATCTTCAGTTACCCATCCAACTACTGTGAAAATTGGACAGATCTGATGCACAGAAGAGTTTTCTTTTCCTTTTTTAAAAAAGTCCCATAATTCCATTCAGGTCAATCCCAAAGGGCAAAAGATAAACTACTTTTGGGCCTAACCTCCAAAGTAATGTGAGCAAAATGTAGAATGAGCCTAATTTGTCATATTCTTGGAGGCAAGCTGATTTGTGTTTGAATTTGTTCAACGAGTAGATGTTTTTGTTAATGAGAGTGGGTAAATTTGAACCTTTTTTTTTTATACAGTGAATTTGATCTCTTTATTCTCCACTGACTAAATCAGGCTCGCGTTAGTAAAGGAGAAAAAGTGGCAAATTAATTGGGAGAAATCTAGATTTAATTTTTTTTTTTGCTGTCTCTCTAGAAAATGCAAAAGGAGAGCAACTGGAGCTGTTCCATTCTGTTCACGGGTGGCTGATGACTCTGTATGAGCGAGACTGCCGACGACGCTTTGCTCCTGAGGATCACTGGCTGCGCAAGTAAGTGAAGAATGAGCTCACAGCACTGTAGGTAGGAGGGCAATGCCCTTGCCTGCAACTTTCTTCCCCAAAAAATGATGCAAGCATCAGTCGGGCTGTTGTTGGCCTTTCCTGTCCTGTACACAGTTTGCCCTGCAATATCTTACGAGTGACCAGTTGTTCTGTCTCTATTTTATCAATGAGTTTTCAGTACCTGTTCATAATATTTTCCAAAAGATATTTACTGTCAAATCTAGCTATCATCTTTTAACCATAGAGACTGAACAACTGCTCACTGGTGTGATATTGTAAAAGAAAGGATTAGCATAGTATCGATATACTCATATGGGGACACAACCCAAAATAGACATTAGGCAATGATCAGTGAGAAATGAAAAATTGGAAAAAATAAAATTTGTTCTTGGGGAAGACTAGAGTATTTGAACAGTACTGAGATTAGAATCCATTTGGGAGAGACAGGAGAGTGGTCTATATTATTGGCTAATCTATGTGTCCAAGAGCTTAGTTATGGTAACCCATGATTTCTGAGAATACGTTACCCAATAAGTGCCTTCGTTATGTGTAGGAATTAAAATTAAAAATCTATAGATCTTATGACTTTGGAGTCCAAATGTTTTGATTCCCACTATTTCACAAGAATTCATTTATTAATAGTTTTCCCTCTAGGTTTAGAAACTGGTTTCACAGCATTTTGATTTACTGGCGGGGCCAGTGGTTTGCAGTGAAATTAATACTATATCTGCAATTTCATGCTGCTAAAACAAGTCTTAGAATTGTAGAAATTAAAGCAGAAAGTGCTGGAAATACTGAGCAGGTCTGGCAGCATCCGTGGAGAGAGAAACAGAGTAAACGGGCTGAATTTTGTTGAGCTCCTGACTTCGGGCTCCGTGGCAGTGGTTGGGAGGGGATACTGGAAGATTGCAGCAGCCCACCTTGGAGGCCGATGCCAGAATTGCCAGGCCCGATCTTCCCGGCGGCAGCAAGGCGCAGTGGCAGCCCCTCCGCCGCTTGGCGACGAGACCTGACTTTAAATATTTAAATAAGCTCTATGAATGCATTTAAATTGAATTACCCTTGATCTTGCCTTTGGAACTAGATCTTCCGTGTGACGGATGGCACTCGTGCCTTCACTTTCCCGTCTAGGGGAAGAGGGGGACTCAGGATTTTTAGTATAATTATTTGGGGGGAGGGGGTGGAAAACGACATCAACATTTATTTTCGGTGTAATGGATACAATGTGATGTCTCATATTGAATCATCTTTCAAGGCTTTATTAAACTTTCTAGCAGGAGATGATGATGTATGATTAAAGAAGCGTTGGAAAGCTTTGCTGTAGGGATTGGTTGAGGGAAAATGGACAAATATTTGGAGCTGAAGATGCAGGGAAATGGGATTAGATTAGTGCACCAACAGCCGCTTCTCATGCCATGAATTTCTGTGGTTCCCTGTTGTAACACATACCCCTTCTAATTTGACAAAGAGACACTTGTATCTGAGTCTACCTGGCAGTTTATATTTTTATTGTAAAAATATTTTCTATTCCTCTTCTTCAGGTCCTACAATGCCATACATCATTTGATGACTCAGACAGTGGACAGGTGTAATTCTCCTAAATTTCTGCTACCTCTTGCACAAGACTGTCTCCACTTCTGATGTCTGTCATTTCTTAAGTGAATTGTCTCATCCTAAAATCAGGAACGTACTCTGCAGTCTCTGAGCAGGGCTGGCAGCCCTTAAAAATGGCACCAGAGCCTGTGCAGAGACAGCTGACGCTGTTCACGGCGTCTCTCAGGCCACCTCCGCCACGTATTTGGGGTGGACAGCCACCCTGCATATTTTAATGAGCTGCCATGCATGGCGGTGCGCGGCCTGTGCATGCGGGCTGCCATTTTTTTTCACCCGCTGCCGGGAGCGGCGGCGGGGAAACAAAATTTAGCCCAACATTTCAGGTCTGTAACTTTTCATCAGATATTGTAGAATTTCCTTCTCTGCTTTTGCACATTTTATTTGTATTGTGAAAAAAACTTTATAAATTGCAACTAGTTTGTGTTTATAATTTATGATGTGGTGAAAAGGTGTCCTTCATATTCCTGAGTGGAAGTTTTGTAAGTAATTAGTAAACACTTGCTTTCATGGTAAAGGAGCTGTTGCAGAGCAACTCCAGAGCTGTTTGGCAAAATAGTCAGAAGGTCGTATGGTTTCATGTCTTTCCTAATGTAAACAGTATTCCAGCCAAGTGCCACCAAAAAATATATCAGAGTAAATAATCATTCATCACTGCCGATGCAGAATAGCTGTTGCGTTTCCTTTCTTGGGTAACTTCACTGCTAAAGAAATGAATAGTTTGAAGCGCTTTGAGATATTTTGACATGATGGTCGAAATTTTAAACCTCCACCCCCTACATCGCCCTGCTGGGTATTTTACTAGCGGGCAGAGTAGGTGATAGGAGGCCTGCCTGCCCTTGAGCCAATTGAGGCCCTTAACTGACCAATTAATGGCCACTTTCTGCCACCGACCAGTGGCAGGTGGGCACTTCGCTACCTGGGGAGGCTGCCCATTAATACCTGGTGGCTTCCTTGCGGCTGTGGGAGGGCCCCTCTTGATAGAGCACCCTACGCCTCATAGAGGGGCCTCCGGTGGCATGTACTGCCCCCACTGGAACAGTCCTACCCTCACGATTGGCCCTGACCCCACTTATCATTTTCTCCAGCTCCATCATTGGCTAGGTCTGGGACCTGCTGCAGTCCTGGCAGTGGCCATCACTCCCAGTAGCACTGCTGGGACTGAAGAGCTGCTCGCCCTCTGATTGGCCAGCAGCTCTTGGAGGTGGGACAACCTGTCTCAGAGGGGCGGAAGCCATGACTGCAGGCAGTTAATTGCCCGAGCTATGCAAAATGCCACTGCTTCCTCCTAAAAATTCTGGCTGATATGCAATAAAACGCCTTTTTTAAGATTATTTTTTAACACTTTTTTATTAAAATTGAGAATATTGGTTGAATTTTTTTTTAAGTCCCTGAATATTGAAACTTCGATTTTCTTTTTAATAAAATTATGTTAATTTTTTCACCTCTTGCCCTCCCATGATCTTTAATTTATACAAATGATGAGAATGCTGTTGCTTTGTCATGAACCATATTACTGATTTGAATTGCTGATCTGAAGAACATTCCCTTCCTGGCTGGCAATGTTGGAACTGATTTTGTATATTGAGAATCAAAGTTCCAGTGTTTCCGCATTTCAGAGGTTTTGGCCACTTCATAATGAGCTGTTCATCTTATTCGTAAAGGGACCTGAAACCCAGCTTGATATTCCAGGATTTGGATAAAGGGAAAAAGAGAGCCCAGTTACTATTGCAGTACATCCCACACACCATTCCACACAAAAACGTAAGTCACATTGTGATTGATGATATGGTGTGTATGTACAGAGAGTCCCATTTAATTGAATAGCTCATCTAATAACAAAGCTTATTAAGTACCCTGGTTATTGCTATGAGCAATTTTTCCACTAACTTAGTGATATTTTATTGACTGACCTGACCTGTTGCCTCGCCTGTGATACCCTTTGAGTTGTTAAAACATTCCTAAAAGCTGACTACACTGGCACATTGAGGTATACTGTTAATTTTCTTTCTGGACTTACTGAGTCACGGTGCTATTTCAAATGGGCTGCCAGTGATGTTATGACTTAATTGCTGCAGCATTATGATTCACTTAAATAAGCTAAATAGTTCACCCAAAGCCAAAAATGTTTGCATTGCAATATCATTCACTCAAGCGAGCTATAACTCATCACGTACCGACTGAAGTACACCGTACTCAGTCTCCATTATCTGTGCTGATGGAGGGGGACCTTCCTGATGGATAATGGAAGTTGTCACATAATCAGGAGTTTCCCAGTTTTCATCCTCCACACAGCCATATCTTCAACATGAGAAAGAAAAGTAGAATATAATGACAAAATAAACAATACTGGGCTCTAATACTGGGGTGGGGTGTGGGTGGGGAAACATGGTCACTGCCTTTCTGTCCTTTTTTAATTATATGTATTTTGACAATTTGAAATTTGATGGATTCAAAATTGAATACATACTAGTGGATCTATTCAAATTCCTTCCATCCTGTGACTTGCTCTCAGTTATCCACTCTGTAATAATGGCAAAAATGTTTAAAATTGCAGAAGGGGGAAAAATTATTTGAAGATGATAGATTTCTTGTAAATTTCATTAAAATTTATTCCAATTTATCAAACATTTAACCACAGTGATTTTTAAAAAAAATCATTAATCTGTCTCTTAATTTGTTATGCTCATTAAACAAAACTTGCATTGTCCTTTCTGTTGTTAGAGGGTGCTGCTTTTCCGGAACATGGTAACAAAGGAGAAGGAGTCACTGGGATTGGTGGAGACAACTTCTGCATCCCCTCATGTTATCCACATTACAATACGCAGATCCCGTATGCTTGAGGTAACATACCCAGCTTTTGGTGGAGATAGCCCTGTGCTTTGCTTTAATGCACTCCAATTTTAATATTCCTATTGTTGGGCTTTTCTCTATTTTGCTGATACAATACAAAGATCAAGGCTGCCCTAAATTTTCTTGGATAGTTCCTGAATTTCTCTAATTGTCCTGCATCCCAAATTGGTCTGGTTTAGTTCTTCAATGGAAACTGGCTCTGGTGCATAGCTTGTATTTTAGGAAGATGGGAGTGGTGGGGGAGCCCTAATCTTTGAATTTCTGGCCAATCTTTATGGAAAACATTTCAGCCATTTGCAGATAAAGCTCACATATGGACATATTTTCCCAGGTTTCTACCCACAGTGCTCTGAAGAAAGCTTCTGTCAGTGGAACAACTGGGTTAAACATTTGTCCTTTGAAAAGGGATTTGAATGATTGTGTAATCCACCAATCCAAAGGCTTTTCTAGCCTCCAACATTACCTTTTTTAGATTTTTTTTGTTTTGCCCTTTATTCTCCCATTAAATAATTCCACTGCCTGCTCAGGTGAATACAGAAGATCCTACGGCAATATTCAAAGAACAGGGTGGTTCTCCCAGTTCTGATGAAAGGTCACAGACCTGAAATGTTAACTCTGCTTCTCTCACAGATGCTGCCAGACCTGCTGAGTATTTTCAGTTTTTTCTGTTTTTATTGCCTTTTATAGTGGCTCTCTTAATTGTAGATTGTCACACAAAAATGTTTTGCTGACCTTTTAAGTCAGTATCGATTTTTCTCAGCTTTTCTTATCCTTTCCTCAGTTAAGTTACTGCCATGATTAGGATGTTTCATTGAAAAATGGTGATTCAAACTGTACTCCTTGAATACCACAATGCCGTCCTGACAAATCAGGCATATAGACTTTGAGTCCACGTATGTGTGAAAATATTTAGCATTCCGTTCTTTGTTGAAAACCTGACGCTGTCTACTTTTTGGTTTTTTTTGGCCGTGCTCATTTTTGAAAGGGTAAAGAAAAACCTAACTGCCGACCTTTTATTCAAATTGCTGTTTTTCAAGATTGCTTGTGCTTCACGCATAGACACAGTAACGTCATACAAGCAGCGTCCCATGTGGGGCATTGCAAAGTGCTTTGTTTTTGTAATGCGTGCTATGCCTAGTATATTGGCAGGCTACAAAAAATTTTAGGTCTATTGGATGTTATTTCAAACTGAAATCAACCACTAACAGATCAGTTCAATGTGTTTTTATATTTTACTATTTTTAGTAATCAGGTACTTAAGTAATTGTTATAACGTAATGCAGCTTGAGGGCCAGATGTTGCCTGTGGGCCATAGTTTTCCCACCCCCTGCTTTAGACCATGTTGAGTGCTTTAATCCCAATTGCTGGGTTGCTTAACAGCCGTTCTCAGGAATACTCATTATAGCAGCCAGGAAGCTTATGTACAGTCCCAGGTGCCAGAGCTTTTCAGGACCCGCACTCACCTTCAGGGAAGGATTCTTGGAGACAAGGGCGACCCATTGAAGACTTGGTAACCTGTGGAGTTCTCTACCATAGAAAGCAGTTGAGGCCAAATCATCAAATATATTTAAGAAAGAGTTAGAAACAGTTCTTGGGGCTAAAGGGATCAAGGGATATAGGGAGAAAGCAGGAACAGGGTACTGAATTTGGATGATCAGCCATGATCATATTGAATGGCGGTGCAGGCTCGAAGGGCCGAATGGCCTACTCCTATTTTTCTATGTTTCTATGCTGCATCAACATGTAATGAGACTCTGGTCTTCTACCTAGTGTTCTAGTCTGGAGGGAAGGGAGAGAGAAACACCATAGGGCCAGTGGGGCTTTATTAAAGCATGATTTCAGTAGAACTTACTCATTAGCTCTGTGGATGCTGGGGTGTCCTGCCTCCAAATAACAATGTGTTGTTTTCTCTTACTGGACGGAAGAGAAGAGAGTTCAGTGCTGAAATCCAGGTCTGGCAATGCCCCAGAGATAGGCAAAGGTTAAATGGAAGTGCAGAAAGCAGCAAAGCTACAAGTGAAGCAGAAGTGAGCCACAGATTGTCCCCAGATAATACCTGTTTTTACAGCACAGAGTTTAGGAGGCCAACGTCAAGAATTTTGTTCTGTTTGTCGTTTGCTCCTGGACTAAATTTTTTTTTTTTTAATTTGTGTCTGCTTTGCTACAAAATGAATGAAACCAGTCCTGATTCTGTTCCGAAGAAGGGTCACTGACCCGAAACGTTAACTCTGCTTCTCTTTCCACAGATGCTGCCAGACCTGCTGAGTGATTCCAGCATTTCTTCTTTTTGCTGCCTTAATCATTGTTTATCTCATACCTCATGACTTAGTAAGCCCATGCCCAAATGCTCAAGTCACTCAATTCCTCAAGTAATATGTAGGCCTGGACAACGTATGTCAGCCAAGAGTGACGTCTCAATTTATTCCATCTTCACTGCCTCCGGAGAGTCCTTGGCATCAGGTGGCAGGATCGTATCTCCAACGCAGAAGTCCTCGAGGCGGCCAACATCCCCAGCAGATACACCCTACTGAGCCAGCGGCGCTTGAGATGTCTTGGCCATGTGAGCCGCATGGAAGATGGCAGGATCCCCAAGGACACATTGTACAGCGAGCTCGTCACGGGTATCAGACCCACCGGCCGCCCATGTCTCCGCTTTAAAGACATCTGCAAACGCGACATGAAGTCATGTGACATTGACTACAAGTCGTGGGAGTCAGTTGCCAGTGATTGCCAGAGCTGGCAGACAGCCATAAAGGCGGGGCTAAAGTGTGGCGAGTCGAAGAGACTTAGCAGTTGGCAGGAAAAAAGACAGAAGCGCAAGGAGAGAGCCAACTGTGTAACAGCCCCAACAAACAATTTTATCTGCAGCACCTGTGGAAGAGTCTGTCACTCTAGAATTGGCCTTTATAGCCACTCCAGGCGTTGCTTCACAAACCACTGACCACGTCTAGGCGCTTACCCATTGTGTCTTGAGACAAGGAGGCCAAAGAAGATGTTTTGATGTCCGCTTGGCTCAATAGTGGCGTTTGCACTTCTGAGTCAGAGGTGATGTGTTCAAGTGCCACACCTTGGACTTTACCAAGCCCTCGATGTCTGACTCCATGGTGGGGAGAGGCCAAAAAAAGATGGGGCCGGCAGCGGTCAGCCACGGAGGCTGATGCTGGGAGGGCCCGGCCCGATCCTCCTGGCGGCGGCGAGGCTCTGTGGCAGCCCCACTGCCACTGGGCGAGAGGACCTGGATTTCAATATTTAAATTAATTACATTGTTAGGACCAGGTGAGAAAGAGGTCTAGGGTTCTCTTTCAGCCTTCACCTGGTCTTAGCGTAACAGGGTTTTCTTTTTTACACACTGTTTTTAGCTCCCCCTTGGTGAATCCTTGTTCACTGCTTTCCAATGATAAGGCAAAGAAACCAGCACAAACAGGCTTTCTTAAGTTGAAAGAAGAAAAGTTGAAATTTATTAAACTTAAACTGTAATTCTGTTAACGCCTACGGATACACTACGCGCCCACACTAGCATGCATACGCGATACACATGTAAATAGAGACAGAAAAGAACAGAAGAAAAATAAAGTGGAAAAGTTTGAGGCAATATCTGAAGAGTTTTTGTTACGGTTCTTCGAACTCACTGTGGAGTCCTTGATTATAGGTAGATCTTGCTTTTCGTCGGGGCCCAGTATTATTCTTAAACCTTGTTCGCTGCAGGAGACTTTTCTTTCTTGGGGTTCCTGTGTCTTCAGTGGATTCAGAGGCTTGTGAGAAAGAGATGGGAGCAGACAGGAGAGAGCTCTTCTCAGTCCAGGAGCAAACAGACACTGTCAGTTCAAACTGTTTGTACAAAGGGGAGGCGGTGGCGTAGTGGTATTGTCACTGGACTAGTAACCCAGAGACCCAGGGTATTGCTCTGGGGACAAATCCCACCACAGCAGAAGGTGGAATTTGAATTGAATTAATAAATCTGGAATGAAAAAGCTAGTCTAATGATGGCCATGAAACCATTGTCGATTGTTGTAAAAACCCATCTGGTTCACTAATGTCCTTTAGGGAAGGAAATTTGCTGTCCTTACCTGGTCTGGCCTACATGTGACTCCAGACCCACAGCAATGTGGTTGACCCTTGCATGCCCTCTGAAATGGCCAAGCAAGCCACTCAGTTGTATCTAACCGCTACCAAGTCAATAAAAAGGAATGAAACTGGACGGACCACCTGGCATCGACCTAGGCACCGGAAACGACAACAGCAAACCCAGCCCTGTCGACCCTGCAACAACAACGTCCTTACTAACATCTGGGGGCTTGTGCCAAAGTTGGGAGAGCTGTCCCACAGACTAGTTAAGCAACAGCCTGACATAGTCATACTCACGGAATCATACCTGACAGACAATGTCCCAGACACTGCCATCACCATCCCCAGGTATGTCCTGTCCCACCGGCAGGACAGACCCACCAGAGGTGGTGACACAGTAGGGAGGGAGTTGCCCTGGGAGTCCTCAACATCGGCTCCGGACCCCATGAAGTCTCATGGCATCAGATCAAACTTGGACAAGGAAACCTCCTGCTGATTACCACCTACTGCTCTCCCTCAGCTGAGGAGTCAGTACTCCTCCATGTTGAACACTTGGAGGAAGCACTGAGGGTGGCGAGGGCACAGAATGTACTCTGGGTGGGGGACTTCAATGTCCATCACCAAGAGTGGCTCGGTAGCACCACTACTGACTGAGCTGGCCGAGTCCTAAAGGACATATCTGCTGGACTGGGTATGCGGCAGGTAGTGAGGGAACCAACAAGAGGGGAAAACCTACTTGACCTCCTCCTCACCAATCTGCCTGCTGCAGATGCATCTGTCCATGACAGTATTGGTCGGAGTGACCACCGCACAGTCCTTGTGGAGATGAAGTCCCGCCTTCACATTGAGAATACCCTCCATCGTGCTGTGTGGCACTACCACTGTGCTAAATGGGATAGATTTCGAACAGATTTAGCAATGCAAACCTGGGCATCCATGAGGCGCTGTGGGCCATCAGCAGCAGCAGAATTGTACTCAACCACAATCTGTAACCTCATGGCGCGGCATATCCCCCACTCTACCATTACCATCAAGTCAGGAGACCAACTCTGGTTCACTGAGAGTGCAGGAGGGCATGCCAGGAGCAGCACCAGGCATATCTCAATGAGGTGTCAACCTGGTGAAGCTACAACACAGGACTATCTGCGTGCCAGACTGCGTAAGCAGCATGCGATAGACAGAGCTAAACGATCCCATAACCAACGGATCAGATCTAAGCTCTGCAGTCCTGCCACATCCAGTCGTGAATGGTGGTGGACAATTAAAACAACTAACTGGAAGAGGTGGCTCCACAGATATCCCCAGTGTGAAAGATAAGGCTGAAGCATTTGCAACAATCTTCAGCCAGAAGTGCTGAGTTGATGATCCATCTCGGCCTCCTCCTGAAGTCCCCAGCATCACAGATGCCAGACTTCAGTCAATTCGATTCACTCCGCGTGATATCAAGAAACGACTGAAGGCACTGGATACTGCAAAGGCTATGAGCCCTGACAATATTCCGGCAATAGCCCTGAAGACCTGTGCTCCAGAACTTGCCGCACCCCTAGTCAAGCTGTTCCAGTCCTGTGACAACACTGGCATCTACCCTGCAATGTGGAAAATTGCCTAAGTATGTCCTGTACACAAAAAGCAGGACAAGTCCAACCCTGCCAACTACCGCCCCATTAGCCGACTCTCAATCATCAGTAAAGTGATGGAAGGTGTCATCAACAGTGCCATTAAGCGGCACTTGCTCAGCAATAACCTGCTCAGTGACGCTCAGTTTGAGTTCCGCCAGGGCCACTCAGTTCCTGACCTCATTACAGCCTTGGTTCAAACATGGACAAAAGAGCTGAACTCGAGGTAAGGTGAGAGTGACTGCCCTTGACATCAAGGCAGCATTTGACCGAGTATGGCATCAAGGAGCCCTAGCAAAACTGAGGTCAATGGGAATCTGGGGGGGAACCCTCCGCTGGCTGGAGTCATACCTAGCGCAAAGGAAGATGGTTGTGGTTGTTGGAGCTCCAGGACATCACTGCAGGAGTTCCTCAGGGTAGTGTCCTAGGCCCAACCATCTTCAGATGCTTCATCAATGACCTTCCTTCAATCATAAAGTCAGAAGTGGGGATGTTCGCTGATGATTGCACAATATTCACCATTTGTGACTCCTCAGATACTGAAGCAGTCCGTGTAGAAATGCAGCAAGACCTGGACAATATCCAGGCTTGGGCTGATAAGTGGCAAGTAACATTCGCACCACACAAGTGCCAGGCAATGACCATCTCCAACAAGAGAGAATCTAACCATCTCCCCTTGACATTCAATGGCAATACCATCGCTGAATCCCCCACTATCAACATCCTAGGGGCTACCATTGTCCAGAAACTGAACTGGAGTAGCCATATAAATACTGTGGCTACAAGAGTAGGTCAGAGGCTAGGAATCCTGAGGCAAGTAACTCACCTCCTACTCCCCAAAGCCTGTCCACCATCTACAAGGCACAAGTCAGGAGTGTGATGGAATACTCTCCACTTGCCTGGATGGTTGCAGCTCCAACAACACTCAAGAAGCTCGACACCATCCAGGACAAAGCAGCCTGCTTGATTGACACCCCAACTACAAACATTGACTCCCTCCACCACCGATGCACAGTGGCAGCAGTGTGTAGTGCATCTTGTAGATGGTACATCAATGCATCAAGGCTCCTTCGACAGCACCTTCCAAAGCCACGCCCTCTACCAACTAGAAGGACAAGGGCAGCAAATGCATGGGAACACCACCACCTGCAAGTTCCCCTCCAAGTCACACACCATCCTGACTTGGAACTATATCGCCGTTCCTTCACTGTCGCTGGGTCAAAATCTTGGAACTCCCTTCCTAGCAGCACTGTGGGTGTACCTACCCCACATGGACTGCAGCGGTTCAAGAAGGCAGCTCACCACCACCTTCTCAAGGGTAATTAGGGATGAGCAATAAATGCTGGCCTGGCCAGCGATGCCCAAAACCCATGAATGAATTTTTTTAATAATTCAGAAAACCCCAGGTTGCCAAGCAGGTTAGTCATGTGATTAACTTGTCTGATCATGTCTTGGCTCTTTGGATTGTACCATCTTAGCAGGGTCTGGAATGCTCCTCTTACACACAATACCTGGTGATGAAGGTCCTTTTGTGGGTTGAATGTGTCAGGGAATGGTACTTTGTCCTGCCAATCACTGTCTGTTAATATGCAAATATCTTTTCCAGCCACGGCTGATCTGGTTAACAAGTCCTTTCTTCACTCCAGTAACAGCTTTAATTTTGTCATGAACATTGATTTTATGCGCCTCATTCTTGGCAGGTGGGGGCCTAGCATGACAACATGCATAAATTTAAATTAACTTGCCTTCAATCTTCCAGGCCAGCCGCAATTTTCAGCGCAGCAGCCGGCACTTGCGCGCCTTCAATTCCCCATCCGGGGAAAGCCGGAGTGACACTGGTGGGGAGGGGACAGGATTTAAGATTTTCAGTGCAGGGGTGGGGACGGGGTCAAATAAAGTTAATGGGTGTGGGGATGGTGGAAAGAGGTGAACTTTAAAATTTGTGCGGTCTCATAGAAACATAGAAAAATAGGAGCAGGAGTAGGCCATTCGGCCCTTCGAGCCTGCTCAGCCATTCATTATGATCATGGCTGATCATCCAACTCAGTAGCCTGTTCCTGCTTTCGCCCCATATCCTTTGATCCCTTTAGACCCAAGAGCTATATCTAACTCCTTCTTGAAAACATACAATGTTTTGGCCTCAACTGCTTTCTGTGGTAGCGAATTCCATAGGCTCACCACTCTCTGGGTGAAGTGATTTCTCCTCATCTCAGTCCTGAAAGGTTTACCCCGTATCCTTAGACTATGACCCCTGGTTCTGCACTCCCCCAACATCGGGAACATCCTTCCTGCATCTACCCTGTCAAGTTCTGTTAGAATTGTATAGGTTTCTTTGAGATCCCCTCTCACTCTTCTGAACTCCAGCGAATATAATCCTAACCGACTCGATCTCTCCTCATACGTCAGTCCCGCCATCCCAGGATTCAGTCTGGTAAACCTTCGCTGCACTCCCTCTATAGCAAGAACATTCTACCTCCGATAAGGAGACCAAAACTGCAAACAATATTCCAGGTGTGGCCTCACCAAGGCCCTGTATAATTGCAGCAAGACATCCCTGCTGCTGTACTCGAATCCTCTCACTATGAAGGCCAACATACCATTTGCCTTTTTTACTGCCTGTTGGACCTGCATGCTTACCTTCAGCGACTGGTGTACGAGAACACCCAGGTCTCGCTGCATATTCCCCTCTCTCAGTTTATAGCCGTTCAGATAATAATCTGCCTTCCTGTTTTTGCTACCAAAGTGGATAACCTTACATTTATCCACATTATACTGCATCTACAATGCATTAGCCCACTCAGTCAACTTGTCCAAATCACCCTGAAGCCTCTCTGCATCCTACTCACAACTCACCCTCCCACCCAGTTTTGTCATCTGCAAATTTGGAGATATTGCATTTAGTTCCCTCATCTAAATCATTAATATATATTGTGAATAGCTGGGGTCCTAGCACCGATCCCTGCGGTACCCCACTCATCACTGCCTGCCATTTGGAAAAAGACCCATTTATTCCTACTCTTTGTTTCCTGTCCGCAAACCAGTTTTCTATCCATTGCAATACACTACCCCCAATCCCATGCGCTTTAATTTTACGTGCTAATCTCTTATGTGGGACTTTGTCGAAAGCCTTCTGAAAGTCCAAATAAACCACATCCACTGGCTCCCCCTCATCAAATCTACTAGTTACATACTCGAAGAATTCTAGTAGATTTGTTAAGCATGATTTCCCTCTCGTAAATCCATGCTGACTCTGTCCGATTCTACCACTGTTCTCCAAGTGCTCTGCTATAATATCTTTGATAATGGACTCTAGAATTTTCCCCACTACCAACATCAGGCTGACTGGTCTATAATTCCCTGCTTTCTCTCTACCTCCCTTTTTAAATAGTGGGGTTACATTAGCTACCCTCCAATCTGTAGGAACTGTTCCAGAGTCTTAGAATCTTGGAAGATGACCACCAATGCATCCACTATTTCTAGGGCCACTTCCTTAAGTACTCTGGGATGCATACCATCAGGCCCTGGGGATTTATCTGCCTTCAATCCCATCAATTTCCCCAACACCATTTCTCTACTAATACTGATTTCTTTCAGTTCCTCTCTCTCACTAAGCCCTGTGTTCCCCAACATTTCTGGTATGATATTTGTGTCCTCCTTTGTGAAGACAGAACCAAAGTATACATTTAGTTGGTCAGCCATTTCTTTATTCCCCATAATAAATTCCCCTGTTTCTGACTGTAAGGGACGCACATTTGTCTTGACCAATTTTTTTCTCTTCACGTACCTATAGAAACTTTTACAGTCAATTTTTATGTTCCCTGCGAGCTTGCTCTCGTACTCTATTTTCCCCTTCTTAATCAATATCTTGGTCCTCCTTTGCTGAATTCTAAACTGCTCCCAATCCTCAGGTCTGTTGTTTTTCCTGGCAAATTTATATGCCTCTTCCTTGGATCTAATGCTATTTCTAATTTCCCTTGTAAGCCATGGTTTGGCTACCTTTCCCGTTTTACTTTTGCGCAAGACAGGAATAAACAATTGTTGCAGTTCATCCATGCGCTCTTTAAATGTTTGCCATTGCCTATCCACCGTCATCCCTTTAAGTAACGTTTCCCAATCCGTCATGGCCAACTTGTCCCTCATACCTTTGTAGTTTCCTTTACTAAGATTCAGGACCCTTGTCTCAGAATTAACTACGTCACTGTCCATCTTGATGAAGAATTCTATCATATTATGGTCTCTCGTCCCCAAGGGGTCTCACACCACTAGATTGTCAATTATTATTATTAATAATTTAATTAAATTAAATAATGTAATCTCTCATTACACAATACCCAGTCTAGGATGGCCTGTTCTCTAGTTGGTTCCTCAACGTATTAGTCCAGAAAACCATCCCGTATACACTCCAAGAATTCTTCCTCTACGGTATTGTGACTAATTTGATTTGCCCAATCTATATGCAGATTAAATTCACCCATAATTACAGATGTTCCTTTATCGCATGCATCTCTAATTTCCTGTCTAATGCCGTTCCCAACATCACCACTACAGTTTGGGGGTCTGTATACAACCTCCCACTAACGTTTTTTGCCCCTTAGTGTTTCTCAGCTCTACCCGTACAGATTCCACATCGTCAGAGCTAATATCTTTCCTCACTTTTGCGTAAATTTCTCTTTAACCAGCAATGCAACTCCACCACCTTTTTGTTTTTTGTCTGTCCTTCCTAAATACTGAATATCCCTGGATGTTCATTTCCCATCCCTGGTCACCTTGCAGCCATGTCTTCGTAATCCTGACTATATTTTACCTGTTTACATCTATTTGCGCGATTAATTCCTCCACTTTATTGCGAATGCTCCGTGCGTTAAGGCACAAAGCCTTGAGGCTTGTCCTTTTAACATTTCTTGTCCCCTTCCCGCTATTTTTCACTGTGGCCCTGTTGATTCTGGCCCTTGATTTCTCTTATCACTTTTCTTATTCCCCTTACTGTCTTTTGTTCTTGTCTTTGATTCCCCCCTCCTCTGACTCCTTGCAAAGGTTCCTATCCCCCTGCCATTTTAGTTTAAACTCTCCCCAACCACTCTAGCAAATACTACCCCTAGGACATCAGTCCCGGTCCTGCCCAGGTGTCACCCGTCCAGTTTGTACTGGTCCCAATGCCCCAGGAATCTAAAACCCTCCCCCTCACACCATCTCTTCAGCCATGTATTCATCCGATATATCCTGTTATTTCTACTCTGACTAGCACGTGGCACTGGTAGTAATCCTGAGATCACTTCCTTTGAGGTCCTACTATTCAACTTACTTCCTAGCTCCCGAGATTCTGCCTTTAGGACCTCATCCTTTTTTTTTAACCTATGTCGTTTGTACCTATGTGTACCACGACCACTGGCTGTTCACCGTCCCCCTTCAGAATGTCCTGTAACCGCTTTGAGACATCCTTGACCCTAGCACCAGGGAGGCAACATACCGTCCTGGAGTCTCTTTTGCGGCCACAGAAACACCTATCTATTCCCCTTACAATTGAATCCCCTATAACTGTTGCATTCCCACACTTTTTACTGCTCCCTATGCAGCAGAGCCAACTGTGGTGCAACGAATTGGGCTGTTGCTGCTTTCCCCTGAGAGGCCATTCCCCCCCAACAGTATCCAAAGCAGTATACCTGTTTTGCAGGGGAATAGCCACAGGAGATTCCTGAACTGCCTGCCTAGTTCTCTTGCTCTGACTGGTGGTCACACATTCCCCTCCTGCCTGTGGGATCTGAGCCTGTAGTGTGACCACCTCTCTATACGTGCTATCCATGATACTCTCTGCCTCGTAGATGCTCCACAGTGTCCCCAGCTGCTGCTCCAGCTCCGAAATCCAGGCTTCCAGGAGCTGCAGCTGGATACATTTCCTGTACACATGCTGGTCCCGGACACTGGAAATGTTCCTGGCTTCCGACATGGAGCACAAGGAGCACACCATGGCATTGCAGGGGATGGACAGCCCACCCCATCCACGAGATTGGGAGGTGTGGGTTGCCCCGGCTATTTAAATGAGCCACGTGTGAGATCGTGGCGGCTGTTTGTTGTGTGGGTCACCATTTTTTGAGCTTGGGGCTCTTAAAATCCAGTCCCTTGACTTGAGTACAGAATTGAGGATAACTCTTCAATGAGGTACTGTCTGAGTGCTGCATTGTCAGATCTTTTGCATGCAACATTAAATCAAGGCTTCATCTGTTCAGATGGCTGTAAAAGATCCCAAGACACTTATTCAAAGAAGAGCAGTGGAGTTCTCCCAGTGTCCTGCCTAACATTTATTCTCAGCAACACCACTTAACAGAATAACTGGCCATTTGTCTCATTGCTGTTTAAGGGATCTTGCTGAGAGCAAATTGGCTGCTGCAGTTGTATACAAAACAGTAACTACTACAGAAGTTATTCATAGACCTCTGAGCTCATTGGGATGTGAAGGGCTCCAAATAAAAGCAGGTTCTTTCAATGTTTTCACCATTTCTTTAATAATGAGATGATAGCATCCTATATCTTATGTGTTTCTAGGATGGGTATGAGCAGTTACGGCGACTACCTATAAACACTATGAAAGGAGTCATCAGAGTGAAATTTGTGAATGATCTAGGAGTAGATGAGGCTGGGATTGACCAGGATGGTGTCTTCAAGGAATTTTTAGAAGAAATCATCAAGAAGGTTTTTGACCCTGCTCTGAATCTCTTCAAGGTAAACCACTGTTTGGATTTTAAAAAAAGGGCCAAGTTGTAATTCAAAAAAAAATTTGCTCTCTCTCTCGCGCTCTGTCGCTCTCTTTCTCTCATATGTATGGAATTTGATGGCCTGTTCAGTCTATATTTATGTCTCTGTGTGCTGCTGCTCAACTGTATCTCCTTGTTTGAGAGCATTCCAGCTCCAGTTAAATTCTTCTGTGCTTAGTTTTTAGTTTAATTTTTTTTCTCTTGCAGACAACCAGCGGTGATGAGCGACTGTACCCATCCCCCACCTCTTACATCCATGAGAACCACTTGCAGCTGTTTGAGTTTGTTGGAAAGATGCTGGGAAAAGCTGTCTATGAGGTATAAACAGGCCTATCAAACCTTATATTAAGCAGAATACTGTGGATGCTGGAAATCTGAAATAAAAACAAGAAATGCTGGAATCACTCAGCAGGTCTGGCAGCATCTGTGGAAAGAGAAGCAGAGTTAACGTTTCGGGTCAGTTCCGATGAAGGGTCACTGACCCGAAACGTTAACTCTGCTTCTCTTTCCACAGATGCTGCCAGACCTGCTGAGTGATTCCAGCATTTCTTGTTTTTATTTCTTATATTAAGCAGTGTTGTTTAGTAATTTAGCTCACAGAAGGATTCAGGGATCTGGTGAAAGGCTCGGATTGATTTGTTAAAGAATTGGACCTAATGGCCTTTTCCTCTCCCTAAAAGTTCCTATGAATTTGCATTCTCCCGTTTGCTTTTAGATTTCTTTGAACTGCTATAATAGCCACCATCGAAACCATAGGAGTGTGAACTGCATTGTTCAGATAATGACACCAAACCCACTCACATTGCACATTCACACCAAGTGAATGTTGGAACTGCATCTCCTTTAAATCCACCCCCCTGCCAGGCCAACTCAACGTAAGCAAAACTAAAAAAAATACACAGCAGCCGTCCAGGTTGATTTCAGTGATGTTTTCTAAGACGCTGAACCCTGAACCCAAGGAAAGGTGAGGATTGGAGCTTCATGAAATGCAAGAATTAAACCGAGAAGTGAACAAATAGACTTCCAAAAACCTCCATAAGAAAAGATTGCGGTTACTAATTCACAGCAGAATCTTTCAAATACCAAAGGGAACAGCAACAGCTTGCTTTTATAGTAAAATTTTAATGTAGTAAACATTCCAAAGCATTTTACAGAGGAGAATTGGATACTGAGCAACAAGAGTTGGAGAGAGGCGATTGGAGAAATAGGTTTTCAGGATGTTTTTATAGGAGGACAGAGAAGTCGCATAGCAGAATGAGTATAGGAAGAAAGGGTAAAGTTTTGAAAGCTCTTCTGCCACCAATGGTAGGGTAGAGGAGGATGGATGAACAGGAGATCAGATTCAGAGGACTGGAGGGCCTAGGCTGAGACATGGACCTGAAGGAGTTTGCAGAGTTAGGATGAGGCAATGCTGTGTGGAGCAATTTGTAATCAAGAATGAGAATTTTGAATTCAAGTCAATTGTATCCTTTTATCTTTTCCCCCTTACAGGGAATAGTAGTGGATGTCCCGTTTGCTTCCTTCTTCCTCAGTCAGGTGCTTGGACATCATCATAGTGCATTGTACAGCTCAATCGATGAACTTCCATCCCTGGACTCTGAGTTCTACAAAAATCTCACCTCCATAAAGGTAATTATGGGAGCTGATATTGGTAGAAAGAATGTTGCACCTCAAAAGACAAAGCGATGTCAGAGAAATTAGTTGTAATTTAAGTTTCCGTCATTTGTCATCGAATCATCCGCCATAAATCCACTCAACTAGGATGGTCAATTAAATGGCAGAATACCATTTAACTGTTAACAAATATCAAGTACTGCACAAGATGCAATCTGATGTACTACTAGTGCCATTATTTCTCCACTGCACGTGAAAAGGTAATGCAATTTCCGATTATATCACAGCATCACCATAATTTAGTTTCAGAAATCCAGCACAAGGATAATTTAAGTTAAGCTTGATGTAATACTTCAGCATTACAGTATGTGCTTGGCATGTTAGTCATTGCATTTTCTATAGCAGTCTAAAAGCTTTTTCGGGAGCAGAGTGTGAGCGAGTGAGCAGCTGGGAAGCTTTTTCGGGAGCAGAGTGTGAGCGAGTGAGCAGCTGGGAAGGTCAGTTTGAAAGTAAATTTAATTTCCTTTTGTTTTTCGGCGGAGGCCAGGGGGCTTCTGGGTAAGTAAAACACTATATATTTGGGCGGTTTCTGAACCCGAGACACCACACTTGTAGTGTCTCCCACCCGCCCTCCTCCTCTAACCAAAAAAAAAGGACTCGGTGGGGTGTTTATAAGGTAAGGCTTTTTCGATTTCTCTGGTTTTATTGTGATTGGTAAAAACTTTTCGTTCCTTTTTCATTTAACTAAGTTTAAACTTAAGATTAAAAATGGCAGGAGATCTCAGACCCGTATCATGCTCCTCTTGCTCAATGTGGGAGCTCAGGGACATGGCTGATGACCCTGACTCCTTCACGTGCAGGAAGTGTGTCCAACTGCAGCTCTTGTTAGACCGCATGACGGCTCTCGAGCTGCGGATGGACTCACTTTGGAGCATGCGCGATGCTGAGGAGGTCGTGGATAGCACGTTTAGTGAATTGGTCACACCGCAGATTAGGATTGCTGAGGGAGAAAGGGAATGGGTGACCAAAAGGCAGAGAAAGAGCAGGAAGGCAGCGCAGGAGTCCCCTGCGGTCATCTCCCTCCAAAACAAGTATACCGTTTTGGATACTGTTGAGGGAGATGGCTCACCAGGGGAAGGCAGCAGTAGCCAGGTCCATGGCACCGTGGCTGGCTCTGCTGTTCAGAAGGGCGGAAAAAAGAGTGGAAGGGCTATAGTCGTAGGGGATTCGATTGTAAGGGGAGTAGATAGGCGGTTCTGTGGTCGAAAACGAGGCTCCCGAATGGTATGTTGCCTCCCAGGTGCACGGGTCAGGGACGTCTCAGATCGGCTGCAGAACATTCTAAAGGGGGAGGGTGAACAGCCAGTTGTCATTGTGCACATAGGCACCAATGATATAGGTAAAAAACGGGATGAGGTCCTACAAGCAGAGTTTAGGGAGTTAGGAGCCAAGTTAAAAAGTAGGACCTCAGAGGTAGTAATCTCAGGATTACTACCAGTGCCACGTGATAGTCAGAGTAAAAATGAAAGAATAGTCAGGATGAATGCGTGGCTTGAGAGATGGTGCAGGAAGGAGGGGTTCAGATTTTTGGGACATTGGGACCGGTTCTGGGGAGGTGGGACTATTACAAATTGGACGGTCTACACCTGGGCCGGACTGGAACCAATGTCCTTGGAGGTGCTTTTGCTAACGCTGTTGGGGAGGGTTTAAACTAATGTGGCAGGGGGATGGGAACCAATTGAGGTCAGTTGACAGTAAGGAGGTAGTAACAAAAGCCTGTAAGGAACTAGATAATGAAGTCAGTGTGACTAAGGGAAAGAGCAGATGATGAATATAAAGGGACTGGTGGTCTGAGGTGCATTTGTTTTAATGCAAGAAGTGTAGTAGGTAAGGCAGATGAACTTAGGGCTTGGATTAGTACCTGGGAGTATGAAGTTATTGCTATTACTGAGACTTGGTTGAGGGAAGGGCATGATTGGCAACTAAATATCCCAGGATATTGATGCTTCAGGCGGGATAGAGAGGGAGGTAAAAGGGGTGGAGGAGTTGCATTACTGGTCAAAGAGGATATCACAGCTGTGCTGAAGGAGGGCACTATGGAGGACTCGAGCAGTGAGGCAATATGGACAGAACTCAGAAATAGGAAGGGTGCGGTAACAATGTTGGGGCTGTACTACAGGCCTCCCAACAGCGAGCGTGAGATAGAGGTACAAATATGTAAACAGATTATGGAAAGATGTAGGAGCAACAGGGTGGTGGTGATAGGAGATTTTAATTTTCCCAACATTGACTGGGATTCGCTTAGTGTTAGAGGTCCAGATGGAGCAGAATTTGTAAGGAGCATCCAGGAGGGTTTTCTAGAGCAGTATGTAAATAGTCCAACTCGGGAAGGGGCCATACTGGACCTGGTGTTGGGGAATGAGCCCGGCCAGGTTGTTGAAGTTTCAGTAGGGGACTACTTTGGGAATAGTGATCACAATTCCGTAAGCTTTAAAATACTCATGGACAAAGACGAGAGTGGTCCTAAAGGAAGAGTGCTAAATTGGGGGAAGGCCAACTATACCAAAATTCGGCAGGAGCTGGGAAATGTAGATTGGGAGCAGCTGTTTGAAGGTAAATCCACATGTGATATGTGGGAGGCTTTTAAAGAGAGGTTGATTAGCGTGCAGGAGAGACATGTTCCTGTGAAAATGAGGGATAGAAATGGCAAGATTAGGGAACCATGGATGACAGGTGAAATTGTGAAACTAGCTAAGAGGAAAAAGGAAGCATACATAAGGTCTAGGCGGCTGATGAAAGACGAAGCTGTGAAAGAATATCGGGAATGTAGGACCAATCTGAAACGAGGAATTAAGAGGGCTAAAAGGGGTCATGAAATATCTTTAGCAAACAGGGTTAAGGAAAATCCCAAAGCCTTTTATTCATATATAAGGAGAAAGAGGGTAACTAGAGAAAGGATTGGCCCACTAAAGGACAAAGGAGGAATGTTATGCTTGGACTCAGAGAAAATGGGTGAGATTCTAAACGAGTACTTTGCATCGGTATTCACCGAGGAGAGGGACATGACGGATGTTGAGGTTAGGAACAGATGTTTGATTACTCTAGGTCAAGTCGGCATAAGGAGGGAGGAAGTGTTGGGTATTCTAAAGGGCATTAAGGTGGACAAGTCCCCAGGTCCGGATGGGATCTATCCCAGGTTACTGAGGGAAGCGAGAGAGGAAATAGCTGGGGCCTTAACAGATATCTTTGCAGCATCCTTAAACACGGGTGAGCTCCCGGAGGACTGGAGAATTGCTAATGTTGTCCCCTTGTTTAAGAAGGGTAGCAGGGATAATCCAGGTAATTATAGACCGGTGAGCCTGACGTCAGTGGTAGGGAAGCTGCTGGAGAAGATACTGAGGGATAGGATCTATTCCCATTTGGAAGAAAATGGGCTCATCAGTGATAGGCAACATGGTTTTGTGCAGGGAAGGTCATGTCTTACCAACTTAATAGAATTCTTTGAGGAAGTGACAAAGTTGATTGATGAGGGAAGGGCTGTCGATGTCATATACATGGACTTCAGTAAGGCGTTTGATAAGGTTCCCCATGGCAGGCTGATGGAGAAAGTGAAGGCGCTTGGGTTCCAAGGTGTACTAGCTAGATGGATAAAGAACTGGCTGGGCAACAGGAGACAGAGAGTAGCAGTAGAAGGGAGTTTCTCAAAATGGAGAGGTGTGACCAGTGGTGTTCCACAGGGATCCGTGCTGGGACCACTGTTGTTTGTGATATACATTAATGATTTGGAGGAAAGTATAGGTGGACTGATTAGCAAGTTTGCAGACGACACTAAGATTGGTGGAGTAGCAGATAGTGAAGGGGACTGTCAGAGAATACAGCAGAATATAGATAGATTGGAGAGTTGGGCAGAGAAATGGCAGATGGAGTTCAATCAGGGCAAATGCGAGGTGATGCATTTTGGAAGATCCAATTCAAGAGTGAACTATACAGTAAATGGAAAAGTCCTGGGGAAAATTGATGTCCAGAGAGATTTGGGTGTTCAGGTCCACTGTTCCCTGAAGGTGGCAACGCAGGTAAATAGAGTGGTCAAGAAGGCATACGGCATGCTTTCCTTCATCGGACGGGGCATTGAGTACAAGAGTTGGCAGGTCATGTTACAGTTGTATAGGACTTTGGTTCGGCCACATTTGGAATACTGCGTACAGTTCTGGTCGCCACATTATCAAAAGGATGTGGATGCTTTGGAGAGGGTGCAGAGGAGGTTCACCAGGATGTTGCCTGGTATGGAGGGCGCTAGCTATGAAGAGAGGTTGAGCAGATTAGGATTATTTTCATTAGAAAGACGGAGGTTGAGGGGGGACCTGATTGAGGTGTACAAAATCATGAGAGGTATAGACAGGGTGGATAGCAAGAGGCTTTTTCCCAGAGTGGGGGTTTCAATTACTAGAGGACACGAGTTCAAAGTGAAAGGGGAAAAGTTTAGGGGGGATATGCGTGGAAAGTTCTTTACGCAGAGGGTGGTGGGCACCTGGAACGCATTGCCAGCGGAGGTGGTAGATGCGGGCACGATGGAGTCTTTTAAGATGTATCTAGACAGATACATGAATGGGCAGGAAGAAAAGAGATACAGAACCTTAGAAAATAGGCGACATGTTTAGAGAGAGGATCAGGATCGGCGCAGGCTTGGAGGGCCGAAGGGCCTGTTCCTGTGCTGTAATTATCTTTGTTCTTTGTTCTTTGAGCAAGCATGCACATCCCCCAAAACTAAGATAGCACATTAACTGAATCATCTGCAGCACATTGATTCAGGCCCTTTTTCTATCTCTTCTGCAAGTCATCTGCATCTTTCTTTGCTTCTTTATTTTCATCTTCATGTTTTCTTTCACCACTTCTCTCTCAGTCATATATTTTAAAGAATGATGCAGATTATTATATACATAATTAAAACAATTTAACTGCCTTGTGATGTTTTACTATGTTAAAGATGCTGTATAAATGCAAGTTGTTATAATTAAAGCATTAGCCCATCAACCATTCCTCTTTTTGTTTGATATCATTTAAAACTGCACAATCTTATTTATATATGTTAGTTTCCAGCCAACATTACCCCTATAGGTTCTTCACATCTGCACTAAATTAGAAGTTAATAGTACATTTTAATGGAACTATCCCAAATCCCATGACCAGGAAAGATGATAACTTGTCTTTGCCTGATTTGTACCACTTCACTTATCACCAGCGATCCCTCTAAGCTGCGCTGGTGCGAGGCCACACAGCAATCGGGAATGTGCCACACAGGGAACAAATAGGCCATGCAGAAGCAGCAGTCCCTTTAAGATATGTGCATGCACAGCACTCTTAAAGGGACCACACAGTGTAACAGGCCACACACAGCAAAAGAAAATTAGAGGGCATATTGCTCATCTCTAACTTAAAAGTTCCTGTACCAGCTTGCTGTTGGCATGGTACTAAAATCACACAAAGAAGTTAACTATAATGTTGGATTTGTTACAACTTTGCCCAAAGAACAATCCTGAGTAAAACCTGACCACGGAGAAAAGAGTAAGGCAAAAGGAGAAAAGAGCAAATCATTTTACGGATTTCTACCAGAGATTTTAGCCTTTGAACATTGTACCGTGAAATTGCTTTAACTTGGAGGAATTAGATGATGATCTTTCAGTGATTTGACATTTCCTGGTGTCAGTTTCTCTCTGGAAACTCATTCAAGATCTATTATACATGTGTGAACTTTGACTGTGAGTATCAGTAGAATTCCAACCTCATCGCAACAAACCTGATTCTAATTTGAACGTGCATCCAGAAAGATGTGCTTTAACAGGGGTTGCGGAAATCCTGGTTAATTTTTCTTTTTCTCCCTCGCAAGCCAGGGTTTCTGATGCTGATTCTGCTATCACCTTGGCTGAGACCAGAGAACTCAGCATAGGTAATAGTTCAAACTTGGGACTTTTCCTGCTTTGTACAGTTCAGTGCACTGCACAAATGTATTGAGCAATTCGTGGAGTAAACTGAATTCTTAAGTGTTTTCTTGAGCATTCTTTGGTAACCATTATTTTCTATATAATTTAATGGCAATCTTCAGAGAAGAGTTGATGCTGAAGAGTGAAACTGGTTGTACTTGTTTTATATTCAAAAATGCCGGTAAAGGGTGACTATTCATAATACAAGACAAGGTTGAAAGACTGAGAAATTAAAACAAGTTGCAATGATTAAACGACGCAAAGCTTGGATTTTAAAAGTTATATAATGTAGCATTAAGGGAGGTAATTAGTTCCAAATATTTGAAGAATCTGGGATAGAATGAGTTGGAGTAGGAAGAGGTACAATGAGTGGATTTCAGTTCAGTGAGGATGCAAGATGGAGAAAGTTATTACATATGTTTTATATGTAGCTTGGGGTGGGAAGAAACTTTAGAGGCACAATATCTGTGATTGTATTTGTATTTTTGTTTTACAGCGTTATGATGGTGACATTGGTGACCTTGGTTTGACATTATCCTATGATGAGGATGTTATGGGTCAGGTAATGTCCTCACAGCTTGTAGATTAGTAACAATGACAAAACCCAGCGTTTATACCTACACTATACAATGTCCCTTTCCTATCCTGAGTGGTGTGAAACAGGGCTGTGTTCTCGCACCCACACTTTTTGGGATTTTCTTCTCCCTGCTGCTTTCACATGCGTTCAAATCCTCTGAAGAAGGAATTTTCCTCCACACAAGATCAGGGGGCAGGTTGTTCAACCTTGCCCGTCTAAGAGCGAAGTCCAAAGTACGGAAAGTCCTCATCAGAGAACTCCTCTTTGCTGACGATGCTGCTTTAACATCTCACACTGAAGAATGCCTGCAGAGTCTCATCGACAGGTTTGCGTCTGCCTGCAATGAATTTGGCCTAACCATCAGCCTCAAGAAAACGAACATCATGGGGCAGGATGTCAGAAATGCTCCATCCATCAATATTGGCGACCACGCTCTGGAAGTGGTTCAAGAGTTCACCTACCTAGGCTCAACTATCACCAGTAACCTGTCTCTAGATGCAGAAATCAACAAGCGCATGGGTAAGGCTTCCACTGCTATGTCCAGACTGGCCAAGAGAGTGTGGGAAAATGGCGCACTGACACGGAACACAAAAGTCCGAGTGTATCAGGCCTGTGTCCTCAGTACCTTGCTCTACGGCAGCGAGGCCTGGACAACGTATGCCAGCCAAGAGCGACGTCTCAATTCATTCCATCTTCGCTGCCTTCGGAGAATACTTGGCATCAGGTGGCAGGACTATATCTCCAACACAGAAGTCCTTGAAGCGGCCAACATCCCCAGCTTATACACACTACTGAGTCAGCGGCGCTTGAGATGGCTTGGCCATGTGAGCCGCATGGAAGATGGCAGGATCCCCAAAGACACATTGTACAGCGAGCTCGCCACTGGTATCAGACCCACCGGCCGTCCATGTCTCCGTTATAAAGACGTCTGCAAACGCGACATGAAATCCTGTGACATTGATCACAAGTCGTGGGAGTCAGTTGCCAGCATTCGCCAGAGCTGGCGGGCAGCCATAAAGACAGGGCTAAATTGTGGCGAGTCGAAGAGACTTAGTAGTTGGCAGGAAAAAAGGCAGAGGCGCAAGGGGAGAGCCAACTGTGCAACAGCCCCAACAAACAAATTTCTCTGCAGCACCTGTGGAAGAGCCTGTCACTCCAGAATTGGCCTTTATAGCCACTCCAGGCGCTGCTTCACAAACCACTGACCACCTCCAGGCGCGTATCCATTGTCTCTCGAGATAAGGAGGCCCAAAAAGATACAATGTCAGTTGCACTTAACTGGGCTGTAAGACCAGTGGGGTCCTATTTTAAGAGTCAGATCCCCATGCGGTCAGCAGCACGCATGGACTTTGACGGTAGCTCTGCTGTGATCTGTAGCAGTATGGTGTGAACCAAGACTTAAATCAGATGCAACATAAAATTTGTGAATAATTCAGACCTTGTGTTTATTATTACCCAGCAAATTTCCATCTTTTCTAATTTCCTAAGTAAAACTGGTAGGTTGGAAATGTAAATGAGTTTATACGTTGATTTGTTAAAAGTCAAGATTAATGTAATAACCAGTGTCGGCTGCCTTGTTTCAGCCCCTGGTATTGGTGCATCCAAGATGGATAAATATCTGGTATGGAACCAACCCACACAGGCCAAGAATGTTCTGGGTTTACTCTCCAGTCTATGCTGAGATAGCTCAGCTCATCTTTCTTGGGCAGCATTTGAGGTACTATTATTGGCCTCACTGCCTCTGGACTGGGGAAAGAGTAGGAATTAGCAAAGGTACCTGCTCCTAATCACTAGTTGGTGACACTTTTGCTGGAAAATATGTATATATTCAGTTTGATTGGTCAGGATTGGGAATTGGACAGGTAGCCTAGGTAGGGTACTGCAAGACTTCAGATGTCTGTGGAACTATAGCCCAGCGCGAGTCAGCAAATTCAGGAGACTATTTACTCAGCTATCTTGTTTGTCACTAGCTCAGTAAAATTCTGAATTTGGATTGTAATCAATTTGTTTTTCTTTGATTCAACAGCTTGTTTGTCATGAGCTAGTGCCTGGAGGAAAGACCATTGGGGTCACCAATGAAAATAAGTAAGTATGTCATTGGCCTACTGCTGTGTGGAGAGCATTTCTTCATGTTGGTGTGTTATTAGCCTTGATTTATAATTTAAAATTTTTTTCCATTTTCAAAGATATTTTCCCCTAACTTGTGGATTTCCCCCTTCCTTGCCCTGCCCCATTCTCACAGGAATTGCCAGGTACCCTGTTGATGCTGCCAACAGCAAAATTATGTGCTGTGTGAATGGGCCAGGGTTACTCATCCACTTTTAAGTCTTGCACTTTTTAAAAAATCATATCTCCCTTTCAAGAACCACTTTATTTGTCTCAGGAAATTCAGTGCAAGTATGAATTAGAATGCAAAGGAAGTGGCCCTAGGATAACTCCCTCCACACAGTCCCACTGGTATAGTTAGACCAAGTCACTGTGTTGATACTCAGTATGGATTATATTGCCCATTTGAAATCCATGATTCCTGCTGATGGGGCTTATTGAGACGCATAAACCCCCTCATTTCCCAGAGCATAATCCCAACCCAGCCATATGTCATTGAGAATACCAACAGTGAGCAGAGGCAAAGCTGAATTATGTTAATTTTCAACTAAAGTTTGTACATAGCTAGCCCAAAACTGCAGCTCATCTCACAGAAATTTTTTTTTACCTCCAGTAAAGTCTGTTCAATCCACAGCCAATTGTTCTACCATAGAATGTTCTATGAGCGCAATAGTTTCAAGCAGGGTAAAGTATGAATCTGACTTCAACTTTCTTGACTGTTTTCCCGCTAACAATGGCTTATGTAAAATTCAAAATGTCACCACTTTTGAATGTGTCTGTAATTCCTGTAGCATGGTTTTACTACAACTGCCCTTCTGATTTTTAAAAAATATTTTTTTGCTGTATTTTTTTGTATTGTCTGTCCATTGTTTCCATATGAAACAGCCAGCCATCGCCCATTAGACTGCTGAACCCTTAACTTCAGTCTGATGGCCAGGATTCCCCAATCTGTGGACCCCTCCTCAGTGACCATGTAGACTGCACTTTTTGAAACATGAAAGAGTCTGATGAGGAAAAGATTTTGGAGTAATAAATGATGACTGTACCTGAAAGCATTGACTCCATGTGAAGGAGTTACGAATTAAGGTCATTCAAAAACTGGATACAAGTCACAAATTATATTGACATTGTATGGACCTATGATGAGGCCATTCTGGAATATGGCCTTGTAGTTGTGGTCATGCTCCTGAAAAATATAAATGCATTTGAGAAGGTTCAGAGAAAATTGCCTTTGGGAATTAAGTTATGAAAGAATGCTGAAGTGGCTAACCTTCATGCTGAAGATTGAGGGGAGTCCAGATTACAAGCCTTTAAGGAAAGGCATAGATAGATGAGGTTGAGGTTAGCAAGCTATTTAACTTGGACAATCTGCACAGTACTATACGATAAATATGTGTAAAACACTGGTTCGGCCATTGTGTCCAGTTCTGGGCACCACACTTTAGGAAAGATGTGAAGGCATTGGAGAAGGTGCAGAAAAGATTCATGAGAATGGTTCCAGGGATAAAGAACTTCAATTACTTGGATAGAGGAGCTAGGATTGTTCTCCATGAAGAAGAGGAGATTTGATAGAGGTGTTCAAAATCATGATGGATCTGGACAGAGTAGAAAGGGAAAAACTGTTGCCATTGACAGAAGGATCCAGAACCAGAGGACATCCACTTAAGATGAATGGCAAAAGAAGCAATGGCAACATGAGGAAAAACTTTTTTTTACAGTGAGTGGTTAGGATCTAGAATGCATTGCCTGAGAGTGTGGTAGAGGCGCATTCAATAGAGACCTTCAAAAGAGGATTGGATAGTTATCTGAAGAGAAAGCATTTGCAGAGCTACAGGGAAAAGGTGGGGTAGTGGGAGTAGGTGAGTTGCTTTTGCAAAGAGCTGACATGGACACGAGAGGCTGAATGGCCTCCTCCTGTGCTGTAACTATTCTATGACTCTTCTATAATTCACAAGCTTCAAGAAGGGTTACAGATTAGCCAAAAACAAGTTTTTTTTTTTAAAAGGACAGTGGACACCAGGAACAGACTTCCGGAGATAGCGTTTGATTTGGAGTATTCAATGAGTGGTGAGAAGGGGTGGAAGAGAACTCTTTGACAGAATGATCGTACTTTGGCTCTGGATTGATCAGTTTGATGGGCCAAATGCCCTTCCTTGTTTCAGACTTCATTGGAGGTTAATTTTCTTTTGAGGGTGAGAAGCTGCAGTTTTGGATGTGTCCTGTATGGTCGGACAGCCTGTTTGCTTATCTGTATTATCCTGACAATGCCCCTGCATCATCAGCTGACTGAGCAGGGCTTGTCTGGGTGCTACCATGTTTTTCTTCTCTGTCCAGCTCAGGGTAATTACAACATGTTTTAAGCTGTAGGAAATCTGTGCCTTGCCTTTCCAGGTGATTCTGTCCTTCAAGCAGACATCAGGATCAAATTGAGAGATCCCGTGCCCTTGCTATAGTTAAGTTTACCCTGTTATGCACCAAACATTTCCTTTTAAATCATAGCTGAAAGCTGGTACAATTTGGCACTTGAATGGTTAGAGAGGACTAGAATTTGATCCCTACAGCAAGCCAACAGCTTCACTACTAGAATAAAAGCTAAGTATAGGAGATACACAGTAGAGTATCTGTACTGTTAGACCCAAGACATCAGCTTGTCTTTGTTGTTGACTGTCATGCTGTGCATTCCTAACATTATCCAATTTATTTCAGATTTCCAGTAATTGCAGTTTCTCTTACATCTTCTGCCATTCCCACCACTTTATTTTGTGCTAACTCAGCAGTTCAATTATCCTGCTTTTGTATTTTTAAGTGTTTTCAGTACAGGAAACAAATTGTGTTTGGAAAGTTGGGGAGGTTGCTCAATACTTAAAATGGGCTAAAGTTCCTGCCATCCACCAACAGAATCAGTTATATCCACCTCATGGCTCACTTCCGAATGCACACTCAGGTTAAAGATCAGACGATCGCCTTCATCCGAGGATTCCGGTCCATTATTAACCCAGAGTGGCTCCGCATGTTCTCAACTCCCGAAGTACAGCGCTTAATTGCTGGAGACAATGCAGAGATCGACCTGGAGGATCTCAAGTAAGACACTAAAGAGACTTTTAAGTAAATTGCAGACAGTTTTTTTGTTTTTAATGCCACTGTTGGAAAGGGGAGTGCACTGCTTATTTGGTCTTCATTATTCTGGTACACCCAGTTATGTCTGCACACTTCTACCTGTAGATGAACACTGATGCATTCTTGGGGAAAATTAATGCCCCTGAATTTCTGTGGGAAAAGTCACCGGAGAGCCACGAGTATAACTGAGATTTATCATATATTTTTGTGGACAGAAGAATTGTGTTTATTTCAGGATTATTTCTGGTCCATGTGGAATGATCACTCTTTTCCCCCCCTGTACAGGAAGCATACTGTGTATTATGGTGGTTTCCATGGCAGTCACCGCGTCATTACCTGGCTCTGGGATATCTTGGCCCGTGACTTCACGGCAGAAGAACGAGCCATGTTTCTTAAGGTTAGTGGACCTTTGGCAATTCTCTTTGTCGCTTTTAACAGCGAATTCTTTTCTGTATCTCCCTTTAACTCCCTCTTCTGGTATCCTATTTTCCTTTATTTAGACTAGTTTCTTTTACAGGTTATTCTGTTCCACTAAAAGGGCCAATATTCTAGGAGTCAAACTTTCCCACAATTGTACTGACCACAGTCTAGGACCACTTCGAACCAGTATGTCAGTGTTCTGTCTAGACCAATGTCATGGGAAAGGACCTGAATTCAGTTCTGCTGTTGATCAGCATCAATAGAAATATATTCATACAATGCTTTTATACTCCATGATAGCCAGATTTGTGCAAGTGTTATCTCATACTGGTTTGCATGTGAAGGGTGGCTCTGTTTTTTTTGCTTCATTTTCCTTTTACGTGAGCTCAAGTCTACACTTTAAGGCTGACCAGGACTGCTATTCTACAGCATATAAAGACAAGTTACTGTAGT
Source organism: Heterodontus francisci (assembly GCF_036365525.1). Taxonomy (NCBI): domain Eukaryota; kingdom Metazoa; phylum Chordata; class Chondrichthyes; order Heterodontiformes; family Heterodontidae; genus Heterodontus; species Heterodontus francisci. The sequence continues at coordinate 16,162,253 of NC_090393.1, forward strand.
AAGAGAAAAAAATCATTATTAGCAAAACTTTGCAGGTGATTGGCTCCAAACTAGCTTTCAGATACTATTCATGGCACAGGAAATAATATCCTGCTGGCCTAACCACTGGTATGCCAAGTATTGATGAGAATATTTATTCATTTTCTCTCCCAGTACATTTACAGCTGACATTTATTTGTTTGTTGGTTGGTTTCTGTGCAGGGTTTGCAAGTGATGGTCATGACTTTATCCATGTTGAAGCAGGTCTAATTCTGCATGCACCATTCTCATTATCTACTCCTTCTCCCTCCAACCCCTCATTGGAGCTATACAGTTTAAGTAATAGCAATGACTAGAAAAGTACATTGAGCCCTTTGCTAATATCCTTGTGACTGGGGAGCTTCTAAGGACAGTTACAGCTTGGGATATATTTTCCCTTTAGATAATGCAGCACAATTAACTAAGACATTATATCTTACTGGTCTCCTTTCTTCAGTTTGTCACTAGCTGTTCTCGGCCACCACTCCTGGGCTTTGCCTATCTCAAACCTCCCTTCTCCATTCGTTGTGTGGAGGTGTCAGATGATCAGGTAAGTTTTATATTTTTATTTCCTTCTCGCCCCCGCCCCCCAACAACCCCAGTTATCTGATTGCCTGAAGATGCTGATTTATTCTGGGGTACAGTTCCCTAAGCAACTTCAGGCCCTCCTGTACCTTGCCTAAATGATCTGTCTTCATCTGTGAGCTCAGACGGTGAGTGTCGACAGACTTGCTCACCCATGCAAGGCACTACAGTCTAGCCCAATAATGCATGTGTGCCAGAGGTCATTGGATAGTGATCAGTAATGAGAGTCCTGGCTGATGTTTTCTTCCCTCGCCCAGGTGCACAAAGGTCAAAATTGTAGCAACACCCTGCTGCCACGTCAACTGAGATAACTTATTCAACAGAGCAGGCATTAAACATGGGACAGTAGGGCACAGTTTACATCAGGAGATGCATTTGCAGCCAATTTTCAAAAATGTCCTATTTCTGTATTGGAAGTCATGATTTAGGATTTAAGATATGTTTGTATTTCAGGACACTGGAGATACACTGGGCAGTGTGCTAAGGGGTTTCTTCACCATCCGCAAAAAGGAACCGGGTGGTCGGCTGCCAACCTCTTCCACCTGCTTCAACCTCCTGAAACTTCCCAACTACAGCAAGAAGAGCATCCTACGAGAGAAGCTCCACTATGCAATCAGTATGAACACTGGATTCGAGCTCTCCTAATCACCATGAAGAGGACATGGGTTTGCCTACACCTTTGTGCACATATGCAACTACACAGGACTGCTGTGGTCGAAGCATCCTTGTTGCTCTAAGAAATCAAATGATTCTCATCAACAGCTTGAATCATTTGGATATTAAGACCATGATGTGTTTCAGGGTACAGCTGAGTGGCCAAGGCTCTCGTCACCTGTTAGATTCATTTCCCTAAAGGGGCATAAGTATAAATCCACTGCCAATATAGACCTCTGAATGAATCAAATACAGTTGAACTGACCACCTCCTGTGTGAGGTATGGGCTGCTTGATTCAGGGTGTCCAAAGTCCAGCTTTATCTTGATTTACATTGCCCAATAACTAAGAGGATTCATTAACACTTCTCTCTCAAAAATGTATCCAGGATTACAAGGTTATAGATTCTTTTAAGGATACTGTGATGAAATGTTAGAGTTTCTACATTTTGCTAATTATACACCATCTTTCTTTCTTTCTTTTGGGCCTCCTTATCTCGAGAGACAATGGATACACCATCACAATGTAGAATATGTTGAAAATTACTTTAGCAGACATTCCTCAAAGGACAGGAGGTGAACATGTTATGAAAGCTGCAGTACCAGAGTTCATGTGTTGTTTGGTATGGTAGCTTTGGCAAAGTTGTTTCCATCTGGTTCCCTCCTTCCTCCACTATCAATTCACACAGTCATAGTATTGAGCCTGGTTCAGCTGATGTAATATGCCATTTATAATTGTAGAATGGGCAGAGAATCAATGCAAGTGATTACTGAACAAGCACCTGTTATTTCTGTCCCCCATTCCCTGGCTTGTTGATTCGTGGAGCTGCGACCTAATCTAAAAGAAAACTCAGAATTTTCCTCCTGCTCTTTCACTAACACTTGACCTCTAGTGTTAGCATTGAACTTTGGAACAAACACTACTATATTATGTCAGTTTTATTTTCCCTCAGTTTTTGCTAAATGAAGTCTGGATGAAGTGGGACTTTACAGAGAATGTTGGCAGGCCACTAAATCACAAGTAATTTCAATGGAGAGAGTTAGATTAACTCCAGGTTTATCATCTTCAACTAAACCCCAAGGTTGGATTTTGTTTTAAATTACCAGGCAGCATCCATTGTTTATGATTTGTAGTAAGTAGTGAATATTTAATGTAAAATAACCTTTTTTTAAAAGGAGCTTTGATGACGCAGGGAGTTTGACAACTGCGTGGTCCAGCATATCTCGGGAGATGAGACTTTGTGTAACAGCACATTATTTTGGATAGTAAGTTAGAAAAGTTTCCTATACAGTGCACTTCAGTAACTTATGACTAACCTATGTGAATTTCTTGGGCATTGATTGTATATTATATTTTAAGCAGGTTTATCCATTGATGCTATTAAAAAAAAAAGTTCCCCAACTTATTTTTTAATTCAGAATATCTGTCCCTGAGCCTCTGGATTTTAACAATGTGATGTACAGAGCATAAGTGGCAGCACCACGGGAATTAAAACCTGATTGGTCACAACACATGATCCACAATTCCAAAATCGTAGGTGAGGATTGGTTATTGTGGGAGGAAATGGTAATACAGTCTAGTTCCTAGATTTGGATTAACATTTCAAAATCTTTGTGCTTGCGTCCGAGGGTGAATTAGATTAGTAAACATAAGTCCATCGGATCCACTGGCTGGACTTTTCCTAGCCCCATCAAGGTGTCTTTGGAGGTGCTGGGCTTGGAAATTTAGAATGCAGCGTGTCGGATCAACTCGACGTGTTTCTGACTCGGCGAATTTCCCAGGGGCGGACTGAGAGTGGAATTGGCCGCCAGTTATCCAATTACGACAATTAAGGTCTCAATTAACGGCCATTTTCATGGAGACAAGTTTCCCAGTGTTCCCATAGGCTGCCCCTCTGTCAGGAACCTAGCAATGCATCGGAGGCAACTTCACAGTGGGAGGTCCGAGCTGCATAACAATTGAGGCCTTTTAATCATTGCTGGCAATGCTCAGGTCTCCGCATAAACAGAAGGCATGCCATTTCAGCCACAGGAGATTGATGTCTCTGCTACTGCTGTACCTGATGTAGTAGCAGCCGCTCCCCTCCTACTGAACGTATCTCCGTTCTGCCGCTGCTGACCTCTCAGCTGTGCCCACACTGTAAATGAGGGCGGCGACCATATTTACAGGCTGCACTGAATGCCACCTTCCAATCCTGGAACACAGCTGCCATTTCTATTAGGATGGGGCTCCCAGAGGCAGCTTCTTAATTAGCCGCCTCTGGGAAGATCATGTCTGGTGTACTGTCGCGGTCATTTCTGGGTTCCTGACCCTTAATTGACCCATTTTTGCAATCATGACCCACCCGGGAAAATTCTGGATGATGTTTCTTGCAATAGTAATTCACTGATCTGTTAGGGGTGAGTGAAATGAAACATGAATACACAGTATTAGTTTCTTTGAGTGGGAAGTTAGGAAACCTGCTAAACGTTTCTGTATGAAGCAAGTGCTGTGAAAACTTTGCATACCATGCTGATGTACTACTCCACTATAGCAAGAGTTGATGAAAATCTGCCAGCAGTGACATAAAATACAAATAGTGTTCCATCTTCTTGGCCTTGGACTTGGGAAGTGAATACTCATACTCAAAATTTAAACTTTAAATTTAAAGTTAGCCAATGTTTGTTTGGATTACAACTCTGGGATAAACCAAGTTGCTGTCTTCATCAAAAGGAGTAAGACCATACTGATAGTTAGTGACTGGTTTGGTTGCTGCCTAAAGTTTTGTAATGGTATGCAACAAATAACTAATGGGTGCAGTTAATTGGAGGAAGGATAGGATGAATTGAAACAGTACTGGGAGATTGACAGACTGTTGAGGTTAGGTAGCATTCCCTAAGTTTCACACTTACTGGACCATGGAATGATACAGTGCAGAAAGTGACCATTTGCCGCATCACTGGCATTTATTGCCCTTGAAGGTGATGGTGAGCCACCTTATTGAACTGCTGCAGTCCATGTGGTGAAGGTACTCCCATAGTGCTGTTAGGGACAGAGTTTCCTGCCACTTTATTTCCAAGCCAGGATGGTGTGACTTGAACAGGAATTTGGAGATGGTGTTCCCTTGCACCTGCCCTTGTCCATCAAGGTGGTAGAGTCACACCTTGGCAAGTTGTTGCAGTATATCATGTCGATAGTACAGATTGTAGCCACAATGTGCAGGTGGAAGAGGAAGTGAATGTTTAAGGTGGTGAATGGGATGTCAAGGGGGCTGCTTTGTCCTGGATGGTGCCAAACTACTTGAACGTTGTTGGAGCTGCACTTAATCAGGCAAGTGCAGAGTATTCCATCACACTCCTGACTTGTGGATGGTAGAAAGGTTCTGGGGATTCAGAAGGTTAGTCATTCGCTGCAGAATATCCAGCTTCTGCTCTGATCTTTGAGTTATCCAATTAGTCCCATTCCCCTGCTCTTTTATCGCCCCAGTCCTGTAAATTTCTCCCATCAAGTACTCATCTAATTCCCTTTTAAAAATTATTAGCCCAGATTTTGCAGGAGTAATGGCAAAACAGTCAGCATTCACCTTCATTACTCCTCTAAATGACTGACAACTTCTGGATTTCTGTGTTTAACTGCACGTGTACAGACTCCTGAAGTTGCTGTGATCCTGCACTCGTGTGCTGAGGTCACCCCAGAATCCAATTAATCACTGAACTACTGGGAACTTCCACTCTAACTGTTGCTGTAAAAGCCCTTGAAAAAGTTACATCTTGCTGCATGAAATGTTCAGAATTACTGCAGTGATTCATATGCTGGACATATGCTCCTTTTTGCGAGGAGCAGCTTTGACAGAACGAGGTGCGGAGCGAACTTACAGCTGAGCGGTCAATTTCAGTCTTTGACAGAACGAGGTGCGGAGCGAACTTACAGCTGAGCGGTCAATTTCAGTGCAAGTTACAAGTTAATCCCCTTTTGTTTCGGAGGACCAGGGGACTGCTGGGTAAGGGAAAACTATTTATTTGGGCAGTTTTAAAATCATTTTCTTTTTGCGAGGAGCAGCTTTGACAGAACGAGGTGCGGAGCGAATTTACAGCTGAGCGGTCAATTTCAGTGTAAGTTACAAGTTAATCCCCATTTGTTTCGGAGGACCAGGGGACTGCTGGGTAAGGGAAAACTATTTATTTGGGCAGTGGCAGTACCCGAGACACTACACGTGTAGTGTCTCCCACCCACCCTCCTCCTCACCAAAAAAAAGGACTCTGGTGTGTTGATAAGGTAAGCTTTTTATTTAAAAAGTTCAGTCCGTCGGATTGCTAAGCGAACAAGTTTTGACTTTTTTTGTTTGGTTTTTCAGTAGACTTGTTGGGAATCTAGAATAGTGGGAATGGAGGTAAAGGCAGTTGTATGTTCCTCCTGCAGAATGTGGGAAGTAAGGGTCGCCAAGAGTGTCCCTGCTGACTGCATCTGCGGGAAGTGCACCCAACTCCAGCTCCTCGCAGACCGCGTTAGGGAACTGGAGCTGGATGAACTTCGGATCATTCAGGAGGCGGAGGGGATTATTGACAGGAGTTATAGGGAGGCAGTCACACCTCAGGTAAAAGAAGTAGGTAGATGGGTTACCGTCAGGGGAAGGAGAGGGAACCGGCAGGCAGTGCAGGGATCCCCTGTGGCCGTTTCCCTCAACAACAGGTATACCGTTTTGGATACTGTTGCGGGGGACGACTTACCAGGGGTAAGCAATGGGGTGCAGGTCTCTGGCACAGAGTCTGTCCCTGTTGCTCAGAAGGGAAAGGGGAAGAGGAGCAGAGCATTAGTCATTGGGGACTCCATAGTTAGGGGAACAGATAGGAGGTTCTGTGGGAACGAGAGAGACTCACGGTTGGTGTGTTGCCTCCCAGGTGCCAGGGTACGTGATGTCTCGGATCCTTAAGGGGGAGGGGGAGCACCCCCAAGTCATGGTCCACATAGGCACCAACGACATAGGTAGGAAGAGAGATGGGGATTTAAGGCAGAAATTCAGGAAGCTAGGGTGGAAGCTTAGAGCGAGAACAACCAGAGTTGTTATCTCTGGGTTGTTGCCCGTGCCACGTGCTAGCGAAGAGGGGAATAGGGAAAGAGAGGAGTTGAACACGTGGCTGCAGGGATGGTGTAGGAGGGAGGGTTTTGGTTTCCTGGATAATTGGGGCTCTTTCTGGGGTAGGTGGGACCTCTACAAACAGGATGGTCTTCACCTGAACCAGAGGGGTACCAATATCCTGGGGGGGAGATTTGTTAGTGCTCTTCGGGGGGGTTTAAACTAAATCAGCAAGGGAATGGGAACCTAAATTGTAGTTCCAGTGTACAGGCTGTTGAGAGTAGTGAGGTAGGGGATAAGGTTACAGGGACTCAAGAGGGCACTGGCAAGCAAGAACTTGGTTTAAGGTGTGTCTACTTCAACGCCAGGAGCATCTGGAATAAGGTGGGTGAGCTTGCAGCATGGGTTGGTACCTGGGATCCTGATGTTGTGGCCATTTCGGAGACATGGGTAGAGCAGGGGCAGGAATGGATGTTGCAGGTTCCGGGATTTAGATGTTTCAGTAAGAACAGAGAAGAGGGTAAAAGAGGGGGGGGTGGCATTGTTAATCAAGGAAAGTATTACAGCGGCAGAAAGGACGTTTGAGGACTCGTCTACTGAGGTAGTATGGGCCGAGGTTAGAAACAGGAGAGGAGAGGTCACCCTGTTGGGAGTTTTCTATAGACCTCCGAATAGTTCCAGAGATGTAGAGGAAAGGATAGCGAAGATGATTCTCGACAGGAGCGAGAGTAACAGGGTAGTTGTTATGGGGGACTTTAACTTTCCAAATATTGACTGGAAATACTATAGTTCGAGTACTTTAGATGGGTCTGTTTTTGTCCAGTGTGTGCAGGAGGGTTTTCTGACACAGTATGTGGACAGGCCAACCAGGGGCGATGCCACATTGGATTTGGTACTGGGTAATGAACCCGGCCAGGTGTTCGATTTAGATGTAGGTGAGCACTTTGGCGATAGTGATCACAATTCGGTTAGGTTTACCTTAGCGATGGGCAGGGACAGGTATATACCGCAGGGCAAGAATTATAGCTGGGGGAAAGGAAATTATGACGCGATTAGGCAAGATTTAGGATGTGTAGGATGGGGAAGGAAACTGCAGGGGATGGGCACAAACAAAATGTAGAGCTTATTCAAGGAGCAGCTAATGCGTGTCCTTGATAAGTATGTACCTGTCAGGCAGGGAGGAAGTTGTCGAGCGAGGGAGCCGTGGTTTACTAAAGAAGTTGAAGCGCTTGTCAAGAGGAAGAAGGCGGCTTATGTTAGGATGAGACGTGAAGGCTCAGTTAGGGCGCTTGAGAGTTACAAGCTAGCCAGGAAGGATCTAAAGGGAGGGCTAAGAAGAGCAAGGAGAGGACACGAGAAGTCATTGGCGGATAGGATCAAAGAAAACCCTAAGGCTTTCTATAGGTATATCAGGAATAAAAGAATGACACAAGTTAGAACAGGGCCAATCAAGGATAGTAGTGGGAAGTTGTGTGTGGAATCAGAGGAGATAGGGGAAGCGTTAAATGAATATTTTTCGTCAGTATTTACAGTAGAGAAAGAAAATGTTGTCGAGGAGATTACTGAGATACAGCCTACTAGGCTAGATGGGATTGAGATTCACAAGGAGGAGGTGTTAGCAATTTTGGAAAGTGTGAAAATAGATAAGTCCCCTGGGCCGGATGGGATTTATCCTAGGATTCTCTGGGAAGCCAGGGAGGAGATTGCAGAGCCGTTGTTGTTGATCTTTATGTCGTCATTGTCGACAGGAGTAGTGCCGGAAGACTGGAGGATAGCAAATGTTGTCCCCTTGTTCAAGAAGGGGAGTAGAGACAGCCCTGGTAATTATAGACCTGTGAGCCTTACTTCAGTTGTGGGTAAAATGTTGGAAAAGGTTATAAGAGATAGGATTTATAATCATCTTGAAAAGAATAAGTTCATTTGCGGTTTTGTGAAAGGTAGATCGTGCCTCACAAACCTTATTGAGTTTTTCGAGAAGGTGACCAAACAGGTGGATGAGGTGTATATGGATTTCAGTAAGGCGTTTGATAAGGTTCCCCACGGTAGGCTATTGCAGAAAATACGGAAGTATGGGGTTGAAGGTGATTTAGAGCTTTGGATCAGAAATTGGCTAGCTGAAAGAAGACAGAGGGTGGTGGTTGATGGCAAATGTTCATCTTGGAGTTTAGTTACTAGTGGTGCACCGCAAGGTTCTGTTTTGGGGCCACTGCTGTTTGTCATTTTTATAAATGACCTGGGTGTAGAAGGGTGGGTTAGTAAATTTGCGGATGACACGAAGGTCGGTGGAGTTGTGGATAGTGTCGAAGGGTGTTGTAGGGTACAGAGGGACATAGATAGGCTGCAGAGCTGGGCTGAGAGATGGCAAATGGAGTTTAATGCGGAGAAGTGTGAGGTGATTCACTTTGGAAGGAGTAACAGCAATGCAGAGTACTGGGCTAATGGGAAGATTCTTGGTAGTGTAGATGAGCAGAGAGATCTTGGTATCCAGGTACATAAATCCCTGAAAGTTGCTACCCAGGTTAATAGGGCTGTTAAGAAGGTATATGGTGTGTTAGCTTTTATTAGTAGGGGGATCGAGTTTCGGAGCCACGAGGTCATGATGCAGCTGTACAAAACTCTGGTGAGGCCGCACCTTGAGTATTGCGTGCAGTTCTGGTCACCGCATTATAGGAAGGATGTGGAAGCTTTGGAAAGGGTGCAGAGGAGATCTACTAGGATGTTGCCTGGTATGGAGGGAAGGTCTTAGGAGGAAAGGCTGAGGGACTTGGGGTTGTTTTCGTTGGAGAGAAGGAGGAGAGGTGACTTAATAGAGACATACAAGATAATCAGAGGGTTAGATAGGGTGGATAGTGAGAGTCTTTTTCCTCGGATGATGATGGCAAACACGAGGGGACATAGCTTTAAGTTGAGGGGTGATAGATATAGGACAGATGTCAGAGGTAGTTTCTTTACTCAGAGAGTAGTAGGGGCGTGGAACGCCCTGCCTGCAACAGTAGTAGACTTGCCAACTTTAAGGGCATTTAAGTGGTCATTGGATAGACATATGGATGAAAATGGAATAGTGTAGGTCAGATGGTTTCACAGGTCGGCGCAACATCGAGGGCCGAAGGGCCTGTACTGCGCTGTAAAGTTCTAAAAAAATATATAATAGATTAATTTTAAGAAATGCCACATTTTTTAAAGTTAATTTACTTTAGCTTCTACGTATGTCCCAATCATTTTTCCACTAACTATAAAATTAAAAGCGAGGGGATTCAGTGGTTATTGCTGGTGCGATAACTTCAGTGTGAGTGGCCGTTTGCCCCACTTGCTAACACTGTTATTGAATGTCATGAGGTTCTTTGTGTTACCTTAAGCAACACAATGAGGTACGTGGATTCCAGTTTCTTGAAGATCTCTAGAAGGTTTATTAACAGCTAAAACTAATACAGAAAACTTATATACAGAATTTTTGTCCAAAGTGTTGCTGTGCAGTGACTATGGCTTCTAGTCACATGACTACATCCTGGTACTTAGCTCATTAGCATACTGAGTTCTTAAAGGGACATCATTCTTAGTGATCATACAACACTGAATACCTGAAGATCCCCCTGACTTGCTGCCAGTCAAACTGATGTCAGACATGGGGAACTTGTTACCAGAGATCATCACATTCCTGTGAGCAGCTTTCTTTGAGGTCAGCAAAATCCAGCCCATGACTGACTCTGCATCACAAAAACTTACCACATGAAAAAATTCTTATCTCCGCTCTGGTTCTTGACCCTTCTACCACTGGAAAAGTTCCTCATTTACTCTATCAAAACGAGAAATTAAACTACAAGATCTATTATACCCATAATATACATAACTATTGTATTAATCTAGGTACCTATATCTAGGAGGCGATGTGGTAATGGGTTAGGACATACAAATGCCCTGCTCAGCATTCATTTAACTTTGACTCCTGCAGATTGCTCACCAATAATGTAAATCAAGTATTCTGGTAAGGTCTTAAGTTTGTAGTTAATGTACCTTCTGTACTCTGACTTGCATACAATTAGAATCCTGCTCATCTGGGGCAATTTAAAGCTATTGCACAGAGATCTTTGTCCAATCCAATTTTATGAAATGAAAGAAATTCAAGCAATGGTCTTTGTTTTTCTCTTACATGGGAATAGGAGTAGGCCATTTAGATTATGATACAAACATGAGATGCAGCTAAAAATCAGTAAGACCTTTTGAGCACCACTTAAGACACAAAGGGTGGTAGAAGTCTGTAACACTCCTCCACCAATGAGGATTCAATTGTTAATTTTAAATCAAATTGATATGATCTTTGATTAACAAAAATCTTAAGATCATAAGAACTAGGAGCTGGAGTAGGCCGTCCGGCCCCTCGAGCCTGCTCCGCCATTCAATAAGATCATGGCTGATCTTTTCGTGGACTCAGATCCACTTACCCGCGCTCCCACCGTATCCCTTAATTCCTTTATTGTTCAAAAAGATATTTACCTTAGTTTTAAAGATGTTTACTGAAGAAGCGTCAACTACTTCACTGGGCAAGGAATTCCATAGATTAACAAGAAGTTCCTTCTTAATTCAGTCCTAAATCTGCTCCCTCTAATCTTGAGGCTATGCCCTCTTGTCCTAGCTTCACCTGCCAGTGGGAACATCCTCTCCACTTGTATCTTATCTATTCCCTTCATGATTTTATATGTTTCTATAAGATCCCCCCTCATTCTTCTGAACTCCAATGAATATAATCCCAATCTACTCAGTTTCTCCTCATAAGCCAACCCCCTCAACTCCGGAATCAATCTAGTGAACCTCCTCTGCACCCTCTCCAGTGCCAGTATATCCTTTCTCAAGTAAGGAGACCAAAACTGCACACCAGGTGCGGCCTCACCAGTACCTTATACAGCTGCAACATAACCTCTCTGCTTTTAAACTCAATTCCTTTAGCAATGAAGGACAAAATTCTATTTGCCTTCCTAATTACTTGCTGTACCTGCAGACCAACCTTCTGCGATTCATGCACAAGGACACCCAGGTCCCTCTGCATCGCAGCATGCTGCAACTTTTTACCATTCAAGTAATAATCCTTTTTACTGTTACTCCTACCGAAATGAATGACTTCACATTTATTAACATTGTATTCCATCTGCCAGTCCTTTGCCCACTCACTCAATGTATCTATGTTCCTCTGCAAGGTTTCACAGTCATCTGCACACTTTGCTCTGCCACTCATCTTAGTGTCATCTGCAAACTTTGACACCCTACACGTGGTCCCCAACTCCAAATCATCTATATAAATTGTAAATAATTGCGGACCCAACACCGATCCCTGAGGCACACCACTAGTGACTGATTGCCAACCAGAATAGCACTCATTTATCCCCACTCTCTGCTTCCTGTTAGTCAACCAATCCTCTATCCATGCTAATACTTTACCCCTAACGCCATGCATCCTTATCTTGTGCGGCACCTTGTCGAAGGCGTTTTGGAAATCTAGGTACACCACATCCACTGGGTCCCCATTGTCCACCTTGCTCGTAATGTCATCATAGAATTCCAAAAGATTTGTCAAGCATGACCTGCCCCTCATGAATCCATGCTGCGTCTGCCCAACGGGACAATTTCTATCGCGATGCCCTGCTATTTCTTCCTTGATAATAGACTCAAGCATCTTCCCCACTACAGAGGTTAAGCTAACTGGTCTATAATTCCCCATCCTTTGTCTACCTCCCTTTTTAAACAGTGGCATCACATCTGCTGGGACTACCCCAGAGTCCAGTGAATTTTGGAAAATTATCGCCAGTGCACCTGCTATCTCTCCCGCCATCTCTTTTAGTACCCTAGGATGCATTCCATCAGGGCCAGGAGACTTATCAATCCTTAGCTCCATTAGCTTGCCCAACACTACCTCTTCCGTAATAATGATTGTTTCCAGGTCCTCACCTACGTTCGTCTGTCAATTACTGGCATGTTATTAATGTCCTCCACTGTGAAGACCGATACAAAATACTTGTTCAATGCCTCGGCCATTTCATCATATCCCATAACTAAATTCCCCTTCTCATCCTCTAAAGGACCAACGTTTACTTTAGCCACTCTTTTTCGATCTGTCTTGATATTCTGTGCTAGTTTTTTCTCATGTTCTATCTTACTCTTTATAGCTCTTTTTGTAGCTTTCTGTTGACCTTTAAAGGGTTGGGGGCAAAGGCATTAGGTTACAGATCAGCCACTCTCAGTGAATGGCAAAACAGGTTGGAAGGGGTTAAACTGCCTATTCCTGTTATGTTCAACAAGATCACAGCTATAATAGAGAACTATAGCAAAAAAGGTAAAGAAAGCAATGGGAAAATTTGACAAATTCTAACAGTACAGCCAATTGATTTTTAAAACAAATGGCAGTCATTTTAACTAGTTCCACTGTACAACAGTGTCCATTCTGAGCAAATTAAAAATCAAGGGTAAATTTGTCTGATTTCTTCAAAACCATTTTTATTTAGAGCACAGGATTTTTTTAAAAATTCACTTCCAGCACAAGTCATTGGAAATTAAAGTCTTACACGATGAACTCAGTAACAAATGGAAACTAAAAGACGTCTCATGAAATACAATGGTTACTTAGCAACACTGATTACAACATTGTGGGAAATATCAGCAAAAATAAAAGCTAAACAGCATCTGAATGAAGAGCTTTCACTGAAATGTTAACTGGTTTCTTTCTTTCAGATGCAAATGGATCCAATGTATTTCCTAGCATTTTTGATTTTTAAACCAGATTGGGATTTGCAGACATCTGAGCCATCTTGTTGGAGCAAAAGTCTGATGTGCCCCAGATTGTCTTGAACAAAGAGCGATTCTTGCTGTTCTTGTCCTCTGGATGGTTATTCGTTGTGCAAAACAGGAAGGCAAAGAGAAATAACAGATTTTTGGGGAAAAGACTAAATTACAATATGTTTAATCTTTCTTTGCAGAAGACAGGAGTTATAATCTATTTTGTTAATGGATTGAAAGTTTCCTCAGTGCAGAGGTTTGGTGGTGTCATCCCAGTTCCTACTGGGCAAGAGCCTCAACTGAAAGCTAATTTGGGAAAAATTAGCACTGAACTGGCAATGCCCAAGAGGTCTCAAACACAACTAATGAGAGGACTAGAAATCTTTCACTGGTGAAGTAAGGAGCATTCTTCAGATGCTGGGGTTGGGGTCCCAACCTCAACATGCGGAAGTAGACAGTGACGAAAATGGAGAAATATTCTCCTCTTCAACCTTTTTACATCCCTTACTTAGTGCAAAAATCATTCATCCTTCCCCCCCACACCCCCTCCCCAATGCAAAAACTTGCCCAACCCCACCTCAAGTCCAGCGGTTACTTTTTAACCAATGATAAAAATGTTGATGTACTTTTCTTAGGAAATGCCTCAGAATAGGAATATAAACAAAGAAAATTGCTTGAACATGACCTGGTAGCAACAAGTGAGAGTTTCACTCAGAACAGATCCACATTATACAGCATGGTGTGCACACTCACGCACCCAATGATTAACTGTGCCCAGCTTGCCATTAAAAGTATCCTTTCCATCCAAAAAGATAGGATCAAAGATAGCTTGAAGTGTTAAGTTACGTAAATGTGCAATCAACAGCACAATCACTTTTTTGCCATCAACTGCACTGGGAAATAAAAAGGGCAGACCAACTTTGTTCCAGTGATAGAGATTCATTTTTCCACAAATGAGAAACAGTGCCAAGTGGCTAGCATAGCACCAATCTTCTGCGATCTGAGATACAAAGCAAGCCACCCATTTAAAAGCTCTAAATACCTTTCCACTGAAAGAAAAGATTTACAATCGTAAAATAAAACAGCTCTGCTGAGGTCAGCTGACAAGGTTTCACCATCTTCATTTTAAGTGGAACAAGAGGACATCTGTGCTAGTCTTCATTTGTCTTCTTGTAAATCTGCTCCTTTTTGCCTTCCTTCATGGCAGCATACCTTGCCAATGTGAACAGGTAATCACTCAGCCTGTGAGGAAACAGGAAAACGGAAAACCCTGGGGATCATGATCACTGCACAGTAAAACATTATAGATTGACAAGATATAGTTCTGTGAGAGGACAGATCATTTATGGGCATGTGATGATCGATCCACTTTTCAAACTTCACCTCAGTAGGTAATATTTCCATAAAAAGCTGGGTTATTTAACAAGTGCTTTGGTGAACTTCAGTTAATTTTATTTGTTTTAAATCTAATTGCCCTATCCCACACATTTACTCTCACAAAGGTTCCACTTGTGGCAAAAGCTCTCTGGCAATTGCCATTCTACCAGTGACTGGGCGAGCAACTATTGCATGTTAGGCATCTTCACTGTTGTGTTGATGCTATTCTCAGCCAATGTCCACGCACATTTCCAGCAAGAGACACTGAACAGCAATTACTAGTTGAGGACAAAAGCCAAATAAAATGCCCCTATTGCTGCCTAGCTGAGAACAGCTAGATGCAAGACCCATAAGTGAAAGGACGAGACATTCTCAAGCCTACTGCCTAGTGACCACATAAAAACTCCTCAAATTACAGGCACCTTTGATCATCAGAAGTAGGAGTAGGCCGTCCAGCCCCTTGAGCCTGCTCCGCCATTCAATAAGATCATGGCTGATCTTTTCGTGGACTCAGATCCACTTACCCGCGTTCTCACCGTATCCCTTAATTCCTTTATTATTCAAAAAGATATCTACCTTAGCTTTAAAAACGTTTACTGAAGAAGCGTCAACTACTTCACTGGGCAAGGAATTCCATAGATTAACAACCCTCTGGGTGAAGAAGTTCCTTCTTAATTCAGTCCTAAATCTGCTCCCTCTAATCTTGAGGCTATGCCCTCTTGTCCTAGCTTCACCTGCCAGTGGAAACATCCTCTCTACTTGTATCTTATCTATTCCCTTCATGATTTTATATGTTTCTATAAGATCCCCCCTCATTCTTCTGAATTCCAATGAATATAATCCCAATCTACTCAGTCTCTCCTCATAAGCCAACCCCCTCAACTCCGGAATCAACCTAGTGAACCACCTCTGCACCCTCTCCAGTGCCAGTACATCCTTTCTCAAGTAAGGAGACCAAAACTGCACACAGTACTCCAGGTGCAGCCTCACCAGTACCTTATACAGCTGCAACATAACCTCTCTGCTTTTAAACTCAATCCCTTTAGCAATGAAGGACAAAATTCTATTTGCCTTCCTAATTACTTGCTGTACCTGCAGACCAACTTTTTGCGATTCATGCACAAGGACACCTAGGTCCCTCTGCATAGCAGCATGCTGCAACTTTTTACCATTCAAGTAATCCTTTTTACTGTTACTCCTACCGAAATGAATGACTTCACATTTATTAACATTGTATTCCATCTGCCAGTCCTTTGCCCACTCACTCAATGTATCACGCAATGTTTCACAGTCATCTGCACACTTTGCTCTGCCACTCATCTTAGTGTCATCTGCAAACTTTGACACCCTACAAGTGGTCCCCAACTCCAAATCATCTATATAAATTGTAAATAATTGCGGACCCAACACCGATCCCTGAGGCACACCACTAGTGACTGATTGCCAACCAGAATAGCACTCATTTATCCCCACTCTCTGCTTCCTGTTAGTCAACCAATCCTCTATCCATGCTAATACTTTACCCCTAACGCCATGCATCCTTATCTTATGCAGCAGCCTCTTGGAAATCTAGGTACACCACATCCACTGGGTCCCCATTGTCCACCTTGCTCGTAATGTCATCATAGAATTCCAAAAGATTTGTCAAGCATGACCTGCCCCTCATGAACCCATGCTGCGTCTGCCCAACGGGACAATTTCTATCGAGATGCCCTGCTATTTCTTCCTTGATAATAGACTCAAGCATCTTCCCCACTACAGAGGTTAAGCTAACCGGTCTATAATTCCCCATCCTTTGTCTACCTCCCTTTTTAAACAGTGGCATCACATCTGCTGTTTTCCAATCTGCTGGGACTACCCCAGAGTCCAGTGAATTTTGGAAAACTATCGGCAGTGCACCTGCTATCTCTCCCGCCATCTCTTTTAGTACCCTAGGATGCATTCCATCAGGGCCAGGAGACTTATCAATCCTTAGCTCCATTAGCTTGCCCAACACTACCTCTTCCGTATTAATGATTGTTTCCAGGTCCTCACCTACGTTCGTCTCTGTCAATTACTGGCATGTTATTAATGTCCTCCACTGTGAAGACCGATACAAAATACCTGTTCAATGCCTCGGCCATTTCATCATATCCCATAACTAAATTCCCCTTCTCATCCTCTAAAGGACCAACGTTTACTTTAGCCACTCTTTTTCGTTTTATATATTTATAGAAACTTTTGCTATCTGTCTTTATATTCTGTGCTAGTTTTTTCTCTTTTCTATCTTACTTTTCTTTATAGCCCTTTTTGTGGCTCTCTGTTGACCTTTAAAGTTTTCCCAATCTTCTAGTTTCATGCTGTTTTTGGCCACTTTGTATGCCTTCTCTTTCAATTTGATAGCCTCCCTTATTTCCTTAGACACCCATGGCAGATTACCCCTTTTCTTCCAGTCGTTCCTTTTCACTGGAATATACTTTTACTGAGCACTTTGAAAAATTGCTTTGAAAGTCCTCCACTGCTCGTCAACTGTCCCACCATAAAATCTATGTTTCCAGTCTACTCCAGCCAAGTCCTCCCTCATTCTATTGTAGTCCCTCTTGTTCAAGCGCAGGATCCTGCTATTGGATTTTATCTTCACACTCTCCATCTGTATTCTAAATTCAACCATACTGTGATCACTCCTTCCCAGAGGATCCCCAACTATGAGGTCATTAATTATTCCTGTCTCATTACACAGGACTAGATCTAGGATAGCTCGCTCCCTCGTCGGTTCCCTTACATACTGTTCAAGAAAATTATCACGGATACACTCAACGAACTCCTCCTCAAGGCTACCCTGACTGAGCTGGTTCGACCAATCTATATGTAGATTAAAATCCCCCATGATAATTGCCGTACCATTTTTACAGGCATTAATTATTTCTTTGTTTATTGCCCGCCCCAATGTGATGTTATTATTTAGTGGCCTATAGACTACGCCTATCAATGACTTTTTCTTCTTAGAGTTTCTAATTTCCACCCAAATGGATTCAACCTCATTCTCCTTTGCTCAGAGAGCCACTAAATCGGGAAGAAAAATTCACACTGGTCAATAGAGATGCTTTTGTGATTAAATGATAGGTTGGGCAGTATAGATTGAGCTTTACTCTGCAATTGTTGCTGTATCCCTCATACTGGCAACTTGGTCAAACAGAATACAAAAAAAAAGTCCCACTGTTATTCAGTCCCCTCTCCACTGGGGGAGCCACTCACCATCTGGACTACTGCTCCCCACCCTTTAATGTGAATATCTACGTATCCTAATGTTTATTTACATTTCAGGACTTGAAAACACTTAGCTCTCTGGTCTAGCTATACATCAATAATTTCTACTGCGCAAAACTGGTTTACCTGTTGAGGTATCTTGCAGCATTACGGTCAGCTTCCCCAGCTTGTACAATGCTGATCATGCTGGTAAAGGAAATGTATAGTTAAAAAGTAGATTGTGAACTCCAAAGATACTCAGATTTTAAAATGTATTTAAGATTAGAATTTCTGGCAAATGTCCCTTTTATTTTTGTTCCTCTAATCATCTGACTGGCCTGAGGATAAGAGCCACTACCCATGCCTCATGACCACTGCCAGAAAGCATGATAAAAGGAGAGATTAGTGAGGTAGGATCAGGGCAAGGAGGACAGAGCATAGGACAGGATCAATAAAGGGACAAGGAAGGGATCTGGAATGCACTGCCAGAGAGTGAGATGCAGGCAGGTTCAATCGAGGCATTCTAAAGGGAAGTAGATAGTTATCGGAAAAGGAAGAATGTGCAGGGTTACAGGGAGAAGGCAGGGGAATGGCACTGTAAATTGCTCAGAGAGCTGGTGCAGACGTGATGTACCGAATGGTCGTCTCTGATTCTGTGAAAGGAGGGAGTTCAGGAGAGGTCAGCAGGTGTAAACAGTTTCCTTTTGATTTGTCTTCCCCAACACCTGGTAGGAGACAGCACAGCCTTCACTTGGCATCTCCCTGCTCAACATGACCCAGGAAATAAGGCTCTCACCTGTGCTCACTCCTCCTCAAAAATCAGAGAGCATTAATAAACTACCCCAGAAATAAAATTGCTGAACCAGTAGGATCTAGCAAATTTTTCTGCCTGAAACATACTTTGGTAGAGACTGTTGCATGCAGTATTTAGCTGGTTTAGTTTTAGCACTGATCGCATTTACATGATTTAACTGTACCACACTACACTGAGCTTTGCAGCAGCTAGTTTACATATGTTAAATTGGTCCTAAGAGCATGTTGCCAGCTGAATTAGAGTTTAGTAATCCTGCTTTAAAAAGTATTCGCTCCCAAATTTCTGCCACTCCCTTCCGAAGGCATTGATTCATGCCAGGGTTTCCATATCCTCTCCTTTTTCTTCAAGAAAAAAAAACAACTATTTGGCCAAAGTTTTTTTTGTCTTTTTTATTTTTATGAAGAAATCTCTACAGAGAAAACTTTATTTTTTTCTTTAACTGGTGTGTGTGTTGGGCTAAGTTCGAAGGGAATTTTCATATTTCAATCTGTGTTAATGCTAAGTCTGGAAGGCAGAGCAAATATAGACCTGTTAAGACACAAGCAAATAATGCAAGGCTGGATTGCATCTATTTTAATGCAAGGAGTCTTACAAGTAAGGCAGATGAATTGAGTGTGTTGATTAACACATGGGAATATGATATTATTGCTATCACAGAGACACGATTGAGGGAAAGGCAGGACTGGCAGCTTAATATTCCAGGGTATAGAATCTTCAGGCGTGTGGGGGCGGGGGTAGGGGGGTGGGATGTAAGAGAGGGGGTAGCATTGCACAATTGATCAAGGAGTCAGTTACTGCAGTAAGGAGGGATGATATCTTAGAAGGTTCCTCAAATGAGGCCATATGGGTAGAACTTAAAAACAAAAAGGGGGCAATCACTTTGCTGGGAGTGAACTACAGGCTGCCAAACAGTCAGGGAGAGATAGAGGAGCAGATATGTAGGCAAATCTCAGAGGTGTATAAATAATAGGGTAATAGGGAATTTCAACTTCCCCAGTATTAACTGGGATAGTCTTAGTGCAAAAGGCTTAAAGGGGGCGGAATTCTTAAAGTGCATCCAGGAGAGCTTTTTGAGCCAGCACATAGAAAGTCCAACAAGGTGGTACTGGTCCTAATCTTTGGGAATGAAGCCAGACAAGTCGTAGAAGTGTCAGTGGGGTAGCATTTCGGGGATAGTGACCATAACTAAGATTGAAGGTAGTTACGGAAAAGGACAAATATGGACCGGAAATAAAGGTACTGAATTGGGGGGGAAGGCCGATTTCAATATGATAAAACAGGATCTGGCCAAAGTGAACTGGAAGCAGCTACTTGTAGGAAAGCCTGCATCAGACCAGTGGGAGTCATTCAAAAAGAAATGAGTGAGAGTTCAGGGCCACCATGTTCCCATAAAAGGTGAAGGGTAGAACCAATAAGTCCAGGAAACACTGCATGTCAAGGGATATAGAGGATTGGATAAGCAAAAAAAAAAAGAGGCTTATGGCAGATTCAGAGGGCTGAAAACAGCAAAGGCCCTAAAGGAGTTTAGAAAGTATAGGAGGGTACTTAAAGTAATTAGGAGAGGGAAGAGGGGGCATGAATAAACACTGGTGGGCAAGATAAAGGAAAATCTCAAGGCGTTTTATAAGTATATTAAGGGCAAGAGGATAACAAGGGAAAGAGTAGGGCCCATTAAAGGACCAAAGTGGCAATCTGTGTCCGGAGCCGGAGGATGTAGGTAAGGTTTTAAATGACTACTTTTCATCTGTGTTCACTATGGAGAAGGACGATGTAGGTATAGCGATCAGGGAGGGAGATTGTGATATACTTGAACAAATCAGCATTGAAAGGGAGGAAGTATTAGCAGTTTTAGTGGGCTTAAAAGTGGATAAATCCCCAGGCCCAGATGAGATGTATCCCAGGCTGTTAGGTGAGGCAAGGGAGGAGATTGCAGGGGCTCTGACACAAATTTTCAAATCCTCTCTGGCCACAGGAGAAGTGCCAGAGGACTGGAGGATAGCGAATGTGGTACCATTATTCAAGAAGGGTAGTAGGGATAAACCAGGTAATTACAGGCCAGTGAGTCTAACATCAGTGGTAGGAAAACTATTGGAAAAAATTAGGGACAGGATTAATCAAGGATAGCACAGCTTTGTCGGGGAGATTACGTCTAACAAATTTGATTGAATTTTTCGAGGAGGTGAACAGGTATGTAGATGAGGGTAAAGCAGTTGATGTAGTCTACATGGACTTCAGCAAGACTTTTGATAAGGTGGTAAGAGCCCATGGGATCCAGGGAACTTTGGCAAACTGGATCCAAAATTGGCTTGGTGGCAGGAGGCAGAGGGTGATGGTCGAGGCTTGTTTTTGCAATTGCAAGTCTGTGACCAGTAGTGCACCGCACAGATTGGTGCTGCGACCCTTGCTGTTTGTGGTGTCCATCAATGATTTAGAACAGTACAGCACAGTACAGGCCCTTCGGCCCACGATGTTGTGCCGAACCTTTAACCTACTCTAGGATCAAACTACCTACATACCCTTCATACTCTATCATCCATGTACCTATCCAAGGGTCGCTTAAATGTCCCTAATGTATCTGCTTCTACTACCACCGCTGGCAGTGCATTCCACGCACCCACCACTCTGTGTAAAGAACCTACCTCTGACATCTCCCCGAAACCTTCCCCCTATCACCTTAAAATTATGCCCCCTGGTGATAGCCCTTTCCGCCCTGGGAAAAAGTCTCTGGCTATCCACTCTATCTATGCCTCTCATCATCTTGTACCCCTCTATCAAGTCACCTCTCATCCTTCTACGCTCCAATGAGAAAAGCCCTAGCTCCCTCAACCTTTCTTCGTAAGACATGCCCTCCAGTCCAGGCAGCATCCTGGTAAATCTCCTCTGCACCCTCTCTAAAGCTTCCACATCCTTCCTATAATGAGGCGACCAGAACTGAACACAATATTCCAAGTGTGGTCTAACCAGGGCTTTATAGAGCTGCAGCATAACCTCGCGGCTCTTAAACTCAATCCCCCTGTTAATGAAAGCCAACACATCAAACGCTTTCTTAACAACCCTATCAACTTGGGTGGCAACTTTGAGCGATCTATGGACTTGGACCCCAAGATCCCTCTGTTCCTCCACACTACCAAGAATCCTGTCTTTAAGCCTGTATTCTGTATTCAAATTCGACCTTCCAAAATGAATCACTTCACACTTTTCCAGTTTGAACTCCATCTGCCACTTCTCAGCCCAGCTCTGCATCCTGTCAATGTCCCGTTGCAACCTACAACAGCCTTCCACACTATCCACAACTCCAGCAACCTTCGTGTCATCGACAACTTAGATGTGAATATAAGAGGCATGATCAGTAAGTTTGCAGATGACACGAAAATTGGTGGTGTCGTAAATAGTGAGGAGGAAAGCCTTAGAATACAGGACGATATAGATGGGCTGGTAAGATGGGCAGAGCAGTGGCAAATGGAATTTAATCCTGAGAAGTGTGAGGTGATGCATTTTGGGAGGACTAACAAGAATATACAATGGATGGTAGGACCATAGGAAGTATAGAGTGTCAGAGGGACCTTGGTGTACTTGTCCATAGATCACTGAAGGCAGCAGCACAGGTAGATAAGGTGGTTAGGAAGGCATATGGGATACTTGCCTTTATTAGCCCAGGCATAGAATACAAGAGCAAGGAGGTTATGATGGAGCTGTATAAAACGCTAGTTAGGCCACAGCTGGAGTACTGTGTACAGTTCTGGTCGCCACACTATAGGAAGGATGTGATTGCACTGGAGAGGGTGCAGAGGAGATCCACCAGGATGTTGCCTGGGCTGGAGCATTTCAGCTATGAAGAGAGACTGGATAGGCTAGGGTTGTTTTCCTTAGAGCAGAGAAGGCTGAGGGGGGACCTGATTGAGGTATACAAAATTGAGGGGCTGATAGGAAGAAACTTTTTCCCTTAGCAGAGATGTCAATAACCAGGGGGCACAGATTTAAGGTAAGAGGAAGGAGGTTTAGAGAGGAATCGGGGAAAATTTCTTGCACCCAGAGGGTGGTTGGAATCTGGAACACACTGCCTGAAGGGGTGGTAGAGGCAAGAACCCTCACAACATTTAAGTATTTAGATGAGCACTTGAAACACCATAGCATACAAGGCTATGGGCCAAGTGCTGGAAAATGGGATTAGAATAGATAGGCTTGATGGCCAGCACGGACACGGTGGGCCAAAGGGCCTGTTTCTGTGCTGTATAACTCTATGACTCTTTGCATCATTACTGAATATGCCTTGTTTTATAATAAATTGATAATTTTGTCGTTTATTAAAGAAACCTGGTTGGTGTATTTTATTCTGAAATAAAAATAGAGTATATAATTGACCATATTGGTAACTGGATAAACATTTAATTATGTTGTGACCCATGGAGAAGTGGAACTAGAGAAAGACAGTGCACTCCGCACACCTCGGTCATAACAAAACAGAGTAACTGAAAGCTACTGAAGGCTAAGGGAAGGAGGGGAGGGACACCCCCCACCCAAGTAAGGCTTGTTGGATAATGATCAGGAGTGGGAAATGAGGCTCCACAGATAGTTGTAAATTGTCTATAGTCATGCCAGTTGCAATTATTAAACTTGGACGCTTTCTACTCAATCTCAGTATCACATTAGACTATAGATTCACTTACTTAGCCAGAGTGAGGCTACATGGATGGAATTATGGGAGGCTGTCCATGGAAGGAGGTTTTATATAATGCTTAAGATTATGCAGCACTTCCTTATGATACACTCCGCCTTTCAATTTCATTCAGTTTATCAGCACTATTTAACTAAATGCAAAACAATAGTGTGTACCGGTTAGACACCGAGGCAATACTGTTGGAATGGCAGTAAAATAATAATGATCCTGTTCATTAACTTACCTCCTCTCTGCCCTGCGACAGATTGCTCGCGCTAGGTGCAGGGTTGCACTGCATTTTCCTCCTGACTGCAAAAGGAAGAGAAAAGAATTATGGCAGCCTTCTTTGTTCAGTGGAACACAAGATATCAACAGTAAGCACAGAATTTGAGTCAGTGGGTGCAACAGCACATGCATTGTCTGGTAAGTATGGCAAGTTTCACTTCAATGGCTGCTCTTGGTCAAGTCACCAACAAGGGCATTAGAGGGGTTAAGCTAGAGTTTGGGTCTCTGTGTGCCCTGCTTATGAATTATTGACAAAAGCTCCCTTAGTTGATGAAAGAAAAATAGAAATTGGGCTTAAGAAATATATTTCGGCTGGAAATAAAGATCAAGCGATGCTCTGGGCCTTTGAAGAGCTAACAGATGGCATGATTTTTATTTCACTGAATCACTGGAAGTTGACAATCAACATGGCAGTCTGAATTGAAACACACTTGAAACTACAAAATGCCTTTCATTTTCAGTGTATTTAAGAAAGAGAATCCATAAATTTGGATTTCCCCATGCTTCTTGTTATCTGGTATTTGATGGTGGATGGAGCCAAAAGGAAGGGGACGATTTTCTGCCAGTGCTGAGAACAGTTACTGAAAGGTTCAGAATACATCCCAAGGGATAATTCTCCCTCTGTGGGGTGTATCAGGTCCCCGCTTGAGGTGAGTGACTGCCCCAACATCAAGGAACCCTAGCAAAATTGAAGTGAACGGAAATCAGGGGGAATATTCTTCACTGGTTAGAGTCATACCTAGCATACAGAAAGATGGTTGTTGGAAGCCAAATATCTAAGCCCCAGGACATCACTGCAGGAATTCCTCAGAGTAGCATCCTAGACACAACTATCTTCAGCTGCTTCATCAATGAACTTCCCTCCATCAGAAGGTCAGAAGTGGGGATGTTCGCTGATGATTGCAGAGTGTTCGGTATCATTCGCGCCTCCTCATATATTGAAGCAGTCCGTGCCCACATGCAGCATGTCCTGGACAACATTCAGACTTGGGCTGGTAAGTGGCAAGTAACATCTCCAACAAAAGAGAATCTAACCATCTCCTCTTGACATTCAAAGGCATTACCATCACTGAATCCCCCACCATCGACATCCTGGGGGTTACCATTGACCAGAAACTTAACTAGACCAGACATATAAATACTGTGGCTAGAAGAACAGGGGAGAGGCTAGGAATTCTGTAAGTAACTCACCTCCTGACTCCCTAAAGCCTGTCTACCATCTACAAGGCACAAGTCAAGAGTGTGATGGAATACTCTCCACTTTCCAGGATCAGTGCAGCTCCAACAACATTCAAGATGCTCGACACCATCCAGAACACGATGGGCCTGTTTCTGTGCTGAATAACTATGACAAAGCAGCCCACTTGATTGGCACCCCAGCCGTCACCTTAAACATTCATCGCTCCACTACTACTGCTGTGGGAGTATTGTATACCATCTACAAGATGCACTGCAGCAACTCCCCAAGGCTCTGACAGCCCCCTCCTAACCAATGACTTCTACCACCTAGAAGGACAAGGGCAGCAGACACATGGGAACACCACCACCTATAAATTCCCCTCCAAGCCTCACATCATCCTAACTTGGATCTGTATCGCTGTTCCTTCACTGTCGCTGGATCAAAAACTTGGCTCACTACCACCTCAAGGACAATTAGAGATGGGCAACAAATGCTGGCCATGTCAGCGACACACACAACGCATGAAAGAATAAAAAAAACTTCCCGATGAAAATCAGAGTGCGTGCAATTGCGATCGTGAATGATTATGGCCAGATACATCGTCCACCACTCTGCTTGTTGTTCTGAAACAGACCCACGCCTTTGAAAACTATTCACTGCCATTCCCAAGATTTCAGGCTCAGCTCTTGGAATTGCCCTGCTGTGGATCCCAGCTACACTGACCATCAGAAAAATATGTTTCTTTTACTCAAACTATTTTTGTGGCAGATACAACTGACGTTGTGCTTGTTAAATCTGCAGCACAGTAAAGTACAAGAACTCAGTGGGTTTGCAAAATACCTTGAAGTGACAGCACCCTGTTACAAACATGAATTTGTAGCTTAATGTGTCATGGATAGTATGATTTGAGTATAGTATGCTGCGGGAGAGAATCGTATGAGATACATACTGGTAGGATGAAGTTAGTTAGAGGTGGGAGATGCTCCGTATATCGATCAATCCAGCATTCCAACTCAATCACTGGCTTTTCACTAAATGTTGTTCTCTCTAATAAAATCACACAAAGGATAAATCAACGTTTTCACTGATGTTGAAGAATTCTGAGCAAAATAATATGTAATTACTAATTACTCTCAGTCCCATGTCGTGTGTTACAAATATATAATAATCCTAGTTACCAAGCAGTACACTGACGTAGCACATTGAGACATCAATACATGATGCCACAGCACAAGCAGGATTGATCACTGTTGCTGTGTTGCAAATCTCAGCTCACTACAATGGGGAGCTACTGAGCACAGGCTAGTTTCACTCAGCTCCAGCACCATCTTGTGGCATGGGCAGATTTAGCCCATCTCTTGGCACAGCACATTACCACATGGCAGGATTGAAGTTCTCTCACGATTCTCACAGGGACCACACCCACAACAGTAAGGACTTTAAAAAAAAATGAGAAAGGAAATATCAGAGTGAACGACCATGTGTTGTCCTTGATCACTGCCCAACTGCCAACTCAGAACAACACCAGATGATGTTTGGGAAGGATAGCCTGATCACTACTGATCAGATAGTTTGTGTCTGAAATGGGGTTGTGGGGACGGAAGGAGAAACAAGAGTTTTGCACAACCAGGAGAATTAAAATTAAATTAGCCTTAATTGATTTCCTTTAAAATCCCTTACTAAGATGGCTCTCTCGTGCCGAGGAGATGGGAGTAGCTACGTTGGATCCAACATCCTGTAACACACACTGGATCTGTGAAACAAGCCAAACAAGATAGTTAATATAGCCATAGTACACAGCCAAGTATCTGAAATAATTGATTACATCAAAAATGCTGCAATTGTCTCAAGTGGCTATTCTTCACAGTAACTATACAAACTACAGATATGCCTTAGTTATTAGAGTTCACTGGTGCAGGTTACCTTGTAAACAGTCCCACATCTTATATTCAGGGGTTCACTCGTATTGCCCAATATTTAATATGATAGCGTAACTTGAAAGGCCTAACAATAGATCGGAACTTGATTTAGTGTCTTTATAACGTGTTCTCAATCTTTCAGTAGGTGGACTGTTACCCCTTAAGAAATGAGACCAGATACAAATTTTAAGCTGTCTTATTTAACAAAGTGAACATAGAGTTTCTGTTATAATTAAGGCTCATTTAATCCACTCAATTTCACTTTTACAGCCTTATCCAGTCCTCATTCCCAAACAAGCACTTTTCTGGAGGTGGGTGGTGGGGGAGCCACTGAATAGCAATAAAGTACAAGTATTTACATAGCACCTTAAACATAATAAAGCATCCCAAGATGCTTCACAGGAGCATTAAAGCAAATTTTGACAGTCACATAACAGACATTAGGGTATTTGGTCAAAAGCTTAGTCAAAGGGGTGGGTTTTAAGGAGTATCTTAAAGGAGGAGAGAGAGATGGAGAGGTTTAGGAAGGGAATTCCAGATCTTAGGGCCTAGGTAGCTGAAGGCATGGCCACCAATGGTGGAGCAATTAAAATCAGGGATGCTTAAGTGACCAGAATGAGTGCAGATATCTGAGGGCTGTGGGGCTGAAGATGATTACTGAGATAGAGAGGGTAAAGGCCATGGAGGAATTTGAAAGCAAGGATGAGAATTTTAAAAATCGACAAGTTGCTTGACCAGGAACCACATAGGTCAGTGAGCACAGGGATGATGGGTGGAATGGGACTTGGTGCGAGTAAGGACACAGGCAATTGAGTCTTGGATATATGGAGGGTAGAATGTGGGAGGCTGGCCTGAAGTGCATTGGAGTAATCAAGGCTAGAGATAACAGAGACACATATAAGGGTTTCAGCAGCAGATCAAATGAGGCAGGTGCAGAATCAAGCAATGTTACAAGGTGGAAATAGGCTATCTTAGTGATGGTGCAGATGTGTCGTCAGAAGCTCATCTTGGCGTCAAACATGACACCAAGGTTGCAAACAGTCTGGTAGTGGGAATCATGGCTAGCTTTTTTTACTTTCCTATCCTAGGAACAGCGAGGTTAATTGTGTTCCAGCCATCATACAGGCTTTTATATGCTAGTTCAGCTGTAACCTCTAACCTTCTGATCTATACAGCTGAGCATCACATCAGATAGTATACTTTGACATTAAGCCATCAGGAGAGTTGAAAGTTTAATACTTTAAAATCACTTTCAAGTTTTCCAGCTCAAAATTGTGAAAAGTAATTTTTTTTTAATTTTTCAGTCTGACCCAAAGTTGACCATTAAGTGACCTAAATGTGAACATAATAAAACAGTAAAATAAAAGAAAAATATTGCAGATGCTGGAAATCTGAAATAAAAACAAGAAATGCTGGAAATACTTAGCAAGTCTGGCAGCATCTGTGGAGAGAGAAGCAGAGTTAACGTTTCTGTGACCTTGTCCTATCAACACCTCTTTTGTTATCTCCTGCCCCACCCCCCACTTTACTTGCTTAAAATCTTTTACATTTCTAATATTTGTCAGTTCTGAAAGGTCACTGACCTGAAACGTTAACTCTGCTTCTCTCTCCACAGATGCTGCCAGACCTGCTGAGTATTTCCAGCATTTCTTATTATATATAAAACAGTACATTAGTATTAGTTTTACTTAACACAAAAAACATGTTCCTGAATTCTGAGTCTTACACATTTTTGAAGATAAACTCCAGCAACTGCCACAATTGATGAACAACTTAAAGCATCCCTAAGCACATCAGTAATCTCAACATATACTGCGCCAGAGAGACTAGAGAAGCTGAGGTTGTTCTCCTTACAGCAGAGAAAGTTAAGGGGAGAGTTAATAGAGTTGTTCAAAATTATGAGGGGTTCTAATGGAGTAAATACCAAGAAACTGTTTCTACTGGCAGGAGGGTCAGTAACTAGAGGGAACTTAGGAACAGGAATAGGCCATTCAGCCCCTCGAGCCTGTCCACGATTCAATTAGATCATGGTTGATCTGCATCTGAACTCCATCCACTTCCCTTAAATTTTTGCTAGCCAAGGGTGTTATCAAACTCGGATTTAAAATTATTAAGCTAGCATTTACTGCTTTTTGTGGGGAAGTTCCCACACATCTCCCATGCCTTTGCTTGAAGAAGTGTTTCCTAACTTCTCTCCTGAATGGCCTGGCTGTGACTTGAAGTTATTTCCCCTTGTCCTTGACTCCCTCCACCAGTGGAAAAAGTTTCACTTGCTGCCCTATCAATTCCTTTCAAAGTCCTAAAAATCTCAAATCACTCCTTAAGCTATATTACAGGGAATGCAAGCCTATTTTATGTAATCTCTCCTCATAACCTAGCCCTTGGAGTTGTGTTAACATGCTGGTGAATCTACCCTGCACTCCTTCCAAGGTTGATATATCCTAAATGTGGTACTCAGAGTTGTACACAGTATTCCAGACCTGGTCTAGCCAGAGGAAAGGGACCAATTCTTTAAAGAGCTTAATGTTGATTACAAGATTCTGTCCAAAGTCATAGCCAGTCGAGTCAAGTCTGCTCTGGAGTTGGTGATTCACCCCGATCAGACCTGTACTGTACCCGGCAGGAAGATCTCTGATAGTCTCGCGCTACTCAGGGATACGATCGCCTACGTACGGGACAGGAGGGTGGACACCTGCCTCATCAGCCTGGACCAGGAGAAGGCTTTTGACAGGATATCGCACACCTACATGATGGACGTGCTTTCCAAAATGGGGTTTGGGGAGGGAATCTGCAATTGGATCCAACTGCTCTACACAAACATCAGTAGCGCAGTGTCAATCAACGGGTGGGAATCTGAAAGTTTCCCGATCAAATCTGGAGTCAGACAGGGCTGTCCTCTGTCCCCGGTCTTGTTTGTTTGCTGTATTGAACCCTTTGCTGAGTCTATTAGGAAGGATGCGAGCATAAGAGGGGTGACAATCCCAGGCAGCGGAGGCACTCAGGTCAAAACTTCCCTGTACATGGATGACGTCGCCGTCTTCTGCTCGGATCCGCTGTCGGTGCGCAGACTGATGCGCATCTGCGACCAGTTCGAACTGGCCTCGGGAGCCAAAGTTAACCACGGCAAGAGCGAGGCCATGTTCTTTGGGAACTGGGCTGACCGATCCTGTGTCCCCTTCACCGTCAGGTCAGATTACCTGAAGGTGCTGGGGATATGGTTCGGAAGTGCCGGGGCGTGCACCAAAACATGGGAGGAGCGAGTAGCCAAGGTACGACAAAAGTTGGGCATGTGGGGGCAGCGATCTCTGTCCATTGTGGGTAAGAACCTGGTCATCAGGTGCGAGGCGCTCACGTTGTTGCTCTACGTGGCGCAGGTCTGGCCCTTACCCCACTCCTGCGCCGTGGCAGTCACCCGAGCCATTTTCCGCTTCGTCTGGGGATCTAAAATGGACCGGGTCCGGAGGGACACGATGTTCAAATCTCTGGACAAGGGCGGGAAAAATGTACCCAACGTGGCCCTCATCCTGATGACCACCTTCGTGTGCGGCTGCATCAAGCTATGTGTAGATCCCCAGTACGCAAACTCCAAGTGTCACTACGTGCTGAGGTTCTATCTGTCCCCGGTGTTGCGAAGGATGGGCCTGGTCACATTGCCGCGGAACGCACCGTGCAGTTGGGCGGCGCCGTACCACCTATCCTTCGTGGAGCAGTTTCTGCGGAAAAACACCTTTGACCACCGGTCCATCAGGCAGTGGTCTGCACGGAATGTCCTCAAGGCCCTACGGGAAAAGGAAACGGTGGATCCTGTCGGATGGTTCCCCGAGCAGACCGTCAAAGTCATTTGGCGGAATGCCTCATCACCAGAACTTTCAAACAAGCACCAAGACGTAGCTTGGCTGGTGGTGAGAAGGGCCCTCCCCGTCAGATCCTTCATGCACACCCGAAGTCTCGCCCCCTCCGCACAGTGCCCCCGCGTTGGCTGTGGTGGGGAAGAGACGGTCGCCCACCTCCTCATGGAATGTGCCTTTGCAAAGCAGGTGTGGAAAGAGATGCAGTGGTTTTTGTCAAGGTTCATCCCAAGCAGCTCTGTAACACAGGAGTCTGTGCTCTACGGGCTGTTCCCAGGGACGCACACCGAGACAAACATCAACTGCTGCTGGAGGACTATCAATTCGGTGAAAGACGCCCTTTGGTCTGCCCGAAACTTGCTGGTCTTCCAGCGCAAAGAGTTGTCCACCACCGAATGTTGCAGACTGGCACATTCCAAGGTCCAGGACTACGTGCTGAGGGACGCACTAAAGCTTGGGGCAGCCGCAGCAAAGGCTCAATGGGGAAAGACCACAGTGTAAGGTTCCCCCACCAAGCTGGACTGAGGGGCTGGAACCATGGGAAGCCCCTCGAACTGTATCGTTAATATTCTCAATTGCTGCAAATGTAAAACTGTAATTGACATGACAATTGTGAAACGGAAGGGTTGGGAAGAAACTCATGACATTATTGAAAGAAACTGATCTCTTTTGCAATGTTTGTATTTTTTCGTGCTGTTTGGAAACTGTTTGGCAATGTAATTTTTACAGATTTTTATGAATAAAGTATATTTTGGAAAAAAAAAACAATGGGACAAATGGCCTCATCTGTGCTATTTGATTTATGATTCACCGTACCTTGTAAAGCTCCTCCTCAAACTCATGACCTTGCTCCAAACAGAACTCAACTGCCAGCCTGAAAGAAACAAAAGGCAGCTCATGGTCATTGATGCTTCACAGACACCATAAAATGTGAGAAAACCACAACAGTGTAGCACAAGATTCTCCCTCCCCTGGGAATACAAATTATACGTGTTTGTACGTCTTTACCCAGTTGCTAATCAGCATTAACACACAGCCCACAATTCTACATTAATACTAAATTGGTAATCTTACTCAGACAACAAGGACATCTGGTATTGGAAAAGGAAAATGCTACACTGATACAGGTTGAGGTATCCTTCAGATTAGGATTAAGGCACATGATTAGGGTGGGGGAAGGGAGGGGATTAAAGCCCCATTAGCTGTACTTGACCTGGGACAGTTTGATGTTCATTTTGGCTGTGAAAAGTGGAAAAATGTTCACATCCATGTGAAGTAGGAATGTTGTCCCAAATACCAGTCAGGATTGAATGCAAATCCAAGATTCCAGAACAATGTGCTAACACACTGCAACCCAGTCCACTGGTTTATTGCAGAGAGGCAACAGCATAAGGCGGTTCCTGGTGATTTGGAACTGCACATTATGGTTTTTTTTCCATTTCTATTTCGCCTCTCCCACCTTCTTTCCTCCCTTCCCTCCCAAGGTTGATAGCTGCTGCTCGGATTTGTTTCCGTGGATGTCTGCTGCCCTCTAGTCTCTTATCCAAGTGTCTAATATTCATGTTGAAACAGTGAGTGCCATTTAACTGTGGGAGGCATCACAAGCAATGTTC
Organism: Heterodontus francisci; assembly: GCF_036365525.1. Classification (NCBI taxonomy): domain Eukaryota; kingdom Metazoa; phylum Chordata; class Chondrichthyes; order Heterodontiformes; family Heterodontidae; genus Heterodontus; species Heterodontus francisci. The sequence continues at coordinate 16,194,242 of NC_090393.1, forward strand.
TTATCCAATATCCCCACAATGGCAGTTTAAACCCGGGGAAGGAGTGAAAATCCTGGCATAATTTTTCCTCTCCAGAGCATTGCAGCCATTTACAGTGCCATCCTCTCCCCGACTGAGCTACTTTAACAGCACGAGAGACTGAACATTCCAGGTCTGGATAACTCACTGTGTAGTGCCTGCAGCCCAAAACCCAGCAGGAAAGGTGCATCAATTGTGGCTAACAAAAGAAGTTAAAGATTACATTAGGTCAAAAGAAATGCCCTATAAGGTCGCCAGAAAAAGTGGTAAGCTCGAGGATTGGGAGCAATTTAGAATCCAACAAAGGAGGACCAAGAAACTGATAAAGAGAAATGGGATAATTAATTCCAGCTATCTAGAAACAAAGGCAAACTGTAAGAGCTTCTTTAGGTAAGTGAAAAGGAAAAGATTAGCAAGGACGAATGTGGGTCCATTACAGGCAGAGACAGGAGAGTTTGTGGTGGAGAATGAGGAAATGCCTCATTCAATTCTTTCAATTAAACAGTTACTTTGTCTGCCTTCATGGAGGAAGACACAGAAAATCTCCCAGAAATACTAGGAAACCAAGGGACTTGTAAAGAAGAGCTGAAAGAAATTAGTAGCACTAGAAAAGTTAATTCGACAAAGTTGAAAAATCCCCTGGACCAGATGAGCTACATACCAGAGTATTGAAGGAGGTGGCTATAGATAGTGGATGAATTGGTGGTTATCTTTCAAAATTCTATAGATTCTGGAAGGGTTCCTGCAAACTGAAAAGTAGCAAATATAACCGCACTATTTCAGATGGGAGCGAGAGAGAAAACAGAGAACTACAGACCTGTTAGTTTGACGTCAGTGGTAGGGAAAATGTTAGAATCTATTATAAAGGATGAGATAACTGGACACTTGGAAAATAATGTCATGATTGGGCAGAGTCAACATGGATTTGTGAAAGGGAAATCATTTTTGACAAATCTGTTGGGAGTTTTTTTTGAGGATGTTACTAGTAGCAAAGATAAAGGAAAACCAGTGGATATGGTGTACTGGATTTTCAGATAAGGTCCCACACAGGAGGCTGGTAAACAAAATTAGAGCACACGAGATACTGCTATGGATTGAGAATTGGTTAACAGACAGAAAGCAGACAGTAGGAATAAATGGGTCTTTCTCAGGATGGCAGGCTGTTTCTAGTGGGGTACCGCAAGGATCAGTGCTTGGGCCACAGCTGTTCACAATCTATAGAAATTATTTGGTTACGGGGACGAAATGTAATATTTCCAAATTTTCTGATGACAAAACTAGTTGGGAATGCTAGTTGTGAGAAGGATGCAAGGAGGCTTCAAGGGAATTTGGACAGGCTATGTGAATGGACAAGAACATGGCACATGGAATATAATGTGAATAAGTGTGAAGTGATCCACTTTGGTAGAAAAAACATAAAGGCAAGAGTACAATGGAACATTTAAGCTATGAAGAGAGGTTGGATAAGCTTGGGTTGTTTTCATTGGAGCAGAGAAGACTGAGGGGTGACCTGATCGAGGTATACAAGATTATGAGGGGCATGGACAGGGTGGATAGGGAGCAGCTGTTCCCCTTCGTTGAAGGGTCAGTTACGAGGGGTCACAAGTTTAAGGTGAGAGGTGGGAGGTTTAAGGGGGATTTGAGGAAGAACTTCTTTACCGTGATGGTCTGAAATGCCCTGCCTGAGAGGGTGGCAGAGGCAGGTTGCCTCACATCCTTTAAAAAGTACCTGGATGAGCACTTGGCACGTCATAACATTCAAGGCTATGGGCCAAGTGCTGGCAAATGGGATTAGGTAGACAGGTCAGGTGTTTTAATGCATCGGTGCAGACTCGATGGGCCGAAGGGCCTCTTCTGCGCTGTATTATTCTGTGATTCTGTGATTTCTTAAATGGCGAGAGTTTGGGAAATGTTGATGTCCAAAGGGCCCTGGGTGTCCTAGTTCATGAGTCACTAAAAGCTAGTATGCAGGTACAGCTAGCAATTAGGAGGGCAAATGGTATGTTGACCTTCATACCAAGGGAATTTGAGCATAGGAGTAAAGATGTCTTGCTGCAATTGTATAAAGCCTTGGTGAGACTGCACCTGGTGTATTTGTGTAATTTTTTGGTCTCCTTATCTAAGGAAGGATATATTTGCCATAGAGGGATGTAACGGAGGTTCACCAGAATAATCCCTGAGGTGGCGGGATTGTTTTATGAGAGATTGCAGAAACTGGGCCAGTATTCTCTAGAGTTTCAAAGAATGAGAGGTGACCTCATTGAAACTTACAAAATTTTTACAGGGTGTGACAGGATAGATGTGGGTAGATGTTTCCTTTGGCTGGTGAGTCTAGAACCAGGGGGCACAGTCTCAATCTTAAATGGCCTGTCCCTTATTCTGAGATGAGGAGGAATCTGTGGAATTCTCTACCCCAGAGGGCTGTGGAAGCGCAATCATTGAGCATGTTCAAGACAGAAATCAATAGATTTCTGGTTACTAATGACACCAAGGGATATGGGGATAGTGGGGAAAATAGCATTGAGGTAGATGATCAGCCATGATCTGTTTGAATGGCAGAGCAGGCTCGATGGGCCAAATGGCCTACTCCTGCTCCAATTTCCTATGATCCTTAAGTAATACAAGAAATACAGGTGTGCCACAAGCACAAGTTGCTCAATATCTCCAAATGTTAAGGGTTACATACCCAATTGCAGATGTCAATTCATCCGTACTGCCCAAAGCTTCAAACACATCATCATCCTTGCGCCTGCGCTCCCCGGTGAATATGCTGGAAAACCCTTTCAAAACATGGAAATTATAAAAAAACCTAAGGAACAAACTATAAATGTGTCTGTGCCAGTTGCATTGAAGTTAAATGAAAAAGCAAATAAGGCAGGTGCAATACAAGACTATTTGCTATTGCTCATTTTGTACTGCAGTATTCTCTAGAGTTTTGTATATCAGAAAAATTAGAGTACAAAGAAATATATGAATCCACCAGTAATCCTATCAAACTTATTTGATCCAATAGAGTCACAGTACTTTAGGACATGAAGGTGCAGTTCTAGGGCACTTCATGACACTATTATTTCAAGTAATGTAGATCCCAGGAGAACTGCCATCAAGAGACTACAAACTACTCACATGCCCCCTGCTGCTCTGCTCACAGTAGCACGAGCAGAGGACTGGGAGCAAACATTTGTGGCCCAGGTGTAACTCAAGTTTTGAAGATCAATTCAAAGTTGTTAAAAATTACAACAAATACTGTTGAACAATTGTTTTCACCATGTTTCATGCAAGGTGTTGGCCATTATCTCAAGTTTAAACGATCCTCAAAGAAGAACAATTTCATTGTTGTCCTTCCCCAAACTCTCAGAACTTAAAAAAATTACTTTCTATAACATCAAGAGAACATTGCTTTATTTTATACATCAGCTTGAAAATCTCGGAGCAGCTCTACCCTAAGTAACTGAGCAAACATGTCCCTTAGTATCACTGCAAACCTTTATCTCCCGTCTTTGTGTAAATCTTTGGAGTCTTGGGCTTCTCTGTTTTGGCGTCAGAACTGCAAAACATATTTTAAAAATTACAACTCAGTAACTGTACGATCATAGGCTAGCTCCAAAGCACAGCAAAAATTATCTGTAAACTCCTCTGAAGGTTTAATTGGTAGTGCATCAATGTGTTACAAAGGCATGCAAACCAAAAGACCCCACATTCAATGTCTATCTTTCAGTTAGCTGGTGGAGCAGCAACAGGAGTGCTACAACTGGCCTCAGTGTCACTGGGTTGGGGAATAATAGCTCTTTTTTTATTCTTCCCCAGTCCAGGAGCACAGAAGCCCAGTTTGTCATGGAAAAGGTAGTTTATGTTACAGAAAATGAAGTTAAGATGCATTACTGGGGTAGGAGAACCCTGCAACTAGCCATTGCTGGGAACCAATTTCCAGTACTGATTTTTTTAAAAAAGATTCTTTTTTCAGTTCTTGGAAGGCAGATTGCCAAGTGCTTTTTTTTATTTTTAAACAACAGGTTTCCCCACTCATCACTTTAGAAATCCTGTCCACTCGGCACAACTGCCCCCACCCACCTTGACTGAACCAACATTCAGTCTTAAGGCTGGTCTTGGATCTGGCTGCGACAGAGCAAAGGGCCAATCATGATCAAGTTGGGGGCTGACCTGGGAAAATGGAAAACCTGTTTAGTTTTAAAATACATTCTCAACTTTTTTTTTGACTATATCAGAATGTGCAGGATTCCCCAACTCGCTTCAGAAAATCCTAAGAAATCCCTTCCACTGCTGCTGCCAACTTCCCTGAGCATCCATACCTTTGACCCCTCCAGCAATCACTAAATAACTAATCCATCAACACACAAGTCCCGTCAATGCACATTCTGTCAGTTGCACCCAGAACCCCCACCACCCCAACATGCTCCCACACCAGATTAGTCATCCCAGCGATGCCACACCCCAAGTCTTACCCCCCACCACTACCATACCTATCACTCCTCTCCCTATTTAGGATTCTTACCAATTCTGCCATAGTCTCTTTCTAAATCTGATACTCCGATCACAACAGTCTCAAATACCATGACCACTTCTCCCTCTCCTAACTGTTCTCCCAGATTCTCTCACTTCCCCACATTCCATGATCACCACTCCTCCCCACCCCATTCCACACCAATAATGCGACACAACCCCTACCACCTATCTCCCTGGAATCTCTTCCTCTATATCCTAGATATTTTAAAAAATGCAAGATAAAATTAACAAAAAAGAGAGTTAAGCTACTGGTAACTTTAAATAGTAACCAAGGTCATTGATGTAGTTTTCACATAAATATACAGCATTAGTATAGAGCCATCCTACTGCAAAGTCAACTGCATTGGGCAGGTCATAATGTTGCCCAGATGGATGACAGTTGCCTGCCCAAGATTGTATTGCAGAGAGCTGACCACAGAGGGGCCCCCCACGCAAACATTTCAAGGACTCCCTAAAGTCCCTCTCTGTGTGCCACATTGACCATCGCCAGTGGGAAGCACAGGTCATAGATCAAATGCCTGGAGATGCTACTTTGGGGGTACTACAAACACCTTTGGGACTGATTGAAGAATCAGCGGCAAGAGAAAAGGAGGACAGATCCAATTGCCCCCAGCAGCAACTACACCTTCACTTGCACCCACTGTGGGAGAATCTGCCAGTCACAGATAGGCCTGACTGGTCACCAGTGGGCCTGCAATCAATGAGTACAACCTTCCTAAAATCCTTGTCCCCGAGAATATACAGAATTATTAAATTAAAACCTATCATCTTCGTTAAAAACACAATATGATTAATTCAATCATGTTAGGGACCCTAATATGTAAGCAAAACACCAACATGAGAGTTTTTTTTAAAGTTTTCATATGGCATTGCTCACAAGACATTCATTCTGTACAATGTGTGAAGGCAATAAAGTGCAACTGAAGTGAGCACAAGCTCAGTGTTCGTTGTTTGGTCAAAGAGCTTTCAAACTGTAACGCCATCAGTTTCAACTCCAGGTTAGAAGCATAAAGTAAACGTTGAGATCTTTTGAAGATTGTGTGTTGCATTTATAATAGAATCTTACATCCATATACACTATCAAATATATTAAACTTAAACTTAGTAAGAGACGCTGGAACTTGGTCACTCATTTACTCCATATTTTTCCTCTACTAAAGGAGGCCCCATCTTCATGAAAATGTCTGTGTTTTATGATTAAAGAGAAACTACGAGCTTCATATCAAATTAACACTAGCAGATTTATATGGTCCCCTCAGCTCTTTTCTAATCTAATGGAGGGGGAAGGGTTTGTAATGAATGTACTACAGCAGCCTGAACTGACACCCAGTACCAGCTTTGAGCTGTTGGAGGGATGGATGTCCAATTTAAACATTCTCCCCCTCCTCAGACGGTGCTCACCTATCACCGTCTACACTGCAATAGCTTCGCCTGCTCCATAACCAGGCTGCCGCCCCCCGGGGCCGACACACACAGCCAAACACCCTCACACAACTCGAGGACATCCGGCCTCTTCCGCTCCGGCGCGCGCAGTCAGGCCACCTCGCGACCCGGCGCGCGCAACTCCATTGGCCAATTCCCGATCATCCCTGCTCAGCTCATCCGTCCCATTGGTTCCTCAGTTCCGACCGTTGACCGGCCTTACGAGCTCATTGGTCCACAGCGCTCTCGACCGATTGGGTAAAAGTGACCGTCGTTTGATTTGCCGTCACTTCACTGGCTCTCAGTGATTGGTTTGAAAGGTGGCCTATATTTGGCATGGTTGGCACGGATTTGATTGAAGGGGCGTTTTATGTTTCGATTGGTGCTGGTGACGGGAATGCTTCCATTTCACTGGCTGACTGGGATGGGTCCCTCCCCATTAGGGCCGCCTCGACTGGGACGTACCTGCGCAATCTTCAGAGCTGCTGTGGGTTGAGTGTTGTGATGTTAGTGAGTAGCTGGATAATTTCTACTACTTCTTCCTTTCCCTCTGTCGAAAGTAGTATGAAATATACTAAACAGAAAATTCTGGAAATGCGCAGCAGCATCTGAATGTTTCAGGTAACGGATTCTTTATCAGAGCTGAACAGATGGCATCAGGAATATGACTGGGGTAAGGGGGTAAAAGGACGGGTTAGGGAATAAATAACTTTACAAATGTTCTGTTAAAGGTGGTGCAGTGGGTAACATTCCGGCCTTTTTGAGTTAGGGTTTCTGGGCTCAATTCCCATTGAGCGCCAATTAAGACTTCCCACTGAGGGAGTGCTACACTGCCAGAGGTGCCGTCTTTCAGATACAAGGTTAAACCTGACTTTGTGGATAGAAAAGATCCCATAGCACTACTTCAAAGAAGAGTAGAGGAATTATCCCTGTTGTCCTAGCCAGTATTTATCTCTCAATCAACATCACTTAAAGAGAGACCATCTCGTCATTATCACATTTATTTGTTTAGAGATACAGCACTGAAACAGGCCCTTCGGCCCACCGAGTCTGTGCCAACCAACAGCCACCCATTTATACTAATCCTATATTAACCCCATATTCCCTACCACATCCCCACCATTGTCCTACCACCTACCTACACTAGGGGCAATTTACAATGGCCAATTTACCTATCAACCTGCAAGTCTTTGGCTGTGGGAGGAAACCGAAGCACCCGGAGGAAACCCACATGGTCACAGGGAGAACTTGCAAACTCCACACAGGCAGTATCCAGAACTGAACCCAGGTTGCTGGAGCTGTGAGGCTGCGGTGCTAACCACTGCGCGAATGCTGCCCAAAATTATGTGGGAGCTTGCTGTGTGCAGTTTGGGTGCTGTGCTTCCTACATTACAGCAGTGACTACGCTTCAAAAGCACTCAGTGGCAGTAAACTGCTTTGGGATATCCTGAAATAGTAGTGGTGATCTCCCCAAAGGCAGGTCCTCTACTAATTTTTCCATGCCTCATGGCCCTGCACTTTCCTGTTCAGTTGCTTGTAAGAGCATCCCTTTAACTTCCATGTGAAGTGAGCAATATGACTAGGGAAAAAGTGCATGAGGTGGTTTCCCATTGCCATCCTCATGTATGCTTTAAAGGATCTTCCGCCTATAAGCAGCTGTTGTCCCTTGAGGCTCTAGCTCTTGAGCTATAACCACTGAAAATTTGCTGGTTCTGCAGTTGGCTATGGCTCGTAACCCTGAACGTGGGACTCTTGCCTGATTCTGCAAAAGGGCAGGGACGACCATCCTCTGAGGTAACAGGGTGATCCTGAAAGATGCTATATAAATGTAAGTCTGTTTTTTATGGCCTACCTAACACCCCAATGGGAGTAGCATCACGAGAAGATGTGCCCAAGTTCATGAGGGATGGGTAATAAATTTGGCCTTGTGAGCTTTGCTGGCAATTTTTTTTTTAAAGTTTGTTCTGTATATGCATTACTCTTGGAACATTGGATTGAAGTATCTTTTAATCGATGTTTAGTCTTGCTCAAGACTTGTGGAGTAATTTTATTGCCTGATTTTAATTTTGACTTTCTGATTTTAACAAGTCAGCTTAATTAAGAAGTTAATGAGTTGAATTTTTTTTTATTAGAGTTAAAATTTATCTCTTAGGACACACTTTTCACAATGGCAAACAAGACGTTTATTATATCTGCTCCCGGGAAGGTGATTTTGCATGGAGAGCATGCTGTGGTCCATGGAAAGGTAAATCATCATTTAAAAGAAATGAAGACTTGCAGTTATATGAAGATTTATATTTATATATGAAAGAGAAAGTCTCAGGAAAAGGAAACCCATATGATTAGGTTTTATTTCAAGGCATTGAGCTCATCAAAGAGGTCAGGTGATGCCAAAGAAATGAAACATTTTTGCTGTTTGTAATTGAATTAGTTGATGAAATTGCTGCCTTATAATAAGGGTGAACAATTTGCACTTATCAGTATGCGCCTATAAGTGCCTTGAATTTTCACATTTATGCTGTATAGATCAAATTTGAATAAAGAAGGCCCTTCAGATGAAATACTATCTTACCACAACAGAACCTAGTTGTTTTTAAACAAATGCAGTGTTCTGGCTTCACCTGCTCTTGCTGGCAACCCTATCCAGCTGTTAATCACTGTATGTGTACTTTCTGATATCTGGTCGGACATTGCTCATCAGAACTTTGAACTCGTGCCCTTTGGCCTCCTCTGTAGCTTATCTCAAACTGTTGTTTTTGGGTAGTAATCTGGGGATTAACTTGGACCGCGTAGCTGTCTTAAGTACAGTACAAACTTGCAGGATCTACCTCCTCCCCCAGAGCCATCTTCATGACGATGAGGCCCAAGGTGTAATATGCGGGTCTCCTCTAACCTCGACTGTTGTGTGTAGGGGACTAATGTGCTAGGGCTGAAGTTAATGCCCTCTCTATAAAGTCTCCTCTGAGATGCTTCTTTTCAAGACTTATCAAGTTGTTCCTCACAGCTTGCTCCTCTGACATCTGCACTGTCCTTATGTCCTGAATGGCCTCCCCGATGAACGGTGAATACTGTGTGCAGTACTCCAGTCGAGAGTTCCGGAGATTTTATTTTGACAGATTTGGCAATATAACCCTATTTGTGTTATTGTTTACCATGTTTAAAGATGCCAATAAATGTCAACTAACACTTTGAGGTTACATAGGATATATGGCACAGAAAGAGGCAATTCGGCTCAACCAGTCCGTGCCGCTATTTATGCTCCACTTGAGCCTCCTGCCATCCTTTCTTACCTAAATCCAGCATCGTAACCCTCTATTCCCTTTTCCCTCATATGCTTGTCTAGCCTCTCCTTAAATGGATCTATACTATTAGCTTCAATCACTCCCTGTGGTAGCAAGTTCCACATTCTCACCACTTTTTGGATGAAGAAGTTTTTTCTGAATTCCCTATTGGAGTTCTTGGTGACTATCCTATATTGATGGCCTCTGGTTATGCTCTTACCCACTCTATCAAAACCTTTCATAATTTTTTAGACTTCTATTCGGTCACCCTTCAGCTGTCTTTTTTCAAGAGAAAAGAGACCCACCCTGTTCATCCTTTCCTGATGAGAGATAGATTTAAAATCTATATATTCTCTAGTGTATGGTGACCAGAACTACATGCAGTAGTCTAAGTATAGTCTAACCCAGGTTCAATACAGTTTTAGTATAACTTCCCTATTTCTCAATTCTATCCTTCTAGAAATAAATCCTAGTTCTTGGTTTGCTTTTTTATTATGGCCATGCTAACCTGTGGCACAACGTTTAGTGATTGGTGTATTTGCACTCAGATCCCTTTGTTCCTCTACCCCACCCAGACTCGCACCTTCCAGGTAATAAATTACCTCCCATTCTTCCTACTAAAATGTACTACCTCACATTTATCTGTGTTGAACTTCATTTGCCAATTATTTGCCCATTCTGCAAGTTTATTAATGTCCTCCTCAATATTGACTATCCACTGCCCCCTGCCCAATTTGGTGTCATCTGCAAATTTAGAAATTGTGTTCTTGATTCCAAAGTCCAAATCATTAAGGTAAATTGTGAACAACAGTGGTTTCCAGTGCTGATCTTTCTGGAACACCACTTCCTAGCTTCTGCCACTGACCTTTACTCTGACTCTCTGCGTTGTCTTGAAACCAGTTAGCAATCCATTCTGCCACTTGTTCCCTGACTTCACATTCTCTCTGACCTTTTTCATTAGTCTATTATGGGGCAACTTATTGAAGGCCTTTTGAAAATCCAGACACATTACATTACTGCATTACCATTGTCTAATCTCCCTACCCCCTCAAAAAAATCAATAATGTTAATCAAGCAAGACTTTCCCTTTTGAAATACATGCTGACGATTTCATTACTATTTTTCTTCTCTAGATGTTAATCTATTCTCTCCTTTGGTAGGGATTCCATTATTTTTCCTACTGCTGATAAGCCCTTTCAACCCTCCCTTTGCCAAATTCTATCCCACCACAGACTGTGCCATCTGTTCTTGGACACCTCCTCAGTCCAGTTTACTATTTTGGTGCCGTCTGCAAATGTAACTACTTTGCAGTGAGATTGTAAGTCATTGTCAATTTGCGTGGAAGGAATTGGGGGACTCACAACTCGGACTCTTGGGCATGCTATATCATGCTTTCTTCCTCATACCATCGGAACCTAAGTCCTCTTATGCCTAACCTCCTGTTCCTTCCCTTTAACTAATTACCAATCAGCTTATGATAGCTGATCTCAGTTTGTAAAGGAGTATCATTCAGTATTTTATGAAAGTCGAGGGCTACAAAGATGTACAGCTTCCCCTATAGCTTGATTAAAAATAAAGGAAGAAAATGCTGGAAATATTCAGCAGGTCAGGCAGCATCTATGGAGAGAGAAACTGAATTAGCATTGTAGGTCAATGACCTTTCATTTGATTTAATGTAGTTTTGCATAAAAAGCCAAGAGGCAGTGTAAATGATAATTTCTGAGCAATAACAAATAACTTGTTCTACTTGTAATCGCTCCCCTGTATTCGTTTTTTTAATGACCTACACAATGCAGTTGGAAGGGCAATTTTTTTTTGTCATTTTTCATTTCTTGTTTCTTTAACAAAATGAATATTGTGGCAGATGTCAATCAGCACCTACAACTAACTGTTTTTGCTTGGTATCATTATCGTAGCAGTGAAGGACTTGGAAAGAGATAATTTTTTGAAATTCCAAGGCACTCATGCGAACTATTTTTGTGATTATAGGTGGCTCTGGCAGTCAGCTTAAACTTAAAAACATATCTGCGGTTACAACCATGTCCTGATCAAAAAGTACAATTAAACTTACCAAATATTGACGTCCATCTTAGTTGGAAAGCTGCTGCCCTGCAGTTCCTGCAATCAGCAATTGATGGTAAGATGCAGCTAAATGAAGAGAATTATAATGAATAAAGGACATTGCCCGTGCAAGTTCTTTGAGGGGAGAGAAATTAGTGCATAAGGACATGAGTTTGCAAGGTGGTACAGCCCATAGGAACACCAGTGCTGGGACTGAGATTCTGTACTTTGCACCTCAGCCATTGGATCTCAGCCAAGCTGCTGTGTGGAGGTATATAATTAGAGGCCTGATGATTCTCTGAAGGAAACATCTCAGAAGAAATCTCTGCTTATTTCCTTGTAGTTAGTTCAGAGCAAGATTGGCTGAGAGTTGGAATTGGGAGTCAAAAGTGAAGAAAAATTGAGAGGAAAATAAGAGCAGGATGGTTTAAACATAATTTATTTTGTAATGTGGAAATGCGTTAACCTAGATGATTAGTAAGTTATTTCTACAACACATGCTGAATTATAGAGTCATTCCTAATATAGTTACTAGCTATGCCAGTTTTTATTAATCAACTAAAATCTTTTTGGCAGTAGGAATATCAGTCATTGATTTATGAGCCTGTAAACCTACAGCGGGATTGTCATCATATCAATGCACATGCAGCTGACACTCCAATGCAGTATTGAGGGAGTGCTACACTGGTGGAGGTGCTGTCTTTTGGATGAGACTTTAAACCGAGGCCCCATCTGCTTGGGTGGATGTAAAAGATCCCATGACACTATTTCAAAGAAGAGCAGGGGAGTTCTCCCTGGTGTTCTGGCCAATATTTATCCCTCAATCAACATCACTAAAACAGTTTATCTGGTAATTATCATGTTGCTGTTTGTGGGCATTTGCTGTGTGCAAATTGGCTGCCACATTTCCTACAATACAACAGTGACTACACTTCAAAAGTACTATGTTGCTGTCAATCACTTTGAGATATCAGGTGGTCGAGAAAGGCACTATATAAATTCAAGTCTGTCTGTCTTCTACCCTTGAGAAAAGGAATCCTAGTGAGTCCAAAAGCTAGCAAGGAATTTCACTGATAGCACTGGCTGTTAATGTGATTCCTTAATTGCCAGGTTTGTAAATAAGATGCTCTGGAAGCACAGATGAAGTAATCAGAAAACAGGGCTGATTTCACTCAGGAGGGATATGAACTACAGGTTGTGGCTTTATATAATTGAGTGTTAAAAGATTCAAGGTAACATCCCCTTTCATCAATTTCCTTTTCTTTAAAAGACTTTCCACTTGGTACTTCATTCAGACAACACAACAACTTGAGGTCATCCTCTGCTGCCTGTGTCTTAACTCACACAAGGTTCTGTTCACCTATCACCCCTGTGCTCGCTGATTTACATTGACTCCCAATGTAATTGATTTTAAAATTCTCATCCTTGTTTTCAAATCCTTCCATGGCCTTGCCCCTCCCTATCTCTATAATCCCTCCAGCCTTACAACCCTCTGAGATATCTGCATTCCTGGCCTCTTGAGCTTCCCTGATTTTAATTGCTGTGCCATTGGTTGCCTCACCTTCAGTTGTCTGGGTCCCAAGCTCTGGAATACCTTCCATACACCTCTCTACCTTGTTTTACTCCTTAAAACCTACCTCTTTGACCAGGCTTTTGGTCATCTGACCTAATATCTCCTTTTGTGGCTCAGTGTCATACTTCATTTTATAATGCTCCTGTAAAGCGCCTTGGGACATTTTATTATGTTAAAGGTGCTATATAAATATAAGTTGTTCATATAGTCATCATGAGGAAACTAGAAAACATGGGAGTAAATGGGTAAATTTTGGATTTTATCTCACTTTTTTGTACCTTAGCACCATGGTCCATGTACAGGTAGATGAAGGACACATTTAACCCCTCTTTGTTAAAAGAGGGTTAGAGTATGATTCTTCTATTCAGTGTCTCCTTCAGTGATGTATTCAAGGGTATGATGAAGGATAGATCTGGAGCGTCCAGTTCAGGCATTTTTGCAAGTATGTTGGTGTTCCTTTCCACAAAGTTGTTGGCTAGCTAACCTAGACATCCAATGTATCCCACTCACCAACTTTAACAATGGGTTTACCAGTGGATATGGCGCTGTGTGGCCCCAAATATGGTATTGTAGTTTTGCGTGGCTCATGAAGGAATCTCAGATGTACTCATTGGGGCATAGACGGAGAAATTGTTGATTCATAGCAGTACCCAGAAGATGCCTACTTCAGCCTAGAAATGGTTAATCAGGTAAAAGGGCATTTCGATCTGTTTTTTTTGTTGAAAGCTTGAGTTCCAATGCGATTTAAGCTTGTAGCATATAGGACATATATCCATATGGTTCTGCTTTTCGGTTCAGAGTCCATTGACATGCATCAGAAAGGCTTTCTCTGGCTCATTTGTGCAATCCAGGATCAAGCTGTGAGGTGGATTAATGGCAAAAAGGGGAAGCGGCTACAAGAGAAAGGGTTGCAGCCTATGCAAGTCTGATTACGCTGAGTACCCTGAAGGAGGAGTTAGCTGTACGGTGGGTGTGCCTTTATCTTGAAGTCCCTCACATAATGACTTAAACACTGATGTTTCAGCCTGCACTAGAATAGATGTCCGGTTAATTCAAGTTACACTACTCCGGTTCAGTGGGTGTATCATGGTTAGAAAGATGTTGGCAGCATATTCTCTAAGCTGTTTGTGCCATTCTTCCTACTCTGTTCCAGATAACCCTGCTTGATGGATAGGCATTCAGCTTGGCAGTATCCTGTGCTCTTTAGCTGGTTAAACAGCAACAATACCCATGCACACTCAGGGGCCCCAACATCCTGGATCTGCTAACCTGTGCACAAGGTTTTTTGACTTATGTATTTAGGGTCTCCTAGTGGGAGGGAGAGGAAAATCAGAAATTTTACATGAATAGATTTATTGGTAGTTAAATTTGGAGACTCGTGCTTGGTGATGCTTCTGCATATGTTAGACATCAACTGTCTTTTTTTTTTTAAAAACTCCTCCGGGAGCAACTATTGGCTGAAAAAAGGACTTGTAGGATATTTTCCTTTGGGGAAAATGTTGCTGCAAATTTATTTATAAAATGTAATGTAATACTGACTTTTTCACGCATATTCGTAACTGGAGAGGTATATACCTGCTGGAACTAGTTTAGACAACAATTGCCAACCTGTCCTACAAACCGTTTGATCAGATTGCTGTCTAGATTAAGTGCCTTGGGACATTTTTCTACATTAATTGTGCTATATAAATGAAAGTTGTTACCACATTGTCAATATATTGAATTTTTTTTGTACCTATAGATATTGTGGGCTGAATTTTACGCTGCCCCAGCGGGTAGGATGGGGGTGGCGTATAACTGAGCAGGTGGCCTTCCTGCCCCGCTCCCGCTCCCGCCTCCAACCAACTTTATGACGGTTGGGGCTGGGGAGGAGAAACTGCCCGCCGGAGGCCAATCAAGGCCTGTAAGTGGCCACTTAAGGGCTCTCGCCTACCTCTGCGGGTATTTTACCCGTGGCAAGCGGGCATGCTGGGAACATGAAAGGCCGCCCAGCGATAGTTGCTGGCCTTTTCGCGCCCTTGAGGGTGCCATGGCAGTCGGGCACAGGGTGCCCAATTGAGGGCCACTCCCAATGCACCCCCGCACCCAAGACACACCCTTTTCCCCCCACCAAACGACCATCCTTGCTCGCCAGGGCACGCCCAATTCCCTCAGCGAGGCATCAAAAACCTATCTTGGATCCCGACTCCATGGCATCTTCCTCAGTCGGCTGGACTGCAGTCCCAACAATGGCCACTGCTCCCAGTGGTGCTGCTGGGACTAAGAGCCCACTGATTGGCCGGCAGCTCACTGAGGCGGGACCTCCTCCCTCAGGCGGGTGGCAGTCCCACCTCGGGACAGTAAAAGCCCGGGGACCTGTCAAATGCAGGTTGGATCCCCGGGCTGGGCAGAAGCGGGCTCGCCACCGACTTTTACATCAGTGGCCAAGTCCCGTCCGCCTATGCTAAAATATAGCCCTGTATCTTACATTGGCAGCATGTATGCTGTTAGTTAACAGAAGTCAATTGTGGAAAATATAATTATTTGGGTCATTGAAGCTTATGCTTCTGGTATTAACTTTCCCATTGTTAGCCCTCAGCTATACTTCTCTTAATAATTGATCTGTACAATTTTTGATAAGCAAAGAGACAGGAGCAGCATAAAGTCTGTTGCTTCTGGTCTTTTTTTTTAAAAGGCAGCGGTGGAACAGAACAGTTTTAGTGCTAACAGACTGACTTCCCATTGGTCCTATTAACGATGCCTGTTCATTTTCTTTTTATAGTTGATGTCCTGAATCCAAAGGCTGCAAGCCAGGAACAGGTGGAACAACTGAGACAGTTTGCAGGAATTCCAAAGGGTGCCACAGACGCTGTGAGCCTCAGTATCCTCTGCTTCCTTTATCTATACGGTGCTATCTCCACCAGCTATGGGTATTGAGTTCTTTCTCTCCCATTAACTCACCATATGAAAGATACAGTTCAACTTGGCACCAATTTTGATGGTTGCATCAGGACAGGCAACAGGTTTATGTCAATATTGCAGCTGCTAAGGTTGCAGAAGTACAGCTCCCGGTAGAGATGTATAATAAATATATTTGCACTGGGAGGGAGTTCGGGTGGGTGTAATTGTAACCTAAAGATAATGAAAAGAAGGGTGGGAACATTGGTCAATGTCAGAGATTAGAATAATAGAAACACTCTAATAGAAAAGGTTATAGGAAGTAATAAAATATCTTACAAAAATAAACAGGAGTACTGAGTAAGAATAGGGATAACTGAAACATGAGTTCAGAGATGATGAGACTGGCAGTTAAATACTGCAGGTTGTAATGTATTTAGAAATGTTAGGGAAGGTGTTGAGGGCAGTTGTGTTAATCAAACAACAAAGGCAATAGCAAGAAAGGATATAATCAGACTTTGTACACTTTATTTTGGAGTATGATTCAAGAATGCATGACAGCCATTTATAGTGGTTGTGTGGAAAGAAATGAGCAACAATAGAAATCTGATGTTGAGAAAATATGCAACTTCTAAGACTCTAATCTAAGTTAGTGTAGCAATCAAAACTCCTGGAATAATAATGTGCTGATTATGGATTTTTTTTTTTGAATTGCAGGCAAATGCCAAGTGTGGACATTCTGGTTTGGTCTGAACTTCCAATAGGAGCTGGGCTTGGATCTAGTGCTGCATATTGTGTATGTCTGGCAGCAGCCCTTTTATCAGCCAATGGGGCTATTACCTCTCCTGTTCCACAGGAGAAAGATACCACCAGGCAAGCAAAGATACCTCTGAGGTTTTATAGCCTGTCTTATGAAAATATTATTCGAATGATTAGATTTACAAATTTATCCAGTCAAAAGAAAAAAAAACTGTAGGCCAGTGTGGATATTTTGATTCCAGACAAAGTCTCTACTGCTGGTTAAGCTGTTATAGGGTCTTCAGTTGGATAATTGGGTACATTTACCTGGTGGGATCCTCTAAGGTGCAGTGTTAGTAAAATATCTGTAATTGTATCTGTGACGTATTGACCTGATTTTGGAGGCTTGAAATATCAAATGAAATAACTAGACTTTTGATTCTGACTCTTTTAATTGGCTATTTTAGGACAAACTATCCAGTCAAATGTCTGAATTTCACCTGCTCAGTGCCAGATAGCAAAGTGTAGCTATCCAGATAATGGGTGCATTTTTTTGCCACGGATGTGAAAAGATTTATTTACAACTGTAAAATAAACCTGTTAGCTGACAAAGGGCTCCCCATAGAACAAAGAACAAAGAAAATTACAGCACAGGAACAGGCCCTTCGGCCCTCCAAGCCTGCGCCGATCCAGATCCTCTATCTAAACATGACGCCTATTTCCTAAGGGTCTGTATCTCTTTACTTCCTGCCCATTCATGTATCTGTCTAGATACATCTTAAAAGATGCTTTCGTGCCCGCGTCTACTACCTCCACTGGCAACGCGTTCCAGGCACCCACCACCCTCTGCGTAAAGAACTTTCCACGCATATCCCCCCTAAACTTTTCCCCTTTCACTTTGAACTCGTGACCCCTAGTAATTGAATCCCCCACTCTGGGGGAAAAAGCCTCTTGCTATCCAACCTGTCTATACCTCTCATGATTTTGTACACCTCAATCAGGTCCCCCCTCAACCTCCGTCTTTCTAATGAAAATAATCCTAATCTACTCAACCTCTCTTCATAGCTAGCGCCCTCCATACCAGGCAACATCCTGGTGAACCTCCTCTGCACCCTCTCCAAAGCATCCACATCCTTTTGGTAATGTGGCGACCAGAACTGCACGCAGTATTCCAAATGTGGCCGAACCAAAGTCCTATGCAACTGTAACATGACCGGCCAACTCTTGTACTCAATACCCCGTCCGATGAAGGAAAGCATGCCGTATGCCTTCTTGACCACTCTATTGACCTGCGTTGCCACCTTCAGGGAACAATGGACCTGAACACCCAAATCTCTCTGTACATCAATTTTCCCCAGGACTTTTCCATTTACTGTATAGTTCACTCTTGAATTGGATCTTCCAAAATGCATCACCTCGCATTTGCCCTGATTGAACTCCATCTGCCATTTTTCTGCCCAACTCTCCAGTCTATCTATATTCTGCTGTATTCTCTGACAGTCCCCTTCACTATCTGCTACTCCACCAATCTTAGTGTCGCCTGCAAACTTGCTAATCAGACCACCTATACTTTCCTCCAAATCATTTATGTATATCACAAACAACAGTGGTCCCAGCACGGATCCCTGTGGAACACCACTGGTCACACGTCTCCATTTTGAGAAACTTCCTTCCACTGCTACTCTCTGTCTCCTGTTGCCCAGCCAGTTCTTTATCCATCTAGCTAGTACACCTTGGAACCCATGCGCCTTCACTTTCTCCATCAGCCTACCATGGGGAACCTTATCAAACGCCTTACTGAAGTCCATGTATATGACATCTACAGCCCTTCCCTCATCAATCAACTTTGTCACTTCCTCAAAGAATTCTATTAAGTTGGTAAGACATGACCTTCCCTGCACAAAACCATGTTGCCTATCACTGATAAGCCCATTTTCTTTCAGATGGGAATAGATCCTATCCCTCAGTAACTTCTCCAGCAGCTTCCCTACCACTGACGTCAGGCTCACCGGTCTATAATTACCTGGATTATCCCTGCTACCCTTCTTAAACAAGGGGACAACATTAGCAATTCTCCAGTCCTCCGGGACCTCATCCGTGTTTAAGGATGCTGCAAAGATATCTGTTAAGGCCCCAGCTATTTCCTCTCTCGCTTCCCACAGTAACCTGGGAGAGATCCCATCCGGACCTGGGGACTTGTCCACCTTAATGCCTTTTAGAATACCCAACACTTCCTCTCTCCTTATGCCGACTTGACCTAGAGTAATCAAACATCTGTTCCTAACCTCAACATCCTTCATGTCCCTCTCCTCGGTGAATACCGATGCGAAGTACTCGTTTAGAATCTCACCCATTTTCTCTGACTCCACGCATAACTTTCCTCCTTTGTCCTTGAGTGGGCCAATTCTTTCTCTAGTTACCCTCTTGTTCCTTATATATGAATAAAAGGCTTTGGGATTTTCCTTAACCCCATCTTCATTTTAAGTGGAACATGCATGCTGGATCTGTGCTAGTCTGCATTTGTTTTCTTGTAAATCTGCTCCATTGCGCCTTCCTTCATGGCAGCGTACCTTCCAATGTGAACAAGTAATTGCTCAGCCTGTTGAGGTATCTTGCAGCATTACAGTCAGCTTTCCCAGCTTGTACGATGCAGATCCTGCTTCCGCAACCCCTACCCCCCTGCCCTGAAGTGGTCTATAACCAGCTGCAAGAAGACTTACCCTATTTTGACATCACTGCCATTTCGTCACTAAACATCTAGCCCTGCTGCTTGACAGATATAAGCTTATTTTTAAACTTGCCTGTGCTAATTTTTCACTTGTCAAATGCTGCAACTTTAATCAGAGAAAATTAATCTTTTGGGGGAAAATACACCTTTAGTACAAATGAGGAGCTAGTTAATAGAATGGGTATGAAACAGATGACAAAAGATGAGATTTCAGTAGGGATAAGTGAAAAAAGTTGGAATCTGATGAATTATTTTGCAGATGCTGAACATAAGATACAATTGCAGCATATAGATTTAACATGAAAATGCATGGGGAGGGGAAGGGAGCAGAAAAAGAAAAAAATCCATTAAACACAGTCCAGTAAAGACATGCCCTGGTAGTGTTTCATTAGATAGAAATTTTGTTACTCTTAATGACCAGAGTTTCTATGCTTTTATTTTTCTGTCTTTACCCACAATCAGATGGAATGAGGATGAATTGGAACTAATTAACAAATGGGCCTTTCAAGGGGAGAAGCTGATTCATGGAAACCCATCTGGTGTGGATAATGCTGTGGGAACATGGGGTAATGTTTGTTTATATGTTGAAAACAGAATATTTTACCAGAGCCTAAAAGTTAATAGCAATTATTTCACAAATGTTGTGGCAATGTGCCTTGATAAAGTGCCATCAGCAGCAGCCAACAATATGAAAGATGTGAATCCCACCATTCCAAATGCCTGTGATGTAAATTTGCACAGGTCTTAAAGATGTAGACAGCTGCAGTGCAAAACCAGTGTTTGTATCTCTGTTGAGTCAGGCACCAGACAGCGCACTGAGGAAAATACATGTAGAGCAGCAGCAATACACAATCTTACAAACACTGCTCCTTTATGCTTTTTTTGCCCCCAGCAACATATCTAGTTACTTGTACATTATGTAATCACTTCTTTGCAGATGTCGAACTCAAAAGCTTTGCTAGCCTTTAATAGGAGGGAAGAAAGAATAAATTAAAATGTATGTTGAATAACTTTGTTATCTGTCAAGAAAATAGCATGATAATGTGTCTGTACCTACCTGAAAATCAACACGGTGGCTGGGAGAGTGGGTGGGTGTTTTGAGGGAAGGTGGACAGGGCTCGAGAACTACATATGGCCTAAAGCCACAGGTGGGTTACCTATGCTTAATGCATCAAGGAAATGCACCTGCTGGTGTCTTTAGAATCGAGAAACCAAGGAAAAGGAATATCGTGCTGAAGACCACCAAAGCTGAAAAGGAGAAGGGAGCTAAATTAGGAAATGATGATTCAATGATGTCAAACCGCCTGAACATTGGGGAGGGAAGGAAACAGAGTTTTGAGGCCCTAGTAAAGACTGAGTTCTAATAGGAGCACCCTGTTGATTTAAACATGGTAAGGAGAACAGAAAGGAAGAACGTGTAGAATAATGTGTTTGTTATTTAGAAGGAAAAAGAAAGAAATGGATAGATGACACTGTCTATATTAGTATTGGTAAACTGGAGATGAGATGGGATGTGACAGAGAAAGATTGCACAGCACAGTTTAATTAATCCAGGTAACAGGTGTTACTTTGATATGGGTTAAAGAACTGATCTGCAGTCTTTCTCAGCTGGTAAACAGCACAAGTGAATCAGAGAGATAATACTGACTGCTTAAAATCACTTAACATCTGAAAATAGTCAATATAAATCACATACTGTCTTATAATTTAACAAAGTCTTTGCTTAGAAAACAATTTTATTATTTATTTGTACAAAGTAGGGTGTATACCTGCTACATTCAAACAGTACATCAACTAGTTTATGCATGTATTAATCTGCTAAATTTCTGCTGAGTAATTACTGAATTATCTAACAGAGTATTAGGTCTCTAATAACCACCCAGCCACCACTGCGACAGTCATGTTTGTGTGTGTGTTTGGTGGGGGAAGGTGGTGAGAAATTTTTTTAAAATTTACAGTGGCAGTATGTGAAGTGTCCCATCTTCCTTATTCAAAGCAGGCTCCCAAAACGCAGTTGGGAGCCTGATTTAAATTTAGCAGCTTCCAGTGGGTTTCCCGGAGCTTGGGAACCTGATAAAGAAACGGAGGAGAAAGCTGCAGGCTCCAACAGCTTAGTGGTTTTTGGAGCACTCCTTGTGGGTCAGGAGGAGCAGGAGTACTTCCCCACCGGCCCATCAGTGAAACCTGCGGCCTCCCTCTGTCAATCATGCCCCCACCCCCTCACCACCTCCCCATAACTATCAGTTTCTGGAAATTTGCAATATCTTGTTAAGTGTGTGGGAGCCATTCTCTTACTTGCATTCACTCAATAGAATTAGAGAGAAATGTGACATCAAGGCTCCGCCTTCTAAGATTTATTGCTGGAATATTGGGGTTTGTGTCAGCTTTGCAGCACATGAGCTGAAAATATTTATGGCTGGCAAGGGAGCCTGAGAGTTTCCAGACCTGTTGGTGCTGTAAGGGTTACTTATCAACATAGTCACGCAGTCACCCATGTGACAAGAATACAGAGGGCCATAGCATTTCGTAACTATCACTAGTTGCATTTAATTATTTTTATTCAGCATTTGTTAAATTGAATCGTTGGTGAATGGATAATTTAAATGGGATTTTTAAACATTTTGCTCACCCAAACAAGAGAATTTTTGGGGGGAATGATTCCACATTCCCTTCCAGTATTTTTGTAGTTGGCCTTTATTTCTGCATCAGCCTTGCTTGCAGGTGATTCAACCACACCCAATTCTGTACTTGCTGATGCCCACAAAGGCACATTTCCAGTAGGGGTTACCAGGTAGTGATCGAGCAAAGATCCCAATCCAATTTTTTTTTTAAAATCCCTTTTTGTAACCCATGGTCACTAAGTAGTTGCACGTCTCTATTGTCAACACAAGTAAAATTGGTTATTGAGTAAAAACTGTGGTTCAAACCTAGGGCTCTTCCTTGTCTGTATGGCTCAGCCGTTTGCTGGATGAACTTGCTGATCAATTGAGATTATCTGTGGTTTAATGAAATCCTGGTGCAAGTAGACCTATCTTACCTCAGGGATGTGAGAAGCTCACCCAAGATCCAGGTTGTAATATGTTTTTTTATTTCTGTCAAATGTTTCCATCTTTAATTTTTTTTTTCTTTTTTCTGCTTTAGGGGGAATGTTGAAATACCATGCAGGTAAAATTGACCCTTTGTCCAGGTATCTATCTTCACTCATTGACTGAGTCTAGAGCTATTTCTAAAATATTGTATGACTTTTAATAACTTGTAGTGCTTTCAAGTGTACTCCAATATGGGAAACTAACAATTCAATAATTTGATATTGACAAGCAATTAAATATTTTAATATGATGGATGTTTATTTGCTAATTAATCAAATTTACAATCCAATTTTTTTCTTTTATATTTAAAATGAGTGACATTGATGCTGGAGACGTCCCAGTTTTGGCATGAATTATTTCTGTTTGCTTTAATAATTTAATCCCATTTACTCCAAATACTTGGTTTTTTTTAAAGTGTTATGAGGTCATGTTCTTTATTGTTTTGTTGAAAAAATTAAACTGTAACATTCTGATTTGTATTTTTACTAAGTTTTCATACTTGTGATCCCATATGCTTGCTTTTACCCCCTGCCTGCCCTTTTCTCAAATTTGGACTCTCTGCACCACATGCAGTTTTTCAGCCAAGAGGTTACATGCTCCCAGGTCTTGATGTTTTTGAGTCAACCACAAGGAAATTGATAGAGGCTGGACCAGAGTGACTATTTAAATTCACCCTTACGCCTTTGATTTGTGGCCAAAGTTGCAGTTGTAAAGAGACGTTCTAAAGTCTATGACACAATACTTGAGATATCGTGCAGTCAGTTCGAATGTAGCAAACACCACCTTGCCATTTATTGTATGGAAATGCTTGTTGCATACCAGGTTAGCTGTAATTCCAGCTGTCACATTGTAAATAATCTGCTCCTGGTTATTTGTTTAAGTAAACAGAAGAACCAGCCTACCCTATTGAAAAATTGTAAGCACCCGTACTTCATGTGCAAATATAGTTCTGTATCAAGTGGTCTGAACCATTTTACACTAGATGAAGATTTTTTTTCTCCAATTCTTTGCCGTGGAGTAGAGGAAACACTGTGAATGAGAAACCAGTGGGGAGATGCAGGATCCAAGTTGAGCTTGGTCCCTCCTCTTTATTTTTTTTAAAACAAAAAAAATCTGATTAAGATTTATTTAAAAGTTATGTTTAAACGTCTGGCTAACCTCAGTCAGTTTATTCATCCTCCACGACCAATGTCTGGTCTGTCGGCATGTT
Source organism: Heterodontus francisci (assembly GCF_036365525.1). NCBI lineage: Eukaryota > Metazoa > Chordata > Chondrichthyes > Heterodontiformes > Heterodontidae > Heterodontus > Heterodontus francisci. Next base: position 16,217,763 of record NC_090393.1, read on the forward strand.
CCTCCATGAGGAAGAATGCTGATTCATTCGGGGGAATAAGCATCATGGCATGAAGATGTTTGTGGTGGTTCTTGTTTTATAATTGTTCCAGGATTCTAATTGTCATTAAGGGGTAATCTGTTTGTTATATGCAGGTGGCATTGCCATAGAACAGTGGTTTTTGACTTTCGTGTGGAGGAAACCTCCTGCCAATAGTGACAGACCCCTGTCCCAACTTCTGAAACTCAGTGACCCAGAGTGTGAAAGTACTATCATTTCAGAAAATACCCTCCTAATTCAAAAATACAGTATAAAGTAATACTATACAGAAATATTGATACAGATGATCTTCAGCTCTTCCTGCTGTCCTCTAAAAGATCCTTTGGGACCCTTGGACCCCAGTTTGAAAAGCTATGCCATAGAGTTTGATTACTTTCAATTAATGACATTTTAATCTGATTGTTATAGATGGGGATTTTTTTTTAAACAGGCATATAGTAAGCAGGGTAATTTTTTACCTAATTAAATTTTAAAATCTAGTTTCCAGTCTTTCCATTAAAAGAAACATAGGTTTAAGAAAAAAACAATGTTCTGACAATGTTAAACATTACAGCATACTGATATAAGCATATCAGAGTACCACATGAGTGCAATGTCATTGTGAGCCATAGTTTTTCTCTCTTAAACCAAAATAAAAAGTCTCTACTGTTTCTACTATCCAGCATCTTGGTAAATTCAGCTCACTGAGTGGTACAGATACAGTTCATTCTTTGTATGCTACTGGCTTCTTAAAGGGAATGTCTCATGTTTAACAAAGTGTTTCCTTTGTTCAGCAGTATAGAAAGTATAATGAATGACTTGGGGCCTGAACAAGTTTTCCATTTTAAATGGACAAGGTGTTGAATACACGTGCATATGATATTATAAAGTGAGTACAATAATGGATTCAAAGATTTTATTTCTGTTTACTAATTTTTTCTTGTTCTCTTTATTTCAGAGTCCCCACCCTCCGGATACTTCTTACTAACACAAAGGTGTCAAGAAGTACAAAAGTGCTAGTAGCGGGAGTGAAGGATAAACTTAATAAGGTTCGTCTTTTTTAAATAATCCCTGTCAGCAGAAATGAATTGTCTCTTGCTTTCAGATACTGGAGCTTGAATTATTTCTTTACTTACCTGGTACTCTTTATTACTCTCTTTCAATCTTGGTGACCTTGGTACTTCATCTAGATTTCTGCTGGCCTGAGTGAAAGGCATTTTGTCAGTCTCAACCCAATTCATATTGAGCGTGGATCCACAATGCAAAACTGCTCCTACTATTGCAGCAGTAGGCACCAAATTATCAGTCTCCCTCAGACAAATCACAAAATGGTAGGTATAGAAAATAGTAAAATGTCATGAGCGCAGTAAAGACACCCTTGAAGTTGAGGCTGAAGCACATTGTTGGGGGCAGAATAGAGGGAACTCTACTCTGTACTATACCTGAACTTAGAATACTTGATCCTGAACACCAGGTGCTTAGAATGGAACATGTTCCATTCTTTTCTGCTAATGTGGGGTGTTGAAGGGCAAGCTAAAAACATCACCAGGCATGCCTTTGATTGAGGAATCAACTTAGTGAAGCTACAACCCAGAGCTAACTGCATGTTAAATATCAAAAGCAGCATGCCCTAGACAGAGCTAAGTGGATCAGATCAGGCCCTACCACATCTAGTCAAGAATGGTAGTAGTGAACATCCTGATCCACAACTATGCAGAGGCCAGCCAGTGAGTGTAGGGAAACGAGGCTGAAGTTGAAGTGTTGGCAAGTCTCTTCACCACCACCTCGTCCAGATCTTCAACAACTCTACCATCATTGAATCTCGCATAGTCAACTTCCTGAAGGTCACCATTGTCCAAAAGCTTAACGGGACCGTCTGTATTGATTTTTGTTGGGTAAAACTATCAAGGAATATGGAACAAAGGCAGGTAAATGAAGTAAGTGGTACAAATGAACCTTGATTTAATTGAATGGTGGATTAGGCTCGAGGTGAATGGTTCATTCTTGTTTCTATCTAAACAATGTGGCAACAACAGGAGGGCAGAGACTAGGTATTCTGATCAGGTGCTCACCTCACCCCTTAGAGCCTCTCTGCCATCTGCAAGGGTCAACTCAGAGTGTGATTAAATACTCACCACTCGGCTAGATGGGTGCAGCTGCAACAACACTGGAAATTTGACACCATCCAGGACAAAGCCATCTACTTGAGCCACAAGCAGTACTGTCCAGCCTCTCCACCACTAGAGCACTGTCTGCAATATGTACTTGTACTGCAGAAACTTACCAGGTTTAATTCAACAGCCAGTCCCTGTCCTATGACCTCTATCTTCTAAAAGGACAAGAGCCACAGGACCCTGGAAACACCATCACTTCCAAGCTCCCTTCCAAATTTCAGACCACCCCAATTTGCATATATCGCTGTTGCCTCGTGGTGGCTGGGTTAAGATCGTAATTTCGTAACAAACACTATTCGAGAAGCACCATGAACACAAATGTTGCATAAGGTTAAGGAGAGGACACACCACCTTCTCCAAGCAGGGACGGGCAATTTAAATTGCTTTTCCAGCATCATCTACATTTCAAGAACAGATTTTTAAAAACATTAATGTGCCTCACCTTTGTGCTCATCAGGTACATTTTTGAAGTAGGAAAAATTTGGTAACTAGCCTGAGGAAAATTTATCTTGTGCTTTGACAATTTATGGGCAATCTGTGGTTTGCTTGCCTACTATTCAGCTGTTTGTTATATTTGAATAACAGATGTTACAGACAGGTGGGAAATGGTGTGGGTGGCTTCCGCTTTACACCTCTCAACTGACCGCAGGTAGTATTTTAAAAAATTGTGTCTTAATCCTTGAGTGTTTAAGGGTCAAATAAACAGACAAATGTCAGGTTTTCTTGTAGGGTTAAAAAGAAAAATAACTATTTATTTATTCAAACAGTACACTCATGTGTTTTCAACCTCACCCACTCACTCATTCAAATGCATACAAGAAGAGATAGAGAGTAGAGGGTAGCATGCAATTAGAGTCTGATTACTGTAGAAGTGGTCATTGTTTAATAACTTCTAAAATTTCCTCCCGGAAAAACTCTGAACAGTGCTGCAGGCTTGGTGTTCCTTATCTTGGAATTGATGAAGTGTCACAGACTCCTTTAGTTAAAACTCAGTCTGGAGTTGTTGCTGGTAGTCCTGGTCCTGTTTCTCAGATGGTGGGGGGGGGGCTGCGGGGATGGTTTTCAGGTCACGTGTACAGTCTTTTGCCTCTTGATTAAAGATGGTGCTGTCAGGGCTTATTGCTTAGCTTCTCTGAGTGGTATGGCTTTGTGACTCTCTGAGAAGTTACTTCTTTTAAGATTAAACACCTCTCCGGTTTTGATTTGAGTCTGGTGATTAAAGAGGCTTTCCACTAGAGTGTTCATTCAGTGTCCCAGGATGTGTGGACTGTTGTTACATAATGGCATCTGAATGTGATGCATTTTGATAAATAGGTATTATTTCAAACCTGTTATTTATGCCTTGGCTTCGGAGTCAGTCTGTTTGCAAAAGCCTTTGCTAGCCCTTTGATGATGTTAGTCATTAGCATGAAATGGGCTGTTTTACATATCGATATGTCTCCTCGAGGCAATTCCAAACGTTATTAATGATCCCGTCTTCAACAGACAAACATGTTTGGCAGTACAGGAGGGGTTCACCTGACCTCTGCCTCCCTGTTGCCAGGTGGCAAAGTGTCCATTTTCTTTGAAGCTTAGTTCAGCAGTTTACTTTTATTTCATAATTTCTCCAGTTCATTTCATATTTCATCATTGTTCCCCCTGTGAGTGTGGCATTGAGTGTGACAAAGAGAAAAGTGAATAAATTGAATTAATTTTCTATCCTTCTTTAGCTGCCAAGCATAATAAAACCTGTCCTGGATTCAATAGATGCTATTTCATGTGAATGTGAGCATGTTCTGGCTGCATTAGCATCTGGCAATGCAATAGACGAAAACTACACAATCCTGGAGGTAAACTTTACACATTGCTCCTGTTCTACTTTACTGCATTTGTGCAGAGTCGGGTCAAATTCTAATTAAAACAATGCAGTTGATTTTTGGAATTTACTGAAAGAAACACATATGTCAATTGTTTGATAACTTGCATCTACTTGAATCAAAATGATTGCTCAACAGTATTGGGGTAGCCCTGAGTTTTGACACTATTTTATGACAGCACCTGAGCCTCTGTGCTGAGATTGATTATCTCAAAGCTCATTCCTGTACTCGAGAGCTGTGAGGGTGAGAACTGAGAACAACTCCGTGCTGAAGGAGTGGATTTGTGTAATGTACCATTGGATGAAAGTCCTGCCAGTGGCTCAGAACTCCTGGTCATAATGTTACTGGAGTGGATTAGATGAAGGGTATTAATAAAGAGTGAATATCTTTATATTGAGGGGTTTAGATATCAAAAACTACAAATTGAAATAAAGTTAGGCATATAAAGGAGAAAAGTGAGGCAAAACTTAAATACAATAAGGGTAAGAGGGTTATGGCATAAGTTATCAAGGGTGGACGAAATTTGCTTGAGACAATTGAATGCATATCTGCAAGGAGAATGAAGTGCACAGCAAAGTGGAGAGGTGAAATTGAGAATGATAGAAATATGTTTGGTAGGTCAAGATGCCTCTTCCTCATGACTTTTTTTTATTTTGCTCTGCCTCTTCTGTAGATATTGACACATACTGACATGCAAGTCCACAGAATCCAGGGTTTTCACTGACCTGATCCAATTCAGCATTCTTCATGTGAACCTGGACAGTGACTGTTGGCTCTTCCTATCCTCGTTCAACATTCACATGTGTTACTGGATAGCAATGGGGGAAAAGATCCTGGATGATTTCTATCACTCCTCAGACCAGAGTGCTGAGGTTGATTGTAGCATCTGTGCTGCTACCCACAGCTAAGACCTGTTAATTCAACACAGAGCTGTAATTGAACTTGTACTGGCATGTCTATATGGCTCAGTGGCATATTGCTTTTATCAACTGAGTGATGAGCAGAGCTCAGTGTTGTGCAATTTAGAATTGCATAACAGGTCACCAGAACAAACATCATCTTACCTATTCAGTGGTGATTTTTTTTGCCTTACCAATCTTACTTTCTCTGCTGATTGCAGGAACTTATTGACATCAACCAGCATCACCTGAATGTCATTGGAGTGGGTCATTCCTCATTGGACAGGTTGTGTCAGATAACTGCAGCATATGGTCTACATAGCAAACTGACTGGAGCAGGAGGCGGTGGATGTGGCTTAACACTGCTTAGACCAGGTACGAGTTTTGTTGGGTAATCTTCAATGATTTATTCCAGCAGACTGAAGCAATTGTTTATACTAATAAAATAATTACAAGTATTACAACCAAATAAGTGAAAAAGCTTCACCTTAAAAAATCTACTAAAGGGGCAAAAAAAACAGAGACTATGAGAATAGGATCACTTCTATTTACCTTCAGGATCTACTTGATTTATCTCCTCTTTTGCACTGTGCTGAGGTTTTACACAGTGGCTCCTTGGCCCACCATTTAGGTTTTTGTACTTTTAGAGTTGGTATCTGAAGAAAATATAGAATTGATAAAAAATTATAATCGCACCTTTCACGTCAGCATGGCCCATAGCAGTTTATAGCCAGTTAATTACTTTTGAACTGCAGCCACTGTTGTAATGTAGAAAATGCAGCAGCCAGTTTGTACACAGCAATCTCTCACAAACAGCAATGTGATCCATGGCTAGGACACGGTTGAAAACTCATGATCATCTTCTAAATAGTGTCATGGGATATTCTACATGTACCTGAGGTGGCAGACAGGTCCTTAGTTTAATATCTCATCTGAAAGATGGCACTTCTACAGTGCAGCACTCCCTCAGTACTGGCACTGGGAGTGATGACCTAGATTTTGTACTCCAATTCCTGGAGTGGGCCTTGAACCTTCTGACTCAGAAGGTGAGAGTGTTACCATGGCTACCACTACATTGTAGTGAGGTCTTGTTCCAGAAATACCCTTGTATTTTAGTTGATACTTGACATTTCACAGAATAGTTCAGTAATTAATGCTTCAGCATGTATTCTTCTATAGCTGCAAACATTCCATGTTGGCTGACAGTCCCCATTCCTGGAAGGTGGTTCCTAACTACAAATATTTAAATACTTTAGATGTGGAGTGTCTAATTAGAGATTCATTGTTTTCTCTTTAATGACTTGAGTGATAAATGTGGAGCATAATCCATTCAGCAATAATGCATTTGTATAGCACATTGGCATGTCTGCAAGTGCTTTCTGCAGTAAATTTTCTTTGGTGTTGCATATTTGGCCAGGAGATTTGCTGTGGCCAAGAATTCAGACGTGTTGCAGGTGAAGCACCTCCAGTTTATTTTTGTGTTGTGAATTGATTGCCTGGAAACTTGCTATCCACCAGCAAGGAAATGTATATCAAGAAATGCTGGATTCACTCAGCAGGTCTGGCAGCATCTGTGGAAAGAGAAGCAGAGTTAACGTTTCGGGTCAGTGACCCTTCTTCGGAACTGGAACATGCAGTTCCGAAGAAGGGTCACTGACCCGAAACGTTAACTCTGCTTCTCTTTCCACAGATGCTGCCAGACCTGCTGAGTGAATCCAGCATTTCTTGTTTTTGTTTCAGATTTCCAGCATCCGCAGTATTTTGCTTTTATTTTAAGGAAATGTATATGCAGTATTGGAGTTTGGCCACCAGATGTCAGTGTAATGCAATTAATTGCTAGACTGGCCTGACTATTACTGGGGCTACTTGACATGTGAAGCTGCTAGCAGGGTAAACTGGGTTCCTTTTGTTTCGGAGCAGACTGCACCAGTCCCAGTGCTGCTGTCTTATGTTCTTCTGCATAAATGAAAGACCCATAAAAATAGTGCAGTTTCCACAGGGAAGAGAAAATCTTAATTACCATCAATTAAGATAATCACAGACCCAGGAAGCTTTAACTCGTTATTCAGTTCTCATACTTTCGGGCTTCGTTACTTCTCTCAAAGATATTATCCTGACACTATACCAGCATTTATATGCTTTAAGAAACTTTTTTAACTGCAGGTATTTGAAAAGCTTACACAATCAGTTAACACGACTGAAATCACAAAAATAGCAAAAATTCTCAGGGTTTCTTTTGAAATGAGGGCCAGGTGAGTGTCTGAACCCAACAGAATACTGTCTGTTGACATGATCTCACAACCCCAGGATTAATTTATACCTACCTTACCCACTCCCTCCATAACCATTTATACTGGAGAATGTTTTTTTTTAAGAGATACAGCACTGAAACAGGCCCTTCGGCCCACCGAGTCTGTGCCAACCAACAACCACCCATTTATACTAATCCTACATTAATCCCATATTCTCTACCACATCCACACCATTCTCCTACCACTTACCTACACTAGGGGCAATTTACAATGGCCAATTTACCTATCAACCTGCAAGTTTTTTGGAGGTGGGAGGAAACCGGAGCACCCGGTGGAAACCGACGCCGACACAGGGAGAACTTGCAAACTCCACACAGGCAGTACCCAGAACTGAACCCGGGTCGCTGGAGCTGTGAGGCTGCAGTGCTAACCACTGCGCCACTGTGCCGCCCGTTCAGGCGCAGTGGTTAGCACCGCAGCCTCACAGCTCCAGGGACCCGGGTTCGATTCTGGGTACTGCCTGTGTGGAGTTTGCAAGTTCTCCCTGTGACCGCGTGTGTTTTCGCTGGGTGCTCCGGTTTCCTCCCACAGCCAAAGACTTGCAGGTGATGGGTAAATTGGCCATTGTAAATTGCCCCTAGTGTAGGTAGGTGGTAGGAGAATATGGGATTACTGTAGGGTTAGTATAAATGGGTGGTTGTTGGTCGGCACAGACTCGGTGGGCCGAAGGCCCTGTTTCAGTGCTGTATCTCTAAATAAATAAATGTTGATTCGCTATTCTTGGTTTCTGCAATTTCTGCTACTATTTAAACCACTTGCCTTGGAATTTTTTTTGTGCTTTTATACTTCTACATAATTGCTATCACTATAGTCGCATTAGCCAAGAATTCTCTGTTGTGACTGACACAGTAAGGGAATGGTTAACTGAACCCTTTTGAAAGTGTATGAGAGCATCTCAGTCAGGTTTGGTTATAGTGTTCTGTCAGTCAGAATTCTGTAATTTCATAGACTGCCGTCATTCATTTCCAGTTTGACTGCAATCAGCAATCTAAGTGCAAATAGGGCTAGTTTTCCCAAGTGAAGTTATGCTTCAAGTTGCTACTCACTCATTTGCATATTGGCAAATGCAAATTTTTTCATGAACTAGCACATTCGGGCAGTGTTTTAGAATGTATTTTTGCATTTTAAAAAATCCTTGAAATTTTGAGTGGTAACTTGGTGTAACTTTATTAATACAGCTGAAAATGGGTTTATCATAATTTTAAATATTAGTCATATTTACCTGTGGGTAAACCAATTTTAAGGAACTGAAAATTACTTTGAAACTTGTAAATTGTTCTGAATAGCTTTTATTGATGTACAATAGTCAATTTTAGAAAATGAAATTTTTTTAAAGGTGCTGATTAGTGCTCTTGAGCCTTTTTTTTTAAAAAAAGGTTAATTTTAAGAGCCTCCTCAAAGACCCACAAACGGGCATAAATAACAGAAACTCAGTATGGTTATTAATTTGATCTGCAGGCATGGCCAGTTTAGTGAGTGGGGCCAGCTTTCAAAACACTAATTTTGAAACCAGCACAAAAGATCACAGATCCTCAAATTTCCACTGGATGTAACTTGCACTTGAAATAACTTGCCCTTTTGTGCTGGTTTCACCAATTTTGGGTGAATTGTACTGAAAAACAAATGCAACTGAGCACCTCTACCTCCAAGTGTTTACACGGTACTTTCATGAATCTCATTATAGAATGGACTCTATTCTATTGCAGTACTGCTTCAGTTTGGTATGTTCTGTTAATTTTGTATTTCAGATACAAGTCCGTCTGTGGTTGAAGCGTCTAAACGGGCTTTAAAAGACTTCGGGTACGATTGCTGGGAAACAATTATTGGTGGATCTGGTGTGTCTCTGCATTCGCCATCTTCCTTGCACAAAGACATATTTCAGCTTTTGTGCGATGTGAGGAATTGCCAGTGAAGAATTTTGGAAACTTATTTCTGTTATGCTAATCAATTTGTACACACTCGTGTACTTGCCAGATTGTGTCAGTGTTCCTGGGATCTGATCACTCGTTCTACACCTCTTCACCTCGCCATCCCCCTGCGCCCAAGGAGAATTCAGCACAGTAGAAACTGTTCTTTTGCCATTTACCTCTTGTACATGCAACATTGCAGAATCTTTCTCATTGCAAAAGACTGCTTTCCAATATAGTGCCTGGTTGAAGCACAATACTGTTAAATAAATGCCCTAAACAGAAAGCATTCAGCAATCCAGATGGTAAGGATTATTCAAAGTGTTGTACTTGGTTGGAAAATGCTGCATTGGAATGGGATGGTATCCCAAATTTGTTCTGTATTGGCCACTTTTTTTAATTTGAACAATAAACTGGTTTTTAAAGTTTTTGTTTGTGACCTCTCAACAATGCACATTGTGTTGAAGATGATTGTATTCTGGAGTGTTGTCGTGAGAGTTTACTGGAAAAAGTCTGGTGGTTTACTGTTTGATACGTTGTTTACTCATTTTATTGATCACTTTTTATCTCTGAAAGAGGAGAGTGTAATTGGTTTATTGTGTTACAACTGAGGTTAGAGGAGTGCACTGTCTTTTCTAGTCCCACTTCTCTGCAAGTCACAACGTATATTTTTTTTAAATGTTTACCCAGTTACCAATTCGGTCAATCAGATACTCTATCCCAGAATAAAGCCAACCAGGTTTCTTTAGTAACAAAATTGTCAGTTTATCAAACAAGACTTATCCAGTAATGAAGCAAAGCATTAATACACAGATTGAAATATGTAAGTTCTGTTTTTAAATTCCCCACACGCACACTCACACACACACACACTGAAAAAAATACAGAAATTCTCTCTGCGGAAGTCAGTTACAAAAAGAATACTTTGGCCAAATACTTAATAATTCTTGAAGAAAAAAAAGAAGTTATGGAAGAAAGTCAGTTGTCCTTTTTGGTCTGGCATCTGGGTATATGGAGACGTGTCACTGGGATCGTTTCTGTGTGTGGGAAATTTTAAAACGGAACTTTAATATTTCAAGCTGTGTGTTAATGCTTTGCTTCATTACTGGATAAGTTTTTTCAGGTGGCACTGAGAATTAATCTGGCAGGTTTTCCCAGCTTTTCAGGAGAGGTGAAGCACTAGGGATTTTAGCTCTCCCATACTGGATCTTTTCACAGTTTCTTCAAAGAAGTAGAGAAAGAGGTGAGCTGAGTGGTTTATTTTTCCTTGGCAGACAAAGCACCAACTGTCTTCAAAACAGTTCACATCCCAACTCAACTGAAAAAACAATATTCAAACCCCAAATAGAAAGTCCTGACCTCCATAGACCTTGACATGTGGCTTCTCTGTAAACGTCTTCCCTGGCTTATCAAGGTTTCTAACCTTATTCTTTTCTAACCTATGCCAGTTCTGATGAAAGGTCACAGACCTGGAACATTAACTCTGCTTCTCTCTCCACAAATGCTACCTGACCTTCTGAGTATTTCTAGCACTTTGTTTTTATTTCACCAAGGTTTCTGTTGTTAAGCTTAAAGCACATGATTTCCAGCGCAGGTTGTGTTCAAACAACATCTCAAGTGTCCTTTCAGTGAACTTGGTTTAAAAAAAAATCCATGGAATCTTTTCAGCTTTAACACAAATCCACAAACAAAATATAAAAAATGGAAGCACTTTCGTAACAATTGTAATAGCTTCCCCTCCCCCACGGCATCTCACACACTTCTGGAGTGACCACATCTCTGCAGGTTAACTTTCACACATGCTTTCATTGGGTTTGGGTGAAGAGTATTGGTGAGAATTTTACAGCGGATAACATAAAATGCAGAAAGATCTTCCTTTTGAACTTGCAATCCACTTCCCTCTCTCGGGAATCTTGGCTGTTTTAACTTTTGGGGGAGGAAGGGACTGGGGGTGAGAGATTTGAGACAGTCTGGAGCAGTGTGTTATCTGATTTATCACCAGCAAACCAAAGAAGTGCCTCTGTCTTTCTCCCCCGCCCTACCTTTTTTGCCCCCTTCTCGTCTGAAGGTGTTTCTTCATGCTGCTGTTCCACAGTCACTGCCCAAGTGGCCATTCATGAACTTAGTCAGATCGTGAGTCCTGACGGGTAGTTTCAGTGGAGAAGGGGGAAATTGAAACCAAGGCTGACACTAGTTCCTCCCCCACCCACCACCCCCCCCCCCCCACACCTTAAAAGTACTGAAGCCAGGTTCAGTGTTTTAACTGCAATGTCATTCAAATTGTTTTTTCTAACAAATTAATAAAGTCACATGAAATCTAGATTTCTGTCTGTGCCCTTAATAATTTTGGCTGATCAAAATCCCAAGCACAGTGTTCTTGCTCTCCATACTATTAAAAAGGTGATTTCTGCACAGTGCTGTCTTTCACTAGGTTTCTAACAGTGTCTTCAAGAAACTTTAAGCCAATGGGGCCTACAGGACTGTGTTGGTAGCAGGGGATTTTGAAAATCGCTGCTGCCCAAGCTGGGATTAGCTAACTCTGTGCAAATCAAGATTTAAAACTGGAAGCTTAGTTGCATGCTGGATGTGCATTTACCAAGTGACAGCCTGCTCTCTTTGACCTTGATGTTAGTGACATGACACAAAATCCTTACCATAACTGGCTGACTAAATATTTGCAACTTAGCTGTTTGGAAACATCGTCTCATTCGGGTAATAGGAAGTATTCTACATCCAAGAGTTTTGATGTCTCCTTTTTTTTTTTAAGGATAATTTTTATTTAAATCACAGAGACCAATCCAGCTATGTAGATGAGCTTTGGCTTTATCCTAGTTTCACTATCCGTATTACATGTAAAAGTCCTGTGTCTGGCACACATTTATCACACTAAAGCAATTTTAAAACAAAATGGTGACAACTAATCATTTGATGGATCCTTCAACCTGGAGCCAGAAATTTGCAAGTAGTTACAATTGCCCTCAGGGCTTCACAGGCAACTGCAATTACATGGATTTGCCTATCAAGTTACTTTTCTATAGGGAGCAGTTGAGCAATAATTTTAAAGTTATAGGCTAGCATAGCAACTGAACATCACAATTGTGTTCCAGACCATACACTACCCAGGAATAATGCCACAAGAGATTCATGTGAAACAAACTTGCTTACAGTACATATAGTAATTCTTTGTTTGGGGTCAATGATGCAGTATAATTGTTATGGACACTAAAGCCCTAATGGACTGACCTATCCAATGCTACATTTAAAAATAAAATGAAATCAGTTATAACAGTTCTGATGAAAGATCACAGAGCTGAAATGTTAACTCTGCTTCTCTCTTCACAGATGCTGCCAGACCTGCTGAGTGTTTCCAGCACTTTTTGTTTTTATAACAGTTTTGGGATTGTGTGAAAGGGAGATAGGATTAGAGTAAATAGCTCTAATGTTTGAAGAGGAACAGCATTTTTCATCAAGCAATTTTCCCAAAAAAAAAATGTTTTTAATTTCAACTTGCTGGTGCAATTGGAGAGCATGTATCCCTAGAAAAGTATTGGGATGCCTTGGGAACATTCTAAGCATTTGCCAAAACATGTACAACTGTTTAATTCCGATGATGGACTTGTGCCAAATTACTTGATACTTGCAACTTGAAATGTTTGTTTTAAAATGAATTACTATTCACCCGTTTAACGTCCTGAAGAAAGTTTCTGTAGCCTTTCTTTGTTTCTCCCCAAAGGTTGATCAAGCTCTAGAATGCCTAATCCAACAATGTAGCTGACAAGCTACATTGTGATTTAATATTGCGATGATCACCCTACCTGTGAGATCACCATGTTCCACACAGCATTCAATCACCCCTGCCCATACTTATCATGATAACCCTCAATTTTGATTTTTACAAGCTATTTAACCAACTTATTCAAAGATGTAGCTGCGCGTCTATTCCATTTTCCCAGTATTCAGTTGGTATTTCTAAAAATGACATTTCTTTGGAATTGAACAATATATCACATTTTCTTGAAGTTTAATACATTTTTAGCTTCACTGTTCTGTGATTGTACATGTCAACTGCCACCTGACATTACAATCACCTATATTTTATAAAATGCAGAAGCCTGCTAACACACATCCCCAAAGAGTAAAGCCATTACGTTGCCTCAATCATGGTGTCTTTTGAAAAGACTTAACTTCAGATATGTCAAAAGTATTTCTTTTCTCTCTCGCCTATTTTCTCCCTTCTTGAAAGCGTTGACTGCTTGCTGGGGTAGAGTTCCCACGAATGCTGGTTGCCTACCACTATTTCATCATGTATCCATTCTTCCTATGTCAGCCCAGGCCATGAATGTGGGCTGAGTGGAATGACCATAGAGCTGGATTCTGTTCTCTCTTCCTGTCCATAAACGTGCACTTTCCAGTAGGGTGGCATTGGACAGTGATCAGGAGAAGAAGTCTTCATGTCTTCCTCTCTCAACCATAGACACTGAGGTCATCAAACCGCTACCATAACTGATAGCAAGAGACATTGCACAGATCAGTAATTGAAAGTGGGATCTTCCCAGTCTGAACATTTTTCTCTAACTCTCGATTATGTTAAAGATATGGGTAGAGTGAAAATAATTAAGCAAAACAATTATGGGTGGCCACTAGGGGGTAGTGAAGACTTTCTTTTCTACAGAATGCTTGTCTTATAAAGCAAATATGGAACTTTCCTGGAATACGGTTGAGATAGGAGGAGGGAGCAGCTGATTCATTTCAGAGAACCTAATACAGCATTTTATATATACAGAGAGTAATGTAAAACTATTATTTTCATAAGAATTTTAATTTCATGGTTTACAATCCCCTGAAAATTACAGTACAATGAAAATGAATGCAGGCCATTAATGCACTTTATAACATTCAAAGAAGTTAAAATACAACCAATAGGTCAGAATTCTTCAAATGCAAGGAACCTCAAGGGTTTTACAATGTACCTAATATCTGATGAGAAAAAGGAGTGTATGTTGCATGTGATTTGTTTCTTCAAATGTGTACATAACCACAGTCCAATTTATAATCTACCTCTCTAGAGTTTTAAGTTTGCACCAGTAAAGCATTCACAAATGATTCCTATTCAAGGCTATCTGATCCAAGCCTGCATTACTCTGATGGATCACAAGTTCTCAACCCACTCATTCACTCTCTTATCATATGCCTGACCTTTCTTACTGTGGCCTAAAAAAAACCCTACCAAATTCAAAACCAAGAAGGGAAATCTGGTAGAAAGTTTTAAAGAAAAAAATTGGCAGAGAAGGCAGTCAAAGCAGACAATGTACATGAATTTGAACCAATTGATCTGTGTCTGGCGAAACCTATGATTGAGGGATGTGGTGACACAGGATTTGAGTGGAGGAAGGTTACAGCTATCGAAAAGGCCCAAGGTTGTGCAACCTGATGATGTCAGGAAGCACTTCTTAACGATAGTGGGAACCTGATTCACTCTTTCCCCAAAAAAAGCTGTTGACATTAGATTACCTGAAAGTTTCAAAGCTGAGATTGATAGCACCCTTGCCTAACAAAAATCTAAGAGTTACGGAACCAAGGTAGGCAATGGAGTTAAAGTATAGATCAATCGTGATCTAATTGAATGTTAAAACAGGCTTGTAAGGCCTACTGTGGTTCCTATGTTCCAATAATGATCTTTGAATCTGTATGAGCTAGGGAGAATTATGGGCAGAGAAAAAACGTGAATAGGGTGTAAAAGAGAATGTGAGAGACAGACTAGGAGAAAAAGTACAGGACAGAGAGAGACAGATTGAAAGTCTGGCTCTTGTCCAGTTTATTCAACTGTGCTCTATTTCCTGACATTTTATTATACATGAAGGAGCAGCTTTACATTGATTAGACTTTGTGATGCCAAGGCTCTCATCAAAATAAAATACCATCCCTCATCAAATATTTTTTTGTCAAAATTATCAGAAAGTGATGATTTTCTACTGGCCTCAATTCGACCTTTTACAGCGAATCTTTCAATTTATTGTGGTAAAAGAAATAATTATTAGATACTACAGCATTCATGACAACATGTAATTAAATCCAATCAAATGCACTTTTTGCATCATTACACAGCTGGGTGCATATAATGTAGCTCAGTCTGCTTGTTACTTTGACATTTATTGGAGTCAATTACAGAAGTGCTATATCTGCTGCAAATGCAGTACATGGCGGTTAACTTTTCTGCATTTTAAATTTACCTTGGCACATAAATGAGTGAAAGTATATATTTTTTCCACTTCTAATCTCTGCTGAAGGCATCAATGGTCACCTTAACAAGATGGGTTCAAATTAAGTGTCCTTCAGTTGTTTCTTAAATGTTCCAGTTGTTCTTCAGTAATGTGTTCACTCTACACGTGTGCCTCATGATAGGCTATTCAATAATTTGAGAGCGGGGAAGGAATGCCACAGCCATTGTGTCCTCATCTGACAGCTATACCCGTTCCCTTCCAGTGGGTGCCCCAGGAAAGTGATTGTGAACAGTTACCACAGCTGATTTTTTTTTTCACCTCCCTAGCTTAAGGGCACTAAATCCAATTGTAACACCCTTACTGCAATAAAAAGTGGAACCTGGAATCTTCCTACTTTGTGGGGAAAAAGAAGGTTCCACCCTCCCTACTAAAAATTATAATGTAGGAATAACAAAAGGAGCACGTGTTACATGTGGAATACAACTTGCACTGGAGTGTAATATAAATCGCTGCTGCTGCAGTTATTTTATAAGGATGCATCCAGAGGTGGCATTAGTAGTAGACCCACCTAAGAAGATGTCTTTCGTGAGCATTGCAGCCAACAACCATATTTGGTTGATAGCACTGGAAGGTGGAATGGGTGAACATTGGGTAAAGGTCGGATTCGGCTTGAATGCAATGTTCCTTGTTCCAGCCTGCGAGCACTTACTGTTCACTCTCACAGCTGAAGATTGAATACTTGGGTGAGGTACTAGAGGATGGCTGGTGCCTGTGGAACTGTGCCATTCAGAATGCAAGAAGGAAAATGAGTGTGCTGAATAAACTGTCGCAAGTTTAGCCAAAAGAAGAGGAAAGTTGAGTAGTAATGACCCCATTAATGTTGATGAGAGAGAGAGAAGAATGATTGTGATTGGATGAAAGAAGGATTATGTTGACTATTTAGGCAGGCATTCTGTTCAAGAAAGCAGTAAAAGCAAAGGATAAATATCTGCTGCCATTGCAAAGTTCAACAGATGACACCCTGACACTTTCATGTCAGGATGTCAATGTGAGCATTTGAAAGCAGGCAGGTTTGCTCTGCCATCTCCAGGAATATTGAGCAAGTTACTTTGTCAGTAGCAATGACAGCAGCTGTTTTGGGGAAATATTAATAACATTGCTCGCAAGCAGGGCATTGCTAATGGTATATGTTTTAAAGGGTCAAATTATTGTTAAAGTGCTCATAAAGTCAACAAATAATTTCAAATTCTGGCTTAAAAACAGAAACGTCCTTGCCCAGTTTCCGTGTGGCTGTCCTTGGGACATCTGTATATGCAATGATGACTCCAATATGCTATGAATTGTCTATGTTTCTGTTCTCTCTTATAACCTGGCTGTGGATGATCTTAGCAGAAAAGTGATAACCCACACCCTTCCTGAATCTCTGCTTTTCAGCAGACCCATCAAAGTTATGAAAGGCTGACAATGTCTAATTTATTTTTCCTTATTTTGCAAGATGCCTAGCCTCTGCATTATTTGATATTTTTGTGGTGGCCTGTGAAGTGCAATTGGGACAAGGACAAAAATTGATCCTGATAATTGTTTGGAGCACGGAAAGACTTAGGAAATTGTACTAGAGACAACCCCATAGCAAGTTCCATCAACTCCAGTTCAACAAATGGTAGTTAACTCTGTTGAAACGTTTGTATGGAAGGGAAAGCGTTCTGGGTGATGAGAATGTTCGGTAGAGAGTTTACAGAGAGAATGAAGTGCAGTATTTCAAATAGTTTGGATTATATACAAAATACTAAGGTGCTGCTGAAGCAGCATTTCTGTTTCTGGTACAAGCATAGAGGTTTGGCTTAAGTGTTTGCAACTTTATAGTACTGCTTCGATTGTGATCCTGTGGAGATTTGACTGCATCTCTTTGCTATTGAGCGGGATAGACGCTGGCTGGGAGCAGGCCAACGTCAGGTTCACTTGACTGATCTCTGATGGAATGATTGGAACTGAATGGAAACTCATTGGCAGCAACCTGCAGCATTTTAATCTGAATTACCACATACTGAAACACTTATCCCCTACATCCGCAACAACACCCTTCTGAATTGCTTTTGTCTTGCAAAGAAATGATTTTGGTCCTTAATCTCCAGTCCACGTGCATTGGGAAGGTGATGGCATAATCACCACTTTCACCACCAGTCTGGGCATTTACAAACTGTTGCATCTCTATCCTTCCTCCTCAATGTTCAATCTTTCATGGTGAAATCACAGGATCTGCCGTCTCTGCCCGTCCTAGGTTGCATAGCTTGTATTTATACCGTCTTATGGCTAAGCTTTGCATCAGCAGTTTTTTTTTGGCAGACGGACAGAATTGTCTGTGATTCGTTGTAACTCTCCCCCATTTACTGGTGGAATGGTCCTGTCAGCATAGAGTATGGGTAAAATAAACAAGTGAGTGAGTGGAATATGGCTTCTGGAGAGTTCCATCACCATTTGCACTGTTCAAATGCTCAATGTTCAAGGGGCTGAATGGCCTACCCCTGTTGCTATGATGTAAGAGTTGCTTGTTTGACACATTGTCCAGCATTAAATGGTCAGTAGAAATAGGATGAAACACTTTTCTGGCATCCAGGACCTGTTTATTTGCTCGTGTAACATTTCCTAGCACAGGGCTAAAGAAGGGAGGCAATTCTTTATTTAAGAACCCAGTTCTATGGGCGGCATAACGACTGCTTACAGTACCAATGCCACACAGGACCCCAAGGCTTGTAACATTAGAACACCACCCTCTTTTCAACAGGCTGCAATGTTGGCTGAGGTCAGGTAGCATCTCTTTGGCAGGTGGAAGTCTCACATCCGCGCTTTGAGAATGTGCGCGAATCAATGTGGGGAGGTGGGGGAAGATGGAAAGCCTCAGCCATGGACTGATCGATGGGCTTATTCGATTTATGCTAACAAGATTGATTTTATTAGTGTGTAGAGAGCTGTAAAAGCAATAAAACAATGCTGCATTAAGTTATAAACCAATGCATGTCTCCTCCATATTCGGAGCTTTCTATCCAAGGTTACTAAAATCTGTGTATTGCACAAGCTGGTTATGCAGTTGAGTGGTACATTCACACGGAGATAAACACAAAGTGAAAGAGTTGAAATGTCACTTATAGTCACAACTCCAGCTTATCTGTTCCGGTTAGTGGAATTGCTGTACTAGAAAGTAGAAACAGGAGAAAGATCCAAAGTACAGTACTGTCTTAAATCTAATTTCTCAAAAAGACTAAAATACTGCACTTAGAGAGTTCAGACACGTAGAATTTTAATCTTCAGAATGTGACCTTCATTTTAACAGTAAATTTGAAATGTTCACTTAATATTCAACCCTTGGGATTTTTAAGTAAAGATTGATTTTTTTTTTAGTGCTATGCTCAATGGAATTTTTCCTTTTGAAAATGTGTAACTGGATTGTCTGCAGCAGTGAGTTTCAAAGGAGAGTAATCTTACAAAAGAATGTCTATTTGAGTGATTTCAAAAGGTGTTGGAATACATGTGATGTGACAAATAGAAAAAGAAAAGAATTCAGGCATTCCATAAGGTCATCTTTGAGAGTCGTATAAAAGGAATACATGGAGACTTGGAGGGAGTTCAATAGGAGGCATAGTGATGCATTTGTATCGGACTTTGGTGAGAAGGGTGATTGGTCGGAAATTATATCCAAGGTCCATCAGAGAGTTATGTTGAAAGTCATGGTATATTAGGCAAACTCTGAGTGTTGTAATCAGGAGTGTGGTATATCAGACATCCTAACAGATATTGGATATATTAGATATCATGGTCAGATGCACAATATGTTAGACCAAGGGTCTCTAAACCTTGAGATACATGCAAACTTTGAAGATAGGCAACTCTTCTCATTCACTGGTTTGCCTTAAAAATATTTGGAAAGGATTGTTCTTGGTTCTCTTGTCTCAGTGGATAAATCATAAATCAGAACACCAAGATCTGCTGGTACCCACGACTTGAGATAATTATTGTCACATAGATTTAAACTTAACGGAGGCCATTATCAGTTTGGGCACAGGTGGAAAGCTGGCAATTGCAGGTCAACCGCCAGTTATACTATCCAAGGAAATCTGGCCAGGGTGTATAACGGGCAGCCAATCCATACTGCTAGTTTTCCGCCCACGCCTAAACTTAAAGTTACCTCCAATGTGTCACCCCTGGGGTTTTATGTGACATAGAGAGACAAAAGCTTAGAAACTACTGTTATGATCTGGAATGTACTGCCTTGACGGGAGGTGGAAGCAAATTCAATAATAACTTTCAAAAGGGAATTGGGCACATACTTGAAATGGAAAAGTTTGCAGCATTATGCAAAAGAGTAGGGGAGTGGGACAGGTTGGATAGCTCTTTGAAAGAGCTGGTACAGGCAGTATGTGCTGCAAGGCCTCCTGTGTTATGTCATAATTCAATGATTAAGCAATATCACAGTGGGCATCATGGTATTTCTGGAGTGCTGCATATTTGACACAAAGTGAGCATCACAATGAGGAATGTAGTATGTGAAAGGACATTATAGCTGGAGCTTTAGGTGTATTGGAGACTGTCATAGGAATAAGAACTATCAATATATCACGGCACAGTGGCGCAGTGGTTAGCACCGCAGCCTCACAGCTCCAGGGACCCGGGTTCGATTCTGGGTACTGCCTGTGTGGAGTTTGCAAGTTCTCCCTGTGTCTGCGTGGGTTTCCTCCGGGTGCTCCGGTTTCCTCCCACAAGCCAAAAGACTTGCAGGTTGATAGGTAAATTGGCCATTATAAATTGTCACTAGCATAGGTAGGTGGTAGGGAAATATAGGGACAGGTGGGGATGTTTGGTAGGAATATGGGATTAGTGTAGGATTAGTATAAATGGGTGGTTGATGTTCGGCACAGACTCGGTGGGCCGAAGGGCCTGTTTCAGTGCTGTATTTCTAATCTAATCTAATCTAAAATATCACAGTGAGATAATTGGTTTCTGAGAGTTTTATATGTGTTTTAGGTCTACAAGCCTGTTCTATGATATAATCTGATCACCATATCAACAGATTGTAGAGGATCCTTCTTTATCATCCACGGTGCCCCCACCATCCCCTCACCAATTTTCTCCCATTCTCTGTAGTACATTTTCATGAATATTGGTTTGGAATCTCACTCCAGTGCCCATTCCTCACTTTAAGTCGAGATGGTGAATATCAGTAGGCTGTTGGACCATGGGGTACATCAATGTTAAGCTGTATTCTTTCCTCACCCAACACTCATCTGTGCATGTCCAACAACTGGGACCCTGGATGCTTTTCTCCTTGCTTCAGGTGCACCAATGCCACTGCAGCATTCCAGCTTTGAGCAGCTCACCAAGAATTGAACCTGATGTCTTTGGATAGTAAAGTTTCCTGCTACGATATAGTGGCACCTTCACTCACTAGGTTATTAGAGGACATGTATATTTAGAATATCTAAGTTGAGAATCCTACCTTTATGAGTGAGTAGTTCCTTTGTCCAGTTTCTCCTTTAGATACCACTGGAGTTGTGGTTACAGTTGATCTCCCAAAATGAATATTTTCAATTTGTTTTCAAGCTCCCGATTAAGAGGCTCAAAAAAGGTTTTGGGGATTTGCAAAAGTGCAATCATTAACCTGTAAACCTTCCTGTGTAAAACGCATAGGATTTAATTCCCATTCACATCAAACAGAACTTTGCAACGTATAATAGGGAATTTGATGCAAAGTATCTCAGGCTATCTCTAATTAACACTAGACCACATAGCAAAATAACAAGGGGCGGCGGAGACAAACCAGTAAGTTTACAGAATTCATCTTCCTATGATACTATTTAAAAACTCAACAGAACACAGTCTCTCTTTAAGCCTTTCACTTGAAAAAGGTTGGCTGGGTGAGGAGCCATTGATGCATTCTAGGTTCCTTTGCACTAACGTTTTCACATGTGAATTGCCACATTGCTTTCAAATGGGAAAATGTATATCAGCAGCTTTTATTGATACTATTGTCATTGCTCTGAGATTTCCTCTTTTGGTCAATCCTAAACACCAAAATATGTCATCCTACATACTCTCCATCAATGGTTGAAATATAGATTAAGCTCACTACTCCAGCTGTTTCAAATCGATGCCACTCCTTAAATTCCCCCAGTTTTCTTCTCCTTTCAGGCTTGTAAAATTCAAGTTTGATATTACATAACCTTTATTTTTTGATTATCTCCTACTGTTTTTAACACAACACAATTGGATTTGGTTCTTCAGCTAGATACCTCAACTTTTTTTTAAAAAAACAATTAACTTTTTAATGCCCAAGACCCTACCGTAAACTAATGAAATTTAATGGCTCAGTGAGATTATTCTGAGTAGTTAGGAAACATAGACCAGGAAAGTCTCGAGTTCAATGTATGGCCTGTGCTTGACTACCTGATCTCTGACTAAGTTCTGTTATGGTTACCTTAATTGGCCTTAATACCCTGGCTGGGGAGGGGACAATTGGCCAGGATTCCCTCATCTGACCACTAGCCCTTGGTTATGAATATCATGTGAAGACATGTATTGGGCTTTGGCTGTGAACCCCTATTGTGATCAAAAGGCCCGCTGCCACTTACTGTTGAGGCTTTCATGATGACGGGTGACTTGGATGAGGTTTCATGAAGGCCCTTGGAGCTACTCCCCGGCAACAATCAGACAGCGAAGAGGCTTTGAAAATGAAAGGGAACACGCTTTTAAAAAAATCTCTACCCTCAATCCAAAACAATACTGTTTACACTTGTCAAAAAAAATGGCAATTATGGGTGACTTTTCACACAGAGTTTAAAACCTGAGTGTTAATTATGTTAGAAAAATGTGAGAACAAAGCTGCAATCTTTGTTTGAAGAGGAGGGTTGGGTGAATAATTAAGGTCACGCTTTGTCTTTTCTGATGTTTGTGTAGTCATTGCTCTGTGAAGTCAGGAATTATGGGTCCTTCTGATAATACAATTCTAGGCAGTAAAGTCATTTGATTTCTGAGTTGTAGCCTCTGGGTGAGAAGGGGCCATTTGCTCTACAAACACCTTTGATACAATAAATGAGGTTACAAATTGCAACTGTATAAAGTTTACGGGGAAAAAAGGTTATTAGCAAGTAAATATTGTGATGAATATGTTTAAGATGCATTTTTCCCCCTTTGTTTAAGTTGACCTGCAAGGGTTGGATTTTAAACCTATCAACCTGCAAATATGCAACTCGCTCTCTCTTAACTTATTCCCAGTTTTGTCAGCCTGCTTATGTTATCTCAAATAAATTTTCTCAAAGGAAATGACAGCAGCGACACTTAAATCAACCGTTATCTTTATTCATGAGCTTTTGAGAAAAGATTACATTGTAGCAATCAAACTGAATTTGTTCAGTAACTGCTTTCTTAAAAGAAATTCTGTGAGGCTGGTTTGTTAACCCACTGGGAGCACAGACTACTTTGCATTTCTTTTATCCCCTGCAATTTTCTCTCCTCAAGGTAGGGTACAGTTTAATAGCTACTTCCCCTTTCATCTCTGTACCTTTCATATTTGTACCCAGATTTTGAGTATCAACCATGTGTTTGATTATGACAGGCATTACAAGCGGTCAGATTATGACCTCACCTGATGCTGACACACCGAGGCTTTCCAGGATGAGTCACTGAGTCTGGAACAGGAATCTTTGGTTAACTTTTTTTTCTCTCCTCTCCCTACCCCAAGAGTTCAACTTCCGCACCCCTACTGCAATCCAACTTTCACCTAACTCAGCGTAGATCACGCATCAACCCTTTGATGAGCTGAGCTGTATGGCACAATAACATGTTGTTCCCAACAAGTGAACCATCATGTAGTACATCTCTTGTGTGCTTCAGTGGTTGCATTTTTATATTCACACAGTAACTACAGAGCGTTTATTTCCAGATATCCTTCAAATACACAGTGTAACAGATTGCTGCTGGTGACTTGAGTACAAGATAGGTTATAGTCGGTTGCATGCAAGTTGATGGACTAGTGACTGTGCATTCTACCCAGGTTGGCGTTCAGTGGAGTTGTATATAGTAGATGGCTGTCAGTAAGTTGTATACAGTGATAGATGAATGTGGGAGATAACGTATGGAATAGTAAACATGTATACAGACTAGGAGAGATCTGCAATTGAGTTGGGTTCAGGGTTGTAGACAGCTGACTGTCGGTTGCCTACAAGTGATTGGTATCATTTATATAGTACTTCCTGACTTATTTTGCCTACTTCTCCAAGAAGTCGTAGTTCATGTTTTTAACTTTGGTGTTTTGCATTTTGCACCATTTGTTTCACCTAAATTTCTCAATATTATTGGGAAAAAAGTAGCTTGCTTTGCATTTCCTACATTCCCCAAATAAACGAAAGCATCTTTCAGTATGAGGGTTGATTTCAGGTCTTGGTAAGTGTCGAGTGAAAGTTGAAAATAAACATTTTCACAGCAGGTTACAAAGGAGCCATCAACAGAAAAGTAAGGGGTTGGCACATTTGTTTTGCTACAAATAAACACCAGTGTTTCTGTTACATCTCAATAGGTGTTAAACTCGCTCCAACTGAAAAACAGTCGAGATTTGACTTGCTGACCTAATGTTTCTTTGGTATGTTAACACCTACACAACATTGCATAAAAAAATTAAATGCCAAATTTCAGGGAGTGCGGTGCTCATGATTTTCTCCACAAGATGCATTCCTGATCATACATCTGCAATCAGAACAGCAAAGTGCTTTCACTCAGCGATGAAGATGATGTAGGGAAGTGATCAAACCCCTCCTTAGTTAGTCTTGTGCCTTGCGAGCCTGTCACTCGTCTGGACTTCTAATACATAGCATGGAGAAGCTGGAAGAGAGGAGGGGGAAAATGATAAAATAACTTAGCCCGTCCAACAAAATTCCAAATTGACATGGTGATTATGATGTGGGATGGGTGTGTTGGTGAGAGATTGAGATTTATACACACATCTTCTAAATGAAAATATTTATGCAAAGCATCTCAAAGTTCTTCACACGGTGAGATGTATTTGAAGTACAAGACAAAAATGGTAATTTCCACATGTTGAATTTTGATATTGTCTGTATTACCATGGGGGAAGCAGAGTGGAAACTGATAATTTCTTTCTGTACTAAAGGAGAGAGAGGGAGAGGTGACAAGGCAGAGAGGTTCAGGGAGGGAATTCCAGAGCTTAAACAGCCGAAAGCAATGGTGCAGCAAAGGAAGTGGGGTATGGACAAGAGACCAGAATTGGAGGAATGTAGAGTTCTTGAAGAATTGTAGGGTTGGAGGAGGTTACAGAGATAGGGAGGGTTGTAGGGGTTGGAGGAAGTTACAGAAATAGGGAGGGTTGGAGGAGGTTACAGAGATAGGGAGGGTTGTAGGAGGTTACAGAGATAGGGAGGGTTGGAGGAGGTTACAGAGATAGGGAGGGTTGGAGGAAGTTACAGCGATAGGGAGGGTTGGAGGAGGTTACAGAGATAGGGAGGGTTGGAGGAGGTTACAGAGATAGGGAGGGTTGGAGGAGGTTACAGAGATAGGGAGGGTTGGAGGAAGTTACAGAGATAGGGAGGGTTGGAGGAGGTTACAGAGATAGGGAGGGTTGGAGGAGGTTACAGAGATAGGGAGGGTTGGAGGAGGTTACAGAGATAGGGAGGGTTGTAGAGGCTGGAGGAGGTTACAGAGATAGGGAGGGTTGGAGGAAGTTACAGCGATAGGGAGGGTTGGAGGAGGTTACAGAGATAGGGAGGGTTGGAGGAGGTTACAGAGATAGGGAGGGTTGTAGGGGTTGGAGGAAGTTACAGAGATAGGGAGGGTTGTAGGGGCTGGAGGAAGTTACAGAGATAGGGAGGGTTGTAGGGGTTGGAGGAGATTACAGAGATAGGGAGAGTTGGAGGAGATTACAGAGATAGGGAGGGTTGGAGGAGGTTACAGAGATAGGGAGGGTTGGAGGAGGTTACAGGGATAGGGAGGGTTGTAGGGGTTGGAGGAAGTTACAGAGATAGGGAGGGTTGTAGGGGCTGGAGGAGGTTACAGAGATAGGGAGGGTTGTAAGGGCTGGAGGAGGTTACAGAGATAGGGAGGGTTGTAGGGGCTGGAGGAGGTTACAGAGATAGGAAGGGTTGTAGGGGCTGGAGGAGGTTACAGAGATAGGGAGGGTTGTAGGGGCTGGAGGAGGTTACAGAGATAGGGAGGGTTGTAGGGGCTGGAGGAGGTTACAGAGATAGGGAGGGGTAAGGCCTGGAGAATTTTAAAATCAAGGGGCTGGATTTTACCAGCCTTCTAAGGACGGGGGGCATAAAATGGTGAGGGAAGGTGGGGGTGGAGTGCCTATCACCTTCCCGATGCCATGGAACTTTACCAGAGACAGGGAAAGTTGAGGACGGCCTCCCCAGCCGGAGGCCAATTGAGGCCCTTAAGTGGCCAATTAAGGGCCACTTATAGGTCTCTTCCTGCCACTGCTGGCATATTACCAGCGGCAGGTGGGCCCCCTGCCTAGTAAAACATGATGGCCTCTCGTGGGGTTGGTTGGGGGCCCTCCTGATTGGGCACTCTGTGGCCCATGGGGGGGGCCCCCATTGGTGATGGCTGCCCCGTGGAAACAACGCCTCACCAGGGCCTGCCTGATTGACCCTGGCAACCCCCGACCCCACTTACCTCGTGAGGAGGTCAGCATCCAGCGCTGAGTCTCCAGGCTGGGTGCAGTCCCACCATTGGCCACCACTCATGGTGCCAGGCAGTTACTCGCCTGAGAGCCATAAAATGCAGCCAGGGCTCCTCCAAACGGCTGAGGTGGGGTTGCCCCAGCTCTCCGGCCTGGCATCGGGCCCCCTCCCCCCTCACGGTGGGGAGAAAATCCAGCTCGAGGTGTTGTTGGACCAGGAACTAATGTAGGATAACAAGCACAGGGGTGTTGGATGAGTGGGACTTGATGTGAGTTCGGATATGAGCAACAGAATTTTGAATGAGCTCAAGTTATTGGAGGATGGAATGTGGGAGGCTGCCCATGAGGGCACTGAAATAGTCGAATCTGGTGGTAACAAAAGCATGGCTGAGGTTTTCCATAGTGGATGGCCTGAGGCAGGGGTGGAAGGGTGAAACAGGATTTTTAAAAAATGTTTTATTTTAAGGGACATATTCTGTACATTTTAACTGAACCATGTTCGATTGAAAAAAGTTTTCTTTTTGCTGCCAGAGAAGAGCGGTTACAAAGTCATTTCTTCAACTTTCGTCATGTAATATTTTTTTTTGCCTTAATTCCAAACATTGAAATTTCAAACTCCTTCAGAAAGTGTTTGTCTCTCAAGGACTGGGCAACTGTTGAATTGTATCATGCAGACAATTGGCGGCGATTTCTTTTTTTTTATCTGCACAGGCCTGACATTTTCTCTCTCTCCTTGACCCCTTTTCATGCCCCCTCTGTTATCTGGAATAATGTCACTGTCTCTTCAGGCTCTATTCATCAGAGCAGAAAGAGCCTTGCACTGACATTGACAGAAAATACCATCTGTCCCTCTTATGGGAAAGAAAGCTTCAGCTGAACCCATCACAAGTGCTTTTTCCCCTTGCTTGCTATTTAAATACGAAAGTGTGTGGTTGTAATGAAATTCCAATACAAAGCTGAATTACTGAGACAGAACGGAACAGGAGCAGCACTGACAAGATGCCTCACACTGTGGAGTTAAGGGTTTATCCTCCTTACAGAGGTGGTGTAATGGGAAGGTTTTTTCAACGGGTCCCTCTTTCAGAATCCTTTTTAAAGAGGCACAGCCTTGCCATGAAACATCTTTGTGCTTATACCCCTCAATTTTGTCTCGTTTTTTTCCCTCCTTGTTGAAGACGCCGTCTCGCGCTGGGCTACTACTCTATGGCACTGTTCCCATCCAGCGCCTTGTCTTATACAGCGCACCGACAGGCCATGGTCTATGCTGATGCTTATACTCCACACAAGTCTCCTGCCACCCCACTTCATCTAACTTTATCTGCATATTCTTTTATTCCTTTCTCCCTTATGTACTTACCTAGCTTCCCCTTAAAAGCAGCAAGTTCCACATTCTAATATTCATTCATATTTTGGGCACACAGGGAATTGAGGGATATGAGGATAGGATGGAAAAGTGGAGTTGTAGAAAATCAGCCATGATCTTATTGAACTCGAGGCTGTATGACCTGCTCCTGCTCCTATGTCTTATGTTCTAACCACTCTCTGGGTAAACAGGTTTCTCCTGAATTCTTTTATCGATTTACTCATGACTCTTACATTTATTGCCTATCTGGTCATTCTTTGGCTTGAGTTTAGACTGTGAATGTTTGGCAGGCTATTTAGCTGTGGCTGATCGTCATAGCTGAGCCTGGCTGTGTCCTCAATTGATATCCACATGTGCACCTGCTAAAAAGAGGCCACTGGATAACAATCAGGCAGAATAGTTTTCCCCTCTCTAGCCCGGGGGGGGCGGGTGGGGCCACTGAAGACAATTATAGTGTCAGCTAACTCCTGTGTGTCGCACCATCATGGCAAAGATGACACACAACTTCTACCCACTCCCCAATTAAAAATGTTCTCCTAATAGATCTTTCCATGAAAGTGAAGTCCAGTACTGATGACTCTCTTCATAGGCATTTACAGCATAGAAGGAGGCCATTCAACCCATTGAATCCGTGCTGGCTCTCCACGGAGCAATCCAGTCAGTCCCACTGTCCTGCTCGATCCTCATAGCCCTGCAAGTTTATTTCCTTCAAGTGCCTATCCAATTTCTTCTGAAATCATTCACGGAAGAGGGAAAATCTACTTGGTAGAGGTAGGAGAAAAATCAATTGACTCTTACAATGCTGACAAGTCTGGGGAATTCCTGTCTTTCTGGCTTAGCTGATTTTATTGCTGCCTCTCATACACTGCCATTGAAATAAACAGTAATAAAGTTACTCAACATTAGCACTGTAACTGCATGTTAGCCTTAAACTACTGAAATAAATAATAAAAACACGTTCAACTAAAGTATAAAGCAATTCTGCTTAGTTATCCCTAATTTCCCCTAATCTCAATTAATTATTTTTAATAAAACTATTTCTACCTAATTGAATCAATCCTAACTTTCGTTCTCTCTTTAGTTTAGATTTTAGAAGCTTCCATTTACCTGTTTACTCTTTCTCCCACCTCCCTGTGTCCATGTTGGAAATGGTTGTCTGTTTTGTAAATAATGTGAAAGTTGTATTGCCTGAAGCCAAGGTTTAAAGATGTTTCTTCGGTCAATCGAAAGCCCTGATGTCACAGGTCAATAATGTGTATGCTTTTATACATCCGGAAGAGCTACTGAACTTATTGCTACTCCGGGCTTTGTTAAGTGAGTTTATTCAACTTTACTGAATGTTCTTTCGTAGATTTGAAGCATCCTGCTTTAATGTTATTGTTAATATTCATTCAGTTCCTTCGCAGCATTGGAATTAACGTCCGCAAGCCAGTACTTCAATGATATCATTCCAAACTCTCTAAACATTGGGAGGTGCTTTTAGACTCTCTAATGTGTCCGTGGAGTGAGGCATCTTAGCGTCCCATTTACTGTATTTAACCAAATTGATTTGTATTGCACTATGTGAACTGCCACATTTGAATTGCACTGTAATGTACCTTTACAAATTTTATGAATAAAATGTATTTTTGGTAATAAAAGGGTCCTCTGGGATATTCCAAGGTCCAGGGCTAGGTGCTGAGGAACGCATTGAAGCTTGGTTCTGCTGCAGCAAAGGCTTAGTGGGGAAAGGCTACCGTTTAGGGCCCTCCCATCAGAGGGGCTAGAACCAGTGTAAAACTGAATGTTTGAGGGAAATAATTTAGTGTCATGTATTTGGAATGTACCCTTACACATTTTGTGAATGAAGCATATTTTTGAAATTAAAAAGGGTCCTTGGGGAGTAACGCTCAAACAGAGACAGACCCTTCCAGTCTTTGTTGCAATTTGCAGTTGCCCTTTGTTTATTTTGCTAAGGAAAATCCATTGCCACCAGCTATAACTGGGCACCTGCAACAACTCACAAGATCCATGAATGACAGAACAATAAAGATCAGGTCATTCCTATTTACAATTGTAGCCAAGAGGAGGAGAGCTGCATGCTTGCTGTGGGCCGCATTCTTCTAAGAAAGAGAACATTATCAAGAACATGGGTCCTGAAAGTTGACGGTGTGAAGATGGATGGGTTGTATTAAATATCTTTGTCTGTTTACCTGAACAATTAAGCTTTTTATTTTGAATACAATGTCCTTGTTAAAAGAGCAGACTAAGAAGTTAAGTACAAACACTTTATGCTATACATAGCGTAAACTTAAAACCATGAAAACCAATTGGGATCAGAAAAAGGTCGAGAGCCAATATTTGATCCTTTTTTATCATGGATTATCAAAACCTCACAAAGGAATAGATGTTTGAATGAAACTGCTCCCAGTGATGACATTCATAATTTAATGAACGCAATATTGCTTTAATAAGTGAATCTCACTGTCTGAATCTTATTTTAAAATGTATAATCTTTCAAAGAGCTGTGGCCAGCTTTAAAAATCATCTCCATTCCTGCTGATTTTTTTGTAGATGGAGGTAAAATGCGATCTGCTTAAAAAAACAGCAGAAGAGACAGCTGATTGTCAGTGATTGCAGCTCATTAGGTAGGAAGGCTTCACACTCACCTCCCCATTATAAACGTCATTGTCATGAATTCTCTAAGTAAATGGCAGCAGCACTCTTTACATTAAAAATATAATTTTTACAAGGTAAATATTTGCAATTGTATTAAAAATCCCAAGGGCATATTTATGCGGGAAAGTGACTGCTTCTACATTTATAACTTAAGATTTTTTTTTCTCATAACCTACTCTCTCACTTCTTCTCACAATATTTTCCAATCTCTCTTCTCTCTTGCCTCCCAATGTTTCCAAGCATTGTTTCTTTTTTATTTATTTTTTATTATTAGAGATACAGCGCTGAAACAGGCCCTTCGGCCCACCGAATCTGTGCCGACCATCAACCACCCATTTATACTAATCCTACACTAATCCCATATTCCTACAACATCCCCACCTGTCCCTATATTCCCCTACCACCTACCTCTACTAGGGGCAATTTATAACAGCCAATTTACCTAATATTCTTCTCACTAACTTTGCTCTTTTCCTTCCACTGATTCCTGCCCCCACACTCTTTCCTCCTTGCACTGCCTCCTCAATACATCACCTGGGTGATTTGGATATATTCGCAAAATTTGCTTACTCTGAAAAGAACAGTTCTCTGTTGCAATTTCTACTCATTTCCCAGTATGCTTTAAAGATTATTTTTATTGCAAACAGGCTGTTATATTAACGCAGACACTTGCTGCCGGCTCCCCAATGTCGGAGCTCAATCAGACAATGGGCTGATGTTTAGTTGGGGACCTAAAGGCAAACCAGCTGCTACTAATACTGAGCTGAGGTAAGAGGAGATTAGTGTTCACCCAGAATTGCCACCTTCTCTTCCATTCCTACTTTAGACACAAACAGCTGAGGTGAACACGATACAAAGCCACGCTCAACTCAGACTTCTGCCAGTGCTGCCTAAGGTTCAGATTCGGTGCAAAGTGACCAATTTAGCAAGCAAAATGAATAATTTAAGTTGGAAATGGTATCGAGTTCCCACCGAGCTGGAAATGCCAGATTTGAATGCTCCTCTCAGCTGTGTTAGCTAATTTTGGTGTGAATGACAGTTGGGGTACTACTCTTAGCTTCAGCATTCCTGGCTTAGGCAATTAAAAAAATCAACCAGAGTTCATATTCCTAATAACTGTCCAGTGATGCATGCTGGAAAGTGCAAGGGTGGGTGTTAACAAGATAGGATCAGTGGAACTGTGAAAACCTTCCCCAGGGACTGATAGAATACATACAAAGGAATAGCCACTTGGACAGGGTGCTGAAAATTGCCAAAGTCCACAAAACTGGACTCTAGCTTTAGAAGAGAATGGAAGAAAATTGAAAAAAACCCTGAAATAACTGCAACCTTGAAATTACTAGACTGAAACATTGTTGAAATTGCTGTTTAGTCAACCTTTTCATATCAACTGACACAAGGCAGAGCCTGAGAGAGGCAGAACCAAGAGATATAAGTGTGAGTCCAGCGAAAATGTGTGAATTGTCCTGTCACAGTTGATTACTAAAAGCCTCGTCCTTTGCAGGGACATATGGTGTGACTGGCTAAGAGGAAGGCTAAGTGAGAATGAATGAGAAAATGACTGATCCCCGGTGGCAAGGACGTACTCTTTGAGAAGGACTGCACTACTGAGAGCAGCATTACAAACTGTTGAAGAAATAGAGTATATATAAAAAATCATTAACACTTCTTGATTTTTTTTGTTTCTTTGTTCCGTGTTACAATGGTTTAATCACACAGATATTCTGTGTTATTTTGGACAGCTGCTGGTGTGTATTGGATTCTGTGGGCGAGTTCCCTGTTTATTGGATTCTGTGGGCGAGTTCCCTTTGCGTATTGGACACTGTGGGATAGTTCCCTGTTTATTGGATTCTGTGGGACAGCTCTTTGAATGTGCTAAACTCTGTGGGGGAACTCCCTGTGTATTAGACTCTATGAGACAGTGTTCCCACGCAGCACACCATTTTGAAGAGGAGGTACAAGTGGAGCTATTTGAAACAGGATACGAAATTTGTCAACCCAAAGGGGTCATCCTATGTAACACGGTCCATTCCATACAGCTCCCCTATGTAACATGCTGTTCAACAACAGTAACTGCATTTATGTCGAGCCTTTAACATACGAAGACATCCCGAGGCATTTTGTCGGAGCAATTGTCAAACAAAATTTGACTCTAAGCTACATAAGGAGATATTAGGACAGATGAACAAAAGTGTGGGCAAAGAGGTAGGTTTTAAGGAGTATGTTAAAGGAGGACAGAGTAATAGAGAGTTCAGTCCATACATATAGTTCTTCCTATGTAACACACCATTCAATCCATGCAATTTTTATATTTAATCTGCTATCTAATTTAATGTATAAAACGTTTTAAATTTCCTCTCCTTTTAAAACTCAATCCAATTCCTAAACATTGTGATCTTGCAGCAAATTGCCTTAATCTTTAAAAAAGTGAATTTGTATAGCACCTTTCACAACCACCAGACATCTCAAAGCACTTTATAGCCAATGAAGTACTTTTTGAAGTGTAGTCACTGTTGTAATATAGGAAATGTAGCAGCCACATTTCCACAAATCAGGTTCCCACATCAGCAATGTGATAATGACCAGGTAGTCTGTTTTTGTGATGTTAATTAATGGCCAAGAGGGTGTGGGAAAATGGCGCACTGACACGGAACACAAAAGACCGAGTGTGTCAAGCCTGTGTCCTCAGTACCTTGCTCTACAGCAGCAAGGCCTGGACAACGTATGTCAGCCAAGAGCGACATCTCAATTCATTCCATCTTCGCTGCCTCTGGAGAATCCTTGGCATCAGGTGGCAGGACCGTATCTCCAACTCAGAAGTCCTCGAGGCGGCCAGCATATACACCCTACTGAGCCAGCGGTGCTTGAGATGTCTTGGCCATATGAGCCACATGGAAGATGGCAGGATCCCCAAGGACACATTGTACAGCGAGCTCGTCACTGGTATCAGACCCACCGGCCGTCCATGTCTCCGCTTTAAGGACGTCTGCAAACGCGACATGAAGTCCTGTGACATTGATCACAAGTCGTGGGAGTCAGCTGCCAGTGATCGCCAGAGCTGGCGGACAGCCATAAAGGCGGGGCTAAAGTGTGGCGAGTCGAAGAGACTTAGCAGTTGGCAGGAGAAAAGACAGAAGTGCAAGGAGAGAGCCAACTGTGTAACAGCCCCGACAACCAATTTTATCTGCAGCACCTGTGGAAGAGTCTGTCACTCTAGAATTGGCCACTCCAGGCACTGCTTCACAAACCACTGACCACCTCTAGGCGCTTCCCCATTGTCTTTCAAGACAAGGAGGCCAAAGAAGAAGAAGAAGAATTAGTGGATAAATATTGGCCAGGACACTGGGGAGAGCACCGCTGCTTTTCTTTTACCTTGACTAAAACAGGCAGGTGTCATCTTAGCTTAAGGTCTGTCTCCAGCATTGTAGCAGCTCCCACAGTACTGCACTGGAATGTCAGCTTTGATTTTCATATGCAGGTTCTAGAGTGGGATTTGAAGCTAGAGCCTTTTGACTTCAAGGCAAGAGTACTACCCACTCAGCCACAACTGGTACACAAGCATTGAGTGCCCAACGTGGGGCTTAAACCCATGACCTTGCGATTAAGAGTCTTGTGCTCTGCCAACTGAACTAACCAGGTACTAATCTTAGGACTATGTTGCCAATCTTGCTCAGTGGACATAGGATGGCTGATATACGGAATGGAAAAATGTTGCCCTGGGATAATAGGTGATCTGAGTGGTTGGGAATATACTAATATTGAGGGCACAGTATGGGAGAGAACTTTATTTGGTATCTAATTGTGCTTTTCCTGGGTTGCCAAAATGGGAAAACATTCTATCCCCTGGGACTAACATTCTTCACCCTGTGCACAAATTATTTTTGTTCAAAACGTAAGAAGGAAACTCAAATGAATACATCTACTATTTTGTGCAAAAGCTCAGGCCTATTAACTGATGGTGGGTCCAAGCACGGCTGGTGGGAAATAATACTCATGGTGGCACTTCAAACACTCTAGAGCAAAAACCAGCATGATGAATTTAATTTAAATAAACACGAGCAAATCTACAATGTGGCAATAACAGCTGAGGACTCTGGGAGATTACAAATGAATTCTGCTTAAGACTGATCATAAAAAATAAATGAACAATTTTGAGGGGAAATGAATTTTCATTTGTCTCAGGCTTTTACTTGGTGTGGTGAAGAGGATTTTAGATTATTCAGACCAGACAGCTGTGACTGCCTTATGCTCAACCTTTCTGTGTCGTCTGTAGTAGATTTTGTTTTGCTAATGCAGTGTGTACACCTGACCCTGCAGTGTGCCTCCCTCCCAGAAAACCGAGCAGTGGAATTGCTTGTGGTGAGATCCACCCAATCTACCATCAACTTTCTTTGAGGAGAGGCTCTGGGCGTTGTGCTCTGGGCTATTTGTAGAGGTAGTCGTTAGCAATGCCCATTGGAGGAAAGAACAGTTCTTTGTCATCTTTTAGAAGCTTGCAGGAGAAGACCATTTGGCCCATCATTTCCATGCTGGCTCAATCCAAAATTAGTTTTACTAACCTGCTCTCTCCTCATAAGACTTGGCCAGATGGACT
Source organism: Heterodontus francisci (assembly GCF_036365525.1). Taxonomy (NCBI): domain Eukaryota; kingdom Metazoa; phylum Chordata; class Chondrichthyes; order Heterodontiformes; family Heterodontidae; genus Heterodontus; species Heterodontus francisci. Next base: position 16,252,446 of record NC_090393.1, read on the forward strand.
TTCTTGCTGGGATCTTTTATGCTCACCTAACAAGGCAGAAAGTACCACAATTTAATATCTCATCTGACAGTACAGCACAAAGCCATCAGTCTAGTTTATGTGTTAACTCCTATAAATGTGCTTAAAGTCATAGCCATTTGACTCAGAGGTGAGAGTACTGGAACTAAGCCAAGTTTGACTCCTACTTTGCTATAGCGCCAATCCAGTGATAATGAGTTCAATCCTACCATGGCAAGTTGTTAATTCAATTCAATAAATGTGAGCATTTACAGGCTAGCACTAGAAAAATGAAAGCTGCTGGATACCCAACTGTTTCATTAATGTCCTTCAGGGCCAGGGATCCTGCAACCCCTTCCCACTCTGGCCTATACGCAACTCAAGTCCCAGACTATGTGGTTGCTCCTTCAGTACCCTCATGGCAACCAGGGATAAACAATAAATATGCTCTGCCATTGTCATCTATAATCCAAGAGCAAATATATATGAAAAATGTTTTTCATTGTTGGGATCATCCTGGTAAATCTACATTGCGGTCTCTCTATGTCTTTAGTGTCCTTTCTATAATGACGACCTAAAACAATACACAGTAGTCTAGCCATTGTCCCTATCCAAATTTGTCATGACCTCTTTCCTTTTGAATGCTATGTCCGATGTATAAACCCAAATTTCCACTAGCAATTTTTGTGGCTTCAAGTACCTGCACTTTCACTATCAGTAAATTAGGTATTGATCCCCTAGGTCTCTTTGTTCCTACATAGTCTCCAGAAGCTTTCCATTATGTTCCCATTCCTTGTCTTTCCAAAATGCATCACTTTACATATTTCTGTATCAAATTGAATCTACCTCCTGTCTGCACATTTTCTTATCCTATTTATGTTGTCTACAGTATGATCACTCTTTACGAAGCTCCTGTTTTTACATCATTAGCAAGTGTGGATTGTATGCTTTCTGTACCCAAGTCCAAATCATTTACAGCGCTGAAGTGTATACCACTTCCAATTCTTCTCCAAACCAAGTAAAACCCAGCAATCTTAACCCTTTGTTGCCTGTCTGTTAACCAATTTCCTATCCCTGCTATTACATTTTCCTCATTTCATACCCCTGAATTATTAACAATAACAACTTAAATATATATAGCACCTTTAACATAACAAAAAGTCCCAAGGTGCTTCATTATAAAACAAATTATGACATGAAGCCACATAAGGAGATATTAGATCAGATAACCAAAAGCTTGGTCAAAAAGGTAGGTTTTAAGGAGTGTCTTAAAGGAGGAAATTGAGGCGGAAAGGTGTAGGGAGAATATTCCAGAGCTTGGGGCCGAGGCAACTGAAAGTGTATCCACCAATGGTGGAGTGATTAAAATCAGGATGCACAAGAGGCCAGAATTAGAGGAGCGCAGGTATCGCGAATCGTTGTGGGATTTGAAAACAAGGATGAGAATTTTAAAATCAAGAAGTTGCTTGACTGGGAGCCAATGTAGGTCATTAAGCACAGGAGTGATAGGTGACTAGGATTTGATGCAAGCTAAGACACGGGCAGTAGAGTTTTGAATGACCTCAAGTTTACGGAGGGTAGAATGTAGGAGACCAGACAGGGGTGTGTTGGAATAGTCAAGTCTAGCAGTAACAAAGGCATGAATGAGGGTTTCAGCAGCAGATGAGCTGAGACGGGGTGAAGTCGGGTAAAGTAGCAGAGGTGAATAGGCAGTCTTAGTGATGGCGTGATTATGTGATTGGAAGCTCATCACGAGGTCAAATATGACACCAACGTTGCAAACAGACTGGTTTAATCTCAGCCTGTTGCCGGGGACAAGGATGGAGTCAGTAGCTAGGGAATGGAGTTTGGAGTGGGGACTGAAAACAATGGCTTCAATCTTCCCAATATTTAATTTGAGGACATTTCTGCTCATTCAGTACTGGATGTTGGATAAGCAGTCTGATAGTTTAGCAACAGTGGAGGAGTTGAAAGAGGTGTTGGTGAGGTGGAGCTGGATGTCGTCAGTGTACGTGTGAAAACTAATGCCGTGCTTTTAGATGATGTCGCCAAGGAGCAGCATGTAGATAAGAAAGAGGAAGGGGCCAAGGATATATCCTTGGGGGACATCAGAGGTAACAGGGCAGGAGCAGGAAAAGAAGCCAATGCAAGTGATTCTGACTGTGATTAGATAGATAAGAATGGAACCAGGTGAGAGCAGTCCCACCCAGCTGGAGAACTGTGGAGAGACTTTGGAGGAGGATAGTGAGGTCAACTGTGCCAAAGGCTGCAGAGAAGTCAAGAAAGACTAGGAGGGAAAGTTCACCTTTGTCACATTCCTATAGGATGTCATTGTGACTTTGATAAGAGCTTTTTCAGTACTGTGGCAGGAGCAGAAACCTGATTGGAGGGATTAAAATATGAAGTTCTGGGAAAGACAGGGACAGATTTGGAAGACGACAACATGTTCAAGGACTTTGGAGAGGAAAGGGTGGTTGGAGATGGGATGATAGTTTGCAAGGACGTTGGGGTCAAGGGTTGGATTTTTGAGGAGAGGGGTGATGACGGCAGATTTAAAGGAGAGAGGGACAACACCTGAAGAAAGAGAACCATTAACAATATCGACTAGCATGCAGACCTGAAGGAGAAGTTGGGTGGCTAGTAGTTTAGTGGGAATAGGATTGAGGGAAAAGGAGGTGGGTCTCATGGACAAGATGAGCTGAGCGAGGTTATGAGGGGAGATAGGAGATAAACTAGAGAAAGATGTGAGTTCAGGGCTAGGGCAGGGGGAAGCATTACAGGAAATTTAGCCAGGTGGGCTAGTGGAAGGGTGGGACATGGCAGAGGCAGTTGATCAGGTGGTCTCCATCTTAGTGACAAAGAGGTCCATGAGCTCCACCCACATTGTGGAGGAGAAGGTGGAGAGGACAGGGGTTTCAGAAGATGGCTTGAAGTAGAGAAAAGAAAGTGGGGGTTAGCTTTGCATTCCAGATGATCCTGGAATAGTGAGCAGTTTTAACAGATGAGAGCAGGATGATGTTGATGATGACGATGTTGTTTGACCCCTCAGTATATTCGGGAAGGGCAAGTGGAAGTGGCATAATATTCATCCTTTCATTCCTAGAGGTGTAAGAGGAAAGGGGAATCAGTCAATATTTGCTGCCCCCAAAAGGCCGTGTGAGAAGGAAATGAGAATTAGAGTATTGTGTTCTTAGGATATCCTCCAAATAATACTAAGCTCAGCATCTCATTGTTCGCTATTGTGTATTCTCTTTGTAATAGTAAACTGGGTATTTCACTGTTTGCAGTATATATTAAAATTGGTATCTTTCTGCTTCTCAGTATATACACTCTATATAAATTCAACTCTGTACCTATTGCTTCTCCACTGAATAGCCTCTAAATAATGCTAAGGGGGACCTCTGTGTATCCTCTATATAACATTATATCACTGTCCCCATGTTGTATCCACTATATAATACTAACTTACTTGCCACCCGCTTTGCAATACTAAGCTAGGTAACATTAAAATCGTGTGTATCCTCTATTTTATACAAAACTCACTCTACCTCCATATGAATCCTCGACATAACATGGGGTGTTTTATTTTCTGCTTGTTTATATCCTCTATATGATACCAAGCTGGGTGGTTCTCTACTCCCAAATGTGTTTCATCAGACGTTTCAAAATTAATGTTCCACTCCCCTAATGGCTGTCTGGGTGAATCCACCACCCAGTACATTTTCCACCGTCCAATAAACACATGGGGCTAGATTTTACAAGCCCACTGCCGAGATCGGCAGCGAGCTCAAAAAATGGCAGCCCGCCTGTGCGGCTCCACGACAAAGAGCCACCGCAATCTCCCGCGCAGCTGCTCATTTAATAGCCAGGGCAGCCCGCACCTCCCCAACCCAGCGCCCCCCCCCCGCCCCCCGTGGAGGGGTGGGCTGTCCGTCCCCAGCAATGGTGTCAGCTGCCTGTGTACAGGTATGGCACCATTTTTAAAGGGCAGCCAGCCCCGATGGTCAATTTGAATTTTTAAAGCAGTATCTCCCCCCCAAAATTTATCCAATAAATTTCTAACACCCCTTCCCCACCCCTCCAAGCCCCCAAGATACTTACCTTTTAAATCTGACCTTCCCCCCGCAGAAACTGCACACGTTTAAAGTTCACCCCTTCCCACCATCCCCTAAGACTCATTACATTTATTTGAGTCAGTTCCCCCCACCCCTGTACTGAAAATTTTAATACCTCCCCCCTCCCCACCAATGTCACGTCGGCTTTCCGAATGTGCGGGAGTGCCGGCTGCCGTGCCGAAGATAGCGGAGGACCTAGAGGATTTCAGGTGAGTTTATTTAAATGTATTCATGTTATTCAGTTAAATATTGAAATGATGTTCCCGTCACCCGGTGACGGGGGGTGAGGGGGTGGGGGGCGGGCGCCACGGAACCTCGCCACCTCCGGGGAGGATCAGGCCGGGCCCTCCCAGCATCAGCCTCCATGGTAGGCCGCTGCCGGATCCGTATTCCAAACCCCCTCACCGCCCCCGCCAGAGAGCCTGACGTCATGGGCTTTGTAAAATCCAGCCCATGGAAATGGAAGGGAAAGGAGATCGGAAGTCAGCCAATACTTGTCTAATTTTTAAAGGGTTGGAAGTATGATCCTGGGAATTCCGCACCTATCAGCTTAATTAGGAACAATATGAAGTACATTGCAAAGGAAACAATTCAAAATGCACTTCACAAGAACTGAGGAAGTAATTCTGAGGCACCATAGATGTCTGAAAATCAAGTTGTGTGTCACAAATGTATTGACATTTTTCAAGTTGTGATATTCAACTGGTGAGTGTCTGATATAGTGATCTAGATTTTCCATTTGTACACTTGCCAGCCCCTGATTTTCTTAGTTATTAAAATGAATGTGAGGGAAATCTGGGCTTAATAGGCAGAAAACCCCAGTCAATATGTTAGCTTCTATGAGCCATTTGATAAGGTGCCTAATGAGATATATGAATAAACTGAAAGAATTTGAGTTATACTAGGGCAGTGCTCTGACTGCAATTGGAGTATTGTGATTTTGGTTTCTATAATGGGAGTTGGAGTCCCAGTGGGATGGACTGAATGGTCTTTTTTCATTCGTGCCCATATAAAATATAAAGAATAAAATACTGAACTGGACTGATATTAGGGTACAACCTACAGTAATCAATTGTAGTAGAACAGGAGTTGCAGTGTAGTCACTGTTGTAATGTAGCAAAACCCATGAAAAGTCCCACAAAAAGCAATGAGATAAATAATCAGTCTGGTTTTGGTGCTGTTAGTTTAGAAATGAATACTGTTTAGGACACTGGGAGAAACCCTCCGCTGTTTTTGGAATAGTGCTGAGGCTATTGGTTTAACAGCTCCTCCAAACAATACACCTCCAACATTTAGGCTTAGATTAAACACTCAAGTTTCTGGAGTTGGGGCTTGAATTTATAACCTTCCCATTCAAAGACTAGGGTGCTACCCACTGAGCCAAGTGATAGACTTAACACAATGGAAGAAGCTGAGGAAGTATGGCATTATAAACTAGAAGTGTGCACTGAATATTTGTAATAAGATATAATGGCTTACAATCTTGAGTCTAATACCTTACCCATCAAACTCCAGAAATAACCCTTGACCTACAGCCTGAAATGTACAAGCAATTATAACTGCCATTTGATTGTCAGTAGTACATAAACCATTGCAAAGACCTGAATTTGCATTAGATCAGGGGCTTGAAAAACACTGGTCCAGTGAGCAGCTAAACATCACAACTGTACTCCAGACCACAGACTACCTGTGAGCACTGATCACAGGATACTCCCAGTTTTATAAATGACCCTGTGAAGATGTTCAGAGTAGGATGTCTAAGTTTTCAGATAATGTCAAATTGTGCTGTACAGGAGCATGGTTAGAGGAAAGGGATAAAATCTAAAAAGATTGGCACAAACTTAGCTACTTAGCAAATTATATCTAATATTAAGAAATGTAAGATAATACACTGTGGGTACAAAAAGCAGTAATTGTGATTAGATCATTAAATAAAGTAAATCAGGAAGAAGGTGCTGGTTTAACAGTTAACACATTTGAAATTATCACCACAGTGTAGGAACAGAAGTTGCAAAGGGAAATGAAACATAGCATGCATAAGTAGATCTCCAAAGAATATAAATCGTAAGAAATTATACTGACACTATAAAGTATTAGTCAGCCCACACGCAGAGTACTGCATCCAGTTTTAACCACTACTTGCAAAGAGATACAGTGGAGCTATTAAGATAAAATCAACAAAAATAATTTAAGACTTAGATCAGTGAGCTGTGAAGAGAAGTTGAGAAAGCTAAATCTATTCTTATTGGAAGAAGTAACTGCGGGTTAATTGAGGAAAGTCAGCACAGATACGTTAGGGAAAATTGTGTATAGAACAAAGAACAAAGAACAGTACAGCACAGGAACGGGCCATTTGGCCCTCCAAGCCTGCGCCGATCTTGATGCCTCCCTAAACTAAAACCTTCTGCACTTCCGGGGTCCGTATCCCTCTATTCCCATCCTATTCATGTATTTGTCAAAATGCCTCTTAAACATGTCTATGGTACCTGCTTCCACCACCTCCCCCGGCAACAGGTTCCAGGCACTCACCACCCTCTGTGTAAAGAACTTGCCTTGCACATCCCCGCTAAACCTTGCCCCTCTCACCTTAAACCTATGTCCCCTAGTAACTGACTTTTCCACCCTGGGAAAAAGCTTCTGACTATCCACTCTGTCCATGCCGCTTATAACTTTGTAAACCTCTATCATGTCGCCCCTCCACCTCCATCGTGCCAGTGAAAACAATCCGAGTTTATCCAACCTCTCCTCATAGCTAATGCCCTCCAGACCAGGCAACATCCTGGTAAACCTCTTCTGTACCCTCTCCAAAGCCTCCACGTCCTTCTGGTAGTGTGGCGACCAGAATTGCACGCAATATTCTAAGTGTGGCCTAACTAAAGTTCTGTACAGCTGCAGCATGACTTGCCTATTTTTATACTCTATGCCCCGACTGATGAAGGCAAGCATGCCGTATGCCTTCTTGACTACCTTATCCACCTGCGTTGCCACTTTCAGTGACCTGTGGACCTGTACGCCCAGATCTCTCTGCCTGTCAATACTCCTAAGGGTTCTGCCATTTACTGTATACTTGCCACCTGCATTAGACCTTCCAAAATGCATTACCTCACATTTGTCCGAATTAAATTCCATCTGCCATTTCTCCGCCCAAGTCTCCAACCGATCTATATCCTGCTGTATCCTCTGACAATCCTCATCACTGTCCGCAACTCCACCAACCGTTGTGTCGTCCGCAAACTTACTAATCAGACCAGCTACATTTTCTTCCAAATCATTTATATATACTGCAAACAGCAAAGGTCCCAGCACTGATCCCTGCGGAACACCACTTGTCACATCCCTCCATTCAGAAAAGCACCCGTCCACTGCTACCCTCTGTCTTCTATGACCGAGCCAGTTCTGTATCCATCTTGCCAGCTCCCCTCTGATCCCATGTGACTTCACCTTTTGTACCAGTCTGCCATGAGGGACCTTGTCAAAGGCTTTACTGAAGTCCATATAGATAACATCCACTGCCCTTCCTTCATCAATCATCTTTGTCACTTCCTCAAAAAACTCAATCAAATTAGTGAGACACAACCTCCCCTTCACAAAACCATGCTGCCTCTCGCTAATAAGTCCATTTGTTTCCAAGTGGGAGTAAATCCTGTCCCGAAGAATCCTCTCTAATAATTTCCCTACCACTGACGTAAGGCTCACCGGCCTATAATTTCCTGGATTATCCTTGCTACCCTTCTTAAACAAAGGAACAACATTGGCTATTCTCCAGTCCTCTGGGACCTCGCCTGCAGCCAATGAGGATGCAAAGATTTCTGTCAAGGCCCCAGCAATTTCTTCCCTTGCCTCCCTCAGTATTCTGGGGTAGATCCCATCAGGCCCTGGGGACTTATCTACCTTAATGCTTTGCAAGACACCCAACACCTCCTCCTTTTTGAAAGTGAGATGACTGAGACTATCTACACGCCCTTCCCGAGGCTCATCATCCACCAAGTCCTTCTCATTGGTGAATACTGATGCAAAGTACTCATTTAGTACCTCACCCATTTCCTCTGGCTGCACACATGGATTCCCTTCTCTGTCCTTGAGTGGGCTAACCCTTTCCCTGGTTACCCTCTTGCTCTTTATATACGCCCACTCAAGGACAGAGATGGGAATCTATGTGTGGAGCCAGAGGAAATGGGCGAGGTGCTAAATAAGTACTTTGCATCAGTATTCACCAAAGAGAAGGACTTGGTGGATGGTGAGCCTAGGGAAGGGAGTGCAGATAGTCTCAGTCATCTCATTATCAAAAAGGAGGAGGTGTTGGGTGTCTTGCAAAGCATTAAGGTAGATAAGTCCCCAGGGCCTGATGGGATCTACCCTAGAATACTGAGGGAGGCAAGGGAAGAAATTGCTGGGGCCTTGACAGAAATCTTTGCATCCTCATTGATTACAGGTGAGGTCCCAGAGGACTGGAGAATAGCCAATGTTGTGCCTTTGTTTAAGAAGGGTGGCAAGGATAATCCAGGAAATTATAGGACGGTGAGCCTTACGTAAGTGGTCGGGAAACTATTAGAGAGGATTCTTCGGGACAGGATTTACTCCCATTTGGAAACAAACGAACTTATTAGCGAGAGACAGCATGGTTTTGTGAAGGGGAGGTCGTGTCTTACTAATTTGATTGAGTTTTTTGAGGAAGTGATGAAGATGATTGATGAAGGAAGGGCAGTGGATGTTATCTATATGGACTTTAGTAAAGCCTTTGACAAGGTCCCTCGTGGCAGACTGGTACAAAAGGTGAAGTCACACGGGATCAGAGGTGAGCTGGGAAGATGGATACGGAACTGGCTCGGTCATAGAAGACAGAGGGTAGCAGTGGATGGGTGTTTTTCTGAATGGAGGGATGTGACTGGTGGTGTTCCGCAGGGATCAGTGCTGGGACCTTTGCTGTTTGTAGTATATATAAATGATTTGGAGGAAAATGTAGCTGGTCTGATTAGTAAGTTTGCGGACGACACAAAGGTTGGTGGAGTTGCAGATAATGATGAGGATTGTCAGAGGATACAGCAGGATATAGATCGGTTGGAGACTTGGGTGGAGAAATGGCAGATGGAATTTAATTCGGACAAATGTGAGGTAATGCATTTTGGAAGGTCTAATGCAGGTGGCAAGTATACAGTAAATGGCAGAACCCTTAGGAGTATTGACGGGCAGAGAGATCTGGGCGTATAGGTCCACAGGTCACTGAAAGTGGCAACGCAGGTGGATAAGGTAGTCAAGAAGGCATACGGCATGCTTGCCTTCATCGGTCGGGGCATAGAGTATAAAAATTGGCAAGTCATGTTGCAGCTGTACAGAACCTTAGTTAGGCCACACTTAGAATATTGCGTGCAATTCTGGTCGCCACACTACCAGAAGGACGTGGAGGCTTTGGAGAGGGTACAGAGGAGGTTTACCAGGATGTTGCCTGGTCTGGAGGGCATTAGCTATGAGGAGAGGTTGGATAAACTCGGATTGTTTTCACTGGAACGACGGAGGTGGAGGGGGCGACATGATAGTGGTTTACAAAGTTATGACCGGCATGGACAGAGTGGATAGTCAGAAGCTTTTTCCAAGGGTGGAAGAATCAGTTACTAGGGGACATAGGTTTAAGGTGCGAGGGGCAAAGTTTAGAGGGGATGTGCGAGACAAGTTTTTACACAGAGGGTGGTGAGTGCCTGGAACTTGCTGCCAGGGGAGGTGGTGGAAGCAGATACGATAGCGACGTTTAAGAGACATCTTGACAAATATATGAATAGGAAGGGAATAGAGGGATACGGGCCCCGGAAGTGCAGAAGGTGTTAGTTTAGGCAGGCATCAAAATCGGCGCAGGCTTGGAGGGCCGAATGGCCTGTTCCTGTGCTGTACTGTTCTTTGTTCTTTGTTCTTTGTATAAAAAGCCTTGGGATTTTCCCTAATCCTGTTTGCCGATGACTTTTCATAACCCCTTTTAGCCCTCCTGACTCCTTGCTTAAGTTCCTTCCTACTGTCTTTATATTCCTCAAGGGATTCGTCTGTTCTTAGCCTTCCAGCCCTTACGAATGCTTCCTTTTTCTTTTTGACAAGGCTCACAATATCCCACGTTATCCAAGGTTCCCGAAACTTGCAAAACTTATCCTTCTTCCTCACAGGAACATGCTGGTCCTGGATTCTAATCAACTAACGTTTGAAAGACTCCCACATGTCAGATGTTGATTTACCCTCAAACAGCCGCCCCCAATCTAAATTCTTCAGTTCATGTCTAATATTGTTATAACTAGCCTTCCCCCAATTTAGCACCTTCACCCGAGGACTACTCTTATCCTTATCCACAAGTACCTTAAAACGTATGGAATTATGGTCACTGTTCCCGAAATGCTCCCCTACTGAAATTTGCTGGAGTTTTTTGAAGAGGGGATAAAAGGGGTTGATGAGGGTATTGCTGTTGATGTGGTCTACATGGACTTCCAAAAGGCATTTGATACAGTGCCACACAACAGACTTGTGAGCAAAGTTATAGCTCATGGAATAAAAGGGACAGTAGTGTAGTATAGGGGTCTGAAAGGGTTAATGTTGAGAGTGTAAAGAATGCCTCCTACCATGTTGTAAGAGAGCACATGTGAGAGAGACTTGAATAAAGATATGGCATGGCTTCAGAATAAAGGCCTGCTACCCGACCCGAACCCGACGGGACCCGATGATGTGTCGGGTTCGGTCTGGTTCGCACTTCCGGATCCGGCGCTCGGGTCTGGTCGGTTCGGATCAGACACGCTCTATCACCACCTCTGATAAATGACTTTAATGTTAATTTACTTTTTGGACTTTAAAGGTGGTTTTGCTACAGTTATTTTAAGCTTGTGCAGGTAAGGGACAAAGTGAAAAACGGAAGGTAAGTTAACTGATGGTTGGGTCGGGTTGGGTCGGGCACGGGAGAAAATGGACGGGCTCGGGCCGGGTCAGGCTTGGGGTCGGATGTGGTTCTGTCAGGCTCAGGTCGGGTCTCATTTGCAGACATAGTTACAAAGTAATAAAGGTTAATATTCTAAGTACTTAAGATTAAGAAATCTCTCTAAACTAGACTAAACATATTAAGGTGGCAGCATACCAACTAAACATACATGAAGCAACTAAACATACATGAAGTAGCAACATGGATACAAAATCGGCTGTGTGACAGGAAACAGAGAGTAGTGATTAATGGATGTTTTTCGGGCTGGCGGAATGTTTGTAGTGGAGTTCTCCAGCGGTCAGTGTTGGGACCCTTGCTCTTCCTGATATATTAATGACCTAGACCTTGGTGTACAGAGCACAATTTCAAAATTTGCGGATTATACAAAACTTGGAAGCATTGTGGACTGTGAGAAGGGTAGTGGAGAACTTCAAAGGACATAGACAAGTTGGAACGGGCAGACAGAATGGGCGGCACAGTGGCGCAGTGGTTAGCACCGCAGCCTCACAGCTCCAGTGACCCGAGTTCAATTCTGGGTACTGCCTGTGTGGAGTTTGCAAGTTCTCCCTGTGTCTGCGTGGGTTTCCTCCGGGTGCTCCGGTTTCCTCCCACATGCCAAAGACTTGCAGGTTGATAGGTAAATTGGCCATTATAAATTGTCCCTAGTATAGGTAGGTGGTAGGGAAATATAGGGACAGGTGGGGATGTGGTAGGAATATGGAATTAGTGTAGGATTAGTATAAATGGGTGGTTAATGGTCGGCACAGACTCGGTGGGCCGAAGGGCCTGTTTCAGTGCTGTATCTCTAAATTAAACTAAACAAGTGGCAGATGAAGTTCAATGGGAGAAATGTGAAGTGATTAATTGTTAGGAAGAACTTGGAGAGATAATATAAAATAAAGGGTACAATTCTTAACCGGGTGTAGGAGCAGTGGAACCTGGGTGTAAATGTGCATAAGTCATTGAAGGTGGCGGGACAGGTTGAGAGTGCAGTTAATAAAGCATACTGCATCCTGGGCTTTATAAATAGGGGTATAGAGTACAAGAGCAAGGATATTATGTTGAACTTGTATAAGACTAGTTTGGCCCCAGCTGGAGTATTGTGTCCAGTTCTGGGCACCGCACTTTAGGAAGGATGTGAAGATATTGGAGAGAGTACAGAAAAGATTCAGAAGAATGGTTCCAGGGATGAGGAATTTCTGTTATAAAGATAGATTGGAGAAGTTAGGACTGTTTCGCTTGGAGAGAAGGCTGAGAGGTGACTTGATAGAGATATTCAAAATCATGAGGGGTCTGGACAGAGTAGATCGAGAGAAACTGTTCCCACTCGTGAAAGGATCGAGAATGAGAGGGCACAGATTTAAGGACGTTGGTAAGAGAAGCAATGGTGACATGAGGAAAAACCTTTTCATGCAGCGAGTGGTTAAGGTCTGGAACGCACTGCCTGGGAGCATGGGGCAGGCACGGTTCAATCGAGGCATTTAAAAGGGAATTAGACTGTTATCTGAAAAGGAAGAATGTGCAGGGTTACAGGGAGGAGACGGGATAGTGGCACTAGGGCATTTGGAGAGCTGGTGCAGACACAATGGGCTGAATGGCCTCCTTCTGTGCTGTAACAATTCTGTGATTCTGTGAAGTAAACTGAAAGTGAGGAAAACATGAAAATAATGAAAGGAATCAAAAGGATAAATGTAGACAGGTTTCCTGCAGTAAAGTAGGATGCAGATCCCAAGGACATAAATAAATGTAAACTTAAAGAAAAACTTTATTTTTGTTAAAGTTGTTTAAAGCATGGAACAGACTGCTACTGAAAGTGACCAGAATACATTTGGGTGAGTTCAGGGTCGAAAAGAGATCAACATTGATCAAATTGAATCCTGAAATAGAACCTTGATAAGGAATGAACCTAATAGGCTGCTTGGCCTTGCCTTGGCCCTGTACTCTTGTGCTCTTACCTATTCTAAATCATTCTTTCCTAGGACTTTAAACTTCTTTCTTCCTGTAGTTTTCCCTTCCTCCCACCGTTCAAAGGTTTTGCATTAATTAACCAGAATTGGCGATTGCCTCTGTTATTTGTACTGAAATCATTAATGAGTTCTTTATATTCACGTTTGCAATTTTGGTATGCATAATGAACAAAGAAAATCTTCCTCCTTTTCTCAGCTTCGCTCTTACTCTTTTCTTGGTGGTACCTTGCACTATAGGCTTTGAAGCATCTATTAAAAGTGAATCAAGGTTTTAGATTGTATTTACAGATTGCACTCTAAAATGTCCCTCTCTAAACTTTCTCTACAGTTCTTCATACTGGCTAGGAGTAACATGCCCAAAGCTCTTAGTTGATGTTGTAATGGCTTTCCTTCAATGTACTTGAAAGACAAGTAAGAAGAACATAAATAGGAGATACCTGCTTCACAATCCACAACTCACGATATACACTGCTACTGTTGCCTAGTAAAGGCAGGATCAAAATATTAATCAGAGAATGGAGATGTAATGACATAAAACCCAAGCCCAAAATCACTGTGTGCATTAGAGGCATTTGAATTAGAAGGGAATGAGGGTATGATGATTCATAGGATCTCTCGAAAAGTCAGTCCAATTTCAGACTTTGAGGCGCAAAGCTGCCCGTCAATTTTTAACGAACATTTTGTAAGGCTTTCTTCAGGAGACTCTGCTCCCAGAAACTGAGTGCCAAGCAAAGACCATTTGAAGGTCAGTATGAAAACAGCATTAAACGATCTCATAGTACCTGATAGATAATGATTTGCTACAGTCCCAAAGGTATCAAGAGACCTGTTATCTCTGATACTGTGACAAATGGAATCCTGATTAAAAATTCTCCATTTCATTACCACTGGCTAATGCACTAACATCAAGGCTGTACCTCACCAGGGTGCTTAGATGATCAGAATATTCAATTAATAATTAACTACAGAATTAGGTGAGTTTCATACAGGTCTTTACTATTAAATTGAATCACAATTGCTGTTGTTTGATATTTTCTAAAATTCCATCAAAAACCACAGAAAGAAAGGCTCATTTTGACTCATACAAAAATAGTTTTCAAACTAATCGGAATGCCTATTGAACAAAAATTGTTGTCGTATACAGGTGCATATGGGGAATGAATATCATTATAAATTGAAGCTGCTCCCTAATTCCAGAGTTATTTCTGTCTTCAGTTTCAATCCATTATCAAGGATTCTCCTGAGCTATATCAATGATGACAAGATGAGGAAGGCCATTCAGTCCATTTTAGCTTAAGCATCCAAAAAGAATCTACAATCCTTCCTTCACGGCATCCAATTGTTTCCTAAATGATGCCAGCTTTTTACCTCCACTGCTGTACAAGGAAATCCATTTCATAAGTTGATCACTTTTTCTGAGAAGAAAAGTTCCTGATCATTCCTAAATGTGGATTTTGCTAGTTTGAAACTCTGTCCCCTTGTTCTACTCTCACATTTATTATTTTATATACGTCTTTTAGATCAGCTCTTGATCACCTCTAAGTTTTCTCTATACAAGCAGAAAAGCCCCACATTTCCCAGTCTATCATCATGCGACATCATAAGAACTATTACGAGGGCTCAGTCTTGTGGCCCTTCCCTGCACTACTCCAGGATTTGAATGTCTCCCTTGTGTTTTGGTGATCATAACCAGATAAAACAGGAAATGTAATCAAAGGGCTCTCTGTCCCGTATCTAATTAAAAATATATCATAGAAGTATGAATTACTGGCAGAGTAGGCCTTGTACTATCCAGCCTGCAGTTTAATGTCCTGCAGTGCAGCAGCTCCCAGGCTAGTCCGAAGTTGAGGACTCTTTTAAAATGAGTGGAGTTTCTGCCTTTCTCTGGTATCAACAGGAATGGCCTCACTGGGCGAGGTGGTCTTTGGGACAGAAAATGTCACTTTCTTTAAATAACGGTGATAAGATTTAAAAAAAAGAATTATATATTTTTACATCACATGGGTTAAGGTAAGTGCTATGAACAGAAACTCCTCTTTCCCTATTAACAACAACAACTTAATATAGTGCTTTTAATCTAGTAAACCATCCCAAGGCGCTTCACAGAAGCATTATCAAATAAAATTTGACACCAAGCCACGTAAGAAGATTTGCGACAGATGACCAACAGCTTAATCAAAGAAGTAGGTTTTAAGAAGTGACTTAAAGGAGGAAAGAGAGGCAGAGAGGTTTAGGGAAGGAATTCCAGAGCTTGGGGCCTAGGTAGCTGAAGGCACAGAAATAAAAACAGAAAGTTCTGGAAATACTCAGCAGGTCTGGCAGCATCTGTAGAGAGAGAAACAGAGTTAATGTTTCAGGTCTGTGCCCTTTCATCAGAACATCTGAAGGCATGTCAATGGTGGAGTGATTAAAATTGGCGATGCTTAAGAGGCCAGAATTAGAGGAGCGGAGACATCTCAGAGAGCTGTAGGGGTGGAGACGATTACAGAGATAGGGAGGGGCGAGGCCATAGAGGGATTTGAAACAAGAATAAGAATTTAAAAATTGAGGCGTTGATTAACCAGGAACCAATGCAGATCAGTGAGGACAGAGGTGATGGGTGAATGGGATCTGGTGGGAGTAAGAAACGAGCAGCAGTTTTGGATGACATCAAATTTACAGAGAGTAGAACGTGGAGGGCAACCAGAAGTCCGTTGGAGTCACGCCAGATGTAACAAAGAACCTTCCTTCTTTGTTGTCTGTCCAGATCAGAATATTTACAATGCTGCTTGTTTGCGTATGAAACAGATTTCCAAATCACTGGAAGAGGAAATGTTTCAAAGTTGCTCCCCAAGGTATTTTTCTGATGCATTTCCACCTCACTATAGCAACCACACATATCTTGCGCCACAGGGTTGTGTTTTTCAATTCATAAACGTTTTTAAAAATTATATGAAGTATTGTACTTTCAGTGCTTGCTGCAGTATCTTGTTCCTTTCAAAAGACCTGGACATTTATTGAATTTGAATTCTGTTACTTTGCAGAAGTGATTTTTCTTTTGCTACTCCTTTGTTTTCATATACTGAAGATTTAGTTAGGACTGTTCTCGTTTAGTCCCAAGGAACTGACAGTCTGTTGTATATTCTATCCATATTTGGTGCTGGATCCACTCGACATTTGATTCTAGGTACACTTCATGGATTGTACTAGGTGTGGTCAACTGAGGTATTGATACAGGAAAGGTTCAGACAGAGTACGTGAGCTGGGAACGGATGGCTGATGTGCACTGTCTGGCGACACCTCGATTTTAAAATTCACATTCTTGTTTTCAGGTCCTTCCGTGCCTCACTTCTCCCTTCAAGGAGTCAGGGGTGGTGTCTTTTGAATGAGATATTAACTCGACATCCCATCTGCCTGTTAAGGTGCACATAAAATTCCACAGTACTATTCAAAAAAGAGAAGGCGGTTTCTCTGTGACCTCTTAAAATTTGCATCCTTATTTTCAAATCCCTCCATGGTCTCGCCCCTCCCTATCTCTCTAATCTCCTCCAGCCCCTCAACTCTCTGAGATCTCTGTGCTGCTCCAATTCTGACCTCTTGTGCATCCCCGATTTTTATCGCTCAAACATTGGCGACTGTGCTTTCCGCTGCCAAGGCCCGAAGCTCTGGAATTCCCTCTGTAAATTTCTCTGCCTCTCTTGCCTCCTTAAGACACTCTTTAAAACCTAACTCTTTGACCGAGCTTTTGGTCATCTGTCTTAGTATGTGGCTTGTGTCAGGTTTTGTTTGTGAAGTAGCTTGGGATGTTTTACTACACTAACGGTGCTACATAAATGCAAGTTGTTGTTGAAGGAAATGGGGTATTGAAGAGTGTGTGCAATATGTTGTTTTAAAATGAAGTGTGCCCTTGTTAAGTACGTATGCGCCACATGGTTTGGTACATTGGAGTTCCTGGATTACGATTGTCCTTATAGTGATTCTTTCAGTCTTTTTTTCAGAAGTAGAAAAGGTATTCAACAGCTACAAGCCCTTTTCCCAAAGGATAACAGGGAAAATTAGAAGTCTAGTCAATGGCTGTAGCTGCTTATGCAGATCTCATTTCTCTTTTGAGAATCCAAGATGAATAGCCAATGCCCATAGAACACCAATCAAGTTTGAACAAAGTAAGGGAGAAGACAAGAGAAGCATTGATTGAATGATGCAAAGCCTGGTTTAAAAGCTTGTGGATGGGAGGAGGAAGGGGAGGGTGAGAGGAATAAAGAATTCCATTGTTTTGAGGTTCTATACCATTGTAGGATCATTACTTTCATAGAGTCATAGAGTTATACAGCACAGAAACAGGCCCTTTGGCCCATCATGTCTGTGCCGGCCATACAGCACCCAACTTTTCTAATCCCATATTCCTGCACTTGGCCTGTAGCCTTGTATGCTATGGCATTTCAAGTGCTCATCTAAATACTTCTTAAATGTTGTGAAGGTTCCTGCCTCCACCACCTCTTCAGGCAGTGTGTTCCAGATTCCAACCACCCTCTGGGTGAAAAAATGTTTCCTCAAATCTCCCCTAAACCTCCTGCCCCTTACCCTAAATCTATGCCCCCTGGTTATTGACCCCTCGACTAAGGGAAAAAGTTTTCTCCAATCTAACCTATCAATGCCCCTCATAATCTTGTACACCTCAATCATGTCCCCCCTCAGCCTTCTCTGCTCCAAGGAAAACAGCCCTAGCCTTTTCAGTCTCTCTTCATAGCTGAAATGCTCCAGCCCAGGCAACATCCTGGTGAATCTCCTCCGCACCCTCTCCAGTGCAATCACATCCTTCCTATAGTGTGGTGACCAGAACTGTACACAGTACTCCAGCTGTGGCCTAACTAGCGTTTTATACAGCTCCATCATAACCTCCCTGCTCTTATATTCTGTGCCTCGGCTAATAAAGGCAAGTATCCCATATGCCTTCCTAACCACCTTATCTACCTGTGCTGCTGCCTACAGTGATCTATGGACAAGTACACCAAGGTCCCTCTGACTTTCTGTACTTCCTAGGGTCCTACCATTCATTGTGTATTCCCTTGCCTTGTTAGTCCTCCCAAAATGCATTACCTCACACTTCTCAGGATTAAATTCCATTTGCCACTGCTCCGCCCATCTATATCTCCCTGTAATCTAAGGATTTCCTCCTCACTATTTACAACACTATTTTTTGTGTCGTCTGCGAACTTACTGATCATACCTCCTATATTCACATCTAAATCATTAATGTACACTACAAACAGCAAGGGTCCCAGCACCGATCCCTACGGTACACCACTGGTCACAGGCTTCCAATCGCAAAAACAGCCCACGACCATCACCCTCTGCTTCCTGCCACTAAGCCAATTTCGGATCCAATTTGCGAAATTGCCCTGTATCCATGGGCTCTTACCTTCTTAACCAATCACCCATAAGGGACCTTATCAAAAGCATTACTGAAATCCATGTATACTACATCTATTGCTTTACCCTCATCGACACATCTAGTCACCTCCTTGAAAAATTCAATCAAGTTTGTTAGACATGATCTCCCCCTGACAAAGCCATGCTGACTATTCCTGATTAATCCCTGCCTCTCCAAGTGGAGATTAATCCTGTCCCTCAGAAATTTTTCTAGTATTTTCCCAACCACTGATGTTAGACTCACCGGCCTGTAATTACCTGGTTTATCCCTGCTATCCTTCTGGAATAATGGTACCACATTCGCTGTCCTCCAGTCCTCTGGTACCTCTCCTGTGGCCAGAGCGGATTTGAAAATGTGTGTCAAAGCCCTTGCTATCTCCTCTCTTGCCTCACATAACAGCCTGGGATACATCTCATCTGGGCCTGAGGATTTATCCACTTTTAAGCAAGGTTGGATTAGGAATTACTTGCAGGATATGCAAAACAAAAGAAAGAAAGTCTTGCATTTATATAGCACCTTTCACAGCCACCAGACATTCCAAGGCAGTTTACAGTTAATGAAGCACAGTCATTGCTTAAAATAGGAAATGCAACAGCTAATTTGCACACAGCAAGCTCCCACAAACAGTAATGTGATAATGACCAAATAATTTGTTTGTGTGATGTTAATTGAGGGATAAAAAGCAGCCAATTCAACTCCCCTGCTCTTCTTCAAACAAGTGCCATGGGAGCTTTTACATTCATCTGAGAGAGCAGATAGGGCCTTAGTTTAACCTTCCCATCTGAAAGACACCACCTCCAACAGTGCAGCATTCCCTCAGTACCGCACTAGACTCAGCCTTGATTTTGGCACTTAAGTCATGGAGTGAGGCTTGAAACCAAGACTATTGGACTTAGAGGTGAGTAAGTGGCCCCCAAACCACAGCTGACACTGACAATGTATAAATGAGGCCGGTGAGTAGGCAACTTTGAAATAACTAGCAGCAAAATACAACCTTGAAATTGGTTGATATTGATTCTGTGCAGATTCATTTAAGCAGTGATTCCAAAGCAGCTTAAAGTAGTTATCATATTTTTCTCCTCAATAGAAAGCAACTCAATCCGTTGGTATAAAGATAACTTCGAGGTAACGGGCCAGCATTCATTCACGATTGGAAGTTTGGAATAAACTAGGTTCCTCTGACAAAATGCTGCATTAGTTTTCCCAGATTCACAAATTCATGTTCTTAATCTGATTTGCTTTGGAAATGGGCAATAATTGTAGTCTTTACACATCGGAGTTGGCTTTTTCTGTTGGTTAGGCCCAAAAGACCTGACAATTACAATATATTTGTTCACCTGTGTGTTCTGTATCTGCCATTAAATGAACATTGACACTTTTCTCCTGCCCTCTGAAAAAAAATATTCCTTGTGTTTGTTCTGGCGAGTGGCATCTTGCCACATGTAGTACCATCCTTCTGGTTTTGAATTGGACGTTGATGTTTTTGGAGTTGCTACCTAGTAACCTGTCAGCTGTGGCTCAGTGGGTGACACGCTTCCCCCTATGTTGGGAGTTTGTGGATTCAAGCCCCATACTGTGAGACTTAGAGTCATCGAGTTATACAGCACAGAAACAGGCCCTTCGGCCCATTGTGGCTGTGCTGGCCATCAAGCACCTATCTATTCTAATCCCATTTTCCAGCACTTGGCCTGTAGCCTTGTACACTATGGAATTTCAAGTGCTCATCTAAATACTTCTTAAATGTTGTGAGGGTTCCTGCCTCTATCATTCCTTCAGGCGGGTGTGTTCCAGATTCCAACCACCCTCTGGGTGAAATTTTTTTTCCTCAAATCCCCTGTAAATCTCCTGCCCCTTACCTTAAATCTATGCCCTCTGGCTATTGACCCCTCTGCTAAGGGAAAAAAGTTTCTTCCTATCTAACCTATCAATGCCCCTCATAATTTTGTACACCTCAATCAGGTCCCCCCTCAGCCTTCTCTGCTCTAAGGAAAACAACCCTACCTATCCAGCCTTTATTCATAGCTGAAATGCTCCAGCCCAGGCAACATCTTGGTGAATCTCCTCTGCACCCTCTCCAGTGCAATCACATACTTCCTATAGTGTGGTGCCCAGAACTGTACACAGTACTCCAGCTGTGGCCTAACTAGCGTTTTATACAGCTCCATCATAACCTCCCTGCTCTTTTATTCTATGCCTCGGCTAATAAAGGCTAGTAACCCATATGCCCTCCTAACCACCTTATCTACCTGTGATCTATGGACAAGTGCACCAAGGTCCCTCTGACCTTCTGTACTTCCTGGGGTCCTACCATCCATTGTATATTCCCTTGCCTTGTTAGTCCCCCCAAAATGCATCACCTCACACTTCTCAGGATTAAATTCCATTTGCCACTGCTCCGCCCATCTTACCTGCCCATCTATATCATCCTGTAATCTAAGGCTTTCCTGCTCACTATTTACGATACCACCAATTTTTGTGTCATGAATTTATTTGAATGTATTTGCTAAAGTAGCCACTTAAGTGCAGTAGTGAGGGAGTCCTGCACTGTCAGAGGTGATGTTTTTCAGATGGGATGTTAAAGCGAGGTCCTACCTTTCCTCTCAGGTGGATGTAAGAGATCCCAAGATATTTGGAGAAGATTTGGGGACTTTTCCTGGTACCCTGACTCATATCTATCACTCTACAAATACAGTCAATAATTAACTGTTTATTTCATTGCTGGTTTGTGGGACCTTGCGATATGCATTTCCCTACATTACAACAGTGATTACATTTCAAAAACACTTCATTTATTATGGAACACTTTAGGATGTCCGAATGCAGTAATTGGTGCTATTGAAATGCAATTCTTTCTTTTGGTCTTTTACAGTCCACCATTCCTTTTTATCTCCACTGCGCTCTCGGGCCTCCCACTATTCTCATAGTGCTCTCTCTCTCTCTGCTGCTCCCACTATCTTCGCTGTGCTCTCGGGCCTCCTACTATTCTTGTAGTGCTCTCTCTCTCCGCTGCTCCTTTTATCTTCGCTGTGCTCTTGGGCCTCCCACTATTCTCGTAGTGCTCTCTCCCTCCGCTGCTCCCATTATCTTCACTGTGCTCTCGGGCCTCCCACTATTCTCGTAGTGCTCTCTCTCTCCGCTGCTCCCATTATCTTCACTGTGCTCTCGGGCCTCCCACTATTCTCGTAGTGCTCTCTCTCTCCGCTGCTCCCATTATCTTCACTGTGCTCTCGGGCCTCCCACTATTCTCGTAGTGCTCTCTCCCTCCGCTGCTCCCATTATCTTCACTGTGCTCTCGGGCCTCCTACTATTCTTGTAGTGCTCTCTCTCTCCGCTGCTCCTTTTATCTTCGCTGTGCTCTTGGGCCTCCCACTATTCTCGTAGTGCTCTCTCCCTCCGCTGCTCCCATTATCTTCACTGTGCTCTCGGGCCTCCCACTATTCTCGTAGTGCTCTCTCTCTCCGCTGCTCCCATTATCCTCACTGCGCTCTTGGGCCTCCCACTACTCTCGTAGTGCTCTCTCTCTCTCCACTGCTCCCATTATCTTCACTGTGCTCTTGCGCCTCCCACTATTCTCGTAGTGCTCTCTCCCTCCGCTGCTCCCATTATCCTTGCTGCGCTCTCGGGCCTCCCACTATTCTCGTAGTGCTCTCTCTCTCTGCTGCTCCCATTATCTTCACTGTGCTCTCGGGCCTCCCACTATTCTCGTAGTGCTCTCTCTCTCCGCTGCTCCCATGATCTTCACTGTGCTCTCGGGCCTCCCACTATTCTCGTAGTGCTCTCTCTCTCCGCTGCTCCCATTATCTTCGCTGTGCTCTCGGGCCTCCCACTATTCTCATAGTGCTCTCTCTCTCCGCTGCTCCCATGATCTTCACTGTGCTCTCGGGCCTCCCACTATTCTCGTAGTGCTCTCTCTCTCCGCTGCTCCCATGATCTTCACTGTGCTCTCGGGCCTCCCACTATTCTCGTAGTGCTCTCTCTCTCCGCTGCTCCCATTATCTTCGCTGTGCTCTCGGGCCTCCCACTATTCTCATAGTGCTCTCTCTCTCCGCTGCTCCCATGATCTTCACTGTGCTCTCGGGCCTCCCACTGTTCTCGTAGTGCTCTCTCTCTCCGCTGCTCCCATTATCTTCGCTGTGCTCTCGGGCCTCCCACTATTCTCGTAGTGCTCTGTCTCTCTGCTGCTCCCATTATCTTCACTGTGCTCTCGGGCCTCCCACTATTCTCATAGTGCTCTCTCTCTCTCCGCTGCTCCCATTACCTTCGCTGTGCTCTCGGGCCTCCCACTATTCTCGTAGTGCTCTCTCTCTCTCTCCGCTGTTCCCATTATCTTCGCTGTGCTCTCGGGCCTCCCACTATTCTTGTAGTGCTCTCTCTCTCAGCTGCTCCCATTATCTTCGCTGTGCTCTCGGGCCTCCCACTATTCTCGTGGTGCTCTCTCTCTCTCTCCGCTGTTCCCATTATCTTCGTTGTGCTCTCGGGCCTCCCACTATTCTCGTAGTGCTCTCTCTCTCTCTGCTGCTCCCATTATCTTTGCTGTGCTCTCGGGCCTCCACTATTCTCGTGGTGTTCTCTCTCTCCGCTGCTCCCATTATCTTCACTGTGCTCTCGGGCCTCCCACTATTCTCGTCGTGCTCTCTCTCTCCGCTGCTCCCATTATCTTCACTGTGCTCTCGGGCCTCCCACTATTCTCGTCGTGCTCTCTCTCTCTGCTGCTCCCATTATCTTCACTGTGCTCTCGGGCCTCCCACTATTGTCGTAGTGCTCTCTCTCTCTCTGCTGCTTCCATTATCTTCACTGTGCTCTCGGGCCTCCCACTATTCTCGTAGTGCTCTCTCTCTCTCTGCTGCTTCCATTATCTTCACTGTGCTCTCGGGCCTCCCACTATTCTCGTAGTGCTCTCTCTCTCTGCTGCTCCAATTTTCTTCACTGTGCTCTCGGGCCTCCCACTATTCTCGTTGTGCTCTCTCTCTCTCCACTGTTTCCATTATCTTCGCTGTGCTCTTGGGCCTCCCACTATTCTTGTAGTGCTCTCTCTCTCTGCTGCTCCCATTATCTTCACTGTGCTCTTGGGCCTCCCAATATTCTGGCAGTGTTCTCTTTTAGAGAAATGGCATTGACTTGATGGGATGAATGCCCTCCTCCTATGATGTATGATACTATGAAGATGAGATAAAACAGTTAGCAGTGATTAGGTAATGTCAAGCTTGAATTCTAAAAGCTGTAAATTGTAGAGGCAAGGAAGCAGTTTCAGTTAAAGCCTAACTTTTAATTAATACTGTGTTTCAGGACAATTTGGACTATCTAGATTTGACTATTCCAACACAATCTTAGTTGGCCTCCCACATTCTACCCTCCATCGATTTGAAGTCATCCAAAACATGTTGACTGTATCCTTAGTTGCACCAAGTCCTGTTCACCCATCACCCCTGTGCTCGCTGACTTACCTCTCCTTCCGGTTAAGCAATGCCTAGGTTTTAAAATTCTCTGGGCTCTTGAGCATCCCAAATTTTAATTGCTCCTCCATTGGTGGTCATGCTTTCAGCTGCCTAGGCCCTAAGCTCTGGAATTCCCTCCCCTAAATCTCTCCGCCTTTCCACCTCTCTTTCCTCCTTTAAGCTGCTCCTTAAAACCTACTACTTTGAACAAACCTTTGGACATCTGCCCTCATCTCACTTTATGTGGCTTGGTGTTATATTTTGCTTTATAATGCTGCTCTGAAATGCCTTGGAACACTTTATTACGTTAAAGGTGCTATATAAATGAAAGTTGTTGTTCATTAGCGAATAAGAAAGCAATAGATCTGTGAGTGTACAGGTGACTTAAAGTAAAATTGCTAAGACTTATATTTTGTGATAACTGAGGTGAATTTTCTCTACTCACTTCCAGTTAGAACAACAAAAGCTTGCATGCAGGTAGTGCCTTTAAGCTCCCAAAATGTTTCACAGACAGTAGGAGTAAAATGGACACCAAGACAGGAAGGGGAGATTAGGAGGGGGTGACTGAAAGTTAAGTCCAAGAGATGGATTTTGAGAAGATATTTAAAGAGTCTTGTGCTATATAGTACCTTTCACAAGATTAGCTTACTCAGTTTGAGGGAATTCCACTTTGGATCTTGAGATATGTACATTAACAACAACTTGCATTTATGTAGCACCTCTGACATACTAAAATGTTAATTTAGGCACTTCACTGTAGTGTTATCCAACAAAGTTTAACACTGAGCCACATATTAGGAAGGTGGCCAAAAGCTTGGTCAAAGAGGTCGGTTTAAAGGAGTGTCTTAAAGGAGGAGAGGGAGGTAGAAATGCAGTAAGGTTCAGGGAGGGCCTTTCAGAGCTTAGAGCCTAGCAGCTGAAGGCACGGCTGCCAATGCTGGAGCGATGAAAATCAGGGATGCACAAGAGGTCAGAATTGGAGGAGCGCAGGGTTCTCGGAGGGTGGTAAGGCTGGAGGAGGTTACAGAGATCGGGCGAGGTGAAACCATGGAAGGATTTGAAAATAAGGATGTGAATTCTAAAATCGAATTTTAAAAGGACACAGAGAAACTCCCCTCTCTTTTTTAATTCGTACCATGGCATCGTTTGCATGTACCTGAGCCTCAAGCTAACGTCTCATCCAAAAGACACCACCTTTGACAATGCAGTATTTCCTCAATACTACACTGAATTGTCAACGTAGGTTATATGCTAAATTTCTGGATTGGAGCTTGAACCCACAAACCTCTAACTTAATGCAAGAGTGATACCACTGAACTAAGCTATTTCGGGAGGGAGTTCCAGAAACTGGGATGGATTGTCAGTCCTGAGAATGGCAAATACGTCAAGCTAATTCCTTGGGAGATAGTTTGATTATGTCGCTTTAATTTTCAGTTTTCTTCCTCCTTCTCTTGAAAGTGATGTCTTGCTGGTGCATGTTTTAATGGACAGTGAAGCCCTTAAGCGCCTGACTCGAATGCTTATTCTTCATGTTTGAGTCTAGACAGTGAATTTTGGAGGCCATTCAACCATAGGGTGCAATACGCCAAACCCACTGCTGATCTCCACCAACATACACTTTGCAGCGATCAGAAATGGGTACCTTGACTGATTTTTCTTCCCCTTTCCCTTTCCAGAACAGGTGTAGTACCTCTACGACTAACTCAACTTGAGTTCGAAGTTGAGATTCGCATGGTCTGTAACGCTTTGTTCATGGCACAGGACTTCTGATTGCTGGAGCCATTTGAACATCAGGTGAGGACAGAATGGGAATGAAATTTGATGACCTCCACAAATGGTAGGCTGATCCTCACAGCTTTGCCCAAAAGATCAAGAATGGCCATTTATGTCCATGACATTGGTGCTTTCAGGAACTTTGGGTGGGGCCGGATGGGGAGAGGAGAGGAACGGAAATTGGGCACCCTATCCTGGTCTGTTCCACACAAAAGTCTTCACAGCCAAAGTGCAACATTTTTCAGGGCAAAAGAACGGCAGCACACCCAAATGCCATGCATTTTGTTTAATGAGAAGAAAAAAATTGCACTCTCAAGCTTCTGAGACACACTCCTGCTAAACAGAGGAAGAACTTTTTCCTCCTTGACTGCAATGTGCAGTGCAATTAAGGAGGATGTTTCAGATGATGAATAGGAAACACTTTGCCACAAAAATATATGCAAATAGCAGAGATATGCAATTACCAGGCATTAAGTGCAATCTACAGAGATGTAACATAAATTGTTTAACATTAGCAATCCACCACTATTGCTGCATTTCAGACCTTAATAAACCTTCCAGACTTTAATGAACTCTGTAACAAATTAGTTTTTCCATTCCCTGCACCCCAATTGCTCATCATATTCATAATTCACATTCATAATTCAAATGTTATTTCCTACATCTGCTGCTGATTGCATTAGGTTTCGCTAAAATTAGATGATGTTCTGGTTGCAATTAGTCTCAACCCAGCACCTGACCTGAAATACCAGCAGAACTCAGCGGGTGCAATTTTCAGATTCTGATATGGTATGTAATTATCAGCCATTTTCTTGGCATTTTTGTTGAAAGTCTGAAATGATCTGCCTTTATTAATCATACACAGACAAACACGCAGAGCTGTCTCAAGCTGATAGTTGTGAAGAATGTTAATTCTTAATTACAGTTCGAGTGCAGACACAGGCTGCATTCTGATGCAAAGGGGGAAAAAGAAACATCTCATTATGATAACGGCTAGGCAGTCTAAAAACTTTCTGTAGAATTTGGAGCTTGATGTCCCACCCTCAAATTTGAGGCAAATCTGGGGCAATTCCCCACCCACCTGTTTGTTGGACCTTTCCCTTCCAGTTACCTAAGCCCAGATAGTTTAAGCATAGGTTGCCAGAACCCCAGCTTAGGGACCTAAACAGTTTTCACATTGTTTATCTAGCCATGACCATCCTACTGGTTATCTGGAGTGGAATGAGTAGAATAATGGTCACCAGTGGCCTTCTGGATCCTAATGAGATAGTATTATGACTGAGGTGGGAGGAGTGCGCTATCTTTCTCTCGTTCCACTTCTCCACAGGTCACAACATATATTTAAATGTTTACCCAGTTATCGATATGGCCAGTTATATATTCAGTTTTTATTTCAGAATCAAACCCACCAGTCAGGTTTCTTTAATAAACAACAAAATTATCAATTTGTTATAAAACACGACGTATATAAAAATTCCCTTCTACTTAGCCCAACACACACACTTAAAGAAAAAAAATGTTTTCTCTGCAGAGATATTTTTACAAATAAAGACAAAAAAGAATACTTTGGCTAAATACTTGTTAATCCTCGAAGGAAAAGGAGAAGATATGGAATGATATCAGTTGTCCCTTTGTTCTGGTACCCCACATACGTGTAGACGGCTGTCACTGGGGTCTTTTTGGAGCAGTTCTCTTCAGGCGACATCAAGGATTAGTCTGACAGGCTTTCCAGGAGAAATGTGGCATCAGGGGTTTCAGCTATCACACACTGGATTCTCAAGGTTTCTCAGAGAGGTGGAGAAAGGATGAATTGGCCATTTCTCTTAGCAGGCTGACCACCAACTGACTCAAAATGAAACCAACTCTTGACCACCATAAATCTTGACATGTCACTTTGCTGTAAATAGCTCCCATTGTCATTAGGCAGCTGCTGTTTACTTAGCTGAAGACATATGACTTCCAGTAAGTGCTTTTTTTTAACAGAAAGTTCAAGTCCCAAAGTCCTTCCGGTGACCTTTAAAAAAAAACAAAATTCAGCATCAATGGAATTACTTCAGTCCTCCAAAAGAATCCATTTCTACAATCTTCAGCCACGAGTCCTCAAAAATTATTTAAAAATTGAAGCACTTTCATAACAATAGGCTATCTGGTAAACCATCAACAGGACCCTTGAGTACTGTGGATCTGATTGATTCAAATATCAGATTATCAAGCCTACCACAGGCAGTTGATGTGATTTCAACTGTCTGTCACTAGGTATGTCAACTTGTAAGCATTTCAATGCCAAAGAGACACCACTTATACATTCCCGCACAAAAAAGGACCCTTATCTCATCAACTGGGCTGGGTTCTTAATCTAGAAATTTAGAATCCGTTGATGATTCTGCAACTTTATAAGCCAAGTAACATGCAGCCCCAGTGGCCTAATGGAGAAGGCACTAGCCTCCTAAGCTAGGGATTGTGGGTTCAAGTCCCATCTGGGGTGCTGCAAATTGCCATTATTATGTTTGATGAACATATAAATTAGGAGTAGGTCACTCAAGTCTGCTCTGTGCCTATGGCAGACAATTCCTCTTTATAGGGAAGATGGTAGCATTGTGGTAATGTCACTGTACTAGTAATCCAGAGGCCCAGGCTAATGGCATGGCTTCCAATCCCACCATAGCAACTGTTGGAATTTAAACTTAATTAATTAAAAAAATGTGGAATTGAAAGCCAGGCTCAGTGATGGTGCCATAAAACTATCATCGATTGTTATAAAAACCCATCTGATTCACAAATGTCTGAATGATTGTTAACTGCGCTCTGAAATGGCATAGCCAACCACTCAGTTTCAAAGGCAATTAGGGATGGGTAACAAATGCTGGCCTTGCCAGTGATGCAGACATCTCACAATAAAAAAAAACTGACAATGCAAATTGGGAAGCTCTGGGTTTGATCTCTGGTCAGTACTGGTTTACCTAATCTCTGACTGACCAGCACTTGGAGTGCTACAGTCAGCCTCAGCACCCCTTGACTAGTAAGGGAAAATTAGACATTAACACCCTGCATTTATATGGTGCCTTTAATGTAGTAAAACATCACAGGATTGTGCTCAAGCAAAAATTGACACCAAGTCATATAAGGAGATATTAGGACAGGTTGGTCACAGAGTTTTATGGAGTACCTTAAAAGAGGTGAGGTGGTGGTGGAGGTGGGGGAGAGGTTTAGGGAGGAAACCCCAGAGCTTCGGACCCAGACAGCTGAACGCATGGCTGCCAATGGTAAAGTGATTAAAATCAGGGATGCACAACAGAAGTAGAGGTGCACAGAGATCTAGGAGGGTTGTAGAGCTGGAGGAGGTTACAGAGATAAGGAGGCGAGAAGCCATGGAGCAACTTGAAAACAAGAATAAAAATTTTAAAACTGAGGCATTGTCAGACTGGGAGCCAATGTAGGCTAGCAAACAAAGAGGCGATGGTAAACGGAACTTGGTGCAAGTTAGAATATGAGCAGAAAAATTTTGTGTCACTTCAGGTTTATGCAGGTTGGAAGATGGGAGACCAGCCAGGAGAGCAGTGAAATAGTCAAGTCTAGACGTAACAAAAGTATGGATGAGGGATTCAGCAGCAGATGAGCTGAGGCAGGGGCGGAGTAGGATGATGTTACAAAGGTGGAAGTTGGCGGTCTTGATGATGGAGTGTAATGTGGTTAGAACCTCATCTCAGGGTCAAATAGGATGCCAAGGTTGCGAGCAGTCTGGTTCAGCCTCAGACAATGAACAGGGAGAGGGATGGAATTGGTGGCTTTGGAATGGCGTTTGTGACAGGAACTGAAGACAAATGTTTTGGTCTTCCCAATATCTAGCTGAACAAGCAGTCTGACAATTTAAAGACAGTGGAGGGGTCGAGAGAGGTGCTGGTGAGATAGAGCTGGGTGTCATCAGTGCAAATGTGGAACCTGACATGTTTTGGGATGATGTCAATGAGGGGCAGCAGGTTGATGAGTAGGAGGGGACAAAGGATAGATCCTCAGGAAACTCCAAAGGCAAAAGTATGGGAGTGGGGAGAGAAACCATTGCAGGTGATCTTATTTGCCAGTAATGCCTGCTGGAAGTATTTGTAATTAGATGTCTATTGAGAACTGGATCAGGCACGTAGCCAGTCAACACTCAAAATCTAGGCTCCCACATAAAGAATGGACACTTGAGCGAGGTTGCAGATAGCTGCGGGATGAAACCAGGTATCTATTTATGCTACGCTAGGACTGGGTCTCAAACAGATACATGTCCCAAGATCATTTCATGTAGGAAGCACAGAACTGTCAGAGAGGAGACATTCATTCCTCAATTGAAACTGGTTTTAAATTATGGTTCTTGAAGGAAAAGAAATATTGCAACCCACTACCTCCTTAACCCATTGTGGTACTTAGTGATTACTCATTGAGCCACCAGGACCACTGAAAGGGCAGTCCTCAACCACCATAATACAATGTACTACTTATTCCTCCTATTATGTATTCTGTTGAATCACAGAATCATTACAGTGCAGAAGGAGGCCATTTGGCCCATCGTGTCTGCACTGGCTCTCCAAAAGAGCAATTCCCTCAGTTCCATTCCCCTGCCTTCTCCCCATAGCCCTGCACATTCTTCCTTTTCATATAACTGTCTAATTCTGGACAATGGACTGATACACCGCACCAAACAACACGAAAAAAGGAAAGAAGGTACCAGCCCTTCGCTTTGCAAGCTGGAACGTCAGAACTATGTGTCCTGGCCTGTCGGAAGACCTTACACAAATCAACGATTCTCGGAAGACCGCCATCATTAACAACGAGCTCAGTAGATTCAATGTGGACATTGCAGCACTTCAGGAGACTCGCCTCCCCGCGAGTGGCTCTCTAGCAGAGCAAGACTACACCTTCTTCTGGCAGGGTAGGGATCCTGAAGAACCAAGACAGCATGGAGTGGGCTTCGCCATCAGAAACTCCTTGCTCAGCATGATAGAGCCTCCCTCAAATGGCTCGGAACGCATACTGTCCATCCGACTGCTGACCACCTCTGGTCCAGTACACCTACTCAGCATCTATGCTCCAACACTCTGCTCCTCACCTGAAGCTAAAGACCAGTTCTATTAACAACTCCATAACATCATTAGCAGCATCCCCAACACCGAACACCTATTCCTGCTGGGGGACTTTAATGCCAGGGTTGGGGCCGACCATGACTCATGGCCCTCCTGCCTTGGGCGCTATGGCATTGGAAGGATGAATGAGAATGGACAGAGACTGCTTGAGTTGTGTACCTATCATAACCTCTGCATCACCAACTCGTTCTTTCACACTAAACCCTGTCACCAGGTTTCATGGAGGCACCCAAGATCACGTCGTTGGCACCAGCTAGACCTCATTGTCACAAGGCGAGCCTCTTTAAACAGTGTTCAAATCACACGCAGCTTCCACAGTGCGGACTGCGACACCGACCACTCCCTGGTGTGCAGCAAGGTTAGACTCAGACCAAAGAAGTTGCATCATTCCAAGCAGAAGGGCCACCCGCGCATCAACACGAGCAGAATTTCTCACCCACAGCTGTTACAAAAATTTCTAAATTCACTTGTAACAGCCCTTCAAAACACTCCCACAGGGGATGCTGAGACCAAGTGGGCCCACATCAGAGACGCCATCTATGAGTCAGCTTTGACCACCTACGGCAAAAGTGCGAAGAGAAATGCAGACTGGTTTCAATTTCATAATGAAGAGCTGGAACCTGTCATAGCCGCTAAGCGCATTGCACTTTTGAACTACAAGAAAGCCCCCAGCGATTTAACATCCGCAGCACTTAAAGCAGCCAGAAGTACTGCACAAAGAACAGCTAGGCGTTGCGCAAACGACTACTGGCAACACCTATGCAGTCATATTCAGCTGGCCTCAGACACCGGAAACATCAGAGGAATGTATGATGGCATGAAGAGAGCTCTTGGGCCAACCATCAAGAAGATCACCCCCCTCAAATCTAAATCGGGGGACATAATCACTGACCAACGCAAACAGATGGACCGCTGGGTTGAGCACTACCTAGAACTGTACTCCAGGGAGAATGCTGTCACTGAGACTGCCCTCAATGCAGCCCAGCCTCTACCAGTCATGGATGAGCTGGACATACAGCCAACCAAATCGGAACTCAGTGATGCCATTGATTCCCTAGCCAGCGGAAAAGCCCCTGGGAAGGACAGCATTACCCCTGAAATAATCAAGAGTGCCAAGCCTGCTATACTCTCAGCACTACATGAACTGCTATGCCTGTGCTGGGACGAGGGAGCAGTACCCCAGGACATGCGCGATGCCAACATCATCACCCTCTATAAAAACAAAGGTGACCGCGGTGACTGCAACAACTACCGTGGAATCTCCCTGCTCAGCATAGTGGGGAAAGTCTTTGCTCGAGTCGCTCTGAACAGGCTCCAGAAGCTGGCCGAGCGCGTCTACCCTGAGGCACAGTGTGGCTTTCGTGCAGAGAGATCGACTATTGACATGCTGTTCTCCCTTCGTCAGATACAGGAGAAATGCCGTGAACAACAGATGCCCCTCTACATTGCTTTCATTGATCTCACCAAAGCCTTTGACCTCGTCAGCAGACGTGGTCTCTTCAGACTACTAGAAAAGATCGGATGTCCACCAAAGCTACTAAGTATCATCACCTCATTCCATGACAATATGAAAGGCACAATTCAACATGGTGGCTCCTCATCAGAGCCCTTTCCTATCCTGAGTGGTGTGAAACAGGGCTGTGTTCTCGCACCCACACTTTTTGGGATTTTCTTCTCCCTGCTGCTTTCACATGCGTTCAAATCCTCTGAAGAAGGAATTTTCCTCCACACAAGATCAGGGGGCAGGTTGTTCAACCTTGCCCGTCTAAGAGCGAAGTCCAAAGTACGGAAAGTCCTCATCAGAGAACTCCTCTTTGCTGACGATGCTGCTTTAACATCTCACACTGAAGAATGCCTGCAGAGTCTCATCGACAGGTTTGCGTCTGCCTGCAATGAATTTGGCCTAACCATCAGCCTCAAGAAAACGAACATCATGGGGCAGGATGTCAGAAATGCTCCATCCATCAATATTGGCGACCACGCTCTGGAAGTGGTTCAAGAGTTCACCTACCTAGGCTCAACTATCACCAGTAACCTGTCTCTAGATGCAGAAATCAACAAGCGCATGGGTAAGGCTTCCACTGCTAGGTCCAGACTGGCCAAGAGAGTGTGGGAAAATGGCGCACTGACACGGAACACAAAAGTCCGAGTGTATCAGGCCTGTGTCCTCAGTACCTTGCTCTACGGCAGCGAGGCCTGGACAACGTATGCCAGCCAAGAGCGACGTCTCAATTCATTCCATCTTCGCTGCCTTCGGAGAATACTTGGCATCAGGTGGCAGGACTATATCTCCAACACAGAAGTCCTTGAAGCAGCCAACACCCCCAGCTTATACACACTACTGAGTCAGCGGCGCTTGAGATGGCTTGGCCATGTGAGCCGCATGGAAGATGGCAGGATCCCCAAAGACACATTGTACAGCGAGCTCGCCACTGGTATCAGACCCACCGGCCGTCCATGTCTCCGTTATAAAGACGTCTGCAAACGCGACATGAAATCGTGTGACATTGATCACAAGTCGTGGGAGTCAGTTGCCAGCGTTCGCCAGAGCTGGCGGGCAGCCATAAAGACAGGGCTAAATTGTGGCGAGTCGAAGAGACTTAGTAGTTGGCAGGAAAAAAGACAGAGGCGCAAGGGGAGAGCCAACTGTGCAACAGCCCCAACAAACAAATTTCTCTGCAGCACCTGTGGAAGAGCCTGTCACTCCAGAATTGGCCTTTATAGCCACTCCAGGCGCTGCTTCACAAACCACTGACCACCTCCAGGCGCGTATCCATTGTCTCTCGAGATAAGGAGGCCCAAAAGAAAAAAGGAAGAAAGATATGTATTCTGTTGAATCACAGAATCATTACAGTGCAGAAGGAGGCCATTTGGCCCATCGTGTCTGCACTGGCTCTCCAAAAGAGCAATTCCCTCAGTTCCATTCCCCTGCCTTCTCCCCATAGCCCTGCACATTCTTCCTTTTCATATAACTGTCTAATTCCCTTTTGAATGCTTCAGTTGAACCTGCCTCCACCACGTTCTCAGGCAGCACATTCCAGACCTTAACCATTCGCTGTGTGAAAAAGTTTTTCCTCACGTCACTTTTCGTTCTCTTATCAAATAGGGCAGCACAGTGGTGTGGTGGTTAGCACTGCAGCCTCACAGCTCCAGGGACCTGGGTTCAATTCTGGGTACTGCCTGTGTGGAGTTTGCAAGTTCTCCCTGTGACCGTGTGGGTTTTTGCTGGGTGCTCTGGTCTCCTCCCACAGCCAAAGACTTGCAGGTTGATAGGTAAATTGGCCATTGTAAATTGCCCCTAGTGTAGGTAGGTGGTAGGGATTACTGCAGGGTTAGTATAAATGGGTGGTTGTTGGTCGGCACAGATTCAGTGGGCCGATGGGCCTGTTTCAGTGCTGTATCTCTAAATAAATAGAATACTGAAATCTGTGCCCTCTCATTTTCGATCCTTTCATGAGTGGGAAATGTTTCTCTCTATCTACTCTGTCCTGACCCCTCATGATTTTGAATACCTCTATCAAATTATGTCTCAGCCTTCTCTTCTCCAAGGAAAACAGTCCTAACTTCTCCAATCTATCTTAATAACTGAAATTCCTCATCCCTGGAACCATTCTCGTGAATCTTTTCTGTACTCTCTCCAATGCCCTCACATCTTTCCTAACGTGTGACACCCAGAACTGGACGCAGTACTCCAGTTGGGGCCGAACTAGTGTCTTATACAAGTTCAACATAACTTCCTTGCTCTCGTACTCTATGCCCCTATTAATAAATCCCAGGACACAGTATGCTTTATTGATCGCTCTCTCAACCTGTTCTGCCACCTTCAATGACTTATGCACACATACATCCGGGTCCCTCTGCTCCTGCACCCCCTTTAGAATTGTACCCTTTATTCTATAATGTCTCTCCAAGTTCTTCCTACCCAAATGAATCACTTCAAATTTCTCTGCATTGAATTTCATCTGCCACCTGTCTGCCCATTCCATCAACTTGTCTATGTCCTTTTGAAGTTCTACACTATAGCCCTCACAGTTCACAATGCCTCCAAGTTTTATATCATCTGCAAACTTTGAAATTGTGCCCTGTACACCAAAGTTTAGGTCATTACAATATATCAGGAAAAGCAAGGGTCCCAACACTGATCCCTGGGGAACTCCATTACAAACCTACCTCCAGGCCGAAAAACATCCATTAACCACTACTCTTTGTTTCCTGTCACTCAGCCAATTTCGTATCCATGTTGCTACCGTCCCTTTTATTCCATGAGATACAAGTTTGCTCACAGGTCTGTTGTCTGACACCGTGTCAAATGCCTTTTGAAAGTCCATGTATGCCAGCAAGTTAATCAAACATGATTTTCCGTTAAGAAATCCATGCTAGCTTTCCTTAATTAACTTGCATTTGCCCATGTGACTATTGATTTTGTCCCGAATTACTTTTTTCTAGACATTTTCTCACCACCGAAGTTAAACTGACTGGCCTGTAGTTGCTGGGCTTATCTTTACACCCTTTTTTGAAGTCTCCAGTCCTCCGGCACCACTCCCAAGTCTAAGGAAGACTGAAAAATTATGGCCAGTGCCTCTGCGATTTCCACACTCACTTCCCTCAGTATCCTTGGATGCATCTCATCTGGTCCTGGTGCTTTATCCACTTTAAGTACAGACAGCCTAACTTATACTTCCTCTTTATCAATTTTAAACCCCTCGAGTGTCTGACTTACCTCCTCGTTCAACGTTGCCTGGTAAAGACAGATGCAAAGTATCCATTTAATACCTCAGCTATGCCCTCTGCTAAATCCCCTTTCTGGTCCCTAATTGGTCCCAGTCCTCCTTTTACCACCCTTTTACTAGTTATATGCCTATAGAAAACTTTGGGATTTCCTTTAATGTTAGCTGCCAGTCTCTTTTCATGCTCTCTCTTTGCTTCTCTTATTTGCTTTTTCACTTCCCCGCTGGACCTTCTATATTCAGCCTGGTTCTCAATAGTATTTTCTACCTGGCATCTGTGGTAAGCACACCTTTTCTTCTTTATCTTAATCTTTTCCTCTTTTGTCATCCAGGAAGCTCTGGATTTATTTGCTCTACTTTTCCCCTTCGAGGGAAAATACCTCGACTGTGCCCGAACTATCTCTTCTTTGAAGGTAGTCCATTGTTCATCTACTGGTTTTCCTGCCAGCTTTTGACTCCAATTTATTCGTCCCAGCTCCATTCTTACCCGATTAAAGTTGGCCTTCCCCAGTTAATTATTCTTACCCTGGATTGCTCTTTGTCCTTTTCCATAGTCAGCCTAAACCTTATGATACAATGATATCTATCCCCTAAACTATCTCCTATTGATACTTGATCCACTTGGTTCACCTCGTTCCCAAGAACCAGGTCTAGCAGTGCCTCCTTTCTCGTTGGAGTAGCAAAATACTGTTGTAGAAAATTTTCCTGAACACACTCTAGGAACTCTTGCCACTCACTGCCCTTTACACTACTATTATCCCAGTCTATGTTTGAATAATTACATTCCCCCATTATAACTACCCTATAATTTTTGCACCTCTCTAATTTCCTTGCAAAATTGTTCCTCCACATCCTTCCTGGTGGCCTATAGACAACACCGAGCAATGTAACTGCACCTTTTTTGTTCCTTAGCTCAGACAAATTGATTCTGACCTCGACCCCTCTGGGACATCCTTTTTCTCCAGCACTGCAATGCTCTCCTTTATCAATACCGCCACCCCTCCCCCTTTTTTCCCTTTGCTATCTTGCCTGAACACCTTGTATCTTGGAATTTTTAACACCCAGTCCTGCCCTTCTTTGAGCCAGGTCTCTGTTATAGCCACAACATCATATTTCCGCATGGCAATCTGCGACTGTACCTCACCAGTCTTGTTAACCACACTCCGTGCATTCACATACATGCACATTAACCCTGATTCAGACTTTATTACTTTCTCCCTTACTCTGACCTCACCTAATAACGTACTGTTCCCTACTCTAGTGCTATCTATCTCCCCCAGTATTCTGTGCACCTTGGTATTCCTCTCTAATACTTGCTCCTGGTTCCCACACCCCAGACAAATTACCAGTTTTGCTTCCCTCCAATCTGAGCTCCCTCTCAGGCTCCCATCCCCCTGACAATTTAGTTTAAACCCTTCCCAACAGCACTAGCAAATCTCCCTGCGAGGATATTCTTCCCAGTCCTGCTAAGATGCAACCCGTCCATCTTGTACAGGTCGCACCTGCCCCACAACTGGTCCCAATGTCTCAGAAATCTGATGCCCTCCCTCCTACACCAGTTTTCCAGCCATGTGTTCAATCGTTCAAATTCTCCTATTCCTTTGCTCACTTGCACCAGGGACTCGGAGTACTCATGAGTTTACTGCTTTTGAGGCCCTGCTTTTTAATCTCCTTCCTACTAGCTCCCTAAAATCTGCTTTCAGGACCTCACCCCCCTTCTTACCTATGTCATTGGTACCAATGTGGACCACGACCTCTGGCTGTTCACCCTCCCGCAGAAGAATGTCCTGCAGCTGCTCCATGCCATCCTTGACACTGGCACCAGGGAGGCAACACACCATCCTGGAGTCACATTTACTGCCGCAGAAACGCCTAACTGTTCCAAATAAATATCAATTTGTTTCTCTAAGTGTGTCTTCTATGGAACTTTCTAGGAAATAGATACAAAGTAAAAAATATTACAAATCCATTCAAATTATTCAATTAACTTCCAATGTTTCCAGACTTAATTTAACAGCGTGTTCTAGTGATCTGGGCATTTGAATACAATTTAGATTAATTCAATAATAATGTTAAAATTTGCACAGAACCATGTTAGAACAGTGAATTATTATTTGCCAATTAACAATAGCCTATTACTTCAAACTGCCCATTGCTGTCTTTTATACTGTATTTTGTTTAACCTATTGTCCTATAATGGCAGTGACTCCTGACTTAACTGATGCAACAGCCATTGTTATATTCACTTTGCCAAGAGGTTACCTTTCTGGTCAGTTTCATAAAATTACTGTGCTAATCATGACCTTTGGAGATGAAAAAAAATTCATTTAGTCTACACAGAGTTGAGCAGATCAACAGTCGAGGTGGTAAAATTGGCCTAAGCACTCCTGGGTCAGAGAGGAAGGGCTAGCAGATGTCATTCAGAGATCCCACTTCTGCTTAATGTGCAGTGATGCCTGCTGGAAAATGCATGTGAGCGAATGTCGGCTGAGGACACAGTCAGACATGGCTATGGTCCTGTCTCCGATCAAATATCCTGCTGACTTCATCTTTTATTCTCAACTGGTTGGGGTGGTGGAAGGCTGCAATTGTCAACCACCACTATGATCCACACAAACTGTCAGAAGGAGTTATTGAGTAAGAATTAAGATCTTTTCAACACCTAACCAAGGGTACTGTCACAACAAGTTGAGGTGAATAGCAAAGATGCATTTAAGGGAAGATAGATAAGTACATGAAGGAGAATGGAATAGAAGGATATGCTTTTAGGATTGTAGTGAAGTAGGGTGGGAGGAAGCTCCTGTGGAGCATAAACACTGGCGAAGACTATTTAGGCTGAATGGACTATTATTGTTCTGTAAAGTCTATGTAACCGCTGCTCCAGTTAAGTTCTGTCACTGGTGGAACAGGCTCAAATGTTGAATGGCTTACATCTATGTTTCTATATTCACTTTCTGTGAATAATATCCAAGCATGATTCAGAGCCATTGGAAGTCCAGGAGGTGCTAGGTTTGATCCCCACTCTGTGCTGTTAATTTATCTCCACTGGCACTGGGCTGTTACAGTACCCTGGATTAGAGGTTGAAAACATCTGCTAGGGTTTTCTAATTCAAATTCAATGATAGTATGGGGGGGATTTTATGTAGGCCTCGGAGGTCTTGGCTACATTGCCTCCTTTGGCAAAGGTCTGCCATATTATGTGCCAATTAGGCACATAAGTGGACAATGGCGGGCCTTCCCCAGGATTGACGACCCTGTCGACAGAAGTCTTGCCTGCTGAGAGCTGTCAGCCAATCAGAGGCCGGCAGCTCTTTAACTTTTTTTATTTCCAAAATATACTTTATTCATAAAAAACTGTAAAAAATACATTACAAAACAGTTCAAAACAGCACCAAGTCAACATTACAAAGAGTGCAAAGGAGATCAGTTTCCTTCAATACAGGAGTGAGTTGCCTCACAACCCTTCCATTTCATTTTACCTGCCATGTACTTTTTGCAGCAAGCAAATATTTTCTGGATACAGCCCGAGGGGTTTTCCATGGATCCAGCCCCTCAGTTCAGCTTGGTGGGGGGACCTTACACAGTGGTCTTTCCCCATTGAGCCTTTGCTGCGGCTGCTCCAAGCTTTAGTGCGTCCCTCAGCACGTAGTACTGGACCTTGGAATGTGCCAGTCTGCAACACTCGGTCGTGGACAACTCTTTGTGCTGGAAGACCAACAGGTTTCGGGCAGACCAAACGCGTCTTTCACCAAATTGATAGTCCTCCAGCAGCAGTTGATGTTTATCTCGGTGTGCATCCCTGGGAACAGCCCGTAGAGCACAGACTCCTGAGTTACAGAGTTGCTTGGGATGAACCTTGACAAAAACCACTGCATCTCTTTCCACACCTGCTTTGCAAAGACGCATTCCAGAAGGATGTGGGCAACTGTCTCTTCCCCACCACAGCCACCTCGAGGGCATTGTGCGGAGAGTGTGATACTCCGGGCATGCAGGAAGGATCTGATGGGGAGGGCTCTTCTCACCACCAGCCAAGCTACATCTTGATGCTTGTTTGAAAGTTCTGGTGATGAGTTCTCGGGGAACCATCCGACCAGATCCACCATTTCCTTTTCCCGTAGGGCCTTGAGGACATTCCGTGCAGACCACTGCCTGATGGATTGGTGGTCAAAGGTGTTTTTCCGCAGAAACTTTTCCACGAAGGATAGGTGGTACGGCACAGTCCAACTGGATGCAGCGTTCCATGGCAATGTGACCAGGCCCATCCTTCGCAGCACTGGGGACAGATAGAACCTCAGCATGTGGTGACACTTGCAATTTGCGTACTGGGGATCTACGCACAGCTTGATGCAGCTGCACACGAAGGTGGTCATCAGGATGAGGGCGGCTTGGGTACATTTTTCCCGCCCTTATCAAGAGGTTTGAACATCATGTCCCTCCGGACCTGGTCCATTTTGGATCCCCATATGAAGCGGAAAATGGCTCGGGTGACTGCCATGAAGTCACAGGAGTGGGGTATGGGCCAGACCTGTGCCACGTACAGCAACAACGTGAGCACCTCGCATCTGATGACCATGTTCTTACTCACAATGGAGAGAGATTGCTGCTCCCACATGCTCAACTTATGGTGTACCCTGGCTGCTCGCTCCTTCCAGGTTTTGGTGCACGCCCCCGCCCTTCCGAACCATAACCCCAACACCTTCAGTAGTCCGACCTGACGCTGAAGGGACAAAGGATCGGTCAGCCCAGTTCCCAAAGAGCAGACCAGCGACACCGTGAAGGCAGTGGCTGCTGCCGGTAATGCAACCATCGGAGGCCTGGGACTGTCGAGGGACCTAAGCCACAGATAAGTCATGGCAGGTGTGGTTTTGCGGGGTGGGGGTTGTGGAGGAGGGAGTTATGGGGGGGGGGGTCAGCAGCAAGGGCAGGGGAGTGGCTCTCAGTGAGCCCCCCTACCTTCCCCAATGCTGGGATCCTTGACTAGGTGCCTTTTAAAGAGGGATGCCTCCCCCAACCCCCCGGAGCTGGCAAACGACCCACACGGGTTTGCTTGGCATGCTCCCTGCGTGGCAACACACCTGCCCGCCGCAGGGCTAATACTGGCTGAGGTGGGATGAGACTCTTAATTGTGCATTAATTGCTCACTTAAGGGCCTCTATTGGTGGTGGGGCTGGAAGGCTGTCCATGGGCCTTCCTGCCACGGACTTAACTGGGGTGGAGGCGGGATGGTGGCGAAGTCTCCCCCTTCCACCATCCTACCTGATTAAATGCTCTCCTTGCCTCCAAACGCACCATGGGGGAGAGCATAAAATCACCCCCGTCCTCCCCACCAGTGTGTCTGGATCGTGGTGGTGGTACAGAGATTAATATTAGCCAGGATTACTCCCCATGCTCTTCTTCATTTGGCACCAGTTGACCTTTATCATATAACTGATCAGGCAGATGGAGCATCAATTCCATACTTTAACATCTCATCCAAATGATGACACCACTAACAATGTAGCACTTTCTCACTACTGCACGTAAGTATCAGCCTATATTATGTGCTCAAGTCCTGGAGTGGGGCTTGAACTGACAACTTACTGACTCAGATGTTGTTACCATTGAGCTATTGAGTTTGACAGTGTTAAACCCCACACTTGAATACCCTGCTAACATTAGTTGCGCAGGTTTATATATGAAGAATACCTACTTGGTCAAGGTACCAGTGGGCAGTCAGTACCCATGAAGTCAGAGCCCAGCAAGAGCTGGCACCTTCAGGAGCAGAGGAGGCAAAATATAGAAACAAGCCAGTACATGTCATTTGAACATCTTTGTACTTTATTAAATGTTTGATCATATGTTTCAATATGTACAGTCATCAGTAACATCCCCCTCTCTTATATTGTACCACTACTTAAACCAGCCACCAATAATATTCCTGATCTACTCCAAGCATTGTAAGAAAATGATTTTCTTCCCCCTAGCGTGACCATTGTGACGGAAGGGTATGTTACTTTTCTTTCTTTCAAGGTTCTTAAGCAATGAGGCAGTGCAGACAGCGAGGTTAGCAATCCCCCTTTTCCATTCATCAAGGACCTGACAGCTAAAATTCATTTTAAGATGAAGAAAGTGCAATATAATCCTTTCTCTGAGACATTGATAGACTAGCAGCTGGGAAAGAATTGTGCAGTAGTAATGAAATTAGTCTAAAACTG
This sequence comes from Heterodontus francisci, assembly GCF_036365525.1. Taxonomy (NCBI): domain Eukaryota; kingdom Metazoa; phylum Chordata; class Chondrichthyes; order Heterodontiformes; family Heterodontidae; genus Heterodontus; species Heterodontus francisci. The sequence continues at coordinate 16,294,130 of NC_090393.1, forward strand.
CTAGAGGATTGCAGATAATTGCCCTTGTCTGTCATGGGCAATAACATCTCTCGAGTTCCTGCTTACTGATTATAATAAGCAGCCAAAGGCTTTAATAATAGATTATTGCCTTGCACTTGTTGGGGAACATGAGTGCACAGTTTCTGAATTTCCACAATCCACAATATGTCCTGAATAAAAACGTCTTACAGTTAAGATGTCATCCTGTTTTTTTTTTCTGTTTTGATGAATGTAACATTTTAACATGAAAACAATCTGTGTAACTTAATTTGGTTTATATGAAAAAAAATGTTTATTCAGTCGGCCAGTGATGGAAAGTGTTAGTTTGTTTTAGTGACCCTTTTATCCCCTCTCCAGTTTGTTTCCTGCCTCTTCTGACCCTGGCCTGAGTACGATTCATGTTTGCCAGCAACTCTGGGTCCTGACCCTAGTAGCTACCATTCGTTTGTCAGGCTAGACAGTGAATTTTATCTGTCTTTTTGACTATGATGGACATTGCAGAAGAGCTTAATCCTATCCTCAGCTGACATGCCCTTTCCTGCAGCAGTTATTGGATAGTGATCAGGAGTGGGAATCCTGGCTTATATATTTTTCTTGCCCAAACATACTGAGGCCAACTATAGCATTCCTACCACTGAAATCAGATAATTCAGACTAAACGGAGGAACTTTCACGACATCTGGGATTCCTGCTATTTGGTCATTTCTCTTGGAAGGAATAGGAGTGCACAAGATTGGGTTCGGCTTTGATTTCCCTTATATTTAATAATAAAGTCTGAACTCTCACATGAGGAATGGTCACTAGAATGAGATATTGAAGACCTATGACCACCTACAAAGTCACAGCCACATGAGTCAGTATTGTCAAGAAAAGTGGAGAGAAAATTGAAAACAAAAAATCATTCACAAAACATGGTCACTCGAATTTTAAAATGTTGATAGGGCTTAGAATTGAGTTACTAAGCTGATCAGTGGATTATGTTTGATTGTTTTTTCTGGCTTCATAAGTCTATTGGAAGTACGGAAATTTCAGAATGCAATGTTCAATATTAGGGTGAAACTTTAGGAATGTTCTTGCATTATTATATTTCATCTAGTTGTTGCATCTGTAATCCACCATGTTTTGCTTCAGTACAAAGCTAACACGTTCAAACCAGTGTACAGTGAGATTAGGAAGGGTGACAGTGAAAGACTCTGCCTCCATTACTTGTAGCCACACTATTAGTTCTTTATTACGTACACACAAACATTACAATCACTGTTCTGAAATTTCTTAAATAATTTTGTACCCAAAAACATCCATGATGTAAATGGCATGGATCAACAATTGTAACTTGTTGAACAGGTGCCCATCTAGTGCACTGAATGCAGACTCATCTGAAGCATTTGGAAATAGAAACAAAATAGGCAGTTTCCCTCTTCAGCAGAAAGCAAAGTGATTCAGGCTCATCACTGAGGCACAAGGAGATGGACGAAGTCTAAGTAAGTCCTATTTTTGGGTATTAACAGTGAGCTGAGCAAAGTGAATCGAGAAAAGACATTTTTGTCACTACCTTTTTAACACTGTATGCATGCTGACATTGTTATGCTCAATACTCCTCAGATATCTTTGGTGTTTTTTTATTTAAGTGTAAGGGTGGGAATGCGGGCGATGGGTTGACCTGTCAAAGTTTAAAGGATGTGCCGAGAGCCAGAGGAGCCAACTCGCCCAAGAATGCTAAATGGCCAGTTAGGCACTGGTTCCACCCAGGGTCTGAACCAAGACAGGGAGGACAAGGAACAAACAAAGTGAGAAGCCACTCAGAATGGCAAGACAGCAGTAAGAGGCTCCATCAAAGAGGGAGGGCTCATAAAAGTCCCTCATTCACAGGCAAGCAGTTGTAGAGAATCAGGAGAACTCTCGGTCATAACTCCTCACTCTTGAGAGGGCATTTTGGGGAGGGGGCAGGGATTTGGAGGGGGTAGTGGATGGGTCCCTCTGTGTACCCTTGATCACTGGAGGGAAACACCAGCTGGAGCATAGCTGGCTTCCACTCAATGCTCTGCTGTGCCACTGACTGGTCAATGCTACAGACTGCGACATGCATTCTGTGCATGTCAGTGCACTGTTCCTGCTGGCGCACATGGCTCTCCATGAGATTGGCCACTCTTTCAATGGGGGAGTTCATATGCTTAAAGACCAGACATTGTGGAGCAAATGAGATGAATGGACTCCTCCATTCTTGTCCCATGACCCTGCAGTGCCTCAGGTAACTCTGACATGTGGGTGTATATCTCCCACTGGTTCTCCAGGAAGTGCTGCCTTTTTTGTGAATTCCTAGGCTCTGCATCTCCACCTTGCTGAGCAGGGGTGTGCCTGTCCTCCATCCTCCGAGGGGGCTGGCCACAGCTGACTCTGCCTCCCCCTGTATCCTCCTGTTCTAATGTGATGTGCACTTCACCCTGTTTCACCTTCTCTAATAACGTGCGAGGACCCACTGAGATGCGAGTACCTGCACTGGTGGAGGGTGCGCAAGAAAGATGTGAGGTGCAGACTTTGAGGTGTCTTCCTCCTCTGACTCCTCCAGAACAGGTTGGCGGTGTTGTGACTCCTCCCCCTTTGCAGCTGGCCCTGTGCGAGACATAACAGAAAATGTTATGAGAAATTGGCACAATCAACAGATGCTTCAGCTGCATGAAACAGTGAGGTGACAGCTTATGCAATGGCAGCTCATTGGATGGGGGAGAGTGCCATGCATCCCTGAGCCTAGGCATGCTGAGACCTCTTCCCCCTGTCTATGATGGCTCCCGTTTTCCGTCTCTAACATTGTGGTGGCTTGTCAGTCTGGCCAGATCAAGGGCCAGCTCCTCAAAATGCATCAGTGACGAGAGCTGAGGGGCCCCGTTGTCCAAGTGTGTGTCCTCTTGCTCTTGCTAGCATGGTTCTCCCAATTGGCCTGCGAGGTGAAACTGGGGCAATGCCTCTCTCCCTCACCAGTTTTATATTCACATAGGATTTTGCAGACTTCCCTGTAGCCCACTGTCCAATGGCATTACGGTTATGAACTATGCCTATGGGTCATCAATGTTGTTGTGCACACATCTCTCCTATGGTTAGGAGAACTCTATTCGCCCTCAGGATTCCCCTCCCTTTTGCATTTTGGTGACTGCTGTCCAAGAGGCATGCCATCTGGGTCTATGTTTAGACTCACCTTGCCAGCCTAAACAGGTCTTTGAAAAGTCTCTTGCACTGGACCCAGTTCCTCCTCACCACTCCTCTGCTGCTGACCTCATGAGTCACCTCCAGCCAGGCCTTCTTGATCAGCTTTGCAGGTTTTCTATTGCTGCTGTGGGGAACAGGATGGCACTCCGTGCTGTCACCGTCTCCGGTAGCACCTCATGTGAGGCATCAGAAAAACAGGATGCTGCCCTGGTATGAGGCCCTCCCTGCCCACTGCCCTCTACTCAGCCTCAGCAACAGCTGCCACTCACTCTTTAAATCAGGCCCTCACCTCCCTGTGTCCCACCTCCTTCCTACATCCGCTATCATTAATTGGACAATGAACACAACTCTAGGCCAATTAACTGCTGTGCCAATTAAAATTGTGTGACCTTTGCCGACACGGTGCGGGACCAGGACCCGGAAGTGAATGCAACGTTGGGGTCTTGACCACGGAATGGAAGTCCCACCCCTTGAGTCCAATTTTCATTAAAATGAACTCTAAGATCCTTCCCATCCAACTGCTCTATGTTTGATAATGTTGAAATCCCATCTGCCCTTGCAATGAATAAATCTGAAAGTTCTCGACACAGCGTTTGTCACAGAGTTGCCATTATTTTCTTAGTTTTGTTTTAACTCAATAAAAGATCATTTTGTACCTTGTGACAAAGTGGTCCTGAACATTTGAACATGAATCCTCATGGCCACAGTACAAGTCATCAGCATTGGATTAATTTCCTGCTATGCCCAGTTCCTTAGCTGAGCCCTGACAAACAAGACAGGCACCTTTGAACATGTTCAAGAGTATTACGATATTAGGAAAGTTAATGTTAGAAGTCCATAACCACCATCAAATTGGACCTGCCACAGAACATCGAGCTTACAAGCTTCCTTTTTGCTAGTTAACATTAAACAAAAAGAAAAAAAGACACAAAACTGAATTCTGCACTCATTCTGGATGCTAACCATTTAACTCACCTGCAAGCATTGACGTTATCACACCACAAATATCTGTAAGCTTCTGCTTGCATGCCAAAAATTTATATATGCAGACATACAACAAAAGTTCCCTTAACAGCCTTAAGCTAGGTATTATCATTATTGCAAACAGCTGTGAACCCTCCATCTCAAACTAATACTGCATCAAGGAATGACCCTCTGGCAATTTATTATACCCAAAGTAATTTATGAGTGAGTGTGAACAGTGGTGAGTTACTACACTGGCCAGAGAATGCAATGTTTTATTCTGGAGGACTGATAATTTACTGCTGGAGCTCAGGACAGTAAAATATTGCACTGCCTGTCTCATAGATTAAGATTAGTTGTGCCTGAAAGAAAATGCATTGACCAGGATGGAGAAAGTATTGTGTCTGCCCCAATGCTACAGCTCAATAGGCAAGACAGGTCTTTCAATGTCCAACCCATGACATTTGAAGAGACAGGATGCTCTGATTCACTATTTTAATTGGTGCTATAGAGCCAGACAGAATAGGCTTGTCCAATCTTTGATCCTTAATTTACGCTGTAAACTGTTCTTATGCAGACAGTGCTGCTTTGGTGACAACAGTTGAAAATTTAATGTGGTTGTCAAGTCAGGTTCAGGTGCCACGGGTTGAATAGCCTGATAGCATTTATCATTTGGGCTTAAAAATTACTGTTTTGATGAGGTACTGAGTCGTGGCTAGAATCGTACCCCAGCAAGAATGTGAGGATAAAAATACAAAATTTTTGGTGTATATTTTTAAAAATTGTATTTGCATTGATATAGCATCTTTCATGTCCTAAAACAGTCAATGAATTACTTTCGAAGCGTAGGCGCTGTTGTTATATAGGCAAGTGTGGCAATCAGTACAGCATGATCCCAGAGGTTGTAATGAGATAAATGTCCAAGTAAGCTGTGTTGTGTGATCATTGCAACCTGTTTTTAGTGATTGTGATTAGGAGGGATAAGTGTTAGTCAGGACAATGGGAGAACAAAGAAAAAGAACAAAAAAGAACAAAGATAATTACAGCACAGGAACAGGCCCTTCGGCCCTCCAAGCCTGCGACGATCCAGATCCTCTCTCTAAACATGTCGCCTATTTTCTAAGGTTCTGTATCTCTTTCTTCCTGCCCATTCATGTATCTGTCTAGATACATCTTAAAAGACTCCATCGTGCCCGCATCTACCACCTCCGCTGGCAATGCGTTCCAGGTGCCCACCACCCTCTGCGTAAAGAACTTTCCACGCATATCCCCCCTAAACCTTTCCCCTTTCACTTTGAACTCGTGTCCTCTAGTAATTGAAACCCCCACTCTGGGAAAAAGCCTCTTGCTATCCACCCTGTCTATACCTCTCATGATTTTGTACACAAACTCGCCAGTTCCTTTTTGAATATTGCTATGGGATCATTTGTTTCTATGTAAGCAGGCTGAGGGGCCTCAGTTTACTGTCTAATTTGAAGGAATGTCATTTCTGATAGTACAGTATGCCCTCAGTACTGCACTGTCAGCCTAGATGATGTGCCCAAGTCCTGGAGTGGGAACTAAAGTCATGGCCTTCTAATTCAGAGGCCGACAACTGCTTAAAAAAAATGCAGACTTCACAATATGAATTTACAAAACATTGAGGTAACATCAATCTAAAAGGTAATACATTATAGAAAGTTCTGTAGGGGATAGATACCAATTATCTGGCAGTAAGAACAAAGAGGATAAAACTCTGTCACGTGACTATGAATATCTTTTAAGTCTGACGTCAACATAAATGATTATGCCTACTATCCTTCCTCAGGCTGCCAGTAAAACAAGTCATTGCTCTGTCCTGGACATTGTATAAATTAGCCAGCTCCACAGAGCTCTCCCTCTCCAGCGTTTGTGCGGTTTTATTGCCACTAATCACTGACAACAACCTTTTTTGTTGTTTTGCAAACTCTTCTCAGTTATCTCTTGCACATTCTTTCTCCTTTTAAATCCCTTCATCCTGCCGACCCCCACCCTCCCAATCCACCCTAATTTTCTCTCCCTCTACCCCGAAGGCAGTGACTTGTGCAGGTGGTAGCAGCCCCTAATACCTTTGCCAAGCTGTCATTGTACATGTGCGAACATAGAAAATGAGATACCCATTTTCCAGTAGAAAGTACTAGATAGTGATTAGGTGTGTGAAGCATATCTCCTTGTTTTTCCTCTCCATAGCCCAAAGACACTAACATACAATACTAAGACCACCACCCCAACTCCAATCTGCTATTTCAGCACTGGCCAGGAATTAAACCTAGGACCTTTCCAATCTGTGTGGCATTGTTCTATACTGAGTAGAACATTTATTAACTGAGCTTTGTCTTTTTAATTTTTTTTTTTACTGCACCACTCCCCCAGTCAAGAAACCTTCACATGCTGTTATGTAACAGTCTGCAACATTGGATAGGGAGCAGCCGAGCTAATCTCAAGTATATATGAAGAGGTTGAGCCATGAAAAAAGATTAGAAAAACTCAAATCATACAGTTTATTAAGGAAGGGTATAAGGGGGGTTATCACTGAACTACCTCTACTATACCCTAGATTCCAGTTAGCTCATTGCTAAATTCGATTTGTTCACTTTTAGTCAAAAATAATTTTTTTATGGATATCTTAACAAGTAAGTGGTTATTTAAGTAAATCATGACTTATTGACCTCACATGCTTGAGATACCTCTGAGGCCAGAGCACTAGATGCAAGACTTTTAATTATATACATATGCATCTGTGGCATTGCTTAGGGGCAGTCTGGAGTTTAGAACATCATTTGTGTTGGTAAGGTGCTAAGATGGAGCTGTGTTTACCTTGGCCTGTCTCTAACTGTCCAGAATTCCCCATGCAGAAGCGGTCTCAGTATGCATGTCCCGAGGTTAGCGGTTATGCTACAGGAAGTTCCTGTAGATTTCCAGCTGCTTGAAAAACCCCAGCTCTTGTTCCCAAGGAACGGCCAGATTTTCAAGGGGAAAGAAATGATTCGTTTTCTTTCTCTTTTCTTTGAGCAGTGTTCAGTTCAAGCATGGCAGCCATGACTGGCAAGATTATATTATGGGGTCTCCCGTGGCAGTTGAATTATGGTGTGTCAAATGATGCACTGTCTTATAATGACAGGGCAGTTATACCATTTAACACACATTGCATGTCTCTGCTGCTGTTGTGGAGTTTTGCTTAAGGTGACTCGTCTCTTTAAGATAATAGTCTCCTTGCTGTAAATTCTGAGGTCATTTAGAGGTCAATTGTCCATGATGAAGTAAATTTGCAAATTGGCAGGTGGTTATACATTTTCAGTTCTAAGTCAGAATAAACCAGCATGAATGATGGCAGCTGAAGTGTGATGAGCATCTGTTTGATGCAAAACTCCATTGTATTTGGCATTTGTTCACCATGCCTCAAAGTGCCAAAATATTAAAGGAAATGAGAGACAAGTCTTTTCTTGCTGACTTCTTCTGACCTGGAGATAAAAATTTTACAAACATTTGCCAATAGTATCACTCTCGCCTCAGAGTCAGAAGGTTGTAAGTTCAAATACCACTTCATAGACTTGAGCGTATAGTCGAGACTGACGTTTCTGCTCTTTTGGAGGTACCATTCTTTGGATGAGACATTAAACCGAGGCTCCATCTGTCCTCCCAGCTAGATATAACAGCTCCATAGCACAATTTTGAAGAGCAGGGGAGTTCTCCCCAGTGCCCTGACTAATATTCATCTCTCAACCAATGTCAGTAAAACAGATTATCTGGTCATTGATTCATTGCTGTTTTTGGGATCTTGCTGTGACCAAACTGGCTGCCACATTTCCTTACATTGCAACAGAGACTACACTTCAAAAGCACATCATTGGCTGTAAAGAACTATGTGCTGCCTTAGGTTCTGAAAGGATTTAAATAGGTGCAAGCTGTTACTTTCTAATCTGAAAACTTCCTTCACTAACAGTAGTTAAGCTCTGATTAAGTTCGGGATGCCCTGTTTACAGCAATTAAACTATATGTTCTTATCATTCCCAAACCATTTCCCAATGTGGGTTGCTGGATAATGTTTAGGATTGGGAACCATGTCTGCCTTTTTTTTGGTCTTTTGGCCAAAGGACACTGTTGAAGCAACAATTTGGGCTTCCCCTACACACTGTGAGGTTAAAACTCCACAGCCTCTTAGTGATGTCCAATGATCGGTTCCCCTCCCAGAGACTTTTCTTGATTGACAGCTGGGGCTACACTTGGGTGGGCAGCTGGTTCCTGATGGCTGCCGGGAACGGGATGTCGACTGGGGATGGTGAGCGAGAGAGGTGTGATTGGTGATGGTCGAACAGAGGGAGCTGCTGGGAAGGTCAGAAGCCGTATGCTAGATGGTAGTGGGGTTTGGGAGGCATTGACGGGGGGAGCCAGAGGCCTGGTGTGGGGGGTGGGGTGGGGAGATAGGGGTCTGGTTGGGGGGATGAGGGGGGAGATTGGGGCTTGGTAATGGTGGAGGGATCCTGGTGGGGGAGAACATGGAAGGGAGGCCTGATCACAGAGGCTCCTCAGGCAGGCATCTCAATCCAGGAGGTATGTCTGAAGGCACTTACATGCTGAAGCCACCAAGTCCTCACCTTGAAGAAGTTGCTGGATTACCCGACAACAGTTAAAGTTCAAAAGTAGAAATGCAATGAGGCTTGCTGGCTTATTATCATATGTAAAGTTCCAAACCTCCTCCTTGGAGCAGGTTGGCTGCCCGTCCATCTTCTGGCTTCAGTTAAAAATGGAAATGGGCGGGTTGAAGGTGGCTTTGGGATAGGAAACAGACGTCTGACAGTATAACCCCAAAGTCGACCCAAACCTGCCTGCACTTTTCTGTTAAAATTCAGCCGGTTGTCTTTATTTCTTTCACTGGGGCCTTGGAGAAAGCAAGAGGCAGTTATTGAGGTGCCCCTACCCCTGAATGCACTACATAATGGCCCAGATTTTGCGGTCACTGGCAAATCCACAAATATAAAATTAGCTTTTCAGGGCCAGTGAGGATGTTCAGCAGTAATTATGAAATTAGTGTGTTCTTAAAAACCCAGTTATACCTTATTCAACGAGGCGCAACTTTTTCAAGCGAGACTTTACAGTGAGAATAACATTGTAAAGGTGGAAGTTCTCGTTAATTCAATTGATATCCATTGATTGCAGCCTCTAATGCCTCAACAGTGCATCCTCTGGAGAAGCATAGAATCACTGATGGCAACTTCTGGATTTCCGCGTTATTCCGTACATGTGCAGACTCCAGAAGTTGCTGTCAGTTTCAGTGAAGTAATGATGGGGAATGCTGACAGTTTCGCCATCATTATCACAGCAAAATCCAGGCCATAGTTTGAATAGAAGGCTTTCACTGCTGCGGTGAATGCTGGGTTAGCCCCACCTCCATAGATTTCTCCAGTAAATGAAAACAAATGAAATTCTCAAATAACCAATCCAACAACCAATAGAATGGAATATTACAGCTGAGAAGGAAGCTATTCAGCTTGTGCTGGTTCTTCGGAGTTATCTCCCCTTGGTCCCATTCCTTTGCCTTTTCTCCAGGCCCTTTCATTTTCTTTCTTTTTCAAATATTTTTCATTTCCCTTTGAAAAGCTGTAATGAATTCTGTTTCCCCCTAGTTTCTGATGGGGCATTTCATGTCCTAACAACTTTTTGCACAAAAAAACTCCTAACTTCTCCCTGAAGACTTGCTAAACCTGATAATCTTGAACCTAATGCCTGCTGCGAAATTTGAAAATATTCAATTTTTCAGCACTAACATTGCATCTAAAGAGCAACAATTGAATGCCAAATAATTCTTCAGTCAGGCCCTGGATAAGAAAGAGAGAGACATAGAAGATGTCAGAAATACTTTATTGATGACAGATTTCCTCATTTTCATTCAAATGGAAATTCCCCTGAGGTGACCTGAATAGATTCAATGGAAAATACCATATTGCAACTGAAACCTGCATCTCTTCTGATTGGGGAATAATTCACTTAAAAGTACAGCTACTCCTTTTAATTGAAGTTGCTTAATTCAAATTATCTGTTAGTTCAACTGAAATCATGCAAAAATGCTTCTCTTGTGTTGTGTTACTTAAATTTATTAATTTGATCCAGTGGATAATTCAATTTTTTTCAGCTAATGAAATGAATAAACAGTTTATCTGGTGCTGAAATTCACTGCTCTCCACACACCCTGGAAAAATCCTACCCCCTGATGCATTAAAACACAAACGTGTCAAAAAAATGCATGAAGAATGCTGTAGAATGCTCACACACTGTTGTAAAAATAAAGCAAATCATATCGCAATATACTATACATAATGAAATTGTTTAATTTTGCTGGGAAACCCATATTTCTCCAAGGGCCTGAGCTAAGGACCTCACATACTTGTGTGTTAATCCATCCTATTTAATATTTCACCCAAAAGGCACCCACAACCCAACATACTTTGTTTAGTTTAGTTTAGTTTAGTTTAGAGATACAGCACTGAAACAGGCCCTTCGGCCCACCGAGTCTATGCCGACCATCAACCACCCGTTTATACTAATCCTACATTAATCCCATATTCCTACCACATCCCCACCTGTCCCTATATTTCCCTACCACCTACCTATACTAGGGGCAATTTATAATGGCCAATTTACCTACCAACCTGCAAGTCTTTTGGCTTGTGGGAGGAAACCGGAGCACCCGGAGAAAACCCACGCAGACACAGGGAGAACTTGCAAACTCCACACAGGCAGTACCCAGAATTGAACCCGGGTCGCTGGAGCTGTGAGGCTGCGGTGCTAAGCACTGCGCCACTGTGCCGCCCCCGGCACACTGAGCTACACTGAAATGTCAGTTTAGATCATGCACTATAGCCCACAACCTTCTAATTCAGAGGCAAGAGTACCACCATCTGAGCCAGTCTGACACAAATTCTAATTTAAACAGAAACATAACTACAATTTAAAAACAAATTACAGCACAGAGCCTTGTCCTGGAGTCCTGGAGATTAATCTTTAATTCCTGAAGACTCCAGGCCATTCCTGGAGTGTTGATAACCTGATTCTTATCATGCCAACTAATTGCATTTTGAACAACCCCAATATTTTAGCCTGGTAATCATTCCAATCATTGAGTATTGCATAAGAATGCAGTTGTCTCAGTCAGTCTTTTCCTCTTGGTAAGCAGGCTGCTTCCTTGTCAGATCCCCGCATACAGCAGTACTTTACTTGCTGTAAGTGGCAAAGTAGATGGCACGGGGCTGTAAATGCAGGCTCTTGTTAAACATTACCCCAAAGTGATTCAGTGCTCCCCTTGGGAATGTGAATGGGAGTGGGCTAATTGATTTGCAATGGTATTCTGGCTCCTGACACTGGGGACCTGAGCCTGGCCTTCTCCCACTGCTCTGACAATAGTGCAATTCTGTTTCAATGAAGTACGACAATAGTTTGTCGCAATTCTTTGGTTTGTTGCAGTATACACAGCAGTTGATCAAAGCAAACTTCTTTTTTGCATGTTAATCTCGGATGGTGTCCACCTTCTACAGCCTTCCTCCCCCTCCCCCCTTCCCACTGGATAGACGCCCTCTGTTTTCTTGAATTTATTCCTTGATGGTGCTTTCTGACCATCTGTGTTTGGGTGACAATGGTGTCGCCATTGTACTCCGAGGGCTGGGCCACACAATGCAGTGTTTGTACGAGGCTGATGGCTCAGTCCAGCATCATTTTCTTTTGAGATCCATTAACAACAATGGGAGTGTTGTAAGCGAGAATTAAATGGATGGCATTCTAAAAGCATCACTGCCATGGTCCACAGGATCAATATCTCACGCTTCAGAAAATACAAATTGATCATTTACATGGTCAGCTACGTATCAAAAGTGCAACAACAGAGTTCTGAAATCTGGGAGAAGCAGTCAGTTTTGAGCTAGTCCAAAAGGGTCTTTTAATAAAATTCCAAGTGATTTTCTCTCCTGAATGCATGATTCACGCTGGGGTCCAGTAGGTGAATGTTCCTTTCTGGTACCTCACCCAAGTGGCCATTCATTTTGTGAGAACCTAGATAGTGAGGGTCAGCAGGCTATTTGCGGTGTAAAGTGTCACAGACAGGTCCGTCCCTTTCTTCACCCAATATCTGCACACATGCAATCTTCAGCCACTTGATAATGATCAGGTGCACAGACAGTGGCTAATTTTTTTCTTCCTCATAGCAATGCACCAAGGCCAATTATGACAACCCTCACCTCTGCCTTGTTTAGATCTGCTAACTCAGCAAAGAATGAAGTTAGAACTTGCAGCCTTTGTAGTCTAAATGGCACAGTCCTATCAAACTGCTGAAAATTAACAATCTTTTGAGAAGTTTGCAGCCTCCTGTCTTTCACTCAAATGCATAGCCCCAGCCTCACACAGAAATTAGACATGCAAACCCTGAACTTTGTTGGACCTGCAGACAGTGTTTTACATAGAGGCTACAGCACAGAAACAGATCATTTGGCCCAATGGCCTATGCCAGTGTTTATGTTGCACAGGAGCCTCCTCCCGTGCTTCTTCATCTAATTCGAACAGCACGACCTCCTATTCCATTCTCCCTCATGTGTTTATCTAGCTTCCCCTTAAATATGCTTGTTGCTTCCATTACTCCTTGTGGTTATTGTAGCCATAGTCCCAAAGGACCATAGGCATCACTCCCCATGAGAGAGAGAGAGACAGTTGGTGATGTATAGCTTGAGGGTCACCACTTCTCAAGCATGAGGCAAGGCGAGGGGACAGGCCTCCATAAACTACCACAGCCGGTACAGGAATTGAACCCTTGCTGTTGGTGCTTTTTAAAATATTATGCGCTAGCCATCTAAGCTAACCGACCCTTGTGGTCACGATTACATATATGACTGGCAAAAGGTGGGACGTGCTGTTCCATAAGGATTGGTGCAGGACCATTGTAGTTAACAATTTACATCAACAATTTGGGGCATTCCATATTAGATTTAGTAATCAGTCAGATTTAGTTAACAGCCTAACAGTGTGTGAACATTTATGATCGAGTTCCACATAGTGTTTCAAAGGCAGAAACACAAAACAGCCACGAAGATTATAGATTTAGGTAACACTGACTTCAATGTAATGAGACAGAAACTGTCCACAGTAAACTGGGAAAATCTGTTAATGGGTAAAAAAACAGAAGATCAATGAGAGGTGTTCAAAAAAGAATTTAATATGATACAGAACCAGTTTGCATTCCTAATGAGCAAGACCTCTACTTGCCAAGAAGGTCAGCCGTGGATGACCAAAGACTAAGAAACAGCATAAAACTAAAAGAAAGAGTGTACAAAAATGCCAAATGTAGCAGTTCTGGCGAATGGGAGAAATACAGAACAGCAAAGAGTGATAAAACAGATAATTAGCTACAAAAAGGAGTATAAAAAGAAACTTGCAAGGGATATCAAAATCAACACAAAAAGTGTTTACAATTATATTAGGAAAAACAGGGTGGTCAGAAGCAAAACGGACGTTTTGAAAACTGATAACTGTTATTGTCATTGAAAGTAAGGAAATGGTGGACATGTAGAATACTTTGTGTCAGTATTTACAGTAGCACCAAAAAGAAAGGCACTAAGGAGTGAATTGTGCGATCTAAGTGTCTAAATGGGATTTGGGGTAAAAAGTAGTGAAGCAAGTTACTAGAGGGATAGAATTGAAAAGCAAGGAAATGATATTAGACTTGTACAGAAACTTGGTGAGCCCATGCTAGGAGCACTGTGCACATTTATGTTCTTCATAATATAAAAGGATATTGAAGCACTGGAGAAAGTGCAAATAAAAATTACTAGAATGATACCAGAACTGAGAGGTTATACCTATCAGGAAAGATTGAACACACTGGAGCTCTTTTCTCTAGAAAAGAGAAGGCCGAGGGGTGACCAGATAGAGGTCTTTAAGATTATGAAAGGGTTTGATAGGGTAGACACAGAGGCATAGTCACTTGCGGAGGAAAGCAGAACTATGGGCCATAAATATAAGATTAATATAATAAATCTAATAGGGAAGTTAAGAGAAAAGTCTTTACCCAGAGTGCAGTTAGAGTGTGGAACTCACTACCGCAAGGAGTAGTTGAGACGCCTAGCATAGATGCTTTTATGGGCAAGTTAGATAAACACATGAGGGAGAAGGAAATAGAAAGATATGTTGATTGGGTGAGATAAAGAAGGGTGGGATGAGGCTTGTGTGGAACATAAACACCAGTATGGACCAGTTGCACTGTATGGCCTGCTTCAGTGCTTCTATTTCATTCTCAGTAATATGCCACCAAAGTTGAAAATAATAGTTCAAAAGACAGTTTCCTAACCTACAATGCCACCTAGCTTATACTAAGCCAGGAACATGGGGGTAGTTATTGGGCCTCATTACACCCATTTTACGCCCATAAAATGGGCACAACAAGGGTTAATTTCAGGGACTAACACCCCATGCTCAAAGGTCGCCTGAAACACATCCAACCCAGTATTAGGTTGGTCAATTTTTCAGGGTCACTGGTGGCCATCTAAAACAGGCATTAGCCCACTTACATATGTAAATGAGGGGCCTACACCTGTTTTAGATCCCTGCTCCAATATTTGATGCCAGGCTTGTTCCACCTGGGATCCTTAAGCGGTCACCAAAAGGTAAGTATTTTTTAAAAAAATACCCCATGATGTTCCCTGCCTTTTGGTGGAAGGGACCTAATGATGAGGCTCAGAAAAAAAAGTAATGAGTTAAAAAAGTTGTTTGGCTGTGACACCCTACACAGTATTCACTACAGGTTCCTGCTCTCTATCACTTTGCTAATAGCAATGAAAATGAGGCTAATAGCTGCAAATATCCCTTTTGACAGGATGAAAAGGTTAGATGTTCAGCTTCAACAACAAAAACAAGAAATGCTGGAATCACTCAGCAGGTCTGGCAGCATCTGTGGAAAGAGAAGCAGAGTTAACATTTCGGGTCAGTGACCCTTCTTCGGAACTGACAAATATTAGAAAAGTCACAGATTATAAACAAGTGAGGTGGGGGTTGGGCAAGAGATAACAAAGGAGAAGGTGCAGATTGGACCAGGCCACATAGCTGACCAAAAGGTCACGGAGCAAAGGCAAACAATATGTTAATGGTGTTTTGAAAGACAAAGCATTAGTACAGATTAGGTGTGAATATACTGAATATAGAACATCAGCAAGTGCAAACCTGAAGAAAAACAACCTGAAAAAAACAGTGGGTAAGCAAACTGAACAAACTAAGATGAAATGAAATAAATGCAAAAAAAGATTGTAAAAAATGTAAAAAGGAATGCAAAAAAAAGGGAAGAAAAAATAACTAAAAATGACTAAAAATGAAAGTAAAGTGGGGGGCTGTCATGCTCTGAAATTATTGAACTCAATGTTCTGTCCGGCAGGCTGTAGTGTGCCTAATCGGTAGATGAGATGCTGTTCCTCGAGCTTGCGTTGATGTTCACTGGAACACTGCAGCAATCCCAGGACAGAGATGTGAGCATGAGAGCAGGGGGGGAGTGTTGAAATGGCAAGCAACCGGAAGCTCAGGGTCCTGCTGGCGGACTGTTCAGCTTCCGTGGTCTATACACTATTTATTACAGCCTGGGAATCTGCCATCTTATATGCAGGAAGATATTTATAGAGGATTTTTTCTTAAAAAGCTGAAGCTTCCCCAATGCCTTAATGGGTAAATTCACACTTTAGCAAGGAATTGAGCCAAATAGATATTAAGACTACAAGTCTGATCCCTGGTTTGTATTGAGCTAGTTGATCTCAGCCAGAGTGGCAGTGGGGATGCCACAATTAGCTTCAGCACTGTTGGGGTAGGGAGGAGAAAATTCAACCAGTGCTTCCATTCCTGTTCCAGCAACCCCTGTTGGAAAAGAATGTGTGTGTGCATTGGGTAAGGTCATGCTCAATCTTGGCGCTGATGCTACAACTGATCAAATGTTCATCGATACTCTGACTGGAATTCACGGGTGAAGAATGGCCAGCTGAATAAGGTACTGAAGGACTGCAGGTGCCAGGGTAACTTTACCATATGTATGAATCATTGCCTTTAAGAAATGATGGGAGAAAATTGGAGGAGAGAAGAAGCTGAAGAAAATGATGGACCAGGGCTCAGCATCTCATGATCTCACGTGTAAAAGACCAGTGGGATGATCTTTCCTCTGTGTGGGGAATGCCTTGCCACCAAACAGTAACACTCTAACCTCAAAGTCAGAAAGTTGTAGGTTCATCCTACTCCAGTTACTTGAGCACAAAATCTAGGTTAATACTTCAGTGCAGTACTGAGGGAATACTGCACTGTCAGAGGTGCCGTCCTTCAGATGAGACGTTAAATCAAAGCTCCACTTAGCTGTTCAAGTGGGGGTATAAGGCCGTGGCACTATTTGAAAGAAGCGCAGCAAAGTTCTCCTTGGTGTCCTGGCCAATGTCTTTCCAGAATTTTGTAACTAACCCATGATTGTCAGCAATTTGTGCATTAACTATAAGATTCCACAGTTGTTTCATTTACATTTTATTCATTAAGCCAGGTGGAAATGCCATAAAGACCAGACACTGGATGACCAAATGAATTCTGGGAAGGTGACCATTCTCCACTTGCTCTCCGCTTAATGCATATCCTCTTGTCTGAGCGCTAAGTATTATCTTTTATGCGAAAATTCCACTACGGTCTGCAGATGCTGCCCTCCAACAAATATGTGCAGAGACGAGTTAATCCTTAGGGTGAGTGTGGGCAAAGTGACACTCTTCAAGTCCTGTCAATCAGATTATCCTGTTGGAAATTTGAAATTTATTAGAAGCCCAAAAACACTCAACTAAATTAACTAGTAATTTGTTAGCAGCTGCAGGTGTCCCTTATACCTGGAAACACTGCGATCAGTAATGCCCCGATTAACCAGTGCCTGCTGTACCAAACAATGGAAGTTTTTTATTTGGCCCGTGTTTCTGATTAGAGGAGGGCATTGCTGCCAGTCTCCCACAGGAGCAGCAGGCCCTTGACAGCACATTTCCATAATGAATGTTGATTGGACAGGCTCTCTCTGTTTGTCTTCATTTGCTGGTAGTCAGTGCAGCAATGAGAACAATGCCAAGGGGCTGGGCCATCTCTCTCAATCACTGCTCTTCTTGCAGCCTCTGACAGTCAGTGCCAGTGTTGCCATTAGTCCTCCACTGCCAGGAGTGTCACAAACTGGTTCTGATCTGCCACGTCATTCACAGTTGATTTCTTTGAACATATTTCGTTCAGCCAAAGCCACGGTGAGGCTTTCTTGTTTTTCATCTCCCTACTCCTGCATAAATACAATGCAGTCAATCCTGCTACCTTGCGTTATCAGTTTTCTTGTAAAATCCTAAAACACTGGCAGTCAATTTTAAGTCTTTTCTGCACAAATCAGGCCCAATTCTTATTTTTATTTTGGGGTCATATAATTTCCGGTTTATAATGACTACATTTTGCTTAGTCACTCAGCCTTACCCTGTCTTTCCTCACTTCTTTATCTTGTAGATTGTTTTTCACGTCAGCTTTTTCTCCCTCCACTCCTGTAAAGGAAACTCAAGGTGGGTTACACTTCCTTGGTCAAACCTTCCCCCCGCCCACCTCACTGTATTTCATCCACATGGTCATTCCTCATGTGGGAGCTTAAATAGTGAGTGTCAGCAGGGCAATTCAATCATGGGGACATTATTAAGGAGCCCAATCCAACCCTCAACTAACAGTAATATGCACACTGGTGTCACTGCCTAACCCAGGCCCACTATGGCCTAATAGAACTACCACTGCCCAGGCGGAGATCAACTAATTCAGCACATCTGGAACTGCACCCCCGACTTTCTGGCCATCACTTTTTAAATATTACCCCACATTTTTCTAAATCCACACACATGCCAACCTAATCAACAGTGTTAGAAAAACTGACACAGCCCCCAAAAGAGCTGACAACTCAATGACAGCCCTGAATATAGGCCTATGACCAGGGTCACTGGTTTATGGTGACTGGCTGAATAGATTTTATTATAGGATGACTCCAGGATTTCAACTGGTGTTTTGGAGATTATATTCCAGAATTTCATCTGTAATTTCATGAAAATCGAAGTTGAGTAGCATTGCCTTTGACATGCAGATAAGTTATTACACCGAAAGTGCAGTGCGATATGGGCTTGCAACTTTTTAACCTGTAGGTATATCTAACACTGCATCACTTGCATTGCAGCAAAAACCTAACTACATCAAAATGCATTTTTGCACAATTTCTCTCTATGTTTCACCTCTCACCTCGTGCTCCCTCTCTCTGCCAGTGACTACTAATTTTTCCCACCAAGTGCAGGAAGTGTATAGCCCAGCAGTGCATTCACAGAATAACTGGGCTATAGTGGTATATGAAGCGACCTTGTAGGAGAAGGGGAAGTTTCAATCTGCACTGATTTTCAATAATAAATATAGACAAGTGGTTACTAGATCTGAATGTTGGTATATATGTGAAATTCACTACCATTTCTACTTGGAGCTGCTGTTTCTATCCTTGGAGATCTCTGTGTTCCTCCAATTCTGGTCTCATGCTCATCCCTGATTTTCTTTGCTCCATCATTGGTGGTCATGCCTTTAGCTGCACAGACCCGTAGCACCCGCGAAACCTCTCCTCCTCTCTCTTGACCTTTAAGACACTCCTTAAAACCTACATCTTTGACAAATCGTTTTGGTCATCTGTCCTAATGTCTTCATGTGTCTCAGTGTCAAATTTTGTTTGATAGTCACTCCTCCGAAGCATTTCAGAAGATTCTACTATGTTAAAAGCGCTGTATAAATGCGAGTTGTTGTAGATTGTCTCTCTCTCTTTCTAGCACGATTCAGTGCTGTCTCTGGGACCAGGAACCTTCCTACAGCTGCTTAACACAGAGCAGACAAAGTGGAAAAAAAAATCGTACAATTGCCAGAGGTTTCCTCGTTGAGCACCTGCAAACCCAAGACCACTGGGTAAAGACAGCTCCTCACTGAAGAAGCCAGTGATTATAAGTGTCTCCTCAATTTAATTGCGGTATCAGCTGCCATGCCAGGAAATTTCTGATTGGTGCCCCACTCTGCAGCTTTTACCAGTGCCTACTTGCTCGTTGGAGCTGGTTTCTTGGGCCTGGCTTCTCTTCGTCCCACATCCCATTTCTCGGTGCCGTTAGCCATTCATGTGGTGACACTGTGATTCCTGATTTTTTTTTCCTTTGGCCTCCTTGTCTCGAGAGACAATGGGTAAGCGCCTGGAGGTGGTCAGTGGATTGTGAAGCAGCACCTGGAGCGGCTATAAAGGCCAATTCTAGAGTGACAGACTCTTCCACAGGTGCTACAGATAAAATTGGTTGTCGGGGCTGTTACACAGTTGGCTCTCCCCTTGCACTTCTGTCTTTTTTCCTGCCAACTGCTAAGTCTCTTCGACTCGCCTGATTTTAAGGTTAGCATAAGCTGGACTTAACAATGAGCAGGAGTCAATATAAGAGGAGGGAGCTAACTCAAAAAACATTTTCCATTAGTTGGCAATGGATCTCCTTGATTGTGTTGTAACTTCATTTCTTTCAGAGTTTCATTCTATTTATTTGCTCCATTGTCAAGTAATTCATGTAATGGTATTTGGATTACAGAATTTCATTGATCACTAAGATCACAAAGTTTATATATTGTTTTTGCAGCTGTCAATGGGTCAAATATTCTTTAAATACTGTTTAAGCTGTTAGTAACTTGCTTTTATGCCTTATTTTCAGGATGTTTGTCCCAACAATCTTTCCCCTCTGTTCACACTCTTGGACTGCTGTTCATCTCTGTTTCATCTAATCTGTTCCACTAAACAATGCAAAACCTGAGAGACACTTCTTCAGAAAAATGGAGCCACAGTGGGTTGAAAAAGTGCAGGAGATTTAAATTGCACTGATTTTCAGCAACAAACACAGAAAAGAAGTATGGAAAACTGCAAAATGCAACAGTTGGCATCTAGAAGACTACAGGAAGTTTATGGAGAGTCATTTTAACCACCCAGAGTGGACGACCAACCAGCTGTTAGGAAGAGGAACAGTCACTAAAATATTTTGAGGAGGCTGCATGCCTCCAATTTAACATAACGTTTAGTTTTAGCACCTGCAGGCCTCGGGGAACACAACAGCTGAAAGAAGGCATGAAGTGCTGGATCCATCAAGTAAGTGCCTTTACAGCACAGCTTGTGGGCCATGAGGAGCAAGTGTGCTTCACACGATTGGACCCCTGCGATCGGCTAACACCCAATCCCTGCCCCCCAGTGATTGACCGACTCACTTTCACTCCCAAAAATGTCCAACTATTCACTGTGCTCCCCCCCCGCTCCCCCCACCCTAGTCAGACTGTCAACCTGGTTGGCTGAGGCCAGGAAACCTGTTGAAAATTAATTTCTGCAGGAACTGTGGTAAATACGTTACTTCTGGGTTTCTTTGCTGCAATTCCTGCAGCTGCCCCATCCTCACTGCTCCCTTCCTGCCTCGCAGTTATTATCGAGGTTATTGTTTTGTCAACTTTTGCACTCACCAAGTGGAGGGATAGCGAATGGAATACTTTACATTTTAGTGTCAGCATCAAGCACGCTAGCGCAGCCAAATGCAGAGTAAAACTTCCTCTGCTCTGTCCTAACAATATACTTCCACTCCAATAAAAATATCCCCAATACATCAGTATGCCATCTCTTTAATTTCTCACACTATCTGAGTCAGGTCAGGATGAATTAAAATATTCAAACAGGGGTCAACTGACATTGTCACGACCCCCGACAACTTGTCAATAAAAACTGTCAGTGCCACAAGTTATGGGTGGTACAGGTCAGGAGGTGGCATCGTAATGCTATTTAAAAGCTAAAATCTGGGGAAACTGGAAGCAGGTCTGGCACTCATTTTGTTTCTTCAGTCTCTTAAGCATCTGGAGCCTTATAGGCTTTCATAAGTTCACTGCCTTGCTGCTGAATGTGCTCAATGAAATTTGCCTGCTCCTAGAATCTGCTGCTCCTTTTAACCTCTAATGCGCCATCTCTGCTCTATGAGGTATTTCTGCAGGTCCGTGATGAGCTTCTACCCCTGGATTTCCCACCCTTCCATATAGTGGGGTGTCTACAAGCAGTGCGGTTAGTGATGGCAGCTCACTTGTTCTAAGTAAATAGGCCTGACCACCAAAATCCATCAGGTATATGCAGCACAAGCCTGCCACCTGCTCGGTCTCCACTCCACACCAAAATCCATCACATTGTATAATCATGAAGGGGAAAAAGAGAATAAATTCCATTTCATTTCCGCCATCCTTTTTTTCTACCCATTTTCTCCTCATCTCTTTTGAAGCTGTCAGGCACTCTCCTGTAGACCACCCAAATGGCCTTTGTCCATGTGTAAGCCTACATTACTAGTTACTACACTTCAGAAGTACTTAATTGGCTGTAAAGTACTTTGGGATATTTGAGGTCATGAAAAGTGTTTTTCTCTTTCTTTCCACTGTAAGCATCATCAAAAGGCAATTTAACCATATAGAAATTGTACCAATGTGACATTACCCACACTTTCTCAGTAAGATTGCTGACCAGCTCATCAATGTTCATACACATTTTTTTCCAGCATGGATCACGGGATACAGTCAGTAGCGAGAACCCCAATTGACTTTCTCACATCGGGTGTGCTGAGGCCATTTGTTGCCTTTGGGTGAGATCAGCAAAGACAGTAGATTGAAAGCAGAACCCTATGATCAGTATGGCTTATTATATTTGGCCAGCAAAACCATCTCACCATTTTTATGGACGAAATGTACAATGCTTTAATATATGGGATTGTCAAATGAAAATAAAAGATCCATTCCATTTTGAAGTTTATAGTGAGTTGGAATATTAATAAATACTGTCAACTCAAGGGGAGTGCTGTTATGTAGTGAGTCAGACACGTGTTATTTGCCTGCCAGACCTGAGTTGACACCTAGCCAAACTGATGGGACGAAAGTCTTGCTCTACCTGCTGACAGTAAGAGTCCTGTGTGAAAATAAGTTGGGCGATTCTCACGCCAGTTCTTCATAAGCATGGGCCCACAGCACAAAACTGTCCACACTTTTGCACTAATTGGCCTTAAACTGCCAAACTTACTTCGTAAGGCTGCAGGATAGATTGTGTGGGAAATGTCACAGTGGTGCAGCTTTTCTGAGGTTGGGTTTAAGCCAGTTAGGCAGCATGGAAGAGTTACCTTGTATCTCACCTAGAATCATAGAATGATACAACACAGAACAAGACCTGTGCTGTATCTTACTTGGGACAGCTTGCGCCAAGGAAAGTTCTATTGCCTAACATTGACACCCCTTACCTGAAATGTTCATGTTATTATTCTTTCTCTTTTAAATGCTCTGTTGAGCATCTTTGTGTTGAGCTTGCAATTTGTCAATGGTTTCAAAGCACCAGACAGATCAGTAATAACATTTTATAAACTGAATGCTTAGTTGTAAAATAATAAACAAGTAATTAAACCAAATTTTACTTCAGCCTTTAATTAACGTAATTGGCGGTCATCTGATTTATTCGCCATTTTTTGGCTTGCACTTCACAGTAACTATGATCTACCTTTAGGGACCCTGTCAGCATGCTGTGCAGGTTCTCTTTCACACCTGGAGCTTTCAATGCTTTGTAGATTTCATCACAACTTTGCCAGTTTTGACCACCAAGATGAACTTGTGCAGAAACAGCGGTATATCTGTTGCAGCCCAAACCTACACAATGTGTTGATGCCTACTTTGCTAGTTTTTAAAATTCAAACTATGGCTTTAAAAATGTAATTTGTCACATTAGAGAAACATTGATGGAATTACATTGCTCAACCCATCCACGCATACAAACATTACACAGAGTCTTGCAAGACCATCGTGTCGAGTTTACACTTTGGGTGCCTTGGGTACAGCGAAGAGGGCTGCTGAAGAGTATAATCAGTCAACAGCCATATTCCTAGTCTGAAGCCACATTATTAACAAAGATCAATGTAATGATGGCGCCCACCCCCCCCACCCCCACCCCCCGACTGGAGCAGGCAACCCTCCCATGCCCAAATTAAGGTAAATAATGATGGCAGGTGTTGAGTACACATTAAGAATGCAATGCGATTTCCCCCCCTCACCTCCATATCTTATCTCCCCCATTCCCCAGTTCATACTGTTCCCGCTGGGTGGGGTGGGGTTAAAATCTACCCTGTAAGGTGCCAAAAATAGTAAATTGTTCCAGTTCATGCAGTTGGTATTGTGTATATACAGGAGATGATATGGAGATTGTTACGACCGAGGCGGGAGGAGTGCTCTGTCTTTTCTAGTTCCACTTCTCCACAGGTCACAACATATATTTAAATGTTTATCCAGTTACTGATACGGTCAATCATAGACTCTATTCTTTACCCCAGAATAAAATACACCAACCAGGTTTTTTTAATAATCAACAAAATTATCAGTTTATTATAAAACAAGACTTATCCAGTAACAAGGCATTAACACACAGATTAAAATATGCAAGTTCCCTTTTAAATACCCCCCCCTCACACACACAGGTTAATGAGAAAAAAATGAAGAAATTTTCTCTGCAGCGCTCTTTTACAAAAAAAAAGACATAATAAGAATACTTTGGCTGAATACTTGTTAATTCTTGAAGCAAACGGGTGAGATAGGTTGTGTCCAAAAATGGCATACAGCCTGGCATCCGAGTACAAGTAGACAGGTCACTGGGATCTTTTCTGAAGCAGTTTTTCTCAGGCAGCATCCAGAATTAATCTGGCAACCTTTCAAGGAGCTCCTCAGGAGAAATGCGGCATCAGGGGTTTGAGCTCCCACATACTCGATACGCAGTGTTTCATAGAGACAAGAGGAAGGAGGCAAGCTGGGTGCTTCTCTCTTGGCAGGTTGATCGCCAACTGCTTTCAAACACAGTCCACACCCCAAATGAACCAAAACAATATCTCAGAAGCGAAACTGACTCCTGACCCTCATAAATCGCGACATGTTACTTCTCGGTAAACATCTCCCCCAAGTCACCAAGGTTTCTGTTGTTAATTGAGTTTAAGGCATGTGACTTCCAGTAAAGGTTGTTTTCAAGCAAGACCTCTCAGTGAACCTTGTTAGAAACACCCATGGAGTCATTTCAGTTTTTCCAAATAAACTAATATCCATAATTCTAAAATACGAATCCTCAAAAACAATAGAAGCACTTTCATAAAAGCAAAATACTGCGGATGCTGGAAATCTGAAACAAAAACAAGAAATGCTGGATTCACTCAGCAGGTCTGGCAGCATCTGTGGAAAGAGAAGCAGAGTTAACGTTTCGGGTCAGTGACCCTTCTTCGGAACTGACAAATATTAGAAAAGTCACAGATTATAAACAAGTGAGGTGGGGGTTGGGCAAGAGATAACAAAGGAGAAGGTGCAGATTGGACCAGGCCACATAGCTGACCAAAAGGGCACGGAGCAAAGGCAAACAATATGTTAATGGTGTGTTGAAAGACAAAGCATTAGTACAGAATAGGTGTGAATAGACTGAATATTGAACATCAGCAAGTGCAAACCTGAAGAAAAACAACCTGAAAAAAACAGTGGGTAAGCAAACTGAACAAACTAAGATGAAATGAAATAAATGCAAAAAAAGATTGTAAAAAATGTAAAAAGGAATGCAAAAAAAAGGGAAGAAAAAATAACTAAAAATGACTAAAAATGAAAGTAAAGTGGGGGGCTGTCATGCTCTGAAATTATTGAACTCAATGTTCAGTCCGGCAGGCTGTAGTGTGCCTAATCGGTAGATGAGATGCTGTTCCTCGAGCTTGCGTTGATGTTCACTGGAACACTGCAGCAATCCCAGGACAGAGATGTGAGCATGAGAGCAGGGGGGAGTGTTGAAATGGCAAGCAACCGGAAGCTCAGGATCCTGCTTGCGGACTGAGCGGAGATGTTCCGCAAAGCGGTCACCCAGTCTGCGCTTGGTCTCCCCAATGTAGAGGAGACCACACTGTGAGCAGCGAATACAGTATACTACATTGAAAGAAGTACAAGTAAATCGCTGCTTCACCTGAAAGGAGTGTTTGGGGCCTGGGATAGTGAGGAGAGAGGAGGTAAATGGGCAGGTATTACACCTCCTGCGATTGCAAGGGAAGGTGCCCTGGGACGGGGACGAGGTGGTGGGGGTAATGGAGGAGTGGACCAGGGTGTCGCGGAGGGAACGATCCCTTCGGAATGCTGACAGGGGAAGGGAGGGGAAGATGCGACTGGTAGTGGCATCACGCTGGAGGTGGCGAAAATGGCGGAGGATGATCCTTTGGATATGGAGGCTGGTGGGATGAAAAGTGAGGACAAGGGGAACCCTGTCACGGTTCTGGGAGGGAGGGGAAGGGGTGAGGGTAGAGGTGCGGAGAATGGGTCGGACACGGTTGAGGGCCCTGTCAACCACAGTGGGGGGAAATCCTCGGTTGAGGAAAAAGGAGGTCATATCAGAAGCACCGTCATGGAAGGTAGCATCATCAGAGCAGATGCGTCGGAGACGGAGAAACTGGGAGAATGGAATGGAGTCCTTACAGGAGGTAGGGTGTGAAGAAGTGTAGTCGAGGTAGCTGTGGGAGTCAGTGGGCTTATAATGGATATTGGTAGACAACCTATCCCCAGAGATGGAGACAGAGAAGTCGAGGAAGGGAAGGGAAGTGTCAGAGATGGACCATGTAAAGGTGAGAGAAGGGTGGAAATTGGAAGCAAAGTTGATAAAGTTTTCTAGTTCGGGGCGGGAGCAGGAAACGGCACCGATACAGTCATCAATGTACCGGAAAAAGAGTTGGGGGAGGGGGCCTGAGTAGGACTGGAACAAAGAATGCTCGACATATCCCACAAAAAGACAGGCATAACTAGGACCCATGCGGGTACCCATAGCGACACCTTTTACTTGAAGGAAATGCATGGAGTTGAAGGAGAAGTTGTTCAATGTGAGAACAAGTTCAGCCAGGCGGAGGAGGGTGTTGGTGGATGGGGACTGGTTGGGCCTCTGTTCCAGGAAGAAGCGGAGAGCCCTCAAACCATCCTGGTGGGGGATGGAGGTGTAGAGCGATTGGACGTCCATAGTGAAGAGGAGGCGGTTGGGACCAGGAAACTGGAAATTGTCAAAATGACGTAGGGCGTCAGAAGAGTCACGGATGTAGCTGGGAAGAGACTGGACCAGCGGAGAAAAGATAGAGTCTAGATAGGAAGAAATAAGTTCAGTTGGGCAGGAGCAGGCTGACACAATGGGTCGGCCAGGACAGTCCCGTTTGTGGATTTTGGGAAGGAGGTAGAAGCGGGCTGTCCGGGGTTGCGGGACTATGAGGTTGGAAGCTGTAGAGGGAAGATCTCCAGAGGAGATGAGGTCAGTGACAGTCCTTTGGACGGTGGCTTGATGTTCGGTGATGGGGTCATGGTCCAGAGGGAGGTAGGAAGAGGTGTCTGTGAGTTGGCGTTGAGCTTCTGCAAGGTAGAGGTCGGTACGCCATGCAACAACAGCACCACCCTTGTCTGCAGGTTTGATGACCATGTCGGGGTTAGACCTGAGAGAACGGAGTGCCTCAAGTTCAGAGGGGGACAGGTTAGAGTGAGTGAGGGGGGCAGAGAAATTGAGACGACCAATGTCTCGCCGACAGTTTTCAATGAAGAGATCAAGAGCGGGTAAGAGGCCAGGGTGAGGGGTCCAGGTAGAGGGAGAATGCTGGAGGCGGGTGAATGGGTCTGCTGGTCGGGGGGAGGTCTCCTGGTCGAAGAAGTGAGCCCGGAGGCGGAGGCGACGGAAGAAGAGCTCAACGTCATGCCGAGCGCGAAATTCATTGAGGTGGGGGCGTAAGGGGATAAAACTGAGACCTTTGCTGAGTACAGAATGCTCAGCATCAGAGAGGGGGAGGTCAGAGGGTATAGTGAATACACGGCAAGGGGTCAGATCAGAAGGGGTGGGGTCAGAGGGAAGTGAAGCGGGAGGAGGATCTGGAGGGGCATTAGTCCCCATCAGCTGCTGGAGCTTGCGTTCCTTAACACCTGAAAGGAAGAAAAAAAGTTTTTTGTTAATGCGTCGGATGAGACGTAAGATGAGATGAAACTGCGGAGTAGAACAGATTTGAGATAAGGTGAGACGGTGCTGCTGGAGAGAGAGGTCCAGTGTGTGCATATGGCGGCGCATAGCACTGAGTGTGGATCTCAGGATGCGGCGAGAGTAGCAGTCCGAGGAACGTTGTATTTCTCGGAGATACCTGTGATCCTGGGTGGTTTCAAAGCATGATGGGTGAAACTGCAGTTGGAATCCACGTGGAATCAGTCGGAGCCGGAGACAGTCACTGAGGAAGGAGATGTGGCTGTGAAAACGAGTTTTGGTAGATACCTTATCAAACACCAGGAGGGAAATAGAAAGCAATGAAGGTGAACAAGGTAAAAGAGACAAACGAAAATCCCGTCGGAGAGAAGAGCAGAACTTCTTCAAGGTAGGCATTCCTGGAAGAGAAGTGGCAGTGAATTAAACACTAAAATAAAAGCAAAATACTGCGGATGCTGGAAATCTGAAACAAAAACAAGAAATGCTGGATTCACTCAGCAGGTCTGGCAGCATCTGTGGAAAGAGAAGCAGAGTTAACGTTTCGGGTCAGTGACCCTTCTTCGGAACTGACAAATATTAGAAAAGTCACAGATTATAAACAAGTGAGGTGGGGGTTGGGCAAGAGATAACAAAGGAGAAGGTGCAGATTGGACCAGGCCACATAGCTGACCAAAAGGGCACGGAGCAAAGGCAAACAATATGTTAATGGTGTGTTGAAAGACAAAGCATTAGTACAGAATAGGTGTGAATAGACTGAATATTGAACATCAGCAAGTGCAAACCTGAAGAAAAACAACCTGAAAAAAACAGTGGGTAAGCAAACTGAACAAACTAAGATGAAATGAAATAAATGCAAAAAAAGATTGTAAAAAATGAAGCACTTTCATAACAAGATACAGAAAAGTGTACAGTATCATATGGGAACTGAATCTTCCCTTTTACCCCATATGCACTACACATGCACCAACCCCGACATACACACTGAAGTGAATTGTTTCCTTTTGCAAGGTTTATCCTGTACACACACACACATAAGCTGATAGTGTGATACATATGAGCCATACAATGCTGACTGGATTGGGACACTGAGACACTCATGGGCATAAAATACCAGACAAGAATGAATTATCATCTTTTCTCTGCTCTGTACAATAAATGTCCAGGAGTTGACATTGAGACACCTGCAAGCCATATAGTACCAGGTAGAGGTGAATTATTATCCTTTACCTGGTGTGTACTGTAGAAATCTGCTATTTATAATCTTTACCTCCTTCCTTTCTTGTTCTTATAGTTGTGATGAGTAATAGCTTTAACATTCTAGAAGATGTTGAATACTAAGAAGCATCTGTTTGTATAAGGTGATTTTCCTGTGGATTAATGTCCAGAGAATTAGTTTTTGTTTTCCACGCAGATTGGATTACATCAGCATTCCAAACAGAGAATTTTCTGAAATTCAGTCAGCTTCTAACCTAATGCTATTTATCATTCAGTCAATAAACATTAAATTGGATTTGAACCCTGGAATAGAAAAATAAAATTCCAGTAAATTGAACAGGCATAGGATTCTATGATCACCAAGTATCATCGGAACACCTTTTAACCTACTCTGTGCTGAATTTCCTCTTCAGATGAACAATAAAAAAACAACTGTAAATGCTGGAAATCTGAAATAAATACTGGAAGTGCATGTGAAAACAGAAAAGACCGGGTTTAATGTTTTGGGTGTCATACTTCATTGCAGTGGGTTTTGAGGAGAGTTATATGTCAAAAATGTTAACCTGACCATTTTTTTCTTTTCAGATGCTATGGAACGCCAGCATTTTTCTGCTTAAAAAAAAAATCTTTTACACTCCTGTGCATTTTTTTTCAATTGTTTATGATTGTTTTTGTACTCATCATGATGAGAGATGTGTGTGCTGGGATTTGAAACACTTGGGGCTGGGTTTTACCGACATCAGGATCAAGTAGGTGTCACAATGCCGCACTATGGAGGAAACAGTGACCTGGCAGTAATTCTCCTCGGATTAGTGGCCAATTGCTGGCCAGAGGACAGGCTCACCGTCCAATTAAGGATGGTGGGTGGACTGTCGAAGCTGGAGAGCCAATAGGAGGCCCTCCAGCTCAGAAGGAGTCAAAGCCTGCAGTTCAGGGTAAGAGAGAGAGGGTGCCTCTATTTTGAGGTGCACCTTCTGTGCATTTTAAAACTTTTAAATTAAAAAATGGCCTCAGCAGCCAGGCTACCATTGTGGAAGGGGAACAGCTGAGGCCAGGCAGGTGGGAAGGGCCTCATAGGGTCTGCCACCTCCAGGCATATGGCCTAGTCTCTGACGCCATGGGGGGTCTGCAGGCTGACTGGAAAATTCCAGTCGGCCTCTGTAAATGGCCAATTAAGGCCAGTTAATCCATAACAACAGCGTTATTTATATAGTGCCTTTCGTGTAAGAAAACATCCCAAGGTGCCTCACAGGAGCATTATAAAACCAAGTATGACACCCAGTCACAAAAGGAGATATTAGGTCAGATGACCAAAAGCTTGATCAAAGAGGTAGGTTTTAAGGAGTGTCTTAAAGGAGTAAAGAGAGGCAGAGAGGTGTAGGGAGGGTATTCCAGAGATTGGAACCCAGACAACTGAAGGCAGGACCACCAAGATTAAAATTGGGGATGCTGAAGAGGTCAGAATTAGAGGAACACAGATATCTTGGAGGGTTTTGGGGCTACAGGAGATTACTGAGAAAGGAGGGGAGAGACCTAGGAGGGATTTGAAAACAAGGATGAGAATTTTAAAATCAAGATGTTGCTTGACTGGGAGCCAATGTAGGTCTGCAAGTGCAGGGGTGACAGGGGAACGGGACTTGGTGCTAATTGAGGTACGGGCAGCAGAGTTTTGAATGATGTTATGACCAGGTGAGGAAGGGGTCTAGGGCTCCCTTCTTGGCTTTTTCCTGGTTTGGCTGTAACAGGGTTTAACTTTTAAAACACAGTGTTTTTTTTTAGCTTCCCCTCAGTGAGTCGTTGCTCACTGCTCTCTAATTGTAATTGTAAAGGAATCAACCAGACAGGTTTTCTCAGATTTAAACAAGAAAGGTATAGGTTTATTAACCTTAAAACTAAACTCAGCTAAAACTACTAAAAATATGTGACGCAACCACACTAGCATGCAAACACACACACACACACAAATCGATACAGAGGAGGAGAAAGAATTAAAGGGGGAAGGTTTGAAGTAGTAGATGGAATTCAGTTACTGGTTTTGGGTTGGATGTAAAGTCTTTGATTGAAGTTAAATCTTGCAGTTCCTGTTGGAGCCCAGTGCACACTTTCAAACTTGTTTCGCTGGTACCAGAGATTACAGGGTCTTCTGTCTTAAGGCTTAAGTTACTTCCGTGGGTCCCTGGAACTTTGCGTGAGAGAAAGAGACAGAGACAGAGAGAGAGAGATCTTGCTTCTCTTAGGTCTTCCAAAAGCAGTCTGTTCCTTTCTATGTCAGGCACAATTCAAAAAGCCTCAGTCTTACCAGCAGGTCAGTCATGTGACCATTTCTTTGTTTGCAACAGCATCTTCTTGAGGGTTGATGGATTTCATAGCTTTCCAGACACACTCAGTGGGGGGTGGGTGGGGGAGGGGCGGTGGAGTTCTGACTCTTACACAGTCAAAGGATGTTGATCACCACTATTGACAAAACCCATCGGAGGCACTTCCATTGTCTCTCTAGGCAACTGTCTCTCAGAATACAAATGTGCAGCCATGTTTTCAGCCACTGCTCTGTGGTCTTTTTTTCAAACACATTATGTTCAATGTCCAGTAACAATTCAAAATAGTGTTCCATGTGATGAAATTATTATGTTTCCATTTGGCAGGTGTGGTTTCCATCGCAATGTACTCAAGTGTATGGAGGGTAGAATGTGGGAGACCAGCCAGGAGTGTTTTGGAATAGGCATGTCTAGAGGCATGAATAGGAATGCATAAATGAGGGTTTCAGCAGATAAGCTGAGACAGGGACAAAGTTGTGTGACGTTATGGAGTTGGAAATAGGCAGTCTTAGTGATGGTATGAATATGAGGTTTGTTATGGACAACTGATCACAGGTAGTAGTGTTTTGTTTAAATTAATGTTTCAGCCCCTGTATTTTGTGGGTCAAATAAACAGACAGTGGCAGGGTTTCTCATGAATTTAAAACAGAAGATTAAATAATTATTGAACAATAATCACCCAAAATGTTGGCAACACCACCCATGAAGACAAAGGTAAAAGGCATTAAGAATTCGAGGTGTAAAAATCTGCTGTTTCAGGAAAAACCTGTGGGATCCTCTTGGAAGGTAAGTTTTGAAGTTGCAGGCCTGTTTGCTGGTTGCCTTGTCCTTGCTGGGTTGCTGAAGTCTCCTGGCAGTCAACACTTCAGTTCAAAGACTGTGCTAGTATTTCTTAGTTCAATTTTCACAGGTGGAGGATTGTTCAAAAGGCACTCTTTTATTTCTCTGCTGCAATTGTTTTCCAACATGTCTCAGCAGGATTCAAATGTCCTAGTTGAAATTGATCACCCTCCCTTTCAGCCTTGTGTTGGAATCAAAGATGGCTTTTGATGGTTTCTCTGTGGCTGGAGATCCCAGACTGATGTTCTTGATGTTCTGATGGCTTGATGACTGATGACTCCCTTTGTTCTCCAAAAAGGTTACCTTTAAAGGTAAATTCATAAAGTGTTAGTTTCACCCATGTGACTTTAGGCTTTTGGTTCCTGAGCAGCTATACAATGGCTTTTGATAGCAACCCATTTTGATAAGGTAGAGATGTTCACACCTTATTGTAGTGTTTGTAGTTAGAGATGAAACATTTGCTAAAGCCTTTGTTTCAGCTCACTTGTGGATAGCTCACATTTATGTGTGATGAGCTGTTTAATTTCAATGCAGATGGGGTTAAACTGTTTCAGTTCTAGCAGACATGGATGTGTATTTCAGTGCAGGAGGAGATATGTGCCATGCAACTGTACTCCATCTTGTTGAAGGCAATGTCATGCTAGGCCCCCACCTGCCAAGAATGAGGCACATTAATTTTGTCATGAACATTGATTTTAAACTGTTACTGGAGTGAAGAAAGGACTTGTTAAACAGACCAGCTATTGCTGGAAAAGATATTTGCATATTAACAGATGGTGATTGGAAGGACAAAGGACCATTCCCTGACATATTCAACCCACAAAGGACATTGATCACCAGGTATTGTGTTTAAGAGGAGCATTCCAGAAACTGCTAAGGTGATACAATCCAAGACATGGTCAGACCAGTTAGTCACATGACTAACCTGCTGGGCAACCTGGGTTTTTCTGAATTTTACAACCAGTTTGAACTCAGAGTGTCTGTTTGCTCGTGGACTGAGAAGATCTCTCCTGTCTGCTCCCATCTCTATCTCGCAAGCCTCTGAATCCACTGAAGACACATGAACCTCAAGAGAGAAAAGTCTCCTACAGCGAACAAGGTTTAAGAAGAATACTGGGCCCCAACAAAAAGCAAGATCTATTTACAATCAAGGACTCTACAGTAAGCTCAAAGACCTGCAACAAAAACTCTTCAGATATTGCCTCAAACTTTTCCACTTTATTTTTCTTCTGCTCTTTTCTGTCTCTATTTGCATGTGTGTATCGAGTATGCATGCTAGCGTGGGCACGTTGTGTATCCATAGGCATTAACCAAATTAGAGATTAAGTTTAATAAATTTCAACTTTTCTGCTTTAAATCTAAGAAAGCCTATTTGTGCTGGTTTCTTTGCCTTATAATTGGAAAGTGGTGAACAAGGATTCACCAAGCGGGAGCTAAATACACGGTGTGTTTAAAATAAAACCCTGTTACAGTAAGACAAGGTGAAGGCTGAAAGGGACCCCTGGACCTCTTTCTCACCTGGTCGTAACAGCAAGTATACCAGTCTTTTTAAATTGTTCAATTTTTTATAGCTCTTCGGTTTATTTTGTACTTCCATTGCTGCACTTCCTGTGAGTGTGACAGGTTGGTGTTCATCTTGGAGTTAACTGTGACACCAAGGTCACGAACAGTCTGGTGACCTCAATTGTCTACCTGCCACCTGCGGGCAGGTAGCCCTTCTGGCACCCATCCCACCCCCAGGAAAATGGCCCGGGGGCAAGATGGTACTGAATTTCTGCACCACCCAATCCTCCCCCCCCCACCCCCAACTCCATACTCGCCCCAAGTTGTCCAGTGTCAGCATCTAGTGCTCCAAGATCAGTTGTAGCATAGTTACATACTTTGTCTGAACAATGGAGTGTGATTTCTTCCACTTGCTTTGTGTCAGTGACATCATAAACAGAGCAGGATAATTTCCAATTTTGCTAATTGTAGCAAAAGCAAAAATCCTAAAGAGGTTTATGATTTTGTTAGAAATAGTAATCGGAGGAAATTCTCCCATAATAAGTTTAAAAGCAGTAAATTTCAGGCTGCTTCGTGCTGTTGGCACCAGAACACTGGGGCTAGATCAACTGATGATTTTCTGTAGGTCTTTGAAAACAGAAAAAGAAGACTTGGATTTATATAGCACCTTTCACGGTATAAAATTAAAACCCGACCCGGACCCGACCCGACCACAGCCAACCCGAACCCGACCTGAGCTGAGTCCTTTCATTTTTTTTTGTGCCCGACCCGACATGAATCTCCTTCATCTGTTCCGGCAGCTGGCTCCTCCTGCAGGTGGAGTTGTGGGGAATCATGGGTAAGCCTGATCCCGTGAATTCCCGGAAGCAGTGTCTAACCCGACCCGAGCCGAGCCCAAATGCTGGACTCGGAATATAGACCCGACCCAACCTGAACCCGACATGTAGTCGGATCTAGTCGGGTTCGGGTCGAGTACTCAGGCTTTATTTTACGACCACCAGATGTCTCAAAGAACTTTACAGCCAATGAAGGACTTCTGAAATGTTGCCACTGTCGTAATGTAGGAAACACAGCAGCCAATTTGTGCACAAGTTCCTACAAACAGCAATGTAATAGTGATCAATTTTTGTGACGTTGATTGAGGGATAAATATTGGCCAGGACGCCAGGGAGAACTCCCCTGCACTTCCTTGAAATAGTGCCACATGATCTTTTATGTCCACCTGAGATGACAGATGGGGCCTCAGTTTAATTCCTTATCCAAAAAGACAGCACCTCCAGTAGTGGAGCACTCCCTCAGTACTGCACTGGAGTATCAGCCTAGATTATTGCACTCAGAACCCAGAATCTTATGGCTTAAAGGTAAAAGTGTTATCATCTGAGCCACAGACAACAAATAGTAGAATTTTCCATTCCATCAGTCTGGGTTAGTCTTGAACGTAGGTCCCAAAGATGAAAGGTAGGCTAGATGCTGATCATTCACCTCTGGAACCTTGGTATAAATTCAGACCAGACTGACTTATGTATCTGTTGACTGTAGGATTCTATGTGTGATAGAGCAGTCGCAACCCATTTCCTAGCGGGCATGTGTATATAGCACCAAACTGTCCCAATATGGCACTAAAGGAGCAATTTCAACCTAACCCCCTGTCGAGAACCTGATGGGATTGGTCACAATGCTGCTTTTATGTCCTACCCGATTTTACTCTCCATTGAAATCATTGGAGAACAATAATAAACAGGATGTAAAACCAGCATTCCACCCAATCCTGTGGGTATCCCACCTGATAAGTTCGGTTAAAATGACACCTAATTGACAATCTCTTCAGAGAATGTGTGAAATGGAAAATAAATACACTTGTACAGCCTCTTCTGGGGATGGGTTTGGGACACATGATGGGCTGGATTTTATGGGCCCTCTTGAGATGGGGTCGGACGCAGGGGTGGCCCATAGAATCACGACAGGTGGTGGGGGTGGAGGGCCCGTTCATTGTCAAGCAATTTTCCCAGGGCGGAATAGGCCAACAACAGCCTTCCCACCCAGATACCAATTGAAGTCCTTAAGTGGCCTATTAAAAGCTACTTCCCGCCGCCGCTGGGATCTAACTAACGGTGGGGGGTGCCTCTGCCACGCAGGGAGGGCACCTTGAAAATGAGGTGCCCTCCCTGTGGGCTTGTAGGGGCCCCTACTTTGTGGGAAATCTGTGGCCCACGGAGGACCCCGCCAGCAAAACTAACAACTTCATGGATTCCCCCTCCCCTGGACTTCACGTCCACTCCCGCCCCCCACGCCTCCCCCCCCCCCTTTATCAGGGCCTTCCAGACTGGCCCCAGCGACCCTGCCTCACTTACCTGAGGTGTGGGGTTCCAGCGCTGGGCCTGGTCCAAGGCCCCTGCAGTACTGACAGTGGCCACCGTTCCTGGTGATACTGCCGATACTGCTGGACTGCAGGCCCTGTGATTGGCTGGCAGCTCTTGGAGGCGGGATCCCCGTCTTTAAAGGGATGGAAATCCTGGCGCCAGAAACTTCACTTCCAGAACAAAGGAGGGTCGTGCCGGGGTGGAGGCAGGGGGTCATGAAAAGGCCAAGGCGGGGTTCCCCCTGCCTTTTCAGCCCAGTGTCAGGAGCCCCGCCTCCACAAAATCCAGATGGGAGCAGAGTATAAAGTGCTTTAGTCTGCACCTGGTTACTGCAGCTGACTTGAGAGTACTGGATACTTGAAATGGAAGAACTCTATTCCCTAACAATCTTTCACAATGATCAGCATACAAAATGTTAGATTTTATTTTGGTTAAAAAAAGTGAAAGTCTAGTGTCAGAGCCACTGCACTATCTGGTCTCTTTTGTGCATTGGTAATGATCAGATATGGTGACTGTTTTGTCGAACTTCTAGACTACCATCTGGCCTAGGGAAATGATGGGAAATTATTGTCTCTGGGTGGTCTTGTACATTTTCAGCTTTTGCACTGTGACACTGAAACAAAGACCAATAATAAACATGCTTTGATGTCAGCAACGGCATCATCACTGCACGATGAAGATAAGCAACATATAATTTTAATTGGAAATAAAATATTTAAACACTTCAATTCTGCCCACCTTATTATCTTTCAGATTGAATAAGACAGGTTGGGCTAATTGGTCTCCTTCATTTGTGTTTATTATGTAATCTCAGATGGATTGCATCCCAGGTTGTTAAAGGAAGCCAGGGAGGAAATAACGGATGCTCTGAGGATCATCTTCAAATCTTCACTGGATACGGCCGAGGTGCCAGAGGATTGGCGGTCTGAGAACATTGTATCATGGTTTTAAAAGGGTGTGAGAGATAGGCCAAATCATTATAGGCCAGTCAGTCTGACCTCGGTGGTGGGTAAATTATTAGAATCAATTCTGAGAGATAGGATAAACTGTCATTTAGAAAGGCACGGATTAATCAGGGATAGTCAGCATGGATTTGTTAAGGGAAGGTCATGTCTTACTAACTTGATTGAGTTTTTTGAGGAAGTAATAAGGAGGATTGATGAGGGTAGTGCAGTGGATGTGGTCTACATGGATTTTAGTAATTTTAGTAAGGCATTTGACAAGGTCCCGCATGGCAGACTGGTCAGTAAAATGAAAGCCCATGGGATACAGGAATGTGGCAGGTTGGATCCAAAATTGGCTTAGGGACAGGAAACAAAGGGTAGTAGTCGACGGATGTTTTTGCGAATGGAAAGCAGTTTCCAGTGGCATTCCACAGAGCTCAGTGTTGGGTCTCTTGCTGTTTGTGGTATATATTAATAATTTGGACTTAAATGTGGGAAGTGTGATTGGGAAATTTACAGATGACACAAAAACTGGTCATGTAGTTGAGAGTGAAGAGGATAGCTGTAGACTCCAGAATGATATCAATGGTTTGGTTGAGTAGACGGAAAAGTGGCAAATGGAATTCAATCCAAAGAAGTGTGAGGTAATGCATTTGGGGAGGGCAAACAAAGCGAGGGAGTGCACAATAAATGGGAGGATTTTGAGAGGGGTAGAAGAAGTGAGAGAACTTGGAGTGCATGTCCACAGGCCCCTGAAGGTGGCAGGACAGGTAGATAGAGTGGTGAAGAAGGCATATGGAATGCTTTCCTTTATTGGCCGAGGTATAGAATACAAAAGCAGGGATGTAATGCTGGAACTGTATAAAATGCTGGTTAGGCCGCAGCTGGAGTATTGCGTACAGTTCTGGTCACATTTCTTTCTTTTGGGCCTCCTTATCTCGAGAGACAATGGATACGTGCCTGGAGGTGGTCAGTGGTTTGTGAAGCAGCGCCTGGAGTGGCTATAAAGGCCAATTCTAGAGTGACAGGCTTTTCCACAGGTGCTGCAGAGAAATTTGTTTGTCGGGGCTGTTGCACAGTTGGCTCTCCCCTTGAGTCGAAGAGACTCACCACATTACAGGAAGGACATAATTGCTCTGGAGAGGGTACAGAGGAGATTTACAAGAATGTTGCCAGGGCTTGAAGGTTACAGCTATGAGGAAAGATTGGAGCGGCTAGGGTTGTTTTCCTTAGAACAGAGGAGGCTGAGAGGTGACTTAATTGAGGTGTACAAAATTATAAGGGGCTTAGACAGAGTGGGCAGGAAGGACCTGTTTCCCCTAGCGGAGAGGTCAATTACTGGGGGCACAGATTTAAGGTGATTGGTAGAAGGATTAGAGAGGACATGAGGCAAAACTTTTTCACCCAGAGGGTGGTGGGTGTCTGGAATTCACTGCCAGGAATGGTGGTGGAGGCAGAAACCCTCAACTCATTTAAAAGCTACCTGGACAACCTGCAAGGCTACGGACCAGGTGCTGGAAGGTGGGATTAGATTGGGTGCCTAGTTTTTTCAGCCGGCGCAGACATGATGGGCTGAATGGCCTCCTTCTGTGCTGTAATTTTTCTATGGTTCTATTGTCCTAGATGCAAATGCACAGCAAAAAGCTGGTTGCTAGTTGGCACTAAATTTACATCATTCAGATAAATGACTTTCATAGCTGGAATGGGGAATAGGAACCATTTTGATGCAGTAGGAGGTCCTTTTCTAATGTTGAATCATGTAGCAGTATAGTTTGAGGAGCTTACATTGCAATAAAAGGTCTATGTGCACCAGTTACTGGGCAAATGTCTAGATCTATGAACATTAAAAATTTAGTTGTTTTGGATCACTTTTAAATTAATGTTAAAGGACCAGTAATACAATAACAACACTACATCTTGGATTTATGTAATACCTTCAAGTAATGAAAGATCTCCATGTACTTCATAAAGGCATAAGAGAATGGATGCTGAGTCAGGAAAGGAGAGATTAGGAGGGGTGACTGAAAACTTGGCCTGAGATGAGTTTTAAGGTTTTGAAAGGTGGAGGAAGAGGCAGAGGGGCAGGGGTATTTAGGGAGGCAGTATCAGAGAGGCAGACCAAGTCAGTGTTGGGGGGTTGTGGGGGTGAGTTGGGGTTGCGGAAAAAGAGGATGCACAAGAAGGTGAGAGCATTCAGATGGGAATACAGCACTCTGGAGACTGCAGACATAGGGTGGGATGCAACGATTGACAGAGAAGGATATTTTAAATTTGATGCATTTGTAAATGGGAAGCCATTGTAGATCAATAAGAATGGAGTTGAATGGGTGAGTGGGATCTAGTGCAGGACAGAGTACGAAAAATATCTGTTTCTTTTTATTTTAAAAAATTGTAACTTTTTAGCACAGTTTTAACTGCACTGACTCGTCAACCAATCCCACATCTCTCCACATCACCTGGAATGAGAGGTTTTGAGTAATTCGTTATCCCGGAGACCAGGCTGGGTGGAAACAAGTACTGTGGTGTGCTCAGTGCCATCTACATATTGACAGATCTTGTGCCAAAATAAGAGCGCTCAGCCAGCCAAAATTCAATATTATAAATTCACTCTGTGAGGCGGTAATCAACCATATAGCCCAGGAGTGTCCCAGAATCTTTGGTTTATGTTGTTAGCTAATTTCAACATGAGCAGCCATTGGGTTACAATAATTTACCTCACTCTTCTTGGATTACGGAGGGGAAAATATTCTATCAGGATCATCCAATAATTATCTATTGACATCTTATAAAAGTATACACGTATAGATGTCAGGTAAGGACAGGATTGTGTATGATGTCCCCCACAATTTAATAGACTGCCAAGACACACTGTCTAGAGTTACTCAGGAAGAATGGCCACTTGTGAGAGAACTGTCACCAGCATGAGTCAGGGGGGAAGACCTTGACTTTGTGCGATAGTTGGGAGCCTGTTTTCCATCACTCCCAATTTTTATTTTTATTGACTTCAATGGGCTGCCGACTCGTTATCATCCATTTTACTCTGTCTCACAAAGTGGGGGAGACTGAGGGGAAAATATGGGGTGATTGAGGGGAAGATAGGTGGAGATTGGGAGGAAATATGGGGAGACTGAGGGGCAGATATGGCAGAGCCAGCAGAAGATATGGGGACAACTGAGGGTAAGATATGGCGACGAGTGAGGGGGAGTTACATGGAGACTGAGGGGAAAATATGGCAGAAGCTGAGAGGAAGATAGGGGGAGACTGAGAGGTAGATATGGCAGAGACTGAGGGGAAGATATGGCGGGGACAGGAGAAAATATGGAGAGACTGGGAGGAGATATGACACAGACTGGGGGGAAGATACGTGGAGATTGGGAGGAGATGTGGCGGAGACGGAGGGGAAGATATGGTTGAGACTGAGGGGAAGATATGGGGAAACTGGGAGGAGATTTGGAAAGACTGAACAGAAGATATGAGGAGACGTAGGAGAAGATATGGGGAAACTGAGGGGAAATATGGGGAGACTGGGAGGAGATGTTGCAGAGACTGAGGAGCAGATATGGCAGTGACTGAGGGGTAGATATTGGGACATTGGGAGGAGATATGGGGAAACTGAGGGGAAGATATGGCAGCGACCAGGGAAGCTATGACGAAGAATCAGAGGAAAATATGGTGCAGTCTGCAGGGAAGATATGAGCTGGCTGGGAGGAAATATGGGGGACTGAAGGGAAGCAAAGGGGGAACTGAAGGGAAGATTTGGGGAGACTGGGACAGATACAGCAAAGACTAAGGGGAAGATATGGGGGAACTGCAGGAGATAGGGATGACTGAACGGATGATATGGGGGGACTGTTGGCAGCCCATTTTACATCTCTCCAATTTTTATTTCTATTGACTTCAAATAGCTGCTGACTCATTATCACCTGTTTTACTTCATTGCTCAAAGTAAAGATCTAACCCAATGCCTTAAGTAAAGGTGGGATGGAGGAAGGAAAAAATTAAAATACCATTAATATTAAATATTAATACCATTATTATTAAAATATCATTAATACAAGTTCTCCCTGTGTCTGCGTGGGTTTTCTCCGGGTGCTCCGGTTTCCTCCCACAGCCAAAAAGACTTGCAGGTTGGTAGGTAAATTGGCCATTATAAATTGCCCCTAGTATAGGTAGGTAGTAGAGAAATATAGGGACAGGTGGGGATGTGGTAGGAATATGGGATTAGTATAGGATTAGTATAAATGGGTGGTTGATGTTCGGCACAGACTCGGTGGGCCGAAGGACCTGTTTCAGTGCTGTATCTCTAAACTAAACTAAACTAAACTAAAACCATATGGTGCAGAAGAGGGGCCTTTTTCTAAGGCATTGGAAGGGATGGGTCAATGGGGGAAGTGCAATGAAATATGTGTGTTAAAGAGCACAGAATGGTGTGCTCAGTAATGGAGTCTCACAGTCATGATTTTTCAATAAAAGAAAAAGTCTGTGGCCTGGAAGATGTTTTTCCAAAAAAAGGTTTCAGTCACAGAGAAGAAAATGAGGCTTAATTGGCACAGCTTGCTAAAGTGTCAAAATAAATGGAGGCAATCAGCCTCGAAGAGTGAGAAGGCAGAGCACTTGACAGATCTAAAATCTCTTCAGTTTTGGTGCCTGTCTAGGATCATGGACCATGATAGAATTGATAGTGAATCTATTGCTTCTGTAGTGTCATGGAAATGGGACCAAGTTAGGAGGAGTGGGGGTTCCAAGGGGGTAGTGGTGAGGAGAGTCAGGATTAGCAATGTGCAGCTGCAGTTATAGAGTCATAGAGAGATACAGCACTGAAACAGGCCCTTCAGCCCACTGAGTCTGTGCTGACCATCAACCACCCATTTATACTAATCCTACATTAATCCCATATTCCCTACCACATCCCCACCTTCCCTCAATTCTCCTACCACCTACCTACAGTAGGGGCAATTTACCTATCAACCTGCAAGTCTTTGGCTGTGGGAGGAAACCGGAGCACCCGGCGAAAACCCACATGGTCACAGGGAGAACTTGCAAACTCCACACAGGCAGTACCCAGAATTGAACCCGGGTCGCTGGAGCTGTAAGGCTGTGATGCTAACCACTGCGCCACTGTGCGCACCCCACATCCCCCCCTCACCCCGCCCAGTTCATTAAATTGGTGTATTTCCTAAGTGTTGGGCCAGGTGTGACTTCTTCACTTTTTAGAAATTGTTTTCCACTTCATCTCCTGAAGTCAGTGACTGTTGATCAGGCACAGTTCCACAAGAATCCTGCTACCATGTCCAAACACTGGACCCACACAGTGATTGTTTTCAGGCCATTTGACTGTGGAGATTAACACAGTAGGACCTGTTCATGTCTTCACTTGACTATCACCCACATGTACTTCTTAGCAGGAGTTAATAGCTTGAAGGGAGACGGTGGGGTAGTGGTAATATTGCTGAGTTAGTAATCTAGAGGCCCAGGCTAACGTCCTGGAGATATGGGTTCAATTCCCACCACAGCAGCTGGTGGAATTTAAATTCAATTAATTAATAAAAAATCTGGAATTGAAAGCTAGTCAGTAATGGTGCCATGAAACTATCATTGATTGTTGTAAAAACCTGTCTGGTTCTCTAATGTCCTTTTGGGAAGGAAATCTGCTGTCCTTACCTGGTCTGGCCTACATGTGACTCCAGACCCACAGCAATGTGGTTGACTCTTACCTGCCCTCTGAAATGGGCTAGCAAGCCACTCAGTTGTCAAGGGCAATTAGGGATGGGCAACAAATGCTGGCCTTGCCAGTGATGCCCACATCCCATGAAAGAATAAAAAAAAGATAGCAG
This sequence comes from Heterodontus francisci, assembly GCF_036365525.1. Lineage (NCBI taxonomy): Eukaryota > Metazoa > Chordata > Chondrichthyes > Heterodontiformes > Heterodontidae > Heterodontus > Heterodontus francisci. Next base: position 16,336,409 of record NC_090393.1, read on the forward strand.
TCAAGATTGGGAATCTTGACCTAATTTTTCTCCTCCTTCACCGCTGGCTACTGAAGCCATTTTACTTCCCCTGTTGTTGCTCCAGCTGAGATCATGGATGGAACCTTTGGTACATGATAGATTTACCGTCCAAAACATTGGAAACACCATGTGTTTATTTTATTGACACAAACATCATATAATTTAACTTACATACACAATACAATAACAGGATGGAATACAGTGTTATTCATTCGGATGTTGTTTTTTACACATTCAAGTCTTTATTTTAGTAAAAGACACAAGTAACAATTAACTGAATTGTTGATATTCACTTGAAATATAAAAAAAAATTGAACATTCACTCACATTGAATAAACTGAACTATACCCATAAAGCTCAAATTAATACTACAATCTTAACTAGATTGGAATTGTCAGTTTTCATTTCAAAACGGGAGTATTTTTCCAAGAAAGCTACTGGTTCAGTAATGTGCTACCAGGCTTCACTGCTGCTACCTTTTCTAATATTGATTCATTGGGATATTGTGATTTTCAAAGTTGTGATTGCTATAATGTGCTTCATCTTGAGAAATTGTTTCAAGTCCATCCATATCTTGGTCTTGATGGGGCCAGTTAAGTACTCATAAAGATCAAAAATAAAATCAAAAAATAAAGGAAACCAACTGTTACGACCAGGTGAAGAAGGGGTCTCAGGCTCCCCCTTTCGCCCCTTCTCTGGTTTGACCACAACACGATTTATCCTTTTTAACCCAGTGATTGAACTTACCACCTCAGTGAACACTTGCTCCTGTTCCTCTAATATATTTACCAAAGAACCAATCAGACAGGTTTTCTTGATATGTTTATTATCCTTAACACTCTAAACTGGTTAAAATGACTAAAATACGCTACACGTCCACACACACTCACACAAGAGTCACACAGACATAAGTAGATTACAGAGGGAAAAACAGAGTTGGGTGGTTATAGTAGAGTTTATAATACATGGAATTTAAATACTGAACATCAGTCCCACAGTCCTTAGTTAAAATTGTAGTCCTGAAGTCCTCGCTGGGCCACGTGCACAGTTGCAGGCTTGCTTCTCAGGCTCCGGAAGGCAGAGGGGGTTTGATCCTTGTCCCCTTGTTGCTGATGTGCTGGTCTGTAGGATTGAGGCTTTAGCAGTTGCACCGAGGCTTCTCTGGATCTTTACAGGAGAAAGAGGGAGAGGGAGCGAGAGTGATGCTCCTTTGATGGCTTACAGTTACTGCTCTGCTTTCTGACTGACAAAGCTTAGCCTCTCCAGAGCTGCACAGCAGTCACATGATATTCCCAAACCTTTGTTGGGTTAATGAGACCCTTCTGGAATCTTCTCTGAGATTCAAGGCACCACACCTTAAACTGGTCAGTCACACTTGGAGGGGGTTGGCTCTTTCAAAGACAATGGGTGTCGATGGCTCTTGACCACTGTGTTCATAAAGCCATTTCAGGTAGATTAATCAGACAGCACCCTATTGTTCTGGCTAGGTTGAATCACTCATGTTGTCTCCCGTCTAGTCCTTTGGCGCTTCAAATGTAAATTCCCATGGCCGTCTTGGCTGTCAGGTTACTCTTTTTAAAAGACGTTATTTGTAAGAATTTCCAGCAAAAGTCTAAGGCAAGGTTCCAACCGATGAAATTAATATTTCCCATTTGGCATGCAGGGTTTTCATGATACAATTTTTAGAAAAAACTGTTAAGCATGATGTTGAATGCTTGGTGTTATATTAAGCCATACAGACCTAGTAGGTCTAGGAACTGTTTTGAATTAGGCTATTTCAGTCAGGGCAGCAGCAGATCGCCTTTGTGGACTAGGGAGAGGAAATCATCCAGGGTTCCCATTACTGATCACTATCAGATGCCCCCTGCTGGAATAAATGGATTTTAGGGGTGGTCAAGATCAGACTCAGCTACAGTGTTTCTCCCATTTTTGAAAAACATGTTGATATGTGCTGCCATCTGAAGAATATCTACTTCAGCAGGGTATTAGATGGTGTCCAGTGTCTTATGGACTAACGTCAGGAAGAAGTGGGCTCATTGGGTTCAATGGCCTTTCCTATACCTAAATATTCTCATATTTACATCTACAATTAATCAGTCTCAAGCCATCTTTGCTAGTCCCTAATAGTCTGTACTTCCCAATCACCAATTACACTGGGCCTAAAAGGAGGTTCGACAAGCAAGACACTCTCCATTAGGAGTCCTGATTGTCTGAACTTTTCTTTAAAAGCGGTCCCGATAATGAGACTCCCTCTTTTTAAAGGGATGGTGGTTGCAATGCTCCTTAAACTAACCCAACTGAACAGAATCTTTGCAAATAACTGCAATAACAGCAATAGGTGAAGAGCTAAAAATATATTCATTTCGCCAAAGTCCATTCCTATTATACGAGGAGCTCCATTTACCCATAAATTAGAAAGAAGAAAAAGAAAATGACAGCCAGGTAACACTGTAATTTGAGAGAAGGAAGAAGATGTTCTGTGCAGATTTAATTTGCTTAGCAACTCACCTTCTTTAAAAGCAAGCCAGGGCATTTAGCCTCTTCATGAAATCAGAAAGGATGCAAAAAGCAGAGACAGAAATAGTTCAAAAGATTAGAAAAGAAATCAAAGATTCCCTTCATAAAAAACTGAATCATTTGATGCCCAGAGGGGGTCTTACAGGGTAATCTTTATGCAAATTGTCTCCATCACACTGGAGCGGCTAAATGGAGTCGGTCAGCTGTGTTGGCAGTGTGTAATTCTGTCTCTTGTATCAGAAGTCAATCACTGCTCTTTAGTTCTCCTGATGAATGTTAATATTAAAACTGCCACCTCAAGTGGCAGAGTGTAATGAACCAGAATGCAGATAAAAAGAAGTCTTGTTCTCTTTTGATTAAAGGCGGGTGAATTTGCCAAATTAAACTCCCCTCTCCCTCCACCTTTCCCCCTGTAACTTCATGCTCCCCATTTTGACCACAGGGTTTCATCATTACTACCATGGTGGAGAGAAAAGCAAGAATGTTTATGTAAACAGCAATCTTCTAAAATATCTCCTATGCCCTCCATAATAATAGCCCTACTGGGTTGTACAATTTCTGAAGCCACACATGAAGAGTAGGGTTGCCAACCCTTCAGGATGGTCTGGAATCTCCAGGATGATCCTGGTGTCCAGGAATTAATTAGTCTCGTGGACACTGCTGCGAGCAATTTTCAACACAAATCACCACAACATTGTCTGTCAGCCATACAACAACAACTTATATTTATATAGCACCTTTAAACATAATAAAATATCCCAAAGTACTTCACAGAGGCATCGTAAAACAAAATATGACACCGAGCCACATAAAAGGAGATATTAGGTCAGATGACCAAAAGCTTGGACAAAGAGGTGCATTTTAAGGAGTGTCTTAAAGAAGGAAAGTGAGGTAGATTGGCAGAGAGGTGTATGGAGGATATTCCAGAGTTTTGGGCCAAGGCAACTGAAGGTGCGGCCATCAATAGTACAGCAATTAAAATTGAGGATGGTCAAGAGCCAGAATTAGAGGAGCACAGATATCCTGCAAGGTTGTGGGGCTGGAAGAGATCACAGAGATAAGGAGGGACGAAGCCATGGAGAAATTTGAAACAGGGGTCAGCAATGTGTCTGTACCTGGACACCAGTGTCTGTGATAAAAAATTTTGAGGTCCATAGTTTCCATCTAGCCTGCCAATCCTTTGTGACTGACAGCAGGCTGTCTGTGGCTCAGCTTTGATTGATGGCTCGCCTATTAAAGGGTACGTCAGGGCAAGGCAGGACTTGTGTCGACCAGGTGGTGGATGCCTGTCTGTGATTGATCACTGTCTGTGACTGACAGTGGGCTGCCCAGGCAGGATGAGCGCTGACTGGCGGTTTGTGGCCCAAGTGCGCTGGGATTGGCTGCCTCTGCTGTTTTCGCACAGTTCAGGGAATGAGTAGGAATGGCTGCTATGGGGTAGAGGGAGAGAGAGGCTGAGGGGAGAGCAGGAAGTGGGCCAGCACACAGCCAGAGGCGCAGAGGGAGCATGCTGAGAGTCAGGCAGCTCTTTAAACAAATGACGGCCCAGGGAGAAGAGGAACGGGGAAAGTGGATGGATGCACAGAGAAGGGAAACGGGAATGGACACAGAGATGGAGGGAGAGATAGATGGACACGGAGGGAGGGAGAGGGGGATGGACACAGAGCGGGGAGAGCGTAATGGACACACCGAGAGTGGAGAGAGGGATGGACACAGAGAGGAGGAGAGGGGGATGGACATAGAGAGGGGGAGGGAGTGAGATCATGATCATGAACATCTGACAGATGGACAGAATTCTCTGCATCGCTACATTAAGTGTGCGGGCAGACATTGACTACTTGTGCAAGCAAAAACAATGCCAGGTATTGCACTAAATAGGGAGAGATGTGTTTTAAATTGGACTGTGTTTTGATGGCATTAGGTTGGCTATACACTTAATATACAAATAAATTGCCTCCATGTCTGAGCCAATAATTTTGCTAAATGTCAGTGGTGCAACATGTTGGTGCTCATCCCTGATTTGAAAACAAAGATGAAAATTTTAAAATCAAGATGTTGCTTTACCGGGTGTAGATCAGTGAACACGGGGGTGATAGGTGAATGGAAAGACATGAGCAGCAGTGTTTTGGATGATCTCAAGTTTACAGAGGATAGAATGTGGGAGACCAGCCAGGAGTGCACTGGCCATGGTTCAGTTGGTAGCACTCTTGCCTCAGGGTTTTCAGTTCAATTTCCACTCCCACACTTGAGCACATCAATCTAGGCTGACATTCCAGTGTAGTACTGAGGGTGTGCTGCACTGCCGCAAGTGCCATCTTTCGGGTGAGATGTTAAACCTTGGTCCTGTCTGCCTTCTCACGTGGACGTAAAAGATCCCATTTCAAAGAATAGCAGGGATATGTGAACCTAGGAGCCTTCTCTCTTCCCTGGTGCTCTATTTGTGCAGTTCCAACATGCAGCCAGTGTCAGTATAGGTATCCTGCAGTCGCTCCCTTCCACCAAGTGCAGCTTCCCTTTGAGAAGAGCAGGCTGGATGCACCACTGCACACTACTCAGCCCCCTGCTGAGTGCTCAGGCAGCCAGCAACGCAGCCCCACTCGGACCAATGCTTTAATCAGGTGAACAAGGAGGCAGGTCACGCACTGTGATTCCTGTGTCAGAAAACGGGCCACAGCCAATTTTAGCCCAATACCTTTAGCTGGAGCTTTGTGCCATTGTCAGCAGCCATCCTCAAATACGATGCCTAATTGATGATTTCCAGTGTTATCAACAGTCAAAATAACTACAGAAAGCATCACATCCAAGTCCAATACTATCTTCATCCAAAATCCACACATGCACTTCCCAGGAGGAACACTGGATAGTGATCAGCAGCAGGAAACATGGCATATTATTTTTTTATTTCCCTATATTAAGGAGCTGAAGTGAATTGTAGCACTCTTGTGCTGGCTTGACTGACACTACTTATCTGAAATAGCACCTTTCTGGTTTTATATTGGTGGATTGCTGTCAGTGCCAGATGCACCTATTAACAGCACTCTAATATAAATAACCCAAACTCTGGAGAGTCACTGGCATCAGAGACTTATGTTTCCACTGTTATCCCATACTGAAGTCAGGTCTCCAGTTAAAACTAAAAGCACAAAGCCGATTTCTTTCCAATGGGAATCATGGAACTTTGACCTTCATTTGAAGTGGCAGCAGGAAGTCAAGTAAATAGGAGAGAGCAGCACACAGAAGGACTGCATAAACATATCATAAACTCTCTTGACAGTGACCCCAAAGCCCAACCTGGCCTTAACAGCTCCACAGTACCAATTAAACATTTCTGTTCCTCTTTCCAAGTGGGAGCGCCCTAACAAGTGCCAATTACTACAGATTTGAGGAGCCATATTGTGCTAATTATCCAAATACTGGATTGACAGTCTTTAAAAAAATCTACTTCACTTGGGAGCCATGACAGCTGCTGGTGTCAGGAGACCTTCATCCATCTGTCTTGACTAAATCCTAACTTAGGCCCCAGAGGTGAAAGGCCAGCATTCTTTTTTTCAGTTTAAAAGGAAAACGAGTAGCGCATTATGTTACAACAATGGCCTTTCACCTCTGAGACTCAGGTTCAAATTCAGCCCAGCCAGATGGTATGAGTATCTCCTTTCCCTGGCTGTTAAAGGCTGTAAATGGAATGGGATCATGAAGCCCAATTCCCAGAGGGTGAGCAAGCGCAGTTCAGAATTCCATTACTGATCAGTATTGGCTTTAATTAATTTCAAGCGATTTGGAAAACCAAGTAAGGGGTCAATTAATGATGGGTCAACTCTAAGCAAGCCTGAAATACTTAGAGAAAGCATTATGTACACTTTCAAGTTACCTTTTTTCCTCCCAATTTTCTTTTTTCATTTCCCAAAAGCCCTGAGCCATGCTGCTGCAAGATCCACAGGCTCAGGCTGACTCAACCAACTATTTATCCAGTGTGAGCCTAGGCAGTGAGTGTCAGCAAACTATTCAACCGTGAAAGGAAACAGAGGCAAGCCCAAACTGTTCTCACTTATGAAGACATTAACAAAAATGCCCAGGAATCAGGAATTGAACAGAATTGATCTGTGAGGGAAGGAAAGAGACAAAAAGAGGAAGAAAGAGAGAGAGAAAGACAGATTTGCATTTATATAAAAGCAAAATACTGCAGATGCTGGAAATCTGAAATAAAAACAAGAAATGCTGGAAATACTCAGCAGGTCTGGCAGCATCTGTGGAGCGAGAAGCAGAGTCAACGTTTCAGGTCAGTGACCCTTCATCAGAACTGGCAAAGGTTAGAGTTCTGATGAAGGATTTCTGGTCTGAAATGTTAACTCTGCTTCTCTCTCCACAGATGCTGCCAGACCTGCTGAGTATTTCCAGCATTTCTTGTTTTTATTTTGCATTTATATAGCTCCTTTCATGACCCAAGGGCATGTCGAATTGCTTTACAACCAAATGAAGTCCAATGATGTGGGTAGTATGCAGTAAACTTTGTGCTGAAATTTGGATTTTGATCTTTGGGTATCGAACAACACCTGGGGGAGGGCACAAAGGAAAATCTAGCAGGGAGGACCATAAGGCTCTTATAGAACCTGCTGGATGTTCTCCTATTCATTTAAATAGAAGGAAAATCTGAACAGTATTGTCACGAGGATGAGATCCTCCCACCATATTATCCTTTCTGCTCACTATACTTAATGTCCAAGTGCTAAAGATGAAAATCTGCCCCTTATGTTAGGCCCAGTTTACATTGCAGTTCAGTGCCACTCATGTGATTATTGTTTTCTATCTTTTGAGTTAAACTTGTATTTGCTTAACTCATGTATGTCATTGCTCCTGTTCACACACATTCACTGCTTTCTATTCACTATTTTCATTGACTGTCATCTTTACACTTCATCTATCACAACAAAGAAAAAAAAAGAGACTTGCATTTATATAACACCTTTCATAACCTCAGGATGTCCTAAAGCAATTTACAGTAACAAAGTACTTTTGAAGTGCAATCACTGTTGTAATGTAGAAAATGCAGCAGCCAGTGTGCACACCCACAAGGTCCCACAAACAGTAATGAGAATACCAAAACTAATAGCAATATAATTCAGCAGTTGTTATTATTCGGTGGCTCCCAGTTTTACTATTTTTCTGAAGGTGTAACTGAAGAAGAAAGTGGCATTGCAGCTGTGTGAAAAAATATATAATTGGGGGATTGATTCACACCCTCACTTATAATATTAGGAGGAAAACTGTTTTGGCAAGTAGTGGAACTGGACAATTCACCCTGCTGGAGCTTGACTACCCGGGTGTCATACACCAGCTGTGGGACATCAATAAGATAGGCAGTGAGGAGTACATTAGGCTAGGCCAGGAGAGGGCAGCTTCAAAACACAACCAGAAAAAGGAATGAAGCAGTACTGTACTTGGTTTCTGTGTCCATGCTGCCACATCATCACCAGACATTATTCTATGGGACACATTTTCCATGTATTTTTGGTCCAAATTACTTCTGAAATCATTTCATGATTCCATACATTTTCTGTGTTCCTATTTATATGTGTCCTATTATAAAAAGAAATCTAAGACTGCACATAACAGTACAATGTCTTTCCTGGCTGCCTTTCCTTGATTTCTGTGCATTTTTTCTTTTTCACTAGCTTTTTGCCCCATCATTCTTCCATTCCTCTGTCCCACCATTCATTGGCTGCATTAGTTTATCAGGCGCTAAATGGCCTCCTAAGCCTTCAATTTTGTGGGCAGGAAGAACATTTCCTTTCAGAAGTGCACCACCCACTATAATGAATAAGGGAGACATGGTTGAGCCAGGAGTGCACATCAGGAACATTCTAAACAATCTGCAATTTATTTAAATTTCCCATCTTTGAAAGCCTTTGCGTTCCACGTGCTGAAATCCCGCAGCACAACATGACCCTAACCAGCAGGTAGATCCTGTATCTACGTAAACGTGAAGACAGGAGGAGCAGAAGTAATCCTCCTGACCCCAAGTGAAAAGAACGGGGGCCACTGCTGCCTCTGCTACCCCTCTTCCTGGGCTCCTGAGAATCCCCCAGCCTCTGATCGTTTCCCACCTAAGGCCCAATCTTCAATGAAGCTTCAGGCCTGTCTACCAAGCCAGCCCGTTAGAAATGAGGCCTGATATAGGAGGAGCCATGCAGTTCATCATTCAGGTGTAGGAATTGTATCCTGTGTCCCCTGGGTGCACAAAAATGGGGGCGCCCAAATTGCTAGGCCAATAGCTTTTCCTTAATTTCCAGCTGACTAGTCGGGTTGCTAGCCTCTTCAGCATTCCTGCAAATCCTGCCTTTTGCTTATAGATACTTTAGATTAATGCCAATATTTTGCTCTTTAATGTCTACAAAGATTATTCGTCCAAAAATCCATTTCTTTAACCAGGACTTAACCCTTACACGCTAATATAAATAAAATGTCACCAAAATGGTTTCTACTATAATTAATTATTGATTTTGTTTTTTTCTTTTATATAATTTATTTTTAGCTCACAAACTATAATTCCATTAAAACTGCATGTGTTATGTTCATGATTGTATTATGCATAATAATATGGCCACCCAGGAGGATTGAAGATGGGAAGGCTGGGGGGGGGAATGAACAAATACACATCTATAAGTGTGTTTATGAGCTACAAATTGCAAGCTCTACTCTTGACTGTGACCTGAACAAGGCCAAAAGGCTGAGGTGCTGAATGATGCGTCCTTCCTGGGAAACCATAGCCCAGGGGGAGTTAGCACCTTTCAGAGAGGAAGGGAGTAAATAGTGGGATGATTGTAACATTTAAAATAGTTTTGATGATGTTCACGTAAACTCTTGCTGACTTAGTTCCCACTCATAAGTGTGTGCTTGTTCAGATATTGAAGCCTGTCAGTGCAAGTGCAAGTTTGTATGGAAAGCCAGATGCGCCTCCTGATGACGAGCAGTTTGAGTCCTGGAGCCAGACCTCTGCCTGTCAGTCTGCACAGGTTTACAGCCCTCAGCATCCCTTTTGCTCATGTAAGCATTTTTTTTTAACAGTGACTGCTGGCCTTTTATTCCATTTTGGTCACTACAGTTAAGACTACGGTGCCAACTCTACAGGATTGCCCTTGAGTCTCCAGGAATTAAAGATTAATCTCTAGGACAATGCTGTAATACAAGAGAAAAAATCATAGGGACAATAACAGTTAGGATTTCTCCACCAATTCAGCAAAAGCATAAGGGCAGCCCTTTTCAAACCTCCAGGCTCAAACTGGACAAGGCATCAACTGAGGATTATGGGGGGAATATTTTGGAGGCAACAGGGGTCACGGCCACTGGCTGAAGAGTCGGCGTTGCCTCCTTTGGGAAAGGCCCAGTGTATCACAAGCCAATCAGGCACGAGAGACCACCAGCGGGCCTTCCCCAGGATCAGGACCCTGGGGGAGTCCCACCCACCAGTCCCACCCACCCCCCGTGGCCAATCAGAGACTAGCAGCTCTTTTGCTCAGCAGCAACATCGGGAAGGTGGTGGCTGCTGCTGGAACGGCACCCACTGGAAGCCCAGGATTGTGGAGCAACCCAGGCTAGAGGTATGCAATGGCGGGAGGGGTTTCACAGGGCGGGGGGGGGGGGTGGGGGTTGGGGGGGTGTAGGGGGGGTTGGCAGCAAGGGTAGAGGGGTGGCTCTCAGTGGCCCCCCTCCTTCCTGATGCTGGGTCCCTCGATCAGGCACTAATTGCCATTGAATGAGGGAGCCCCCTGGGAGACCACAAGCAACCCCACACAGGTTTGCATGTCATGCTTCCCGCGTGGCAAAAGACCCGTCTGCTGCTGGGTTAATACCAGCAGTGGCAGGAAGAGGCCCTTAATTGGGAATTAATTGTCCCTTAAGGGCCTCAATTGGTGGTGGGGCAGGAAGGCCATCTATGGGCTTTCCCACCATGGATTTCATTGGGGTGTTGGTGGGAAGGTGGCGGGGTCCCCACACACTACTTTCTGCCCAATTAAGTGCCCTCCCCGCCTCCAAACTTGCCACGAGGGAGAGCATAAAATACCACCCTATAAGTGCAAATAGTTGCTTGGGCTTTGTGAGATTGTCAAGGCTCAGGACAGTATCTAACGTCTGGGCAGCATATACTAAGCCATCAAGTGCAGTTCTTGATAATTGTTTTTTTCAATGTAAGATTGGATGGTGGATCATCCCACACTGCCATACAGAAGGTGGGATATAGATACAATTCCCAATGTCAGCTGTATTAATATGAGAATAGCTCGATTAAAAATTAGTTGCTTATGTTGGGTATGGAACAGGACATTGGGAATAGGGACATGAAGAAACACTGCAACAGTTGCCTGTGGATGCGTTCACACATGTGCCAGTGACTGTCGTAGAGCAACATTGACATTATTATTGCCTCTTTATTTTTAAGAAGGTATAATCTCTCCTGAAGCTGGTGACTCTGGCTGAGGTACTGTTCCATGAGTACTAACAGCCTCTCTAAATGGTCCTTCTTTATGTATGAGCTAAAATAATGGCAACAGGAAATAGGACCATAGGAGGCATCACAGCTGAGCTTGTCCTGTCCTCCCTATATCCTAATGTACACTTTCCAGTATAACAATCAATCACATAAAGCTCTGTTTGTTTCTCCTCTGTTTGGTTTTCAAGGAACAGTAAGCTAATGACAGCACCCCTAATGCTTCTATCTTTCAGGTTCTTGATTCATCATGTAACATTCGCCAAACCAAGATGAGTAAGCCTCATCCCTAAAAAATGAGACTTGACTATTCTGCAATAAATCAGAGTTTGGTTCCAACTTGGACGAAAAGGTCTTGTAGCATCTGAAAGAACAACTGAGTGGTAAAAAGAGGAATGAAAAAGAGGGCTACTTTACCCAATTCTCCCCTCACACATATATATAAACACACATGTAAACAATCATGCACATGTACGACTAGCAGGCAATGGTTGTATTCTTTACACATTTAAAAAATCATCAGGCAGTATTTGCACCCAATGGCTCAGTTGGTAAATTTGTTACTCAGCATGGTACTCAGTGATATCGAGCAGAAGGTCCCTCAGAATCATAGAATCATACAGCATAGAAGAAAGCCATTTGGCCCATCGTGTCTGTGCCAGCTCTGTGTAAGAGCGATCGAATTAGTATCACTCCCATGCTCTTTCTCCATAGCCTTGTTTTTTTTACCCCCTGCAAGTATTTAGTCAATTTCGTTTTGAAAGTTACTACTGAATCTGCTTTCACCATCCTTTCAAGCAATGCATTTTAGATCTTAAGAACCTGCTGACGTGGTGGAATTTAAACTCATGTCCCCAGGACATTCACCTCCAGGCTTCTGAATTACTAGTCCAGTGACATTACCACTATGCCACCATCTCCCCTCACTACCCTGTGTGTCCTGTTGGAAAGGTTGTATATATGGGCAGATGTGGAGTTGGCTGTGATGCCCTCCATGGTTAATTAACCAGCCAATAATCAGTGCAGTCTCATGCATAATGGAGAAGGTACTGGAGGTGTGTCAGTGCCTATGAAACAGTACTCCGGGAAGAGTCATCACCTTCAGGAGATGGTGAGAGAAAACGTGAAAAACAATTGAGAAAAAGGATACACCTCCACATACACCCACAAGACCACCATTGAGGTCACAGCACAATACAGGAAAGCAGTGAGGATAGGTGATAACATTTTATTAATCTGCCTCTTCTTTTATTTATTATATATAATATAAACAAATCTTCCTGAAGATTGAGGGCTAGGTTGTTGGTTTCAAGGCATGTCAAGTTAATTTAAGGCTGAGGTGTCACAATCAATACGCTTTTCAGTACAATCTCCAGACATATCTTTATGTACCTTAAAACTTTCCCTGCAATCATTGTGTGCTAGAACAGAGGTAAGAAAAGCTTTATTTAGCATAATCCAGTCAAGGATATTGTTGGCAATAGCGTGACCATCCCAAACCTGAATGTACCAACTGACTGCTCAGTTGAGAACTAAAGCCAACTTACACCATTTGCCATCATCTTTGTTAACTATTGGACGCACAAATGGTAGACGTAATAAAACTGAGGGGCCATTTCTAATCCAGCTCTCCTTCCGAATGTCCCTTGTAGATGTGCTGCTTCAACTGCCTTTGGGCCACCAATCAGGACCTGCCAAGCCACGGAATGTTGATCAAGTTGAAAATCATGAATAATAAAATCATTGAGTCATTCAGCATAGAAGGTGTCCATTCAGTCCACCGTGCCTGTGCCAGCACTTTGAAAGAGCTATCCAATTAGTTTCACTCACCTGCTCCTTCCCCATTGCTTTACAATTGTTTTCCCTTCGAGTATTTAGCTGATTTCCTTTTGAAAGTTGCTACTGAATCTGCTTCCACTACCCTTTCAGGCAATGCATTCCAGATCATAACAAGTTGCTGTTTAAAAAGAATTCTCTCATCGCCCCTCAAGCTCTTTGGTGAATTACCTTAAATCTGTGTCTTCCAACCCTCCTGCTAGTGGAAAGATTTACTCTATCAAAACCCCTCAGAATTTTGAACACCTCTATTAAATCTCCCCTTAACTCCCTCGGTTCGAAGGAATAGAATCCTAGCTTCTCACATTCCTCACATAACTGAAGCCTCTCATCCCCGGTTCCATTTTAGTAAATCACCTTTGCACCCTTTCCCAGACCTTGACATTCTTCATAAAGTAGGGTGCCCAGAATTAGACACTCCAGCTGAGGCCTAATTAGTGATTTATAAATTTCTGCATAAATAAGTTTTCTTTCTCTCTTCTACTTCAGCTCTACAGTAAAAAAAATTCAGAGGCTATTGCAGCATCCATGCAGCTGATGCAACAGCCCAGTTACAATAGTTCTATAGTTTGATTTCTTCTTCTTGTGTGGAAAGCCTTCAATTGACAACTACTAACAATGGCAAGACTGAAATTAGGAGCTCAGTGTGCGCGGAAATGTAAGTACAGACCCACATCTCATCTCTCTGTTGCAGTGGGTTGCATTATATCTGAGTGGCCCTCAATCAAAATATTGGTTGGGATTATAGCCATCAATGTAAACTCACTGAATCATACTACTTTACACTGTAAAAATAAAATGCATTTCATATTCAGTATTACTCTCGATGTGAGATTCTGACACCTTTCCTCCCCCATCCTACCAGAAATAGAAAGATTAGGATTCGCACTTCTGTTAGTGGTTATAAAAGCATAGGAAAATAGGAACATAGGAACAGGAGCAAGCCATTCAGCCCGTCGAGCCTGCTCTGGCTGATCATCGACCTCAATGCCATTTTCCCGCACTATCCCCATATCCCGTGATGTCATTAGTATCCAGATACCTATCGATTTCTGTCTTGAACATGCTCAATGATTGAGCTTCCACAGTCCTCTGGGGTAGAAAATTCCTAAGATTCACCGCCCTCTGAGTGAAGAAATTCCTCCTCCTCTCAGTCTTAAATGGCCTGCCCCTTATTCTGAGACTATGTCCCCTGGTTCTAGATTTACCAGCCGGGAAAACATCCTATCTACATCCACCCTGTCACACCCTGTAAGAATTTTGTAAGTTTCAACGAGATCATCTCTCATTCTTCGTAACTCTAGAGAATACAGTGCCAGTTTCCTCAAACTCTTCTCATAAGACAATCCTGCCATTCCAGGAATTAGTCTGGTGAACCTCCGTTGCAGTCCCTCTATGGCAAGTATATCCTTCCTTAGATGAGGAGACCAAAACTGTAGACAATACTGTTGCTGTCTCACCAAGGCTCTATACAATTGCAGCAAGACTTCTTTACTCCTGTACTGAAAACCCCTTGCAATGAAGGCCAACAGACCATTTACCTTCCTAATTACTTGCTGTACCTGCATGCTAGCTTTTAGTGACTCATGAACAAGGACACCCAGGTCCCTTTGGACATCAACACTTTCCAATCTCTCACCATTTAAGAAATACTCTGTCTTTTTGTTTTTTCTACCAACGTCGCTTTTTATTCACATTTGATTCCATCTGCCATGTTCTTGCCCATAGACATAGCCTGTCCAAGTCCCCTTGAAGCTTCCTTGCATCCTCCTCACAACTTACATTCCCACATAATTTTGTGTCATCAGCAAATTTAGAAATATTACATTTGGTCCCCACATCCAAATCATTTATATAGATTGTGAACAGCTGTGGCCCTAGCATTGATCCTTGCGGTACCCCACTAGTAACAGCCTGCCATTCTGAGAATGACCTATTTATTCCTACTCTATGTTTTCTGTCTATTAACCAATTCTCGATCCACACCAGTATATTACACCCAATCCCATGTACTCTAATTTTGTTTACTAATCTCCTGTGTGGGCCCTTCGCAAAAGCCTTCTGAAAATCCAAATACACCACATCCACTGGTTCTCCTTTATCTATGCTACAAGTAACATCCTCAAAAAATTCCAACATGTTTGTCAAAAATGATTTCCCTTTCATAAATACATGTTGACTCTGTCCAATCATATCACTATTTTATAAGTGTCTAGTTATCACATCCTTTATAATAGATTCTAACATTTTCCCTACTACTGACGTCGAACTAACAGGTCTGTGGTTCCCTGTTTTCTCTCTCCCTCCTTTCTTAAATAGTGGGGTTACATTTGCTAATTTCCAGTCTGCAGGAACCCTTCCAGAATCTATAGAATTTTGAAAGATAACCAACAATGCATCCATTATCCCTAGATCCACCTCCTTCAACACTTTGTATGCAGCTCATCTGGTTCAGGGGATTTATCAGCCTTCAATCCATTAAGTTTTCGAGTACTGTCTCTTTATTATTACTAATTTCTTTCAGTTCCTCATACTAACATATCTATGGTGTCAGTATATGGTAGGGTGCAGAATTGCATAAGAAATTTCCAACAGTGGATGATTTCAGTTGGATGCAGGTAGTCTCAATTTGAGGTAGTGGACCTGAAGGTGCTATTTTCTTTTGCACTATCTTGGATCAGCTCATTGACAAAGGCAAATCATCACGCTGCCCTCTCACTGAGGTGGGACTAAAGATTGAAAAAAATTAACACTTGCTGGAATGATGGAAATAAATATGTAACTAGAGCGTGTATGATTTCCAAAGACACAATATGATATTTATACCTTTATAACCCACCATGTTGTCAACATCATGAAAAGTATCTCGGAGGTTCAGGGTGGTATAACAAATGAACTGACATTCTATTCAAGCACTTCAATGATCATTTTAAGGTATGGTTAAATTGTAATTTTTGGCAGTATCATTTCGATGGAAGGTGCCCATCTGATACTCAAGTGCACTAAAACCAAGTGGTGTGAGATCCTTCTCTAACAGCACACTTCATACCACTCAAACTTCACACCAGCTGAAGTATGGTTTCAACCTTACCTGAGTCTCATTTCAGACTTTGAATGGAATATTTCTAATGCAGATGCTCCCATCTGTATTCTCCAGGGAGTGGAGATCTGCGCAGGAACTGAAGCACATTTAGGGGGAATTTCATTGACCTTGTACCAGAGAAAAAGAAAGACTTGCATTTATATAGTGCCTTTCATGACCACCAGCCATTGAAGTACTCTTGAAGTGTTGTCACTGTTGTAATGTAAGAAATGGGCCAATAAGATTTAAATAATTATGTACCATGACAAAGGTTTGCCAACAGTTCCAATCACATCCAACAGTTTCAGGTCACCAGCTGCAGCATAACTGCAGCTTCTGTCAATTTTGAAGACCAGAACTTGCAACTGAACACGACAGCATTGCATCCATTTCATTTCTGGTCAATTTTGTGTTCATCAGCAAATGGTTGCACTGGTAAATGAAACATTTACCATTTCAAGCACCAGGTATCATCATTAAGCACTCTCAGGCTAAGTACAGTATGGTTAAAAGCAAAGTACATTTTCTCTATCTGTACACTTGTTTTTGAGATCTTCCTCATCCCTTATGAAGCTCTGTGAAAATCTAATTTGGAGTCCAACCTGCATTAATATAAATTTGTTGATTACAAATGCTTTATATGGATGGCAGTGGAGGAAAGGAGTAAGCTAGGTGGGAACTAAATAGAACTTAATCCCCTCCCAGTCTTCCATCTCCACATCCACTTCATGAAATTTGACCAAAGGAACACAAACAAAGAAATAAAAACAGAAAATGCTGGGAATACTCTTGCAGCATCTGTGGAAAGAGAAATAGAGTTAATGGGCTGAATTTTATGGGCCCCCCAGGATAGGGACGGAGACAAGTTGGGGGGGGTGCATAAAATTGTGTTGGATAGTGGGGGGGGGGGGGGGGGGGTGGAATGTCCATCACCTTCCCGATGCCTTCCAATTTAATCCAGGGTGGGGTAGGCTGAGGCTGGCCTTCCTGCCCCAATTAATGGCCACTTAAAGGCCTCTTCCTGCCTCCACCTCAATTTAGAAGAAGGCAGAGGGGCAGGTTTTACCTGGTGGCCTCCTCCTAAGGTTGGGAAGATCCTTCCTTTGGGGGCTATCGGAATGCCACCTCGGGTGGCAATTGTCACCCCCCCGCCCCCCGGGAACACACTTCCACACCCTCACCAACATCCCCCCACCCCCTAACTAGGGCCTGCCTGAATGGCCGCAGCGACCCTAATCCCCCCTTAACTCTCCCGGGGCCTCCGACATCTTCAGCACTGCAGGGCCTCCCGATTGGCCGTCGGCTCTGCAGGTGGCAGCTCGTCCCTTAAAGAGATGGCGTTCCCAACAGTGGACAGTTAATTGCCATGCATGATACATACATCAGTTGAATGTGTCACTGTACTCGCCTTTCCCGCCCTGTTTAGGTCACTAAACTGCTTTCAGCAGTGAATGCAGAAGCACGGTACCACACTCCTGCTGCTGACCTCCTCCGCTACCTCCAACCACCTCTTCTTGGTTTCACTGGCAGGCTTCTTCCTCCCATCAGTAGGAAATATTGTGTCCCTGCAGGCCCTTATAGCCCCCAGCATCACATCCAGGGAGGCATCACTAAAACTAGGTGCAGTCTTTGAGCATGTGCACTCCATTCCGTCACTTCCTTGTGTTCTGCTCCCAACTCCAGAGACTGTCAAACTTCATGTTTGCAGTGCCCCTTTAAATATTAGAGTTGAAATTGACTCATGTGAGTCACCATCTTAACTTAATTGGTTGGGAATCCCAGAAATAACATGGTAATGCAGTGACTGAGTTTAGAAGCCAAACCCAAAGTTCTGTTGGCCTTTAGTATGACTTTATATACCTACACTTGGATTTTCAGGAAATAATACATTTGAATCTCTAGATTTTTTTTCAACTACACCCACCTCAACATACTTCCATGACATCTACGCTCCCATTTTTTTCGTTGCTGCAAAAATATATTTCCTCACACCTTTCCACACTAAATTGCATCTACCATCTTTTTGCCCATTCCACTATGATTGGGGTTATACTCATAGATGTAGATTTAGAGGGGAATTAATCCAATTATTTAAGATTGTTAAAGTCATAGACATCATGCGAGTAGATAGTGTGACTGAGATGATTGGGTCAGATAGACCTAACTACCCAGATGAGTTGAGGAAGCAGGGGATGAAATTGCACAAGATTATCATTGTGTGGATCATGATTGTGGAGGAGAACTAGGAGCCTGATTCCTAACAGTCCTTCAAGAAGGCACTGATTAGATTTCTGGAAAAATAAGGTGATCGCGGCACATGGAAGGTAAGAGTATATAATAATTAGTAGATCTGGGACCTCCTGCGTCTCCATGTCTGGGTCAATGAGGAATTTCTAACAGAGTTCTCCTGAACTGGCTCCAAGTCTCTGCCATTTGTCTCTCCCAGAAAGTGGGGAGAAGGGCTGATTGTTTCTTGGGCATCGACTAAACCATAGGATAGGGGTGAGCATGCAAAGGACTGACTGATAGTATTTTCTCAACTTGGGCTATATTAACAAAGAAAACAAGGAACTTGCATTTATATAGCACCATTCATGACTTCAGGGCATCCTAAAGCACCTTTTAGCTAAATATATGTTTTTGAAGTGCCGTCACTGTTGTAATGTAGGGAAATGTTAACATGAATGCAACATCTTAGTGAGTCTGGGGAATTAATAATGGAAAATAAGGAGATGGCAGATGAATTTAACAGGTATTTTGCATCGGTCTTCACTATAGAGGATGCAAGTAACATCCCAGAAATGGCTGTAAATCAGGAAATGGAAGGGAGAGAGGAACTCAAGAAAATTACAATCACCAGGGAAGTGGTACTGAGCAAATTGTTAGAGCTACGGGCTGACAAGTCCCCGGGTCCTGATGGACTTCATCCTAGGGTCTTAAAGGAAGTGGCTAGTGAGATAGTTAATGCGTTGGTTTTAATTTTCCAAAATTTCCTTGATTTGGGGAAGGTTCCATTAGATTGGAAAATAGCGAATGTAACTCCCTTATTCAAAAAGTGGGGGAGACAGAAAGCAGGAAACTACAGGCCAGTTGGCTTAACATCTGTCATAGGGAAAATGTTAGAAGCTATTATTAAAGACGATATAACAGGGCACTTAGAAAAATTCAAGGTAATCAGTCAGAGTCAAAATGGTTTTGTGAAAGGGAAATCATGTTTAACCATTGGAGTCCTTTGAAGGGTAACATTTGCTGTGGATAAAGGGGAACCGGTGGATATAATGTACTTAGATTTCCAGAAGGTATTTTATAAGGTGCCACATCAAATGTTATTGCAGAAAATAAAAGCTCATGGTGTAGGGGGTAACATATTGGCATGAATAGGAGATTGGCTAGCTAACAGGAAACAGAGAGTAGGCATAAATGGGTCATTTGTTGGTTGGCAAGATGTAACTAGTGGTGTGCCACAGGGATCAGTGCTGGGGTCTCAACTATTTACAATTTATATAAATGACTTAGATGAAGGGACCGAAGGTATGGTTGCTAAATTTGCTGATGACACAAAGATAGGTAGGAAAATAGGTTGTGAAGAGGACATAAAGAGGCTACAAAGGGATATATAGGTTAAGTGAGTGGGCAAACATCTGGCAAATGGAGTGTAATGTGGTAAAATGTGAAATTGTCCATTTTGGCAGGAAGAATAAAAAAGAAGCATATTATCTAAATGGTGAGAGATTGCAGAGCTCTGAGATGCAGCAGGATCTGGGTGTCCTAGTGCATGAATCGCAAAAGGTTAGTGGGCAGGTAAGGCAAGTAATTAGGAAAGCTAATAGAATGTTATTGTTTATTGTGAGGGGAACTGAATACAAAAGTAGGGAGGTTATGCTTCAGTTATACTGGAGATTGGTGAGACACAGTACATCTGGAGTACTGTGTACAGTATTGGTCTTCTTATTTAAGGAAGCATGTAACTGCACTGGAAGCAGTTCAGAGAGGGTTTACTAGACTAATACCTGGGATGGGCGGGTTGTCTTATGAGGAAAGGTTGGACAAGCTAGGCTTGTATCCACTGGAGTTCAGAAGATTATGAGACAATTTGATTGAAACATATAAGATCCTGAGGGGTCGTGACAGGGTGGATGTGGAAAGGATGTTTCCTCTTGTGGGAGAATCTAGAACTAGGGGTCACTGTTTAAAAATAAGCGGTCGCCATTTAAGGCAGAGATGAGGAGAAATTTTTCTCTCAGAGGGGCGTGAGTCTCTGTAATTCTCTTCCTCAAACGGCGGTGGAAGCAGAATCTTTGAATATTTTTAAGGCAGAGGTAGATAGATTCTTGATAAGCAAAGGGGTGAAAGGTTATCGGGGGTAGGCGGGAATGTGAAGCTGAGGTTACAATCAGATCAGCCATGATCTTGCTGAATGGCGGAGCATGCTCAAGGGACCTACTTATGCTCCTAATACGTATGTTTGTCTGTAACTCCAATTGTAAACAAGCAATTTAAAAGGACAGAATGTCAATGAAGTATTTGTCAAATCAAACATGGCATGAACATATAAACCATGTTGCAGTGCACTGCCATGTTGTCGTGACAAAAATGATTGGCTCTCCTTTCTTGTCCAAATCATTTAATTTTAAAAAAGATTGCCCAATACCGTTTAAGGCAGTCAGTGTTCCTTTAAGATAAAGACACAAAACAATTCCATTTGCTAATGAAAAATTCATTAGTGCCCCAGTAGCATGAATCTATTGGTCACTAAATGTTGCTATGGTTGCAGGTCATTCAGGCAGTGCAATGACTAAAGTCTGCAAATTGTCCTATTTTTCATAAGGTAACGTGACAGCCTCAATAGATCTTCCCAGGTTGTAGGATTTCAGAAATGAGGTTCTGTAGTGCAAAACATTTGGTAAATTTCAAAGGAAGAACACCCCAGGTTGGAACACAATAGATCAGAGTATGTGCAACAGATAAGGGTGGCTTTAATGTTACCTTTACTTGTGAGGTGCAGTTTGATCTTTAAAAGCAGATGCCTCCAACTGGCAGTTTCATAGCCACCATAAACCTATCATCAGACTGGTTCTTTGATGCTGGTCTTGAATCTTGTCAACCCTAACACAGAACCTCAGATTTTTTATTATTATTGAACTGTACAAAAAGTACACTTTCTTGCATTGCAGTGCAACAGAGTATAATATATTTAATTTAGAAAAACAGTTGAAGGGCTAAAGTCTGCAAGACAGGACATATGCTGAGTCAAGAGCCAGTAGTTAACTGATGTCAAGTTTGGATTTTAAAAGCCTGTAGATTGAAAGAAGAAGAAAAGACTGGCAAAGCTGAGGAATTCCACAGTTTGGAGTTTGTTGGAAAAAATAAGTTTGAGTAGGAGGCAGTGCACTGAGTTTTGACTTTAACAGTGAGGATGCAGTGAAGAGGAAGCACATACAGATTTACCGTATTTCATGGAAGTGGTCCTGTATATTCAGTGGCTCTTTACTACTTTGGCAAAATGAAAATAATAAGCGGGCCAATGAGGAGATCAACGGTCAATCAATCTACAATTCTTGCATCTTGCAGGACTGTCCCTTATTGTCTCTCATTGCACATTTGAAATATCTTTTTCAACTTTTGCCCTCCGTGACTAAAGAGGTAAACAGTCCTCTGGTACCTTGCCTTAGTGAGTACTCTTCATCAATGAGTATTATCAGATTTCTAAGCTGCCTATAGTAGGTCAGATGATGTGCTAGTTTATAAGATCAGAAACATTATACAATATGTAAAACATGCTAAAGTGTATTATTCTTCTGCTAAAGTGTATTCTGTGTCCTTTTGAAGACAGAATATTAAATTGCTGTGAAATTATCATACAGAGCCCAATTAATAGGGTGCTGTTGCTTGAATAAATACAGGGCGAGTTCACATAATGTCACTAGGTAAGAGATTTGTGTTTTTGAAAATTTTTTCTATAAGTGTATGACACCGAGAGGGTTAAATTGGATAGGCTGTGAAATGATTAACCTGTTAATTGCAATGTAGACAGCACGACAAATTCGTGCCTCCTGCTCATTTGAATGATCTCTGCGTCCAGTCAGTGCTAACCATGTTGTTCATTGGCTGGACGCATCAGCAGGGGTTCAATATCATGAGTGGCTAGCACCACTTAAAGGTAGCCTGCACTGCTTAAAGCTAGCCTGCACCTCTTAAAAGGAAGGTGTATTGTGGCTGCAGCAGGTGCTGGGAGTCATGGTTGAAGAGAATCTGGTCTGGGAAAAAGTGAGGACTGGCACAACAGGGGAGAGAGCTGGCTCCAAGATTTTCAAATACTGCACTGTAAATCTTGGTGGAAGAAGTGGAAAGGAGGAGAGATGTCCTGTATCTGCAGGGGTAGGAGGCCTGTCAGACCTAAAGTCAAAAGGCAGTGGGAGCAGAAAGTCATGCAGGTCAATGCCAGGAGTCAAGCCCCAAGGATCTGGATGCAGTGCTGCAAGAAGTTCAATGACCTCACACAAATCTTCAAATGCCATTTCCTACCAACTGCTTAATTCACCAAACGCCCATCATTCACCTACCAACAATCGCTATCAATCAGGACTCCTACCTAACATTCATAGCTTCACCTCACCCTCACAGACACAGTACAGATGCAAGCCTCACACCCACATCTCACAGCTTGCACATGCTGCCAGCTATTCAACCATGACAGCCAATCACCCAAACAGATTACACGACACTCACTGACCTGCTTCTCCTTGGTAAGAGAATGAAATGTAATTAGCTCTCTTTGGCCTCCCTTGCGCAACAGCGGATAGCAAACTGCAAGATGTTTCAACTGTCTCCAGCACCAGCCTGGAAAGAGCCAGATGCATATGACTTTGTGGCCACAATCACCTTCATAGCTACCTGCAGTGCGGCTGTTGCTCTGCTCTCAGGTTGCAACTGTGGCTGCAACAGGTGGCAGGTTTCAGTGAGTCTACACTGAAGCACAGACATCTCACGCATGGTTCCTCACTGAGTTTTAGGTTGGAGTATTGCTCTCCGAGCACCCTGAGTAGATATGATCTCCTGCTGAGAGCCTTTCTCTCCCCCTCCTCCTTCTCCCTCTTCCAGCAGCTTTCCCATTCTGCATGGCTTCTGTTCATTCTCCAAATCATGCTGTATTCCAAGGAGAATGCCTATTAGTGATCCCATGTCTGGGAGCAACTGGTTTGTGCAGAAACTGTGAACTCAGCAAAATGACCTTCAGCACCTGCCACACAACTGCCTTGAACTATAGGAAGCAGCAATGACTTCTAGAATTGTAGCAATAGCCAGAAGAAACCAACCAATAATAGCATGTAAGTAGTTGATGATCCTTTTAAATAGCGCAAGTGGGGGTCTGTCCTGTTGTTGCATGCATGTGCAAGGTTAAGAGAGGGTGTTGGTTGTGGCGTTGAGCTCCAAAATGGCACTGCTGGTGTCAAATCAGCATTCCATGTTGACTGATGTCATGATTTGTCTGTTTTGCATACTACTGGCAGACATTCACTGCTCATACACTAATGCCTATACCAATATGGCATCCAGCATGGATTTTATGGGCCCCCTGAGGAAAGGTCGGAGGCGGGGGGGGTCACGAGGAATCGCGATGGGTGGCAAGCCCATTGCTTCTCCGTCACCAAGCAAACTTACTGGGGGTGGGATAGGCCGACGACAGCCTTCCTGCCCACAGGCCAATTGAGGCCCTTAAGTGGCTTATTAATGGCCAAATAATGGCCTATTCCTGCCGCTGCTGAGATCTTACCAGCAGCGAGGTATGTCTCCACTAGGCAGGAAGGGCACCTTCTAAAATGAGGTGCAATCCCTGAGAGCTTGGGGGCATGAGGAGGAGGTCCCTCTCTGTGGGCAATCTGTGACCCAAGGAAGACTCCTGCCAGGAACCGCTTTACCCCCGGAATCCCCTCCCCCTGAACTGCATGACCACCCTCCAACCCCCTCGCCTTGGCCAGTCTGGAAGGCCTCGGCTTCCCCACCTCACTTACCTGAAGTCCAGGGTTCCAGTGCTGGGCCTTAGTCCAAGGCCTCTGCAGTACCAGCAGTGGCTACCACTCCCATTGGTGTTGCTGATACTGCTGAGCTGCCGGCCCTCTGATTGGCCAGCAGCTCTTCAAGGCGCGATCCCCGTCTTTAAAGGGACGGGGATCCCGGCGCAGGACACTTAGGCAAAAAACCAATGGAGGATCGCTCCAGGGGATACACGAAAGGACTGACGGGGGGCTCTCCCCGCCTTTTTGGCCTGATGCCAGGAGTCCCGCCTCCTACACAAAATCCCCACTTGTGCAGACGCTGTGGACACTATTTTGGAGCTCTAAGGGCACTCATAGCCCCCAAAAAATGGGCACTAGTGAGCCTAAATTCTTGCCCAAGATGAACATAGGATTTAAGTGTCACAGAAAAATAATGAGCAGGAAATGTGCTATTTTTATACTAATAGATATTCTCTACCCGCCTACACAAGCAGCATTCCCTGACCTCCCATTTTCCTGTGAAAAAAATCAGGATTCTCCTCACTGACAAGTCCTGATCACCCAGCTGACATTGGGAACTTGCTGTGTGGGCAGCAATAGGTGCTGAGAGGTGTTTGATATTTCTTTGATTGGATGCTTGGTTGATCATGCATTATTGCTGTTCTCCACTTATAAAAGTGGTAACCATGCTCTGTTAAAAACAAAACTATAGAGAATGCACAATATTGTGTGGTACTGAGCCACACAGAACAGAAAGTTCCCAGATTTGATCCCTGGTTCAATCCCTGGCCTGTTCTATGTTAGCAGATGCAGTTTGCACGGCAATTGGAGGGGAGGAATGATATGATTGGCTTTGGTGTTTTAAGGTCACTGTTGATTACTGTTCAGTACCACCCTAAAGGAAAGTGCTTGCATATTAGCCATGGTACTGTAGAGCGTCAGTAACTGCAGAAATGTAAGAGTCACTATCTTCAGCAGTAGAGTGCGGTGAATTGTTATAAATTGTTATAAATAAAACTCAGAGTCGTCAACAAATCTTAGTCAGAACTTTTGAATTATGACCAGTTGGGAATTAATTTTAGAAGAGATTGGTGTTGATCTCTCTTCACTCTTACTATCTGCAGCTGCTTGGCAACATGTTTTTAAGCTGTGATTGTTCTGATTTTGTCCATGGCATTTGAAATAATTAGCAGCCTTTATTCTTTGTTCTTAATTACTTAAGACTTTTGCATTTCTGTGTGTTTAGTTATTAATTTTTGATGTTAATGAGATGCATCATTAAGATTCCAGTAGGATTTGGGCAAAACATAGAAAAAGTTTAGAGGGTATGTGAACTGATTTATGCAATGCAGCAACCCTAAATGTAATTACAGCAGGTTTGAATTGCAACTTGGATCATAAAGTTCATGTTAATTAGAGTGTTGAAAATATATAAATGTTGGTTAACATGATTGCAGCAAATAATAAACCATAAATAAAACTCAAAGTGCTTTTGGTACAAGGTGCTATCGAAGCTGGTGTTGCACAGATAAATTTGACCATTGCACTAGAGCTTTACAGCTTTTTTTATTCATTCATGGGATGTGGGATTTACTGGCAAAGCCAGCATTTATTGCCCATCCCTAATTTCCCTTGAGAAGGTGGTGTTGAGCCGCCACCTTGAATGCTTGCACTTCGTATTGTTTTGCAAAGTGATTGATGACAACGCTACGTCATCAAGATGCGGCGCGGTGCGCACATGTGCACACGGTCTCGGGCCCTCTGCGCATGCGCTGCGGTCCGGATTGCCAGGACCAGTTTGCGCATGCGCAGATGACATCATCGCGTAACGTCATCTTCCTCGGGGAACACGCCAGGTTGGCCTCTGCGCATGCGCAAACTGGTCCTGGCAATCCGGACCGCAGCGCATGCGCAGAGAGCCTGAGACCATTTGCGCATGTGCGTCAATCTTCCGAAAGCTTCGGCGCGAGTTTTTGAGAATGGAAGGAGGAGAGGTTTCGTCGGGCATTTTATCTCAATTATTTAGTCATTTTGGACATTTGCTTCATTTTTATTAGACAGAGGAGATTGTTCCAAGGTAAGTTGCTCTGAAAATATTTACATTGTCTGGGGCAACGCATGTGCTCCAGTCCCTGTTGTTAAGTTGGTCTGAAAACATTTCAAGAGAGGGAAGGAGGGGGGAAAGGAGGGAAGGGAGGGGGGGAAGGGAGGGGGTAAAGGATGGAAGGGAGGAGGGAAGGGAGGGGGGGAAGGGAGGGAAGGGAGGGGGGAAGGGGAGGGAGGGAGGGACGGGGGGAAGGGAGGGAGGTCGGGAGGGAGGGGGGCAGGGAGGGAGGGGGCGAGGGGGGAGGAGCGGAAGGGGAGTGCCTTTTTATGTGCATGCGCCATAAACACAAGGACTGGCTGATGAGATGGAGCCAATTAATTTGCCCAACAATTGCCCGGAAGCACCTTCGGATGGAGGTGGCCACGCGCTGGACATCAGTCGCGTGCCACAATCCATGGATCCTGAGCGTTTCACCCCCTGGCCTAATGATCTGATGGACCATACATACGCCTGCCTGTTCAAAGCTCCACTTCCCCCACCTGCGGTACCCTCTCCTTGCTGTTCAGTTACACAGTCACCTGTTCCTGCACCCATCCAAGCAGTGCACATGGACACACAGCTACCTGTTCCTGCACCCATCCGAGCAGTGCACGTGGACACACAGCCACATGTTTCCCCATCCGCCCTTGAAACAACCATGCAGAGCCTTGTGAGACTCCGCAATTGCCAGCTGCTGCCTGTCAAGCAGAGAAGGCGTCCAAAGGGGTCAAGCACTTGGGGAACATTCAGCAAGAAGAGACTGAGCACTAAAAGAAACAAGCATGCCGTGTCCAGTGGTATCACGAATGTGAATGCTCTTGCTGCGTACACAACTGGTGAGGTGGGAGTGCAGCCACACCATTCTCCATCCTCAGTGTTGCTTTAAGGCAAAGGTAGATAAGAGTGAAAGAAATGGAAGATGATGCTGATAGTAGTAGGCAGGATTAAATGGGAATGGATGGGAAGACGCACGAGTAGCATAAGCACTAGCAGGGAACAGCTGGGCTAAATGACCTGCTTTATGTTCATAGTCCAAAAGAAATGTGCTTCTTTTTCCAGCACCCTCACATCATTCATGTTTTCCCTGAGAGCAGCATTGAACCATCACGAGATAGGGGCAGTAAAATCATCCTGACTCCTACAGCTGAGGTGGGTACTAAGTGATTCATTGGCCTATACTGCAGAGCATAAAGCATGCGCAACAGTAATTTCATTGGAGGGAGGGAAGCTCTGACACCGATGTTCTTTCATTATTTCCTTTCATGTAAAATGTGCCCTTGAGAAAACAATCCTTGACACTTAAGGACGGCATTCCAGCAAAGGAGGCAGTGCAGGAGATGACGCAAGGATGTGATGATTCCTGCATCTGAGGTGGGTAATAAGTGCTTCAAAGGTGACGTTATCAATTGGTGCCTTCACTGCAGAACTTAAAAAGGTGTGCACAACAGTAATTTCAGTGGATGGAGGGAGGCAAGCTCTGACTCTGATTTGCTTTTCTTCTTTTCATGTAAAACATTCCGTCGAGAAAACAATCCACGAGACTTACGGTCAGCATTCAAGCAACGAAGGCAACTGGATCATGCTGCGGAGCTCATCACGATGTGGAAAGGAACATTGCATTTATGGATGAATTGGGAATGCACATTGGGATGCGCTTGGGGAACATTCACCAAGAATAGACTGAGCTCAGACTCTTGTGACTTTGCCTTCTTCACATGGACAATACAGTAGTGGAATAGAGAGCCAAGCGTTCATTCACCACAAGGCTCTCCAGGAACAATCTCTTTAGCTGTGCATAGCAGAGACTCGGCCTGTCTGTCTAACGGGAATGCTGGACACAACACTCATGTATCCATGCACAGCAGTTCCTCGGATACTTAATAAACCTTTTCAATAATTAAACCCAGAATTGTTGAGGTTTTGTTTTGCATGTTATTTCCCCGACTTTGCAACTGCACTTCAGATATTCAACTATGGTGGAGCGGTGGAGGTAGGGGGGTAGAGGGGGGGGGTGGGTGAAGAGGGGGAGGGAGGGGTGGGTGAAGAGGGGGAGGGGTGGGGAGAGCGGGGAGGAGTGGGGAGAGGGAGCATGCAAAATGCAGGGACCAGACAGTTGCAATGCCTGAAGTACTGTGGAGAAGTAGAGAAAGCAACTGGGTAGGGGAGAAAGCAACTGGATTGGGCATCCGCAGCTGGAGGGAACGGCTGAATGGAGAGGGCCGGAAGCGAGAGGCCGTAGAGAGCCGCGGGGTGTTTTCGTGCGAAGACCTTGGTGTCACCGGGTCCAGGGACTGGCCAGTAAGTCTTTTGCTGTTGTGTTTATGGCGCATGCACAGAAAAAGGCACTCCTCTTCCGTTCCGCTGCTCCCACCCCCACTCTCTCCCCTTCCTCCCTCTCCCCCTCCCCCCGCTCTCCCCCACTTCCCCCAGCTCTCCCCCCCTTGACCCCTCCCTCTTTCCCCCCACTCCCTCTTTCCCCCCTTAGCTCTTTCTCCCCCCTCCCTCTCCCTCTTTCTCCCCCCTCCCTCTCCCTCTTTCTCCCCCCTCCCTCTCCCTCTTTCTCCCTCTCCCTCTTTCTCCCCCCTCCCTCTTTCTCTCCCTCTCCCTCTCCCTCTTTCTCTCCCTCTCCCTCTTTCTCCCCCCCCTCCCCCTCCCTCTTTCTCCCCCCCTCCGTCTCACTCTTAGTCCCCCCCCTCTTTCTCCCCGCCTCCATCTCCCTCTTTCTCCCCCCCTCCCTTTCCCTCTTTCTCCCCCCCTCCCTTTGCCTCTTTCTCCCCCTCCCTCTTTCTCTCCCTCTCCCTCTTTCTCCCCCCTCCCCCTCCCTCTTTCTCCCCCCCTCCCTCTCCCCCCTCCCTCTCCCTCTTTCTCCCCCCCTCCCTCTTTCTCCCCCCTCCCTCTCCCTCTTTCTCCCCCCCTCCCTCTCCCTCGTTCTCCCCCTCCCCCTCCCTCTTTCTCCCCCCCTCACCCTCCCTCTTTCTACCCCCTCACCCTCCCTCTTTCTAACCCCCTCCCTCTCCCTCTTTCTCCCCCCCTCCCTTTCTCTCTCCCCCCCCGTTCTCTCTCCCCCCCCACGTTCTCTCTCCCCCCACTCCCCGTTCTCTCTCCCCCCACCCCCCGTTCTCTCCTCCCCCCCCCCGTTCTCTCTCCTCCCCCCCCGTTCTCTCTCCTCCCCCCCCCCGTTCTCTCTCCTCCCCCCCCGTTCTCTCTCCTCCACCCCCCCCCGTTCTCTCTCACCCTCTTTCTCCCCCCCTCCCTCTCCCTCTTTCTCCCCCCTCCCTTTCTCTCTCCCCCCCGTTCTCTCTCTCCCCCCATGTTCTCTCTCCCCCCACCCCCTGTTCTCTCTCCTCCCACCCCCCGTTCTCTCTCCCCCCCCACGTTCTCTCTCCCCCCACCCCCCATTCTCTCTCCCCCCAACCCCCGTTCTCTCTCCCCCCACCCCCCGTTCTCTCTCCTCCCCCCCCATTCTCTCTCCTCGCACCCCCGTTCTCTCTCCTCCACCCCCCGTTCTCTCTCCTCCCCCCCCCCGTTCTCTCTCCTCCCCCCCACCGTTCTCTCTCCTCCCCCACCCCCCGTTCTCTCTCCTCCCCCCCCCGGTTCTCTCTCCTCCCCCCCCCCCATTCTCTCTCCTCCCCCCCACCGTTCTCTCTCCTCCCCCCCCCCCCGTTCTCTCTCCTCCCCCCCAATGTTCTCTCTCCTCCCCCACCCCGCGTTCTCTCTCCTCCCACCTCCCTTTCTCTCTCCCCCCACCCCCCGTTCTCTCTCCTCTCCCCCCCATTCTCTCTCCTCGCCCCCCCGTTCTCTCTCCTCCCCCCCCCCGTTCTCTCTCCTCCCCCCCACCGTTCTCTCTCCTCCCCCACCCCCCGTTCTCTCTCCTCTCCCCCCGTTCTCTCTCCTCCCCCCCCATTCTCTCTCCTCCCCCCCCCCCGTTCTCTCTCCTCCCCCACCCCCCGTTCTCTCTCTCCCCCCCCCCACCCCCCGGCACCGCTACCGCTGCTCTCCCCGCCCCCCAGCGCTGCTCTCCCCGCCCTGCTCCACTCTCTCACTCCGGCCATTGTATTCTGCCACGTGTTTGTTAGGTTTCAACTCTGTAATTCTTTGAGCAGCGCCATCTTTAGTCTTGGCAGGTGCTACAGTCGCAAGCTGTGACGTTTTCGTGGCACATGCTGGATTTGCGCATGTGCCAAAACAGCGCCACCTACCGATCGCGTTGTCAACAATTGCGGTCATTGTTTTGAAGGTGTTTTCATGTTTTAATATTTTTTGAGGGCTTGTGTGTAAAGGTCTGTGGAAATCCGAGAAGCTGCTGGACTTTGTTTTTTTTTAAAAGGTCAATGGAAGGACTTTGGGATTTGGTTTAAAAACACACTTACTGGAAGTCACATGTCATCAGCTAAGTAAACATCAAGAGCCTTGGATGACTGGGGGGAGTTGTTCACAGAGAAGTGCCATGTCAAGATTTATGATGGTCAAGAGTTGGTTTCATTTTGGATTGTTTTGAGTCAGTTGGGGGTAAGCATGCCAAGAGAGAAGCAACTAGATCATCCTTTCTCCACCTCTCTGAGAAATACAGAGTATCCAGTGTGATAGCTGAAACCCCTGATGCCACATTTCTCCTGGATACCCTGCCAGACTAATCCTCGACATCGCCTGAAGAGAACTGTTCCAAAAAGATCCCAGTGACAGCCATCTACACGTGTTTGGGATGCCAGAAAAGGAACAACTGATATCATTCCAGATTTTATCCTTTTCCTTCAAGAATTAACAAGTATTTGGCCAAAGTATTTTTGTCTTTTTTGTAAAGAGATTTCTGCAGAGAAAATCTCTTTATTTTTTCTTTAACTGGTGTGTGTATGTTGGGCTTAGTTAAAAGGGAACTTTCATATTTCAATCTGTGTGTTAATGCCTTGTATCTTTACTGAATAAGTCTTGTTTTATAATAAATTAATAATTTTGTTGTTTATTAAAGAAACCTGGTTGGTGAATTTATTCTGAAATAAAAACAGGGCATATAATTGGCCGTATTGGTAATTGGGTAAACATTTAAATATATGTTGTGACCCGTGGAGAAGTGGAACTAGAGAATGACAGTGCATTCCTCCAGCTTCAATCGTGACAGTGTAATGAAGGTACTCCCACAGTGCTCTGGGTAAGGAGTTCCAAGATTTCGATCCAGGGATGAAGGAACAGTGATATATTTCCAAATCAGGTAGTGAGTGACTTGAAGGGGAACTTGCAAGTGATGCATTCCCATATACCAGCTGTCTTTGTCCTTCTAGGCAGTGAGGTTTAAGGTTTGGGAGGTACTTGCATAGTGCCTTTAATTTTGTGAAAATATCCAGATGCACTTCATGGGAGGGATGTCGGTCACCAAGCAGGATGTACAGGATTAAAGGAGGGAAATACAATGAGTAGATAACTATAATGGAACCACCAGCTCCAGCACTGGCACAGTGGGCCAACTTCTCTACTGAAGTTTTGATCAGTTTAGAAGTTAGTGGAGATAACTGAAAGGATGTTCAGAGTGATAGACTATGAGGAGCTACTGAAGATGGGAAGAGTAGACAGCAATAGGAAAGTGTGCCAGAGTACAGGCGTGAAGAAGGAAAAACCTTGATGTAGGACTTACTGAATGAAGAGGGGAGGGAAATCAATGGATTTTAAAAAATCAAGAGTGTTGATAGGCTATAGGTGCAGCTAAAGGTTTAATAGAACAAATTTTCTAATGCTGGGAAAAGGATGAAAATTCTGGAGTACATATGAAGCTTATCTCAGTTAGGCATTAGAAACTTGTGGGTTTAAATTCCACTCCAGGGACTTGAGCACAACATTTAAGCTGACACTTCAGTGCACTACTGAGGGAATAAGCAAGGAGAAACCAAATCCAGTGATGAAAAAGGCATGAATAAGGAGTTTTGCAGCATTGAAAGTAAGGTAGTGGTGGAGGCAGACAATGTTACAGAAATGGAACTTGGTGATAGGTAGGATATAGGGCTTGAAGCACAGTTTTTGGTCAAACAGAACACCAAGGTTGAGAGCAGTCTGGTTCAGCCTGAGTGAGCAGCCAAGGAGGGGAACAGGATTAATGATAAGGATGCAAAGT
Source organism: Heterodontus francisci (assembly GCF_036365525.1). Classification (NCBI taxonomy): domain Eukaryota; kingdom Metazoa; phylum Chordata; class Chondrichthyes; order Heterodontiformes; family Heterodontidae; genus Heterodontus; species Heterodontus francisci. The sequence continues at coordinate 16,368,530 of NC_090393.1, forward strand.
TTTTGGGTGGAGGCTGAAAATAACTTCCCAGATCTTTAGAGAGGCAAAGCCAGGCAAGGAAGGGTAAAGTGCAATGTGCTTGTTAAGCTGCACAGGTGGGCGGTCATGCAGGCCTTGTTCTGTGCTATATAATGCATGTGCAAGGCCACACAAAGAAATTTAAAGGAATGGTACACTGAAAAAAATTAGCCCCACACAGCAACGAAATTTTAAAGGAAACATTGGTAAAGTGCCATAGTTCCAACCATTGAGACTGCCATTGATGACTTTGATCAGGATGGTCTCGATATCATGGACTGAAGGGATTGAAAATGGGTATTGTGAGAGAGGTGAGCTGGTAGGCAACAAGACGTTTAAGACCATGGACAAGAAGAGGTTAGAGATTGGGTGGCAGCTGGAATCCATGGACAAGTCTAAGGTTTTTTGATGAGGGATGATGATGGTTTTTGAAAGGAAGAGAGAGACACTATTTGGAGGGATTAAAGGCAGTCAAGTGCAGGAGAAAGTGGAAGAGAACAAGGTCAATGATTCTGCAATTTATATGTTGGGGACAGAGAACCAGTGCGGTATTGATGAGATGTATTTGCAGCCCTTTATACAGGAGCCACAGAGCTCTGGATAAGTTGGAAGTCTGTGTTACTGTGGAGCTGGGAGGCTGGCAATGAGATCATCGAACAAATGAAGCTTTGAAGTGAACAAGACATGGATGAGATTACAGCAGCAATGGAGCAAGGCAGAGGCATAGGTGGGTGATGTAGCAGGTAGAAGTAAGGAATCTTGGAAATAGACTGGATGTGGGTTTTAAAGGTCAGCTGACTGTTGACTTAGATACTGTCAGACTCACTCAACAACAACAACTTGAATTTATATAGTGCCTTATATGTAATAAAATGCCCCAAGGCATTTCAAAGGAGTGTTATTAAGCAAAATTTGACACTGAGCCACATAAGATAGTATTAGGGCAGATGACCAAAGGTTTGGTCAAAGAGGCAGGTTTTAAGGAGCATCTTAAAGGAGGAAAGAGAGGTAAAGAGGCGAAGAGGTTTAGGAAGGGAATTCCAGAGCTTAGGGCCTAGGCACTGAAGGCACAGCCACCAATGGTGAAGCAATTAAAATTGGGGATGCTCAAGACAGATTTAAGATGAGCACACATATCTTGGAAGGTTGTAGGGCTAGAGAAGATTACAGTGATAAGGAGGAGTGAGGCCAAGGAGGGATCTGAAAACAAGGATGAGAATTTTAAAATTGAGATGTTGCTTGACCAGGAGCCAATGTATGTCAGCAAGCACAGGGGTGATGATTGAATGGGATTTGGTGCAAAGAAGGACACAGGCAGCATATCTTTAGTTGACCTCAAGTCGACTAATGGTAAAATGTGGGAGGCTGGCCAAAAGTGCATTCAAATAATCAAGTCCAGAGGTAATAAAGGCATGAATAGGGGTTTCAGCAGCAGTTGAGCTGAGGCAGGGCAGAGTCGGGTGATGATATTGAGGTGGAAATAGGTGGTCTTAGTGATGCCAAGTATATGTGGTCAGAGGTTCATCTTAGGGTCAAACATGACACCAAGGTTGCGAACAGGCTGGTTCAGCCTGAAACAGTTGCCAGAAGAGGGATGGTGTCAGTAGTTAGGGAATGGAGTTTGTGGCGGGGACCAAAAACAATAGCTGCAATCTTCCCAATATTTAACCTTTCTGCTCATCCAGTATTGAATGTTGGTTAAGCAGTCTGATAATTCAGCAACAGTGAAGCAGTTGAGCAAGGTGATGGTGAGGTAGAGCTGGGTGTCATCAGCGTACATGTGAAAACTAACACTATGGGTTGAATTTTACGCCGCCCCAGCGGGTCGGATGGTGGCGTGGGGGTGGATGGGGGATGCTGTAAAATTGAGCAGGAGGCTCCGGGAGGCCTTCCCACCCTGCTCCCTCCTCCGGCCAACTTTACGGTGGTTGGGTAGGGGGGGAAAATGGCCTTCCCGCCCGAGGCCAATCAAGGCCCTTAAGTGGCAGTTAAGTGGCCACTTAAGGGCCCTAACCTGCCTCCACAGGTATTTTACCCGTGGCAAGCGGGCGTGCTGGGGACGTGAAAGGCCGCCCAGCAAGAGCCGGCAGCTCACTGAGGCTGGTGGCGCTGCTGGGACTAAGAGCTGCTGGCCCGTTGATTGGCCGGCAGCGCACTGAAGCGGGACTTCCTCCCTCAAGTGGGTGGAAGTCCCACCATGGGACAAATAAAGCCCGGGGACCTGTAAAATATGGGACGGATCCCCGGGCTAGGCGGAAGCAGGTTTGCCACCGACTTTTATGTCGGTGGCGAATTCCCGTCCGCCTAAGTTAAAATCCAGCCCTATGTTTTCGGATGATGTCACCAAGGGGCAGCATGTAGATGAGAAATGGGGGGGGGGGGGCCAATGATAGATCCTTGGGGGATACCAGAGGTAATGGTGCGAGCAGGAAGAGAAGTCACTGCATGTGATACTCTGGCTATGATTAGATCGATAATGGAACTCGGTGAGTGCAGTCCCACTCAGCTAGATGATTGTAGAGAGACATTGGAGGTGGACATTATAGCCAACCGTGTCAAAGCTACAGATAAGTTGAGAAGGACAAGAAGGGATAGTTTACCTTTGTCACAGTTACATAGGATGTCATTTGTAACTTTGGCAAGAGCTGGTTTGGTATTGTGACAGAGGCGGAAACCAGATTGAAAGGATTCAAACATGGAATTACTGGAAAGATGCACATGGATTTGAGAGGCGACAATGCATTCAAGGACTTTGGAAAGGAAAGGGAGGTTAGGGATGGGCAGTAGTTTGCAAGGACAGTGGGGTCAAGGGTTGCTCTTTTTGAGAAGGGTGTTGGCGGCAGACTTAAAGGGGAGAGGGACAATGGCTGAAGAAAAAGACCATTAACAATGTCAGCCGACATGGGGGCCAGGAAGGAAATTGACTCCAAAAAAGAAACCAGAGGAGAAAATGAAAGTAATCTCTGAGGCAAAAGGTTTTTGACTGCAATGAACTGGATGGCTTCAGCCTTACTAATGTTGAGCTGAAGAAAATCCAGACTCATCCAGGACCTCACACTTGCACAGTACATTAATAGTCATGTAGGCAAGGATTTTGCTGGAGAAATACAGCTGGATGCCATTGGTGTACATATTGATGTTGATCCCATGTTTGTGTCTAATGGCACTAAAGCAATTAGATGAAAAAGATTACAAGGATGAAACACTTCGGGCACACTGAAGGTACAAGTCAAGCAAGAGAAACTCTTGGAGATGTGATTGGACAAGCATGAATGGAACTAGGGTGGACTATGGAAGAGAGATGGGGGAGTGGGATGGAGTGTTTGACTATCTCAAAAGTTGCATAGGGTTCAAGCAGAACTAGGATAGTGTACAGTCATAAGGAATATCATTGGTAAATTTGACAAGGGCAAAAGCTGTAAGACCTGAACAGGGAGTGATATGAAAGCAGGTTGCAGTTAGGTGGCAATAGCTCATTCAAGGACTTTGGAAAGGAAAGAGAGGTTAAAGATAGGGTAGTTAATGAAGACAGATGTTGTAAGGGTAGTTTTTTTTTAAAGAAGGGGATGATGGCAGCAGTTTTCAAGAAGGGGAAATGATACCTAAGGAAAAGAAAAGGTTGGGACAGAGATCGTAGAGAAACTATAGTTTGATGCGGTGGATTAAATGAGAAGGAAGAGGACTCTAGGCCTAGAAGAGACAGAAGCAGAGGCAGCTCAGCAGATAGCTTAAATGTTGGAGATTAAATCAATAAACTGCTCACATTTGGTGTCAGAAGTATAGATTCATGTGGCTGTAGAGGTGGCACGTAATGAAGAAGATAAGTTTGGCATTGTTCTTGTCTCCCAGAATGATCCTTTAGTAATAAGAGATTTTGGCCCCAGAAAGGGAAAAGCCATACTGCTTCAGATGAGCAAGACATCTATTAGTGAACAGTTAGGCCACCATAAGCCTGTAATCCTTGAGGTGAGTATGCAGAGGAGGCTGTTATATTAAGGTTGATAGACTGGATTTTGATGAAGACAGGGAGTTGAAATCATAGGCAAGAGTTGTTTAGCCCTAATGTCATGACAGCTGACAGACCAGAGGTGTTGGTAGTTAGAGAGGCCAATAAATTGTTGGGGGGGCGGGGGGGTGGTTCTCCCCAAAGGAACGGCTTAACAGTAGTAAAACTGTAAGTCCATTTTACCAGTTCATCCCATTGCTGAGAGCTAACTCAGGAAAGGCCATGATTAAACATGGGCTTTCCTGGTCCAAAAGTTCCACATTGGGCAATTAATTTACTATTAAAGTCACTGGGAAAATTTGTATAGCTGCTTGTAAAGTGATTGTCAAATCTAAATTTCTTTTTCCCCTTCGCCATTGTCAAGTGCAATTTGCTCTCCATCTGACATCCCTTTATAAAGTCCTTCTTGAGAAGATAACATAGAGCAACTGTTGAGCATATCTCTGCAATTCTGACAAGAAGTGCTTTGCTACTGTAATAACTCTAGTATTGAGTGATCTGTAGTCTGTTTCTCTGATGATTTTAATGTAATGTTTCTAGCTTGATGCAGTGGCTAATTAAAAACCAGAACAACTGAAAATGTCTGCAGCAATTACTGCCTCCTAGGATCCCTCGTCATGCCAAGTCTAATTTGTTCTATTCTCTGCAGGCCCTCTCCCCCGATGAAATTTGATGGACGCGTAAAACCTTTCATTATCCTAGATGAATTTATCCAAGTGTATTGTCCCCGTGCCTTCACCCGCCTCACTATACGAAGGCAAGCAGGTGGCTGGTACATCTGAAGTAATTTTCTTTCATTATTCTCTCAAGCGCAAAGAGGACTATATTTCTCCTCCCACACCAAGTCCTTCCACTACCACTCAGCTCCCCCCTCCCCCTCTCCCTCCCCCTCCATCACTACCACTCAGCTCCCCCCCTCCCCCTCTCCCTCCCCCTCCACCACTACCACCCAGCTCCCCACACCCCCCTCCCCCCAACAATCCCGGTAACTAGTATAATTGCTGCTGGATGATTTATTTATTTTTAAAATAGAGAGGGAATTGATTGTGTTCATTTGGCCCAATCCACTAGGATTGTTGCCACTGCTGGCTTTCAGTGTCCCTACAGCCAATGGTGATCGATAGGTTCAAAGTGCAACTATTAAGTACCAGTTGTTTTGTTAATTAGTTTAGTTTAGTTTAGTTTAGAGATACAGCACTGAAACAGGCCCTTCGGCCCACCGAGTTTGTGCCGACCATCAACCACCCATTTATACTAATCCTACACTAATTCCATATTCCTACCACATCCCCACCTGTCCCTATATTTCCCTACCACCTACCTATACTAGGGGCAATTTATAATGGCCAATTTACCTATCAACCTGCAAGTCTTTGGCATGTGGGAGGAAACCGGAGCACCCGGAGGAAACCCACACAGACACAGGGAGAATTTGCAAACTCCACACAGGCAGTACCCAGAATTGAACCCGGGTCGCTGGAGCTGTGAGGCTGCGGTGCTAACCACTGTGCAATGTTCATTCAACATAAGCAAGGCATTTTGGTTGAACAGTTTCCTTGATCTTTCAACTGAAAAAATGTTTTACATCATTATTGTGGTCCCTGCTAACTGTTGAATAAAATACTTTGAAAGAGTGCTAAAAGATCCTCGTCACGCATCATTATAGCATAACAATGTGCCCAAGACTTGAGGCTATCTAGGGCCCAGTGACACATCATACCAATCTTGTAACTGAGTAAAATAAGGCTGTTTGGAGGGTCAGTGACATAGCATAGTGCTGATGTGTGTGCATGAGTATGTGTGCAGTGATGCAATTAAAAATTGAATAGGGGTGTAGTTGAAGGCAAGGGCATGGCTTAGAATGATTAACAGAACAGCACATGTAGTAATTATTTTAGGGAAAATAAAATTGCTGTGCATGTGCATGGGCTTCTGCATACGTGCAGAATGAAAAAAGATGTCAATTTGTGATGATAGTTTCTAGCAGCAGGAACAAATACTACAAACTGACTTATGTTTTCCCCACAGCGCATGCATGGAGGGCCACACACATGCAGAGCACTTTCTTCTCCTCAAGCTCCGCTCTACACACTTCTCAGCCTTTTGGAATCGGAACTTTTACTGTTCTTGAACTGGGCTTGTTGCTGGAAATCTGCCCCAAAATTGGACTGTTCGGTTGAAAATTAGATGGAAGATTAGACCCTTGTCATAAGAAAAAGGAAAGAACGACTCATGTTTATATGTTACCTTAGCAAGTCAGTCAAAAATGTTTTAAAATACTTCACATGCAATGAATTACTTTGAAATGTAATAACTTTCAACATGTCAGAAAAACGTGGCAGCCAATCTGAATGAGATTGATTGGACAATTGATTTTTTTGGTGATACTGGTTAAGGGAGGAATATTGGCCAGAGCACCAAGAGAATTCACGAATGGTAAAGTGTGTATGATTTAGTACTACTCAAGTCTTGGTGACATGTGTCTGTGTCTTTCAGGCCCAGAGCAGAGCTTATGAAGCTAAGAATAAAACATTTTGGAGCTAGGAAATAACATGTTAACTTCCCGTTGTGAGGTAGAATTGTGCACACCCAAGATTTAAACAGATAGCAAAAGTGAATATTAGTAATGCAAATGGATAAGCTTGATGTTTGGGCATACAAAATACAATGCATACCTAAATAGCTGGTGATGTAGGCAAAAGCAGCATCTCTATGCTATGCTGAAAATAAACAGCAATAGAACTGCAGTTGCTGGAAATCTAAGACAGAAATTCTGATGAACTGAAATATTGTTTTGGCTGTCTTACCACGGATGCTGATTGGCCTGCAGAGTATTTCCAGGATTTTCTGTTTTGTTTTGTGCAAATAAAACTTAGAACTGGAGAAAGACAAATCGAGGTTTTGAAGACCTCAGGACACGACCCTGAGAACCAAAGAGACAGTTTTTAGGGAATGGTAAGGGAAGGCCTTGAACATTAACGATAATAACTTACACAAATACTTGTAACATACTGAAACATCCCAAAGCGTTTCACAGGGCAGGAAGTGGTGGGGGTGGGGCAATGAACAGGAGCAGAAAAGAAGAGTTAGGGAAGATGACCTTAAAATCAAAATTTAAGATATAGATTTCAAGGATGCTTTTGAATGTGGAGTAAGGTGTAAAAGGCAGATGGTTTTAAAGAATCCTACAGTGTGGGGTGAGATAGTTGAAGACTGTGCCACCATCGGTTGGAGTAGTGGGAGGGAAACACAGGGTCGTCCAGACATTAGGGATTGAATAAAGGCCTGCTTGGGTCTGCAAATGAAACCCGACCCGAGCCCGACAGAACCACATCCGACCCGAGCCCGACACGGCCCGAGTCCTTTCATTTTTTTCCCGCGCCCGACCCGACCCGACCATCGGAATAAAATTGATTATATTAAAAAGGTTGTGCTCTACTTTGGATGGAATCGCTCACAGCAGACTAGGACGGAATGTTTCCCGCCTTGACGTCCTGGCTGTCACTGTGTCCGATCTGGCCCGACCCGAACTGAGCCCAAATGCCGGACCCGGAAGAACGACCCGACCTGACCCGAACTCGACACATGTCATTGGGTCCCGTTGGGTTCGGGTCGGGTAGCCATGCTCTAAGCAGAGGCGCAGAAGTGTAGAAAGCTGTAGAGTTTGGGGTAACAAGATCATGGAAATTGTTGTAGTCTAGGCAAGAATTAATGTTTCTAGAGATGGCAAACCAGAAGAGTTCATCAAGGAGAACAGTGTCAGATGAATGGGATTAGTATGGGATAGGATACAGGTACTGGAGTTGTGGATGAGTGGAATTTGCATATAATGAGGCTGAGTAGTTCAGTGAGGAGAGAAGAAACTACTGCTATTTACCCAAAAGGTCAATTATTTACTTTGGTTTAAATGCAAGAGATGGAAGGAAATGAGTTGCACTAGGTAAGAAAAAGGTTGGTTGAGTTTACGAGGTTAATACAATAAATTTCAAGAGGATAAAACTTCCAAAGATTCTATCAAATCTCCGATTAATAGAGGATCCTTGATATGGCTAAGATCCACTACACCTACAACCAGTATCAGAAAGTTGTTACAGCTCATAAGTGGCACCCTATCCACTAGATACATTGGTATTATTGAAATAATCCCCTTACTTCACCCTATCCAGTAGATACATTGGTATTATTGAGATAATCCCCTTACTTCACCCTATCCAGTAGATACATTGGTATTATTGAGATAATCCCCTTACTTCACCCTATCCAGTAGATACATTGGTATTATTGAGATAATCCCCTTACTTCACCCTATCCAGTAGATACATTAGTATTATTGAGATAATCCCCTTACTTCACCCTAACCAGTAGATACATTGGTTTTGTTGAGATAATCCCCTTACTTCACCCTATCCAGTAGATACATTGGCATTATTGAGATAATCCCCTTACTTCACCCTATCCAGTAGATACATTGGTATTATTGAGATAATCCCCTTACTTCACCCTATCCAGTAGATACATTGGTATTATTGAGATAATCCCCTTACTTCACCCTATCCAGTAGATTCATTGGTATTATTGAGATAATCCCCTTACTTCACCCTATCCAGTAGATACATTGGTATTATTGAGATAATCCCCTTACTTCACCCTATCCAGCAGATACATTGGTATTATTGAGATAATCCCCTTACTTCACCCTATCCAGTAGATACATTGGTATTATTGAGATAATCCCCTTACTTCACCCTATCCAGTAGATACATTGGTATTATTGAGATAATCCCCTTACTTCACCCTATCCAGTAGATACATTGGTATTATTGAGATAATCCCCTTACTTCACCCTATCCAGCAGATACATTGGTATTATTGAGATAATCCCCTTACTTCACCCTATCCAGTAGATAGATTGGTATTATTGAGATAATCCCCTTACTTCACCCTATCCAGTAGATTCATTGGTATTATTGAGATAATCCCCTTACTTCACCCTATCCAGCAGATACATTGGTATTATTGAGATAATCCCCTTACTTCACCCTATCCAGCAGATACATTGGTATTATTGAGATAATCCCCTTACTTCACCCTATCCAGTAGATACATTGGTATTATTGAGATAATCCCCTTACTTCACCCTATCCAGTAGATACATTGGTATTATTGAGATAATCCCCTTACTTCACCCTATCCAGTAGATACATTGGTATTATTGAGATAATCCCCTTACTTCACCCTATCCAGTAGATACATTGGTATTATTGAGATAATCCCCTTACTTCACCCTATCCAGTAGATTCATTGGTATTATTGAGATAATGCCTTTACTTCACCCTATCCAGTAGATACATTGGTATTATTGAGATAATCCCCTTACTTCACCCTATCCAGTAGATACATTAGTATTATTGAGATAATCCCCTTACTTCACCCTATCCAGCAGATACATTGGTATTATTGAGATAATCCCCTTACTTCACCCTATCCAGTAGATACATTGGTATTATTGAGATAATCCCCTTACTTCACCCTATCCAGTAGATACATTGGTATTATTGAGATAATCCCCTTACTTCACCCTATCCAGTAGATACATTGGTATTATTGAGATAATCCCCTTACTTCACCCTATCCAGTAGATTCATTGGTATTATTGAGATAATCCCCTTACTTCACCCTATCCAGTAGATACATTGGTATTATTGAGATAATCCCCTTACTTCACCCTATCCAGTAGATACATTAGTATTATTGAGATAATCCCCTTACTTCACCCTATCCAGTAGATACATTAGTATTATTGAGATAATCCCCTTACTTCACCCTAACCAGTAGATACATTGGTTTTGTTGAGATAATCCCCTTACTTCACCCTATCCAGTAGATACATTGGCATTATTGAGATAATCCCCTTACTTCACCCTATCCAGTAGATACATTAGTATTATTGAGATAATCCCCTTACTTCACCCTATCCAGTAGATACATTAGTATTATTGAGATAATCCCCTTACTTCACCCTATCCAGTAGATACATTAGTATTATTGAGATAATCCCCTTACTTCACCCTATCCAGTAGATACATTAGTATTATTGAGATAATCCCCTTACTTCACCCTATCCAGTAGATTCATTGGTATTATTGAGATAATCCCCTTACTTCTCCTCCACAATTTAAACACTACTTTCATGTAAATACTTGCTTAATACTTTTGAAAAAAATCATATACATGGAAGTTTGTTGTTTGTTGACAATCTGTCAGTCATTGCTCTTTTTATTCCTAATTCACATAAGGGATGAGAAAATATAGTTGTAAGAAGTGGCTTGAGATATTGGGACTCTTTCCAAGGTCAGTGATGATAGGTCATCGATGTACAATTGTCACTAATTAGAGAGAGGTTTATGAAGGGTGTCAGTTACATGGAATGCTTTGTCACAGGGAATAGTCGAGGAACAGACCAATGCATATTTAAAGGAAAAAAATGGATAAACATTTAAAACAGAGAAAAATACTGGGTTATGGAGAGAGCATAGGACAGTGGCATTAGTTTTGGATTATTCGAACAAAGAGCAGGTTTACAGCACAGAAAAAGGTCATTCAGCAATCATGGCAAAGACACAATGGGCTGAATGGTCTCTGTCTGTACGGTAAACCTGCTTCGCTATATGCTTACATATACAATTGAAGAACATTCGTATTAGTAAGAAGGTTGTATTGGAGAAATTAATGGGGCTGAAGGTTGATCAATGCTTAGATCTGCAGCAGTAAACGTGACTCCAGGACGGTGTGTTGCCTTCTGGTGCCAGGGTCAAGGATGTCACAGAGCGGCTGTAGGACATCCTTCTGGGGGAGGGTTAACAGCCAGAGGTCATGGTACTAATGACATAGGTAGGAAAAGGGATGAGGTCCTGAAATCATATTTTGGGGAGCTGGGAAGGAAATTAAAAAGCAGGACCTCCAAAGCAGTAACCTCAGGATTACTCCCAGTACCATGTGCTAGTGAGCATAGGAATAGGAGAATTGATCGATTGAACACATGGCTGGAGAATTGGTGTAGGAGGGAGGGCATCAGATATTTGAGGCATCTGGGGCAGGTGGGACCTGCACAAGATGGACGGGCTACACCTTAACAGGACTGGAACTAATACCATCGCAGGGAGATTTGCTAGTGCTGCTGGGGAGGGTTTAAACTAGCTTGTCAGGGGGATGGGAACCAGAGGGGTAGCTCAAATTGAAAGGAAGTAAAGCTGGTAACAGGAGGTAGCTAGTAGCAAGTGACATTAGAAGGCAGGCGAAACAAAGGCGAGCATCAACTAGGCTTAGAATGCAGGATGTCAAGAAGACAAGGTTAAGGACACTCTACCTGAATGCATGCAGCATTTGCAACAAGGTAGATGATTTAAAGGCCCAAATAGAGATAACTAGGTATGATCTAATTGCCATAACAGAAACGTGGCTACAGGGTGACCAAGACGGGGAACTGAATATTCAAGGATATTTGACATTTAGGAAAGACAGGCAAAAAGGAAAAGGAGGTGGTGTTGCACTGATAATAAGGGATGGGATCAGTACATTAGTAAGGGAGGATCTCAGATCGGAAGAACAAAATGTGGAATCTATTTGGGTGAAGCTAAGAAACAGCAAGAGGTAGCAAACATTGGTAGGAGTTGTTTATAGGCTACCAAACAGTAGTGGTAGTGTGGGGCATGGTATTAATCAGGAGATTAAAGAAGCATGTGGCATGGGTAATACAATAATCATAGGTGAGTCCCATCTGCATATAGACTGGGTAAATCTAATGAGAACTAATGCTGTGGAGGACGAGTTTCTGGAGTGTGTTAGGAATGGTTTTCTAGAGCAGTATGTTGAGGAACCGACGAGAAAACAGGCTATTTTAGATCCAGTATTATGTAATGAGAAAGGGCTAATTAATAATCTTGTTGTAAAGGAACCTTTAGGGATGAGTGACCATAATATGATAGAAATTTACATTATGTCTGAAAGTGAGATAGCTCAATCTGAAGCCAGGGTGTTAAATTTGAACAAAGGAAATTATGAAGGTATGAGGGGCAAATCGACTGAGGTGGATTGGGAAAATATATTAAAAGGTATGACAGTACATAGGCAATGGATAGTCTTTAAAGAAATATTGAATAGTTTACAACAACTATATATTCCTTCAAGGCACAAATACCCCAAAAGTAAAGGCAGTCAACCGTGGATAACAAAGGAAGTTAAGGATTGTATGAGATTAAAAGAAAAGGCCTATAAAGTTGCCAGCAATAGTAGTCTTCTTTGGCCTCCTTATCTCAAGAGATAATGGGTAAGCGCCTGGAGGTGGTCAGTGGTGTGTGGAGCAGCGCCTGGAGTGGCTATAAAGGCCAATTCTAGAGTGACAGGTTCTTCCACAGGTGCTGCAGAAAAATTTGTTTGTCGGGGCTGTTACACAGTTGGCTCTCCCCTTGAGCTTTTGTCTTTTTTCCTGCCAACTGCTAAGTCTCTTCGACTCGCCACACTTTAGCCCCGCCTTTATGGCTGCCCGCCAGCTCTGGCGAACACTGGCAACTGACTCCCATGACTTGTGATCAATGTCACAGGACTTCATGTTGCGTTTGCAGACGTCTTTAAAGCGGAGACATGGACGGCCGGTGGGTCTGAAAGCAGTGGCGAACTTGCTGTACAATGCATCTTTGGGGATCCTGCCATCTTCCATGCGGCTCACATGGCCAAGCCATCTCAAGTGCCGCTGACTCAGTAGTGTGTATAAGCTGGGGATGTTGGCCGCCTCGAGGACTTCTGTGTTGGAGATATGGTCCTGCCACCTGATGCCAAGTATTCTCCGGAGGCAGCGAAGATGGAATTAATATGAGACGTTGCTGTTGGCTGACATACGTTGTCCAGGCCTCGCTGCCATAGAGCAAGGTACTGAGGACACAGGCTTGATACACTCGGACTTTTGTGTTCCGTGTCAGTGCGCCATTTTCCCTTGGCCACTCTCTTGGCCAGTCTGGACATAGCAGTGGAAGCCTTTCCCATGCGCTTGTTGATTTCTGCATCTAGAGACAGGTTACTGGTGATAGTTGAGCCTCGGTAGGTGAACTCTTGAACCACTTCCAGAGCGTGGTCACCAATATTGATGGATGGAGCATTTCTGACGTCCTGCCCCATGATGTTCGTTTTCTTGAGGCTGATGGTTAGGCCAAATTCATTGCAGGCAGCCGCAAACCTGTCGATGAGACTCTGCAGGCACTCTTCAGTGTGAGATGTTAAAGCAGCATCGTCAGCAAAGAGGAGTTCCCTGATGAGGACTTTCCGTACTTTGGACTTCGCTCTTAGATGGGCAAGGTTGAACAACCTGCCCCCTGATCTTGTGTGGAGGAAAATTCCTTCTTCAGAAGACTTGAACGCATGTGAAAGCAGCAGGGAGAAGAAAATCCCAAAAAGTGTGGGTGCGAGAACACAGCTCTGTTTCACGCCACTTAGGATAGGAAAGGGGTCTGATGAGGTGCCGCCATGTTGAATTGTGCCTTTCATATTGTCATGGAATGAGGTGATGATACTTAGTAGCTTTGGTGGACATCCAATCTTTTCTAGTAGTCTGAAGAGACCACGTCTGCTGACGGGGTCAAAGGCTTTGGTGAGATCAATGAAAGCAATATAGAGGGGCATCTGTTGTTCGCGGCATTTCTCCTGTATCTGACGAAGGGAGAACAGCATGTCAACGGTCGATCTCTCTGCACGAAAGCCACACTGTGCCTCAGGGTAGATGCACTCGGAGCCTGTTTAGAGCGACTCGAGCAAAGACTTTCCCCACTATGCTGAGCAGGGAGATTCCACGGTAGTTGTTGCAGTCACCGCGGTCACCTTTGTTTTTATAGAGGGTGATGATATTGGCATCGCGCATGTCTTGAGGTACTGCTCCCTCGTCCCAGCACAGGCATAGCAGTTCATGGAGTGCTGAGAGAAGAGCAGGCTTGGCACTCTTGATTATTTCAGGGGTAATGCTGTCCTTCCCAGGGGCTTTTCCGCTGGCTAGAGAATCAATGGCATCACTGAGTTCCGATTTTGTTGGCTGTACGTCCAGCTTATCCATGACTGGTAGAGGCTGGGCTGCATTGAGGGTGGTCTCAGTGACAACATTCTCCCTGGAGTACAGTTCTAGGTAGTGCTCAACCCAGCGGTCCATTTGTTTGCGTTGGTCAGTGATTATGTCCCCTGATTTAGATTTGAGGGGGGTGATCTTCATGATGGTTGGCCCAAGAGCTCTCTTCATGCCATCATACATTCCTCTGATGTTTCCGGTGTCTGAGGCCAGCTGAATATGACTGCATAGGTGTTGCTAGTTGTCGTTTGTGCAGCGCCTGACTGTTCTTTGTGCAGTGCTTCTGGCTGCTTTAAGTGCTATGGATGTTAAATCGCTGGGGGCTTTCTTGTAGTTCAACAGTGCAATGCGCTTAGTGGCTATGACAGGTTCCAGCTCTTCATTATGAGATTGAAACCCAGTCTGCATTTCTCTTCGCACTTTTGCCGTAGGTGGTCAAAGCTGACTCATAGATGGCGTCTCTGATGTGGGCCCACTTGGTCTCAGCATCCCCTGTGGGAGTGTTTTGAAGGGCTGTTACAAGTGAATTTAGAAATTTTTGTAACAGCTGTGGATGAGAAATTCTGCTCGTGTTGATGCGCGGGTGGCCCTTCTGCTTGGAATGATGCAACTTCTTTGGTCTGAGTCTAACCTTGCTGCACACCAGGGAGTGGTCGGTGTCGCAGTCCACACTGTGGAAGCTGCATTTGATTTGAACACTGTTTAAGGAGGCTCGCCTTGTGACGATGAGGTCTAGCTGGTGCCAACGACGCGATCTTGGGTGCCTCCATGAAACCTGGTGACAGGGTTTAGTGTGAAAGAACGAGTTGGTGATACAGAGGTTATGATAGGTACACAACTCAAGCAGTCTCTGCCCATTCTCCTTCATCCTTCCAACGCCATAGCGCCCAAGGCAGGAGGGCCATGAGTCATGGCCGGCCCCAACCCTGGCATTAAAGTCCCCCAGCAGGAATAGGTGTTCGGTGTTGGGGATGCTGCTAATGATGTTATGGAGTTCCTTGTAGAACTGATCTTTAGCTTCAGGGGGAGCAGAGTGTTGGAGCATAGATGTTGAGTAGGTGTACTGGACTAGAGGTGGTGAGCAGTCGGATGGACAGTATGCATTCCGAGCCATTTGAGGGAGGCTCTATCATGCTGAGCAAGGCGTTTCTGATGTCGAAGCCCACTCCATGCTGTCTTGGTTCTTCAGGATCCCTGCCCTGCCGGAAGAAGGTGTAGTCTTGCTCTGCTAGAGAGCCACTCGCGGGGAGGCGTGTAATATGATAGAAATTTACATTATGTTAGAAAGTGAGATAGTTCAATCTGAAGCCAGGGTGTTAAATTTGAACAAAGGAAATTATGAAGGTATGAGGGGAAAATTGACTGAGGTGGATTGGGAAAATACGTTAAAGGTATGACAGTACATGCAATGGATAGTCTTTAAAGAAATATTACACAGTTACAGCAACTATACATTCCTTCAAGGCACAAATACCCCAAAAGTAAAGGCAGTCAACTGTGGATAACAAAGGAAGTTAAGGATTGTATAAGATTAAAAGAAAAGGCCTATAAAGTTGCCAGAAATAGTAATAAACCTGAGGATTGGGAGGATTTTCGAATACAGCAAAGGAGAACCAAGCAACTGATAAAGAAAGGGAGAACAGAATATGAATGTAAGCTCGCAAAAACTATAAAAACAGACTGTAAAAGCTTCTATAGGTACATAAAAAGGAAATGATTGGCCAAGACAAATTTGAATCCATTACAAGCAGAATCAGGAGAATTTATAATGGGGAATAGAGAAATGGCAGAGAAGCTAAAAGATTACTTTGTGTCTGTCTTCACTGAGGAAGATACAAGAAATCTCCCAGAATTAGAGATCCAAGGGATTAGGGAGAATGAGGAATTGAAGGAAATTAGTATTAGTAAGAATGTTATATTGGAGACATTAATGAGGCTGAAGGTTGATAAGTCACTGGGACCTGATATTCCACACCCCAGAGTGTTGAAAGAGGTAGCTATTGGAGACAGTGGATGCATTGGTGATCATCTTCCAAAATTCTGTAGATTCTGGAGTGGTTCCTGCAGATTGGAAGTCGCAAATGTCACCCCACTATTTATGAAGGGAGGGAGAGAAAAAAACAAGGAATTACAGACCTGTTAGCCTTACATCAGTTGTTGGGAGAATACTAGAATCTATTCTAAAGGATAGGATAAATGGAAACTTGGATAATAATGATCTGATTGGGCATAGTCAACATGGATTTATGAATGGGAAATCATGTTTGACGAACCTGTTGGAGTTTATTGAGGATGTTACTAACAGAATTGATAAAGGTGAGTCAGTGGACGTGGTATACTTGGATTTTCAGAAGGCTTTTGATAAAGTCCCCCACAGGAGATTGGTTAGCAAAATTAAAACACATGGGATAGGAGGTAATATACTGGCATGGATTAAGGATTGGTTAACAGGCAGAAAACAGAAAGTATGAATAAACGGGTCATTCTCGCATTGGCAGGCTGTGACTAGTGGGGTACCACAGGGATCAGTGCTTGGGCCCCACCTGTTCACAATATATATCAATGATTTGGATGTGAAGACCAAATATAGTATTTCCAAGTTCGCGGATGACACAAAACTAGCTGGGAATATGTGTTGTGAGGAAGATGCAAAGCGGCTTCAAGGGGATTTGGACAGACTTAGTGAGAGGGCAAGAATGTGGCAGATAGAATATAATGTGGAAAAATGTGAGGTTATCCATTTTGGTGGGAGGAATAGATGTGCAGAGTATTTCTTAAATGGTAAGAGATTAGAAAGTGTAGATGTACAACGGGACCTGGGTGTCCTTGTCAATAAGTCACTGAAAGCTAACATGCAGGTGCAGCAAGCAATTAGGAAGGCTAATGGTATGTTAGCCTTTATCACAAGAGGATTTGAGTACAGGAGTAGTGAAGCCTTGCTTCAATTGTATAGAACCTTGGTTAGACTGCACTTGGAGTACTGTGTACAGTTTTGGTCCCCTTACCTTAGGAAGGATATTGTTGCACAGAGGGAGTGCAACAAAGATTCACCAGACTTGTTCCTGGGATGGCAGGACTGTCCTATGAAGAGAGATTGGGGAAACTGGGACTGTATTCTCTAGAGTTTCGAAGAATGAGAGGTGATCTCATTGAAACCTACTAGATACTTAAAGGGATAGATAAGGTAGATGCAGCTAAGTTGTTTTCCCTGGTTGTGGAGTCTAGAACCAGGGGGCACAATTTCAAAATAAGGGGGAAGCTACTTAGGACAGAGATGAGGAGAAATTTATTTACTCAAAGGGTTGTGAATCTTTGGAATTCTCTACCCCAGAGGTCTGTGGAAGCTCAGTCATTGAGTATGTTTAAAGCAGGGATTGACAGATTTCTAAATACAAATGACATAAGGGGCTATGAGGATAGTGTGGGAAAATGGCACTGAACTGGATGATCAGCCACGATCATATTGAATGGTGGGACAAGCTCGATGGGCTGAATGGCCTACTCCTGCTCCTATGTTCCTATGGCCCTATGGCCCTATGTTCCTATTAGGGAGAAAAGGCTTTCACGAAATTAAGACTTCCTGCCCCCACCCTCACAATAATTTCACCCAGGCAATGCCTCAATTGCGATGGGTCCAAGCAGTATGGACAAATTAAGACTGAAGATCAGGTATCTATTTGACTAAGGTGTTTGAGGAGGAAGTTGAAAAAGAGATTATTGCAGAGATTAAGTTAACAGAGAAAGACTACCAAATGAATTGGTTAACACTGCAATATAGGGTATGAGAAGGGATGAGAGAGGATAGCATTCTCTTGACTGCCCGGAACTCTGGCAGATATTATTTGACAGTATGAAGGCTCAAGTCATCATTCAGCCATATACTTCATAAATATCACAGTAGAATATCTAGAAGCACAGATACAGCTAGTTTTACCAAACTGCATTGTCTTCTCGTAATTTTCTCAGAATCTCCCTGAAATTTCCCTGAAATAATGTTTGAAGTTAGGAAAACATTTAAATGTTTGTAAATTAAATGCATCGTCAGTGTCTTGGGGGGAAATCTACCTGGAGTAGCAGAGGTGCGGCTGTCACTTTGATGGTTTCCAAATGCAAATGTTACTTTCACTATGTGGAATTGTCATTGATCACATGATGATGAATAAAATGCTTTCCTGACAATTTTATGGGCAAGGATGACACGCCAAATTCGTGAAGTGTTCCATATTTTTGCTAAGCAAGAGGGTGGAGGGTTATCGGGGGGTAGGTGGAAATGTGGAGTAATCAGTTCAACCATGAACCTATTGAATGGCGGAGCAGGCTCGAAGGGTCAAGTGGCCTACTCCTGCTCCTAATTCGTATGTTTTAAGTGACAATTGCCACATTACTTGGACATCTGGATATCCCTTATATCTTTTTTTTAAACGAAATTAAATGTTATTGACACAGAACGAAAAACAAAAAATGCCCATGTTTCCTGCAGCTGAATTGGTAAAGACATTGCAAAGTGGAGAACTTAATCAAGAATGTCCCAAGTTTGATTCCCTTAACTTTCTGGGTGAGATAATCTCAGTCAGGGAACAATTAAATTGCTACAATTAGCTCAGTGGCTGTGAGTCGGGAAATTGAAAAATCAGCTGGAGTTCCAACTCCTGAATGTTATCTGGTGACTCCTGCTGAAATGTGGATATGTATGGGCAGTGACCAAAAACTAGATTGGGTTCTGCTGTGATTCCCCCACCATCAAATCTCTGGTGGATTTTCACTGGTTGAGGTTCATGCCTGAAGAATGCCAATTGGGTAAGATACCAGAGAGGTATGGGTGCCTGTAGAACAGTATGGAAGGAGAGGAAAAAATTGTAGAGGAAAAAACGTCTTTGCCAAATTAAGCCCAGACAATAACAATAGCACCTAACATCTCAATGATTGCACAATGTCCAGCACCGTTCACGACTCCTCAGATACTGAAGCAGTCCATGTAGATTTTCAGCAAGAGCTGGACAATATCCAGGCTTGAGCTGGACAATATCCAGGCTTGGGCTGATAAGTGGCAAGTAACATTCGCGCCACACAAGTGCCAGGTAATGACCATCTCCAACAAGAGAGAATCTAACCATTTCCCCTTGACATTCAATGACACTACAATTGCTGAATCCCCCACTATCAACATCCTGAGGGTTACCATTGACCAGAAACTGAACTGGAGTAGCTATATAAATGCCGTGGCTACAAGAACAGGTCAGAGGCTAGGAATCCTGTGGCAAGTAACTCACCTCCTGTCTCCCTAGTGCCTGTCCACCATCTACAAGGCACAAGTCAACAGTGCAATGGAATACTCTCCACTTGCCTGGATGGGTGCAGCTCCAACAACACTCAAAAAGCTTGACACCATCCAGGACAAAGCAGCCCGCTTAACTGGCACCCCATCCACAAACATTCACTCCCTCCACCACCAACGCACAGTGGCAGCAGTGTGTACCATCTACAAGATGCACTGCAGCAACGCGCCAAGGCTCCTTAGACAGCACCCTCCAAGCCCGCAAACTCTACCACCTAGAAGCACAAGGGCAGTAGATGCATGGGAACACCACCACCTGCAAGTTCCCCTCTAAGCCACACACGATTCTGACTTGGAACTATATCGCCGTTCCTTCACTGTCGCTGGGTCAAAATCCTGGAACTCCCTTCCTAACAGCACTGTCAGTATACCTACCCGATATGGACTGCAGCAGTTCAAGAAGGCAGCTCACCACCACCTTCTCAAGGGCAATTAGGGTTGGGCAATAAGTGCTGGCCTAGCCAGCGACGCCCACATACCAGGAACAAATTTTTTAAAAATTGGAATAGGAATTTGGAGAAGATTGGAGGAGGCTAGCTTGCTGATGGAGATGTTTTCGAACTGAAAATCATTTCTGAATATCAACTGTTTATCAGCAGCTGATGGTGAGTAATTCTATACCCCTCACCCAACCTTTGCCTTCTTGTGGAACATTGCCTCCACACAGGGAATATTACTGATTTTTGTTTTAATCAAGTTAATGAGAAAAACTGTTCATTCAGTGAAAGAATTGTGTGCGGCTTCAAGTTTTATAAAGCTGGTGGAAAAAGAGCACTTTGCAAATAAAAGGTTTCCATTATCTTGGCTCTCTGGCTATCAGTTGCCTGGGCATTAAATGACGATTGTATTCTAGTGCCATGACAACTGTGGTGATAACAAGTTTTTCCATTGGCTGAATTAAAGGACTAAGAATAAACCACGCAACTATGTGTTGCTAAGCAGCATTGGCAACACCTGGTAGCAGGTGTCATGGTCGAAGATCCTGCCTGATAAACTCTAGTGTGGGTGTCATACAGTGTTACAGTTGTGAGGTAATTCCTGCAATTTTATTTGCTTGTTACCAACAGTTAATTAATGGGAAATAACAATAAATAGTAAAGGTAGAAGATATTACCTACATAGATAGAGTCCTATGCAATGTATTACAAGTACTTAAAGATTGCAGGTATCATACCCAATTCATGACTGTTTATTTCAATGGAACCTATATTCTTCCAATTACTCCAATCGTTTTTTTTTTCCAGATTTCTCCCATTTTTTTTCCTAAGGCCAGTGATATTGATGACTGTAGTTCACTAGTGCTGGTAGCTCTCCAGAACCTCATCCAAGTCATCACTTTTCAAGTGTGAGCCTAGACCATAAGTGTTGGGAAGTTAGGCTATTTTATAGTATGGAACAGCTTCACCTGTCCCCATCTCATGTCTACATATATGTTTTTTTCCTGCAAGCTCATAAGATAGCAATCAGGATTAGAGGCCAGAATGTTTACTCTTCTGTATCCCTGGAGTACTGAAGCCAATGTAATACCCGACTGCTCCCGAACTCAGAGCAATTAACAACTAAGATCAGGAGTTGAATTTAGGATCTTCCTGGTTTGGTTCAGCTCCACAGCATGAAGTACATGTTATATTTATATTTGGCAGTGCTACCTACAATATTTCTGTGATTTCATCTGGCTGAATGGCAGAAGACAGAAAGTAGGGATAATTAGCAGGATGTGACTCGTGTTAATTGTATTTCAATTGTGTTTAATTATATGCAGGTGGAGGGCATTAATTTGGTCTTACTTAGTCATAGAGTCATAGAGAGATACAGCACTGAAACAGCCCCTTCAGCCCACTGAGTCTGTGCCGACTCGAGCACATATAGGGCTGAATCTGGTTATCCTGCCAACGGGAATGGCGGCGGGCGAAAGAAACGGTGGACGACACGCACAGGCCGCACGCCATCACGCCTCCATGACCATGCTTCATTAACATATGCATGGCGGCAGCGCCCCACCCCCCCCACCACCCCCCAATCACGTGGTGGGGGCGGCCTTGGTGATGCTGTGAACGGTGTCACCTGAGACAGGAGCAGGAGCTGGAGTCAATGTTAAAAGGCTGCCAGCCCTGCAGACATACAAACGTACGAATTAGGAGCAGGAGTAGGCCACTCGAGCCTCCTCCTCCATTCAACAAGATCATGGCTGACCTGATTGTAACCTCAACTCCACATTCCCGCCTACCCCGATAACCTTTCACCTCCTTGCTTATCGGGAATCTATCTACTTCTGCCTTGAAGATATTCAAAGACTCTGCTTTCACTTAATTTTGAGGAAGAGAGTTCCAACGACTCACGACCGTCTGAGAGGAAAAATTTCTCCTCATCTCTGCCTTAAATGGGTGACCCCTTATTTTTAAACAGTGACCCCTAGTTCTAGATTCTCCCACAAGGGGAAACATTCTTTCTATATCCACCCTGTTACGACCCCTCAGGATCTTATATGTTTCAATCAAGTTGCCTCTTACTCTTCTGAACTCCAGCAGATACAAGCTTAGCCTGTCCAACCTTTGCTCATAAGACAACCCGCCCATTCCAGGTATTAGTCTAGTAAGCCTTCACTGAACTGCTTCCAATGCATTTACATCCTTCCTTAAATAAGGAGACCAATACTGTACAGAGTACTCCAGATGTGGTCTCACCAATGCCCTGGATAACTGAAGCATAACCTCTCTACTTTTGTATTCAATTCCCCTCGGTATGTCCTGTCCCACCGGCAGGACAGACCCGGCAGAGGTGGCGGCACAATGGTATACAGTAGGGAGGGAGTTGCCCTGGGAGTCCTCAACATCGACTCTGGACCCCATGAAGTCTCATGGCATCAGTTCAAACATGGACAAGGAAACCTCCTACTGATTACCACCTACCACCCTCCCTCAGCTGATGAGTCAGTACTCCTCCATGTTGAACAACACTTGGAGGAAGCACTGAGGGTGGCAAGGGCACAGAATGTACATTGGGTGGGGGACATCAATGTCCATCACCAAGATTGGCTTGGTGGCACCACTACTGACCGAGCTGGCCGAGTCCTGAAGGACATATCTGCTAGACTGGGTATGCGGCAGGTGGTGAGGGAACCAACAAGAGGGGAAAACATACTTGACCTCGTCCTCACCAATCTGCCTGCCGCAGATGCATCTGTCCATGACAGTATTGGTAGGAGTGACCACCGCACAGTCCTTGTGGAGATGAAGCCCCGCCTTCACATTGAGGATACCCTCCTTCGTGTTGTGTGGCACTACCACTGTGCTAAATGGGATAGATTTCGAACAGATCTAGCAATGCAAAACTGGGCATCCATCAGGCGCTGTAGGCCATCTGCAGCAGCAGAATTGTACTCAACCACAATCTGTAACCTCATGGCCCGGCATTTCCCCCACTCTACCATTACCATCAAGCCAGGAGACCAACCCTGGTTCAATGAAGAATGCAGGAGAGCATGCCAGGAGCAGCACCAGGCATACCTCAAAATGAGGTGTCAACCTGGTGGAGCTACAACACAGGACTATCTGCGTGCCAAACTGCGTAAGGAGCATGCGATAGACATAGCTAAGCGATCCCATAACCAACGGATCAGATCTAAGCTCTGCCGTCCTGCCACATCCAGTCGTGAATGGTGGTGGACAATTAAACAACTAACTGGAGGAGGTGGCTCCACAAATATCCCCATCCTCAGTGATGGGGGAGCCCAGCACATCAGTGCGAAAGATAAGGCTGAAGCATTTGCAACAATCTTCAGCCAGAAGTGCCGAGTTGATGATCCATCTCGGCCCCCTCCTGAAGTCCCCAGCATCACAGATGCCAGACTTCAGCCAATTCGATTTACTCCGTCACCGATAAAAAATAATGAGATAAATAAATCACGTATAAGTTTTAGTTAATGGATTTGTGAGTATTGGATGAGCTGAAGTTTATAGAGTGTGAAGAATGAGAGGCTAGCCAGGAGAGGATTGGGATAGTCAAGTTTGGAGATGACAAAGGCATGAATAAGAGTTTCAGTAGTAGATGGGCTGATATACAGGCAGCAAGCAATGTTACATAAGTGGCAATAGGTGTTTTAAACAGTAAAAGAAAGATTTATATTTATATATGCCTTGCATGACCACAGAACCTCCCAAAGTGCTTTACAGACAATGAAGTACTTTTGAAGTGTCTAGTCACTGTTGTAATGTAGGAAATGCAGCAGCCAATTCACACACAGCAA
The DNA here is from genome assembly GCF_036365525.1 of Heterodontus francisci. NCBI lineage: Eukaryota > Metazoa > Chordata > Chondrichthyes > Heterodontiformes > Heterodontidae > Heterodontus > Heterodontus francisci. Next base: position 16,392,240 of record NC_090393.1, read on the forward strand.
ACTCCCACATGCAACAATGGGATAATGACCAGATAATCTGTTTATGTGATATTGATTGAGGGATAAATGTTGGTCAGAACACTGGGGATAACTCCCTTGCTCTTCTTTGAAATAGTACCATGGGATCTTGTCCACCTGAGAGGACAGACGGAGCCTCAATTTAATGTCTCATTCAAAATACAGAACCTCTGACAGCATAACACTCCCTCAATACTGCACTGAATTGCTAGCCTTGATTTTTGTGCTCAAGTCTTGAAGTGAGTCTTAAACCTACAACTTTCCTGAGTCAGAGCCAAGAGTGCTACCAACTGAGCCACAGCTGACATCATTTTTCGTGATGGAGAGAATATGGAGTCGGAAGATCAGCTTGAGATCAAATAAGATGCCAAGTTTGCGAACAGACTGCTTCAACTAGTGGCAATGACCAACAAGGTGGATGGAACTGATGGCAAGAGCATGGAGTACACAGAGGCTGAAGACGATGACTTTGATTTTCCCAATATTTAACTGGAGAAAATTAAACAGATGATAATCTACCTCCAATACCACTTTGCAATCATACAGTGCCTTTAATGAACAAAATGTCCAAGGCACTTCATGCAGCGACTTGCACATCAAGCATCTGTAGGAGTTAGGAGAGATGACCAAAAGTAAGGTTGAAAAGGAAGGTTTTGAGGAGGCTTTGAGAAATGGAGAGGTAGAGATTCACAGAGAGAATTCCAGAGAGTAGAAAAAAATATCTGCACCTTAGGAAGCCAGAGGGCACAGGCTGGGACATAGAGCAGCATAGAGGTAGGGTGAGGAGAATTTTACATTCAATATTTTTGAGACGGGAATCCAATGGTGGGGAGACAGAATAGGTTGATAGGAGAGTAGGGCAGGATCCAGATGGAATTTCGCATAAAATGGTATGCAGTGGAACTCAGAAAGGCAGCATTGGAAAAGTAAAATCCAGGGATAACTAAAGCATGGATGAAAGTTTTGTCGAGGTAGTGGGTGAGGAATGGCAGAGGAAGGCAGTATAACAGAAGTGGAAGTAAACTGCTTTGGTGATGGAATGGTATATACGATTTGAAATACAGCTGAAGGTAAAATAAGACACCAAGCTTGCATTCTGTCTGGTTCAACTTCAGCAAAGAGCTGGGAGGGGGATGGAATTTCTGATGGGACCCAAGTAACATGTTTTGAGTCTTTCCAAGGTGCAAATGGAGGACAGACATTTATGTGGAGGAATAGATGTGGCCAAGCTTTCTGTGAAACTGCCATTGGAAGCTGTTCATGGGTAATTAACATTAAATTATGACTATGAATCCTGATAATATTCATGAGGATCGTCCCACTGTTATTGATGCAATGTTGGTGCTACAAAAATGCAAACTTTTCAACATTTTACATATCTGGGAAAGAATGTTAACATAAAACTCCTTACTAATCAATATCTGTCAGAGTTTACCTGCTTTAAAATGACATATTTTAAGGCCTGCTTATGCCTTAGAGATGAGTGTGCCTTTAAAAAATATATTTTGAGAGAGAAGTCTGTTTAGATTTGAGAAGTCTGAAACTCAGATATTAATTAATCACAAGCAGGCTGACATGAGGCTCCCTAGATTGCTAGGGAGCATGGACACAATCCATTCCCCCATTGGATCGAAAATGCGTGTTGCCTAAGAAGGCAACTGCAGATCTGATAAGAGTTGTCAACTGCAAACCATCTTCCCATTTAAACAGTCAAAGTGCATGAATTTATATCTGTTACTGAACCATCTGGAATTCCTAAACTGCTTCCATTCAGATCACCGTGAACCTAGAAGTTCTCAGTTGGACAGCTTTTTCAAGCAGCCAGCACAAGGGCTGAATGGCTGCCTTTGTGTGCTATAAGATTCTATAATTCCGATGGTGGGATGCTGGGGTTGGAGCAGTCATCCTGGAAGAGTTTGGCAGTCACAATGAAGGCAGGGGTAGCAGCAACGCTGAGTAAAGTTGGTATGTGGTTGCTGGGAGCGTAGCAGCAGTATAGAGATTATACCAGGTGTGAGGAAATTTCTTGGAAAATACTAGCCTAGTTTAATTAGGGTCAGCTTTCTTAGAAAGGATAAATGGATTATTTTATATACAGACCATACTTTTTACTTTCAATACTTTTTCCTCAGTTTTCTTCCCTTTTGCCCCTTTTCCTGAAGGCATTAGTACACATTGAGGGGTAATGGCTGTCCTCCAATATCCTACTCAAGTGACCATACTTTAATTGCGAGCATAGATAGAGAAAATTGGCAAATTATTCAACTATGGAGGGCATTACAGCCTAGCCAAATGCTGTATTCATTTGAGATACATACATATTTTCAGGCAGAAATTACCAGTGAGTGATTAGATGCAGAACTCCTGGTTGAATTTCCTTTCCCCTAGCTCAGGGCACTGAGGCCAACTGTAGTCCTGTCTAAAACTAGCTAATTCAGCACAAACTAGACTTGGGACCTTCCTGTTCTCTATGACTCAGTTCCATACCTGATGGTCCATCCACCAAAAGAGCCATCAGGGAACTAACAAGTTTATAAAAAGAATAAAAACCTCATCCTACCTCTGGAACAACTTCTGCTCTATGTCCCAGCCTGGTCATGAGAAAAGAATGAGTGATTTTTCTCTGAGGGCAGATTTTTATCTGGCTGGCCTCACAGTGGTTATGGAAGCTAGAGCTTATGGGATACATTTCTGTTATCATAATGATGGACAAGAACAAAAAAAACTGAAGGACTGAACATATGTGTAAACATGACTGGGGTCGACAGGAATATTTTTTAAACCTTGAACAGAACAACCAATTAAACCCTGCATAGTTAACACGGGAACAGTCGTTAAAAAAGATTCATTTAGGACTAGGAGAAAGCTGTACTGTTTCCACTACATATTTCTTGTCAGGGTCATTGCAAGGCCGGGCTTTTGTTGACCAGGGGGCTGGTGTGTACATTGTTGGTCTAACTTGTCTTCCAGATTAAAACCCAATGAGTGAGAAATAAAATGCCTGCAGATAGTTTCATAAATCACACTGACACTGCCTTTTTTCACAAACGTGTACGAGTGACAGAGGCCATTTATCTCTGTGCCATCAACAGCAAAGCATTGAAGAGGAATCAAGCCACAAATGAGCAAGTGGGTTTACACCCTGTAATGGTACTTAAAGAGAGTGGGAGACAGCTTTCTTCCCCGTGAGACAGTATTTTCTTTGGTCCTGGACCAGGCAGACTTTGACTGAATGAAAACTGAATGAGCTAGGATGTACATGTATAAGAAATTTGAGCATCTAATGAATTTCTTTTTTATTATGGAACTATACAAAATCTGTATATTTTGTTGAGGCGCATTACTATAGATTACTTTTTTATTGAGACACTTGGGTGAAGGCAAGCAAGCAACTAAGCTTAGGCAGCAGAGATTCACAGCTTTGACTCTCCGTAACCACACTGTATGGCTTCATCCCAAGCATCAGAGACTCCCACTGGATCGCTGCTGATCTAATATGGCCCAGTTTAACTAAGGACGAGCCATGTCCAGCTCCAAACCGGATAGACCAGTGCCCCTTCTTGACCTTGATTCCAAACTTCAGTGCCCAGTTTACAGGAACTTTATCTCTGAGGCAGGTGACGTGACCAAAGGAATGTAGGCTGTGATCGACGATGAAGGGCCAAGATATATTGCATAGGACATCATTAGTATTGAAATGAGTAGGAGGAAAGACAAGATAAATCATAGAAGAGTCATTAGTCAATACCAAGCTTGACCTGTAGGCTGTAGAAAGAAGAAATGCTGAAGGAGGTATTAGGTGAATGCTCTGAGATGTGAATTGAGTGGCTGTGAAGAACTACTAACATCACACAGATGTATCCTCTAACAATTATGATGTAAAGAGTAAATTGGAAGCAGGCTGTACCGAGGGACTTAGTTGGTTTTCTTTGGCTCTGTATGTGTTTAAAGTTAAATTCTAAATGCCCTTTTTCAAAGATTTACATCTTGTGACTGTTCATATGCAAAATGTTAAAGTACCACAAAGCTTATTATTTTAATTTCTCCAGCCTACAGTGTAAAAGTGGGGAACCACCTACAGAAAAATATTAATATATTCATGAAGTATACTGGCAGTAAGCAGGTGTCAATTCCTTCAGTTTAAAATGAATTAGATCATTTGGGTTGTTTCGAGGTTATAACTATCAGGAATTCTGAACAGGCTGGGGCTGTTTACTCTAGAAAAAAGAAAGCTTATTGGTGACCTGACAGAGGTCTTTAAAATTTTGAAGAGGTTTGACCAGGTACATGTAGAGAATATCCCACCAGGGCAGATGATGAAATTTGAATTCAATTAATAAATCTGGAATGAAAAAACTAGTCTAATAGTGACTGTGAAACCATTGTCGATTGTTGTAAAAACCCATCTGGTTCACTACTGTCCTTTAGGGAAGGAAATCTGCCATCCTTGCCTGGTCTGGCCTACATGTGACTCCAGATCCACAGCAATGTGGCTGACTCTTAAATTCCCTCTGAAATGGCTGAGCAAGCCACTCAGTTCAAGGGCAATTAGGGATGGGCAATAAATGCTGGCCTAGCCAGCGACACCCACATCCCAACAAAAGAAAATGTTTCCACTTGTGAGAGAGTGCAAAACCAGGGGCCATAAGTAAAAGAAAGCCACTAATAAACTAAATAAGGATTCAGGAGAAATCTCTTTACTCAGTGAGTGGTTAGAATGTGCTGTAAATACTGTGTAATACAATGAGTTCCAAACTTTCAGCTGTTGGAAAAGAATGAGTTAGAATAGAAGACAATTTGATGAATCTGGTGTGTAGAGTTTAGATGGATAATGTGACTGCCCTTCAGCAGTCTGAATCCAGAGTTCTAATTAAATTAAGATTAAAACTGTTTAAAAAAAACTATGCTTTCTCAGCAAGGATGTAGGAAGAAATAGCGTGCAGGTCAGCATTTGTAAACTTCAGAAGGAACAAGAGGGGAAGTTATTTGCCACATTCTGGATCCTGGCACAGGTTAATACACTGTCTGCACAGGGAGCTTGAATCAAGCAAGGAATATTAGACAAGAGGTTCATTGGGTATTAAGTTTGGCAGCTCAACAGCCCGCACAAAAAATGTGGACAAAGCACAGATGAAAGATCTGCCAATTAGAGTAAGGTGATGTACTGGCTGCAGCAAGAGCTGGGTAGCATCAGCAATCCAAAGTAAATACTTGAACTGTTACTGTAATAAAAAGAAAAAGAACTTGCATTTACAAAGCACCTTACATGACCTCAGGACCACCTAAAGTGATTTACAGCCAATGAAATGCATATTTTTGAAGTGTAGCCACTGTTGTAATGTAGGAAACATGGCAGCCAATTTACAGCAAAGATCCACAAACAGCAATGGGATAATGACTCAATAATAATTTCAGCATTTCTGACCACCGGCCATTGATCCTGCAGGTAAAGGAAGTTGGAATATTCAATAAGGAGAGGATCAGGTTTGCGTTTAATTTCACTACCTCCCACTCCCTAGCTGACTAGTTGTCAACAGTCAGTGTGTAGCCACACACTCAAAGTGCTGAATTTTATCGGCCTTCCAGAGGCGGGTTTGGAGGTGGGGGGACCCATAGAATTGCGACGGGGGGGTGGAGGATCCATCGCCTCCCCATTGCAAAGCAATTTTGTCAGGAGTGGGATAGGCCAAGGATGGCCTTCCTGCCCAGAGGCTAATTGAGGCCCTTAAGTGGCCTAGTACTGGTCACTTAAGGGCCTCTTCCTGCCACCGCTGGGATTTAACCAGCAGCGGGGAGGGGCCTCCATCACCCAGGGAGGTCACCCAGTAAAACGAGGCAATCTCCCTGCGGGCTTGGTGGGGATCCCTCCTTAGTGGGCAATCTGTGGCCCACGGACGACCTCCGCCGGGAAAACCTGCACCTCCCTAAACCACCCTCCTCCCCTCTCACAGGGGCCTGCTGGGTCCGGCCCTGTCGACCCTGCCTCACTCACCTTGGATCTGGGCTCCAGCCTGGGTGTAAGGCCTCTCTCTGTATTGCTCCTGGTGGCAGTGCCGTTACTACTAAGTTGCTGGCCCTCTGATTGGCCAACAGCTCTGGGAGCCGGGATCCCCGTTTTTAAAGGGATGGAGATCCTGGCATGGGCTGTTAATTAGCCTGGCGCTGTATAATCATGCCGGGGTGCAGCTCCAAATGGGCAAGGCGGGGTGCCCCCCACCTTTTCAGCCTAGCGCCAGGAGCCCCGCTGTCGGCACAAAATTGAGCCCAGAGAATGGCAAGCTAGGATGAGGTACCAGAGGGTCCCAGCAGTACCCCAGCAAGAAGCACTGCCTTCAGATAGGAAGAGAAAGAAAATGAATAGCAAAAAATATAGAGGCAGTAGCTAAAACGTGCCATGAGTATGAGTATGAAGCAGTGTTCAATTCTCTCTCCTCCCCCACGCCAACTCCCGACTAACTCACGCGCAATTCCACAGGCCATGCTACCACCCTGGTAACATGTGAGTCTAGGCAGTGAGCATTGACGAGCTATTTGACTGAGCTCAATTCCGTCTTCACCCGATAACCACAAGTGCAATTTCCAGCAGGAACAAGAACCCTAGATAATTTTTGTCTTGCTTTGCACAGTCTAAGGGTGCTGAGGCCAGTTGCAACTTCCTTACTGGTATGCGGGACCTTTCCTGATCTGTATGACTTAGTGACACACTGAGAGGTGTATTTACCTACTGATCCACAGGGGAACCCTGATGCAAATTTTAACTTAGTAGAGAATAAAAGGGAAATGTAAACTCAGTGGAGAATTTTCTAGCAAACTCGAATCAGTAGAGTAGTCAGAAGTAGCCATTCCAATACACCATGATGCTCCTCCTGGATAGGAAAGGAGCAACTGGATAGTTTTTTTGAAGAACAGTTGCTCTCTGTGTTCCTGCTCTCCATTTATACATGAGTTTTAAAACTGGATTGGGGGGCAGGCATGATCATTGTCATAATGACGCCAATTTTGCTCCATTGTGCTCACCTCCATTTGCAGAAGTGAGACCTCTTGCAAGATGCATTGCTGGGTGGCAGTTCTCCTTGAAATGTGAATCCTCACAACAGCCATTTCCTTGACAATGAGGACTATTTAAAAAAAATTAATACATAAATCGTATATCTAGCACCGGTGATTTGGCGTGAGATTTACATATCTATGCACGGGAGCATGGTAGGGTTTTAAAAATCATCTGTCTGACGCTTAGCATGAATTTGACTGATCCTCTGCCTGTGTCCTGATCTGATTCTGTCAGATCTGTGTATGCTTCGGCGCCCAGACCTCTGTACTTTTTCCTGTAAACATTTACATTCTTTTCTTGAAAGATTTAGAAAAGTAATTTTCCTCCATTTTCACTTCTCATTACTCTTTCTCATCATGTATTTTTCTTCTTTTCTGTATACACAACATTTAGATGCAAACTTTAAAAGGTCTTTGCAACAGACCTAATAGAGATCTTTAAAATTATGAAAGGTTTTGATAGAGTAGACACAGAGAAAGTATTTCTGTGGTGAATAGCGAAACTAGAGGACATCAATATAAGGTAGTCACCAAGAAATCAAATGGGCAATTCAGGAGAAACTTATTTACTAAGCGAGTCAGTGGCACAGTGGTTAGCACCGCAACCTCACAGCTCCAGCGACCCCGGTTCGATTCTGGGTACTGCCTGTGTGGAGTTTGCAAGTTCGCCCTGTGACTGTGTGGGTTTTGGCCGGGTGCTCCGGTTTCCTCCCACAGCCAGAGACTTGCAGGTTAATAGGTAAATTGGCCATTGTAAATTGTCCCGAGTATAGGTAGGTGGTAGGGGAATTTAGGGAAGGTAGGGATGTGAGAGGGTAATGGGATTAATGTAGGATTAGTATAAATGGGTACAATTCAACATGGTGGCTCCTCATCAGACCCCTTTCCTATCCTGAGTGGCGTGAAACAGGGCTGTGTTCTCGCACCCACACTTTTTGGGATTTTCTTCTCCCTGCTGCTTTCACATACGTTCAAGTCCTCTGAAGAAGGAATTTTCCTCCACACAAGATCAGGGGGCAGGTTGTTCAACCTTGCCCATCTAAGAGCGAAGTCCAAAGTACGGAAAGTCCTCATCAGGGAATTCCTCTTTGCTGACGATGCTGCTTTAACATCTCACACTGAAGAGTGCCTGCAGAGTCTCATCGACAGGTTTGCGGCTGCCTGCAATGAATTTGGCCTAACCATCAGCCTCAAGAAAACGAACATCATGGGGCAGGACGTCAGAAATGCTCCATCCATCAATATTGGTGACCACGCTCTGGAAGTGGTTCAAGTGTTCACATACCTAGGCTGATCTATCACCAGTAACCTGTCTCTTGATGCATAAATCAACAAGCGCATGGGAAAGGCTTCCACTGCTATGTCCAGACTGGCCAAGAGAGTGTGGGAAAATGGTGCACTGACACGGAACACAAAAGTCCGAGTGTATCAAGCCTGTGTCCTCAGTAACTTGCTCTATGGCAGCGAGGCCTGTACAACGTATGTCAGCCAAGAGCGACGTCTCAATTCATTCCATCTTCGCTGCCTCTGGAGAATACTTGGCATCAGGTGGCAGGACCGTATCTCCAATACAGAAGTCCTCGAGGCAGCCAACTACCCCAGCTTATAAACACTACTGAGTCAGCAGTGCTTGAGATGGCTTGGCCATGTGAGCCGCATGGAAGATGGCAGGATCCCCAAAGACACATTGTAGAGCGAGCTCGCCAGTGGTATCAGACCCATCGGCCGTCCATGTCTCCGCTTTAAAGACATCTGCAAACGCGACATGAAATCCTGTGACATTGATCACAAGTCGTGGAAGTCAGTTGCCAGCGTTCGCCAGAGCTGGCGGACAGCCATAAAGGCGGGGCTAAAGTGTGGCGAGTCGAAGAGACTTAGCAGTTGGCAGGAAAAAAGACAGAAGCGCAAGGGAAGAGCCAATTGTGTAACAGCCCCGACAATCAAATCTTTCTGCAGCACCTGTGGAAGAGCCTGTCACTCTAGAATTGGCCTTTATAGCCACTCCAGGCGCTGCTCCACACACCACTGACCACCTCCAGGCGCTTACCCATTGTCTCTCGAGATAAGGAGGCCAAAGAAGAGTATAAATGGGTGGTTGATGGCTGGCACAGACTCGGTGGGCCGAAGGGCCTGTTTCAGTGCTGTATCTCTAAATAAATAAATAAATGAATGTGGAACTTGCTACCACAGGGAGTGGTTGAAGTAAACAATATAAATGCATTTAAGGGGAAGCTAGATAAGAATATGAGGGAGAAGGGATAAGAGGGTTATTCCAATAAAATTATATGAGGAAGGATAGGAGGAGGCTCGAGTGGAGCATAAAAACTAGTTAGGACAAATGGCCTGTTTCTGTGCTGTGTAGTCTCTGTAATTCTATGTAACAGTAAAGAAATTCCACTCTTTCCAGTGCCAGTTCTGGTGAAAGTGTTTACTCTTACTTGGGTACAGCTCCATTGCTACCGGTATTTTGCCCAAAAGGCATCACTTCGCATTTTTGAGCCTATACAGATGATATGGTCATTATCATACTGCTGTTTGTGAGGCCTTGCTGCGTGCAAATTAACTACTGTATTTCCTATAGCACAACAGTTATGACACTTTAAAAGTACTTCAGTGACTCTAAAGTATTTTGGGACATCCTGAGATTGTCAAAGGTGCTATATAAATGCAAGTTCTTTCTTTTCCAGGCAGTCATGTTAATACATTATTCAACTATGGAGAGCATCACAGCCAAGTGGAACCTTGTTCTCACCCAGTGTCCATACACGTGCAGACATCACTAGATAGTGATCAGGAACTTGAATTATTTTCCCTTTCTGCAGTCAAAGGGCATCAAAGCTAACTGTAATGCATCTCCAGTGGAGATCAGGTATCTTGTCACAGACAAGGAACTTCTAGTTTGGACAACTCAGCAACACAGCGTAATTACCAACTGAGCCCTCGGAGGAGTGTTGAGGAATTGTTTTTGTTTGCTTTTTAATTAATCTGACCAACATAATTATAGCCTTCAGATACACTTGTATATAGCAAAGTGCTCCAGTTAATCTTAGACTGTGGTCCTGATTGGAGCATGCAGTCCAGGATGAGAGAATGTGACTGAATAATTTTCCTGTCATCATTAAGGTTTACACAGTCCTCTGATGTACCCTGAGGACCCCCATCATGGTAATTTCCATCAGTTCTGAGTCAGAATGAATCAAGATAAAGAAAGGTGCTTTGGTCTGAAACAGCAGCATCTTTTATAGCATTAGAGGGAATATTGACTGGAAAGACAACTGAAAGTCACTAGCAATCTAATTAAGATGAGTGATTCCTGACTGCTTGCCATCTTCGTAATCACACAAGAATACTAATTTACCGATGACAGCAGCTTACTCCAGCAATTACTGTCCTGACACAGTCCCTGAGTTCCCGGCCCATACCTTATAAGTTTGACTAAGGCCTTACTTTGAGGCTTCGGATGCTTTCTGCTTGCTCAGCCTTTCCTAAGATCGATGTAAATTGTTCAAGATTTTGTTTGTCTTAAGCAAAGTGTGATGCCAGTACCCAGCACTCTCATTGATTAATAATTCATGATCAGTAGGGGCAAGTAGTTCATTTGGGGCAATTAGAGTTTATGAAGTCCTCCGAAGGGCAGGGGAAATGATAGAGATTTATTCTGGATAAAGCCATCACTAGGATGAAACTGAGCCAAACAGACCAAATTTAATTCTCAGGCAGTTCTGAATTCACTGACCTCAATTGAAGCAACAATTGGAGTGTTACAAATGAACTCAATGGTCCTGAGCAAGATGCTGGGAGTTACTGGTATCTGTAGACCTGTGTCCTACAAGAATACCTTCAGCAGAAAGGAGTGAAAACGTACATTCAGGGAGAAAATATCTATATCATTTTAAAACTTAAGTGAGGAAATAGGGCCCAGATATTACACTGTATCAATCTGGTTGAGGGGCTGGAAAATACCATGAATCAGGTGCCAATGTCCTGAGGTTATTACACGCTCAGCACCTCCTCACCCCATGTAATAGAAAGGGACCAAAGTCAAAGGCCAGGGTGTAGTCCAGTGCCAAAGCCATATTTCCATTCCAAGCAGATAAAAGCAAAATACTGCAGATGCTGGAAATCTGAAAAAAAACAGAAAGTGCTGGAAATACTCAGCAGGTCTGGCAGCATCTGTGGAGAGAGAAGCAGAGTTAACGTTTCAGGTCTGTGACCTGTCATCAGAACTGGCAAAGATTAGAAAAGAATTAGGTTTTAAGCAAGTGAAGGGGGGGGGGGGAGGGGGGGGTTTGTGGGGAAGAGAACAAAAAGGAAGGTATGTGATAGGGCAGAGGGCAGGAGAGATTAAATAACAAAAATGTCATGGGACAAAGGCAAAGAGAGTGTTAGTGCTAGTGGTGAAAGACAAAGTATTAGTCCAATCAGTGTAATGAGCAGCTCTGTCCAAAAGCACATGAAAAACAGGCACATGGTTAAAAAAGAAAATAAAATGAAAAAAATATAGAAAAGAACAGTCATGCTCTGAAATTGTTGAATTTAATGTTGAATCCACAAGGCTGTAGAGTGCCTAATCAAAAGATGAAGTGCTGCTCCTCAACTTTGCATCGATGACACTGGAATGCTGCAGCAGACCAAGGACAGAAATGTCAGCGTGAGAGCAGGCAGGTGTGTTGAGATGGCAAGCAACCGGAAGCTCGGGGTCATGCTTTAGGACTGAGCGGAGGTTCCGAAAGCATGACCCCGAGCTTCCGGTTGCTTGCCATCTCAACACACCCCTCTGCTCTTGTGCCCACATTTCTGTCCTTGGCCTGCTGCAGTGTTCCAGTGAACATGAATGCAAGCTCGAAGAGCAGCACCTCATCTTTCGATTAGGCACTCTACAGCCTTGTGGACTCAACATTGCGTTCAAGAATTTCAGATAATGACTAGCCTATTTTAATATTTTCCTACTTTTAAACCTTTTAAAAAAATTTGTTTTTACCATGTGCCTGTTTTTCATGTGATTCTGGACAGAGCTGCTCAATACTCTGCCATTAACACTCTCTCTGGACTAATACTTTGTCTTTCACCACAAGCATTAATACTCTCTTTGCCTTTGTCCCATGACATCTTTGTTACTTAATCTCTCCTGCCTCTGCCCTATCACACACCTTCCCTTTTGTTCTCTTCCACCACCCCCTCCCCTCACTTGCTTAAAACCTAATTCTTTTCTAACCTTTGTCAGTTCTGATGAAAGGTCACAGACCTGAAACGTTAACTCTGCTTCTCTCTCCACAGATGCTGCCTTTTCTGCTGAGTATTTCCAGCACTTTCGATTGTCCATTCCAAGTGTTGACCACTCTGTGTAGAGAAGTAGTACCTGCCATTAGTCCTAAACTTGCTTTTAGCCAGTTTGAGTTTGTGATCTGTCCTACCATAGTAATATGATTTGAAGTAATATTCCAGGCTTGCTTCTTCTACGCCATGGTTATCTTGTATTCCATTATGACATCCTCCCACCTCTGTGATCATGTCTTCATAATGAACGGATTTAAGTGCCCTCTCTTTTCATACTTCATACTATGGACATTTTAACAGACTGCCATCCTCCCAAAAGCCCTTTCTTACCACTTACAAACATGGGCTGTATGGATACCCTCTGCATGCCATCATTATAACGAGAGTACCAAAACACTGAATGATATGTTTTGTCATTCTGAGTGTTGCACGTGGTTTGTTTAAGTTTATAAATGTGTTCTGTTCTACAGGGCTTTTTGTTCTTTTCTCTTGACGAAGTGCAGTTATTCTGGTCGTTTTAATCTCTAAAGTGGTTTAGTCGCTTTTAATAATAACAGTTTTATCCTTTGCCACAAGTTCAATCTTATAAATCTGGATGTGAACTGGGTTTTATGACGGGAACATTTTACAAAGAAAGAAGATGAGAAAATGAATACACATTCACATATCCTTTATGCATTAGCCTAAGTGGTATCTTCAATAATCACAGGGTTCCTCCTGATAGACTGGCCAGTTTTTTGATGCCTGGCCAAAGTTAAGGAATGGTTATTCGAGTGGCAGAGGGCAGAAAGAAATTGGAAAGGTGGGAAGTTTTAATGATTATTGAGTGGGTGAAGGCACTGCTTAATATAATAGGTCACCCTTTTGAAGTTGTTCAGACCAGATGGTCACAATTTCAATATTGTTCCGATGAAAGGTTATAAACCTGAACTGTTAGCCCTACCTTCCTCTCTCCACAGCCACAGATGCTGCCTGACCAGCTGAGTGTATCCATCATTTGCAAATCATTCCCCTCCTTGAGAGAGTTTCTGATCTCTCACGCATGCAATGAGGTAGAGGCATTAAAGGCTCCTTCCCATTTGGATGAATAGCATAACATATCACAATCTGTTCACATATTCCAAGCAAGTACATTGAAAACAGAACTGGCAAAAGCCTGTAACAAGTCCCCTCTACACAATTAAAGGTGCATGTTGTAACGAACCTGAAAATGGAAGCAAACACAAATGAGAATTGTGAATGGTGGAACCTTTTCACCAATTTTGGCCCTTTAGCTCCTTTCCCCAAGCAACCTTATATTGTGGAAGGGGGGAATTCTATCCCCCCTACCTGAACTCCCACTCCCAACGGCTATTAAGTGATCTGCTGTTGAAAAATGTGCTCTTGTTTTGAAGTCGGGTAAGGAAAGGATTTAAGCTCAGTCACAATCCCCTACCAATGATGTAATAACCTTCGAACACTCACCGTTTAGGTTCACACAATAAATGTGGCCATTCCGATGAAATACCAGGAGGCTGTTGGCGCCTGTGAAACCATACCCCAGCATGAGTCTGTGAACTCAGGAGAGGGAGAGGAAAAAAATCGAGCTGCATTTCATTGTTGAAATATCAGCAATGCAAATATAGTCTGCAGCTCCAAGCAACCCTTTGATAATCAAGCCTTTTATCTTGCAGCAGACCAGGTTGTGTCCCTGAACCCAACTAATTTGATGAAAGAGGCATCTTAGTCTTCCAGCAGAGGTTTTATTCCCTGAGGAGATCTGTCTGTGACCTCCCAGTGCTCTCGCAGCATAGCAATCTGAAGGAGTGAATGGTGTAGACTAGATTGACATTGAGACGACTTGTCTAGAAAGCAAAAAAGCAATGGTTTGATCAGATTCACTCTGTGCTCATGCTATGCCATTGTCCAATAACATTCAAATAACAAATAGTCTCCTATCACCTAGCCTTCCTGTCATGTGATATGAGATACCTTCCAGTTCCCTTCCCTGATGTGGATTCTGGGGAGAAGCACAGAATCAGCAATGAAGCTTTCCTCAACAACCCATTTCTTTCTTTTTTAAACCTTCCTTCCCCCCACCTCCCCAGTTTTGTTCCTTTCCCTCCCCTTCTGAAGCCAGTGACTCAACAACAACTTATATTTATATGGCACCTTTAATGTAATAAAATGTCCCAAGGTGCTTCACAGGAGCGTTATAAAACAAAATATGACACTAAGCCACATAAGGAGATATTAGGTCAGATAACCAAAAGCTTGGTCAAAGAGGATTTAAGAAGTGTCTTAAAGGAGGAAAGTGAGGTAGAAAGGCAGAGAGATGCAGGGAGAGTATTCTGCCTAGGCAACTGAAGGCACAACCACCAATGGTGAAGCAATTAAAATCAGGGATCCTCAAGAAGCCAGAATTCGAGGAGAGCAGATATCTTGGAGGGTTGTGGGGCTGGAGGAGATTACAGAGATAGGGAGGGGCGAGGCCATGGAGGGATTTGAAAACAAGGATGAGAATTTTAAAATCAAGATGTTGCTTGACCAGGAGCCAATGTAGGTCAGCGATTCAGAGGTGATAGGGGAATGGGACTTGGTGCGAGTTATGCCATGGGCATCAGATATTTGGAAGTCCTCAAGTTTACAGAGGGTAGAATGTGGGGGACCAGCCAGGAGTGCATTGGAATAAAGTCTAGAGGTAACAAAGACATAAATGAGGGTTTCAGATGAGCTGAGACAGGGGTGAAGTCTGGCGGTGTTTCTCCTTGAGAATCTCTGAGAGAATACACAAGCATACATTGCAAACCATCAACTCTTTAAAGACAAGGCATATTTCAGAAAGCTCAGTGTTTCAACCCATGTGTCCAGTTGTCATAATTTTTCCTCTTGGATTGAGTGGTTAGTAACATGCACCATTCAGATAAATTTGGATTGGAGAATATTAGAATCAGTTAGAAGTTGTTTTTTTTCACTGCTGATTGTGCATGAACTTGAACATAAACATTTTCAGATAAACTGATGGTTTCGGAAGGTTGCAGTTCCAGATCTATCTATTTAACATTTCTCTCCAAAGAAGTTATGTTTAACAAGCTGATGAAATGTAGCTTTTAAATGTAGCCATTTCTGCCATTTTTCTGAGTAAAGAAAGACACTTCCTGGTGTGAATGCATCAATTGGTTTCATTTGCAGATTCCTGTCACTGCACTTGCAGAATTTAAGGGCGGCACAGTGGCGCAGTGGTTAGCACCGCAGTCTCACAGCTTCAGGGACCCGGGTTCGATTCCGGGTACTGCCTGTGTGGAGTTTGCAAGTTCTCCCTGTGTCTGCGTGGGTTTTCTCCGGGTGCTCCGGTTTCCTCCCACAAGCCAAAAGACTTGCAGGTTGATAGGTAAATTGGCCATTATAAATTGTCACTAGTATAGGTAGGTGGTAGGGAAATATAGGGACAGGTGGGGATGTTTGGTAGGGATATGGGATTAGTGTAGGATTAGTATAAATGGGTGGTTGATGTTCGGCACAGACTCGGTGGGCCGAAGGGCCTGTTTCAGTGCTGTATCTCTAATCTAATCTAATCTAATCTAATTTCTAGGGTTTGGAAGTAAAATAGAGAGTGGGGTTGGGGTGATGATGTGTTTACTTTATTTAAAAAATGGCACTGTGGCTCCCAGATTTAGGATATTACTAGTGTACTACTGTGATGTGTACAGTTGATTTGCTTGTGTGTAAGTTGAAGTGCCCAGTTATGTTCTATAGCTTTGAAAGCTGTTCCTAGTTTGTTAACGTGTGCGTGGCGAAGATCCCTGTGTTATTGTATAGTAACCCAGAAGATAATTTCACCATCCATATTAGAACAGCAGCAGCCATGGGGAAATGCAAGGACTGAAATAGAAATCAGTAAAAGTTTAATAGATTGCAAACTTCAGACTATAAGTGCTCGGTGAAGTCTACCTGTGAGCATAAAATTAAGCTCCTCTCCATCTACTAGCTTCATTTTCATGAACTTCAGTGTTTCTTTTTAAATAATTGCCAAGTATAATTTACTTCTATTTCCAATATAAGAAAATAAGCCTATTGTACAGGTTCAAAAGATGGATAAGCTAGAAATTTATGTTGGCAATAATAATGTACTTCAGCTTTTATGATCAAATATTGAGAATGCCTGCAGTTCAAGTTAAGGCCAGCCCATGTACCACTGCAGTTCCAGTATAATTCCTCGTCTTCATCGTTCATAGAATAGTAAAGCACAGAAGGAGGCCATTCAGCCCATTAAGTCTGCGCATGCTCTCCCGAAGAGCAATTCAGTTAGTCTCACTCCCGTCTCCCACATCCCTGCAATTTTTTCTCTTTCTAGTATTTATCCAATTCCCTTTGAAGGCTACTATTGAATCTGTTTCCACCGCCCGATCAGGCAGTGCGTTCCAAATCCTAACCAACTGCTCTGTAAAAGAAGTTTTTCCTCATTTCGGGCTGCTTTTGAGCTGTCAGCTTTTGCTACTTTTCAAGGTTGGCATGTCTGCACAAATTGTGGCAGTCACTTTACTGCAGTATGCACCTGCTGTTTGTTAGCTCAGGGTCTGGGGTGATGTGGAATTGATGGGGAGGAGACAAACTTTAAAGTGAAAAGAGAGAGGGGAATGAAAGCAGCAAAAAAGGAAATAAATGGAGAGAGAGAGAAACACAAACAGAACACAAAAAACATGAAGAGAGGAAGCACAAAAATAGAGCACACAGAAATGAATTGAGGCTGTCCATTTTACTTAAGATTCTTACAACTAAAAGGAAGCAAAGACTTTCATTCCAGCAGTCTGGGTGGGATTCAAAGTTATGCAGAGAGATGAAAGGACTGCAGGCTGAATTTGTAAGCTCACCAGATTTGTTGGCGAGCTTCAAAAATGACAGGCCACACGGTCACGGAGCTCATTTAAATGGCCGGAATAGAAGCCCTCCCCTCCCAATGACGTGGAGGGATTGGGCAGTCCATCCCCCGTAATGGCTTTGTGTGCCACTGCGCATGGGCCAAAGTCATTTTTAAAGGGCTTCAAGCCCTACATTACAATTTAAATTTCTAAAGAGATATTGAATTAAAATTTATTTTAAAAATTAAATAAATGTTTCTAGCCCCTCTCCCACCAATCCCCCCAAAAACCATACAATTCATTCCTTGCCCTTTCCCCCCACAAAAATACTTACCTCGTGTACCTGACCTTCCCCCCCACCAAAGTTTATAAACTGTTAACTTCACCCCTTCCCACCATCCCCTACACCAATCAGATTAGTTTGACCCTGCTCCACACTCTGAAATACTTACCCGCACTCGTCTCCCCATCAGTGTCCCGCATCAGATCTCCAAACGGATATCCGAAGACGCGGGAGTGCTGGCCACCAGCAGCAATATTGTTGTGGAATGGATGGCGGGGGCAGGTAAGTACTTAATTCATTTATTTCAAAAAAGTAACATGGTTAGATTTGGCTCCTGTTGCTGATGGCGAGGGTGGACCCCATGAGGCCCCGCCGCCGCCGGCAATATCGGACTGGGCCTTCCCGCTGTCGAGGCCCGTGGGCCTCTGCCGGGGGGCATTTTCCACCCACCCCCACCCCCCGCCACAACCCCCGACTTCGTGGGGGCTGTAAAATCCAGCCCTGTGTGTTAACCCACTGTGGCACTCAGTCACCCGAAACCACTGGGGTAATCTTAATCCCAGCAGGATGGATGGGAAAGGGTCAAGGTGGTGGAGGTTAAATTGTTAAAAATGGAAAACCCAACTCCAACTCTCCAAAGCGCCTACTTCCGACTTAACCATGGTGGGTTTAGGGTCAGCTGAGTGAGTTGCTTAAGAGAAGTAATTATGATATATGAAACTGGATCTGTGCCTCAGATTTTGTCAATCATTTGGATTTAACCCCCCTCCAGCGAGGATTTCTCCAGGCTCAGGGAACCCAGCAATCACAGAGAGGAGGTAGCTGTCAGATCCAGCAGGTATGTGCTTTTCCAGCACTGCTTGTGGGCCAGGAGGAGCAGGTTGCTTCTCCCCCAGCCCCTCAAGCAAACATGACATGATCTCATCCTCCTCTGCAATCTCTCCCCTCCACAATCAATCCCACTTTCCTCTCCACACCACACCACACTTCAGCAATCCCAGAATTTCTAGGTTTCCAGGCTGTTGGTAGATGCCCCCGCTCCCTCCCTGCAAGTACCAGTGCCAGTAATTTTTAATGATCGGGCAAGAGGGAAGAACATAGAACATAGACATAGAACATAGAACAGTACAGCACAGTACAGGCCCTTCGGCCCATGATGTTGTGCCGAACCTTTAACCTACTCTAAGATCAAACTAACTACCTAACCTTCATTCTACTATCATCCATGTACCTATCCAAGAGTCGCTTAAATGCCCCTAATGTATCTGCTTCTACTACCACCGCTGGCAGCGCATTCCACGCATCCACCACACTCTGTGTAAAGAACCTACCTCTGACATCTCCCCGAAATCTTCCTCCAATCACCTTAAAATTATGCCCTCTGGTGATAGCCCTTTCCACCCTGGGAAAAAGTCTCTGGCTATCCACTCTATCTATGCCTCTCATCATCTTGTACCCCTCTATCAAGTCACCTCTCATCCTTCTTCGCTCCAATGAGAAAAGCCCCAGCTCCCTCAATCTTTCTTCATAGGACATGCCCTCCAGTCCAGGCAGCATCCTGGTAAATCTCCTCTGCACCCTCTCTAAAGCTTCCACATCCTTCCTATAATAAGGCGACCAGAACTGAACACAATATTCCAAGTGTGGTCTAACCAGGGCTTTATAGAGCTGCAGCATAACCTCGCGGCTCTTAAACTCAATCCCCCTGTTAATGAAAGCCAACACACCATACGCCTTCTTAACAACCCTATCAACTTGGGTGGCAACTTTGAGCGATCTATGGACATGGACCCTAAGATCCCTCTGTTCCTCCACACTACCAAGAATCCTGTCTTTAAGCCTGTATTCCGCATTCAAATTCGACCTTCCAAAATGAATCACTTCACACTTTTCCAGGTTGAACTCCATCTGCCACTTCTCAGCCCAGCTCTGCATCCTGTCAATATCCCGTTGCAACCTACAACAGCCTTCCACACTATCCACAACTCCAGCAACCTTCGTGTCATTGGCAAACTTGCTAACCCAGCCTTCCACTTCCTCATCCAAGTCATTTATAAAAATCACAAAGAGCAGAGGTCCCAGAACAGATCCCTGCAGAACACCACTGGTCACCGAGCTCCAGGCTGAAGAAAAAAGTTAACAAGCAGTTTAGCCGTGTGAAGAACCAACCATTATAATCCTAACTTTACAAATTTCATAAGGTCATTATCTCACTTTTAGAGAGGGAGGTTCCTGCACCAGAGTGTCCCTCCCCTGAACAAACATTCACCATAGTTTGAGGGAGCGCTGTCTCCAACAGCTGACAACGGAGTCAAGCACTGATTGCTTTTCACAAGCCTACCTGGCAGGCACAGTCATCATGGTCAGCTGCTTCTGATTTTGAGTATATGAAGCTCAAAACTAAAGGGCTTCTTGACATAGAAATTGTGTTGTAAAGTGACAAAAAACAGAATGAAGAATCTGACTCTCACAACGAGCTGGATTATGCTTTCCTCTACCCTGCTTTTTGTAAAGACCTTGGCCTAGAAATTGGAAATGCGATGCCAATTGTACCGGCGTACAAGGGGTGGCTAAGGATCCAATATGGCGGGCAGCGTGTGCATGCGTATTTTGTGCCGGAGGCACATCGTCCACTGCATTAGATCGGGCTCTTCCATAGGCATCCAGGGTGCAAGCCACAAGCAATAAAAAGGCTCATTATAATATTTAAATAAGGGCCCTAGGCTTGTTGGAGGACCCAATTGTGAAATTGGTCTGCCTCAGTCCCTGATTTGCTACACAATAAACCCACTCAGCAAATCATGGCAGCAAGGTTCCTGCAGCAGCACTATTTAAATGGTTCATCCACTCCATCCAGGTTAGTTGCTTGTTTGTGCTTTAAGGCTGATTTTCTTTACCTACTTTTTTCATTCTACAACTGACTACCGTTCATTAAGTTTTTGCTGGTGCTGCACTGCTTTTGCCTGCCTTGAAAACAGTTTTATTGCAATCATGGGTAGTCTACTAGATCTGCCTTTGGGATTGATGGAGCAGCTAAGATGAGAGAGAGGAGGAAGGTACTGTGTAGAATTAGAACATTAGAATTTGAACATTACAGCGCAGTACAGGCCCTTCGGCCCTCGATGTTGCGCCGACCTGTGAAACCATCTGACCTACACTATTCCATTTTCATCCATATGTCTATCCAATGACCACTTAAATGCCCTTAAAGTTGGCGAGTCTACTACTGTTGCAGGCAGGGCGTTCCACGCCCCTACTACTGAGTAAAGAAACTACCTCCTATATCTATCACCCCTCAACTTAAAGCTATGTCCCCTCGTGTTTGCCATCACCATCCGAGGAAAAAGACTCTCACTATCCACCCTATCTAACCCTCTGATTATCTTGTATGTCTCTATTAAGTCACCTCTCCTCCTCCTTGTCTCCAACGAAAACAATCTCAAGTCCCTCAGCCTTTCCTCGTAAGACCTTCCCTCCATACCAGGCAACATCCTAGTAAATCTCCTCTGCACCCTTTCCATAGCTTCCACATCCTTCCTATAATGCGGTGACCAGAACTGCACGCAATACTCCAGGTGCGGTCTCACCAGAGTTTTGTACAGCTGCAGCATAGCCTCGTGGCTCCGAAACTCGATCCCCCTACTAGTAAAAGCTAACACACCATATGCCTTCTTAACAGCCCTATTAACCTGGGTAGCAACCTTCAGGGATTTATGCACCTGGACACCAAGATCTCTCTGTTCATCTACACTACCAAGAATCTTCCCATTAGCCCAGTATTCTGCATTCCTGTTACTCCTTCCAAAGTGAATCACCTCACACTTCTCCGCATTAAACTCCATTTGCCATCTCTCAGCCCAGCTCTGCAGCCTATCTATGTCCCTCTGTACCCTACAACATCCTTCGGCACTATCCACAACTCCACCGACCTTCGTGTCATCCGCAAATTTACTAACCCACCCTTCTACACCCTCTTCCAGGTCATTTATAAAAATGACAAACAGCAGTGGCCCCAAAACAGATCCTTGCGGTACACCTCTAGTAACTAAACTCCAGGATGAACATTTGCCATCAACCACCACCCTCTGTCTTCTTTCAGCTAGCCAATTTCTGATCCAAAGCTCTAAATCACCTTCAACCCCATACTTACGTATTTTCTGCAATAGCCTACCATGGGGAACTTTATCAAACGCCTTACTGAAATCCATGTACACCACATCCACTGCTTTACCCTCATCCACCTGTTTGGTCACCTTCTCGAAAAACTCAATAAGGTTTGTGAGGCACGACCTACCCGTCACAAAACCGTGCTGACTATCGCTAATGAACTTATTCTTTTCAAGATGATTATAAATCCTGTCTCTTATAACCTTTTCCAACATTTTACCCACAACCGAAGTAAGGCTCACAGATCTATAATTACCAGGGCTGTCTCTACTCCACTTCTTGAACAAGGGGACAACATTTGCTATCCTCCAGTCTTCCGGCACTATTCCTGTCGACAATGACGACATAAAGATCAAGGACAAAGGCTCTGCAATCTCCTCCCTAGCTTCCCAGAGAATCCTAAGATAAATCCCATCTGGCCCAGGGGACTTATCTATTTTCACACTTTCCAAAATTGATAACACCTCCTCCTTGTGAACCTCAATCCCATCTAGCCTAGTAGCCTGAATCTCAGTGTAGGAAGCCATACCCATAGTGGGTCTTCAGGGAACACCTCTCAGACCTCAACTTCCCTGAGGAGCAGTGGATGAAGTGTCATCATTTTACAAAGGAGGTCATCACCAAGTGATGTCACCCGCTGCAGCCACAACTGGAGACTCAAATGAGAGCATGAACAGCACTGCCTGTGGCTGTCAAGGTCACCGTGGCCCTTAAGTTTTATGCAATTGGATCCTTCCAGGCCGCAGCAGATAACATTGGTGACATTTTCCAGTTTACTGTGCACCGCTGTATTCAGGAGGTTACCCACGCGCTCTCTGCCAGTAGGAACACCTACATCACTTTTCCAATGGACTGAGCAAAGCAGGATAAGTGAGCTCTAAGCTTTGCCTACATTACAGGTTTCTGCAGGTTTCAAGGTGTCACAGACTGCACCCACATTGCTTTGTGCTCCCCATCACCATCCTGGCATCTTTATGCATGGAAAGAGATTCCACTCCCTCAGCATCTAGCAGAAGTGTGCCTTGTTTCCGGGTAGTAGTCATTGTTCATTCAACCAGCATCAGACTTCTGTACTGCCTTTATTACAAACAATCTGTTAGGTCACAGGCTGGCTAATGGGCAACAAAGGGTGGCCTCTTCAGACGTGGCTCATGATTCTGCTTTCCCCACTGGAGCTTTGTAACTGTCCTACTATTCCCCTCTCTGCAGTGGATAACAAGACCCTTGACTGCATCTACCACATTTCCCAAGCTATTGGTCTCCCTTTCATCCTCTTTCATAACAATGACAAGGTTCCCTTTTTCCTCACTTCTCACCCAATAAGATTCCTCATTCACCAGATCATCCTCCACCATTTCCACCACCAACATGAACCCACCACCAAACACACTTTCCTCTTTCCCCCCGCCCCCCTCCCCGCCCCACCCCATGATACCTTTAATCACTCTTACATCTCCCCACTTCCGGCTGTCCCTTCTCTGGCACCTACTGTAAAAACTTAGCACTATACAACAGTTGAAAAGAGAATCAAACACTACATTTTTACTTTCATAAAGCGTTTGATATAGTGCCACACAACAAACTTGTGAGCAAAGTTATAGCTCGTGGAATAAAAGTGATATTGGCTGAGTGACAGGAAACAGTAGTCGTTAATGGATGTTTTTCAGGCTGGAGGAAGGTTTGTAGTGGAGTTCCCCGGGGATCAGAGTTGGGACCCTTGCTTTTCTTGATATATATTAATGACCTAGACATTGATGTACAGGCCACAATTTCAAAGTTTGCAAATGATGCAAAACTCGGAAGCATTGTGAACTGAGAGGAAGATAGTGTAGAACTGCAAAAGGATACAGACAAGTTGGTGGAATGGGCAAACAGGTGGCAGATGAAGTTCAATGCAGAGACATGTGAAGTGATTCATTTTGGTAGGAAGAACGTGGAGAGACAATATAAAATAAAGGGTACAATTCTAAAGGGGGTTCAGGAGCAGAGACCTGGGTGTATATGTGCATAAGTCATTGAAGGTGGCAGGACAGCTTGAGAGCGGTTAATAAAGCATACAGTATCCTGGGCTTTATTAATAGGGATAAAAGCAAAATACTGCGGATGCTGGAAATCTGAAACAAAAACAAGAAATGCTGGATTCACTCAGCAGGTCTGGCAGCATCTGTGGAAAGAGAAGCAGAGTTGATTAATAGGGACACTGATTACAAGAGCACGGAAGTTATGTTGAACATATAAGGCACTAGTTCTGCCTCAGCTGGAGCATTGAGTCCAATTCTGGGCGCTGCACTTTAGGAAAGACATGAGGGCATTGGAGAGTGTACAGAAAAGATTCATGAGAATGGTTCCAGGGATGAGGAACTTCAGTTATGAAGATAGATTAGAGAAGAGAAGAGTGTGAGGTGATTTGATAGAGGCCATCAGAAACTCCTTGCTCAGCATGATAGAGCCTCCCTCAAATGGCTCGGAACGCATACTGTCCATCCGACTGCTCACCACCTCTGGTCCAGTACACCTACTCAGCATCTATGCTCCAACACTCTGTTCCGCACCTGAAGCTAAAGACCAGTTCTATGAACAACTCCATAACATCATTAGCAGCATCCCCAACACCGAACACCTATTCCTGCTGGGGGACTTTAATGCCAGGGTTGGGGCCGACCATGACTCATGGCCCTCCTGCCTTGGGCGCTATGGCGTTGGAAGGATGAATGAGAACGGGCAGAGACTGCTTGAGTTGTGTACCTATCATAACCTCTGCATCACCAACTCGTTCTTTCACACTAAACCCTGTCACCAGGTTTCATGGAGGCACCCAAGATCACGTCGTTGGCACCAGCTAGACCTCATTGTCACAAGGCGAGTCGCCTTAAACAGTGTTCAAATCACACGCAGCTTCCACAGTGCGGACTGCGACACCGACCACTCCCTGGTGTGCAGCAAGGTTAGACTCAGACCAAAGAAGTTGCATCATTCCAAGCAGAAGGGCCACCCGCGCATCAACACGAGCAGAATTTCTCACCCACAGCTGTTACAAAAATTTCTAAATTCACTTGTAACAGCCCTTCAAAACACTCCCACAGGGGATGCTGAGACCAAGTGGGCCCACATCAGAGACGCCATCTATGAGTCAGCTTTGACCACCTACGGCAAAAGTGCGAAGAGAAATGCAGACTGGTTTCAATCTCATAATGAAGAGCTGGAACCTGTCATAGCCGCTAAGCGCATTGCACTTTTGAACTACAAGAAAGCCCCCAGCGATTTAACATCCGCAGCACTTAAAGCAGCCAGAAGTACTGCACAAAGAACAGCTAGGCGTTGCGCAAACGACTACTGGCAACACCTATGCAGTCATATTCAGCTGGCCTCAGACACCGGAAACATCAGAGGAATGTATGATGGCATGAAGAGAGCTCTTGGGCCAACCATCAAGAAGATCACCCCCCTCAAATCTAAATCGGGGGACATAATCACTGACCAACGCAAACAGATGGACCGCTGGGTTGAGCACTACCTAGAACTGTACTCCAGGGAGAATGCTGTCACTGAGACTGCCCTCAATGCAGCCCAGCCTCTACCAGTCATGGATGAGCTGGACATACAGCCAACCAAATCGGAACTCAGTGATGCCATTGATTCCCTAGCCAGCGGAAAAGCCCCTGGGAAGGACAGCATTACCCCTGAAATAATCAAGAGTGCCAAGCCTGCTATACTCTCAGCACTACATGAACTGCTATGCCTGTGCTGGGACGAGGGAGCAGTACCCCAGGACATGCGCGATGCCAACATCATCACCCTCTATAAAAACAAAGGTGACCGCGGTGACTGCAACAACTACCGTGGAATCTCCCTGCTCAGCATAGTGGGGAAAGTCTTTGCTCGAGTCGCTCTGAACAGGCTCCAGAAGCTGGCCGAGCGCGTCTACCCTGAGGCACAGTGTGGCTTTCGTGCAGAGAGATCGACTATTGACATGCTGTTCTCCCTTCGTCAGATACAGGAGAAATGCCGTGAACAACAGATGCCCCTCTACATTGCTTTCATTGATCTCACCAAAGCCTTTGACCTCGTCAGCAGACGTGGTCTCTTCAGACTACTAGAAAAGATCGGATGTCCACCAAAGCTACTAAGTATCATCACCTCATTCCATGACAATATGAAAGGCACAATTCAACATGGTGGCTCCTCATCAGAGCCCTTTCCTATCCTGAGTGGTGTGAAACAGGGCTGTGTTCTCGCACCCACACTTTTTGGGATTTTCTTCTCCCTGCTGCTTTCACATGCGTTCAAATCCTCTGAAGAAGGAATTTTCCTCCACACAAGATCAGGGGGCAGGTTGTTCAACCTTGCCCGTCTAAGAGCGAAGTCCAAAGTACGGAAAGTCCTCATCAGAGAACTCCTCTTTGCTGACGATGCTGCTTTAACATCTCACACTGAAGAATGCCTACAGAGTCTCATCGACAGGTTTGCGTCTGCCTGCAATGAATTTGGCCTAACCATCAGCCTCAAGAAAACGAACATCATGGGGCAGGATGTCAGAAATGCTCCATCCATCAATATTGGCGACCACGCTCTGGAAGTGGTTCAAGAGTTCACCTACCTAGGCTCAACTATCACCAGTAACCTGTCTCTAGATGCAGAAATCAACAAGCGCATGGGTAAGGCTTCCACTGCTATGTTCAGACTGGCCAAGAGAGTGTGGGAAAATGGCGCACTGACACGGAACACAAAAGTCCGAGTGTATCAGGCCTGTGTCCTCAGTACCTTGCTCTACGGCAGCGAGGCCTGGACAACGTATGCCAGCCAAGAGCGACGTCTCAATTCATTCCATCTTCGCTGCCTTCGGAGAATACTTGGCATCAGGTGGCAGGACTATATCTCCAACACAGAAGTCCTTGAAGCGGCCAACATCCCCAGCTTATACACACTACTGAGTCAGCGGCGCTTGAGATGGCTTGGCCATGTGAGCCGCATGGAAGATGGCAGGATCCCCAAAGACACATTGTACAGCGAGCTCGCCACTGGTATCAGACCCACCGGCCGTCCATGTCTCCGTTATAAAGACGTCTGCAAACGCGACATGAAATCGTGTGACATTGATCACAAGTCGTGGGAGTCAGTTGCCAGCATTCGCCAGAGCTGGCGGGCAGCCATAAAGACAGGGCTAAATTGTGGCGAGTCGAAGAGACTTAGTAGTTGGCAGGAAAAAAGACAGAGGCGCAAGGGGAGAGCCAACTGTGCAACAGCCCCAACAAACAAATTTCTCTGCAGCACCTGTGGAAGAGCCTGTCACTCCAGAATTGGCCTTTATAGCCACTCCAGGCGCTGCTTCACAAACCACTGACCACCTCCAGGCGCGTATCCATTGTCTCTCGAGATAAGGAGGCCCAAAAGAATTCAAAATCATGTGGGGTCTGGACAGAATAGATAAGGAGAAACTGTTCCCACTAGTGAAAGGATCGAGAACGAGAGGGCACAGATTTAAAGTAATGGGTAAGAGAAGCAAAAGCGACATGAGGGAAAACATTTTCATGCAGTGAGTGACTAAGGTCTGGAATGCACTGCCTGTGTGGTGGAGGCAGGTTCAACTGAAGCATTGGAAAGTGAAATGGACAGTTATATGAAAAGGAAGGACGTGCAAGGTTATGGGGATAAAGCGGGGGAATGGCACTAGGTGAATTGCTCTTTCGGAGATCTGGTGCAGATCGATGGGCTGAATGGCCTCCTTTTGTGCTGTAACAATTCTGTGATCCTGTGAGATAGCAATGTATCTGTACCTATTCCAATCTAATATCCTGTACTCACTGTCACCTCCACTACAATGGAAAGACCCAACAGATTTGGTGAGCATGTTGCTTTAATAAATGCTTGTGTTCTCTGTCTGCAAGTGTGATTCCAATTTCCCTGTGCCACTCAGTTCCCCCACTCTTACTTCACTGTCTTTGGTCTCCTATGCTGTTCCAACTCGGGTCAGCACAGACTCCAGGAGCAGAGCCTCATCTTTCCCCTGGGCATTCTGAGCATTGAATTTAGTAACTTCAGATCTTAGCTATTTCCCACTCACTAAGGGATGTGGAGTGGGTCAGTTGATGACCAGGAAGACAACAGGCAGGTTGATGTTTCAGGTGTTCATCTCAGTTCTGACTTGGGGGATGTGCACTTTTGGCACTGACCTGTTTTATTCATGTTTTGAGCTTGACTAGCCTGTGTATTTCTAGCATTTTGCTGTTTTCGTTTCGGAACTGAGAAGTTATTGTGGTCAGTAGGTTGTGGTACCTACACAGGAGGTCAGGGAAGAGGGTCTGCAACATGCCTTTGATGTCAAGCAGTTCATGATGTATCAAGTTACTCCTCCATGGCCCACTAGTCAACATTGTCGGGTTCAGATCACTTTACATCAAGTTCAGTCAGAGTGATTACAGAAAACAAATCAGTAACACCATTTATCCCTCCTCCTCTTGTGAAGGTGGTGCTTCACACTGGGGGTGTGACACCACTCACCCATCACTTAGAAATGCATAACAACTGTTTAGTATGGAGCCAACTTGAAGCAAACTCTCTGGATGCAGCCAAAGAAAGCAGTTGTGGATCTCAAGTTACTGAGTTTCTTCCTGTTTTGTCTCAAACAGGATTTATTTTCTCAGCATCTTCTTTCATCCCTGTTTGATATGTCTGTCATAATCTATTGAAGCAGAGGCATCAGAACTATTGGAAAAGCAGACACATAATCAATTGTCAGGGTTCGACTCTGGAGGACGGGGAGTCTGATTTCAGGCTTTTTATCAAATTTGTGATCCTCTTTATTGTATTTTTGATAAGAACTTTGATTTTTCTTTTTCTTGAAATCAGCTAGTACTTATACTACGTGCAGATTGTTTGACGTATCTGACCTCCGAGATTTTTTTTTAAAGATCTTCAAAAACAATAGTTTTTCTGATGAAATTCACTCCATGGGGAATGTTTGGCCTGTTCCTTCTGGTTTCCAGTGTTTGACCAAAAAACAGGTTCGAGCTATGTTAGTTCACATGTATAGTACATTTTCTGTTGTGACAGGCAACACCTATGAGATGCAAAGTGAGCAGTGTGGGATATAAGGCAACGCCTTTTTCCCAAACCATCCTTACTTGAAAGTTTATTGCCGTTCCTTCCATGTTACTGGGTCAAAATGCTGGAACTCCCTCCCTAACAGCACTACTCCACATGGACTATTGTGGTTCAAGAAGGCGGCTCACCACCACCTTCTCAAGGGCACTTAACGATGGGCAATAAATGCTGGCCTTGCCAGAGATGCCTACATTCCAAGAACAAATTTTTAAAAACTTATTTAAAGTTTTTTGTTATGATCAAAGTACAGTTGACCCCGAGTTAGGGAGGTGACAAATCAGCCAGACATTCTATCCAATAACCCCAGTGGAAAGCCTTTGTGTAGGTATTGAGAGAAATCAGGATTGGGCCAAGCTTTGACAAATAACAGCCTCAGACTAACACGTGAAGTGTAACCAATGGGTGAGGCCCAGCACTCTTAGAAGTGTGCCACAGGGTGAGTCAAGGGAGTTGAAACTAGGCTTTGGTGGTATGCAAATCAACCAATAACAAATTGCCAGCCCGTTTACACCCTGCCTGATTTTGATTTCCATTAATATCAGTGGAAAATAAAATCAGACGAGGTGCAAAACAGGCCATGATTTATTGTTTCTATTTTGCGCTACCACCAAAGACCAATTTCAACCTCAGTGTCTTCATGAGAAAAGTGGGACAAAAAATTAAATTGAACTAGAGCAATAACGGAAAAGAAACTTGTGAAACAGCAATAATTGCCAAATGGTTGTGACAACTGGACTTTCCAAACATCTAGCATTAAAGTGAGATATAAAATCTGATAAAAAGACACAAAACTCTAGGTTTTCCACTGGCCTCCTGACACTTGTCTGGTGCTAATCAGATGGGTGGCAGCATGAAATGGAGTATGCAATTTATTCATAACAGATCTCCTCCAACTTTAGCTGCTGCCCCATTTTAAGAAGATAAGAAATAGGAGCAGGAGTAGGCCATTCAGCCCCTCAAATCTGCCTCGCCATTCAATAAGATCATGGCTGATCTGTCCCAGGCCTCAACCCCTCTTTCGGGCCTGCTCCGCATAACCCTCGACTCCGAGATTTCAAAAATCTATCCAACCTCCTCCTTAAATACCATTAGTGACCTGGCCTCCACAACTCTGAGGTAGAGAATTCCAGAGATTCACCACCCTCTGAGAGAAGAAATCCCTTCACATCTCAGTTTGAAACGTGTGCCCCCTTATTCTGTAACTATGCCCCCTAGTTCGAGATTCCCCCATCAGTGGAAACATATTCTCAACATCTACCATGTCAAGCCCCCTTAAAATCTTATATGTTTCAATCAGATCACCTCTCATTCTTCTAAACTCCAATGAACAAAAGGCCTAACCTGTTTAGTCGTTCTTGATGAGACAACCCCTTCATCCCACGAATCAGCCTAGTGAACCTTTTCTGAACTGCCTTTTTTTCCTGCTGTTTCCAGGAAATAACAGAAGCATCCAGCTGAAACAGGTAAGAATTAAATTCAAATGTTTGTTTTGGGAATCAAGCAATTTCCCAATGTTCTGGATACTGGATATTGGATGTAAAATGCCTATGCAAAACAGATCTCTGATAGGTAGGGGGCAGAAAGCAAATGAATGGTCATGGGACAGGGTACAATGATGTTGGGGTAAATATATTTCTGGCCATTTCTTAACAGTTTTTCTTTCTTTCCCTGCTGGCGCTGAGGTTCTGATGCATCTAATTTTTGTCCTCGGCACCACTACTGGCACCAATGGATTTCCAAATAAAAATCGTCCTAACTGACAAATTTATTAGAAGGGAACGACCAAGAATTGGATGCTAGGCAGGTCAGATAGCACAAAAGGAACCCTATGATCACTTATTGGTACCCATACTTTGAAATCTGCACATCCATACAACACATCATCCATACAAACCCATTCCTTCCACTCCATTAGCATTGGGCACTGACTATGGGAAAACAGATCTAACAACACTAATGTGGTGTCTGTCCACAACCCAACCCCAATTATTTATAGGTTGGAATAATCAGCCCTGTCCAATCTGGCACCCTGTGCTTCTATTGCAACAATCAGGTGTATGCATGAACAAGAATAGATTATCCTCAGGATCTCTGTTATAATGGCCTGCACTGCAGATGTCCCTGGAGCTGCCAGATGCTTCAGGGTGGATGGCAGTACTCTAAAAGTCATCCACCATGCTGAAAATACAAATAGATTACTCCTGCACTCCATCTGCTATCTGCAGCCTGTATAGAGCTTGATGCCCTGCAAGCATTCTTCCTTTAAAAGCAAAACCTGTGAGACCTCGATTCCAGGCTCTTCAACAACTGAAAATGGGTCATTGTTTCAATTCACTGCCTGTCCTGTGCTGATTTCATAGACTAGGGATGTTTACTTTAAAGTGACTGTGTTGTTTTTCTGGACCTGTTTCCGTGGTGATATTGACTGCTGTATTTAAGTAGTCTATATCAGTGGATTAAGCCAGGAGAGCATAGACCTCATGAGACTGCCTGCACTGATCATTTGTACACTAGTGTCAGGTAATTGTAGCAATTATAGAGAATTGCACAATTTTCTCTAGCATCCTTGTAGAGAGCACTGATACTGTGGAAAAAGGCCTGCACCTCCTCTCCACCTTACTGCTGAAGGGTTTGACTGACACTTACCATGAGCATATGTTGAAACATTCAAGATCCAGTGATGTCTTCATGAAGACGAGGTGGATTTACTGCAACGGTGGGTAATCTTGGTCATAAGTGACATAATGTGGAAAAAACGCAGTGACACATATTGGTTGCTTGTACATTTACTTGCATAATTCCTCACACAATGAACTTATGATCTCAGTCAGGAGTATCTCAGATAAGGGGGAAAGACGGTGAGAGGTGACATTACATATGACTACTGATTAAAGGGTTTGTAATGTTGCTAAAGAATAGTTTTTGTAGGTGCGCATTGTGGAACAATTATCCTTTCGTTCTCTCACACCCTCAACCCTCCTTTTTACTTTCCCCCACCATTTGTTAAAAAAATTGTTGCTTTTCTCTCAGCACCATGAACAGAGTCACCTCCTGTCCAGTTTTAGACTGCATAGTCAGGTTTTAGAGTGGGAAACTGGAAATTTGAGTTGTAAGTCTGATGTTATAATGGAACTCTTGTTTTCTCACTTACTGCTGTGCCATAAATATGATGTTGAGGTATTAGGTATTTTCAATGAAATGTCTTTAGCAGCAAAATGGACTTCAGAACTCAAGCTGTGAACAGATTCCACACTGTGCCCTATCTCTGTAAACCACTGTCCTGTTTTAGACTTGATAAAAGATCCTCTGCTAACCTCACTCTATCGCCAGTTGTTCACATTGATAGGCAGAAGTTCACAGGCTGATAAATGCAGAAGCAGAATACCCCAGCATCAGCAGTTTATTGCAAAAGATGATAACACTGCAAAAAGAATGAATCACTGTATGTAACCTAATCTTTGCTTATGCCGGCAAAACCTGCAGTTCTACCATTCCTGAGGGCGGCACAGTGGTTAGCACCGCAGCCTCACAGCTCCAGGGACCCGGGTTAGATTCTGAGTACTGCCTGTGGGGAGTTTGCAAGTTCTCCCTGTGACCGCGTAGGTTTTTGCTGGGTGCTCCGGTTTCCTCTCTCAGCCAAAGACTTGCAGGTTGATAGGTTAATTAGCCATTGTAAATTGCCCCTAGTGTAGGTAGGTTATAGGGAATATGGGATTACTGTAGGATTAGTATAAATGGGTGGTTGTTGGTCGGCACAGACTCAGTGGGCCGAAGGGCCTGTTTCAGTGCTGTATTTGTAAATATATAAAAAAATATATCAACCTCAAATAATGTCTAACCAGATTGTATTCAATTTCTTCATCATCTTCATCACTTAAGTTTGCATTTCTGCAAAAAATAGGATTCTTGGAGCATGTCATAATTACTAAGAAGCCTCAGTTTTGGTATTAGCCTGTTCACATTCCTCCCTACTATCTCCAGAGCACCTGATGCCCTTCACCATATGCAAGGATCATACTTGAGAGATCGGGCTGGAGCTAGTGAAACACATCAAGCTGAAAAGAAATCTTCACCTAAATTTATAGAACAACAACAACTTATATTTATATAGTACCATTAACGCAATAAAGCATCCCAAGGCACTTCACAAGAGCATTATAAAACAAAGTATGACACCGAACCACAAGAGGAGATATTAGGTCGGGTGACCAAAAGCTTGGTCAAAGAGGTAGGTTTTAAGGAGTGTCTTAAAGGAGTAAAGTGAGGTGGTGAGGCGGAGAGGTGTAGGGAGGGTATTCCAGAGCTTAGTGCCTACGCAGCTGAAGGCATGGCCACCAGAGGTGCAGTGATTAAAATCAGGGATGCAAAAGAAGCCAGAATTAGAGAAGTGCAGGTATCTCGGAGGGTTGTGGGACTGGAGGAGATTACAGAGATAGGGAGGGGTGAGGCCATGGAGTGATTTGAAAACAAGGATGAGAATTTTAAAATCAAGATGTTGCTCGACCCAGAGCCAATGTAGGTCAGCAGTCAGGTGCAGCAGTGTTTAGGATGACCTCATGTTTACAGAGAATAGAATGTGGGAGACCAGCCAGGAGTGTTGAATCGTCAAGTCTACAGGTAACAAAGGCATGAATGAGGGATCAGAAGTAAATTTTATGTATATTAAGTTTCATGTATGATTAACAAAATTTCAGAAATATTATTGGTGCATAATAAGGATCATCCTATGGGCTGGACTTTAGCTGCAGGTGAATAAAATGGAGGCCTGCAGTGCCGCTATGCCACTGCAATCTAGCACAGGGCTGCTCACTTTAATATGTAGGGTGGCTGTCCCCCCTCCTCCACCCCACCCAATCATGTGGCAGGGGCAGCCTTGGCAACGCCGTCAACAGCGTCGCCTGTTTCTGCACAGGCACTGGCGCCATTTCTAAAGGGCTGCCAGGCCTGTGTTGCCAGATCAAAGTTGACCCCGTCCCCCACTAACTGCAACAAAAAATAAAGTTTGACCCACCCCTCCGCCAACTACACCAGAAAAGCCCAAATTACCCCTTTTCCATCCCAACTGCACTAAGTGCAGTGCTGACGCCTTTCAGCCCCCCTCCCCCAACTGACCTAAATGCAGAGTTCAACCCTTCCCCTGCTCACGACACTGACAATGCAGAGTTGACCTTCGACCCCCTACCCCTGCCCCCACTTCACTGCAAAGGCAGAGTTTCCCCCTTCCCCGCCTCGGAGGCGCCAGCTTTCCCTGGACAGGAAAGTGAAGGCGTGGGAGTGCTGCACATCACTCGGAAGATCAGGAACTGCTGGTTAGTTCACTCCGGCTTCCATTTAAATGCATTTAAATAGGTGATTTGAATATTGAAATTGAAATCCTGGTCCCTCCACAGAGCAGCAGATGTGCCGCGATGGAGCTTCCCCACTGCTGGGAAGATCAGGCCCGGCAGTCCATGGCGGACTCCATGGTGGGCCACTGTCACTGTGATCTTCCAGCCCTCCCCGCCGTGGAGCCCGACATCGGAAGCTCAACAAAATCCAGCCCTATATGCTTGGCTGAACTTGAAACATGCCATTCATGGATTAACACAGTTTTTGTTTATTAAAGGATGAAGTTGCATTTACATAGCACATTTATTCAGGACATCCTAAAGCACCACAGCAACATTGTTATACTTGTGCAAATTCATGTGTGATTGTTGTTTTTTGTTAATAATCAGAATCCAGATTCTTACCAGCATGATTTCTTAGTTTCTTCAGACCAAATAACAATTTGCATTTATGCAGCACTTTTAACATAGTGAAACACCCCAAGATACATCACAAAGAGGCAGAATGGACAGGCACTGAACAAAATGTAAAAGATTTACGGAAGATAACTGGAAGAACGAATAAAGGAATAAGTTTGAGGGGGCTCTTGAATGGGTGGGTGTTTGCAGGGCAAATGGCAAGGAGAGATGTAGGAAAGAGGAAGGGTTTAGGAACAGAGTTACAGAGCACACAGCCATGATAGCTGAAGGATGGGGTAGAGGGAGGAGGGTCTACTGTAGGCATGGTAGAGTTGGTAGAGCACAGATGCTGGCTGGGATGCAGGCAGGAAGAATTTGCATGGATAGGTGGGGCTAGGTGATAGTCAAGGAGAACAGAATAACAGGTAAGACTGTGGGCAGTGGAGACTTGAATAAGTTGGTGTTTATGTAGGGTGTAGCTCGAGAGGCCAGAGAGGAGCGTTCTGGAGAAATCAAACCTAGAAGTGAGGCAGTGGTGTAATGGTATTGTCACTTTGCTAGTAACCCAGAGACCCAGGATATTGTTCTGGGGACATGGGTTCGAAACCCATCAGGGCAGAAAGTGGAATTTGAATTCAATTAATAAATCTGGAATTAAAAGCTAGTCTGATGATGGCCATGAAACCATTGTCGATTGTTGGAAAAATCCATCTGGTTCACTAATGTACTTTAGGGAAGGAAATCTGCTGTCCTTACCTGGGCTGGCCTACATGTGACTCCAGACCCACAGCGATGTGGTTGACTCTTACATGCCCTCTGAAATGGCCTAGCAAGCCACTCAGTTGTATCTAACTGCTACCAAGTCAATAAAACAGAATGAAACCGGACGGACCACCCGGCATTGACCTAGGCACCGGAAATGACAATGGCAAACCCAGCCCTGTTGACCCTGCAAATTCCTCCTTACTAACATCTGGGGGCTTGTGCCAAAGTTGGGAGAGCTGTCCCACAGACTAGTCAAGCAATAGCCTGACATAGTCATACTCACGGAATCATACTGTACGGATAATGTCCCAGACACTGCCATCACCATCCCTGGGTATGTCCTGTCCCATTGGCAGGACAGACCCAGCAGAAGTAGCGGCACAGTAGTATACAGTCAGGAGGGAATTTCCCTGGGAGTTCTCAACATCGACACCGGACCCCATGAAGTCTTATGGCATCAGATCAAACATGGGCAAGGAAACCTCCTGCTGATTACCATCTATTGCCCCCCTCAGCTGATGAGTCAGTACTCCTCCATGTTGAGCAGCACTTGGAGGAAGCACTGAGGGTGGCAAGGGTACAGAATGTACTCTAGGTGGGAGACTTCAGTGTCCATCACCAAGAGTGGCTCGGTAGCACCACCATTGACTGAGCTAGCAGAGACCTAAAGGATGTAGCCGCTAGACTGGGTCTGCGGCAGGTGATGAGTGAACCAACAAGAGGAAAAAATATACTTGACCTCATCCTCACCAATGTGCCTGCCGCAGATGCACCTGTCCATGACAGTACTGGTAGTCCTTGTGGAGACAAAGTCCCGTCTTCACATTGGGGATACCCTCCATCGTGTTGTATGGCACTACCACCATGATAAATGGGATAGATTTTAAACAAATCTAGCAATGCAAAACTGGACATCCATGAGGTAAAAACAAGAAATGCTGGAACCACTCAGCAGGTCTGGCAGCATCTGTGAAAAGATAAGCAGAGTTAACGTTTCGGGTCAGTGACCCTTCATCGGAACATGAGGTGCTGTGGGCCATCAGCAGCAGCAGAATTATACTCAACCACAATCTATAACCTCAAGGCCCAGCATATCCCCCACTATACCATTACCATCAAGCCGAGGGACCAACGCTGGTTCAATGAAGAGTGCAGGAGGGCATGCCAGGAGCAGCACCAGGCATACCTCAAAATAAGGTGTCAACCTGGTAAAGCTACAACCCAGGACTACTTGCGTGTCAAACAGCATAAGCAGCATACAATAGACAGAGCTAACCGATCCCATAAACAATGGATCAGATCTAAGCTCGGCAGTCCTGCCATATCCAGTCGTGAATGGTGGTGGACAATTAAACAACTAACTGGAGGAGCTGGCTTCACAAATATCCCTATCCTCAATGATGGGGGAGCCCAGCACATCAGTGCGAAAGATAAAGCTGAAGCATTTGCAACAATCTTCAGCCAGAAATGCCGAGTTGATGATCCATATCAGCCTCCTCCTGACTCCCCAAAGCCTGTCCACCATCTACAAGGCACAATCTTCAGCCAATTCCATTCACTTCACGTGATATCAAGAAATGACTGAAGGCACTGGATACTGCAAAGGCTGTGGGCCCTGACAACATTCTGGCAATAGTACTGAAGACCTATGCTCCAGAACTTGCCACGCCCCTGGCCAAGCTGTTCCAGTACAGCTACAACACTGACATCTACCCAGTAATGTGGAAAATTGCCCAGGCATGTCCTGTTCACAAAAAGCAAGAAAGGTCCAACCCGGCCACTTACCACCCCATCAGTCTACTCTCAATCATCAGTAAAGCGGCACTTGCTTAGCAATAACCTGCTCAGTGATACTCAATTTGGGTTCCGCCAGGGCCACTCAGCTCCTGACCTCATTACAGCCTTGGCTCAAACATGGACAAAAGAGCTGAATTCAAGAGGTGAGGTGAGAGTGACTGCCCTTGACATCAAGGCAGCATTTGCCTGAGTATGACAATTTTGGCTAGCAAAACTGAGGTCAATGGGAATCAGGGGGAAAACTCTCCGCTGGCTGGAGTCATACCTAGTGCAAAGAAAAAAGGTTGTGGTTGTTGGAGGTCAATCATCTCAGCTCCAGGACATCACTGCAGGAGTTACTCATAGTAGTGTCCTCGGCCCAACCATCTTCAGCTGCTTCATTAATAACCTTCCTTCAATCATCAGGTCAGAAATGGGGATGTTCGCTGATGATTGCACAATGTTCAGCACCATTCACAACTCCTCAGATACTGAAGCAGTCCGTGTAGAAAAACAGCAAGACCTGGACAGTATCCAGGCTTGGGCTGATTAATGACAAGTAACATTCACGCCATACAAGTGCCAGGCAATGACTATCTCCAACAAGAGAGAATCTAACCATCTCCCCTTGACATTCAATGTCATTACCATCGCTGAATCCCCCACTATCAACATCCTGGGGGTTACCATTGACCAGAAACTGAACTGGAGTAGTCGTATAAATACCATGGCTACAAGAGCAGGTCAGAGGCTAGGAATCCTGCAGCAAGTAACTCACCTCCTGACTCCCCAAAGTCCACCATCTACAAGGCACAAGTCAGGAGTGTGATGGAATGCTCTCCACTTGCCTGGATGGGTGCAGCTCCAACAACACTCAAGAAGCTTGACACCATCCAGGACAAAGCAGCCCTCTTGATTGGCACCCATCCACAAACATTCACTCCCTCCACCATCGGCATATAGTGGCAGCAGTGTGTACCATCTACAAGATGCACTGCAGTAACGCGTCAAGGCTCCTTAGACAGCACCTTCCAAACCCGCAAACTCTACCACCTAAAGGACAAGGGCAGCAGATGCATGGGAACACCGACATTGGCAAGTTCCCCTACCAGCCACACACCATCCTGACTTGGAACTATATTGCCGTTCCTTCACTGTCACTGGGTCAAAATCCTGGAACTCCCTTCCTAACAGAACTGTGGGTGTACCTACCTCACATGGACTGCAGCGTTTCAAGAAGGCAGCTCACCACCACCTTCTCAAGGGCAATTAGAGATGGGCAATAAATGCTGACCTAGCCAGCGATGCCCACATCCCATGAATGAATAAAAGAAAACAGCCTGGACATTAGTTTCAACAATGGCATGGTTCAAGATGTGGAGGCAGGCAGTGTTATAAACAAAATAATTTATCTTACCTTGTTAAATTACTGTATTTGCAATTATAAACTCCCCAGTCCTACACTCATTACAAGATGTATTTTGCTGCATTCTGAATTGTTTGTTTCTTTTAGCAATATGCTTTCTGGAGCTAATTTTGAGACGATACAATTAATTTGGAAAAAGGCTTAATTTTAGCTCTGGGTCGGAAGAACAACTAAGGAGTATGAGTGATTGTGGCAATAACCAATCGCAAATAGCCTCGAGACATCAGCAGGATTTTAAACTCTGATCAGTACAATAAGAAAGGACAAGGGAACTCATGATTCACCCTGAAGTGACCGAATAAATTCCATTTGTATTGCTACCATAAAAACACCAGTATTAAACCAGCTATAATTATGCCACAAATAAGGAATGTACAAATACGAGCTGAAAACTGTTACAAATGCTAATTGTACATCTCTCCCTGCAGGTAGGTCACCACTTTCATACATTTATAAAGTCAACAACAAGACTAAGGTGACCTGGTCCCAGTGCTGCTAGCACTAAGGGCTGTCAAGTACATTAAGCTCGTCGGGTTAATTGTGGAGGCATGTTATAAAAGATCGAGGTTCATAAATTAATATGGGGTAGCTGTGGGTTAAAATCCCAAATGAAACCATATAACCCTGTAAATTTCAATTTAATCTAAGTCCTCTATTTTCATATTTAAAAGATTTGTAATCCCCAAGGTAAATTTACTTTTGGCTTGAAAGATAGTGGTCCAGGAAATTAGTCAGAGCTGTGCCTGCTCCACAAGTGTTACTTTGTCAGATGTTTTACACGCTGTCATGAAAACCCTACATGCCAAATGGGAAATATTAATTTCATCAGTTGGAACCTTGCCTGAAACTTATACTGGAAATTGTTACAAATAACTTTTAAAAAGAAAAGCTGGCAGCCAAGATGGCCACTGCAATTTACATATGAAATAGCAACAGAGTAGACTGGAGACAGCATGACTGACTCAGCTTAGCCAGAACAATAGGGTACTCTCTGATTAAATTACTAGAAATGGCTTTATCAGTAATGTCATCAAGGGTCATTGGCACCCTTGACTTTGAAAGAGCCAAAACCCATCAAGTGTGACTGGACAGTTTGAGTAAAGCCTTGAATAGAGTTATAGAGTTATACAGCACAGAAACAGGCCCTTTGGCCCACCGTGTCCGCACCGGCCATCAAGCCTATCTATTTTAATTCCATTTTCCAGCACTTGGCCCGTAGCCTTGTATGCTACGGTTTTTCAAGTGCTTATCTAAATACTTCTTAAATGTTGTGAGAGTTCCTGCCTCTACCACCCCTTCAGGCAGTGTGTTCCAGATTCCAACCATCCTCTGGGTGAAAACATTTTTCCTAAAATCCCCTCTAAACCTCCTGTCCCTTACCTTAAATCTATGCCCCCTGGTTATTGACACCTTCGCTAAGGGAAAGTTTCTTCCTGTCTAACCTATCTATGCCCCTCATAATTTTGTATACCTCAATCAGGTCCCCCCTCGGCCTTCTCTGTTCCAAGGAAAACAACCCTAGCCTATCCAGTCTCTCTTCATAGCTGAAATGCTCCAGCACAGACAACATCCTGGTGAATCTCCTCTGCACCCTCTCCAGTGCAATCACATCCTTCCTATAGCGTGGCTACCAGAACGGTACACAGTACTCCAGCTGTGGCCTAACTAGCATTTTATATAGCTCCATCATAACCTCCCTGCTCTTACATTCTATGCCTCGGCTAATAAAGGCAAGTATCCCATATGCCTTCCTAACCACCTTATCTACCTGTGCTGCTGCCTTCAGTGATCGATGGACAAGTTCACCAAGGTCCTTCTGACCCTCTGTACTTCCTATGGTCCTACCATTCATTGTATATTCCCTTGCCTTGTTAATCCTCCCAAAATGCATCACCTCACACTTCTAAGGATTAAATTCCATTTGCCACTGCTCTGCCCATCTTACCAGCCCATCTGTATCGTCCTGTAATCTAAGGTTTTCCTCCTCACTATTTACGACACCACCAGTTTTCGTGTCATCTGCGACCGAACTGATCATACCTCCTATATTCACATCTAAATCATTAAT
Source organism: Heterodontus francisci (assembly GCF_036365525.1). Taxonomy (NCBI): domain Eukaryota; kingdom Metazoa; phylum Chordata; class Chondrichthyes; order Heterodontiformes; family Heterodontidae; genus Heterodontus; species Heterodontus francisci. The sequence goes on from NC_090393.1 coordinate 16,432,735, forward strand.
GTACACTACAAACAGCAAGGGTCCCAGCACCGATCCCTGTGGTACACCACTGGTCACAGGCTTCCAATCGCAAAAACACCCCTCGACAATCACCCTCTGCCTCCTGCCACTAAGCCAATTTGGATCCAATTTGCCAAATTGCCCTGGATCCCATGGGCTCTTACCTTCTTGACCAATCTCCCATGCATGACCTTATCAAAAGCCTTACTGAAGTCCATGTAGACTACATCAACTGCTTTACCCTCATCTGCACACCAAGTCACCTCATCGAAAAATTCAATCAAATTTGTCAGACGTGATATCCTCCTGATAAAGCCATGATGACTATCCTTGATTATTCCCTGCCTCTCCAAGTGGAAATTAATCCTGTCCCTCAGAATTTTTTCCAATAGTTTCCCTACCACTGATACATTATTATTTAATATCCCCCTGTCTTGAGAATGATTTCTCATGCAGCATTAGATCCATCTTAACCAACCCCCAGCAAGCCTTCTCAAAAGGGCATAGAAGTGACCTCATTCTAGGAGGCAAAAATTCACTTTTATCATCAAGCATAAAATGGATAAAAGGACTTGCATTCATATAGTGCCTTTCACAACATCAGGATGCCCTAAAGCATTTTAGAGCCAATGAAGGACTTTTTTGAAGTGCAGTCACTGCTGTAATGTAGTAAATGCAGCAGCCAATTTGCACACATCAAGCTCCCACAAACAGCAAACTGATAACAACCAGATAATCTGTTTGAGAGATATTGGTTGTTTGTACATCAGTCACCTATGTTACACTCCACCTGACATTCATTCCCTCCAAAATCAATGGGAACAGAAATCGGGCAGTGTGCAGTGGGGACAGTAAAAGGGAAAATTCACCCCAGTTAGGCGGGAGGCATTAGGAGTGTGAGCAAGGAGGTGGGAATAACTGCCGTAAAGTTTTCCCACTCTCCTTCGTTCTGCATTCTTGTCAAATTAAAATCAAGACTCATCAGCAGTTCAGTGCAGTACTGGATAGGTATGGTTGGTGGCTTTTATCAGAGAACATTCCAGAAGGACCTCGTTAAAAACAAAAAGAAGTCTGGGAATGTCATGTGACTGCTTGGGCAGCTCTGGAGAGACTAAGCTTTGACTCAAATTCAGAGAAGAGTAACTGTCAGCCATCAAGGGAGCAGCTCTCTCTCACTCTCCAGTAAAGATCCAGAGAAGCCCCAACTGCAATTGCTAAAGCCTCAAACCTACAGAGCATCACAGCCAACACTAAGGGACAAGGATCAAACCCCCACTTCTGCCTTCTGGAGCCTGAGAAGCAAGTCCACAACCGTGCATGTGGCCCAGCGAGAACTTCAGGCCTACAATTTCAACTCAGGACTCTGGGATGGATATTCAGCATTTAAATTCAATTTATTCCAGACTCTACTCCAACCACCAAAGCTGTTTTCTCTCTGTAATCTATTTGTGACTCTCTTGTGAATGTGTGCATGGATGCGTAGCATATTTTTAGTAATTTTAACCAGTTTATAGTGTTGAGGATAATAAACTTATCTTTCTTGTTTAAACTCAATAAAACTTGTTGGATTGGTTCTTTTGCAATTACATTAGAGTAACAGTTGCAAGCAACTGCTGAGGTGGTAAGTTCAATCACTGTGTCGAAAGGATAAACCCTGTTGCAGTCAAACCAGAGAAAGGGCGAAAGGGGGAGCCTGAGACCCCTTCCTCACCTAATCGTAACAATGCGTAAGTGGGATTTTTGATCTATCTCCGGTAAAGTAACGTCAGAGCTGGAGCAGCTCTGAAGAATTACCCAGCCAAAATTACAAGGCTTAAAATGATGAAACGTGAACCAAATAGAGTGTAAAAGGTTTCCAGGGCCATTCAGACTTTCTCATTCTTCTAGAAAATAAATCTTCAGCTATGTCTTCCCCTTTAGAAATTCCTAAATCTACCACTGAATCAAACTGCTTTTAGATTTTTTTTAAATCTATGATACAAGTATCAGAATGTTGAGTTTACATACTGGGGGCTTACAAGAAGTTCATGTTCCACCTTACAGGTCAGAAGGACTATATTCAGGGCCATTTTCAAGTTGTCAGCTTTTTCTAGTTTGTTAGGTTGGCAGAGATATGTGACATCACTTAGTCCTCAGACCTGAGCCTGCGCCCACCCAGGCACTGAATTCCCACCCTCAGTCACAGCTTCCAGTCAGCACCTCCCTACAATGCTGTCAATCTGTCACAGAAGGACGTCACTCTCCAATGGTGGAGGCAGCTTAGAAGCAGATCAGGTGACTTGTCAATCTCAGTTGCAATTTGTGCATTGCCCAGGGAAGTGAAAGGAGAGAGGAAGTGATCTAGTGGAGTCTCACATTTCCCTTTGTTTTGCTCCTATTTGTTATCCTCACCATTTTATCTTTCCAACCTATCTTCATTGTTTCCCACCACCTCATGGCAACAATTCTTTTTTGAAAAATATTTTTCCATGCTGCTTTTCCTCTCCTCTCCTGAAGGTGCTGGCTGTTTCCAGTGAACAGTTGCACAGGTGCCGGTCACACCCTGGTACCTTGTCCATGTGTTATTAATATCTCAACACAAATGTACCATTCAATCCGAGGCTGAATGGTAAGTTGAATGAAGGGTTCTTTATTACAAAATAACAGACTTAACAGGAAAGCTCTAAGGTACATGTGCTGACTCTTGATTAACACTACTCCAACTGCTATATCACATGTTGGCTTACATTACTTCCTGTGATGATGCATACTATTTACATATTCAACAGTATGTTAACTAATACTCAAACTGTTAAAGCACTATCACAACATTCCCCCTTTCCTTAAATAGAAATGTCATAAATTATAACTATGTACACAATGAAATAGGATAGTTGTGACCAGTATTTACACAGGTATTGACTCTCACAGTCATCAATGAAGTGTCTCTGAAAGGTATACGTGGTCTGCTGACTCCACCTGACCTTGTAACTATGAAACTTTGCTGGGATCTGGAATTGTCAATTCTTTTCTCTTGACTCGTAGGTTTGGACTGACAGTCATGTACTTGAGTGCTGTTCATGTCATTTTTCTTGTTCACATTTAAGTCCTAAGAATGAAACTGTGTTCTTGACACTACAGGAATGTCAGCCATGATATTGTTAGATAACTCTCTCAGCTGACATCCTCAACGTTGCTCAGTTTGGGGTGGTTACTTCATATGACCGTGGCTCATTACAGATCTTCAATACTTTCGCAGGGAACCATGTCTTTTCATGTGGATGGATCACTCTGACCTTTTGTCCGATTTGCAGAGAAGGTAACTCCGCACCTGCACACTTTTCAAGCGCATTTTTCATTTTTTCCTGTCTCTGCAACAGTTTGTCTTGAATTGACGATGATCTTATCAAGTGATGACTTAGAAGAGTTATCCTGATTTGCCTTCTGAACATATTCTCTTCTGGGGAAGGTAGTCCTGTCTCTAGAGGTGTTGCTCGTAGGTGTAACATTGCAATCTGGAGATCTTGATTAGTTTCTCTGCATTTCAGAATGAATGACTTTACTGTACGCATCATCCTTTCTGCCAGGCCATTCAACCTAGGTTAATGCAGGGATGGTACAACATGATTTACAGCCCACTTTGCGCATGTGTCTTGTAATCGCTTACCGGTGTACTGTGGACCGTTATCCGATACCATCTCTTCTGGGGAACCGGACAGACTAAAGATTGCGCTCATTGTGTTTGCTACCGATTCGCTTGACATATCTCTCAGTTGGCGGATGATCAGAAACTTGGAGAAGTAGTCGATAATCAATAGAAAATCATCACCTTTGATGGTAAATAGGTCAGTGGCTGTCCTTGACCATGGATCTGACGAAATATCGTAAGGATGAAGTGGCTGTCTGTGTTGGCTCGGGTGTGCTCTTGGGATGCATCGCAGATCCTCACTGCTCGCTCTGTCACCATAGTTTATTGGCCAGGAATCAGAGTCACTTGCAAGTTGTCTGGACTTTTCAATGTCCATGTGACCTTAATGCAACTGTGTAAGGATACCTTGATGAAGCATTTTTGGAATCAACATTTGTCTTCCTTTAAAAATACCGGCACTGGATATTCGTAACTCACCATGGTATGACCAAAAGATTCTGATATCTGTGGAAACCTCTTGCACTGTCAGGCCATCCACTAATAATAAGCTGCCATAATGCCTTTAGAACAGTATCTCTGGAAGTCTCTTCTTGGAGCTCTTCATGTTTCTTCTGTCCAAATCGCATTAGGTCAATATTGTACACAACTTCTAGCTCTATTTCAATTTCATCTACTTGACCATCTAGCGTTATGTCTGCTCGTTTCTTGGGGCTGGGTAATCTGCTCAGTGTGTCAGATGTAACGATGAGGTTTCCAGGTTTCTATCACAGTTGTACCCTTGTAGCTTAATTAATAGCCTTTGTAGTAAATATGGCGCACTGGTGAGTGGTTTTTGCCAAATCGGGCTGAATTTTACTGGCTCCCCAACATCGGGGGTCCTGGTGAGCGGGCTCGGAAAATTCCTCCAGGAGAGGCCCACCACCGGCCTCGACGCCAGGAAGGCCCGGCCCCATATTACCGGCGATGGCGAGGCCTTGTGGCAGCAACCCCCCCTCCCCCAGCCGCTTGGCAATGGGGCAGAAATTTTAATATGTTAATGGATGCCAATTAATGAATTAATGCCTTACCTGCTGCTGCCAGCCATCCTGCTCTGATATTCTGGTTGGTTGCTGGGACTCCCGCGGCTTCAGATCACCGTCCGGAGATCCGATGCGGAACACTAGTGGGGAGGGGGGAGGAGGTAAGTTTTCAGGGTAGAGTAGGGGGTAGGAAGCAGCTCAAACTAATGTGATTGATGGAGGGGGTGGTGAGAAAGGGTAAAGTTAAAAGTTGGTGAACTTTGGAGGGACGGTCAGGTGCACAAGGTAATATTTTGGGGGGATGAGGGCAAGGAATGAATTGTTTATTTATTGGGGGGGGGGTGGGAGAGGGACTTGAAACTTTTATTACATTTTTCAATTTAAATTTATAATGCCTATAACTTTAAAAATTCAAATTCAATGGAAGGGCTTGAAGCTGTTTGAAAATGGCACTGGCGCCTGACACAGTTGCCGGGGATGGAGCACGTCATCGGAGACGGCGGTCCACCCCGGCCATGTGACTGAGCCGCCCGTGTTTAATATCGTGGCGGCTCCGTGGTGTAAATCCTGCGCAAGCGCCCCACCAGCTTTGAAGCTCGTCTCCGATATCGGCGGTGAGCTGGTAAAATTCAGCCCATCATTGCCAACGGCTTGTAATCTGCCATGACAATAAAACATTTGCCAAAAGGGTATGCATGAGCCATTGTAATACCAAATACCAGTGCTGGTGTTTTTCGTTCTATGTTCAAATAGTTCACCTGAGTAGGTGACAAACTTTTGGAAACAAATGCAACTGGTCTACCTTCTTGTAATAGACATGCTTCAAGACCCTTTTGCGAAGCATCTACCTCAAGTGTAGTTTCTTTTCTTGGGTCGTAATGTTGCAAACCTGCTTCTGTAGAAAGTGACTGTTGCAGTGAATTGAATGCCTACTGATGATCTTGCCACAAAATGGCACATCTTTCTTGAGAAGCTCATGCAGTGAAGATGCTTCTTCAACAAAATTTGAGATGTATGGTGCCAAAAAAATTGAATAAGCCTAACGATCTCTATAAATCTTCCTTCTCTTGAGGAGTATAGATGGATGTATATCCTCAACCTTACTGGGGTCAGGTCTTAGCCCTGTATTAGAGTAGAATGAGCCAAAAAAGCTGATGTGGCTCACATTAACAGCACATTTTTTGCTACTAAACACAAGACCTTCTCTTCTTGCTGTTTCCATTAAGATTTGAAGATTCTTGTAATGCTCTTCTTTAGTACTTCCCAAGACTGCTATGTCATCTGCTATGCAAACACATTCAGGAACATTTTCAATAATGCGATCCATATGCTGTTGGAACAGGTCTTGACTTACTGACAGACCAAATGGTAAGTGTAAAAAAGCAATATTTTCCAAATTCTGTTCTGAATGTAGTTAGTTCCTGTGAATCTTCAGAAAGGTGAACTGACCAGTATTTATCTTTTGCGTCCAACTTCGAGAAAAATCTGACTCTCACAAATCTTTAACTCTTCCAAAGTAGGAATTTTGTAAGGGCATCTTTTGAGTGCTTGGTTTACCTTCTCAGATGTAGACATACTCTGATGGTACCGTCTTTCTTGATCACGGGGTTATAGAGCTGCACCAATCGTTCTGTTGCTGAACATGGTGAATAATCCCTTGCTGTTCCATCATGTCAAGCTCAGCTTTTAGTTTGTCCTTGATTTGGACACTGCAATTCCGGAGGGAACTGCGTTGTCTTTCAAATGAAAAACAGCATCTCCTCCAAAACTGCCCATGGTATCAAATCTGTCCAGGTATTTTTGTTGTAAATCCCGAATGGACTCAATGGGGTCACATTTGTGCAGTACTAGCGCATTACTGATCTCATGAACCGTCATGACCCGGAGTTTACTGCATGCAGGTAGTCCTGCTACCACTGCACCACTGGTGTTAGCAACATCGAAGACTTGTGGTGACCATGCAGAATTTCCATATCTGCACTCCAATGTCAATGCTCTCACGCAGCATATTGGTGAACCATGATATGCAGTGAGGCTAGTTCTTGTTGGCTGTAGCATAGATTCCCATTTCGCCAGGTACATATCATTTAATATCCAAAGTGGTAAAATGTTGGCACTTGCCCCAGTATCAACCTATAGCCATAGCTTCTGCTTGCCACTCTTGTTTGGGCATATGATTTTGATTGTAGTGAGGCTTCCACTTGTGTAACTGCATCCATGTAGTGAGCAACTGTCACCATGTGAAAGACTTGTTTCCTTCAGTGCTTTCTTTGCAGTCCAAGTCCTTGTGAATCTCATGGACATGTTTGTGTTTAAACTGGTATTTGACAAACTCTTTTCTGTTTTTTCCACTAGGTGGTGTCTGTTTCTTATTGAGCTGTGGCTTCTGCCTGCTTCTTCATAGCCAGACCTTTTGCACAGTCTTGCCCAGTGCCCCTTTAGACCACATGCATTGAGGTATCCCTGAATGCAGGACAATTTCTTGGCTGGTGCATTAGACTGCACTTGCCACATGCCTTGCCCTGTCAAGGTGTCTTGGCTACCTCGCTGCTCCAAGCAGCTTGTAGCTGTGGCTTCATATTTCCCACAACCTTCAGGAGACATTTGGTTTTGTATCCTTTGTCTTTATCCAATAGGTCTCTCTGGAATGCCTCTATTGGGGTTGACACAATAACTACCTCCATTATCCTCTTGGAGAATTCTGCATCTGAAAAATCAGGGAATTTCCCTTTCTCCTGGCATCTGCTGACAAATTGATTGACGATTTCTTTGGACTGTTGTCTGTATGCCATCAGCTCCAGTTGATGGATCCTGAAATTAAATTAACCTTGACCTTCAGCTGATCTTCTAACATTGTCCAAAGTTTTGATGGGTCCTTCTGATCTGCTTCTGACAGTTGTCATGGAAGTGTTTTTTTTGTGTAAAAACTAAAAGGGGGTCTGTGTGCCTTTAAGACTGAGAGTTGTTTGTCTCTCTGAAGACAGTGCGTGAGAGCTGCAAGCCTGTTTCCTTAGCAACAGCAAGAGGAGCGGTCACATGCTACATTGTATCAGTTTGAATGTGTGTAAAGACTGGCTAGAACTGGTTTGAACTGGCAGACCAGCAAAGCGTGCTCCTTGAAGGAAGGAAGGATTTGTCTCTCTCAGCAGAAAAATCTACATTGACCTACAGGCTGTGTTTCACCTCAAGTGGAAAAGACCCCTGGGCGGCACAGTGGCGCAGTGGTTAGCACCGCAGCTTCACAGCTCCAGCGACCCGGGTTCAATTCTGGGTACTGCCTGTATGGAGTTTGCAAGTTCTCCCTGTGTCTGCGTGGGTTTCCTCCGGGTGCTCCGGTTTCCTCCCACAGCCAAAAGACTTGCAGGTTGATAGGTAAGTTGGCCATTATAAATTGCCCCTAGTATAGGTAGGTGGTAGGGGAATATAGGGACAGGTGAGGATGTGGTAGGAATATGGGATTAGTGTAGGATTAGTATAAATGGGTGGTCAATGGTCGGCACAGACTCGGTGGGCCAAAGGGCCTGTTTCAGTGCTGTATCTCTAAAAAAAAAAGGAATATTTGCATTATTGGAGGTAGAAAATTCCTTTTTACTCCAGCCTTAAGAAGTCTCTGCCTCAGAAATGACTTTCTGTTGCCTTTCATGTTTCTGGGAGTTCTGAAAACTCAGTAAAGTTACTGATAGACTGATAATTCAAAAATCTAAATAGACCTGTTGAAAGATCTGTGTGACATCTTCTGCAGCCGAAGTACCATGAATGCCTATCTATTACAGACTGTTCATCAAACTCGCCTGGAGATTTCGAGTGGCATCTGACTATTTGGCTGTAGGACACCTCACCGAACAGGGAACGTAACCTGCCAAGATTTAGAACCTTATTATTATTCTTAACCTTATTATTCCCAAGAAACAGCACTAATTTAAGACATCATTTTTAAAACCAGTTAACCATTGGTTTTTGAATATATGTGTGTGTGCATGAGGGTTAGAAAGAATAAGAAGTTATAAAGTTTTTTCAGACATAGATTTATCTCAGTATTGTTTAAGATTTAGTTTATATATAAATAAGTTGTTGTTGTTTAACGATACCTGGTTTGGTGTGTTTTATTCTGGGGTTAACAAAGTGCTTAATTTGACTCATTTCCGTTAGGTGGGAAACTTTAATAATATGCTGTGACCTGTGGAGTAATGGGACTGGACTGACAGTGCATTACTCCTGCCTTGGTCATAACACAGTCCAAAAATGTTGATGCACTGCAGTCCTTCATTGCCAATCACAATTTTTAGCTTCATTGCTTGTTTGTCAACCTCTGTGACTGGTTCTTGGCCGGCACAGACTCGGCGGGCCGAAGGGCCTGTTTCAGTGCTGTATCTCTAAATAAATAAATAAAGATCCAAAAAGCACACCTCCATGCGCTGTTTAATGATTTCGAACTCATGGAGGACATCTTGCAGTTTCTTGTTCATCGCTGGGTATTTTGTGATCATGGTGCCAAACTACTTGTGAACAAGAATGCTCTGCTAGACCTTTCCCCTTTAATTGCTTTTTTTTTAAAGCTTCACTTGAAAGAAAAAACAGTGCAGGTCTGCTGTGCCTGCAGCACTGAACCCCTGCCACGCCCTGAGCTCTGTGGCTGCAGTGCAGGTTTTCAGCCTATGATTGGGGAGACTCCACCAACGAAGCTCATTTGGCAGTAAAACCATGATGCATAACGGCGATGCCGTACGCAGCCCCAACTTGAACCAATTCTCTTTCTGTTTTGCGAGCCCACTTACTGCCTTCCCTGCCGCCTACCATTCAAACAAACTACCCCCTTTGTGTACTCACACTTTGTTGGAGTATCGATTTTTTGAGGATAGTCTTTGAATTTGACCCTGTGTCACGTCATTGCCAATTCCTCCAATGATCTGCAGTGTCGTCCCAAGCTTTATGGCTTTTCATGGGAGAAACTGTTGTGCTGGTGATCCCTGTCCTGCACCGAACACCATTACTGGGATGTTGACAACCTCTGCAACACTGCTACTTTGCAGTATTCTGCTGCCACCATATTGTGTTATTGATTTCTCAACACAACCGTTCCAAACAATCTGAGGCTGAATGGTAAATTGAATGAAGGGTTCTTTATTACAAAATAACAGACTTATAGGAGAGCTCCAAGATACACGTGCTTACTGTTGACTAACACTGCTCCAATTGCTATATAACATGTTGGCTTACATCACTTCCTGTGATGACGTATACTAACTATTTACATATTCAACAGAATGGTAATGAATACTCAAAAAGTTAAAGCAATATCGCAACAGTCCAAGTTACAGTTCTTCATACTGCATATGTGACTGGACAATGAGTGTTGGCAGGTTATTTAATTGTGAGTGTGATCACAGCCAAGCTCAGTCTCTTCCCCATCTGATGCTCCTCAATGATAATGATAGAATCGTTTCATCTGCACCAAAGCGTCATGGTAACAAACATCACCATCATCACGCAGCAATATTATTGACCAATCGATTTTCTATATGTTTTCCAAGCCATTAGAACATATTTTATTTAGCTTCATAAAGAATCAGATTCAAATCCTGTGCTTCCCTATAGCAAAGATTTCTTGAAATGAGAAATGTCAATATAAAAGTAAGTAACCCCTCATATATCACTATCCTCTAAACACTCCATTGCAACTTCTTGTCTGTATTTTATTGATATTTAATCGCCAACGTTCCGATGAACTTTTTCCTTTTGTTTATTCTAAGCTCCTTGTTATAATTTGGACTTTCTCCCAGGCTGATTAAAATCTTAGACTTTTCAGTTATGAAGATATAGCTGAATCCATGTCCCCTGTGAACAAAAACTTATAATATGAAGCACTCCATGAATGGAAGTAGAATGCTGTAGGATTAATAATTATTATTTTAACAATGGATATAGACCGGAAGTCATACTGTCTCACAACACACTCCTGTTCTATTCAATAAGCAGAAAAACAACACGGGGTGCAAAGTCTGCTTTGGATGGTCACGAAAATGGGCGATAGCAAATTGGCAGCCCACTTTACACTCAGCCTAATTTTCCTTTGCATGTCCAAGATGAATGTATACCCCTGCCCCAACAAATGTCAAACCCTATAGCTGACTTCACGACAAGAAAGAAATTCACATATCAGCAAAATGAATACTACAGAACAAAATGCGGTACTACATTTCATATTTTATGCTGGTTTAAACATAGCTTTTTTGAAGGCTTAGAATTTTTGCATACGAGTCTTGAGTCTCCGAATCTTTACATGAAGCATACATTGATCGTACCACAGCAAATATGGAAATAAATTGCACAAATTAGTGAACTGCAGAATATGGAGATCTAAATGCAAATGTAACTCTCCATTAAAGCTTTTGACACTGTAGATCAAAGCAGACCTCTCATGTCATATGTGTAAATTGAGACATCAACTACCTTACTTTCAGGATATCCCCTGATAAATCAACCATTACAAATGATGATTTTGTTTCCTCCCTCAGTGACAAACTCGCATATATAATGATCTTGCAAACCTGACCAAACAACCTAGATCTGATCAGGATCTGCACACAGGGAATAACTAACAAAGGCAGACCACCCTCCTTTGATACTCGTAGCTAACAGTTTGGTGCATTGCTTCCATACAGGCCCTCAAGAAAAAGACAAAAAAGATGAAAGAATTCCTTTCAGAAGCAGCTAACAGAGTTTCATTTTATGTTCATAGCACTTGGCCTGCAAATAGACTTAAATACCGGGCTCGACTTTTACTCTCAGGCAGGAACATGGCAAGGTAAGGGACTAGCTCGACCAGGAGCAGTGGCAATAGTTTTAACAATAGGGGCTCATCAGCATGCCACTTCCTAACCAAAACAACCGGGAAGTTGGTGCGGAGTGGCTGCTCAGCCATTAAAATCGGGTGGCAGGAGACCTAGGCTGTGGACCGTGGGGAATGGTTCCTGGCGAAAGATAATTGCTCCAGGAGGGAAATCCCAGCTGGGGTTGGGAAAAGCCCTGAGGAGGGGAGACCCAAGGTTTCCTTGTGGAGCTTGGAGGAAACCAAATTATTTCTTAAACTTACCTTGCTGGGCCCCTTCTGCCTCTGGATGCTGTTCCAGGGAGGTTTGGCCTGGCAGGGAAACCACCACTGCTCTCCCACTCAGGTGAAAGCAGAGAGGGCTCCAGTTAGGTCATTGGATTCCAACATGCATATTTAAAGAGATCCCCAGCAGGCTTAGAGCACGTGTCCTTGTCACCAGAAACTTAATTTTCCACCCAGCCAGATTGGGGATGGGAAAGAAGTGTGTAAGTCCCTTTCTTCATTTTAACTGCCCTTCTGCCTGGCTTCTGCTAGCCAGCAGGAGCTAAAATTGACTCCATTTCTCTTCCCTGGATTTTCATTGCATTAAATCCAACCTTATTGAACTGTTTCCCAATATAGCGTCACCCAACTATATTTCCGAATGTAGCTCGTTTTCCCTTCTGTTCTAATCAACCTTGGTTTGTGCAATATTGACCTTGGCCCTTTAGCGGCATTTTTAAATAAAATAAACATAAGGACATAAGAAATAGGAGCAGGAATAGGCCCCTCGAGCCTGCTCTGCCATTCAGTAAGATCATGGCTGATCTGATCATGGCCTCAACTCCACTTTCCTGCCTGCAACGGTATACTTATTTAGTCAGCGCCTCTGAAGATTTTTTTACTATACAATATCAATGCTCTCTGAAAATTGAAGCTGATAAGAATCAGTACCATCCCAAATATACTACCGAACTGCATTGACTACTAGTATGCCATACAACAACCCACATCACTTCAACTCTTTCACTAGCAAAGGCCTTTGTTTATAGACAGCTCTTTACAATTTAATTTGCCTAATGTGGAAATCAGACCAGCTTCTTTACTGAGCTTTTCTCTCCTACTGGTTTCATAGCTTTTATGTCTTGTCCCACTTCATATAATGCGAAATTGGATTCGTGGGGAGAGCTGTTGTTTTTGTTATATTGCTCAAGTGCCAGTCTTCATCTGCGCACTCTGAGAGTAAGTGAAGTTATTTTATTGTGTGTTGAGGCTGGGGAAGATCATAGCTAATGGTTACTGGATAATAATTAGAAGCAAGAACTTGAGCTGTTTTCCCCTCTCAATGTAGATTTGGAAAATAAGATGTACCAGCCTTTGTCAATCCTGGGCACTTCACTCTTCCTGCATTGCCAGAAGTCATCAACTCCAAACTCCCTTAACATTAGTGCACTGAGGGGAAAATTGGATTAGTTGGGATGGATGGGAGTGGAGGCTGGGGTTGCGGGGGAGGTGGGGTCGGGGGGTGGGGGAGGTTGGCAGTGGAGAATATAACCATATTCTCATTTAAGCAGAATCCCTTGACATTAGTGCACTGGGGAGAAAACTGGATCAGTTAGAAGGGAGTTATTGCTTGAAAATCTAATCAGTAAAGAGAAGGTTGTTTTTGCTCCTTTTCTTTCCCACATTACAACAATGACTGCACTTCAAAAGTATTTCATAGGCTGTAAAGTGCTTTGAGATGTTTGGTGGTCGTGAAAAAGCACTATCTAAATGCAAGTCTGTCTTTCTTTAGCTTTTTCACATTGGTTGGAAAGCAACTGGTGCACATTTCTGAAACTGTTTACTACTGGTAGCTAATTTGATAGAAAACTTTATCCTTGGCTTAGGCTGACTTTAAAGTCCAAGAGTTCAAATCTTTGTCTCTCAATCATTTAATTATTCAACAACTCAATCAAAACCAAAACTGGAATTCTGACCAAAGATATTTGACACCAATATGCCTCTGTCTCCAACCAGAATTGGGCAGAAGGCTCCACATCTTCAGGGAACAAATATTATAATCGGATGCCCGTGAAATCCTGATTGGATCAGGGATTGTGTAAAATAGGAGTGGTCCAAATGGGTTTAGCCATTGAATTCTGTACAATAGGAATAAAATACAAGCAACTTAGTTAATCGGAGCTCCATGATTCATACTCCAGCTAACTTTAAAAGTCTTACATCTGTACAGTTTGCTTTTGGTCAACATTTCCATTATAAATTCCTGTGTCCTCATTTATAATGGAAACTGCCTATGTAAACTTGTCACACTGTAATTACATTCTCCTGCAAGTGGAGGTGCTTGCACCATCAATGGCAGCAGGCTGTAATTACAGTGTGTCAAGTTTATGTGAACAGTTCCATTTGCAATATTGACAATAGGAATTTATATTGGAAGCATAAAAATGAGGGTAGTGTGTTTGTCTTTATAAACAGGTCTGAATTATGTCAGTTAATCCTGGTCTAAATCTTACCCAAACTCCAAACCCGCTTTGTCTGAAGACTTCACTTAGTTTTGACTTCCTGGGAGTAACTTTGATTTTTGGTGGGTGTGTTAAACATGTGATATCAACTCACCAACCTGTTAAACAACTCTCCAATTTTCGTTTCCATTGACTAATATACATTATATATGTTTATCTGTGCTTCATTATCTGGAGCTGACTGTAAATTGTTAACATATGAGCATACGACTTAGGAGCAGGAGTAACCCACTTGGCCCCTCGAGCCTGCTGCGCCATTGAATAAGATCATGGCTGATCTGATTGTAACCTCAACTCCACATTCCTGCCTACCCCCGATAACCTTTCACCCCCTTGCTTATCAAGAATCTATCTACCTCTGCCTTAAAAATATTCCAAGACTGTGCTTCCACCGCCTTTTGAGGAAGAGAGTTCCAAAGACTCTCAACCCTCTGAGAGAAAATAATTCTCCTCATCTCTGTCTTAAATGGGCGACTCCTTGTTTTTAAATAGTGACCCCTAGTTCTAGATTCTTCCACAAGGGGAAACATCCTTTCCACATCCGCCCTGTCGAGATCCCTCAGGATCTTATATGTTTCAATCAAGCTGCCTCTTACTCTTCTAAACTCCAGCAGATACATTCCTTTCCTGTCCAACCTTTCCTCATAGGACAACCCGTCCATTTCAAGTATTAGTCTAGTAAACTTCCTCTGAACTGCTTCCAACGCATTTATATCCTTCCTTAAATAGGGAGACCAGTACTGTACACAGTACTCCAGATGTGGTCTCACCAATGCCCTGTATAACTGAAGCATAACCTCCCTACTTTTGCATTCAATTCCCCTCGCAATAAACAATAAAATTCCATTAGCTTTCCTAATTACTTGCTGAACCTGCATACTAACCTTTAGCGACCGCGGCGGGACCAACACACTGGCATTCAGTCCCGTCACTCCACAGGTCGCAGCACAGTATTTAAAGCTTTCCACCCAACCGGAAAACAACCAAATTAAATATTGTAGTAATCCCCAGAATAAAACAGACCAAACCAGTTATCTTTAGACAACAACAAATTATTAAATTTATTAAAATTTATTAAATTTACTATTTATTAAAAACTATATTTTAAACACGAAAGATAAACCTCTGTCTAAAGACCTTATAACTTCTTATTTTAACCTAACTTCCTCATTCACACACATACACTCAAAAATAACAGTGGTTAAACATTTTTTAAAAAGTGATGTTTTTAAAATTAGCTGCATCTTAAGAATAAATAAATAAGTCTTTGTGGGTTTACGTTCCTGATGGATGAAGTATTCTAATGTGGAAATAGTCAAAGGCCATTCGAAGTCTTCATGTGGATTTAATGCAGTAGTCTATTCTTAATAGGCATTCAACTCTTCGGCTGCAGTAAGCATCAACAGTTCCTTCAGCAATACAAATGGTTTCTTGAAAAAAGAAGGCTTTTCTTCTTTAGGCAATTAACCTGGCCTGCAGCTCCCTGTAGAATTTTTGCTGAGAGAAAATAGATAGCTTTCTTCTCTTCAATAGCACGCCTTATTGGAGCGTCTCTCAAAACTAACCCATTCAGACCGGTTTTTGCCAGTTTTACACAGTCAAATTGAAACATTGAACCATGTGACCCCTCTCTCTCTCTCCTGCTGTTACCTAGGGTAACAAGTGAAGCTGCTGACACACTGTGCCTTAGAAATTCCAGAATTTTCTCACCCTTAAAGGTGTATTGTTTTTAATTGAGTCTTAAAGGCACACACTGTTTTTAATCCGAGGAGTAAAATAATTACAAGTCCGTGAAGACACCCAGATCCCTCTGCATCTCAGAGCTCTGTAATCTCTCACTATTTAGATAATATGCTTCTTTTTTTATTCTTCCTGCCAAAATGGACAATTTCACATTTTCCCAAGTTAAACATTCTATGAACTTCTCATCTAGGCTATCTTTGCTCCTCTGATTCTTCCAGTCTATCTGTAGATTAAAATTCCCCATGATTATTGCCATATCTTTCTGACAAGCTCCCATTATTTCTTCCTTTATACTCTGTCCTAACATGTAGTTACTGTTAGGTGGCCTCTATACCACTCCCATGAGTGACTTCTTACCTTTATCATTTCTCATCTCTGCAGGACATGCACGATGCCAATATCATCACCCTCTATAAAAACAAAGGTGACCGCGGTGACTGCAACAACTACCGTGGAATCTCCCTACTCAGCATAGTGGGGAAAGTCTTCGCTCGAGTCGCTTTAAAGAGGCTCCAGAAGCTGGCCGAACGTGTCTACCCTGAGGCAGCGTGGCTTTCGAGCAGAGAGATCGACCATTGACATGCTGTTCTCCCTTCGTCAGCTACAGGAGAAATGCCGCGAACAACAGATGCCCCCCTACATTGCTTTCATTGATCTCACCAAAGCCTTTGACCTCATCAGCAGACGTGGTCTCTTCAGACTACTAGAAAAGATCGGATGTCCACCAAAGCTACTAAGTATCATCACCTCATTCCATGACAATATGAAAGGCACAATTCAGCATAGCGGCGCCTCAACAGACCCCTTTCCTATCCTGAGAGGTGTGAAACAGGGCTGTGTTCTCGCACCTACACTGTTTGGGATCTTCTTCTCCCTGCTTCTCTCACATGCGTTCAAGTCTTCAGAAGAAGAAATTTTCCTCCACGCAAGATCAGGTGGCAGGTTGTTCAACCTTGCCCGTCTAAGAGCGAGGACCAAAGTACAGAAAGTCTTAATCAGGGAACTTCTCTTTGCTGACGATGCTGCGTTAACATCTCACACTGAAGAGTGTCTTCAGAATCTCATCGACAGGTTTGCGGCTGCCTGCAATGAATTTGGCCGAACCATCAGCCTCAAGAAAACGAACATCATGGGGCAGGACGTCAGAAATGCTCCATCCATCAATATTGGCGACCACGCTCTGGAAGTGGTTCAAGAGTTCACCTACCTAGGCTCAACTATCACCAGTAACCTGTCTCTAGATGCAAAAATCAACAAGCGCATGGGAAAGGCTTCCACTGCTATGTCCAGACTGGCCAAGAGAGTGTGGGAAAATGGCGCACTGACACGGAACACAAAAATCCACGTGTATCAAGCCTGTGTCTTCAGTACCTTGCTCTACGGCAGCGAGGCCTGGACAACGTATGTCAGCCAAGAGCGACATCTCAATTCATTCCATCTTCGCTGCCTCCGGAGAATACTTGGCATCAGGTGGCAGGACCGGATCTCCAACACAGAAGTCCTCGAGGTGGCCAACATCCCCAGCTTATACACCCTACTGAGTCAGCGGCGCTTGAGATGGCTTGGCCATGTGAGCCGCATGGAAGGTGGCAGGATCCCCAAGGACACATTGTACAGCGAGCTCGCCACTGGTATCAGACCCACCGGCCGTCCATGTCTCCGCTTTAAAGACGTCTGCAAACGCGACATGAAGTCCTGTGACATTGATCACAAGTCGTGGGAGTCAGTTGCCAGCGTTCGCCAGAACTGGCGGGCAGCCAAAAAGGCGGGGCTAAAATGTGGCAAGTCGAAGAGACTTAGCAGTTGGCAGGAAAAAAGATAGAAGCACAAGGGGAGAGCCAACTGCGAAACACCCCTGACAACCAATTTTTTCTGCAGCACCTGTGGAAGAGTCTGTCACTCTAGTATTGGCCTTTTTAGCCACTCCAAGCGCCGCTCCACGAACCACTGACCACCTGCAGGCGCTTACCCATTGTCTCCCGAAACAAGGAGGCCAAAGAAGAAGAAGACCCAAACTGCTTCTACATCCTAATTTCCTGAACAAAGTGATTCCTGACAACGCTGGACCCCCACTGACGTCATCAGGCTGTGCCGCGGTGCGCACATGCGCAGTCTCCTGCTCTCTGCGCATGCGCTGTGTTCCGGCTTGCCAGGACTGGTTAGCGCATGCGCCCATGACATCACCGCGTGACGTGTTCATCTTCGGGCAACACGCCTGGTCAGCAATGCGCATGCGTTTTGTGCAACGTCAACGGGTATTCACGCATGCGCCGAAACTTCGGCGCGAGTTTCTGAAAGTGGAAGGAGGAGAGGTTTCATCGGGCATTTTCTCGCAATTATTTAGTCGTTTTGAAGATTTCAGTCTGCTTCATTTTTATCAGAAAGAGGAGATTGCTCCAAGGTAAGTTGCTCTGAAAACACTTCCATTGTCTGGGCCACTGCATGTGCTCCAGTCCACTGCACTGCACTAAAATCCTTTCCATTGTCTGGGGCTGTGTGCAGGCAGTACATGTGCTCCAGTCCCTGTTGTAAATTGCTCTGTTCCTGCATCCATCAGAGCCGTGCACATGGACACACAGCCACATGTTTCCCCATCTGCCCGTGAAACAACCATGCAAAGCCTTGTGAGACTCTGCAATTGCCAGCTGCTGCCTGTCAAGCAGAGAGGGCATCCAAAGCGGTCAAGCACTTGGGGAACAGTCAGCAAGAAGAGTCTGCTGAAGAAACAAGCATGCCGTGTCCAGTGGTAGCACAAATGTGAATGCTCTTGCTGTGTACACAACTGGCGAGGTGGGAGTGCAGCCACACCATTCTCCATCCTCAATGTTGCTTTAAGGCAAAGGTGGATATGAGCGAAAGAAATGGAAGGTGATGCTGATAGTAGTAGGCAGCATTAAATGGGAGCGGATGGGAAGGCGCGGGAGTAGCATAACCACTAGCAGGGAACAGCTGGGCTAAATGGCCTGCTTTATGTTCATAGTCCAAAAGAAATGTGCTTCTTTTTCCAGCACCCTCACATCATTCATGTTTTCCCTGAGAGCAGCATTGAACCATCACGATATAGGGGCAGTAAAATCATCCTGACTCCTACAGCTGAGGTGGGTACTAAGTGATTCATTTGCAGTATTATCAGTACATGCCTTTACTGCAGAACATAAAGCATGCTCAACAGTAATTTCATTGGAGGGGGAAGCTCTGACACTGATGTTCTTTCCTTATTTCTTTTCATGTAAAACATGCAGTCGAGAAAACAATCCTTGAGACTTAAGGTCAGCATTCAAGCAACGAAGGCAACTGGATCATGATATGGAGCTTGTCATGATGTGGAAAGGAACCTTGCATTTATGGATGAAGTGGGAGTGCACATTGGGATGCGTTTGAGGAACATTCTCCAAGAATAGACTGAGCTCAGCCTCTTGTGACTTTGCCTTCTTCACATGGACAATACAGTAGTGGAATAGAGAGCCACGCGTTCATTCACCACAAGGCTCTCCAGGAACAATCTCTTTAGTTCTGCATAGCAGAGACTCAGCCTGTCTGTCTCACAGGAATGCTGGCGACACAACACTCATGTATCCATGCACAGCAGTGCCTCGAATGTTTAATGTACTTAATAAAATTTCTCAATAATTAAACCTGGAATTGTTGAGGGTTTTGATGTTATTTTCCCGACTTTGCAACTATACTTCAGATATTCAACTGTGGTGTGGTCCTTGGGGGAGGTGGGGTTGTGAGGGGAGGAGAGGGGTGGTGGGGGAAGAGGGGAGCAGAGGGGGAGGTGGGATAGGTAGAGAGGGGGGTGAGAGGAGATGGGGTGGTGAGGGAAGAGGGGAGCAGAGGAGGAGGTGGAAGAGGTAGAGAGGCGGGTGGGGGGGAGAGGGGGTGGTGGGGGAAGAGGGGAGCAGAGGGGGAGGTGGGAGAGGTAGAGAGGGGGATGGGAGGAGAGGGGGTGGTGGGGGAAGAGGGGAGCAGAGGGGAGCAGAGGGGGAGGTGGGAGAGATAGAGAGGGGGGTGGGGAGGAGAGGGGGTGTGGGGGTGTAGTGGGAGGGAGTTAAATTCAGAAGTTCCTAAAGAGGAGGATGCAAAAGGCAGGGACCAGAGAGCTGCAATGCGTGAGGTACAGTTGAGAAGTAAGGGAGAAAGCGGCTGGATGGGGGATTTGCAGCTGGAGGGAACGGCTGGATGAAGAGGGCCGGAGGCGAGAGGTCGTAGAGAGCCGTGGGGAGTGAGCGGCCGAAGACCTTGGTGTCGCCGGGTGCAGGGACCGGTTGGTAAGTCTTTTGCCATTGCAAATTTATGGCGCATGTGCAGAAAAACGCACTCCCCCCCACCCCCCCCACCTCACGCTGCTGTCTCCGGCCGCTCCGCTCACCTCCGTCACTGGCCCGTTCGCTCGGCCGCTCCGCTCCCCCCAGGCCCGCTCCGCTCCCCTCCATCACCGGGCCTTTCGCCACTCCCATCCAAACAAGCTGAAAGAACCTCAAACCTGTTGGATAATCGCAAAGGCTGTGGCTCCTGCACTCCTGCTGTCTGGGTCCCCTTATCTGCCTCAGCTGCAGTCACAGTTCCTTGACCCTGACCACTGACCAAATCAGAAGACCCTATCCTGAGGGGTGTGACCACCTCCCGGTACCATGTGTCCAGGTAACTTGCTAATCAACAAATATATGCCTTCCACAAAAATGATTCAAGTATATCAATACGTTCATCAGATTGATTATGTGAATGAGCTAGGCTGCCATCTTTAAAGCATGTGTGTGGGGGTAGGGGGAGGTGAGGATGACAGTAGTTCCTGTTAGACCTAGCTCAGTGCTGCCAACAATAACAAAATCACAGGTTAATTATTCACAAAATGGCTGCTTCCAGCATGAAGTAAGAATTTCTTGTATGATAGACTTATGATCCCTTGAAAAAACCCTCTGTCCTTGAAACTCGCGAAGGGTCCTTTGATAGCATCTTCTGTAGTATAAGGGTTTGAAAGGGTTATTGTTTGAGACAGTGTGAGGAATACCTCACACCATGATGATGTAAGAGATCACATGTGAGAGAGACTTGAAAGAGAAGCAGCATGGCTTCAGACTTATATAAAGCTGTATATAGTTAAAATGTAATAAATGAGTTAATGTTAAAACTACTGAAGACTCAGTCATCTCTCCTAATGGACTAACCAGATATACAATTGGTGGCAGACTAACCAAACACACAACACCTTCCAAACCTGCAATTTCTACCACCTAGAAGGACAAGGGCAGCAGACACATGGGAACACCACCAGCTACAAGTTCCCCTCCAAGTCACACACCATTCTGACTTGAAAATATATCGCTGTCCCTTCACTGTCACTAGATCAAAATCCTGGAACATCGTCCATAACAGCACTCTGGGTGTATCTTGTTTTAAATTCTTTCATGGGATGTGGGTGTTTGTGGCAAGCCCAGCATTTGTTGCCCCTCCCTAACTACCTTTGACAACTGAGTGGCATGCTAGGCCATTTTAGAGGGCAGTTAAAGGTCAACCACATTGCTGTGGGTCTGGAGTCACATGTAGGTCAGACTAGGTAAAGACGGCAGATTTCCTTCCCGAAAGGACGTTTGTGAACCAGATGGGGTTTTACAGCAATCGATAGATTCATTGTACTAGCTTTCAATTCCATATTTTTATTAATTCATTGCCATGGTGGGATTTGAACCTGTGACCCCAAGGCATTAGCCTGGGCCTCTGGGTTACTAGTTCAGTGACATTACTACTAAGCCACTGCCTTCCCTACACCATATGGACTGCAGCAATTCAAGAAGGCAGCTCACCACCATCTTCTCAAAGGTAATTAGGGATGGGCAATAGACACTGGTATTGGCCATGACACTCCTATCCGAAGAACAAATAAAAATACGTGTTAGTGATGTAAATGCACAAGGATATTACAGTGACACATTGTTTTGATGCTCCAATATCCTGTATCATGGAATGATAGAGAATATCTAAATACTCCCCACACAGTAAACTACTAATTATCTTGTGAAGGCACAATGCAGAGAATGCTGCTCTACTTACTGGGAGAGAGGAAAAAACTCAAAGGGCCAGTCTTTGCAGGATGTTGTTCCATAATTCTTGGTGATCTACTATAGAGTGACACTGACAGCAGATCTCTAATTTGTCCCAGTGCTGCCCCTTTGTAATGATAATTCAACCCTTGCTGTTTAGACTCTCCCTAAAACACAATCATTTGCCCTGATGACAAGCTCCCTCTTTAAAAAAGGCATCTGATAGTGTAACTGCCCTTTCAACTGGTTCGTGAAGGTGACACTCCCTCGCTCAAGAGAGTCTTGATTGTGGCACTCCTTCTTTGAAATGGGGGTTCTGATGGCGAGATTGCCTCCTTCAAATATCTTTAAAGGAAATGACTAAAAAACTGCCAGTTCCTCTTTTATCTGAAAAGACAGCTGCCTCCTTGCCCCCTGATGATGTGCCTACCCTCTGTCTGAATGGACATTTGACAGACATTCAACAGTGACTCCAGCTAATGACATTGTGCACTTTGGCAAGCCATCCTTCTAGATGCCATTGATTCATGTTCCAATAATATCTCTGTGCTTAGGGATATTTTCTGTCCTTGCTGTGTGAGGAAAGAATCAATCAATCAGTCTTCTGAAGTATGTGTGTCTGCTCCACATCCTCGCCTCCACCCACATAATTTTATCTGGCCCTCCGTTTTATCTCTGCAGGGACTTTCAGACCCAGTGCATGGGAACGAATGCTTTGAGATCGCCATCACCAGGGTCAAACTAAATTGAATAAGTTCAGAACTAATGCAATATTATTTCAAACTTCAAATAAAAAACAACAAGGTGAAATAAAACCATCCCATCATCATACTTGTCTATGATTTTGCTGTGACCAATTACTGTGATCAGATACATACTTACATGAAATGAATTTCTAACTTCTGAATTCAGAGTGTTTAACAGCAGTTTTTGTTTGTGTTTCTCTTCCAATTTTCTCCTTGCCCTTTCTTTCCTGTAGGTACTGACTCATTATGGAATATAGTCCCAACAGTAGCACCTAACTAAAGTAACAATTCTTCATGTGGGAATAACCAACTGCCTCCAACAAGACCATCAAAATCCGTAACTTCCATCCAGACTTCCTGCATCAGACTCAGTGGTGATGAAAGGCTCTGATTTCGGCTAAAGATATTGGGGTTGAGCTTCCAGTTCTCCTGATCCTTCCGTGATACTCATTATATATGTTATCTCAGCTAGGGCCATCATAGTTAGACTCAACACCCCTGAGATAGGGTTGGATACATAAGCCAGGATTCCTGCTTCTGTTCACTATGCAGTGGGTGTGGTGTATGCTTGTGCGTGTGAATATCTGCTGAGGACAATGCTGAACTAAGCTGTGTTGCCCTTGATGGGAAGAACAAGCTGACAGCCCTTCTGGCTTCACATGTGATGAATGGGTGAACTACCAGAAAATGCTGGTAGCTAGCAAGTGTTAGCATCTTCAGCGGGGGGAAAGGTAACATCATTTTTTTCTCTGCGTACAAGTTGCTAAGTTGACCCTTCCTGCCACTCCTGCCATTCAGTGGAATGGGGAGTGAAGTTCTACCTGTGACTCATTCACAGCTCACACCATACTTATTACAATGCTTCTCTTACTATATTTCTCAGCTTAAGAGGTGCTAACTAATCTTCCACATTTAATAGATGAGGATCTGGCAGCAATGCCAGCCTCTGCCACTGTTAAGTGGCACAACAGGCAGGCTTTATGCAGAGAGTTTAAGTGGGAGGTGCCTCCTCGGAGCCCTGGGTTTGATTTATTCTTTGTGTTTGTGATGTTCTCTCCATCTGTCGTACAATCTGCCTCTGTTCGTTTTTTCTCCTGTGTCAGATATCCTTAACCTGAAGAGAAATCCCAGTGGACAATATCCGAAGCTGCAATCTCTGTGCCCCCACCCCCACTTTGCCAAATCTCAGGAGATCTAGAATTTTTTTTAAAAAGCAATGAATTTTGATCTCCAAATTTGTTTTCAAATGTTCAATTTCTGTTTCGACACCTCCTCCCCCACCGCACAACACTGACTCATGCCAGATTATGATTCCACAGGCACTGGCCTCCCTCCAGTAGCTTGACCGGGGGGCCATTGTTTATGATGTGAACCTAGACACTGGTTTGTCCAGTTGGCATTATATTAACACTGGTGTAAACCTATTTAAAGTAAATGGGTTTATGCAGGTGTTACAATAACTGCTGACTGAAAAATCTAGACTCGAGTGACAGCAGGCAATTCAAGTACACTTTTGAGCAGGGATCACTAAATAGCACGCAGAAGCCAAAATCCAATTGTTGTGCTTCGACTGCTATCGCAGCTGAGGTCAGTAAGCTCAACACAAGTCAGGGATTGATTTTGGAGCCTTCTAGATCTGTATGTCTCATTTTAGCATGGATTTATACACTGAGCCATTTAGGAATAAAAACAGAAAATGTTGAAAACACTCAGCAGGTCAGTGTTACATTTCAGGTTGGTGACCAGTTCTGATGAAAGGTCATTGACTTGAAACATTAACCCTGTTTCGCTCTCCACAGATGCAATCCGATCTGCTCAGTGTTTCCAGCATTTTCTGTTTTTAATTACAGATTTCCAGCATCGCATTATTTGGTTTTTGTTTTAATGATCCATTTTGGAAGCTGGACCATGCCCTTTTAACTAATGGTAGCTCTCTATACAAATACAGAATGAGTGGGGCATGTGATAGACTCTGTTCCAGCAGAGATATTCAGACAAAGGATACAGTGACCTTCTTCACATGGAATCGATAATGTCAGTTTCTTTGTCGACTCGTTTGATCCAGTAGACAAGCAAGTGGAAGAGATCCCTGCTGATATTTTCCTATAACTGGTTTCTGTTTGCTAATCTCAGAAAGCCAACCAACTCTGGAACTTGTTATTGTCCAAAGCAGCTACAGAAGCCTAACAGCTGACGTCTGGCATAAACAGAGTCTGCCAGTTTTATTTAACAGCTCATTCCCACTGTGTGTCAACACTGAGTAAATGCAAGGACAGTTTCTGCTGAATGAATAGGGCATGTCGACCCTGTCTCCAATCTCAACCCTCGGATATCACATCATGTTATATAGTGAAGCAGTTGTTAAAATAAAACATTTCCCACAGAAAAAAATCTATTATCTCATTTTCCTGCATGATCCTTGCTTTTATTGAGTTTAATTGAGGTGCAGTCTGTCCATGCCAGACATCTTCCCTCAGCCTACTTGCACCACCCAGATGTTCTTTCCTCTGACCTCGTACTGCTATCCCTTCCCACCACTCAGTGTTCCCTGCTGTAGGCTCCCTCCATCTTCTCCATTTGCTCAATTTTAATTTCAGGCATTGTCCTACCTGCCTCTCTCATCTGCCTGGTTTTCTCTCATTTGTATCATGGTCAAGGCCCAAGGCTAGTGCATTAAACCACCAATACGGTGCAGCCATTTCATCTTGCATCCCCAACATCGTGAGCACCACCCCCACCACCAACCCCCCACCCCCCACCCCCCAACATCACCATTTGCCAACATGGTGGGGGGAGAGTTCAGGCACTAGGGGTGAAAGAGGAGGCCAAGAGGGAGGGAGTTGGGAGGTCAGGGGCTAGGAGTGATGGAGTAAAAGTGATGGGTGAGAGTGTAGATGTAATTGTGGAGTCAGCAACAGTGGGGTATTCTGGAGAGACAAAGGGCATGAAATTAGGCTTGGTGACGCCCATTGTTTGCTATAGGAATTGGTTGGTGACCAAAATGGCTTCTGATGCACGCGCACCCTTCCCCCGTGAATCACGCTGGATGCCATCTTGTTGAGGACATTAGCATACACACAGCTAATGTCTGCCAAAGTATGCAGAGCAGGAAGATTGTGACTTCAGTCAGCACGCAACAATGATGTGATGCCAGTGGTGGCATTTTGGTGCTCCACGTTCCAGCCTACACCCTCTCTTAACCTCACACAGCTCAAATCATATCAGGCAGCATAAAGGAGCTCCCACCAGCACTAGTTAAAGGGATTGTCAACTACTTGCAGGTTAGTTGCTTGTTGATTTCTTCTGAATGTTGCTTCGATTCTACAAGTGTTTGGTGCTTTTCACAGCTTTTTCAAGTTGCAACGATGGTCCTGGTCCCGAGCCTTATAGTACTGGCAATAGCCAATGTTCCCGGTGCTGCTGCCAATACTACTGAGCTGCTGGCCCTCTGATTGGCTGACAGCTCTGGGAGGCGGGATCCCTTCATAAAAGGGATGGGGACCACACACTGAGTAGTTAATTGGGCCGTTAAATGGAGCTGAGGTGGGGTTCCCCTCACCTTTTAGGCCTGGGGATCATTGCCGGCTCTGTAAAATGCAGCCCAAAGGCAACATCACCTTTGATTTCAGCCCCACCACTGGCCACAACCTCAGCAATGGCCTTTTGAATAGCGGCCAGCACGTCTCCTCCATGGGGGTTAGGACAGGCAGACATGCTCGTCTCCTGTTAAGCGCCACCTTGTCCCGCAAGAGAGAGGGTAGTGCATCAGTGAATGTCGCATAATCTGTTTTGTTGATGTGACTGTCATGGTTGTATGGTGTGGGTTTAAGGCTTGCAACACTGCTAAGTGTGTGAGGATGAGGTATGATTGGTAAGCAATTGTTGGTCCAGGGCTTTGGTGAGTCAAGCAGTAGCTGAGGCTAGTGGTGCATTTGGTAGGATATGGCATTTGTTAACCTTGACCATCTGTGTGAGGGCATCGAAGTTCTTGCAGCACTGCATCCAGGTCCTGAGGGCTGACTCCCGACATTGATCTCCAGGGCTATTTGTTCCCACTGCCTTTTGACTGTGTGTCCGGAGGGCCTCCTGTCCTCCTTTCCACCTCTTTCACCAAGACCTCTAGTGCAACGTCCAAAAACCTTGGAGCCTGCTCTCTTACATGTTTTGTAATTGTTCACTGAGACTGGATAAATTCAGTTCCTACATGATTCCCAGCACCTGCTCCAGCCACAATGCACCTCCCTTTTAAGAGGTGCAGGCTAACTTCAAGTGGTGCTAGGAACTTATGATTTTGGGTCTCCTGCTGATGCGTGCATTTAACGAGCAGCATGGTTAGCACTGGTTGCATGCAGAAATCATTATAAGCAGCAGGCAGCTGAAGTTGGTGTACTGCCTGCATTTCAATCAATGGGTGTGGGTTAATTGCACATCATGATCTCTGTGCCCTTTTTCAGAGGCTAACCCCAATTTAGCCCTCATGTCTCCTTGGGCCATTGGCTGGTCTCCCTTGCATTGTCCCTGTTCTCAAATATTTATTTTTATTTTTTAATCCTGTTATTGTTACTTACTTCCTGCCTCAATGTTTGCATTATTAGTTCCACTTCCATTCTTTGACTTTCATTTAGTTCTGTTCCCATTAGGATATTTTATGCCCCCTTCCCAGGGTTTATTGGTGTCACTTCCAGTGTCTATGTTTCTTTCAGTTCTGCTCCTGTCAATCATGGTTTTCTTTTTATATATGTATGCACACGCTGAAAGCCCCATTGTCCCAAACCCTAAGAATCCCCCATCCTAGTCCTTATCAATTTTTAAAACTTTCCTGCATAATGTTTGCCTCACTAGTCTCTTCATTATGACTGTCCTAACTCACTCTTTCAAACTTACATCTCATCTGACCAACCTCTTCTACCGTTATCGTCTACCACCACTAAACTCTGTGAAACTCCTAACTTTCTTCAACTTCTTGCCTTGCCAAATCCTTCACCACAACTACTTCTTTCCCCGATGTTTCATACAGTCCCCCATTCAACACAAACTCTCAATTTATCACCATTTTCTATACAATTAAGTTGAATACCCACATTATATGGAAGTATTTAGTTTGCAGAGTTTATCTATACACTTTAAAATTTCTCCTTGGTGCAAGTATCAGATATACTTCCCATTGATAATCTTCTTCTCCTTCTCTTCTTCTTTGGCCTTCTTGTCTCGAAAGACAATGGGTAAGCGCCTGGAGGTGGTCAGTGATTGGTGAAGCAGCGCCTGGAGTGGCTATAAAGGCCAATTCTAGAGTGACAGACGCTTCCACAGGTGCTGCAGATAAAATTGGTTGTCGGGGCTGTTACACACTTGGCTCTCTTCTTGCGCTTCTGTCTTTTTTCCTGCCAACTGCTAAGTCTCTTCGACTCGCCACACTTTAGCCCCGCCTTTGTGGCTGTCTGCCAGCTCTGCGATCATTGGCAACTGACTCCCACGACTTGTGATCATTGTCACAGGACTTCATGTCGCGTTTTCAGATGTCTTTAAAGCGGAGACATGGACAGCTGGTGGGTCTGATACCAGTGACAAGCTGGCTGTACAATGTGTCTTTGGGGATCCTGCCATCTTCCATGCAGCTCACGTGGCCAAGCGATCTCAAGTGCCGCTGGCTCAGTAGGGTGTATATGCTGGGGATGTTGGCCGCCTCGAGGACTTCTGTGTTGGAGATACGGTCCTGCCACCTGACGCCAAGGATTCTCTGGAGGCAGCAAAGATGGAATGAATTGAGATGTCGCTCTTGGCTGACATACGTTGTCCAGGCCTCGCTGCCATAGAGCAAGGTACTGAGGACACAGGCTTGATATACTCGGACTTTTGTGTTCCGTGTCAGTGCGCCATTTTCCCACACTCTCTTGGCCAGTCTGGACATAGCAGCAGACGCCTTTCCCATGCGCTTGTTGATTTCTGCATTGAGAGACAGGTTACTGGTGATAGTTGAGCCTTGGTAGGTGAACTCTTGAACTACTTCCAGAGCGTGGTCGCTAATATTGATGGATGGAGCATGTCTGACGTCCTGTCCCATGATGTTCGTTTTCTTGAGGCTGATGGTTAGGCCAAATTCGTTGCAGGCAGCCGCAAACCTGTCGACAAGTCTCTGCAGGCACTCTTCTGTGTGGGATGTTAATGCAGCATCGTCAGCAAAGAGGAGTTCCCTGATGAGGACCTTCCGTACTTTGGTCTTCGCTCTTAGATGGGCAAGGTTGAACAACCTGCCATTGATAATACCCCAGTGTTATATATTAGTCCATCTTCCAACTCACCATGAGCAATGCCACCAATGATTGGGTAAATAGACTAAAAGGTATGGCAGTAAATAAACAGTGGGAAACATTTAAAGAAACAATTCAAAATGTTCAACAAAAGTACATTCCATTAAAAAACAAAAACTCAGTAAGAAAGATCCAATTGTGGCTTACTAAGGACATTCAGGATAGTATCACATTAAAAGAAGAGGCTTATAATATTGTAAAGAATAGTAGTAAGCCTGAGGACTGGGAGTGTTTTAGAAACCAGAAAAAAGTTGATAAAGTAAAAAAAAAAGAATGAAAGTAAACTAGCCAGGAATATAAAAACAGACTGTAAGAGCTTTTACAAGTATATAAAAAGAAGTTACTAAAGTAAATATTGGTCCCTTAGAGGCAGAGACAGGAGAAATTATCATGGGAAATGAGGAAATGGCAAAGACATTGAACAAATATTTAATGCCTGTCTTCACAGTATAAGATACAAGTTACATACCAGAAATAGACGGTGACCTAGGGGCTAATAACAGTGAGGAAATTAAGGTAATTGATATCAGCAGAGAAAAAGTAGACTTAAGGGACTAAAATCCGACAAATCCCCCAGACCTGATGGCCTACATCCAAGGGTTCTAAAAGAGGTAGGTGCAAAGAGGATGTGTTAGAACAAACAAAGAACAGTACGGCACAGGAACAGGCCATTCGGCCCTCCAAGCCTGTGCCGATCTTGATGCCTGCCGAAACTAACACCTTCTGCACTTCCGGGGACCGTATCCCTCTATTCCCTTCCTATTCATATATTTGTCAAGGTGGTTATGATTTTCCAATATTCCCTAGATTCCAGCAGATTGGAAATTAGCAAATGTAAGGAGGGAGAAAAAAAGGGAACTACAGGCCAGTTAGCTGTCTTCAGTTTGTCGGTAAAGTGCTGGAATCTATTATTAAGGAAGTCTTAACAATGCACTTGGACAATCATAGTATGATCAGACAAAGTCAACACGGTTTTATGAAAGGGAAATCACATTTGATAAATTTATTAGAGTTTTTTGAGTATGTAACTACTAGGGTAGATAAAGGGAAACCAGAAGATGTAGTATACTTGAATTTCCAAAAGGCATTTGAAAAGGTGCCATATAAAAGGTTAATACACAAGATAAGAGCTAATGGATTTGGGAGTAATGTATTAGCATGGATAGAGGATTGGTTAATGGACAGGAAGCAGAGAGTAGGGATAAATGGGGTATTTTCAAATTGGCAGGGTGTAACTAGTGGAGTGCCACAAGGATCAGTGCCGGGGCTTCAGCTATATACAATCTATATTAATGACTTAGATGAAGAGACAGAGAGTAATGTATCTAAGTTTGTTGACGATACAAAGCTAGGTGGGAATGTAAGCTGTGAGGAGGATACAAAGAGGCTGCAAAGAAATATAGGCAAGTTAAGTGAGGGGGCAATAAAATGGCAGGTGGAGTATAATGTGGGAAAGTGTGAGGTTATTCACTTTGGTCATAATAGAAAAGCAGATTTTTTAAAATATGCAAAACTTGTAAATGTTGATGTTCAGAGGGACTTGGGTGTACTCGTACAAGGAAAACAAGCAATTCAGAAAGCACATGGAATGTAAGGGAATTGGAGTACAAGAATAAAGAGGTCTTGCTACAATTGTATAGAGTTATGGTGAGATCACACCTGGAGTACTGTGTGCAATTTTGGTCTCCATATTTAAAGAATGATATACTTGCATTGGAGGCAGCAAAGGTTCACTAGATTGGTTCCTGGGATGAGAGCATTGTCCTCTGAAGAGGGGCTGAGTAAATTGGGTCTATATTCTCGAATTTAGAAGAATGAGAGGTAATCACATTGAAACATACAAGATTCTGAGGGGGCTTGACAGGGTAGACACTGAGAGGATGTTTCTCCTGGCTGGGGAATCTAGAACACATGGCACAGTCTCAGAAGGGGCTGATCATTTAGGATTGAGATTAGGATAAATTTCTTCACTCAAAGAGTTGTGAATCTTTGGAATTCTCTACCCCAGAGGGTTGTGGATGCTCCATCATTGAATATATTTGAGGCTGAGATAGACAGATTTTTGGTCTCTCAGGGAATCGAGGGCTACAGAGAGCAGGCAGGAAAGTGGAACTGAAGCCGCAGAACACCATGATTGTATTGAATGGCGGAGCAGGCTCCATGTGCCATATGGTCTAATCCTGCTCCTATTTCTTATGTCCTTGTGTTTTTATCCATAAATATTTTAAGAGTGGCATACTAATGCCAGAATGTTATACTTCAAACGTCGCATTTGCTTCTGATCTGCAACCTGAAACTGAGAAAGCACATTCCAATCTGAGTGGTCTCAGCCTGTGTTTATTTGTTGGAATTAGACTTTTTGACTTTATAAGAATGGACAAGCTTAAACACACAACAATGCAGCAGAATAATACATTGTGTATTACATGGTGTATCATCTGATTTACAGTCAGCAATGTTGTGGAGATCTGTTACTATTATACAAAAAGGTTTTGTATACATCAATGGGTATAAACCAGGCTGCCCATTTGCTATCACCTGTTCTACACTACCTCCAAGACCAATTTCACCCCTCTGTCTGACATTTTTGCTCTCTACACTCCACAATTGCATCTCTCCATGCAATCCATTACACACCAACCATGAGCTATAAACAGGCAACATACTGTCAAGTCTTCAACAATACTGTTCTTAAATCACCAGTAGGAATAGCCGAGAATGATTCTCCTTCCAAAACTTTGTTTTTATTTCCCTCGATAAATATCTAACCTCACCCGTACTTCCTCTCCACTACCGCAACCCCCTCAAAACCCCCGACCACCACAATAATATTGCTAACAAAGGTGCTTTGCCACATTCATTACCTCCTTTACTTCTCAATCCCCATTTCTCTTTTCCTCTGCTTTAAAATTATCTGCCTGTCACTCTCTCCTTCCCCTGCCTCCTCATCCACTATGATGAAATCGAATAGTGGCCAAACTCACCCCAACCGAGATAAGCAAGTTCAAGCCAACCCTTAAGAATTGAACTTTCTGACCTCATGGACTGGAATGCCACTAGATAAGTTACCTGACCGCCTCAGCCCTTGGTTCTCATTAATATTTTGTAAACAAAACAAGGTGTTCACGACTGAAAAAAACATGCAATCAGTGTTTCAATCTGCCTTTACTAGGACGGTATTCAGCATCACATGACTGCCCTGTCCTTCAGCTCACTAATCTGTGCGATGTTCTTAATCGTAATAGAATTTCAAATCCTTTTCCCCACTGGAAAACAAGCTTTCTTTAATCCCTCTTTAATTAGATGTCAGGACAGCCCAATAGGACACAGAATACCCTGAGTACGAGCCTGGGCCTGTATTGTTTGTACAAAAGCAACTCTCCTAAATTATTGATTTTAATATTAAACACTAACCTACTGATTCTACTTGGGTATGAACAAGCCTGTTTCTAATTATTTTTATATAAATCAGACAAACTACAAAGACAATGAGCATGGACAGGATGGTTTGGGTACAAGCTGTTCAGCATTTGCTATATGGAATCCTCTATTGAGGTTAATGAGAGCGACAGTGATATATTGTGTTATTATATCCTCAGGCTAGATTGTTCCAGACGGTTGAAAAATTTCCCTCATATGGTTTTAATAATTATTGTTACAGCACACCTGTGGCACAGCTCCCACTATTGGAGTTTTGGGTTATTTTTCCCAATCTTCTCCCCTTCTGAAGGCACTCAGTTTTGCTGGGCAACAGTTCTATAGGTGCTGGCCACTATCTGGTACCATGCCTAAATTCTTCATGCATTAGCCTAAACAGTGAGTGTCAGCAGGTTATCCAAACACGGAGAAGCATCAGAGCCAAGCCCTGGCCTCAGCTAACTCCCACATGAGTATAGTCTATTTTCAAGACTCAAGCATTAAGAGTGGCCATTGCATGAGTTATCAGTAGGCTACCGGCAGCTAGGAGCCATACATGTCAGCTTGGCTCAGTACAGCACTTCCACCTATGAGTCAGAAGTACTTAGGGATTTGCTGGTGTGATAAGGCATTATATAAATACAAGCTTGATCTTTCTCAATACTCATCACAGTTCAAATCTATTAAGATGCACAGACAAGGCATGAAACTTCGGTCAGTCCTGATTGAGTACCTCAGTATCAAATTAGACCATAGATTTATACACTCAGCTCTGCCATTTGGTACAGTTTACTGTTCTATACAAAATAGTGGATCCACTCCCACTTGGCAATGTCACTCAGTATAACTACTGAACACTTCCTATAATGATATTCTCCCATGTGGGTCTACACTGTGCTGTGGGCCCTGTCTCCATTAACATAATCCAGTATGTGGCTTGGATTACTTCATTTACCAATATACAGATTATTTTTCACAACCATAAATTTTCACATTGAAGTTTTCAAATATATCCTTATTCCTCATCAGCACTATTGGGTTGGGTTGGCATCCTTCCATCAACAAAAGATGATGGACACACAGGAAACAATCCACTTAGTTGAGGGTCTTCTCTTGGTGCACCTTTGCAGACGGCTGTGAAGGTCAAACCTTGAGAGGCAGGTTCTGGCACAAGTGCTGCACGTGAAGCTGCCAAGTGACGCTGTGAGTTGTTTTTTATGTTGGCACTTGCTGTAGCAACAGGTCATTGTGGTAGTGTACACCAGTCGACAGGATGTGTCACCATTTCCCTCTTTTGCCAGCTAGTGACTCCCAGGTGCGATGGCCGACATTTAGGGCCTTCATGTCATACTTGCAAGCATCCTTGAAGTGGAGCTTTGGGCGCCCCACTGGTCATCTGGCCCCAGCTACCTCACCATACAGAAGGTCATTGGATATGCGACTGCCTTCCATTCTCTGGATGTGTTCGATCCACTAAAGCTGCCTCTGTTTGATTAGTGGCAACACACTTGGGAGCTCTGCCTTTGAGAGGACTGCCACATTTGTGATTTTGTCCTTCCAGGACATATCCATAATGCGTCACAGACAGCGAAGATGGAAATTATTAAGCTTCTTTCCCTGGTAGCTATAAGTCATCCATGTTTCACAGCCATACAGCAAGGTGCTGAAAACATAGGTTTTATAAACTATCAGCTCGGTCCTAAGGATCAGCCAATGTATGTTATGAAAGTTCAGCCCTCAGTCCATGAAAGAGTCAATACTGTTTCTCTACAATTATTATAAATCTAACATTACATATCAAAGGACATTTTTCTCTCCTGATGTCTTATGTTGATTCATGCAGGAATTATGGGTCCATGGGTGCTGTGCACCCTGTGGCACTTCACTCAAGTGGTCATTCTCCACCTGTGAGCCCACTGGCAGTTTATGTTTGTCTTGGAGAGTTGTAGACTAATGCCTCTGTTGGCAAATGCAACACTTGTTTTGATACTGGTTGACAAAGAGCAGAAAGGTCCTCGATTCAATCCCTGCTGTGTGCTGCATTAGTTGATCTCACAAGTGGGGTGGGGGGGGGGGGGGGGGGGTGGTTGGAAATCAGCTAGGGTTCCTGTTCCTGATTGCTATCCAATGATCCTGGGTGGAGAGTACACATGTGGATGTCAGGTGAGACATGGTTTTTATGTCCTCCACTGAGAATTCACTGACACCAACTAGATTCATACATGAAGAACGCCTGTAGAACTAGGGTCCTGCAACTGTACTCAGCTTATGTCAGCTCCTTAAGGAAAGGAAAGGAGAAAAATGAGGATAGTGAATTGTTGGTTACTCCTTCTTTGGCCTCCTTATCTCGAGAGACAATGGGTAAGCACCTGGAGGCGGTCAGTGGTATGTGGAGCAGCGCCTGGAATGGCTATAAAGGCCAATTCTAGAGCGACAGGCTCTGTTAGTTACTATTACATTAATATGTAAACTGTTACACAATGGACTCAATGGGCTGAATAGCTGCCTTTGTGCTGTTATGACTCATTGACTTGTTATGACTCTATAATACCCAAACAGATTAGAGTTTGGAGTCTCGCTTTTCAGAGCACTGCCTCGCTAAAAATTTTGAGCTCATCCAACAATCACCATAGACACCAATGCAGGTGAGACTCATTACAGTTAATCCACTAATTACTGACCCCCTCCCCTCCAATGCCTCTGATTGACAATAATTACTTCAGCGGCATCGTTAGCCTCTCATTAAGTGCACACAGCCGCTTTTACCTAATAGATAAACAGTGACACGGCTGGTAATTTGCACTGAATACACTTAAGGCAGATCCTTTTGTCTTTTACTTAGGGCCATTTCATCCCTGCCATTAAAAGAAAGAACAGTTACCATGGTGATTAATCATTCAAGCACTAGTCAGCAACTTTTGCCAAATGTCAGTGCGCTGTACATCAGATGACAAAAGAAAATTAAATGAATCCATTTTTGTTCTGTTGGAACATTTTTGGCAGTACTTTATCGTTACCCTCAACTCTGCTTTTTATTGAGTTGTCATCTGAACACTGGATGCTTTTGACTTACTTTTCTCAATTCTATAGTTAATACAAATTAGAGAATTGTAATTTATCAGTAAGTGCATTTAATATTCTTTCATATCCCTGGCTGTTAATTAAAACATATTGCAACAATCCACCTCAAATTCCTGCTCTCGAATTTCATAATGATTAACTCTTTCAAGACTGCAGTGTTTGCATTATAATCTTCCCTTCCTCCCTTTTCTCTTTTTCACTCTAGAAGGCCCTTTTCACATTTTGACACTTGTTTAGTTTGAACAAGAGATCAGCAACCTTGCATAGGCTGTCCACATTTGCACTGTTAAAATCAGCTACTCTTTTCCCAGCGGCAGATTCATTGGCCCACAATAGCATATTTCTACAGTTCTGACACCAGGGTAAGTAAGATGGTTGCTGCCCTTCTGCTTTGACAATTAAACATGCTCCAGTGTAGAAGTGATTCTTGGGTACGGTTCCACTAGTAAAGAGAGCCTTGGCTCTCTGACAGCACTTTCACCTTTAGGTCAGAAAGTTGTAGATTCAAGACCTGCTCCAGAGACTTGAGCATAAAATCTAGGCTGGAACTTCAATGCAGCATTGAGGGAATGCTGCGCTCATAGCTGCCATTCATCCCTCAAGCAAGATCACTAAAACATATTATCTGGTCATATCTCATTGCTGTTTGTTGGACCTTACTGCATGCAAATTGGCTGCCATGTTTCCTACATTACAACAGTGGCAAATTTTCCAAAATACTTCACTGGCTGAGAAACACTTTGGAATGGTCTAAGGTTGTGAAAGGTGCTATATAAATACAGGTTCTTTCTGTTTTAGGAAGTGCATAATTTCTATTACCTACCTTCGGTTTTGTGACAATCTTGCCCATGGGTGAAGTTCTTCAATTTTCCAAAAACTTGTGAACATTTGTGCCAGTAGAATTTCCTTTGATTCATTTAGCTACTGATTGGACATTGGCCACCTCAAATGGACTGGGTTGCATTGCCTCCACCCTCAAGTGTGAAGGCTTTGACAGTTTTAAAAATAAACATTTTGTCCTGTAGAGTTCTTTGGAATTAGAAAAGAAAAACTGTACATCTGCAGAGTTAGATTCCCCACCTGTTCATGCACCTGGTCACTGTCAAGTGACCCCTGCTAGAAAGTGTGTTAAAGTCGGCATTGGGTGAGGACAGGTTCTGGCTCAATGATGATCCTCACTTCTTGGTTAATTAGCTTGCCAACATTTGCTATCCGGGCTTGGACATGAAAAAATGACCTCTTGGGCAAGTTGCAGGGGAAACTGGCAGTATCCAGTGAACCATAGCCCAACAAGAAGTCAGCACCATCATCAGGAGGAGAGCGAAAAGAAGAAAAATTAATTGGCAGGAGTGTAGGGACGAAGAAAATTACTTTAAACATAGAAAAATACCCTAAGGTGCTTCACCGTGGCAGATTCAAAATATTAATGCCGAGCTAAAGAAGGAGCTATTAGGATGGGTGGTCAAAAGCTCAGTCAGAGGTGAATTTTAAGAAGGATCCTAAAGGCACAGAGGGAGGTGGAGAAGTGGAGTAGACAGGAGAGAGTATAATTTAACATTTTATTAGGAAGACGGCACCTCTGACAATTCAGCACTCCCTCAATACTGCACTGAACGTAGACTATGTGCTCATGTCTGTAGTTTGGCTTGAAAAAGAAAGATACAATGCCAGTTGAGTACACTTTCCTTTCCTGTTACTTGCTCATGCTGTGACCACAAGACATGACATAAATCTTAATCACTGTAGCCTAATCAATTATGAGTCATAATTGTCAAAAATAAACTATGTCCCTAAGAGCACCCATTAGTAAGGGGAGAGGCATGGAGCTCTATCAATCTTCAGTGCAACAAGAGCCTCATGGTGATTAACATATAATTTATACTTGTTACCATAAAATTATGTTTTCATACTTAGGAAAAATGGAAGTGTTTTGAAAGGCAGCTGGATTACCCTGAAGCAGATCAAGAGGAACTTTGTGTCAATTCTGTCTGTTCAATCATCTTCTCGAATGCTTAGTTAGTAAATACACTGCCCAATGTGCTACTGAACCACACAGAACAGTAATGTCTCAAGTTTAATCCATGTCTATCTTTAGTTATGTTGCCTCCACTAGGTTAGCAATAAGAGAGCTAAGATTGGTCTCAGTGTCAGTGGGCTGGAGAGGTGCAATAATCAGTTCGGGTTCTTGTTTCTTATCACCCAAATTCAGTAAGAGCAGGATTGGGCTCAGCTGTGCTGTTCTCTATGGTTGAATAGCCTGTTTATGCAGGAAGCATGGTCACTTGGATGTGATACAGGAGGGTGACTGGAGATTGGTGAGCCATACTGCAACATGAGTCAATGCATTCAGAAGAGGAAGGAGGGAAAACTGTGTCTACTCACGAAACACAAGGGTTAAAAACTTCATAACCCTTCACAGAATGTAATCCACAATATTGTCAAAATTATTTACAGTGAGAATTTTGAAACTTTGCTGCAAGTGTTGGCAAGCTATTCAACCATAGGGAGTGTATCACAGTTGAATCAGCTGTTCTCAACCAATGTTTGCTTTCATGCATTTTTCAGCATAGGTCACTAGATAGTGATCAGAAATGGAATAAAAACAAGAAATGCTGGAACCACTCAGCAGGTCTGGCAGCATCTGTGAAAAGAGAAGCAGAGTTAACGTCTCGGGTCAGTGACCCTTCTTCGGAAATGGAATCCTGGCTGATTCCACCCCCCACCCCCACTTGCCCAATTGTAACACTCTTACAGAGAAGAAAAAGTTTGCAGAGGAACTTTGGGGGTGGGGTGTGGGGAAGGGGAGCTGAATCAGTGACGGGGGAATGGCAAAACCTAACTCTTCAGTTTCACAGTTTTTTAATTGTTCATCGATCATTTTTCATGCCAAAGCTCCAGTATCAAGCAGAACAGGAGCCCGGCTGAGTCTCTACGGTAACCAAGCTCAGCCATTTCCAGTTGGAGTTGAGGTGTTAATAGCTGACTTAGTAACATACAGAAACAACGGTTCTACAAAGCAACCCCCAGGGTCTGGGCTTACCAGCAGGGCAATGTCAAAGCAATCAGTCAGAGACAACTGCTGCTTGATGAAGGACAAGGAAAAAAGATGAGAACAAATGATGAGTCATCAGTAGCAGTGAAGTCATACCATATATTTCCTTATATTACCATTAATACATGCTTTGCTGGTTTTACAGCATCTTGCTACTGTTTAATAGATTGTAAAAGTGGCTCTGCCTGCTGTCCTCAGCTCTTTGTCTCTTCTTTTTCATCTATGCCTATCACATGAGAAAGAGTAAATAGTTTGGATTTGGCAAATGATTTCACTTTAAGGAAATTTAATTGTAATTGTTTTCTCACTTGCACTTCTTTATTCCTTTTTCATCAATTTTTTCCCCTTCTCTTGTAAAGATCATGATTCATGCTGGGGTATAATTCCACAGCCCTTCTAATACTTCCCTACATTGCCATTCTGCACTTGTGAGGTAAGATGGTGGAGTCAGCAGGCTATTTAATTACTGTGTGTATCACAGCCAAGCTCAATCCAGTTCTCACCTGACACCATTGGATAGCAATCAAGAATGAGAACCTTGAATCAAAGACAAAAAATGCTGGAAATTGAACCTGTAACCTAGGTCTTGAAAATATGCAGGTCTTTAATCCTGGCTTAAATACCCAGATCTACTCAACAGAAACTTCTGATACTGGCACTGATCCACCATAGTATGTATCTAGGGTCAATGAGATATTCCCTCATTTTAATAAAACTGGTGGGCACCTGTGCCACTGTGGGATATCTTAGGCATTTGCTAGAGCAAGGATCAGTGCCACTGACCAGCTCCTTATTAGATGTGTGGCAGTCTCAGCCATAAATGCCATTTTAAAAGAAACAATTGGCCTACTAATGAGGCTGGACAACATGCTGCAGTCTTCAAGGGTCCAGGCCAAGACCCAAGTGGGCCCCATAATGCTAACTTGGAAGCCTGCTTTCTCCCAGCATACCACAAAGCAGCAGAACCCAGTCTGAGGCCAAAGAAATTCCCGTTCTAGGAGCTCCCTCCTCTTGACCACATTCCCTCTGGCATTGGGGTTAGGCACGCCGCTGAAAAAAGTTCTGCCCCAAAGAGGCGCCCCCCCCCCCCCAGAAATCTCCAGGAAAGGTCTAAAAGGAAAAAAAAGCCTGAGGTAAATTTTGGAAAGACTGTGGGAAATTCCTCTCTGATCCCCAAAGGCAATCAAGCAATATTCAGGAGACCAAAGTAGCATATCAAAAATCTCTGCACCCCCTCCTTTACCTACTAAACTCAAGGTGTGCCAGTTTGTACCACAAACAAACCATTGTGTGGGAGACGGGAATAGGACACGCAATGGCATCATAACTTGTATTCTTCGTTGCTGGTAAAAGTTGATTGAACACCTTAATAGCTAATATCTCCACATTCGAGGCAGGGCAGTTGATTTGGTACAGCACAAAATTCTGTAATAGACCTTGCAGACTGCTACACTTGGTGTATATAGCATGATTTGCTACTCAACTACAATAGTTTTGCATAAATAATCCCAGAGGCTGTGAAAATGCCAATGACTGAGCATATTTCATGATAACAAGTTACTTTGTCCCTATCATAATGAAAAAAGACTTTCCCAATTACAATGTATAATTTCCAGACAGCTTGCTCAACAACTGAGCACTCTGGTCCAGTTCAACCCTAAGTAGCAGTATTGTAGTTATCTCCAAAACAACAACAGGTGTGAAAGAAGTCACAAACCTAACAGCATACCATATACAATCCCTTGTTAAAATTCAATTTTCAAGTACAGTTTGATGAGTTACTGGACCAGTATAAATTCCTCTCATTAGTTTTACAGTTCTGTGTGAAATTGGCTGTATGGGCTTGGAAATCTGAGGCTCCTCTGAGAACAAAATAGTGGATGAACTTGATAATAAATGTAAATCATCTGATTTTCAAGTATTAGGGTCACCTAGAGAGTGCATGCAGTCAGATCAGGACATCAGTGCCTCTCCTATACATGTACCATCGCTGCTCTGGAGGTGGGTGACCAGTGGACTCCTTACTTTCCGGTCTCTGCACAGGTGGATTGTGTTAGTCTCTGGCATGACCCATATCCATTTCTTTATTTAGCCCCGTTCTTCTTTACCTTCCTCTTGATCTTTTACCAGCAACTTTTCCAGATTGTAACAAGCCAAATGATTTTCATCTGATTGCTGAATATTGTGACCACAGTTTTCTCATCATGGTCAACTTCAGCACATCTCTAATTTTGTGCCAGTTCAAGGAACCTCTCAAGTCATTCTTCTTGTCTAACTAATTTTAAATATATATCTACAGCACCGTAACAAAATCTCCAATCATCTTTATACTTTGATGTTCAAGTTGCAATTTTTACAACGTGCAATGCTTTTGATTACTTTTAATACTTAGCCATTCTACTTCTTGTTACCATCTGATATAGGACAGAAATCCCTTCATGGATTGTTTGAAATTACTGTCTTCCATTTTAACTTATTACTTTAACCATCTGATGTTATTGGGTTCAGGGAGATGAGAGAGTGGAAGAAGATCGCAGGTATTGTAGGAATGTGAGGAGGTAAAGGATGCAATAAGGCAGCCCAATATTGGTTGGAATTAAATGCAAAATACAGCAGATGCTGGAAATCTGAAATAAAAACAGAAAGTGCTGGAAATACTCAGCAGGTCAGGCAGCATCTGCGGAGAGAGAAGCAGAGTTCGCGTTTCAGCTCAGTGACCCTTATTCAGAACTAGCAAATATTATTTATAATATCTGCTAGTTCTGAAGAAGGGTCACTGACCTGAAATGTTAACTCTGCTTCTCTCTCCACAGATGCTGCCAGACCTGCTGAGTATTTCCAGCATTTCTTGTATTTATATTAGATATAACTTCATTGTGGGTCTACTTACAGATGAGCAACTGTCCCTGCAAGAATACTGCAGCTATCATTCCCAAAACTCAAAGGGCACTGTTTTCACGGAAGAGTGTTTGGCATTTTTATTTTTGCTTGTGAGAAATGTCTTGTGTCATTTCATATGCAAATGATGCAATGGCATGATCCTTTTATAGATACTAGGTAGTATTCTTGTTCTGATATTTCAGCCCAAGATCTAAATGATTTTGGAATTGTTTAAACCAATGCTGATGGGGCAGAAATGGT
The DNA here is from genome assembly GCF_036365525.1 of Heterodontus francisci. NCBI lineage: Eukaryota > Metazoa > Chordata > Chondrichthyes > Heterodontiformes > Heterodontidae > Heterodontus > Heterodontus francisci. Next base: position 16,474,247 of record NC_090393.1, read on the forward strand.
CACACGATGCTCTTAATTGTGTCAGCTGTGGCTCAGTGGGTAGCACTCTCACCTCTGAGTCAAAAGGTTGTGGGTTCAAACCCCAATCCAGGACTTGAGCACAAAAATCTAGGCTGATACTCCAGTGCTGTACTGAGGGAGTACTTTTTCTTCACTTGAGCGCTGATGGGTACTAAATTGGCAATCTTACCAGAGAAGGGGATGTGGTGTGGGCAATTGGAAAGCAGCCACACTTGTGCAGGACAGAATGCTCTTCTGAGGTTGCAGTTGAGGTCTATTGTTGGAAAGTAGACTTAGCTTTTCTGTACATCACCTGTACCCCACTTGGCCTGTGAATCCCCACCTTCTCAAGGGAAATTAGGAATGGGCATGTTACGACCGGATGAGGAAGGGGTCTTAGGCTCCCCTCTCGGCCCTTTCCAGGTTTGGCCAAAGCAGGGTTTAATTTTTAAAACACAGTGTTTTTTTTTACCTTCCCCTCAGTGAGTCCTTGCTCACTGCTCTCTAATAGTAATGCAAAGGAATCAACCAGACATGTTTTCTCAGGTTTAAACAAGAAAGGTGTAAGTTGATTAACCTTAAAACTCTAACTCAGTTAAAACTACTAAAAATACGCAACACGACCATGCTAGCATGCATACGCGATAAACACACACACAAATAGATACTGAGGAGGAGAAAGAATTAAAGGGGGGAAGGTTTGAAGTAGTAGATGGAATTCAGTTACTGGTTTTGATTTGACTGTAAAGTCTTTGATTGAATTTAAGTCTTGCAGTTCCCAATGGGGCCCAGTGCACACTTTCAAACTTGTTTCACTGGTACCAGAAGGCTGCAGGGGTCTTCTGTCTTGAGGCTTAAGTTACTTCCATGGGTCCCTGGAACTTTGTGTGAGAGAGAGAGAGAGACAGAGAGAGAGAGAGACATTGCTTCTCTTTGTTCTTCAAAAGCAGTCTGCCTCAAAACTTTACTGTGAGCACAATTCAATCAATTCCCAGGTTGGCCAGCAGGTTAGTCATGTGACTAGCTCTTTGTTTGAGACAGCATCGCCTGCGAAGTTTGTTGATTCTTCAAAGCTTTATCAGACACACACAGTGGGGGGGGGGGGGGTGGGTGGAATGCTGGCTCTTACACAAACAATGATTTTCAATGACTTTTGATCACCACTATTGACAAAACCCATCTGGCTAATTGAATCAGGGAGCACTCCCATTGCCTCTCTATGCAACTGTCTCTCAGAATGCAAATGTGCAGCCATGTTTTCAGCCACTGCTCTGTGGTCTTTTTAAAACAAGTTATATTCAATGTCCAGTAACAGTTCAAATAGTGTTCCATATGACAAAATTAATATGTTTCCATTTGGCAGGTGTGGTTTCTGTCACAGAGCACCAAATGCTGGCCTTGCCAGCGATGCTCACATCCCACGAAAGAATAAAAAAAAACTCAATGAGGTATTCCAAAATGCAAAAAACAGTGTTCTATTCCTTAACCTCAACATCCTTCACAAAAATGAACTAAACCTGTCATGGTACTTCTTTTGTATTAGTAATGTGTCACATTCCTTAAAAGGTTGATTAAAACATGAAAGAATTTTGAATTATTATTCACTGATCATTTTATTTACAACTATGATAAAACCACGACAAGAAATGCTGGAACCACCCAGCAGGTCTGGCAGCATCTGTGAAAAGAGAAGCAGAGTTAACGTTTCGGGTCAATGAACCGAAACGTTAACTCTGCTTCTCTTTTCACAGATGCTGCCAGACCTGCTGAGTGGTTCCAGCATTTCTTGTTTTTATTTCAGATTTCCAGCATCCGCAGTATTTTGCTTTTATGATAAAACTACAACTGTCACTTGACCTCTAAAGCCAGTTTTACAATATTCTGCAATTTGATTATGCTCCTGATTTGTGATGGCTTCACCTGATATCAGGAGAATGTTAACTGAAAGGCAAATGCTCTTTAGGTTTATCTGGCATGAAGCATGTTAATGAACAGTATCCAAATATCATCTGGAACGAATGCTCGTGGGGGTGGCAGCGAGCTCATAAAATGGCAGCCCACATGCACGGCCCACACGCTAAAGAGCTGCTGCAGTCTCCCGTGCGGCAGCTCATTTAAATAGTCAGGGCGACCCACCACCCCCCCCCCCCCCCCCCCCCACCCCACCCCACAATCAGGCTGTCTGTGCCTGGCAATGGCGTCAGCTGCCTGTGCACAGGTGCTAACACTAACACTATCAACTAATTAAGTTTATAGCTATCGGTACTGACCTCACATAGGATGTCTCAGTGTGTTTCATCTACTAATTTCATTGTAGCAGAGACCTTGGAAGACCCTGGAATGGATTTTTTAACTTAAAAGGTGTTTCTGGTTCACATTCTATTGTAACAGGGATGTTTATGGATTTTTAACTCTGGTCTTAAAAGGGGATTTCAGTGAGTCTTCAAAACTGACCACTTATTCAATCTTTAATTCTAAAAGGTATAATGTATTAATTATATCTAATTTCTACCTAATTAAGTCTATTGTACTTACGTTTCATCACATTCCCACCATTCCCTACATCCATTACGTTTATTTAACTCCGTCCCTCCCCCCAAAAAAAATCTTATTGCGTTTTTTTCTGTCTGAATCTCATTTTTTGAGCCGTGAAGATCTTACTTTAGGGGATGTGTCGATTGTGTGTATGTAGAGCTTGTATTTTGTGTGCATTTGGTGTTGAATCTTTGGGTACGTGGCTTCTCATTGCTTTCAAATTACATGGAGCCCACTCATTAGTTTTCACATGTGTATCTGGCCCCCACTTCCAAAAGGTTGAACATCCTTGATTTTGCCTTTCATATGAAGATTGGCCATAGAAACATTAATGGCACAGGAGGTACATTCTGCCCATCATGTCCATGCCAGCTGAAAAAGAGTTAGCCAGTCTAATTCCACCATCCAGCTCTTGGTCTGTAGCCCTGTGGGTTACAGCACTTCAACTCACATCCAAAGTGTTTTTTTAAATGTGATGAGGGTTCCTGTCTCTACCACCCTTTCAGAAAGTGAGTTCGAGACCTCCAGCCACCCTCTGAGTGAAAAGAATTACTCAACTCCCCTCTAATCCTTCCGCCAATTACTTTAAATCTATGCCCCCTGGTTATTGTCCACTTTGCTAATGGAAATAGGTCTTTCCTATCCACTCTATCTGGGTCCCTCATCATTTTATACTCAATTAAATCTCCCTTCATCCTCCTCTGTTCCAAAGAAAACAAACCCAGCCTATTCAATCATCCCTCATAGCTCATAGCAACTTGTGTGAAGTACTAGAGAGCTGTTCGTTACTATGGAACATATTCCATACATATTACATATTCTAGCATGAGCCAAGAAAGGAAGGGGGAAAGTTGGAGGGAGAAAAAAAGAACATTCATAAAATCTGGGACTCATTTGTGGATTGACACTCATACTAGCCAATCAGATTTGAGTATTTTAAAGACGCTATTCATAAAAGCTATTACATGAGAAATGGTGCTTTGGTATCTTACCCATAGAAGATAAACAAAATAACAATTCCATTTTAGGATTAAATAAATTCCCTGAAAGAAGAATAATTTTTGAAGAGACTGAGATGTAATCTAGAAAATGCCATTATGTTTTTGTGCCTAGTTACGCACAACACTTTATCAAATCTAAGGCAAGGAAATTTAATGTTAATACAAACTCAAAAATAAAAAATATATGGTTGGAAATGTATTGCAAGGAACTGGTTATGATTATTTTCCTCTTTTAACCTACCTAATCTTCTGTGTCTCTGGAGATGTGCCTTAACTCAGGGTTGTCCAATATGTTAGCCACTAGCCACATGGCTAATTCAGAATCCAGATTTTTGATTAGTATATTGAAAATAAGTAGTAGACACCGTCATTGGGAATGTAATCACAACACTGATTCACACAGTGCTTACGTATGTAATTTAACCTTTTTGTGAATTTATTGGTAAAATAGTAAGACAAAAAGCAGAGCTTGCAAGAGTTTTTTGATTGTTGTGTGTGCATCACTGCCTTGGTTACTGCTTCTTGGTTATCTGCTAAAATAGCGTGATACATGGGTCACAACGTATGGGAACCCCAGCAACATTGTGTGGAAAGAACTGTAATTAGCTTGATCAATTGTAATAACCATTTCAGACTAGCATAAAAAAGCCACCCCAACTAATAATGAGCAGAACCAAGAAGGCACATTGTGGCAACAGGCAAGCAGCATCTAACATCCTGGATGGGCAGCGGTGGTGGATTGGCCCATCTCTCTGTCTGAGTCAACGTTTTTAGCAATCACTCCGATGACATCAACGTACTGCTCGCAATTGATGGACAAAAACCTAGAAACTGCAGTAAGTTATGCTGCGTCTGAATTCAAGCCAGAATTCCAAACTTTGGTGAAAGAGAAAGCCTGCGAAGTTTTACATTGAATAGGGTAGATGCTTGTTAAGTAAATATACACATAAATATTTAGCCTTATGGTGGTCAAGGCCTTTCCTACTAAAATTAATGCATATAGTTAAAAAGGTGTTCCCGTAGCCACACCTGTGGCTAGTCAGCAATTTCTAATGGATAGCATTGCTCTGACGGAACCATGTACAGATTGTCTGCTACCCTGGCTGATTCCATTCACTTCTCTGTAATGTTGGCTGATTCAGATAACTTTAGTTCCCTATGACAAAAATACTCATCAACCCTTCGGTTGGTTGGGGAGGGGGGGGAGTGGGGGGGGGGGCGGAATTGCTACATATCAGTCTGTCTAGCACCTGTGCACGTCTAGGCATATGTGAAGAGTGGTATAATGTTAGTATGTGTTATTGCTGAGGAACATAGTGGATAGTTCCCTAGTTTATCAATATACTCCACTCATACTCGCCTTCAGGGAAATCGCCTTGGATTTGCACGCCAGTAAGGTCTGGTAGTTTCTATAGTAATCAGTGTCAATTTGAGAATATGGACAGAATTTTAAATACCAAGAGGTGGCGGTCTCAGGTGCAGGGTTAAATGCCTGAAAAGTGGCATCAGATTGGGAACCCGACATGATCCCACCCACTTCTGGGTTTGACCTGGGCAGGTTTGCAAGCTGTGTAACTGTCAGGAAAGTCATTAAAATATGCAAACAGGTAATTGACTGTGAATATAATCCTGCATTCTGCATTTACTAGCCAGAGCATGGGTTTCCCTGAGCTCTCTGCATCTTGCCACAGTCAACGAGGTGAGTGCACTGCAGGGAGTGCTTCTTCAGTGAAACTGACAGGCTGGGAAGCCTTCAAACAGTGAAACTGAAGATCTGCAGCCATGCCTAGGTGAGAGAGTGCTGCTCACAGCACTTCTTCTGAGAGTGTGCTCTTACTGCTTGACAGGTGATTTCCAGCTTCTTGGAAGTCAGTTCACTGGTCTTGCATTTCACTCACCTTCATCTGCACTTCCCTGCTGTCAATCTTCAACATGACATTGGAGCAGCTTATGCAGCTTTACCTTGGACCTCTAATGAGGAACAAGATGAGCAGAAGCAACACCAGCAGCAGAACCGGCACCACCAGCTGCCTTCTCCTCAGCCATGTGCCATTTCACAGGACAGAGGGAATGGACACAGAGATCCTACTGCAAGGAGGTGAGACCCCCAACACAGTGCCTACAGGCTCTCTCGACATGTGTGAGCACCAGTACCTCAGGAAGCTCAGACTTTCATGGCAGCTTGTTGATGACATCTGCAGCTTCATGGACCAAGACCTCCTTTCTAGTGGACCAGGGGGGCATACAGTGCCAGTGACTGTAAAGGTGGCACTCACTGGAGGTGCCCCCCCTCTCTCCCCCGCCCCCTCAAACCCAAGTTCTCTCTCTCTGGAATTCTGTGCTCTCTTCTCCTGCAAGGAGAGAAAGCAGAGAGTTGTTAAGTATGAGAAATGGTCTGTGTGGAGAGGAGAGAAGGACAACGTTTGTGGAGGGTGACTGTGAGGCATGGGTACGAGATGGCACAAAGATGAGAGTGAGTGTGAGTATTGGCTGCTCAGATGTGAATGTGAGACAGAGGGGTGGGTGGAACTGCAAGGTGTGTTGGCCTGAGAGGTGTTGTGTAGGGGATTGTTGGGAAAATCAGAGTGTGGGTTTTGGCACCTGAAAGTGTTATGCCACTTAACTTTCCTACTCTCCTGAGGTACTTAAACCACATGGGGCACTGTCTGCAGGTTCGAGGGACCACACTCCTGCTGCTCACTTCCTCGGCCGCTTCTATCCACACATGCTTGGTTGGAGAGGTTGGCCTCTTCCTCCCATCCTTGGCAAATATCACCTCATTTCAGTCCTCAGATCACACAGCAGGACCTCCAGGTAAGAGTCCAAGACCCAGGGGACAGCCTTCCCAGGTCTCCTTTCCACTCCTATGGTCCTAAGCCACAGGAGTTAATGATCTTCAGTCATCTGACCCCTGCCAGGGTCCCTTTAACTAAAAATCCTTTGACAGATTCAGCATGTCAACCCACCAGCCATCTCTGATTAGTTGGGAAACCCGAAAGTGGATATTAATGCAGTGGCTGATTTAAAAAGCCTTGACAAAGTCTGCTTCAATGACAAACGGGTGCTCGACCTGCTACTGGCCTCCCCGCTGAGTATGGATAAGTTTTATTAAGATTCTACCCTTACTTTAAAAAATCTCCACCCAAATTACCAACTGTATCACATTCCCCCCAAGCCCCCCCCCCCCCCCCTCAAGTCACATAAGGGTTGGTAAGAGATGAAGTACATGGTTGAATAAAAGTAATAAAATATAACAGAAATCCCCAGTCATGTGGTTCCCTCATAGATGGTATCATATTTGATTGCCAGTCAGTGCTAATTTACCTGACTTCAACCAGAATGGCAGCAAGGATGCTAAAATTGTCTGGCTGTCCCTTAGTTTAGGAAGGGCTGAAAGAATTCAGCAAGGATTCTTGCTTTTGATCCATGTCCACAACCCCTGTGTTTTAGAATGAATGTCAGGTTAGAAAAGAATCAGAATGATGTCTATGATGTCTTTGTTGGTCAAATAGCCTACAGACCCTGCAGGTTCACATGTTAAAAGTGGTCACTGAGCACCTACTGGAAAGAAAGACCTGTATTTATATAGCACGTTTCACAACCACCAGGCATCCCCAAGCACTTTACAGCCAATCAAATACTTTTTGAAGTGCTTTCATTGTTGTAATGTAGGAAACGTGGCAGCCAATTTGCACACAGCACGCTCCCACAAACAGCAATGTGATAATGACCAAGAACGATATCCTTAGGAGCAGAGAAAATTAGAGGAGGTTGAAATGCAATTTCATAGCTACTCTGTATATAGGCCCATACCGAACACAATACACACAGCTTTGTGAATTGCTTAGGTTTAGCATTTTTTAATATTTGGATTGCATGTAGATAGTTTCTTATAATTAAGATCTCTCTTGAATGGATGCTTACTCTGCATACTTCCTATTTGTCGAGCAGGTACACTTTCTGTTGCTTCCTTTCTGACAAGTACAGCCTTCTCTTCAATTAGGTCCTAATGTTTAATGGACTTTTAGCTACAGGATCAGACCATTTGTTAAATGAACACTCAGTTTCTCTGGAATGGAAAAGCCTCCTTACCATCAAGTAGACAGAATTATCAAGATTATTGGTTTTCCAGACATGCACTGCATTATCTTCCATGTAGCCAGTCCAGTAATTTTTAATCTTTTTTTATAGAGCATTAAACTAAAATAAAGTGACATTGGATTAACCATGAGCAGGAGCCTGAATGAAAGGCTAAGCTGAAATGCCAGTCTTGTTCCTATCGAAATGTGGGTTTCTATTCACTGTTGACCTAAATGGAAACATTTTTTTTGTTTCTTCCACACACTCCAGTTTTTCTCTCCTCCTTTCCTGAAGGTGCTGTTTCATGCCGGAATGTGGTCCATAGGTCCTGAGTGCCCTCTGGTATCTCATCCAAGTGGAATTTCTTCAAATGCGAGCTTAGACAGTACCTATTAATCAGCTATTTGACCCGAGTGAGCCTCACAGCCATGGCCAAAGACTGGTTTCAATCTCACACTGAAGAGCTGGAACCTGTCATAGCCGCTAAGCGAATTGCACTGCTGAACTATAAGAAAGTCCCCAGCGAGTTAACATCCGTAGCACTTGAAGCAGCCAGAAGCGCTGCACAAAGAACAGCCAGGTGCTGCGCAAATGACTACTGGCAACACCTATGCAGTCATATTCAGCTGGCCTCTGACACCGGAAATATCAAAGGAATGTATGATGGCATTAAGAGAGTTTTTGGGCCAACCATCAAGAAGATCGCCCCCCTCAGATCTAAATCAGGGGATATAATCACTGACCAACGCAAGCAAATGGACTGCTGGGTGGAACACTACCTAGAACTGTACTCCAGGGAAAATGTTGTCACTGAGATCACCCTCAATGCAGCTCAGTCTCTGCCAGTCATGGATGAGCTGGACGTACAGCCAACAAAATCGGAACTCAGTGATGCCATTGATTCTCTAGCCAGTGGAAAAGCCCCTGGGAAGGACGGCATTACCCCTGAAATCATCAAGAGTGCCAAGCCTGCAATACTTTCAGCACTGTACGAACTGCTTTGCCTGTGCTGGGACGAGGGAGCAGTACCACAGGACATGTGCGATGCCAATATCATCACCCTCTATAAGAACAAGGGTCACTGCGGTGACTGCAACAACTACCGTGGAATCTCATATTGGGGAAAGTCTTCGCTCGAGTCACTTTTAACAGGCTCCAGAAGCTGGCTGAGCGTGTCTACCCTGAGGCACAGTGCGGCTTTTGAGCAGAGAGATCCACCATTGACATGCTGTTCTCCCTTCGCCAGCTACAGGAGAAATGCCGTGAACAACAGATGCCCCTCTACGTTGCTTTCATTGATCTCACCAAAGCCTTTGACCTCGTCAACAGACGTGGTCTCTTCAGGCTACTAGAAAAGATTGGATGCCCACCAGAGCTACTAAGTATCATCACCTCATTCCATGACAATATGAAAGGCACAATTCAGCATAGCGGCACCTCATCAGACCCCTTTCTTATCCTGAGTGGCATGAAACAGGGCTGTGTTCTTGCACCTACACTGTTTGGGATCTTCTTCTCCCTGCTGCTTTCACATGCGTTCAAGTCTTCAGAAGAAGGAATTTTCCTCCACACAAGATCAGGGGGCAGGTTGTTCAACCTTGCCCGTCTAAGAGCGAAGACCAAAGTTCCGAAAGTCCTCATCAGGGAACTCATTTTTGTTGACGATGCTGCATTAACATCTCACACTGAAGAGTGTCTGCAGAGACTCATCGACAGGATTGCGGCTGCCTGCACCGAATTTGGCCTAACCATCAGCCTGAAGAAAACAAACATCATGGGACAGGACGTCAGAAATGCCCCATCCATAAATATCGGCGACCACACTCTGGAAGTGGTTCAAGAATTCACCTACCTAGGCTCAACTATCACCAGTAACCTGTCTCTCGATGCAGAATTCAACAAGCGCATGGGGAAGGCTTCCGCTGCTATGTCCAGACTGGCCAAGAGAGTGTGGGAAAATGGCGCACTGACACAGAACACAAAAGTCCGAGTGTATCAAAACTGTGTCCTCAGTACCTTGCTCTACGGCAGCGAGGCCTGGACAACGTACGTCAGCCAAGCGCGATGTCTCAATTCATTCCATCTTCGCTGCCTCCGGAGAATCCTTGGCATCAGGTGGCAGGACCGTATCTCCAACACAGAAGTCCTCGAGGCGGCCAACATCCCCAGTTTATACACACTACTAAGCCAGCGGCGCCTGAGATGGCTTGGCCATGTGAGCCGCATGGAAGATGGCAGGATCCCCAATGACACATTGAACAGCGAGCTCGTCACTGGTATCAGACCCACCGGCCGTCCTTGTCTCCGCTTTAAAGACGTCTGCAAATGCGACATGAAGTCCTGTGACATTGATCACAAGTCGTGGGAGTCAGTTGCCAGCGATCGCCAGAGCTCGCGGGCAACCAAAAAGGCGGGGCTAAAGCGTGGCGAGTCGAAGAGACTTAGCAGTTGGCAGGAAAAAAGACAGAAGCGCAAAGAGAGAGCCAACTGTGTAACAGCCCCAACAACCAATTTTATCTGCAGCACCTGTGGAAGAGTCTGTCACTCTAGAATTGGCCTTTATAGCCACTCCAGGCGCTGCTTCACAAACCACTGACCACCTCCAGGCGCTTACCCATTGTCTCTCGAGACAAGGAGGCCAAAGAAGACAGCAGAGGACACTAGATAGAGATCAGGAATATGAACTCTGGCCCAGGAGCACTGAGATCAATTGTGCCCGAGTTACTGCCTTAGCTGAGATTAGCTAAATTAATCAAACCATCAATCTTCTGGTTTGAAAGGTTTAATTCTCTCTTTCCCTGTGAATGTCTTTCTTTCTTTCATTATGACTGGTATTCTGTACACCTCTCAAAACATTCTCTCCCTTTCTGTCTGACGCTTTTTCTCCAAGTTCTGTACTCTACTTTTATTTTTCCATGCCAAAAATATATCATTCTGCTTCTATGTGAATCTGGACAATAAGTTTCCTTAGGACTTGCCCAATGTTGGTTCACAGGCATTTTCCAGAAAGGTCACTGAAGAGTGATCAGAAGTAAGAAATGTAGCTGTTTTTTTCTGCTCCTTAACCTAAGATGTTGAGGACAACAATAATGATCTCACTGCTTCCCCTACTGAGATTTGCTAACGAAGCAGAGATTGGAGATTGAACTTGGTCACTTCCTGTTCTGTAAGGTTTAGTATCACACCACGTGGTGTAGTTTACCCACTGAGCCTTCTTTCAGATATTCTTTAGAGGTGATCTTGGTACCTGTACTGGAGCTGCTGATGTGTTTCCCACCTTGTTTCCATCTCTAAGATGTCGGCTAGATTCTTTCCTTCAGGTTGACACATGCAAAAACTGTAAAGACTGCCACCTAAAGATGTCTGGTGAACTTCTTTTCATAAGTTTTGGTATGAGGATGACATTCTGTTCCTTGTGGGGAGTGACATTTTGGTGCACATTATGAGATTTCATTTCCTCACTGGTTTTAACTCACTGGTTAACAGGTTCTTGAGAAATTTCTGTTTGCACTACATGTTGTAATTGCTAACCTATTTAAACCGGTGTGCTAAAAATAGTGCACACGGGAAATTAAACCCCTAAACCAGCATCAGTCTAAAGTAACATGATATGTTAGGTATTTTATCTGGTTTACAAATAGAAGCGGCAGTGATATTGCCAGTAGATTTTGTCTACTGTTATTAGAGTCATAAAGTCACACAGTCATTTACGGTATAGAAGAAGGCCATTCGGCCCTTCGAGTCCATGCTAGCTCTCCGTAAAGAAATTCAGTAAGGCCCATTCCTCCACTCTATCCCTGCAGCCCTTATTTCCTTCAAATGCCCATCCAGCTCCCTTTTGAAATCATTGATTGCCTCTGCTCCACTACCCTTGTAGGCAGTGAGTTCTGGGTCATTACCACTCGCTGCGTTAAAAAGATCTTCCTCATATCCCCCCTGCATCACTTGCCCAAAACCTTCAATCTGTGTCCCCTAGTCCTTGTTCCATCAGCTAATGGGAGCAGTTTTTATTTGTCTACCTTATCCAAACCTGTCATAATCTTGTACAACTCTATCAAATCTCCCCACAATCTCCTTTGCTCCATGGAGAACAACTCCAGCACTCCAACCTAACCTTGTAGCTAATATCCCCCATGCCTGGAACCATTCTGGCCACATCCTTCCTGAAGTGTGGAGACAAAAACTGGACACAATACTCTAGTTGTGGCTTAACCAGAGCTTTATAAAGGTTTGGCATAACTTGCCTGTACTCAATACTTCTATTTATGACACTCAAGATCCCATATGCTTTGTTGACCATTTGCTCAATTATGTCCTGCCACCTTCAAAGATCTGTTAATTTGAGTTTATTATTATAATGATTTTTGGCTCCCTGATGCCTTTTGGTATAAGCATTTCCATACAGACCAGGGAATTCCCAGATTTGTGCAGAGTTAGCTGATCTCAGCTGTGATCACGATAGAGGTATGACAATTGCAGTTGTTTGCAGGTCTCATTTAAATGAGCCCCGAGGTTCAATATTAGGCATGCCTCAGGCCTACCAACGCAGCACAGGGATCGTTCCCTGCACCCAGTTCATTCCAGCAGGTGAATGAACTTCTCAACCAATACTACAATTATTGTTTCAGTAATGCAAGCCCAGAAATTACTGTTAGCATTTTAGGGGACAAACACTTTGTGGGCTTCTTACGAAATTCCTTTGTCTGTTACATTAGCAGAAACCTTCAGCCATTTAACATAATAATATAAATGAATTTAAAATAAATGGATGAATGCCTCTGTTGAAATAGCAGTCAAAGGGATGTCATAAAAGCACATTAAGAACATAAGAAATAGGACCATATGGCGTTTCAAACCTGCTCCGCCATTCAACACAATCATAGCTGTTCTTCGACCTCATCTCTACCTTCCTGCTCAATCCCCATGTCCCTTGCACAAAAGCAAAATACTGTGGATGCTGGTAATCTGAAACAAAAACAGAAAATTTTGGAAATACGTAGCAGGTCAGGCAGCATCTATGGAGAGAAAAACAGAGTGAACGTTTCAGGTCTGTGACTTTTCATCAGAACTGGCAAAAGTTAGAAATGTAATAAGTTTTGAGCAAGTGAAAGTGGGGCGCAGGGAAGAAGAATTAAAGGGAAGGTCCATGATAGGGTGGGGGGCAGGAGAGATTAAATGACAATAAGTTTCATGGTACAAAGCCAAGGGAAGTGGTAATGGGATACTCCTCAGTCACCCTCAACGCTTCCCCACTTTCCTACGCCACCTTTCCATGCAAATGCAGGAGATGCAACACCTGCCCTTTTACCTTCTCCTTTCTCACCATCCAGGGCCCCAAACACTTCTTCCAAGTGAAACAGCAATTTACTTGCACTTCTTTCAATTTAGTATACTGAATTCGCTGCTCACAATGTGGTCTTCTCCACATTGGGGAGACTAAACGCTGACTGGGTGACCGCTTTGCAGAATACCTCCATTCAGCTTGCAAGCACGACCGGAGCTTCCTGTCACTTATCATTTCAATTCTCCACCTTACTCCCACTCTGACCTTTCTGTCCTCGACCTGCTACAGTGTTCTAATGAAGCTCAACATAAGCTCGTGGAACAGCACCTCATCTTTCGACTGGGCACTTTTCAGCCTTCTGGACTCAACATTGAGTTAAATAATTTTAGATCATAACCTCTGCCCCCATATTTTTCCTTCTTTGTGTGTTTTTTTGTTGGTTTGTTTTTTCCTCCCATCCCCACCCCACCCCCTTTGTTTCTTTCTTAATCCCTTGACTTTGTGTTTGGATGGCTGTTATCCTGCCTTTACACCTCATCCACACACATCTTTTGTTTCTTTACTTGTCCTATTACTACTCCCCTTGGCTTTGCACCATGAAACTTTTTGTCATTTAATCTCTCCTGCCCTCCACCCTATCACAGAACTTTCCTTTTGTTCTTCTTTCCCCCCTACACTTGCTTAAAATATATTACATTTCTAAATTTTCACGATCACGATCCAGTGACCCCAATTGGAAAGCACATTTGTGTGGATGTCAGGCAAAGAGAGGATCCTGTTTGGCTGTAATTACACCCATGGTTGAAAATAAGTGTTTTCAATTATTTCCAAATGTTTTCCCTCTTCCAACTTCCAACAGGCTGGCATAGTCACAAATGGCCTCCTTCTGTGCCATTAAATTTCTATGTTTCCAACTTCACCATTTGTCTTGCAATCAGAATATGTTTTTACCCCTCTGATTTTCTTCTGCTCTCTCCCAAAGGTACTGACTCCCTAATCTCAGAAGTATGAAAGTCAGTTGTAGTGTCTTTATCATCACTTCAGCTTAAATCAACTAACTCATCAGGGATCAAGCCTGGGACCTTCCGGATCTGCATAGCTCGTCTCCACACTGGGTGGTGTATTTAAGTACTGAGCCATTCAGAGTGGTCAGCAAACTAATGTTTATCATAAGAATTTCCATTATTTCCCAGAAGAACAGCAAGCAATACACCATAACACATAGTTCATTGCAGTATGATTAATAAAAGTTCATATGTAACTGTGAGCACATCACATCCTCCTAATTTACTGGATTTTTACATTGATGTGACCAAGTTATCAGATGGGGATAACCCAGCAGATATTAGACATCTTGACTTTCAAAAGATATTTGATAAAGTACTCCACAAGATATTGTTAGCGGAGATAAGGTCAAAAATTGACTAGACAATGGGAAGCAGAGGATAATTATAAATGGGAATACTTCCAGCAAGGGAGAAGTGACTAGTGCAGCTCTCCAGAGATAAGTGCTTGGACTTCTGCTTTTCAAAACCTACATTAATGAACTGGCAGAGGGGATTAGAAGCTAGCCTGCTAAGTTTGCTGATAACACAGATTTGTGTGGGATAGCAAGAAATACCTCGGAATCTGATCTCATTTCAAGGGATCTGGACCAACTCATCAATTTGAGTAATGATTGACAGCTTCTCTTTTAACATGGATGAATACAAAGTAAGGTCAAGTACTGTTACTAGGATTTTAGTAAAGTGCAATGGTGGTCTGATAAATTTTCATACTGTATCTACTTGAACTGGGAAAAACATCAAAAGATATTTTGTCCTTCCAACTGATCTACATCTGGAGAGAACAGTCTGAGCTGTATAATATGGAGGTGAAATACTGGTGGTTACAGATTTTACTAGTGATAGTCGTGGTTAGATATATGTGAGCATTATGTACCAATATGCCAATTAAGCCGAATGTTTTGAAGAAGTTGTACCTAAAATGATAACTTGTCTGTTTTCTGACTGACCTGAATTTTCTCCTTTTGTTTCCAATGACTACATGCGTGGGTATAGTTGCAGAATGCACAAGCATGAATTGCGATTACAACATTTGGGCGGCACAGTGGCGCAGTGGTTAGCACCGCAGCCTCACAGCTCCAGGGACCCAGGTTCGATTCTGGGTACTGCCTGTGCGGAGTTTGCAAGTTCTCCCTGTGTCTGTGTGGGTTTTTGCCGGGTGCTCCGGTTTCCTCCCACAGCCAAAGACTTGCAGGTGATAGGTAAATTGGCCGTTGTAAATTGCCCCTAGTGTAGGTAGGTGATAGGGAATATGGGATTACTGTAGGGTTAGTATAAATGGGTGGTTGTTGGTCGGCACAGACTCGGTAGGCCGAAGGGCCTGTTTCAGTGCTGTATCTCTAAATAAATAAAAATAACAACAATAAATAAAACATGCCAAGGTGCTTCACAGGAGCATAAGGTCAGATGACCAAAAGCTTGGTCAAAGGAGTTGGTTTTAAGGAGTGTATTAAAGGAGGAGAATGTGGTACAGAGGCAGAGAGGTGTAGGGAGGGAATTCCAGAGCTTAGGGCCAAGGCAACTGAAGGCACGGCCACCAAACGTGATGCAATTAAAATTGGGGATGCTCAAGAGGCCAGAATTAGAGGAGCGCAGATATCTCAGAGGATTGTGGGGCTGGAGGAGATTACAGAGAAAGGGAGGGATTTGAAAACAAGGATCAGAATTTTAAAATCAGGATGTTGCTTAATCAGGAGCCAACATGGGTCAGCGAGCACAGGGGTAATAGGTGAATGGGACTTGGTGCAAGTTAAGACATGGGCAGCAGAGTTTTGGTTGACCTCAAGTTTATGGTTGTAATGTGGGAGACCAGCCAGAAGTGCATTGGAATAGCCAAGTCTAGAGGTAACAAAGACATGAATAAGGGTTTCAGCAGCAGTGAGCTGATATGGGGCGAAGTTATGGAGGTGGAAATAGGTGGCCTTAGTGATGGCGCGAATATCAGGTCGGAATCTCATCTCAGGGTCAAATGTGACCACAAGGTTGCAAATAGACTGGCTTAATCTCAGAATGTTGTCAGGGAAAGGGATGGAATTGGTAGCTAGGGAACGGAGTTTGGAGTGGGGACCAAAAACAATGGCTTCAGTCTTCCCAATATTTCATTGTAGGAAATTTCTGCTCATCTATAACTGGATGTCAGATGGGCAGTCTGATAACTTAACAACAGTGGAGGATTCGAGAGAGGTGTTGGTGAGGTGGAGCTGGGTGTCATCTGAGTACGTTAAAACTAACGTTGTGCTTTTGGATGATGTCGCCAAGGGGCAGCATGTAGGTGAGAAATAGGAGGGGGCTGAGGGTAGGTCCTTGGGGGACACCAGAGATAATAGTGCAGAACTGGCAAAGAAGCCATTGCAAGTGATAATCTGGCTATGATTAGATAGATAACAATGGAACCAGGTGAGACCAGTCCCACCCAGCTGGATGACAGATGAGAGATGTTGGAGGAGGATAGTGAGGTCCACCATGTCAAAGGCTGCAGACAGTTTGAGAAGGATGAGGAGGGCAAATTTACCTTTGTCACAGTCATACAGAATGTCGTTTGTGACTTTAGTCATTAGTCTGTGGATTTCTCTTCCTCAGAAAAGTAGAGACTAGGTCAACGAATGTATTCAAGACTGAGTTAGATAGTTTTGATAGACAAGGGTTTTGAGGGTGGGGTGTGGGGGGGGGGGCAGACAGGAAAATGGAGTTGAGACCACAATCAGATAAGCCATGACTTTATCAAAGGGCGGAGCAGTCTCGAAGGGCCGAATAGCCTACTCCTCACTCCTATACAAGCTGTTTCGGTGCTGTGGCAGGGACCGAACTTGATTGGAGGAATTCAAACATGGAGTTCTGGGAAAGATGGGAATGAATTTGGGAGACAACAACACGTACAAAGTCTTTGGAGAGGAAAGGGACGTTGGAGATGGGGCGGTAGTTTGCAAGGACGTTGGGGGATCAAGGGTTGGTTTTTTGAGGAGAGGGTGATGACGGCAGATTTAAAGGAGAGAGGGATAACACCTGGAGAGTGAGAACCATTAACAATATCAGCTAACATGGAGACCAGAAAGGGAAGTTGGGTAGTCAGCAGTTTAGTGGGAATAGGACTGAGCAAGCAGGAGGCGGGTCTCATGGACAAGATGAGCTCAGAGAGGGCATGAGTGAAGATAGGAGAGAAACTAGAGAAAGAAGCAAGTTCAGGGCTAGTGCAGAGGTCAGCATTATAGGAGGTTTGGCCAGGTCGGCTAGTGGAAGGAAGGGACAGCTGTTTGGATGGTCTCGATCTTAGTGACATAGCATGAGCTCCTTGCACTATTGTTGGAGGTCAGGGTGGAGGGGCTTCTGACTATAATCTGCTTTGATCAGTGAGCTGTGGAAAGATCTGAAAAATCTAGATCTAGATCTTCTCTCAAAATTGGCGTCAAATTCCTGGACTTTGCTCAACATTAAGAAGATGCTTCTGCTCTGGATGACACTGGCTACACCATAACACTCAATTTCTCTTCTGTCTCTGATTTGCTGCTTTTTTTTGGCAATATTTAAAGTAACTTTGATCAGTTTGCTGCCCTTCCCCCGCCACTACTGTGATTGAGAGACTTCAATCTCTTGCTGAGCCTGTGATGGCCACTGGTTATACTGGTTTTTCAGCTTCAGTCTGTTCCAGGCCAGAAAATCACTTGCCTAGGCTGAAGAACAATCTTCTGCTGCTTCTGGATTTTATGGTGTCTTCCAACTTTGCCGTCATCTTTCTGATCCTGCGACTGACTCTTGTTACAAGAGTTTTGTTTTTTTATTGAAAACTTAGAATTCTGCGTGTTTTTAAAAACTGAAGAAAGGATTTTTCTGTGGACATTGATTGCTGAAACTTGGTCGGTTTGGACTGAGTGAAATACACAGACTGCAAGGCACTTGTTTCCAAATGATTCAGCAGGGGAATGGCAGGTCAAGATTTATGATTGTCATGTGACTTGATTTTTGAAATTAGTTTCACTTTTGGATTGAAAAGGACCAGTGAGTTGGTCAAGGAGCAGGTATTTGAATTTTGGTTGTGATCTGCCTGGAGAGTAGAGAAAAAGACCTCTCTCTGTAAAGGAGACTTGCATCTTTTGAAAAGAAATCTTGCTTTGAAAGGTGGCAGATTCCTATTGCCTCCTGTCTCTGAAGAATTCCTGCATCCAGTGTGGTTCCTGTTGCCTCCTGTGTTTTGGGAAACCCTGGAACCTGCAGAAAGCTTCTATTGCTGTGTTGCTGCTGTGAGTCCTGAGGAGACTGGTTGCTGCACCCCTGCTGAAAAACCCATGTAACGCTTGTTGCAGCCAAATTACCTTGAATACCTACCCATCACAGACTATTCATCAACCTCACCCAGAGAGACTTTGAGTGGCATCTAACTATTCGACTCTGGGACAACTCACCTTTATGAAAACAGCCTACCAGAACCCAATAAATACAATAATTTTATTTTTTCCTTTTTACTCCTAACAAACAGCTATAAACCAAAAATCCTTTTCCCTGGTTAACTGTTTTTTTGAATGTACATGTGTGTGTGTGCATGAGGGCTAAGGAACTAAGGAGCTTTTCATATATATAGAGTTATCTCATTAGTAGTTTAGACTTATTATTTTCTTTTCTAAGAAATAGTTAATGTTGTTGTTGTTTAAAGAAACCTGGTTTGGTGTGCTTTATTCTGGGGTCTAGTGTCTAATTTGGCTATACTTTGGTGGGTGGAAAACTTTCTTGATATGCTGTGACCTGTGGAGTAGTGGGACTGAATTAACAGTGCATTACTCCCATCTTGGTCATAACACTCTGTACACTTCCTGGGTCTTTATTCCTAAAAAAAAATACCTCCATCAGTGTGTCCTCTGATGCTTTACCCTCAAATAGCTTCTGGACTTCACTCATTACATCTGTCTCCAAACTCGGACAACAGCTCATTAATGGTCTATGTTAACTCATCATTATCCCACTACCAGACCTCTGATTTTAACTCTAGACTCCTTCGAAGTACTTCCTATCTATTTCTCGTTTACTATCAGCTTTTCATGCACCCTAATTTTTATGTAACCAGATTTAAGTAACTTGAGCTCTGAGTCCATTCACGTGCACATTTTGGCTACTGCTCCGGACCTGAGCCCATTACTCTATTTCCACTTTTGCTCTTTCTTTTTAACTTTTCTCTTTATCCCTCCTAGGCCTTTGTCTTCTATTGTCACACCTCCTTTCACTTCTCCACTTTCAGGTACTCTACCTTCCCAGTACCCTACCCCAACCCTTTAGTACTCTTTGACCTTCCTGCTCTCTTATCACAGGCTTTTGGATAAGCCTAATACTTCCCTCTGTGCCTCTCTTGGCATCCTCTGATGGCTCATTGAGGCACTCTGCTCATTATGAGCAGCAACCCCAATTGCTCCACCCCACTCTCTTGTCATCCTTCCCACCCAGCGTGCCCACTGGGAGCTAATCTTGCCAATCTTCTTTTTATCGAACTCACTCTTCCAACTGCTGACCCTGTTGCCTCTGCCAGCAAATCCACCTCTCTACGATCTCTCTCCAGAATGTCCATTCACTTGTGAACAAGGCCACTTATTGTGGATGATTGCATCGACTTCATGGCTGTAACAGAAACCTGGCTGAGGGGTGATGACACCTTGTCCCTTAATGAAGCCTCCCACCTGGCTACATCTTCCACCACTTGCCCCACCAAGACCATCGTAGTGGCAGAGTGGCACTTATCACCAGATCACACCTTGGCCTTGCCCCTACTCCTCTAGCACTTTCTCCTCCTCTGAACATCTCACCTTGTTCCACCCCTTTCACCTTTCTTTCAAAATCATTGTTCTCTACCACTCTCCCAAGTACAATAAAAATTTTCTCACCAAGATATCTTCACTGCTTTCTTCCCTCAGCCTCTGCACCGAATGACTTATCCTCGGTGATTTCAACCTCCATTGCAACTCATCATGTTCTCTCCTCTGAGTTCACTGCTCTTTTATCCTCCCTAAATCTCTCCCTCCATGTAAATTCCCCAACCCATATTCACAGCCACCCCCTTGAACTGCCATCTCACATGGTCTTGCTAGTCCCACTGTATCAATTGCAGATAAAGCCATCTTTGATCACTTCCTTGTATCACTCACCACCCACATCCCTCTTCCACACCCCAACTCCTTCTGTACCCATCCCTGGAATGACCTATCCCCTAATTCACCTACAACACTTTCAAAATCCCAATGTTGTGGCTCTCTGTTCACCACAACATTTCTGCAGTTACTGATTTGCTCCACCACACCCTCAGCATAGCTCACTTGGAAAGAAGCTGGACAAAATCTCTGGTTATGAATGAGGCTGGAGGTTAGAAGAGTTAGTATAGGCATGGATCATAACTGTGGTTCTGGTTCTGTTGGAACTATCTGGAGGTAGACTTCCTTTCCTGATTTACTATAAAGACCAATTATACAAAATCCCATTGATCTATGTGATGTCACTAACAAGTAACCAAAGCAAATCTTTCTCTGTATGTGGAATAAAAGGGTCAGGGTTTACTGATACAAATTAATGATTTCTGTTTTGCTCAATTGGTTTTGGGATCATGGGAGTGGAGTAGGGGGATGCATGGTGGGGGTGGGGGGTGGGGGAGGGGGGTGGTGGTCATAGATTTCACAGAGTTTGCTGTTGTTGAGATCTGTGGTTATTTACCACTCTCAGAGGATTAAATAAATGAGGGAAAATCCATCAGAGCATCAGAATGGGCTTCATGGGACAAATGTCCCTTTCTTTTTCAGACTTCCTACTAATATATTAATTTAAAATTCCCTAATGGCTCAGGTTTTATGTGGAACTAAGCTGTACAGCACGGATACAGCTTCCAGGCTCTGTAAAGTTAACTGATCTTAGTTAAATCGGCGGTAGAGTGTTACAATTATTGTCAGTGGCCCTGGGCTAGGGGCAGGAAATAGCATCCAGTGTTCCCACTCTCCAGTGAACCCATTGGAAAACATGAGTGGATTCCGCACATCATTTTACATTTATCAATATTTAATTATAATCTGTCAATCAGTAGTCAAACTCGTGAGCTTGTCCAGTCCCTTTAAGTATCAGACTTCACTTACCACACATTTGCGTTATCAGCAAATTTTTCTGATGCCCTCATCTGGACATGTAGGTTTTGAAAAAGGATTCTATAAATAATTCCTTCCCTGCAAAGCTTATAAAGCTTTTTTTCCCCATGAAGGCATCCTTTAGAATATTGAAATGATGCATTGAGTTATAACTTTCCACTACGTTTTCAATCTTTAAAAAAACTTATGAAACATGGACCTGAAATATAAAGACTACCACAGATGCTGTCTGAATTGCCGCGTTTCCAGCATCTCTTTTTATTTCAGCTTTCCAGCATCTGCACGATCTTGCTTTTCGATATAAACTCGGCCATTTGACCGCAGAAACAGGCCATTACAGTATCTAAATGGGACTTCTAGCGCCTAATCGAATGATCTCCTTTCTCGTGAATGAGAGAATGTAATTTTTGCGAATGAAGGTAATTGACAGGAAGTGTATGTGGGTAATTGATTGCCCAATAATTTCATAGAAAAGATAACAACTAGAACTGCCTAACCACGATCCAGAAGGCGCGTCGTTTTCCGAATTCACTACGAAGAGGTTCTGAAATTAAGGTTAGAATTTCTTACAGTTTTACGAGAAACAAAATGCAAAATGACAGTATGCAAACGATGCAGTCTTTTTAACAGGGAGTGAACCATGAGGTGCCGCCTTCCATTTGCTGCGGGGAAAATGTTATCCAAAAGCTGGCTGGCACCGGCTGCTACTTGACATCACAGTGCAACTGGTTTGAGTTTGGCTGAAGATGCGGTTACATGCTGCTGATGCCAGGATTTGAGGCGTGAGGGGGGAAATGACACGTCAGTTGCTGAAATGAGTGTTTATTTTTCTTTCTCTGAGCTGTTGATTGAGTTGGTGATAACAGGACGAGACTGGGTGAGGATGAAGCTTCACGCGTTAACGCTGCCGATTCCGCTGCTTTATATTTTTTCCATGACTTAGTGAAAGGCAACAAATTAAAAGATCAAATT
Source organism: Heterodontus francisci (assembly GCF_036365525.1). Classification (NCBI taxonomy): domain Eukaryota; kingdom Metazoa; phylum Chordata; class Chondrichthyes; order Heterodontiformes; family Heterodontidae; genus Heterodontus; species Heterodontus francisci. Next base: position 16,496,286 of record NC_090393.1, read on the forward strand.
GGAGAGAGCATTGAGGGGATAAAAATAACGGGGTTAGGAGGGGGAAAAACAGATGGAACTACATGGAGGAGACGGTGAGATTTGACATTTTGGGGGCGAAACAATCAGAAGTCTGACCAGCAAGGGAGCAGGACACTGTTCAGCCCGGGGAAGGGTGACCATCAGTCGGGAGCAGAGAGGCTGAGGCTCCCGGAAGAGATCTTGTGATCGCAAGCCGTCAGATGGAAAATAAAGGAAATTTTAGAAACAGTTGGAGAGAGGTGAGCCGGGGGGATAGACGGATAAGCGACCGCAGGAGTCTGTAGAGAGAGATCGGATTACCAGCTGCAGGCGATAGGAGAGCAGATCGGATAGAGACTCGCAGCCGGGGACAGAGTGGAGATCTGTACCGTGGTAAGATACAAGCCTGCCAAGATCTAGCGACAGATAGTGCAGGCTCAAACAGCCCGAGAGACGTGATCTGGGGGTCAGATAAAGCAGTAACAGGAGAGAACAGCAGCACTCAACCAAGTGGAAGCATTTCCGTCGAGGATCAAAGTGGGAATTTTGACTGTTCATTTCGCCCTGTCTTGAACAGCAAATCTATTTTCTCCATCGTTGACAGAATTCATGCCACTATCCATTGGGAGCAGCTTTCAGTAACTGACGCATCATCTAGTTGGACGAGAACTCAGACCTGGTACCCCTGGTTTTTAACACAGTTAGAGATATATAGAAGTAAAATCTCCTTCGAGGAAAATTAACAAAAAAAGATCAATTCGTACAAAAACGCCAGCTTTAACCTTTGAAAGGGATAAAAGTCCATCACTGTTATTTTACTGCTTTGTGATGTTCGGACTTTCAGTGATCGTAAGCGGAGGGATTGATGGTGCACTCCATGTTTGGGAACTTCTCACTGGAAACTTTTCCTGAAGTCGACATATTAGAGCGTGGATTTTTTTTCTCTTCCATGGAGACCCTGGATCCGGCGACCACCAGGGTGGTCCCATTAATCAGGCTTGTTAAGGAGAACGAGTTGCTGTGGAGGAAGTTTCATTCAGTGGGCACTGAGATGATAGTGACGGGCAGAGGAAGGTACAGTAATGGGCAATGTAACCTATTTTCCATATAATTTCCTCCCAATGTTCTTTCTTTTATTTCCCTCCCCCAACTCGACGCCCAATCTGCCGTTTTAAGGAACATCGTCAAGTGGCAAATCCTCCTACCGAAGCTTTGGCAGTAAATTGTGACAGGCTATCCTGACTGCATCACAGCATTTTAGACACTCAAGTCCAATAGTTCCACAAATTCTAAATTAATCAAAACTCATTTCTTTAAGAGATTTTACCAGGTTATAAAACCACGATGAATGCAATAACGTTGATGATATCACAGCGCCAGTGTCTCCTGAAAATAAACCAGGCTTCCTGCCGCTGTAAGCCCTGTTGGGAAGGGTACCGGCCTGAATCTCTGGTGAGATGGGATTCGGCTTGGCCGTGATCCGATGTACTGTAGCCAAATTTGCTGACCATACAAAGGTGGGACAGCAAGTTGTGAGGAGGACACAGTCTGTAAAGGGATATAGATTGGTGAATGGGCAAAAGTTTGGCAGATGGAGTATGAGGTTACCACTTTGATAGGAAGAATAGAAAAGCAAAGTATTATCTAAATGCGGAGAGACTGCAGAATGCAGCAGTACTGAGGGATCCTGGTGTCCTAGTCATGAAACCGAACGTTAGAATGCGGGTACGGCAAATAATTGGGAAGGCAAATGGAATGTTGGCCATTTAAAAAAAAATGTTCATGTGATGTGGGCATCACTGGCAAGGCCCACATTTGTTGCCTATCTCTAATTGCCCTTGACAACTGAGTGGCTTGCTAGGCCATTTCAGAGGGCAGTTAAGAGTCAACCACATTGCAATGGGTCTGGAGTCATATGTAGGCCAGACCAGGTAAGGGCAATAGATTTCCTTCCCTAAAGGGCATTAGTGAACCAGATGGGCTTTTACAACAATCTATGATAGTTTCATGGTACTATTACTGATGCTAGCCGTCAGCTGCTATGTGGGATTTGAACCCATGAACCCAGGACATTAGTTCAGTGACATTATCACTATGCCACGATCTCCCCATTATTGCAAGGGGTGGAGTATAAAAGTAGGGAAATCGTCTTACAACTGTACAGGGCGTTGTTGAGGCCACACCTAGAGTACTGCATACAATTTTGGTCTCTTAAGGAGGGATGTACTTTCTGTGGAGGCTGCTCAGAACAGGTTTACTAGGTTGATTCCTGGGCTGAAGGGTATGTCTTATGAAGAAAGGTTGGGCCTAGACTCATTGGAGTTTAGAAGAATGAGAGGTGATCTTATTGAAATATAAGATTCTGAGGGGGCTTAGCAGGATAAATGCTGACAGGGTATTTCCCATTGTGGGGAATCTAGAACTAGGGGAACAGTTTCAGAATAAGGAGTTGTCCATTTAAGATGGAGATAAATAGAAATTTCTTCTCTCAGAGGGTCATGAATCTTTGGAATTCTCTTCCCCAGAGAGATGTGGAGGCCGAGTCATTGAATATATTCATGGCTGAGATACACAGCTTCTTGAACTATAGGGAAATCAAGTGTTATGGGAAACATAGGAAAATAGAAGCAGGAGTAGGCCATTCAGCCCATCAAGCCTGCCCCACCATTTAATATGATCATGGCTGATCATCCGCTTCAATGCCTTTTTACCACACTATCCTCATATTCCCTTATGTCATTGGTATTTAGAAATCTGTCAATTTCTGCTTTAAACATACTCAATGACTGAGCTTCCACAGCCCTCTCGGGTAGAGAATTCCAAAGATAAACAGTCAGGAAAGTGGAGTTGACGCCAAGATCAGATCAGTCATGATCTTATTGAATGGCAGAACAGGCTCGAGGAGCCTTATCGCCTACTCCTGCTTCTATTTCTTATGTTCCTCAATGGTCAAAAAGTCATCAACACTCTCTAACTCAAGCAGGAAGAATGGGAACACAGGAAGGGAACAGATGCTGTCAGCATCCATGGAACAGTAGCACAGTAAGCTGAGGGAAAAAAGAAATTACACCGCAAGCATTCAGTTTACAACAGATTAAGCACCTTGGGACATTTCACTCTGTTAAAGGCTCTATATAATTGCAAGTTGTAGTAGATAGTACAAGCTGCAATGTGATTTACACCACTGGGTAGCCAACATGACAGACCAAGTGGGATATTCCTGGATGAGGAACATTCCAGGTTGATGTCAAAATCCTGCACAAATTGGCTGCTATTTCCAATTTCTGACCTTGATGAGCCCTTCCAACTGTTTTCTTTGCATAGTTTTATTGACATGAAGTGTTAGATGCTGAATTATATCAAAATGGTTGGATTGTACTTCCCTAATAAAATTATTAGTATTGACTTTTAACTTAACATTTCTTATTAAATTTAGTAGTGATGTAGTGTGTATGTATATACAAATAAAATAAATGCATCTTTTTGTATCACTATACCAAATCCATGAATGGAATTTGATTGGTCATCCACCTCATTAAGAGATATTGTCATCAGATACCTTCTTATGTGCACACTTCCTCAGGTTTGTAACCAAAAGTGTACACAATAATGTGACGACAAGTTACCCCAATAGCTATTTTGATTAATATTGAACTCAGCCTTACAGAACAGGAAGAACCCAGGTCTGTGCTAATTGACCTCAGCTGAGGCACTACAATTTAGTGTCTATATCCCTGGAATGGGTAGAGGAAAAGTGGGCAAAGTTCCTGCTCCAGTGCCCCTTTCTGGAAGTGGATATGGATGTCAGGTGAGAATTGGATTGTATCAACTGTGATGCCCCTCCACAATAAAATGGCCTGGAGAATAACTAGTTCAAGCTTCAAGTTGAACTGCACCTTAGCACAAGTTTGTGGCTTCAGGAAGGAAGAGGCAAAGAGAGAAAATCAAAGCGGCAAAGTATAAAATAGGAACTCAGGTTTAGTAGCCCATGACTGACACAGTGATAGCTGAGAGTCTGCTAATGACAACAAGGATCATCTTTTGCTATTTTTGCGATGCTTTGGAAGGTTTTATTGAACAATATTCTTCCTGGAATAGTACACTCTTAGGCTTTTCAAATGCCACCACTGTTCTTCATTTCCTAGTGGAACAGAACAGAACTGGTTAAAGAACAAGTTGGCTGACAGTCTTCTCTACTGGCAAATATATTGCGAATGACCGAGGGTGGGGTTGAGGGGGGTGGGGCGATGGCGCAGGGAAGCATGAGAAGCTAAATAATTAAATAATGTAGGAAAGAAAATATGAGACTTGTATTGAATAGGGGCACATAATGATACCACATGGAAAGACCTAGAGAGAGGCTCAGCCACTCATAGCAACTGGCATGTGTCAGATCCCTGTAAAGAACTGGGGTAGGGATCAGTCAGCTTTTAACCTCCACTTCTAAGGAAGAAAGGACCCAACCAGAAATTTTTATTTTATTTCAAATTTTCCCCTTTCCTCTTCTATCAACATTAACTCTTGGCAGGGTACAGTTCCATGAGGACTGGCAGGCATTCAATCCCTCATCTACGTGACCACTTTTTATCTGTATCCTGACCAATGAATATTGGCAGGCTATTCACCGTCAAAAGCACCGCAGCTGACCTCAGTCCTATTCTGATCTTACATGTAAATTTTCTAGCAGGGGTTACTGGTGATGACTAAGAGCAGGAACCCACATTGGCTATTCCCCTCCTTTCCCTAACTCAGCACACTAAAACCAATTGCACTGCTTCTAACATCACCATGGCTGAAATCAGCAAACTTAGCACAATTAGCAATAGAACCTGGGACTCCTGTATGACTCAGCTTTACATTGGCCAGCACAATTACACTGAGCTATCACAGCAGCTAAACTGGCCTCTCCTGTTACTGTAGTTACCCCACCTCTTTGTTCTTCCCAGCGGGAGCAAGCACATCTTTAAAGAACATCTTGACCCACACTAGTATGGTTGTGAAACAAGATCATCTACACTCCATATGCTATTGCTTCAGTTTGTAAATGCTGCACAGCTGCAGAAGAAACATTTCTGGAATCATGATGATAAACTACAACAGGCTGATTTGTTTTAATCAATCACAATATATTTATAGAAAAGCTCTTGAATTACAAGTCATCAGCACTAGCTACCTTTAGTAATTGCTTTATTTCTTTAACTTGACCAACATAGAATAAAGGACAGAAAATGCTGGAAACACTCAGCAGGTCTGGCAGCATCTGTGGAGAGAAAGAACCAGAGTTAACGTTCCAGGTCAATGACCCTTCTCTCTACAGATGCTGCCAGGCTTGCTGAGTATTTCTGGCAATTTCTGTCTTTATTTCAGTATTCCAGCATCCGCAGTATTTTGCTCTTGTATAGAATAAAGGAAGCAGTTTTCCCCCCATTTTTTCCTTCTGAAGGCAGTGTTTCATACTGGATTACAGTTTCACAAGCACTGCTGGTGCTCTGATACTTGCTCTAGCCACCACTTAGAAGCCTAGACAATGCGCATCGGCAGACTATTCAGCTTGATGGGAGGAGCATGTGAAATTTCCAGCAAAGGCTATCGGTTAGCATATACACCAGCTGTCAATGTTTCATGCTGACTGTTAGTGTTTTGGAAGTCCAGTTTCTGTGTCAGTGTTCACTGACAAATATCAGCATGAACTTGGACCCTTGCCCTGTTGCTAATGGAGGTGATTCCAGACCATACATATTGTAGGAGGGAATTCTTGTGAGACCAGTAGGTTGTCTACAGTATGTAACAGCTGGAATCACTCATTAACAACAGTAGTCAGTTGGATTGACATTGAAGGAAGTAAATCACTGCAAATGAAGGAGGAAATAAAGGGGATAAGGGAAATCAATGGCAATGATGAGAAGAAAGAGGCAGTAGTTGGGGCCAGGGCTGTTGTGGGGGGTGATGGTGTGGGTGCGGGGAGAAGAAGGAAGAATAACAGGTTGGAGGACAGTGTCAAGGTGAATTAAGGTGAGAGGAGAAGCGTGCCAGATTGAATTGAGGGGGAAGTGGGGGAAATGTATTGGAGGAGTGAAAGGGTGGGGAGTTAGATGGGCTACAGTAAGTTTGTGAATTGAGTCCGGGGGTACTTTTTTGTGAGTTGAGGTGTGGGGATTAGATGTGGGAGACTGACTGTTCCTGTGACTTTTGGGATCTAATTGGTCTAATGCAAATCCAAATGTCATGTAACTGTGAAGTGTGAAAGTGCTTAAAATTATCTGGAATGCATCACTTATAATGTAAAAATTAAAACATTCCTAGGGGGAACATGGCCTCTGACCCTCAGAAATGCACCATTAATATTGTGCTTTTAGCATCTGCATTACCCTCCTCAGGCTTTCAAGTAATTATGTTTTGGTTGCTTTCAATTTGAGTAAGGAATATTGGGCAAACCTACATCTTAAGCCCATGTAACTCCTGGTTTTCACATATTATAGGTGTATAATTTTGCTAATTTTCAAGGTTAGCAGGAATGGAACAGAATCATAGATTGTTACAGGACTGAAAAATGTAATTTAGCCGATCTAGTCTGTACGAGTGTTTTTATTCACGAGTAACCTAGCCCAAGCCCACTCCCTATAGTCCTCTTTTTCAAGCATTTATTTAATTCTTTTTCAAAGCTGCTATGGACTCTGCTTCAATCTGGTTTGTGACAGAGAATTCCACATTCTACCCATCATCAGAACATTTGTCTTTCTGATTATCTTAAATTTGTGCCCTTGTTACTGCAGGGACCTGGCAATTTCTCACCCATCTCCCTAACTAGCAGCACTGAGGCTAACTGCTATGCTGGCTCAGATTACAATATCTTTGACCTCAGGCCCAGAAGCTGGTTATATCTGGGAAATGGAGGTTCCTGGATGCACAAAGCATTTTGATGCACTAACAAGCTACAGTGATATAGGATATTACCAAGCTGCCTCCCTGGCTATTTACGACACATGCTGGGAAACTGTGCAGTGCTGTCCTCCACATCTGAATGAATTTTTCCTCTTCCATATGTTTTATTTTAAGAGCACCAGAGGTCCAGGTGCAATGAATACAAGTGCTGAATATGGCACAATGTAACATTTTACGTGGCCCATAGGAGTCATTAATGAGTCAACAATTCTGAATATTTCAAAGGCCATTGAGGGTTGTATTTCATGTCAATGGGGTACAATTTCAGAACTCTTAACCCTCCTACCCACACATAGCAGGCTAGTGACAATTTTATATTATTTGATCTGTGTCTTGAGTGTGCTTGTCAATTATAAGAATAAATGTATTTAAATCTTGTGTCTGTGTTTTCATAGAATCATAGAAATTTTGGTGCAGAAGATGCCATTCAGCCCATCATACCTATGCCAATGCTAGTTTCCATCAAAGCTAGCTACTGTAATCCCAGTTCCCTGCTATTTTCTGAAGCCTTGAATATTTTCTTCAAGTGTTTACCTAACTCACTTTTAAATGTTGTGTTTGACTTGTAGTAATGCATTCCATATTTTACTAACTCTTTGCAAGAAAAAAATCCTCCAAACTCCCTCTTTTTGCTTCTAGTACTAATTTTACATTTGTGCTCCCTTATTACCAATTCACTGACCAGTTAAAATCATGGTTTACTATTTGCCCTCTCAAACTCTTTCACAAAGTTTTGAACACTGTTAGGTCTTTGCGCCAATGAATGCAGCCCTAGCTTCTCAAATCTCACATCATAAACTTATCGTTTTACCCCTGGTATCATCCAAATGAATCTATATTGCACTTTGTCCACGGTTCAATATCCTTTCTATTTATATTTAGTGAATTTTGTGTTCTCAAGGAGAAGGATGTCAGTGTGAGAAATGGAATATGGTTCCCCTTTTGGTGCCCAACAACAACTATTCCTAGCTTGTGTGTGACACAATTTAGATATAGAGTACAGCCCCCAATAATGTACATACAATTTCAGAAGTGCATCCCCGCTTCCTTGATGGATCAGTGAGTTTATATAGTGATTAAATAAGCAATACAGACCAAGAATGTCCCAGGTTTTAAAAATGATCAGTGCTGAATTATCTCAGCTGGGGCAGGTAGGGGTGGTGCAATGAGACTTGCCCCCCATCGGGACAGGCAAAAAGGAAAAGGAGGTGGTGTTGCGCTGATAATAAGGGATGGGATCAGTACATTTGTAAGGGTGGATCTCAGATCGGAAGAACAAAATGTAGAATCTGTATGGGTGGAGCTAAGAAACAGCAAGGGGCAGCAAACATTGTTAGCAGTTGTTTATGGGCCACCAAACAGTAGTGGTAGTGTGGGGCATGGTATTAATCAGGAGATTAGAGAAGCATGCAGCATGGGTAATACAGTATTCATGGGTGACTTCAATCTGCAGATAGACTGGTGTTAGGACCAGGTGAGAAGGGGTCTAGGGGTTCCATCTCAGCCTTTGCCTGGTTTAACCATAACAGGGTTTAATTTTAGAAACACCATGTTTTTAGCTCATGGTGAATCCATGTTCACTGCTCCAATGATAAGGCAAAGAAATCAGACAGGTTTCCTTAGATTTAAACAAGCAAGGTCGAAGTTTATTAATCTTAAACTCTAATCCGGTTAACGACTACGAATATGCAACACGGCCATGCTAGCATGCATACGCGATAAACATACACGCAGATAGAGACAGAAAAAGTAGAAAAGAATGAAGGAGAAAAGTTTGAGACAATATCGGGATTATAATTACAGTCCTTTGAGTTCAATGTGGAGTCTTTGGTTGCCGGTAAATCCTGCAATTCATTGGGGCCCAGTGCACGTTTCAACTTGTTCTGATGTCAGAGTCTTCCGTGGGTCCAGTGGCTTGGGAGAAAGCGAGAGAGAGACAGCCAGGAGAGAGGCTTCCTTGTTCCAGCTTCAGTTGCAAACTGCCATCTGAATTCAAATTCATGTGACCAGCTGGCTAACCACTCCTGCATTTGTGGATTTCAAAGCTCTCAGTGGGGGAGGGGTGCGGTGCTGTCTCTTACCCCCAACAAGATGTGGATCACCATTGCCCAGCCCAATCTCTGTTAATTGAATGAGTGAGCAATTCTTTTGTCTCTCCAAGCACTGTCTCTTAGTATGCAAATGTTCTTCCAGCCAAGCGTCTGGTGAACTCTTTTTAACAAGTCATTTTTTCACTCCAGCAACAGTTTGAAAATTAATGTTCATGACAAAAATTAATATGCCTCATTCTTGGCAGGTGGCGGTCTTCATGACACTGGGTAAACCTAATGAGCACTAATGCTCTGAAGGACGAATTTCTGGAGTGTGTTAGGGATGGTTTTCTAGAGCAGTATGTTGAGGAACCGACTAGAGAACAGGATATTTTAATCTAGTATTATGTAATGAAAAAGGGCTAATTAATAATTTTGTTGTAAAAGAACGTTTAGGGATGAGTGACCATAGTATGATAGAATTTTACATTATGTTTGAAAGTGAGGTAGTTCAATCAATATACTGGCATGGATTAAGGATTGGTTAACAGGCAGGAAACAGAGAGTAGGAATAAACCTGTCATTCTCGTGTTGGCAGGCTGTGACTAATGGGGTACCACAGGGATCAGTACTTGGACCCCAGCTGTTCACAATATATATATTTGATGTGGGGACCAAATGTAATACTTCCAAGTTCACAGATGACACAAATCTAGGTGGGAATGTGTGTGTGAGGAAGATGCAAAGCGGCTTCAAGGGGATTTGGACAGACTTCGTGAGTGGGCAAGAACATGGCAGATAAAATTTAATGTGGAAAAATGTGAAGTTATCCATTTTGGTAGGAGGACCAGATGTGCAGAGTATTTCTTAAATGGTAAGAGATTAGAAAGTGTAGATGTACAAAGGGACCTGGGTGTTCTCATCAATAAGTCACTGGAAGCTAACATGCAGGTACAGCAAGCAATTAGGAAGGCTAATGGTATGTTAGCCTTTATCGCAAGAGGATTTGAGTACAGGAGTAGTTTAGTTTAGTTTTTAGTTTAGAGATACAGCACTGAAACAGGCCCTTCGGCCCACCGAGTCTGTGCCGACCATCAACCACCCAATTTTACTAATCCTGCACTAATCCCATGTTCCTACCACATCCCCACCTGTCCCTATATTTCCCTACCACCTACCTATACTAGGGGCAATTTATAATGGCCAATTTACCTACCAACCTGCAAGTCTTTTGGTTTGTGGGAGGAAACCGGAGCACCCGGAGGAAATCCACGCAGACACAGGGAGAACTTGCAAACTCCACACAGGCAGTACCCAGAATTGAACCCGGGTCGCTGGAGCTGTGAGGCTGCAGTGCTAACCACTGCACCACTATGCCGCCCCACTCTGCACATCTGGTCCTCCTACCAAAATGGATAACTTCACATTTTTCCACATTAAATTCTATCTGCCATGTTCTTGCCCACTCACGAAGTCTGTCCAAATCCCCTTGAAGCCGCTTTGCATCTTCCTCACAACACACATTCCCACCTAGATTTGTGTCATCTGTGAACTTGGAAGTATTACATTACTAAGAGTAATCTTAGTTAGAGGGCACCTGCAGTACTGTGTGCAGTTTTGGCCCCCTTACCTTAGGAAGGATATTATTTCCATAGAGGGAGTGCAATGAAGGTTCACCAGACTTGTTCTGGGGATGACGGGACTGTCCTATGAAGAGAGATTGGGGAAACTGGGCCTTTATTCTCTAGAGTTTCGGAAAATGAGAGGTGAGCTAATTGAAACCTACAAAATACTTAAAGGGATAGATAGGGTAAATGCAGGTAAGGTGTTTCCCCTGGTTGGAGAATCTAGAACCAGGGGACACAATTTCAAAATAAGGAGGAAGCCACTTTGGACCAAGATAAGGAGAAATGTCTTCACTCAGGGAGTTGTGAATCTTTGGAATTCTCTACCCTAGAGGGCTGTGGAAGCTCAGTCATTGAGTATGTTTAAAACAGAGATTGACATATTTCTAAATACCGATGATAAAAAGGGATAGGCAGATAGTGTGGGAAAAAGGCATTGAAGTGGATGATCAGTCATGATCGTATTGAATGGCGGAGTAGGCTTGATGGGCTGAATGGCCTACTACTTGAGGTTAAGAGTGTAAAATGCAGAAAGAGGAAATGTTATTTGTTCCATCAAGTCCATTCCCTCCACAAGTAGTTTATAATTTGCCCCATATTATTTAGCCTTCGAGAAATCCAATAAAACACAGTATCCCAGTAACAAGTACAGGCCTTCAGGGGGAGAGTGAAGATAAAAGACACACAAAAAAATAGCTTCTCTACTGCTCCACTGTGATATCTGCATTTTCCACCCCAGCCAGGCTATAACCTCTGAGTGAGACTGTCAATTTCTGCTGAATTAATATTTGTTCTGTGAAGCTGTGGTCAATCAGGCTTGGATTGAGAATGGTCCTCACTTTGAGAAACAGGAAGAGTTTCATTCCATCAGCCTGGACCACTTCCCAAGGTCTTGGAGGAGATAGATTAATGTACTATCTTATTGTACCATCTAGTTCCCAGCAGAATTATATATAATTACCTCCTGGGGTGCCTTTCAAAAATTCTCTAAGATTTAATATGAACATAATATAGGGCAAATTATACATTTCTAAGAAGAAAATGGACTTAATATAGCAAATGGCCTTTATTTCATATTTTCTAATGTTTGTAAGTGCTGGGGAATTTTCCTTTTCTAACTTGTCCCATAGAGATTGTTAAGTGAATACAAGAACACAAGAAATAGGAGCAGAAGTAGACCATATGACCCATCGAGCCTGCTCCGCCATTCAATACGATCATGGCTGATCTTGGGCTTCAACTCCATTTTCCTGCCTGCTCCCCATATCCCTTGATTCCCTGCAAGACCAAAAATCTATCTATCCCAGCTTTAAATATATTCAATGATGGAGCATCCACAACTCTCTGGGGTAAAGAATTCCAAAGATTCACAACCCTTTGAATGTAGTAATTTCTGCTCATCTCAGTCCTGAATGATCAGCCCCTTATCCCGAGACTATGCCTCCACGTTTTAGATTCCTCGACCAGTCGAAACAATCTCTCAGCTTCTACCCTGTCAAGCCCTTTCAGAATTTTGTATGTCTCAATTAGTTCGCTTCTCATTCTTCTAATCTCCAGAGAATATAAGCCCAATTTGCTCAGCCTCTCATCACAGGACAACCCCCTCATCCCAGGGACCAATTTAGTAAATCCTCTATCCACGCTAATATGTTACCCCCAACTCCACGAGCCCTTATCTTGCCTATCAATCTTTTATGTGGCACCTAATCGAATGCCTTTTGGAAATCCATGTACACAACATCTACCAGTTTCCCTTTATCTACCCTACTAGTTACATCCTCAAAAAGCTCTAATGAATTTGTTATACAGGATCTCCCTTTAGTAAAACCATGCTGACTTGTTCTAATCATACTATGCTTTTCCAAGTGCAATGTTAAGACTTCTTTAATAATAGTTTCCAGCATCTTCCCAACGACTGATGTTAGGCTAACTGGCCTGTAGTTCCCTGTTTTCTCTCTACCTCCTTTCTTGAAAAGCGGTGTAACATTTGCCAACTTCCAATCTGATGGGACCATTCTTGAGTCAGAGGAATTCTGGAAAATCATAGCCGGCACATCCACTATCTCTGCAGCTATCTCTTTTAGAACCCTAGAGTGTAGGCCATCTGGCCCCTGGGAACTTGTCAGAGTTTAGTCCCTCAAGTTTCTCTAATACTTTTTTGCGGCTGATATCAATATCCTGAATCTCCTCACTGTTTTTAGCCCCTAGGTTACTGCCTATTTCTGGTATGGAACTTGTGTCTTCTACTGTGAAGACAGACATAAAGTATTTGTTCAATGCCTCTACCATTTCCTCATTCCCCATGATAATTTCTCCTGTCTCTGCCTCTAAGGACCAATGTCTACTTTAGCTACTCTCTTCCTTTTTATATACTTATAAAAGATCTTACAATCTGTTTTTACACTGCTGGCTAGTTTACTCTCATTCTATTTTTTCCCTTTTTATCAACTTTTTGGTGGCCCTTTGCTGGTTTCTAAAACACTCCCAATCCTCAGACTTGCTAGTATTTTTTGCAACATTGTAAGCCTCTTTTAGTCTAATACTCTCCTTAACTTCCTGAGTGAGCCACAGGTGGGTCTTTCTTGACGAGTTTTTGATTTTGAACAGAATGTACTTTTGTTGAACCCTTTGAATTGTTTCTTTAAATATTTCCCACTGTTCATTTACTGCCTTACCTTCCAGTCTATTTACGCAATTAATCTTAGCCAGTTCTCTCCTCATACCTTCGTATTTGGCTTTGTTTAAGTTTAAGATTCTTGTTTGTGACTGAAATGTGTCACTTTCAAATTTAACATGAAATTCAATGGTATTATGATCACTATTTTCCAGTGGAACTTTTACTATGACATTGCTTATTAAACCTGCTTCGTTACACAATACGAGATCTAAGATAGCTTTATCCCTAGTTGGTTACAGTAAACTGTCACAAAAACATTCTACAAACTCATCTTCTAGACCACTGTTGCCAATTTGATTGTCCCAGTTTAAAGTCCCCCACAATTAATACATTACCTTTTTTACATGCTGCAATAATTTCCTGTTTAATGTTCTGTCCAATAATATAACTACTGTTAGGGGGCCTGTAAACTACTCTCACCAGTGTTTTCTGACACCTGCTATTCCTAATTTCAACCCAAACTGACTCTACTTCATGATCATCTGAGGCCAGATCCCTTCTTATTAATGTTCTTATGTCATCCTTTACTAACAGGACTATCCCTCTTCCTTCTGTCTGTCCCTCCGAAATATTGTGTCACCTGGAATATTCATTTCCCAACCTTGATCTCGTTGTAACCATGTCTCGGTAATGGCAATTAGATTCGTGCCACTAGTTCATCTATCTTATTACAGATGCTTCGTGCATTCAGATCAAGGAACTTTAATGTCATTTCTTTTATCTCTACTCCCTGCAATGACCTTACTTGCCGATGTACAATTTTTGTTAAATGCTCTGTCCCTTCCTGTCCCATTCTGTTGGGAGTTTCCCACATCATTATCCTGCTCCGATGCCCTGACCTCTTTCTTTGGATTTCTAAATTTCCCTTTACCCAAACCCTCCCCCCACTCTGTTAGTTTAAAGCCCTGTCCCCAGCCCTAGCTGTGCAATTGGCCAGGACACTAGAATAAAGACTAGAAGCTCTTAGCCTGCAATTAAAGAAACTGGGGGAATTTTCATTAATTTGTGGCAGGGCAAAGAAGAATAAATTAATTAAATAGAATATTGACTTTTTGAAAAAAAGGTAGAGGCTCGTGGAGTTAATTGATAACTAGCTCCCTGCATGGAAAATTGGACAGGAAACAGGTGATGATAAATGGAAGCACCACCATCTAGAGGTGTGACTATATGGTTCTGCAGGGTTCTTTCTATTTGTATTATTTATAAATGTCTTGGAGGAAAATACTTCCTGTAAATAGACATGCCAATAATATTCTAGAAAGTCATCTAGCATGCATTTCCTTCAAGTTTTACAGTCAAATTTCTGCATGATATTAAGAAAACAAAAGTATAAAGATGCAAAGACAGGCATTCAACACAGGATCTAGAATATCTGGAGCCTCCAAATTATCTTACCAAAAAAAAAACCCGAGATGTGACTTGCAACCTGAACAGCAATTAAACTCTGACCTTACTTAGTGTTTATTCAAAAGCAATTAGACCTTGTGGCCTTAAGGGAATACAGATTTACTTTAGCAGCAGAATAATGCATTTTGCATTTGACTTACTGTTAGTATCATCATGAGTGATTTACTGGTATAGTAAAAATTGTCATACAGCCATCAAACATTGTTACAGATGCAAAACAACTTTAAAATGTTTGGTGCTGTTCAATAAAAACTGAAACTGACAAATATATTTCAATCTGCAAAGTTCCTTAACCAAGCAACAGTAAAAGGCTTATGCCATTAAGTGATCTTATGCTGTTTACTAATAGCAACTAAACTTTCTAACTTTAAAAGAACAGGCCAACATGAACACAACTCCACCTTATTAATAGAATCATACATTATATAACATTCCTGTCCTTATGAAAGAAAATACAATCTGATATACGTAAGGAAAGCATTGGAAAATCCACTAGTATATTATAAAGTTTGCTGATGACACCAGTCTATGTCTCTCTTATATTTGTCACCTGGCTACAATCAGCATGCAAGAATATTTGAACCAATTAAACAAGAAATGGCAGATAGAATTTAACCCAATTGTGGTCTCGGTGACCTGGACTCAAATAGTGATACTCAAACATACTCCTAACTATTAAAGTTGTTCAAATTACAGGAGTAGTTTTATTAATTTCCCTAAACCACAAAATAAAACATTTAGAAAACAATTAAATAAACAAAGTGTATTTTTTCTAATTCTGCTTCCTTTGACTTACTGTGCACTACTTTTTTTAAATCCCATTCTCTTATTTCTTTTCCTGTCTCCCCACTTCCCTAATCTCCTATCTTCCTTAGTCTAACAGAAGTATTCAAAACTTTAAGGAAGGATTTGAGAGGCAAAAGCTTCACTGATTTTATTTTTGATGAATATAGCTCATTATGTTCCCTTTTTTAAATTTATTTTCTGCATGCTACTATCCATTTTGTATTCTAGGATGTGGTAATAAACTGAGCAAAGGAAGAGACAGTGTGAGACTGAAAACTGAAGAACAGCTCTAGGGTTTCAGTTTTATTTTAAAATGTATCAATGACAGCAATAAAAAGAAAATAAGAATGCCGGAATTTTCAAATAAAATAGGAAGCACTGAAAATGGCCAGCAGCCTGATCAATGTCCCCCCTCCCACTACTAACTAAAGATATGCTGAAGTTTCAGGTGGGATCTTTCATCAGAACATTTCTAATGAAGTATCCCACTCAAAATAGTAACCTACCTTTTTATTACAGATGCTGCTTAATCTGCTATAAAAATGTGCCAAATTGGAACTTAAGTACCTGTGGAAAGATTTAAATAAAACAATTGAAAGTAATAGAATGTTGGAAAGTCTGAAATAGCATGCATTTCCAAACAGGAAGTTCACAATACAACTAAGCGTCTTCAAAGAATAGGGCAAATGTCAATCATGTTTGATGTGACAGAAGACATCAGCTTCATATGTTAGTGGGCTGGATAGTTGTAAAATCTTTCTGGTACTGTACTTAGAAAAGTGAGGGAAATAATGTGACCAGATATGAGACATCCTCCCTACATCTCCACACAAGGTAATCCTGAGGTTAACAGATGAAAGACTGAGGATATTATGAACTCAAAAAAATGAATTAGTTGCCTTGATGTTTTGTTCAGCAAAAAAGATAATTTGGATGGATTTCTGGACAGAAATAAGATTAAGGGATATGATGAAAAGTTGGATTGGTGCAGTTGCTTTATCAAAATGAATGAGTCTTTTGGCTTAAAACTTTGGTGTTATGCTTGGCCATACTGTACTGCCATTCTTCCCTCAAACACATGTTATGAAAGTACTTCCATTTTTAAAATATTTTGTGAGGACTTGTGTTTCAAAATTGTGGAAATGGATTTCTTTGGAGGACTAAAGAGATTACATATATACTGCACTTTGTTTTTTTTTAAAAGGGTCACTGGAAGGACTTTGTTTAAAAACAAACCCTAACTGGATGTCACATGCCTTAAGCTGAATAAACAACAAAAGCCTTGGTGACTAGGGGAGTTTTTTTACAGAGAAGTGACATGCCAAGATTTCTGATGGTCAAGAGCTGGTTTCATTTTGAATACTGGCTGCACAGTGGCGCAATGGTTAGCACCGCAGCCTCACAGCTCCAGCAACCCAGGTTCAGTTCTGGATACTGCCTGTGTGGAGTTTGCAAGTTCTTCCTGTGACTGTGTGGGTTTCTACCAGGTGCTCTGGTTTCCTCCCACAGCCAAAGACTTGCAGGTTGATAGGTAAATTGGCCATTGTAAGTTGCCCCTAGTGTAGGTAGGTGGTAGGAGAATGGTGGGGATGTGGTAGGGAATATGGGATTAATGTAGGATTAGTATAAATGGGTGTTTGTTGGTTGGCACAGACTTGGTGGGCTGAAGGGCCTGTTTCAGTGCTGTATCTATAAAAAAAATTGTTTTGAGTCAGTTGAGTTTGCAGCCTGAGAGAAGCACCCAGCTTGAGAGAAGCACCCAGCTCATCCTTTCTCCACTTCTCTGAGAAACCCTGAGAATCCAGTGTGTGATAGCTGAAATCCCTGATGCCACATTTCTCCTGGAAAGCCTGCCAGACTAATCCTCGACATCGCCTGAAGAGAATTGCTCCAAAAAGATCCCAGTGACAGCCTGCTACGCATATTTGGGATGCCAGAAAAGGAACAACTGATATCATCCCATATCTTATCCCTTTCCTTCAAGAATTAACAAGTATTAGGCCAAAGTACTTTTTGCCCTTTTTTTCATAAAGCGATCTCTGCAGAGAAAACCTTTTTATTTTTTCTTTAACTGGTGTGTGTGTGTGTGTGTGTGTGTTAGGCTAAGTTTGAAGGGAACTTTCATATTTCAATCTGTGTGTTAATGCTTTGCATCTTTACTGAATATATCTTGTTTAAGAATAAATTGATAACTTTGTTGTTTATTAAGGATACCTGGTTGGTGGATTTTATTCTGAAATAAAAATAGAGTATATAATTGGCCATTTCAGTAATTGGGTAAACATTTAAATACATGACATACTGGAGAAGTGGAACTAGAGAAAGACAGTGCATTCCTCCTGCCTTGCTGGTAACATATAATTGGGGGCTGTGTGTGGGATAACCCAAAGCCAACAACATGCAATTATAAGTGGGGTAATAATAATTGAAAAGGGGAAAAGGAAAACACCAAGTTTCTTGTGCATTAGAGTAAAGTTTACACTACCGGAATGGCTTTGTCGTTTGCTAAGACGTATTTAGGGAGGGCGGACTTATCCCTGAGTGATTTGAAAAACTTAAACACTGCTAGGCTAAAGGAATTGGCAGAAAAGTTGGAGTTAGAGTTAAAACCAGGGGCTAAGAAAGCAGACATAATTGAGCTAATAGCACAGCATTTGAAATTGGAAGAAGGAAAAGGCAATCCAGATGATAATTCAGTTGAATTAGCTACAATTCAGTTGCAGATAAAGCAGCTTGAACAGTAAAGAGGAGCAAGAAAACTTGAACTACAATCTGAAAAGGAAAGAGAAGAGAGGCAGGAGAGAAAAAAAGGAAGAGAAAGAGAAAGAGAAAAAGAAGAAAGGAAGCAAGAAAGAGTATTCACATTTAAAAAGATAGATCTTAAAAAAAAAAAGGGTGGCATTGACCTCAATGAAAATTCCGGTGAGGAAAGAACTGACTCCAGCCCAGGACCCAGTGGAGAGCTGTTTAAATTTGTGCAGGTCTGCCTGATGTTTGAGGAAAGGGACATAGAGGCATTTTTCATTCTTTTGAAAAGATAGCTAGACAGATGAAGTGGCCGAAGGAAAGTTGGACATTGCTTATGCAAAGTAGGTTGATGGGCAGAGCTCATGAAGTTTACACCATGCTTTCTGAGGAAGCTTCTGCAGATTATGAGATGACAAAAAAAGCTATTCTCACTGGTTATGAGTTAGTCCCTGAAGTTTACAGGCAGAAATTTCGGGACCTCTGGAAACAGTCTGGGCAGACTTATATAGAATTTGAGAGGGTAAAGCAAATTAAGTTTGATCATTGGATGGAGGCACTAAAGGTAGAGAGCACGTATGAGACCCTTAGAGAAATAATTCTCCTGGAAGAATTTAAAAATTCATTTCCTCCATTAATAAGAACCCATGTAGAGAACCAGAAGGTTTCAACAGCCAGACAGGCAGCAGGAATCGCTGATGATTATGAGCTTGTTTACAAGCCCAAACCCCTTTTCCGTCACCCCCACAAACCCGAGAAGGATAGAAGGTGGGAGGGTGAAAGGAAGGGAAGTAGCCAGGGACAAGAGGGATAGCTGGGAACGCCAGGGATCCCCTCCTCAGGCCAGAAAGGAAGATGCTGAGGGTGGAAGTGAGGTCTGAAAGCCTAAGTGTTTCCATTGCCACAAGGTAGGACACCTTGGTGCAGAATGCTGGAAGTTGCAGGGTAAACCCATGGCACCTATTGGGATACACAAGGCCAATGCAGAGAAAGGGACCCTGACCGAGAGTACGACAGATAAGGCTGTAGTTCTGACTGCAGCTGTAACGCCAAGTACAAAAACCGCAGTGAGTGTGGGGGATGTGAACAAGATACCTGAGAATTACAGTGAATTATTGTCAAAAGGAAAAGTAATTCCTTATCCCTCAAGTGAGGCAGGTAAACCTATAGTTGTACTTAGGGACACAGGAGCCACCCAAGCTCTTTTGCTAGGGAAAGGCATAACATTTGCACCAGAGAGCACACTGAATGCCAAGGTTTTAGTGAATGGTATCGGCGGGGAGTATATACCCGTACCTTTGTATCGGGTGCACCCGGAGTGTAAACTAATGTCTGAAACGGTAACTGTAGGAGTTGCCCATTGTCTGCCTGTAGACGGCGTTGACTTACTCCTGGGAAATGACTTGGTCGGAGAGAAGGTAGTAGCTTCTCCAGTAGTCAGGGAAAGACCAAGTGAAGTCAAAGAGACAGAGCAGTTGCAGGAAAAGGTTCCAGGAATTTTCCTTCATGTAGAGTGACCCCAGCAATGGCTAAACAAGTTCCATTGTCGGAGGTCAAATTGGCACCACAGACAGATCACTGAATATCTGAAACTTTCTTTGGGGGTTTGGATAATCTGAAAGAAATGTTCAGTAAGTCTTCTCTGATCAAGGCTCAGCAAGCCGATCCAGAGTTAAGTAATGTGGCACAATCAGTTCTGACCGAAGCTGAGGCAAAGGGAGTTCCAGTAGGCCACTATATTAAAAATGGGATTCTGATGAGGAAGTAGTTCCCTCCTCACAGACCTGCAGATGAGGAATGGATGGTAGTTCGCCAGATAGTGGTATCGCCCAAGTATCGTAGGGAAATATTAAGGACAGCGCATGAAATTCAAATGGCGGGACATGTGGGGATTCGGAAGACCCAATCACGTACAATTCAACATTTTTACTGGCCAGGTCTTTACAAGGACATGGTGCAGTTTTGTAAAACATGCCATACATGCCAGATTGTGGGAAAACCGTAACCTGCCTTAAAACCGGCACCTCTAATTCCCATACCAGTTTTTGGGGAACCATTTAGTAGGATGTTGGTAGTCTGTGTGGGGCCTTTACCGAAACAAAAGCTGGACATCAATATATACTCATTATTATGGATATGGCTACTCCGTTCCCAGAAGCCATTCCCTTGAGAACAATTTCTACTAAGGTAGTGGTAGAAAATTTAACCCAGTTCTTTACTAGATATAGATTACCAATTGAGATTCAGTCGGATCAAGGTTCCAATTTTTTATCTAAAATTTTCCAGGAAATTATGAGTAATCTGGGTATAACACAGTTAAAGTCTTCAGCCTACCACCCACAGACACAAGGGGATGTAGACCTGTACCATCAGACCCTCAAAACAATTATCAGGGAATACTGTCATGAATATCCCCATGATTGGGACAAAGGGCCGGAGTTTCTTTTGTTTGCCACTAGGGATTCACCTAATGAGTCTACTGGTTTTCGTCCTTTTGAATTAGTTTATGGACATGAGGTAAGAGGTCCTCTTAAACTAATCAAAGAAAAGTTTTTAGAACAGAGGGATGAATTTTCCGTGTTAGATTATGTATCTGTGTTCCAGGAGCAGCTCACGAGAGCCTGCCAAGTGGCTCAGGAACACCTAAAAGCTTCCCAAACAACCATGAAGAAATGGGTAGACAGGCATGCCAATACCCGAACATTTCAAGCAGGGGATGAGGTTTTAATATTACTGCCTTTACAGGATGAACTGCTGAAAGCACGATTTAGTGGTCCATATAGATTAGCCACACGAATTGTTAAAGTAAATTATTTGATTCACACCCCAGATCGCCGGAAAAAGAATCGGCTGTGTGACATCAATATGTTGAAACAATATCACCACCGGGAGGTGGATATATAGGAACGGGTATGTCAGGTAGTCGGGACAGTGAAGGACGAAAGGGATAGTGAGGATGAGGCAGAAGGAGGCCTAGACAATTCCCAAATTGAACCTCCTACTATCTGTTTAGCTAATACTGAATTGTTAGGGAGACTAGACATGATGCTTTCATATTTAGATGCAGAACAACGAGAGGACCTAACAAGGCTACTCACAGCATTTAAAGGAGTCTGTAGGGATAAACCAGGTTGTACAACTTTAGCCACACATGATGTGGATGTAGGAGAATCCTCTCCTATTAAACAGCATCCTTATCACATAAGTCCAGAGAAACAGGCCCAGGAGAAAGCAGAAATCTAATACATATTGGAAAACTGCCTAATTGCACCCAAAGAAGCTGGAGTTCCCCAGTCCTGTTAATGCCTAAACCTAATGGTTCAACTAGATTTTGCATAGACTACAGAAAGGTTAATGCAGTAACAAAGGCAGACTCATACCCAATTCCTTGCTTGAAAGACTGTATTGACAGAGTTGGCAGTGCCATGTTTCTTACCAAAATAGATTTGTTAAAGGGATTCTGGTAGCTTCCTTTAACACCCCAAGCTAAAGAAATATCGGTCTTTGTGACACCAGACGGTCTTTTCCAATGCTGAGTGATGTTATTCGAGCTGAAGAATGCCCCACCACTTTCTAGAGACTAATAAACCAAGTGGTAGCCAGTGTTCCTAACTGTGTGCTTTACCTTGATGATGTGCTGGTATACGGTGACACTTGGAAGGATAACTTGGAACAACTAGAAGCTCTATTTACAAAATTAAAGTCAGCTGATTTGGTGGTAAACCTTGCCAAAACTGAATTTGCAAAAGCGCGGGTAACCTATCTAGGGCATATAGTAGAGCAAG
Organism: Heterodontus francisci; assembly: GCF_036365525.1. NCBI lineage: Eukaryota > Metazoa > Chordata > Chondrichthyes > Heterodontiformes > Heterodontidae > Heterodontus > Heterodontus francisci. Next base: position 16,518,283 of record NC_090393.1, read on the forward strand.
GACGTGTTGCCAAGAACAGCAAAAGTACAAGCATTGGTGGAGTTCCCTGCCCCTAAGACTAAACAAGAAATCATGAGGTTTTTGGGATGTGTGATTTCTACTGCAAGTTTGTGCCAAATTTTAGCACTATAGCTGCTGCACTGATGGATTTGCTACAAAAAAAGAAATCCAAGATAGTGTGGTCAGGAGAGGGCCAAGCATTTTTTGAGAGGCTGAAAGCCATTTTGATCAATGAACCAGTGTTGGCTGCCCCACATTTTACTAAGCCCTTCAAGGTAGCAATTGGTGCTAGTGACCTGGTGGTCAGTGCAGTCCTGTTATGAGAAAATGAATCAGGCATAGAAAGGCCAGTGGGATATTTGCCAAAAAGCTAAATCAACACCAAAAGAGATACACAACAGTGGAAAAGGAAACCCTGGGCTTACTGCTAGCTCTTAAGCATTTTGAAGTATATGGCAGTCCGCCACGACTACAGAGAGACATCGGTATTTTATTTTTTATTTATTTAGAGATACAGCACTGAAACAGGCCCCTTGGCCCACCGAGTCTGTGCCGACCAACAACCACCCATTTATACTAATTCTACATTAACCCCATATTCTTTACCACATCCCCACCTACCTAAACTAGGGGCAATTTACAATGGCCAATTTACCTATCAATCTGCAAGTCTTTGGAGGTGGGAGGAAACCGGAGCACCCGGCGGAAACCCAATCAGACACAGGGAGAACTTGCAAACTCCGCACAGGCAGTACCCAGAATCGAACCCGGGTCACTGGAGCTGTGAGGCTGCGGTGCTAACCACGGCGCCACTGTGCCGCCGTATGTATTGATCATAACCCCCCAGCCTTTGTGGAAAACTTCAAAAACCAGAATGCCAGATTATTTCAATGGAGTTTACTATTGCAGCCCTATCACTTAAAGATTATCCACATTGCGGGGAAAAATAATGTAATTGCTGATGCTTTGTCTAGAATTTAACTTTGCTTTGAGTTATCTGAGTACAAAGCAGAACTGTATTAATTACAGGTAAAAAGTGAATGAGAATGTTTGTGTAAATGTGTTTTAATATTTTTTTCATCTTTTCCCACACTTTGTAATGAAACACATTTAAAAATGGCATTTCATTTCTCCTAGAATGGAGGTGTTATGTAAGTACTTCCATATTTTAATATTTTGTGAGATCTCATGTTTCAAAATTGTGGAAATGGGTTCCTTTGGAGGATTGAAGAGATTATATAGATGCTGCACTTTTTTTAAAAAAAGGTCACTGGAAGGACTTTGGGACTTTGGTTAAAAACAAACCCTTACTGGATGTCACATGCCTTAAGCTGAATAAAAAACAAAAGCCTTGGTGACTAGGAGAGTTGTTTACAGAAAAGTGACAAGCCAAGATTTCTGATGGTCAAGAGTTGGTTTCATTTTGAATATTGTTTTGAGTCAGTTGGGTTTGCAGCCTGCTGAGAGAAGCACCCAGCTCATCCTTTCTCCACATCTCTGAAAAACACTGAGTATCCAGTGTGATAGCTGAAACCCATGATGCCACATTTCTCCTGGAAAGCCTGCCAGACTAATCCTCGACGTTTTCTGAAGAGAACTGCTCCAAAAAGATCCCAGTGACAGCCATCTACGTGTATTTGGGATGCCAGAAAAGGGACAACTGATATCATTCAGTATTTTATCTTTTTCCTTCAAGAATTAACAAGTATTTGGCCAAAAGTATTTTTTGTCTTTTTTTTTGTAAAGCAATCTCTGCAGAGAAAACCTCTTTAATTTGTTTCTTTAACCAGTGTGTGTGTGTGTGTGTGTGTGTGTGTGTGTGTGTGTGTGTGTGTGTGTTGGGCTAAATGTGAAGGGAACTTTCATATTTCAATCTGCATTAATGCTTTGCATCTTTACTGAATATGTCTTGTTTTATAATAAATTGATAATTTTGTTGTTTATTAAAGAAACCTGATTGGTGGATTTTATTCTGAAATAAAAAGAGTATATATTTGGCTGTATCGGTAACTGGGTATATATTTAAATACATGTTGTGACCCCGTGGAGAAGTGGAACTAGAGAAAGACAGTGCACTCCTCCTGCCTGGGTCATAACACATAGTTAATGTGATAATACAGTTGGTGAGTAGAGCTTGTTATTTAAGCATGACAAATTGGACAATTCTAGTTTTTCCTCCTCCAGTTTCCTCTTCAGCCACCTGTAACAGGGATTATTGATCTTTTTTGCAGTATTTCATTGAGTCACTTGATACATGAGTGTTTAATATATAGCTGAAATGTAGAATAGTTTATCTTCAAACCACTGCCTCTAAGAAGCATGAAAATCACTCAACTGAAGCAAGGAATTTTAGTTGCAGTCATGAGATATAAACTTGGTACAAAGAAGACACCAATTCAAATCAAAGAAGGCACCAATTCAAATAACATTGTCACTGTGCAGATTGCATCACTAACATTGTGTATTGGATGAGTTAAAGGAACATTGCCAATCTTCCTGATGGTTCAGCTGGTATATTCACTGCTCAGTGTAGAACTGAAGCGTACAGACCAGAAAGGTCCCAAGTACAATTCTCAGTCCATTTGATTTAACTTTGAAAGCAAAAATGTCATACCGAATATTATATGGTAACTGTTCTCCTGCACCTACTGTTGACAAGTAAGGCGAGAGTATATAGAACTGGGAAGGAACAAATGAGAGCAGGCCTTTATATTTTGTGATATGTGGTAATAAATGGTTATACAGTACCTGCTGCATTGTTTTTATTTATGTTAATATTCAGTACTCAAAAACAACTATTTCTCACTTAAACTGAATCAAGTACTGGAAGGTCTTTAATAAAAGCAAAATACTGCAGATGCTGGAAATCTGAAATAAAAACAAGAAATGCTGGAACCACTCAGCAGGTCTGGCAGCATCTGTGAAAAGAGAAGCAGAGTTAACGTTTCGGGTCAGTGACCCTTCATCGGAACTGGAAGGTCTTTACTATTAGTCAAGTTTGGATGGAGGTTCTAAATAGGAGTTGCTAATAAAATTCCCAAATTTAAACATTTAAGCAGAACCTTTTAATAAAAGTAGGTACATTTTTATATTGTTATTTGGTAGAGAAGGAAAGTCGCAATGAAGTTTAATCTTTTATTTTGTGGCCTTCACTAACTGATACATATTAAAGCCAAAGAGCTGCTTTCCAATATTACATGCAGGTATTCATTTATGCTTGGGGAACAAACTTAATTATTTATATCTACCCTTGATGGTTAATGAAAATACATTTTATTTTCCAGGAACCAACCAAGAAACACTTACTTAGCTATCTGTAGAAGATCTCTTTCAGCAGAGATTGCACCCTTCCTCCAATTTCATACACAGTACTAACCCCCTCTTGCAACAACATAATCTCTGAGCAGTGCCACAAGAAGTCATCTAGCATTCTTTAATAATAACCTGCATGTTACACAGGTACAATAGTCCTTTACATATTACATAATTTTAACATTTTGTAAGCAGATTGAATTGAGTATCTTATCTTATTCCAGGTGTTTGTTCCCATCTATTGTGGTCACTGTGCATGGGCTAGACCCAGAAAAGTCATACACACTTATGGTGGATATGGAGTCGAGCAGTGACCAACGCTACACCTACACGCAGGAGCGAGGCTGGTGCCCATCTGCTCCAGCCCGACAGCAGGTGAGATATCACATTTGAGACTCCTTTAAAACAAATAGCTAGATATGGTACAGTGACCAGATTATCAAAATCATCACATTTTTTGGTACAGATTAATAGCGGAGGCTGATCAGTTTGAATGCCATAGATTGAGATAGCACCCATAAGAAGTCCATTATAAGAAGAAGATACATTTCTTGTGTGTCCTGGATAATTCAGTTTGAAATAGAAGTGTATGACTAGAGATGGCAGGAAGCTTTTTCACAGCCTAGTCTGGATCAGACTATCTGAAATGGGGTAGGCATGGATTTGCTGCTGTCCTTCAAAAGGGAGGTTGACAGTGAAATGAACACTTTTGCTTATAGGGACAAAGTAGTTGGTAGTTCCAACTGTCACAATTTATAGGGACTGCAATCTTTTAAAACTTTGCTTGAGTGCCTTAGGGAGTTGAAGAGAAATTTCCCAGAGTTATTCCAAAACTGGATGCAGGTTATTTCCCTGTTTTTTGCCCTCCCAGGAGATTGCAGGGTTAGGGGTTTGGTCAAGGGTGTGCATATCTGAATGGGGCATCTTGATGGGCCTGATGAGTCTATTCCCACCCATTTCATCTGTTCGCATGTATCCAACCTAACCCACCTACCCAACAATAGCACTGGTTAATAAGAATCAAGTGGATTGGCAGCAACGCTATCAGGTGGGATTTGGAAGTGGGCAACAGCAGAAGCATGTAGAAACTAAGGTTGAGCGTGAAGTAGTACACATATGGGAGAAGCTCAGGTCATATACGTAAGCTTTTAATCAAGCATCACGCGAACATAAAGGTCCAATGAATGTGACTCTCAATTCATGAGTCTCCATTTACCAAGTGGAAATCAGTTAAGTAAATTGTTTAAGAGCTGAAATACCATGTCACAAACACTTTAAACCACTGGAGTAGAACGAAGATGGTTAGTGCCATCAAAAATGACTGAACAATCATGCACATGGAACTAAATGACATATTGAGGCAGATTCGTTGAACTACCTTTTTCTATTCCTATGTTCTTATGTTTCTGAAACATTTTTTGTTTCCTCCCCTGAAAATTGTATAGCAATCAAGTGGAGTGTATATCCACTCAGATACACCAGCCCTCGGAGCAGAGCTGAACAAGAAACCTGTATCTTTCAAATTGCTCAAAATCTGCACTACAAATGGGATTGGAAACAAAGGCATGGTGAGTCCGTATTAAGTCCAAGACAAGGGTTGTTTGGGGCATTTATACTTTTTTGGGGTTTTTTCTCTCCTCTCTCTTGATAGTACTGATGCCTTTTGAGGGACAGTTCTATGGCTGCTAGCAGTCTCGCTCAAGCAACCACTGCCTAATGTCTAAGTTGTAGCAGTGACTGCTATTAATCCATGAAGGGCATTTCAGACAGGTTCAATCCTGTCCCTACTTGATATCCATCCAGAGGCAGTTTGCAAGAGCTCATTTGATTGTGATCATGAATTGGAACCTTGGATGATTGGTAATGTTCTCACTGTTGCCTTGGCTGAGATCAGTTAATTCAGACTCCTAAATCAGCACATAGCAGGGCTGCAACCGGAAAATTTCCATACCGATATTGTTCAGTACCACAGGAGGTTTGCTTTGCTCACTGAGCCATTGAGAGAGTACATCAAATATCATCCACATGTTTGGATCTTTGTCTTTAGCATTTTAGCCACTTTAATCAAGGGACAAAAAACATATTTATAAAGAGAGATTGCAAGTTAGACTGGCAGGATCCCCAAGGACACATTGTACAGCGAGCTCGTCACTGGTATCAGACCCCCCGGCTGTCAATATCTCCGCTTTAAAGACGTCTGCAAACGCGACATGCAGTCCTGTGACATTGATCACAAGTCGTGGGAGTCAGTTGCCAGTGGTCGCCAGAGCTGGCGGACAGCCATAAAGGTGGGGCTAAAGAGTGGCGAGTTGAAGCGACTTAGCAGTTGGCAGGAAAAAAGACAGAAGCGCAAGGGGAGAGCCAATTGTGTAACAGCCCCGACAACCAATTTTATCTGCAGCGCCTGTGGAAGAGTCTGTCACTCTAGAATTGGCCTTTATAGCCACTCCAAGCGCTGCTTCACAAACTACTGACCACCTCCAGGTGCTTATCCATTGTCTCTTGAGACAAGGAGGCCAAAGAAAAGAAGAAAAAAAGCAAGTTAGACTTATTTTCTTCTGGATTAAAGTTTTAAAAGGAACATAGGTGAAGCATAGAATGATATAGCTCAGAAGGAATCCATTCAGTCTCCCTATCTGTCCTGGCTCTTTGAAAGAACTATCCAGTAAGTCCCACTCCCCCGCTCTTTCCTCAAAGACTTGCAATTTTTTTCCCTACAGTAATTATACAATTCCCTTTTGAACGTACTACTGAATTGTTTCCACCTCCCTTTCAGGAAGTGCATTCTAGATCATCATGACTCGGTGCATAAACATTTTTCCCCCTCATCGCTTCTGGTTCTTTGCCAATGTTTTAGAAAGGGATTTGCACAACTCAATGATGTTATGACTAACCAGTTAGGCGTTACTTTCTTTTAAACGGGTACTGCCTTCATTTACAAATGTTTGGCAAATCTTATTTTTGTCTAGTTAGGAGAGCTATGTATTGATTTAATCACAACTTTAGGTGCAGATAACATGATTGTTTTTAACATGTCTTACATTATCACATTATATGTAGTCAAATGAAAAATATGTTGCTGAAGATGTTTTAGTTTGAAATGTTGGCCCTGTTAAGAGCTATTTCCTTCCCCCTACACTTGTCCTCAATACTGAAGAGTTCTTCTGTAAGTATTGCTTTGGCATCAAAGCAATTTTGTTTGAAGACAAAATCTGATTTTACAACAGAACTTATTGGAGACCTAAGAAACATGACATTTACATTACTCAATGACAGTGCTGTCTAGTCAATGAAATTTTAACAGACATTTAAGTGAACATTTAATTATTTAAGTAGATTAGCATTTGCAGAGGTGACAATGGAGGACATTAATTGTTTTAAGTGTTTATTGTGTGTGCGCAGACTGCAAAACTATACACTTAAATAAAAATTAGTCTTACTTACAAAATTCTCTCTTGGTCCCTAATTACTAGTTGGTTTCCCATGGTCTTAGACAAAGGGAACACCACCAAGTATAGCCTTCAGGTGTAGACAGGACCAGAGGGTGCAGATATAAATCCGACCCAGTTTAAAATCATGCATTTTCCCCTTATTTTTATATTGTCATTATAAATTCCTATGTCCATATTCATAATAGAAACTGCCTATGTAAACAAGATGACCCTGATTTGTACATTCAAAGATACATCCCTCTGGTTTCAGGCAGGTGAACATGATGCCAGTTCAAAAGAGGTTACAATAAAATGCTGAGGGAAGTCAGAGAGAAAATAACAGAGGTTCTAAATCTTTCAAATGTCCTTGGATATGGAAGTTGTTGCAGAGGACTGGAGAATCACCAATGTTATATATTTTTTCAAAATGGGAGAAAGACATAAACCAGGCAACTAATCAGTTTAGCATTGTTTGTGGGTAAGATTTTAGAGGCCATAATATGGGATAAATCTATAAATATCTTAGCACTAGAGTTAGCCACTCCCCTAGTCAAGCTGTTTCAGTACAATTATGGAACTAACATCTATCCAACAATGTGGAAAATTGCCCAGGTATGTTCAATACCCAAGAAATCAGACAAATCTAACCTGGTCAATTAATAAACCTATCAACCTCCTCCCAGTCATCAGTAAAGTGATGGTAGGAGCCATGCCATTAAGCAATAGCTACTCACCATAATCTGCTCACCAACATTCAGTTGAGGGTCTGCCAGAACACATTACAGTCTTGATTAAAACATAGGTACAACAGTTGACCACCAGAGAGATGGGAGTAGCTGCTCTTGACATCGGCGTCATTTGACTGAATCTGGCACCAAGGAGTCATAGCAAAACTGAAGTCAATGGGGATCAAAGCATCATACCTGATACAAAGGAAGCTGGTTGTGATTGTCAGAAGCAATCATTGAAGACCCAGAACGTTACTGCAGGAGTTCCTCAGGAAAATGTCCTTAGGCTAATCATCTTCATCAATGACCTTCCCTTTGTCATACGGTCAGAAGTGGGACTGCTCGCTGGCAATTCAATAGTTTTCGGCTCCATTTACAAAGTAATTTTTTCTTTGGCAGAATCTCCCTGACGTGCAACCTCCACCACTTAGAAGGACAAGGGCTGTAGGTGCATTGGAATAGGAATACTATCACCTCCAAGTCACAAACTATCCTGACTTAAACATAAATCTCCTTTCCTTCATTCTTCCTAGGTCAAAATACTAGAAATCTCTATCTAACAGCATTGTGAGAGCACAACACTGCAGCAGTTCAAGAAGGCAGCCCACCACTACTCTCACTGGCATGAAGGGTTGGGCATTAAATACATTTTTACATACCGATAAATTCAAAATGGCAATCCAGTAAATTGAAGCAGTTCCTTAATCTATAGTCCATAGCAGGCTTCTTGTTGGCTTTATTGATAAATTCACTGTTCAGTATGGAACTGACCCATATAGACAGGAAAATTACCAGTTCCATCCCCAGTATTTGTTGAGCTAACTGATCTCTGTTAGGGTAGCAGCCAGGGTGCTATAATTGGCCTCAGTACCCTGGGCTAGGAAAAGGAAAAGCCAGGATTCACTAATTTCTATCCAGGTATGCATGTGCGTACGTTAAATGAGGTCAGGATCAGGCTCGGCTGTGATGCCCCCTGTAAGTTCAATAACTCAAGCGCACAACATATAGACTGGCACATGAGTAATATGCAGTTAAGATATGGAAGAGTGGTTCATAGTCTGCAGGAGCTTTCAAGATAGAGAGAAGGAACTTGAAATGGAAGTAAGGAAATTATGATGCACTGATCCCCTGCTTTCATACTGTAAATAAAATATTAACAGGTTATTTCAATTGAAAGAAAAGCTGTACGCATTATACAAAGAGAATTCTAAATAGTTGCAACATATAACCCCTTGCTGCCCATGCCCAAAAACTGGTGACTGTTTTTATGAATTTGGTACCATTTCGCAATGCACTATTTTAAGAGCTTCCAGCGAAGAATTCCTCTAAAAAGTAAATCTGCAGCCTAAATTACTAATGGAAAATGATGTTTCAAAATTCTGACATATAACAGGTTGATTATTCAAATTATAACACTCAGTGTAAAAACCCTTCAAGCCCCTTCAATTTTATTGTCAAAATATGTCACCCTTTTCTGCACATTGGACCGCTCTAGTGATATCATGGGTTGAATCTTTCTCAAACTCCTTTCCACTATGACATCATTCAGCAGAACAGTTCATGAGAAATTAGATTCTTGGCAGGAAAGTTGAAGGTGCAAAGAGAGGATGTTGAACTTGTTGAATGATGAGGCTTAATGAGGTACCCATTAACTGTCAGAATTCACAAGAAGTGCTTTTAGCTGAGTAATTTGCTTTGAGTGTGCATCTGAGATAAGTCTGTATACAAATTGTGGAAATTAATTTCTACACTTTACAGAAATGTACTGTATTACTGAAAAATACAAGTGTGTTTTTTCATATTTGCAGCTTTTTAAAAAAGAACCAATTTCAGTTTCCAATATGACTGAATTTTTTTTAAATTGCAAGGCAAAAAGATTGCTTTTTGGAAAACATTGAAGCTTTCAGATCAGAGTTTAAAACATTCGTTTCTACCCCAACTGGCAGGTGGAGCCTTTCAAAGTGCCACATGCCGACTGATCTGGAATCTTCACAATTGGCGAAGCAGCAGGGAGCCCAGTTTAATGCTGTAAAGTGTCACAGTTATTTTTGTATGTATTGAACCAAAATGGCAGGTGTAACTATTTTCCCTGCGGTTAGCTAATGGAGTTCTTTTGTAACGAGAAGATTGCTGACAAACCAGCCAGTAATTACCCTGACAGTCAGAGCTGCTCCTCACTTGTGATGTTGACCGCTATTTTACTGCTGTTCAAATGCTGATAATCCCATCTTTTACTTGTCGAGTTACATTTTTTTTGTCGTGCCATTACAGGCGTAATTAATGTAAATTGAAACGAGTTGAAAAGATCTTTCTCATGTTATATTCTGGAGACAGGTAGATACTGTACTTCTTTTGTTCTAATTTTGCTGCTTATTAGAGAGAGAATTGACAGCACACAGAGCTGGGGAATGGACTGTTTTTTCACATTGCATATAATACTGTGGTACTACTAGGAACATATCAAATGAAAAGGGTACAGCTCCTTCAATGGTTAAATGTACAGGTAGGTTTGGTACTGAGTCATTTAGGTGAAAGTTCAATTGCTGGTCTGTCCTGAGTTGGCTGATCTTAGCAAGAGCAGAACTGGATGTGCTGGAATTGACCTCCAGTGCCCATGAACTGAGAAAGGGGGGTGGGTGGTGGGGGCACAGGGAATCCCACTCGTGATCCAATGACCCCTACTAAAATGGCTGTGTGTGTGTGGACATTGGATGAAGACAAGTTTCATCCTAGCCTTCACATATTTATCTAAATTTCACTTAAATGATGCAACAGTCTCTGTTCCTCGACCACTCTCTGTAGAAATAAATTCCATATTCCTAACACCTGTGTCCTCATTCTTAATGAGGATTTAAAATTGATGTTCCCCTCATCACTAATTTTCCAACCAGAAATAGTCTTTCCTTATTCACTACATCCCATTATAATTTTAAAAACCCCTTAAATATCCTTAGCCTTCCTTGCTTCAATGAAAATAATACCAAGACCTCAATTCAATCCTCATTTATACAGTTTCCCATGTCTAGCATCACCTTTCTCAATCTTCACTGTACACTCTCCACAGCTTTAATGTATTTTTTATGATGCAGCCCCCAGACCTGCACACGGTATTGTAACTGTGGCCAAACCTATGTTTTATATAAATTTATTTACTTCTTTGCTTTTATATTCTGTGGTAAAACCTATTTTTTATGGCTTTATCCATCTGTCCTCACCTTTCAGGGAACTGTGTATTTGGTTCCTCTATTCATCCACATCATTCAGCATCTTTCTACTGAGTGTATTCTCCCATTCCTTATCTTTCTTCCCAATATGCATTACCACCTGTGCACCTATTCTACTAACCTGTCTGTGTGTCAGTGATTTCAAACTGGGGTCTGAGGGGCTCCCAGGGAGTCAGAAAGTTTATAAAGTGAAATCTAGATTTTCGTTGCTTCACCTGTAGTTATAACAGAATGGAGTTTTGTTAGGTAACTGTGAGGAACTGGATTATGAACTCAATTGAATTATAAATTCAACTGCCCATTCATCCCTAAAAATAATAAGAGATTGTCAGTTGGGTGTAGTGGCAATCATAGTATGTGATCAACATGTGCAGGGCAAGGAACAGCAAATACACTTAAGGGACTAGGTTCAACAGATGTATGTCAATGTTTTCAGGAATCCCGCACACAGGAAATTGGAAAGTCACTGACAGTGCAAATATTTTGTTCATTAGCTTCACATTCATTCAACAGCACACACTGGTCCTAGAATTTCCCAATGAATTGGGTAGACACAAAGTCGAAGAACTAATGTCAGCCAAACAAAATCTGTTGATTATTTCAGTGAGTGAATTCTTATTTATCAACACCATGCTTTTTAACTAATGCTGACTATTTTAATGCGTCTCAGATCCCTTTGACCCCGATGCACAAGTACAGGCCTCGAATTCACTTAATCCAGAATGCTGAGGAGCTGAACTCCAAGTTTTGTTCATGGACATACTGCTTCCAAGAAACTGAGTTTATAGCTGTGGGTCACTACCATAGCAAAAAGGTATGTTTTTGACTTGGGTGTTATATGTATGAAATATTCACTTGCAATCAACTCCAGATTATCACTTAATAAACATTAAGTTACAGTATTATATCACCATGGTGGATCTGACCACACAACAAGGACACAATATCCTAGTTGTCAGTCTCCATAGTGACATCAAATTAAGGAAAATTACTAAAAACACAATTAAAGCTTTCAGCCATTTGTTTCAATTGGGAAGTGCACCAGCAAGCACGGTACTAAGCTGTATATATGCCAGGTAGGTTTCAAGTTCAATCACTAGTATGTGTTGAGTAAGCTGATCTCAGCCGAGGCAGTGCTAGAGACACAATTGGATTCAATGTCACTAGGCATGAGTAGTAGGGATTGAACGAGGTTTTCAACTTCTGATCCTAGATTTTCCAATGGGAAGCATCTTTGCCAAGACATGAGATCCACCTGCCATGGAGATACCTCCATTGACCTTAGTTGTGGAGTCATACTAGACTAGGGGCATAGACATGCTGAGGCCTATGGTGGTGGTGTTTTCATATGCCCTGGCTAAGATCAGCTAAATCAACATCGCACAGGAATCAAGCCTGGACCTTGACTGAATGGCTCAGTACCATGTGGCACATTTACCCTCAGAATTAGTTTTTGGCTTTATTGCACAACCTTTTATTTTGTTAATTTTCTCTTCTCAAAGACTTCACTCTGTTTTTGGACGAAGGTCCCATCTGATTGTTCAGGTTAACATAAAAACATCTTGTGCTATTTAAAGAAGAGTAGGCTGGTCTGCCGGAGTTGTGGAAAAACATTCTTCTCCACGAAAACTGACTAAAAAGAACTTGCATTTATATAGTGCCCTTCCCGAACTCTTGACATCCTAAGGTGCTTCATAGCCAATGAATTACTTTTTGTAGTAGAGTCATGGTTATAATGTAGGGAAATGCAGCAGCCAATTTGCATATAACTAAGTTTTGTAAACAGCAATGAGATAAATGACCAGACCTGCTTTACTTTTGTAATGTTGACTGAGGGATAAATGTTGTCCACGACACTGGGATAACTCCTTTATTCTTCGAACGGTGCCATGCTATGTTCACCTGACAAGAACTCGGTTTAATGTTGCATCCGAAAGATGGCACTACCAACAGTGTAGCGTTCCCTCAGTATGTCCCTGAAGTATCAGCTTTGACTAACCTCCTCTCCCTTGCATATTTCCGATACATAGATGATACGTTTGCTATATTTGAATCTGCAGCTGCATATAAGAATTTCCTTATATGCCTTAATGCATTCCATCCTGCGCTCAAATTCACCTTTGAAATGAAGCATAAGAACACAAGAAATAGGAGCAAAAGTAGATCATATGGCCCATCGAGCCTGCTCTGCCATTCAATTTGATCATGGCTGATCTTGGGCTTCAATTCCACTTTCCTGCCTGCTCCCCATATCCCTTGATTCCCTGTGAGACCAAAAATCTATCTATCCCTGCCTTGATGGAGCATCCACAACCCTCTGGGGTAGAGAATTCCAAAGATTCACAACCCTTTGAGTGTAGTAATATCTCCTCATCTCAGTCCTGAATGATCAGCCCCTTATCCTGAGACTGTGCCCCCATGCTCTGGTTTCCCTAACTAGCGGAAATAATCTCTCAGCTTCTAGCCTATCAAGTCCTTTCAGAATTTTGTATGTCTCAATTAGATCGCCTCTCATTCTTCTAAACTCCAGAGAATATAGGCCCAATTTACTAAACCTCTCATCATAGGACAACCCCCTCATCCCAGGGACCAATTTAGTAAATCTTCACTGCACTGCTTCCAGTGCAAGTATATCCTTTCTTAAATGTGGAGACCAAAACCGCACAAAGTATTTCAGGTGCGGTCTCACCAAAGCCCTGTACAATCTTAGTAAGACTTCTTTATTCCTGTACTCCAAAGCCCTTGCAATAAAGGCCAACATGCCATTTGCCTTCCTAATAGACGGCTGCACCTACATGTTAACTTTGTGCATCCCTTGTATGAGTACCCCGAAGTCTCTCTGAACATCAACACTTACCAGTTTCATACCTTTTAAAAAATATTCTGCTTTTCTATTTTTACAACCAAAATGAAAAACTTCACACTTCCCTACATTATACTCCATTTGCCATCTTGTTGTCCACTGACTTAACTTGTCTGTATCTCTTTGCAGTCTCTCTATGTTCTCCCCACATCTTACCTTTCCACTTTGCTTTCTATCATCAGCAAACTTAGATACATTACTCTCTGTCCCTTCATCCAACTTGTGTCTTATACTGTGAAGACAGACACAAAATATTTGTTCAGTGCCTCTGCCATTTCCTCATTCCCCATGATGATTTCCCCTGTCTCTGCCTCTAAGGGACCAATGTCTACTTTAGCTAATCTCTTCCTTTTTATGTACATATAAAAGCTCTTACAATCTGTTTTTATATTGCTGGCTAGTTTATTCTTATATTCTATTTTTTCCTTTTATCAACTTTTTGGTGGCCTTTTGCTGGTTTCTAAAACACTCCCAATCGTCAGACTTGCTACTATTTTTTGCGACATTGTAAGCCTCTTCTTTTAGTCTAATACTCTCCTTAACTTCCTGAGTGAGCCACAGATGGGTCTTTCTTGACGAGTTTTGTTTTTGAACGGAATGTACTTTTGTTGAACCCTTTGAATTGTTTCTTTAAATGTTTCCCACTGTTCATTTACTGCCATACTATTTGCCCAATTAACCTTGGCCAGTTCTCCCGTATACCTTTGTAATTGGCTTTGTTTAAGTTTAAGATTCTTGTTTGTGATTGAAATGTGTCACTTTCAAACTTAACATGAAATTCAATGGTATTATGATCACTATTTCCCAGTGGATCTTTTACTATGACATTGCTTATTAAACCTGCTTTGTTACACCATACGAGATCTAAGATAGCTTTATCCCTAGTCAGTTCTACAATGTATTGCTCCAGGAAACTGTCATGAAAACATTCTACAAACTCATCTTCTAGACCACTGTTGTCAATTTGATTGTCCCAGTCTATATGCAGATTAAAGTCCCCCACAATTAATACATTATCTTTTTTACAAACTCCAATAATTTCCCGTTTAATGTTCTGTCCAATAATATAACCACTGTTAGGGGGCCTGCAAACTAATCCCACCAGTGTTTTCTGACTCCTGTTATTCCAAATTTCCACCCAAACTGATTCTACTTCATGATCTTCTGAGGCCAGAACCCTTAATGTCCTTATGTCATCCTTTACTATCAGGGCTACCCCTCCTCCTTTGCCATTTTGTCTGTCTCTCTGAAATATTGTGTCGCCTGGAATATTCATTTCCCAACCTTGATCTCCTTGTAACCATGAGCGGGAGTGTTTGAGCATTCTAATCAGCTCCCTTTCTTTGATGTGCTAGTTCAGAAATCCGCAAATGGGTTCCCTACTATTGTCTACTGTGAGCACACCTTCATTGGTCAATATACATGTTGGGATTCCTGCAGCTCTACACACTATGTGATTGGCCTTATCAGCAATCTCCTAAATAGGGCCCGAGCTATTTTGTCAACGTGTGAGCTTGATGCCAAAATAGGGCGCATCAAAGCTATCCTGCGGGATAATGGTTATCTTGATCAGATTGTTGCTCATTGTGTATCACGCATACTAATGAATGGGCCTAATGCTGCCATATTCGGACCTGAAAAATGCCCATTCTACCTCAAATTACCCTAGAAGGATAAGCTATCTCAAAAATTTGAGTAACACGGCTACTATGCAGTAGCAACACAAGTGGTATTTTCCACTAAGAGGATGCTACCATCAAGCCAAAAAGATATTCTGCCTACCACATAAGTGAATAATGTGGTATATGAATTCCAGTGCCAATGCAATGCCAGGTACGTCCCAATGAATGGCAGATTGCATCAAACAGCACATCCCTTTGGCTGTTCGTAATAGGCAGGGTACTGACCTTACTCAACCAGCCCATACTTGCAAACTTCATAACACAATGTCTAATGTCAGATATGATTCCGCAATTGGACAGCACTTGCTGAACAATCCTGAGTGTGCTAAGAATTACACTAACAATCAATTTAAGATTATCAGTCGGGCTCGCAATGTGGCCCACTTATTCTTGCTAGAAGCTACACATATTCATACACAGTGACCTATTCTATGCAGGCAAAAGGAACATGTCCAGGCATTGCATCTTTTCTGAATTAAGCAAAAGGGTGGGGGACAATGGTTCCCTGGTGCATTCCCCATGGCAATGCCTGGACCAAACAGAGTTGACTTGTCAATCAATTAGCACCCTTTTCTCATGCAGTATAAATTGTTGCTCCCTTTGAAATTTGGCATTCTTGCATCAGTCCTGATGAGTGCAGGATGAAAAGCTTCGACAGCATGTCTCTTTTTTCAGCAATACTCAAGTTCTGTACTACAAAGCGGCTATTAGATTAGGTGCTGAAGTCTCTGCAGTGGGAATTGAACCTCTGACTTTCTGATACAGAACTGAGACTACATGCTGTTACTGAGTTAAGGCTGATACCTAAGTGTAGATTAAACAGTCATTTGTTTCATTGCTGATTTTGTGATGCTGCTAGATTAGAATGGATTCCAAGTTTGTCTAATAACAGTCACTGCACTTCAAAAGTAATTCATTACATTAAGCACTGAGACATTGATGTGACAAAATTCTATATAAATATAAGCATTTTTATTAACCATGCTTCCAGTATTTAAGCAGGAAATAATTGAGTAAATGCAATTTAAACATACATTGTGATAATCACATGATAAAAAGCAGCCTTCGATTCTCCATGAGGGCCAATTTACCAAATATGCACTGTCAGCAATCAGCCTCCGTGTGCATATGGGAAATTGTGATGTTATGAACGCTGTACTTTGTAGCGTGATTATGTTTTAAAAACTGTGATTTTTAAAAGTTTAAGATGGAGTCCAGAATATCAAGTGACCTCACATCCATTCTGCTAAAGGACAAAACAGAAATCTTGGTTACCAGGACAACAGAGAACACAGATCAAATACTTCTTTGGAAAAAAACAGAGACAGCAGGGGTAACACTTGAAGAACAATAGCTTTCACCTTCCCAGGCTTTCAGGTCATTAACAAGGAGTCAGTGATTCTGAAAATGCAATTGTACCAGGCAGCTGATAACATCTGGGAACAATGGAAGGCCCAGGTGGTTCTGTGAAACCAGACTTCTGGACTTTGCATATTGGAAAAGGACAATAAGCTAATGACTTTTGAGTCTGGATATAGTTAACTGATTTTCTGAAGGCAGACAGGCTGTAAGAAGGGAACCCAGCAGTTGCAGCCTCAGAGAAGGCTGTAAGGAAGACAACCAATGGTGGCGGCCATGAGAGAGAGAGAGAGAGAGAACATTTGCTCTCAGAAGCCTGAGAAAGGCTGCAAAGACTTGAACCTGTTTTGAAAGTTGAAGCTTGCGGAGAAGTAGAAGACCAACAGGATCATCAAGAATCACCTTATTCATGGATGTTCAGATCAGAAGTGCTCGGAGAAATGAGTGAGGAGGACATTGATTTTTTAAAATGTCTGGGAGATCCAACCCATTGCAACTGTGAGGGGTTTGGGACTTTTAACCGCAAAGGATTTCACCATCGAAAAGACTGTGTAATGGATAAGTGTGGTGTGAGACCTTTCTTTGCAATTTGGAGTACCAGCTACTTACAAAGTACTATTTAGTTAATGGAGATTTCTTTTAGTTTAGTTGTTATAATAAAAGTTCTAAAAAATGAAATCTTGTGTAATTTTTTAAATTGGTATTTTTAACGTTAACAGTCTCAATGAAGTCGTAACAGTGGGCACATTCCCCATGATTTCCCTGCTATCTTAGTAAGGATTTGCACTGGTAGTGTGCATTCAGATATCCAACCCTTTGATGTGAATACCTTTTACCAATCTCAGGATGCCCCAAAGTGCTTTAGACCCAGTGAAGTACTTTTCAAGTGTAGTCACTGTTGTAATGTGGGAAACACGGCAGTCAATTTGTGCACATCAAATGCCCACAAACAGCAATGGCCAGATAATCTGTGTCACTGACCTTGCTTGATGGATAAATATTAGCCAGGACACTCTGAGCACTCCCTCATTCTTTTTTTTTAGAGATACAGCACTGAAACAGGCCCTTCGGCCCACCGAGTCTGTGCCGACCATCAACCACCCATTTATACTAATCCTACACTAATTCCATATTCCTACCACATCCCCACCCGTCCCTATATTTCCCTACCACCTACCTATACTAGGGGCAATTGCTAATGGCCAATTTACCTATCAACCTGCAAGTCTTTGGCATGTGGGAGGAAACCGGAGCACCCGGAGAAAACCCACGCAGACACAGGGAGAACTTGCAAACTCCACACAGGCAGTACCCAGAATTGAACTCGGGTCGCTGGCGCTGTGGAGGCTGCGGTGCTAACCACTGCGCCTTCTTTGAATAGTGCCATCCTGGCTGAATTGGACTAGGATAAGATAATTGAGCCTTGTCATATCAGTTTGAAATAGACTGTGAGCAACAATGTTCCGCTAACTGGCACATCTAACTTTGCATCACCCATGCTCACACACAATGTTTTTTTTTAAACCTGTGTGAATTCACTTTGTTTTAAATCACATCACTTAAACATAACTTATTCCCAATTCTTTTACATAAAAAAAAATCAAAAATCTCAAGATGTGACACCTGAAGACATTTAAATCATGAAACCTGTCCCTGACTCTCCAAACTCTGGCAGGATCGGCAGCGGAGTTCTGGAGTAGGCGCATCTTGGTGCTTGTGTTGAGATGTACCATACTGTGAAATTCTGCGGGTTCATATGTTCTGTGGGAGTGAAATCGTAAATGGAGAGGAAAGGATTTTAACATGGCATTTTCACCTTATCCATAGATGAAGAAGATGAAGATAGAGTACAACCCTTACGCCAAAGGTGCTCTACCACATAGTAGAAGACACAAGAGCACGCCACAAAGGTTGGTGTTTATAAATTACTCAGATTCTCAGGCAGATAGCAAATGTTACATTCAGCAAGGTTTTGCTGTACTGATAAGTGAAATCTGTTGTAATTATTTCAAGGAGTGAAAGGAGTAACCGTGATAATGATATTGAAAAGTGGGGATGATGGGTACAACAGTGTGGTGAAACACTGGGAAATTGTTAGAAAATACAAAGTTTAGTTTTTTAAAAATTATTACTTTTCACTCAGCAAAAAGGGTTATTTGTACTTATGGAAGAAATCATTCCTAGAGGAGGAAAATGCTTCTTTTAAATGGATCTTTCTTTTGGGCCTCCTTATCTCGAGAGACAATGGATAGGCGCCTGGAGGTGGTCAGTGGTTTGTGAAGCAGTGCCTGGAGTGGCTATAAAGGCCAATTCTGGAGTGACAGGCTCTTCCACAGGTGCTGCAGAGAAATTTGTTTGTTGGGGCTGTTGCACAGTTGGCTCTCCCCTTGCGCCTCTGTCTTTTTTCCTGCCAACTACTAAGTCTCTTCGACTCGCCACAATTTAGCCCTGTCTTTATGGCTGCCCGCCAGCTCTGGCGAATGCTGGCAACTGACTCCCACGACTTGTGATCAATGTCACACGATTTCATGTCACGTTTGCAGACGTCTTTATAACGGAGACATGGACGGCCGGTGGGTCTGATACCAGTGGCGAGCTCGCTGTACAATGTGTCTTTGGGGATCCTGCCATCTTCCATGCGGCTCACATGGCCAAGCCATCTCAAGCGCCGCTGACTCAGTAGTGTGTATAAGCTGGGGGTGTTGGCCGCTTCAAGGACTTCTGTGTTGGAGATATAGTCCTGCCACCTGATGCCAAGTATTCTCCGAAGGCAGCGAAGATGGAATGAATTGAGACGTCGCTCTTGGCTGGCATACGTTGTCCAGGCCTCGCTGCCGTAGAGCAAGGTACTGAGGACACAGGCCTGATACACTCGGACTTTTGTGTTCCGTGTCAGTGCGCCATTTTCCCATAAGGCACGAGGAAGTGCTCCAACAGATGTGTCAGGTGCAGGCACAAAATAGAAATGAAACAGACCTGCAAGTCTTGATCTACAGTGACACTCATTTTGATGTATATCACACTCAAAAGGAACCAGATCTCTGTGTTTAAAACCTTTCTCACATGTTTACAATCTTTATCACATGTTTTGATCACAACTCCCACTTCTAACATTTCCTTCATGTTGAAACTCTGGAGTGTGAGAGAGGTAATTTGGTGTTACTTGCAATTAGAATGTTTCTATGTTTTGCAGCTCAATTAAAGTTCATTGGAGCTTGGCAAATGGAATTTTCCACCCCTTGTTAAAACACTGTCCAATTACCTCTAGGATCTGGGTTTGAATCCAGTCCAGACTGATGGGAAATATCTTTGCTCCCTTGTGATAGGCTAAGGGCCCTGAGTGAAATTAGTCTGAAAAGTTTCAAGCCAGTTTCTGAGTATGGAGATAACCAGTGCACAAACATATCCACAGTCTGCCACTAATTGGGCCAACTAATGTGGGAAATAGGAGTGAAACCTGGTCACAAACGACTGAATTGTAAATATTCCTAGTTTCTTTAGTCAAGTCATGGAGTGGGACTTGAACCCACAATTTTCTGACTCCAATGCAAAATTGTTAGACCAAGACATTTTATTTTAAAGACCACCATATAATTTAGTACCTCATGATACTTATGAATTTATTAGATTTATGGAAGTAGTTCATCACAACCCTTTCCCTTCTAATTCCTCAGACTGTGTGGGTCATCCAGACCCTTGGCCCTTTCAAGTTAATTTCTGCTGTCCAGTCTCTGATGATATAGCAGGTTTATGAAAGGTTGATGGAGCGATCCAAAATATTGATGACAGACAGATCAATATTATTCTTTTCTCTGAGCCTATGCTGCTATTGATTTTTTTGTGTTCTCTGCTTATGTTGTGCCAGCACTTTGCACAATTGGTGCATTTAACGTGCTGAAAAAAGGCAGGTTGCCCTGGAAAACAACAGTGAAAGCTGCAATATCCTTTTTTATTGACTTGTATAGACTATACCTGTAATCTCATTAAGCAAGTGATTTTTCCCCTTTGGCTCTGTTAAAGGTTATTTTTTATACTCTGAATTTGTATTAATGACCATAAAATGACAACACATAACCCAGTGGACATCACATTTAGGCACCACTTGAGGGTCAGCATTTTCTGCACTCACTTAAATCTGTTCAAATCAAACAAGATAGGCCAAAAAAGCAAACTAATCAAAATGGAACAAAGATACAGAAGGCTTCTTAACAAAAGTTTGATCCCTAAGCCCAGCAGATAAAAGCACTGCCTGGTGTACAACAAAGCCACATGCAGGAGATCCAGTTGAAGGTCTGTGCTCAGTTAGCTGATCTTTGTTGAGTGACAAGGATGCTACAATAGACCTTGAAAGTCTGGGCTAAGGAAAACAAAAATTCAGCTCCTGATCATTATCTAGAAGCAGCTTCTAGAAAGTATGCATGTGTAGCTGTTGGATGGGAATGAAATTGAGCTTGTGTTTGGTGCTCACCACTGTTGAATATCCTGTCTGGTCTCACATGTGGGAGAGGAACAAGGGATGTCTAGCTTCTTTGCAACCATATCCAGTAAGAGCCAGTACCTTCAGGGAATAGGGAAGAAAATAGAATAGTGGAAACAAAAAGTCCTTGCATAACATTCTTGCACTGGAGTCAGAAAATTGTGGGTTCAAGTCCTACTCCACAACTTGACCGAAGAAACTAGACCCACACTTCAGTGTAGAACTAAAGGATGGCTTCGGAGAAGACATTAAATTGAGACCTCATCTACCTGTAGTTCAGATCGGCATTAAAGAACTCTAGACCAGATGCAGCTTGTGACATCTTTTGATCCAGCCAGTTCCTGGCGTCTTTGCATTTATCTGTAGACCCATTTTCAGTTCTTTAAAGTTCCTGCATCTGGATGACTGTAAAAGGCACCAATCAGGGAGCAGCCTTTTTCAATTCTCCAGACCTGGGAACTTTAAAAGAGAGAATGTGGAAATCTTGCTTTGTGTGCATGGGGGGCACACTTTTGGTGGTCCCTCTTTTTGCGTGGAAGGCCTCACATTATTGCGAAATCATATGCAACCCACTTAATGGTTGTGCTCTGTGTATCTGGCACCCAACTTCAAAATGTTGGACATCTCTATACGACTGGAGGCAGAACAGGAGTTCTCCTGGTGTCTTGGCCAACATTCCTTCCTCAACCAGCATGACAAATGCTGATTGCTATGTGCAAATTGACAATTATGTTTGTTTATGAAACAATAGTCATTCTACTTCAAAATAATTCTTAGTATTTGAAGTACTTAGGGTGTTTCTGTGATGTCTGATTGGGTGCATGTCTTTCAGGCAAGATAGAACTAAGCCAGCTCTATACATTTTCCAATGAAACCAGAAGCTATTTACAGAGGTAGGGAGAAACTTTACACACTGCTTTGCTCTACTAGCAAGTCATCCTTATTCAAATTCAGAAGTGCAGTCTACAGTATCCCTTCAATGTTGTCTTGACTTCATATCACAATGAACCATGAATACTAAACTTTGTGGTTTTGAAGTGCAGGCAGGGGTTACAGTTTCACAGGCGGATCTGGAGGCTCGGCTACCTATGTTACATTAACCTCATTATCAGCACTCACAGCTAGATAATTTTGATCCTGGTTTTGTAAGAGGGCCCTGCTAAGTCAATACTGTATTTCAGCAGGTTCTGATCTGAATCTGTTACATCACTGCTGCTACCTGACTATCCTTCTCATAGATTGGACAGACTTTACAGCTATCTCACATTAGCTCAGTTACTGCAACTGAAAGAAATTAAACCAGAAATTTAAATTGCCTGAAGTCTTTGGAAAGCGGTTACAGAATTTCATATGAATGTGCAGAAAATATCTCATTTCCACTCTTGATTTATACAAAGAGCTGACTAGCTAGGTCATTGGGAAGTGAAACTTCTCTCTGCTTCAAAAGGTGTCAGTCAAAATTCTGCCTCAAAATGCTTCAAGACTACATTCCACCTATGCACATTGTTTACTATTCCTGTGCAGCAGGCACTTTCAGTTTTGGCAATTATAATGAGTGCTTTGAAACAAATTTTCAAATCCTCTCTGGCCACAGCAGAGATGCCAGAGGACTGGAGGACAGCAAATGTGGTACCACTATTCAAGGAGGGTAGTAGGGATAAACCAGGTAATTACAGGCCAGTGAGTCTAACATCAGTGGTTGGGAAAATATTGGAAAAAAGTCTGAGGGACAGGATTAATCACCACTTGGTGAGGCAGGGATTAATCAAGGATTGATGTAGTCTACATGGACTTCAGTAAGGTTTTTGATAAGGTCCCACGTGGGAGATTGGTCAAGAGGGTAAGAGCCCATGTGATCCAGGGCAATTTGGCAATTTGGATCCAAAATTGGCTTAGTGGCAGGAAGCAGAGGATGATGGTCAAGTGTTGTTTTTGCGATTGGAAGCCTGTGACCAGTGGTGTACCGCAGGGATCGGTGCTGGGACCCTTGCTGTTTATAGTGTAGATTAATGATTTTGACGAGAATATAGGAGGTATCATCAGTTAGGTGGCAGATGACACGAAAATTGGTGGTGTCGTAAATAGTGAGGAGGAAAGCCTTTGATTACAGGATGATAGAGATGGGCTGGCAAGATGGGCAGAGCAGTGGCAAATGGAATTTAATCCTGAAAAGTGTGAGGTGATGCATTTTGGGAGGACTGACAAGTCAAGGGAATATACAATGGATGGTAGGACCCTAGGAAGTACAGAGGGTCAGAGGGACCTTGGTGTACTTGTCCATAGATCATTGAAGGCAGCAGCACAGGTAGATAAGGTGATTAGGAAGGTATATGGGATACTTGCCTTTATTAGCCAAGGCATAGAACATAAGAGCAGGGAGGTTATGATGGAGCTGTATAAAACACTAGTTAGGCCACAGCTGGAGTACTGTACCACCTTAGCGGAGGTGTCAGTAACCAGGGGGCATAGATTTAAGGTAAGGGGCAGGAGGTTTAGAGGGGATTTTAGGAAAAACGTTTTCACCCAGAGGGTGGTTGGAATCTGGAACACACTGCCTGAAGAGGTGGTAGAGGCAGGAACCCTCACAACATTTAAGAAGTATTTAGATGAGCACTTGAAATGCCATAGCATACAAGGCTACGGGCCAAGTGCTGGAAAATGGGATTAGAATGGATAGGCTTGATGGCCGGCACGGACACGGTGAGCCAAAGGGCCTGTTTCTGTGCTGCATAACTCTATGACTTTGTTGCTGCAAAAATAAAAGCAGGAGATTTGCATTAGGTGCTCATGAGAGAAAAAAGAAAGACTTGCATTTATATAACACCTTTCATGACCACTAGACATCTCAAGTGTTTTACAGCCAATGAAGTACTTTTGAAGTGTAATCACCATTCTATTTCAATGTAGGAAACATCAATATACAAATACCATATCCAAACATTCTTTCCTTTCTTCTTTCTTTGGCCTCCTTATCTCGAGAGACAATGGGTAAGCGCCTGGAGGTGGTCAGTGGTTTGTGGAGCAGCGCCTGGAGTGGCTATAAAGGCCAATTCTAGAGTGACAGGCTCTTCCACAGGTGCTGCAGAAAAATTTGTTTGTCGGGGCTGTTACACAGTTGGCTCTCCCCTTGCGCTTCTGTCTTTTTTCCTGCCAACTGCTAAGTCTCTTCGACTCGCAACACTTTAGCCCCGCCTTTATGGCTGCCCGCCAGCTCTGGCGAACGCTGGCAACTGACTCCCACGACTTGTGATCAATGTCACAGGACTTCATGTCGCGTTTGCAGACGTCTTTAAAGCGGAAACATGGACGGCCGGTGGGTCTGATACCAGTGGCGAGCTCGCTGTACAATGTGTCTTTGGGGATCCTGCCATCTTTCATGCGGCTCACATGGCCAAGCCATCTCAAGCGCCGCTGACTCAGTAGTGTGTATAAGCTGAAGATGTTGGCTGTCTCGAGGACTTCTGTGTTGGAGATATGGTCCTGCCACCTGATGCCAAGTATTCTCCGGAGGCAGCGAAAATGGAATGAATTGAGACGTCGCTCTTGGCTGACATACGTTGTCCAGGCCTCGCTGCCATAGAGCAAGGTACTGAGGACACAGGCTTGATACACTCGGACTTTTGTGTTCTGTGTCAATGCGCTATTTTCCCACACTCTCTTGGCCAGTCTGGACATAGCAGTGGAAGCCTTTCCCATGCGCTTGTTGATTTATGCATCAAGAGACAGGTTACTGGTGATAGTTGAGCCTAGGTAGGTGAACTCTTGAACCACTTCCAGAGCGTGGTCGCCAATATTGATGGATGGAGCATTTCTGACGTCCTGTCCCATGATGTTCATTTTCTTGAGGCTGATGGTTAGGCCAAATTCATTGCAGGCAGCCGCAAACCTGTCGATGAGACTCTGCAGGCATTCTTCAGTGTGAGATGTTAAAGCAGCATCGTCAGCAAAGAGGAGTTCCCTGATGAGGACTTTCCGTACTTTGGACTTCGCTCTTAGACGGGCAAGGTTGAACAACCTGCCCCCTGATCTTGTGTGGAGGAAAATTCCTTCTTCAGAGGACTTGAATGCACGTGAGAGCAGTAGGGAGAAAGAAATCGCAAAAAGTGTGGGTGCGAGAATGCAGCCCTGTTTCACGCCACTCAGGATAGGAAAGGGGTCTGATGAGGTGCCGCTATGCTGAATTGTGCCTTTCATATTGTCATGGAATGAGGTGATGATACTTAGTAGCTTTGGTGGGCATCCAATCTTTTCTAGTAGTCTGAAGAGACCACATCTGCTGACGAGGTCAAAGGCTTTGATGAGATCAATGAAAGCAGTGTAGAGGGGCATCTGTTGTTCGCGGCATTTCTCCTGTATCTGACGAAGGGAGAACAGCATGTCAATGGTCGATCTCTCTGCTCGAAAGCCACACTGTGCCTCAGGGTAGACGCGCTCGGCGAACTTCTGGAGCCTGTTTAAAGCGACTCGAGCAAAGACTTTCCCCACTATGCTGAGTAGGGAGATTCCACGGGAGTTGTTGCAGTCACCGCGGTCACCTTTGTTTTTATAGAGGGTGATGATATTGGCATCGTGCATGTCCTGAGGTACTGCTCCCTCGTCCCAGCACAGGCAAAGCAGGTCATGTAGTGCTGACAGTATAGCAGGCTTGGCACTCTTGATTATTTCAGGGGTAATGCTGTCCTTCCCAGGAGCTTTTCCGCTGGCTAGAGAATCAATGGCATCACTGAGTTCCGATTTTGTTGGCTGTACGTCCAGCTCATCCATGACTGGTAGAGGCTGGGCTGCATTGAGGGCAGTCTCAGTGACAACATTCTCCCTGGAGTACAGTTCTAGGTAGTGCTCAACCCAGTGGTCCATTTGCTTGCATTGGTCAGTGATTATGTCCCCTGATTTAGACTTGAGGGGGGCGATCTTCTTGATGGTTGGCCCAAAAGCTCTTTTAAAGCCATCATACATTCCTCTGATGTTTCCGGTGTCTGAGGCCAGCTGAATATGACTGCATAGGTGTTGCCAGTAGTCATTTGCGCAGCGCCTGGCTGTTCTTTGTGCAGTGCTTCTGGCTGCTTTAAGTGCTACGGATGTTAAACATTCTAGCCTAGCAAATAATCGGTACTGTTCCATTGGTTTAAGTGCATAAGTTCCTCGCAATTTTTGGAGGTAAGAGTAGAGAGAGCAGGGGAGAAGCATTTAAGGAGATGGTGGTAACGAAGAAGCCAAGGGTTATCTTTACACTCTGGAATTATCTTGGAATACTGGTGGTTTTAGCAGGTGTGAAACCATATTGCACTTTATGTGATCCAGCCAGATCTGGAGATGAATAACTAAACCGAAAGCAAAATAAGTAGTAAACCACCCCAAGGCTCTTCACAGGAGTGTAATCAGTCAACTTGACTTGGAACTATATCCCTGTTCCTTCACTGTTGCTGGGTCAAAATCATAGAACTCCCTTCCTAACAGCACTGTGGGTGTACCTACCCCATATGGACTGCAGCAGTTCAACAAGGTGGCTCACCACCACCTTCTCAAGGGCAAGTAGGGATGGGCAATAAATACTGTCCTAGTCAGCACCGCCCACCTCCCATGAATGAATTCTTAAAAACTGACACCAAGCCAAAGAAGGAAACATTAGGATTGGTACCCAAAAGCTTGGTCAGAGGCAAGTTTAACGGAGTGTCTTATGAGAGAGAAGTGGAGCAAGTTTTAAGGAGTGTCTTAAGAGAGAGAAGTGGAGAGGTTTAGTGAGGAAATTCCAGTTCTTAGGGACTAGACTACTGAAGGCATAGCTGCCATTGCTGGGCGAAGACATTTGGAGGTCCACAAGAGGCCAGAATTTGAGGAATGTAGAATTTTTGGAGGTCACAGAGATAGGTTGGAGTGAGGCCATGGAAGGGTTTGAACACAAGGATGAGAAATTTAAAGTCAAGGTCTTGGTGGACTGGAAGGCAATGACAGCAAGCATAGGGATGAACAGGATGTTGAAAGTTAGGATACGGGCAGCAGAGTTTTGGATGGGCTCAAGTTTCTGGAGGGTGAAAGATGGGAGGTCATATAATAATACACCAGCTACATGTGAAGAAGTGACGTGTAAGACATCTCAGGGGCAATGGCCAGGATGGGAGAGTGAAGGGCCAAAGACCAGGCAGATAGGAAATTGAAAGTGCAGTTGTAAGTGACCAGGGGCAAGAGGATTTTTTTCCCAGACAAATACACAGAAGGAAGTGCAGTTGGATGGGGTTAGGGGTATTGATGGCGAGAGATGCAAAGAAATGACTGTTATTGACGGAGAGTGTGGGATTAGCTATGCCACTGGAAATGGCAAGGTTCAGGGGGTGGCTGTGAACATAAGCAGGTGAGGTTGAAATCACAAAGATGAGGAATCACTCTGTGCAGAGGCTGAGGGAGGATGTCTCGGTAAGAAACTTGGAGTGGCACTTGGGTATGGTGGCAAACAACAAGGATTTTAGCGGGGTGAGAAGAGTGGAATATGGTGGGATGCTCGAAGGAGCTAGAGGAATAAGGGGAAAACCAACGCACGACTTGGTGATAAGGGCCACAACACCACTGCGGCAGTTTGGGCAGGGCAGGTGGAAAATATAGCTAGGCAGGGAGGCTTTGGTAAGGAGCAAGGTATTTTTATATTAGTGCAAAAGGTACTAAGAGTGGCACTGAAGCAGACATCTGTTACATCCAAGCACTACTCCGATTTTGTCAGCATGTTGTTAGTCATCATCAGGCCAATAAGAAGGAGATAGTTTTTTTCTGTAGCATTAATGACTGATCTTAGATCTCAGGAAAAGTTTGGTCCTGAATGCCATTGGAGGCTTGACATTTGTCTGCTTTAATAAAAAGATGAAATGCTGGAAATACTCAGCAGGTCTGGCAGTATCTGTGGAGAGAGAAGCAGAGTTAACGTTTCAGGTCTGTGACCTTTCATCAGACCTCATTTCATCAGAATTTGTCTTCTTTACATTGTTAGTGTGCTGATGGAGGTGGAAGTAGCACACATCTTCGGCTGATAGCACACTCAATATACAAATATCTCATCACTGAAACCGCATTCTAAAAGAGATTTCAAACATTTATAGCTTAGGAATTACTGTTACAATATCAATGGGCACATTTAATGCCCTCATATTATATTCCTCTGGTTAATATCTGCTAGAATAGCAGACAAACATGTTAATTAGTGCATTTAAAATAGCAGATAAAAGAATATTCTGCAAATGTATAAAGAATTAATCTGCTAATACTGCCAAGTGTAATATCTAGCTTCATATCAACATTCCTGTGTTTCTTTATTTATTGATTTAAAGAAAATCATTTAAACCATGATGAAACTATCAGGGAAACTGGTTTGTTGGAGCCACTGCTGAGTGCAACAGTGCAGGGTGCTGAAATAACATCAGTACTCATTAATCCAGGCTGCTTCAATTTCAACCACAAATGTTAATCCAGCTCCCTTCGCAGTGCCAGGTTCAATTACTGTTCCAAGCCAGATTCCCCTGAGGTCATCAGCAATCACTATGATTCTATCAATTTCTATGATTCTATCACTGTATAAACAGTTGCAAGGAGGGAGTACTCTGGCCTACCTGTTGCTTAGCACCTTGGAGGGGTTGTCAGTCTTCTAGCAGGCACATTTCTTATGCTAAATACCCTTAATTTAAGGACCTGTATAAAGCAAATGAATGATCAGTAAACCTGGTTTTCAGCTTAGATCTTGGGTAACTAGAACATCAAGGTCACTGGTGTATCATTACATACTATCCCAGATAAGTCCTTTCATCACGCTGAAGACAATTGTCTGTCAAATAGCCAACTAGGAAATTTGAAGTTTGCACTAACAGCTGCTGGAAGATACTACTACCTGGTATGGGAACACATATTCATATCTGTGAATATTTTGTGACTCAAAGACAAATCAGTTGCTACTCAAGCTCTGAACCTCCAATGATGGAACCAACTTTTGATGAGGTATATCCACATTCTGATCAGGAGGATAATGGCAAACCCTCAGACACTTTATCTTGAGTTGTGCTATCACCATGCCATTGTAATTGTGTTCCTGGTCCCTGCTCTCTGCTTACTGAGGGATCAAATTTGCAACTGTTAGTAATTTAATCACCAACTAATGACTATCCTTGTGTATGGCCCAGGGTTGGTTAAGCAGGATCATTGTAGTAAAGTAAGTTTCAAGATGGCATGCCTTGCAATGGAAGGAACTAAGTCTGTCCTCCTTGTCGGATTTGGGTAATACGATATCTGAATCAGATAGGCCTACAGTACACCAGGACATAATTGATCATTCACTAGCCTTGTTTGACTCATTAACGAGACATGAAGGGGTAGAACCATCATTGAAAGCTCAGATTCTTTCCAGTCAGCTCCAGTTAACCCTTAAAACCGTATCTAATGGGCAGAGATGTCCTAATTGGACAGGCAGTGGAGAGGAGTACTTTTTGCTGATTAGCTACCTGGTTTTGGCTAGTCAAGCTCAAGTCCATTTGAGGGATCCCAGGTACAACTGCTGCCAACAATTCAATAGATTATTATATAGATTATAAGTGGTATACACCTGTATAGGGGGTAGGGAATGTGAACTCCATGGACAATTGGAAACTTTCTACTTGTGTAGCTTTCTCACTGATTTGGTTTGGAAACTCAAACATAGTGATAGATTTCCATGCATGTTACATACCTGGTTGGCTCAAACGAATCGCTGTTTAGACAAAAATATTTTAAAGTATTTAAAATATATTTTAATATAATTTAAATATGTAAAAATATGATTGCTAACTTCAGGACAGGAGGCTGGGAATTGGAGAAAATTAAAAAATATATTTCAAAGATATGATAATGAAAGACCAGATTTATATGACTTTGTATTTTATGTTTCAAACATTTCACAACGTTTCATGTACAATTAATTACTTTGAAGTCATTCAGTTGCCTATGGTTATGCAGGTAAATGTGACAGCTATTTTGTGCACAGTAAGGTTCCACAAAAAGCAATTAGACAAATATCTAGTTAATTTACTTTGATGCTAATGGCTGAGGGAGGAAGGAATGTTGGTCAAGAGGAGAGAATAGTGCAATGGGTTCTTTAACATTCACCTGAAACAGACAGCCGAGTCCCAGTTTAACATCTCATGATCTCTCTGGAGTGTCAGCCTAGATTATGTTTTCTAATCCTGAAGTGAATCTTGAATCCACAGCTTTTACTGTACAGGTGAAAGTTATCCGAATGTAAGCCAATTTGACATTAACATGATAAATATTGGGCCTGCATTTGGTGGAACAGGGTTAGACTTTTTCTTGCACTCAAATTTTTTTTGCCCTGTAAATTGCTGGAAGCGCAAGCTGACAACTGCTCGGCAAGGGCAACAGGGCATCTGGGACCTTGGTGAATGTTGGGACAACAGTGTATCTCCTTAACCAATGAGATTTAATTGAGAAATTAACAGAGGAAGAACTGAAGGGGAGGGTGAATTCAATGTCAAATCACATAAAGAAAAAGGATGATTGGATTAAGAGAGAAAGAAAATGAAACAAAATTCACCACCCGAAGAACTGAGACTCCACACTTTTAACTATTCACTTTCTGGGCTAGAGAGGTTGATTGGCAGTCATCGACAATTATGTAATTAAAAGATTACACATTATTAATTGCTGGACTTAGCTTTCTGTGGTCAGTTCAATGGGCAATTAATGTGTGAATGCAATTTAATGAAACTCACGTGGAGGTTAAGGGGGAGACTTCCCAAAGCTAACAGTAGAGGGTGTTTGTTCCTCCCAAAAAGTTGCTGGAACAGTTTTGCATTAATAACAGCATGCATTGTTCACATGCTTTTTTTTTCATCCAATTCTAGCCCAATACATTGTTAGGCTGATAACACAAAACAGGTACGACTGATCTTTTTCACTTTACAAAAGTTACAAAAAAGGTAGCATTTATGATGTTTGCCAGCCAGGCTTGCCAGTGCTCAGATTCAGTGAATTTGTCAGGCTTACTCTGGCTGAACTCTGGCGAGGCCAGGACGTCCAAGAACGACGTCTCAACTCATTCCATCTTCGCTGCCTCCGGAGAATCCTTGGCATCAGGTGGCAGGACCGTATCTCCAACGCAGAAGTCCTCGAGGCGGCCAACATCCCCAGCATATACACCCTACTGAGCCAGCGGCGCTTGAGATGACTTGGCCATGTGAGCTGTATAGAAGATGGCAGGATCCGCAAGGACGCATTGTACAGTTAGCTCGACACTGGTATCAGACCCACCGGCCGTCCATGTCACCGCTTTAAAGACGGCTGCAAACGTGACATGAAGTCCTGTGACATTGACCACAAGTCGTGGGAGTCAGTTGCCAGTGATCGCCAGAGCTGGCAGACAGCCATAAAGGCGGAGCTAATGAGTGGCAAGTCGAAGAGACTTAGCAGTTGGCAGGAAAAAAGACAGAAGTGCAAGGAGAGAGCCAACTGTGTAACAGCCCTGCCAACCAATTTTATCTGCAGTGCCTGTGGAAGAGTCTGTCACTCTAGAACTGGCCTTTACAGCCACTCCAGGCGCTGCTCCACAAACCACTGACCACCTCCATGCGCTTACCCATTGTCTCTCGAGACAAGGAGGCTAAAGAAGCCTCTGGCTGAACCAGCTGTGTGAGATCCATCCTTCAAAACTGGTGACACTATCATTCTACTGACACCTGTAGAAAAGCAGGTACTGATTTTGAGATGTAGGAGTTCCATGCTTATGGTTAACTTAATTTGCATGCGCGAATCAGATCTAATTAGGTTTGTTCATTAATAGATTATCCATGAAAGGATAAAGTTGATATGCATGGCAGCATTATAGTTTTAGAGTCACTGAAAAAAGTCCATTTATTTTCTAATTGACCCATGTGAATTGGGTTATATTAGCATATTTAATTATGTGACTCCCTAATTGGATAGCGATTATATCCTCAACATTTTTCAGCCAGTAATGAGACTGTGAAGAAAGCTGAAGCTGTAAACCTCAATGCCAGTTTTTTGTCCTGTTCTATAGCCAACATTTATTGACCAAGAGCAACTTTGCCAAGGGATCAGAACCATGTCCTTTATAGGGTCATGCAGAAATCCAACCTGCGACAACATGTTTGAAATTAACTGTGGCACTACCAGAATGACTGCTTTTACCTGCAGTACTCTCTGTATAGGATACAGTCTCTGAAGTTAGTGTTGAATACCTTTCCATTTTTGCTCTCATGAGTTTTTTTTCTACTTTCTTGAAGGTACTTTTACTGAAGCTAATGACACATAGAATTTGTCCCTTCATCTCTGTGCTTGCTGTCTGCAACAGCAATTTAGCTAGTCCCACTCCCCCACCCTTTCCCCATTGTCCTGCAAATATTTTCTCCAGATAATTATCCAATTCCCTTTTGAAAGCCATGATGGAATCTGCCTTCACCACACTCTGAGGCAGTTCCTTCCAGATCCTAACCACTCACTGCGTAAAGAAGTTTTCATGTCACCGTTGCTTGTTTTGCCAATTGCCTGAAATTGGTGACCTCTGGTTCTTGACCCTTCTGCCAATGGAAACAGTTTCTCCCTATCTACTCTGTTCAGATCCCTCATGATTTTGCACACCTCTATCAAATCTTCTCTCAACCTTCTATTCTCTAAGGAGAACAATCAGAGCTTTGCCAGTCTATCCACATAACTGAAGTCACTCAGCCCTGGAACCATTCTTGTAAATCTTTTCTGCACCCTCTCTAATGCCTTCACATCCTTCCTGAAGTGTGGTGTCCAGATTAGACACAATACTCCAGGTGAAGCCGAAACAGTGTTTATGAAGGTTCACCATAACTTCCTTGCTTTTGTACTCCAAGCATCTATTTATAAAGCCCAGGATCCCATATACCTTATTAACCACTTTCTCAACCAACCCTATCACCTTCAATGATTTGTGTACATAAACCCCCAGGTCCCTCTATTCCTGCATCCCTTTTAGAGTTGTATCCTTTATTTGATATCGCCTCTCCTCGTTCTTCCTACCAAAATGTATCACTTCATACTTCTCTGCATTAACTTTCATCTGCCAGGTATCTGCCCATTCCACCTGTCTGTCTATGTCCTCTCGAAGTCTATCACTATCCTCCTCACGGTTCACTATACTTCCAAGTTTTGTGTCATCCTCAAATTATGAAATTGTGCCCTGCACTCCCAAGTCTAGGTCATTAATGTAGATCAAGAAAAGCACTGGTCCTAGTACCCCATTGTATACTTGCTGCCAGTATGATAAACAGCCGTTCACCACTACTCTCCGTTGCCTGTCACTCAGTCAACTTTGTATCCATGCTGCCACTGTCCATTTTATTCCATGGTCTTCAACTGTGCTGACAAGCCTGTTATGCGGCACTTTGTCAAACACCTTTTGGAAGTCTATATACACTACATCAACCTCATTACTCTCATCAACCTTCTCTGTTACTCATCAAAAACTCAATCAAGTTAGCTAAATATGATTTTCCTTTAACAAATCTGTGCTGGCTTTGCTTAATTAATCCACATTTGTCCAAGTGACTGTTAATTTTGTCCCAATTTTATCGCTTTCTAAAAGCTTTGCTATCATCTATGTTAAACTGACTGGCCTGTAGTTGCTGGGCTTACCCTTGGACCCCTTTTTGATCAAGGGTGTCAATTTACAATTTTCCAGTCCTCTGGCACCACTCCTGTATTTAATGAGGATTGGAAGATTATTGCCAGTGCTTCAACAATTTCCACCCTTAATTCCCTCAGTAGACTCGGATGCATCTCATCCTAACCTGGTGACTGATCAACTTTTAAGTATTTTCTAAAACCCACTCTATCAAATTTTAGCCCCATTCAGTGTCTCAACTCCCTTCTCTTTCACTATGACTTTGGCAGCATCTTCTTCCTCGGTAAAGATAGATGTAAAGTTCTCATTTAGTACCTCAGCCATGCCCTCTGCCTGTATGCGTAAATCCCATTTTTGGTCCCAAATCAGTCCCACTCCTCCATTTTCATGATAGCTGCCAGCTCACTAATATTCCTTTGATATCTCATTACCATGGTCAATCTTTGTGTCAGCAGATTTTTTGACCATGGAGAGGGTCACACTTAGTATCCACACATACACTTTCGAGCATGGCTCATGAAACAGCAAACTAGAACAGGACAATAAAAGCAAAATACTTCAGATACGGGAAATCTGAAACAAAACAAAAAGTGCTGGAAATACTCAGCAGGTCTGGCAGCATCTGTGGAGAGAGAAGCAAAGTTAATGTTTCAGGTCTGTGACCTTTCATCAGAACTGGCAAAGGTTAAAAAAGAATTCGATTTTAAGCAAGTGAAGGGGAGGGGAGTGGGGGAAGAGAACAAAGGGGAAGGTGCTTGATAGGGCAGAGGGGGATTAAATAACAAAGCTGTCCTGGGACAAAACAAAGCATGTGTTAATGCTTGTGGTGAAAGACAAAGCATTAGTCCAGAGAGAGTGTTAATAGTGGAATAATGAGTAGCTCTGACTACATGAAAAGCAGGCACATGGTTAAAAAATAAATTTTTTTAAAAAGGCCAGTCATGCTCTGAAGTTATTGAACTCAATGTTCTGTCTGCAAGTCTGTAGAGTGCCTAATCGAAAGATCAGGTACTGCTCCTCGAGCTTGCGTTGATGTTCACTGGAACACTGGAGGAGGCCAAAGACAGAAACATTGGCATGACAGCAGGGGGAGGTGGGGGGGGGGGGAGTGTTGAAATGGCAAGCAACTGGAAGCTGGGGGTTATGCTTTTGGACTGAGTGGAGGTGTTCAGCAAAGCAGTCACCCAATCTGCATTTGGTCTCCCCAATGTACAGGAGACCGCATTGTGAGCAGTGAATACAGTATACTAAATTGAAAGAAGTACAAGTAAATTGCTGCCTCATCTGAAAGGAGCATTTGCAGCCTTGGATAGTGAGGAGAGAGGAGGTAAAAGTGCAGGTATTACAACCACTCCTGAGATTGCATGGGAAAGGGATGAGGTGTCGGGGGTAATGGAGGAGTGGACCGGAGTGTCGTGGAGGGAACGATCCCTTCGGAATGCTGACAGGGGAGGGGAGGGGAAGATGGGTTTGGTGGTAGTATCATGCTGGAGGTGGTGGAGGATGATCCTCCGGATGTGGAGGCTGGTGGGGTGGAAAGTGAGGACAAGGGGAACCCTGTCACAGTTCTGGGAGGGAGGGGCAGGCATGAGGGCAGAAGCGCAGGAAATGGGCTGGACAAGGTTGAAGGCCCTGTCAACCACATTAGGGGGGAATTCTCGGTTGAGGAAAAAGGCAGACATATCAGAGGCGCTGTTGTGGAAGGTTGTATCATCAGAGCAGATGCGTCGGAGACAGAGATACTGGGAGAATGTAATGGAGTCCTTACAAGAGGCAGGGTGCGAAGAAGTGTAGTCGAGGTAGCTGTGGGAGTTGGTGGGCTTATAATGAATATTAGTGGACAGCCTATCCCCAGAGATGGAGACAGAGAAGTTGAGGAAGGGAAGGGAAGTGTCAGAGATAGACTATGTAAAGGTGAGAGAAGGGTGGAAATTGGAGGAAAAGTTGATAAAGTTTTCCAGTTCGGGGCGGGAGCAGGAAACGGCTCTGCTACTGTCATCAATGTACCAGAAAAAGGTAAAAAGAGGGGACTGAGTAGGACTGGAACAAGGAATGTTCGACATATCCAGTACAAGTTTCCAGTATTTCTTTACTAGTCAAAACCAGGAACTACTCATTGACCCTGCCTTCCTTCCAAAAGCATCCATGAAGTTCAGCTATCTCCAGGTGTTTCAATGTTCACTGAAACCCTTTTCAGTTTTTAAAAATATAGAATCTCAAGTTTTAATACAAAAATTGGAAATTCTCGTAACAAGTAAAAAGCTTTTAATCGCTCAATAAGTAACTACACCACCAAGGACAGTGCTGAATCATTTAGATCAGGAAGGTTCCATATCCAATCCACGGTCTGTGTTAAGTGAGCAGAAGTTCTTGTGCTTGGAGGTTCTTAAGGTGATATTGGTTCTGCCAGAAATACTGCCATAGTCAAGTGTCCCAAACACATGAAAAAATTAGCCATTTGGGCAAAGTATCAAAGAACAAATGAGGTATTTGGATCCACAGCCCAATATAAGTCAGTACTTTGAGTATCAATTTTGGGAAATAATATGCATTCCACTTACGGCATCTAGGTCAGCATTTAGCATTCCTAAATTAGATAGGTTAGATATTGGTGATTCACTCCAACAATGCACCCTAATCCCAGACTCTCAATTTCAGCAGTTTGACATTTCCACTTTCTACACCAGATATCCTAATCATTTCTGACATGACACTGTTTATTTAGTTAAAATTTGAGCCAAATTATGGGGAAATTTTCACTTTGAACTCTCAGCTAACGGAAACTAGGCTGAAATTGACCAAAATGTATTTTAAATCAGTGCTCTTGCAGCAGGTGAAAGGACTGTCCATCAGACTTGATTGAAACCCGAGTGCTATAGGTGAAAGGACAACATAGATTTAGTTTAGATATTATGTATAATATCAAATCTTCAGCATATTTATCAATGATGTACTGTGATTAAACAGAATTTCATTAGTACCCACTTACAAATAAATAATTGTAAGTGAAGTGGTACCCAAGTCCGCTGCATAACTGACAGGGTTGATATTTTTTTCCGTCCAAAATTGAACAGGGAATATGATCAGGGAATGTAGTTCGAGTCATTTTACACCCAAAATGAGAGCTGAATAACATATTTACCACCAACAGCCAGCAAAGTACAGAAGGTTTTTTGTATATAAAAGAAAGTTAAGTATTATCTATGAAGACTGAAGGCAAACAAAAATTAATGTGACTTTATGAATGTGTTATTGTATAGATTTATGAGAATTTTTGAGGAGATAATTGCATTACTGTATGAATAAAAAGCATAGGCATTTTATATCTCAATCAAGAAAGCATCTAATCAAGTCTTTTTAAAAAGCCATAGCTCACAAAAGACTAAAGAATGAAGCTACAAGTTGAATGGGAAATTGGTTTCATAATAGAAAATGAGGGTGGTTATAAATGGAATTTATTCAGGCCAGGAAGCAATGATTGGCCAATTCTCACAGGGATCATTCCTAGGTCTCCCGCTATTTATTATATTTAATAATGACCTTAGAGAGGGGCTGTAGGCAAAATGTCTATGTTTGCTGAGAATGCAAAATTAAATCTGAAGTTAAGATGTGAAGCAGAGCTGGATGTCACTCACATGAATATTTAAAGACTATATGCCCAGGTAGATACATAAAATACCTTTCAGTATTGGTAAATATATGCATATAGGTGTTACAAATAGTAATTATGATTACATAGGAAATCTTCCATTCCAGAGAAAGCAAAGGACGGATTTGGGTGCAATAGCTGATCCATTCTCAATAACATCTCCATAATGTAAGGTTGTGATGAAAAGGACAAAGCGAATGTTAAAAGTTATAGGCAGGTACAAATAGTATGAACAGTAGTGCAAGTAATACTAGTGCTCAATAATACATGAGTGAGACCCATTACAGGTTCCTTCAAAAGACAGAGGGATGTTGGAAAGGTTAGGAAGAATTTAGGATAGATGATGATCTAGGAACCTAGTTTATTCTCATTTTAAAAAGAGAATTTCAGAGAGTGGTGGGCATAATCAAGACTATAGTAGTTTCATTGATGCTGCTGCCCTGGACTCAATTTATTCTCCACTGTCAGCACGCTGTGGCTATAGTATGCATGATCAACAAAACACACTGTAGTAAATCGACAAAATTGCATCTCCCTCCCCTGCAATATCTACTATTAAGAAGGACAAGAACAGCATTACCATGGGAACACTATAACCTCCAAGTTCTCCTTCAAGTCATATACCATCCTGACTTGGACATAAATTACTGTTCCTTCATCACAGCTAGATCATAAACCTGGAACTCTCTACCTAACATAATTGTAGGAGTACTATCACCACAAGGACTGTAGCTGTTCAAGGAGAAAGTCCACCATCACCTCTTCAGGTAACTAGGAGTGGGCAATAAATGTGACTTGCCAATGCCACTCATAGCCTGAGAACAAAAAAAATTGATGTGAAATAAAGGCAAAATACTGCGGTTGCTGGAAATATTCAGCAGTTCTGGTAGCATCTGTGGAGAGAGAAACAGAGTTAACGTTTCATACAATTGAAGACACTCCAAGTTAAAGGTATATTGAAGGTTCAGCTGGCTTAGCCAGTGAATAACTAAGTAATCTAGGCCAGGAAAACCCAGGTTGGATCCCAGGTCTCTACTGAGTTCACTGATCTCAGCAAAATGGCAATTTGCTTCAGGGACTAGAAGAGTGGCCATGGTTCCTACTCCCTGCTGGAGATGTTGATTCTGGGAAACTAGAGGATTGAGCTCAGCTGTGATACCCCAAGGCTCAGGCATGAACAATGACAACGTACAGCAGTACAACAATACCATATCAGCAGGACGCCAATGCTTTCAGAAAAGTGTGAGAAATATTGACAAAGCAAAGCTTTTTGAAATAAAAATCCCCCATTTCCTTTGCCCCACCATTGGTAGCTATGCCTTCAGAGTCTAGATCTAAGCTCTGTAATTGTCTCACTTAACCTGTCCAATGCTCTCCTTTTTGACCCTCCTTAAAACTTATCGCTTTGACCAAGCTTAGTCACTGCTTGTCGTAGGAACATAGGTCCATCTAGTTTGCCTTTTACCATCTGGTAATTGCAGGATATGATAATATAGTTGTTAACTAATCAATGCATACAGTTTCTATTAATTAGTCTCCTATAGACCCAGACATGAGATGAGCAGTGGAAAGATTTAGGAATCATAGGCCCACTGAATGTGTGATTCATGAAAAGCTGTAACCAGAGGTGCCAGTTTCTCACACGTTTTAAGATGATACTGTTTGTATGATCCCAGAAACAAAGCTTACAGCCTCTGAGCTCCAGGTCCTTTCCAAGTACCATGAGTTGTCAGTTCTACCCAGTGAGTTTTTTTTTATTCGTTCATGGGAATGTGGGCGTCGCTGGCTAGGCCAACATATTGCTCATCCCTAATTGCCCTTGAGAAGGTGATGGTGAGCAGCCTTCTTGAACCGCTGCAGTCCTTGGGGTGTAGATGCACCAACAATTCGGCAGCGAATACCAGGATTTTGACCTAGCGATAGTGAAGGAACAGCAATATAGTTCCAAGACAGAATGGTGTGTGGCTTGGAGGGGAACTTGCAGGTGGTGGTGTTCCCATGCATCTGCTGCCCTTGTCCTTCTAGGTGGTCGAGGTCGCGTGTTTGGAAGGTACTGTGAAAGGAGTCTTGGTAAATTGCTGCAGTGCATCTTGCATATGGTACACACTGCTACCACTGTGTGTTGGTGGTGGAGGGAGTGAATGTTGAAGGTGGTGGATGGGGTACCAATCAAGTGGGCTGCTTTCTCCTGGATGGTGTCAAGCTTCTTGAGTGTCATTGGAGCTGCACCCATTCAGGCAAGTGGAGAGTATTCCATCATACTCCTGATTTGTGCCTTGTAGATGGTGGAAAGGCTTTGGGGAGACAGGAGGTGAGTTACTCACCACAGAATTCCCAGCCTGCGACCTGCTGTTGTAGCCACAGCATTTATGTGGCTGGTCCAGATTAGTTTCTGGTTAATGGTGACCCCCAGGATGTTAATAGTTGGGGATTCAGCAATGGTAATGCCATTGAACATCAAGGGGAGATAGTTAGATTCTCTCTTGTTGGAGATGGTCATTTCCTGGCACATGTGGCACGAATATTACTTGCCACCTATCAGCCAAGCCTGGATATTGTCCAAGTCTTGCTGCATAAGGACATGGGCTGCTTCAGTATCTGAGGAATTGCAAATGGTACTGAACATTATGCAGTCATCAGCGAACATCCCCACTTCTGACCTTATGATGGAGGGGAGGTCATTGATGAAGCAGCTGAAGATGGTTGGGCCAAAGACACTACCCTGAGGAACTCCTGCAGTGATGTCCTGAGACTGAGATGACTGACCTCCAACAACCACAACTATCTTCCTTTGTGCTAGGTATGACTCCAACCAACTGAGAGTTTTCCCCCAATTCCCATTGACTCAAGTTTTGCTGGGGCTCCTTGATGCCATACTCAGTCAAATGCTGCCTTGATGTCAAGAGCAGTAACTTTCACCTCACCTCTGGAGTTCAGCTCTTTTGTCCATGTTTGGACCAAGACTGGAATGGGGTCAGGAGCTGAGTGGCCCTGGCGGAACCCAAACTGAGTGTCAGTGAGCAGGTTGTTGCTGAGCACGTGCCACTTGATAGTACTGTTTACAATCCATCACTTTGCTGATGATTGGGAGTGGACTGATAGGGCAGTAATTGGCTGGGTTGATTTGTCCTGCTTTTTGTGCACATTTTCCACATTGCCAAGTAGGCGCCAGTGTTGTAGCTTACTGGAACAGTTTGGCTAGGGGCGTGGCTAGTTCTGGAGCACAAATCGACAGTACTATTGCTGGAATGTTGTCAGGGCCCACAGTCTTTGCAGTATCCAGTGCCTTCAGCCATTTGTTGATATCATGTGGAGTGAATCGGATTGGCTGAAGACAGGCATCTGTGATGCTGGGGACCGCAGGAGGCAGTTTAGATGGATCATCCACTCGGCACTCCTGGCTGAAAATGGATGCAAATGCTTCAGCTTTGTCTTTTGCACTGATGTATTGGGTTCCATCATCATTGAGGATGGGGATATTTGTGGAGCCTCCTCCTCCTCCTGTCAGTTGTTTATTTGTCCACCACCATTCACGACTGGATGTGGCAGGACTGCAAAGTTTAGATCTGATCTGTTGGTTGTGGGATTGCTTATCCAGTCTATTACATGCTGATTCCACTGTTTGGCATGCAAGTAGTCCTGTGTTGTTGCTTCACCAGGCTGACACCTCATTTTTAGGTATGCCTGGTGCTGCTCCTGGCATGCCCTCCTGCACTCTTCATTGAATCAGGGCTGGTCCGTGTGCTTGATGGTAGAGTGGGGGATATGCCAGGCCATGAGGTTACAGATTGTGGTTGACTACAATTCTGCTGTTGCTGATGGCCACAGCGTCTCATAGATGCCTAATTTTGAGTTGTTAAATCTGTTCAAAATCTATCCCATTTAGCACAGTGATAGTGCCACACAACATGCTGGTGAGTACCCTCAGTGTGAAGACAGGACTTCGTCTCTAGAAGAACTGTGCGGTGGTTACTCCTACCAATACTGTCATGGACAGATGCATCTGCGACAGGTAGATTTGTGAGGACAGGGTCAGGTATGCTTTTCCCTCTTGTTGGTTCCCTCACCATCTGCCGCAGACCCAGTCTAGCAGCTATGTCCTTCAGGGCTCGTCCAGCTCAGTCAGTAGTAGTGCTGAGCCACTCTTGGTGGGCATTGAAGTTCTCCGCCCAGAGTACATTTTGTGTCCTTGCTACCCTCAGTGCTTCTTCCAATTAGTGCTCAACATGGAGAAGCACTGATTCATCAGCTGAGGGGGGAGGGGGGGGGGGGGAACGGGGGGGGGAGGGGGGGAGCGGTCAGTGCTAATTAGTAGGACGTTTCCTTGCCCATGTTT
Organism: Heterodontus francisci; assembly: GCF_036365525.1. NCBI lineage: Eukaryota > Metazoa > Chordata > Chondrichthyes > Heterodontiformes > Heterodontidae > Heterodontus > Heterodontus francisci. Next base: position 16,559,978 of record NC_090393.1, read on the forward strand.
GACCTGATGCCATGAGACTTAATGGCGTCCGCAGTCAATGTTGAGGACTCCCAGGGCAACTCCCTCCCGACTGTCCACCACTGTGCCGCCACCTCTGGTGGGTCTTTCCTGTCGGTGGTACAGGACATACCCAGGGAGGGTGACGGTGGTGTCTGGGACATTGTCTGAAATGATTCCGTGAGTATGACTATGTCAAGCTATTGCTTGACTAGTCTGTGGGACATCTCTTCCAATTTTGGCACAAGCCCCCAGCTGTTAGTAAGGAGAATTTTGCAGGGTCGACAGGGCTGGGTTTGCCGTTGTCGTTTCCGGTGCCTAGGTCAATGCCGGGTGGTTTGTCTGGTTTCGTTCCTCTTAGACTTTGTAGTGGTTTGATACAACTGAGTGGCTTGCTAGGCCATTTCGGAGGGCAGTTGAGAGTCAACCACATTGCTGTGGGTCTGGAGTCACATGTAGGCCAGACCAGGTAAGGACAGCAGATTTCCTTCCCTAAAGTACATTAGTGAACCAGATGGGTTTTTACAACAATCGACAGTGGTTTCATGGAAACCATGTTCACCACTAGACTAACTTTTTATTTCCAGATTTATTAATTGAATTCAAATTCCACCATCTGCCATGGTGGAATTTGAACCCAGGCGCCCAGAGCATTAACCTGGGGCTCTGGGTTACTAGTTTAGTGACATTACCACTGTGCCGTGTGTCACAGCACATTGCAATGAGCCAACCTATCTCTTGCCAAAACAAAGCAATGAAATCATTTCTGCAACCCAACATATGTAATTGTCTGATCTATACAGTTGCAGAAACTTTTGACTTCCAGTAAATCTGTATTCAGGTATCACATTGCTTTTTTAAAAACTAATTCAGAAAATTAGGTGTATTTTGAACCACTGACCAATAAAGACGCAAAGTACTGGAGTGTATGGTTTGCAAAGTTTCCTACATCAAACTGGGATTTGCTTCAGTGACATCCCTACAGCTTTTCCCCAGTCAAATCTTTATTCTTGGTTACTCATTTTGGATGTGAAACATAATGGAAGCAGTGGCCTTATATCTGTCATCATTAACTTATATGGCACCTGCTTTACCACTTTATACATCGCTGTTTTTTGCATGACACCTGTTTGACTTTCACATTTGAAAAAAAGCTAAAGACAAATATTTGTTACTCCAAGACCTCTGAGCCACTGCGGGTTACAGCCTTGCTTCAACATAACTGTGATTCAGTGCTTTAAATTGATTTTAAGAGGGTTACATTTGATCTTGTCCATCCATAACTTGGGACCACCTCTGGACTCCAAGGAATAGCTGCAGCATGATCAGCAAAGAAATGATATCAGCTAAGCTGGTGGACAGCATAAAAGTTGGCCCAATCAACTGACCTTGTGTGGAGTTAAACACAAGCACAGACTAGGTGGACCGAATGGCCTGTTTTTGTGCTGTATATTTATGTAATTCTATGTATTCTCTACATTCACTTCAACAGATTTAATCTAGTAGTGTTTTCCCTTCTGAAATAAAAAGACTCTTCAAAGAAATATGTCACTCCTGCAATTAAATAACTTTCAGATCAACCCTAACTCAAAATCAACCTTAATTTTCAGCCCAACCTCCAATTCTAACCTTGTCTGTAAATTTCAGTGCAGGTCTAATTACTGACCGTGGTGGCAACAAAGCCTAAAGAGATGGCATCAAGATTGAGAGCAAGGCGAAGGGGTTCATTGGCAAAAAGGCAGGAGTGGGAACAAAGTGGAAGGGTTCTACAACAAACAGGGAACTTTATGGGAATATGTAGGAGGGCTTGGTAACAAGATCAATGAAACAGGGAAAAACCTGACAAGTTGAAAGTGTAAACCTACCTGCACTACTGATTTAGGAGTACACAGGAATGTCGGAAGAATCAGGAGAGAAGTAAGCAGTCAGAAACGTTTCCCTAGTCCCTCACGAACCAATAACCAATGAAAAAGGTCACAAAAAATCTTGTGACAAAATCAAGAACCAGTACAATACCCAGTGAGACAAAAACCAAACAACATCCCAGACAGTCTGGGCCCACTTTAATCCCCACTGTGCCAATGGATTGCATGCAGCCAGACTGATAAATTGTGAAAGGTTCATTACTAACTGTAAAGGTTTAAGTAAAATTAATTTGGGCATTTTCAGTCCAATTCTTATTGATGTGGAGTCTGCAGCACAAACGTGCTCATAATTTCACATTAATAGTCAAGCTTACTAACAGAAGCCAGGAGGATGACACATGACAGCTGCAAATGGCACACTGGTGCAGAAAAAGTCGCTTTCTGAGGTTGATATTTAAACTTGCTGGTTGAAACTGTATGGTTGAAATTGTGTAGCATTGCAAAATAATCAGACTCTATCTGACCTAAACAGCTTGGTGCTAATGCAGAGTTCAGAAAAATGGATATACTTTCTTCATTAACTGTGCATGCACAAAATTAATTCCAAAAGGTTCTTTTATGAAAAGAATAAAAACAAAGTTGTAAGCACCTTCGTCAAAATACGATACTCCTTTTCACTTTATATAATCTTCAGTCAACTGTTCTGTGAACATTTAAAATCTATCACTTACGAACAACCTGTAGGTGGTATGACAAACACAAGAACATAATAGGAGTAGACCGTTTGGACCCTCGAGCCTGCTCCCCCGTTCAATACAGTCATGGTTAATCGACCTCAACTTCACTTTCCTGCTGCTCCCCATATCCATCAATTCCCTGAGAGATCAAAAATCTATCTATATAATAAAAGCAAAATACTGCGGATGCTGGAAATCTGAAATAAAAACAAGAAATGCTGGATTCACTCAGCAGGTCTGGCAGCATCTGTGGAGAGAGAAGCAGAGTTAACGTTTCAGGTCAGTGATCCTTCTTCAGAATCTATCCATCTCAGTCTTGAATTTACTCAACAGTACAGCATCCACAACCCTCTGGGATAGGGAATTCCAAAGATTCACAACGCTCTGAGTGAAGAAATTTCACATCTCAGTCCTAAATGATCAACCTCTTATCCTGAGGCTATGGCCCCGTGTTCTAGATTCCCCAGCCAGGAGAAACAACCTCTCAGTGTCTATCCTGTTAAGCCCCTTCAGAATCTTGTATGTTTCAATGAGACCACTTCATTCTTCTAAACTCCAGAGGGGATAGGCCCAATTTACTCATCCTCTCATAGGAGAACCCTCTCATCCTTCCTTAGATATGGGGATCAAAACTGCACACAGTACTACAGGTGTAGTCTCACCAAAGCCCTGTGCAATTGTGGAAGACATCCCCTATTCTTGAACTGCAATCCCCTTCCAATAAAAGCCAACATGCCATTTGCCTTCCTATATTGCTTTCTGTACCTGCATGCTAACTTTGTGTTCCTTGTACGAGTACACCGAAGTCTCTCTGATCATCAACATTTAAACGTTTCATGCTGTTACAAGCAAGGTGGGAGTAATGCACTGTTAATTCAGTCCCACTACTCCACAAGTCACAGTATATTAGTAAAGTTTCCCACCTATCAGAAAAAAATAGCCAAATTAATCACTTTATTTATCCCCAGAATAAAGCACGGCAAACCAGATTTATTTAATCAAAATTAACTATTTATTAATAAACCAAGTTTTAAGCGATAATGAGATGAATCTATATGTATGAAAAGATTTTATAACTCCTTAATCTTCCTAACCCTCAGGCACACATATACATTCAATTGCCAATGGTTAACCGGGGAAAACGGAAATATGGTCTTTACAGCAGTTTCTCAGGAATAATAAAATAACTTGGTTGTAACTTCTGGTGGTATTTTCCGATTCAGTGAGATGTCCCAGAGTCGAATAGTCAGATGTGTCTCCAGGTGAAATTAATGAACGGTTTATGGTGGGTAGGCATTCAAAGTAATTTGTCTGCAGCACGTATCACACAGATCTTTCAGCAACAGGTTGTAGCAACAGGTCTATTTAAATTTTAAAGTAGCAGTCTAACAGTATAAACTTTCTTGAGATTTCAGGAACTTCCAAATATACAAAGAATGCAACAGGACTCACGAAGTAGAGATTTTTCAGAGACTGGAGACTACCTTCAACAATGCAGGCTTCCTCTCAGCAAAAGAGCCTTTCTCCATAGAGCAGTGTTCCTCCAGAGTAGAGCGACTTCTCTTCCTCAGAGTATTTTCTATCTCTTCAGGCATAAACAGCTACAAGGGTTTTGGCTCCCATACATTAGATTTTTTCAACTCCTTCAAAGTTCTTTTAACTTCATGAAGAAATCAGAATTTCACTTGATCCAGGAGTTATTTTTCAAAAGAGTGTTTTCTGGGATGTATTCCTGGCCAGTTCCAGCAGTAACTCTTCCAGCTGCTCACAGCCCCCTGGTTTCTTCTTTCACTCTGTCCTGTTTCACTGCAGAACTGAAGCTGCAAGCTTTCTCAATAGGAGTCATAAGGCGGCCGTACAACCATCAGGTTGCTTGGATACAAATTGCTCTGCAGCCTGGACTCTTCAAACACTAAACCTCTGCAGTTATTGTCCAGAGTTTTTTTTCCGGTTTTAAAGGCACACAGACCTCCTAGTTTTTAAAAAAATCAAAAGTGCTTATGACAATGCCTTTTAAAAAAATATTCTGCTTTTCTATTAAGACCAAAATGAATAACCTCACACTTCCCCACATTATACTCCATCTGCCAACTTGTTGCCCCCTCACTTAACTTGTCTATATCTCTTTGCAGCCTCTTTGTGTCCTCCTCACAGCTTACATTCCCACCTAGCTTTGTATCATCAGCAAACTTAGATCATTAGTTTCAGTCTCTTCATCTAATTTATTTATATAAATTGCAAATAGCTGAGGCCCCAGCACTGATCCTCGTAACTCTTCACTAGTCAGTCTGCCAACTTAAAAATGTCCTGTTTATCCTTACTCTCTGTTTCCTGTCCATTAATCAATCCTTCATCCATGCTAATATATTACCCCCAACTCCAAGAGCCCTTATCTTGTGTAGTAACAATTTGTGTGGCACCTTATCAAATGCCTTTTGGCTTTTAGTCCCTTAATTATCTCCAATCCTTTTTCTCTGCTGATATTCATTACCTTATGTTCCTCACTCTTATTAGCCCCTTGGTTACCCTCTATTTCTGGTATATAATTTGTGTCTTGTACTGTGAAGACAGACACAAAATATTTGTTCAACATGTCTGCCATTTCCCCAGGTTAATTTCTCCTGCCTCCGCCTCTAAGGGCCCAACACTTACTTTAGCTACTCTCTTCCTTTTTATACATTTGTAAAAGCTCTCTCAATCTGTTTTGAGATTCTGGGCTGGTTTACTCATTTTTCTTTTACCTTTTTATCTAATTTTTGTTCACCCTTTGCTGATTTCTAAAACACTCCCAATCCTCAGGCTTACTACTATTTTTTGCAACATCATGAGCCTCTTTTAATCTAACACGATCCTTAACTTCCCTAGTAACCATTTAACTTTAAATAATTAAAAATGAGTTACAGCTGGGAATTGATCCTAGAACCAATTGATTGTATCTATTGCAGTACTAAACAGTACTTGGGAAACATGATCATGCACAGTTGCAGTTTGCGTATTAAAAATGACAGCTGTAGTGGGGATAGGAGATGCGCCAGTCCAATTCTAATTAATTAAAAAGCATGCTTCTATATGATATATTGCTATTATAGAATTGCAATATTAGACATTCCACTGCCGACACTAATGTAAGGAATAGAGGTGCCTTGAGGTCAGTAATGTCTCCTAAAGTTATTCCTCACAATCGTGCACTGCACCTTGTAACTATTTCCTTTTCAGCTAATCAGGATTGAATTGAAACATCATCTTACGGGAACCAAGGTTCCAACCATTATGTTCACCAAACAAGTACCACCTGTCAAAGTTTTGACCCTAAGCTTCTATAATGATCCTGGGGGAACTTGGCTGTGAGGCAGTTTATGGCGTCCTTCCACTCCTGGGGAAAGGGAGGAGGAAGTTGAGCACAGAATAGGATGTTCTGAGGAACATAAAGAAGGCATAGTGCTGTTGCAATTGTTGATGTATAATTTTCACTGATTAATAGTAAATACACTGTGATATACGCATCTTGTTTGAAGCTTTGTCTGGAAAGAGTTGAAAACCCACTCATCCAGTGAGTCTTCACACTTGTTAATCCCTTAGGTGGTGAGTCAGGGTTGCATGATCATTAGACCACACACTGTTGACTTGCACACCTCCAGCCTCCTCTCCATTTATTTCAGATCTATACCTCCCTGAAGTGGCATAGTGGTAATGTCACTGGACTAGTAATCCAGAGACTCAGGCTAAGATGCTGGTGATATGGGTTCAAATCCCACCAGAGCAGCTGGTGGAATTTAAATTCAATTAATCAGCAGATACATGGGAACATCACCACTTGCAAGTTCCCGTCCAAGTCACACATCATCCTGACTTGGAACTATATCGCCGTTCCTTCACTGTCGCTGGGTCAAATTCCTGGAACACCCTTCCTAACAGCACTGTGGGTGTGCCTACCTCACAATGACTGCAGTGGTTCAAGGCGGCAGCTTACCACCACCTTCTCAAGGGCAATTAGTGATGGGCAATAAATACTGGCCTAGCCAGCGACACCATGAATGAAAATAAAATAAAAATTAAATCAATAAAACCTAGTCTCCAGTGAACCATTACTATGTCCCCTCCTGGCCACCCCATCAGGTTCTCTAACCTGCCATCCTTACCTGGTCTGGCCTACATGTGACTCCAAACCCACAGTTGCCCTCAGAAATGGCCCAGCAAGCCATTCAGTTGTAACCCACTATACAATAGACTGCAGGAGTTCAAGGAGGTCTTCGCAAAGGCAGTTATGAATGGCCAACAAATGCTGTCATTGCCAGCGACGTTCACATCCCAAGAAGGGAAGAAGAAAATTCCCCAAACATAACATTTTTTCGATACAGTTTATTGAAATTTTTGTGGTGTGTAAGACCTGTACAGGAGAGAAAAAGAGGCAAAACAGAGGGAATTCATATTTTATAAAATAAATTTGGGGGGGGGGGGAGAGAGAGGGGGAAGAGAGAGAGAGAGGGGGGAAGAGAGAGAGAGAGGGGGGAAGAGAGAAAGAGAGGGGGGAAGAGAGAGAGAAAGGGGGGGAAGGGAGAGAGAGGGGGGGAAGGGAGAGAGAGGGGGGGGAAGAGAGAGAGAGAGGGAGGGGGGAAGGGAGAGAGAGGGGGAAGAGAGAGAGAGAGGGGGGAAGAGAGAGAGAGAGGGGGGAAGAGAGAAAGAGAGGGGGGAAGAGAGAGAGAAAGGGGGGAAGGGAGAGAGAGGGGGGAAGGGAGAGAGAGGGGGGGGAAGAGAGAGAGAGAGGGAGGGGGGAAGGGAGAGAGAGGGGGAGGGGGGAAGGGAGAGAGAGAGGGAGGGGGAAGGGAGAGAGAGAGAGAGAGGGAGGGGGGAAGGGAGAGAGAGAGAGAGGGAGGGGGGAAGGGAGAGAGAGAGAGAGAGGGAGGGGGGAAGGGAGAGAGAGAGAGAGAGGGAGGGGGGAAGGGAGAGAGAGGGAGGGAGGGGGGAAGGGAGAGAGAGGGAGGGGGGAAGGGAGAGAGGGGGGGAAGGGAGGGAAGGGAGAGAGGGAGGGAGGGAAGGGAGAGAGAGAGGGAGGGGGGGAAGGGAGAGAGAAAGGGAGGGGGGAAGGGAGAGAGAGAGGGGGGAAGGGAGAGAGAGAGAGGGGGAGAGAGAGAGGGGGGGGGAAGGGGAAGAGAGAGAGAGGGGGGAAGGGGGAGAGAGAGAGGAGGAAATGGGGAGAGAGAGAGAGGGGGAAGTGGGAGAGAGAGGGGGAAGGGGGAGAGAGAGGGGAGAGAGAGAGGGGGGAAGGAGAGAGGGGGAAGGAGAGAGGGGGAAGGAGAGAGGGGGGAAGGAGAGAGGGGGGAAGGAGGGAGGGGAAGGAGAGGGGGGGGAAGGAGAGGGGGGGAAGGAGAGAGGGGGAAGGAGAGAGGGGGAAGGAGAGAGGGGGGGAGAGGGGGGGAGAGAGGGGGGAAGGAGAGAGGGGGTAAGGAGAGGGGGGAAGGAGGGGGGGAAGGAGAGGGGGGGGAAGGAGAGGGGGGGGAAGGAGAAGGGGGGAAGGAGAGGGGGAGGGGGGAAGGAGAGGGGGGAAGGAGAGGGGGAAAAGAGAGGGAGGAAGGAGTGGGGGAAAAGGAGGGGGAAAAGAAGAGGGGGAAAAGGAGGGGGGAGGGGGAAGGGGGAAAGGAGAGGGGAAAGGAGAGGGGGAAAGGGGGGGATGGAGAGGGAGAGGGGGAAGGGGGAGAGAGAGAGGGGGAAAGGGGGAGAGAGAGAGGGGGGAAGAAGAGGGGGGAAGGAGAGGTGAGAGGGAGGGGGAATGAGAGAGGGGAGGGGGGGAGAGAGAGGAGGGGGTAGAAGAGAGGAGGTGGGAGAGAGAGAGAAGGGGGGAGGAGGGGAAGAAGAGAGAAGGGGGGAGAAGGGGGGAGGGGGAGAAGGGGGGAGAAGGGGGTAGAAGGGGGGAGGGGGTAGAAGGGAGGAGGGGGGAGAAGGGGGTAGAAGGGGGGAGGGGGGAGAACAAAGAACACTACAGCACAGGAACAGGCCATTCGGCCCTCCAAGCCTGCGCCGATCTTGATTCCTGCCTAAACTAAAACCTGCACTTCCGGAGTCCGTATCCCTCGATTCCCATCCTATTCATGTATTTGTCAAGATGCCTCTGAAACGTCTCCATGGTACCTGCTTCCACCACCTCCCCTGGCAACGTTCCAGGCACTCACCACCCTCTGTGTAAAGAACTTGCCTCGCACATCCCCGCTAAACTTTGCCCCTTTCACCTTAAACCTATGTCCCCTAGTAACTGACTCTTCCACCCTGGGAAAAAGCTTCTGACTATCCACTCTGTCCATGCCGCTTATAACTTTGTAAACCTCTATCATGTCGCCCCTCCACCTCCGTCGTCCCAGTGAAAACAATCCGAGTTTATCCAACCTCTCCTCATAGCTAATGCCCTCCAGACCAGGCAACATCCTTGTAAACCTCTTCTGTACCCTCTCCAAAGCCTCCACGTCCTTCTGGTAGTGTGGCGACCAGAATTGCACGCAATATTCTAAGTGTGGCCTAACTAAAGTTCTGTACAGCTGCAGCATGATTTGCCTATTTTTATACTCTATGCCCCGACCGATGAAGGCAAGCATGCCGTATGCCTTCTTGACTACCTTATCCACCTGCGTTGCCACTTTCAGTGACCTGTAGACCTGTACGCCCAGATTTCTCTGCCTGTCAATACTCCTAAGGGTTCTGCCATTTACTGTATACTTCCCACCTGCATTAGACCTTCCAAAATGCATTACCTCACATTTGTCCGAGTTAAACTCCATCTGCCATTTCTCCGCCCAAGTCTCCAACCGATCTATATCCTGCTGTGTCCCCTGACAATCCTCATCACTGTCCGCAACTCCACCAACCTTTGTGTCATCCACAAACTTACTAATCAGACCAGTTACATTTTCCTCCAAATCATTTATATATACTACAAACAGCAAAGGTCCCAGCACTGATCCCTGCGGAACACCACTAGTCACATCCCTCCATTCAGAAAAGCACCCTTCCACTGCTACCCTCTGTCTTCTATGACCGAGCCAGTTCTGTATCCATCTTGCCAGCTCCCCTCTGATCCCATGTGACTTCACCTTTTGTATCAGTGTGCCATGAGGGACCTTGTCAAAGGCTTTACTGAAGTCCATATAGATAACATCCACTGCCTTTCCTTCATCAATCATCTTCGTCACTTCCTCAAAAACTCAATCAAATTAGTAAGACACGACCTCCCCTTCACAAAACCATGCTGCCTCTCGCTAATAAGTCCATTTGTTTCCAAATGGGAGTAAATCCTGTCCCGAAGAATCCTCTCCAATAATTTCCCTACCACTGACGTAAGGCTCACCAGCCTATAATTTCCTGGATTATCCTTGCCACCGTTCTTAAACAAAGGAACAACATTGGCTATTCTCCAGTCCTCTGGGACCTCACCTGTAGCCAATGAGGATGCAAAGATTTCTGTCAAGGCCTCAGCAATTTCTTCCCTTGCCTCCCTCAGTATTCTGGGGTAGATCCCATCAGGCCCTGGGGACTTATTTACCTTAATGCTTTGCAAGACACCCAATACATCCTCCTTTTTGATAATGAGATGACTGAGACTATCTACACTCCCTTCCCTAGGCTCATCATCCACCAAGTCCTTCTCCTTGGTGAATACTGATGCAAAGTACTCATTTAGTACCTCGCCCATTTCCTCTGGCTCCACACATAGATTCCCTTCTCTGTCCTTGAGTGGGCCAACCCTTTCCCTGGTTACTCTCTTGTTCTTTATATACGTATAAAAAGCCTTGGGATTTTCCTTAATCCTGTTTGCCAATGACTTCTCATAACCCCTTTTAGCCCTCCTGACATGGAAGGGGGGAGGGGGGAGGGGGGGAAGGAGGGGGGAGAAGGGGGGAGAGGGGAGAAGGGGGGAGGAGGAGGGGGGAGAAGGGGGAGGAGAGGGGGGAGGTGGAAGAAGGGGGGAGAGGAGGGGGGACAAGGGGAGGTGGGGGGAGAAGGAGGGAGGGGGAGATTGGGGAGAGTGGGTGGCGGTAGGGAGGAGGGGAGGGAGGGTGGCGGGTTGGGGGAGGAGAGTGGGGGGTCGCTAAGGAGAGGGGGAATCGGGAGGCTGGGGGGTCGCTCAGGAGAGGTGGGGGAATCGGGAGAAGTGGGTGGGGGGGGGGCGGCTCGGGGGAGGATGGTTTGGAGGGAGGCGGCTCGAGGGAGGATGGTGTTGGCAGAATGATTGGGGGTGGGAAGGGAAGGGTGGAAGATAATATTTCAACATCAGGGACTTTTTAAGTTTGGCGGCACAGTGGCGAGCACTGCAGCCTCACAGCTCCAGCGACCCAGATTCATTTCTGGGTACTGCCTGTGTGGACTTTGCAAGTTTTCCCTGTGACCGTGTGGGTTTCTGCCGAGTGCTCCGGTTTACTCCCATAGCCAAAGATTTTCAAATTGATAAGTAAATTGGCCTTTGTAAATTGCCCCTAGTGTAGGTAGGTGGTAGGAGAATTGTGGGGATGTGGTAGGGAATATGGGATTAATGTTGTATTAGTATAAATGAGTGATCGATGGTTGGCACAGACTCGGTGGGCCGAAGGGCCTGTTTCAATGCTGTATCACTCCATTTCGCTGCCTCAACCGTTTACTTCATTCAAATCATTGATTTTTCAGAATAGAAATAAAAAATTACTTTCTCTCTACTACCTCCTTCACACCTACAGAATGCAGCACCAAGAAATCATTGTTACTTCGCCGCCGCCTGGTGTCCCCTAAATATCACCACCTGCTCTCGCGAGAGTGACCGCTCAATCCCCTACATTAAAAAAAAATGCAGCAAGCCTTACTTCCGGTTATTCTTGCGCAAGCGTAAATCACTTCTCAGGCAGCAGCGCTTCATGAATGTGTAGTTTTTAGTCAGTGCGCTAGTTAGTGCAATGGGCTGTTTGAAGCATCAGCGCTGCCCATATCTAACAGCTGCCGTTTCGGCGCCGCAACAAAGATTCAAAAGGGCAGGTGAGTGGGAAGCAGTTTTTTTTTGTTTGTGTGGCAGAGTTGGTGATGGAAGACTGGTAGGTGTTAGACAACTGATCATCGTCGGAGACCGGTTCTCCTCTAGTGGCAAAGTGAGCGACTGTAACGGGAAGCTTTGTGAGATGCTTTTTGGTGGGGTGGAGGGGAGGGGAGGGGGGGGGGGGTGTAGAGCGAGATCGTGCGGTGGAGGGTAGCGGGGGTTGGAGAGATAGTGCGAATGGAGGCGGTCACGCCAGGGTTAGCGCGAGCAGGGGCAGGGGCGGTTAGCGAATGGCAGGGGCCGGGGTTAGCGCGAGCAGGGGCAGGGGCGGTTAGCGAATGGCAGGGGCCGGGGTTAGCGCGAGCAGGGGCGGTTAGCGAATGACAGGGGCCGGGGTTAGCGCGAGCAGGGGCGGTTAGTGAATGACAGGGGCCGGGGTTAGCGCGAGCAGGGGCGGTTAGCGAATGACAGGGGCCGGGGCCAGCGCGAGCAGGGGCGGTTAGCGAATGACAGGGGCCGGGGCCAGCGCGAGCAGGGGCGGTTAGCGAATGACAGGGGCCGGGGCCAGCGCGAGCAGGGGCGGTTAGCGAATGACAGGGGCCGGGGCCAGCGCGAGCAGGGAGAGGCGGCTTGGGAGGTGTTGTTGAGGCGACAGCACAAGCGGTGGCGGCTCTTGGGTTGCAGGGAATGGAAGGGGAATACCAGCAAGTCCTCGGGATTGCAGCTCGAACAGATGCGGGTTGGGGACGGTTATGATGAAGAGAGGCGAGGGTGTCAACAAGCAGCCGGATGGGATGCCTTTTATTCCCCCTGTACAAAATGCGTAGAACACAAAAAAAACCTGGAATCTTCTGTCAGTTCGCACTCTTGCTCCGCAATCCTTTTCAGTCTCGAGTGTTTCCATGTCCATCGTAGACTTATTGTTTCAGCTGCTGTGTGTTGGTGTGTGTAGATATACCCTGATCCGTCTCCAGCTGCATCGAAAGGGAGCTGTCTAGAATTAATAATAATTATGAATCTGGATGCTTCTCACTACTGTTGCTGGCTTCGGGGATGCCAAGTCAGGGTCTATAGGAGCGAAACTGTAAATGCCTTTTTCCTTTCATTAAATATTTTTCTCCTGAACGCTGTCATCATTTCAGAGACCAGATGCAAACTTTAATAGGTTTCCTCCTCCTCCTCCTCCAGTTGAATGTCAAAAATTAGAGACGCGAAATCCAACCCCCCACCCTCCGTAAATAGTACGGTTTTTGTGAGGTGCCTAACATGAAACCGACCTTTCTTGTCATTCGAGAGGTTTGATACTATGCAAAATGTAATTTCTGGCTTCTCAAAAACATATTGTTGCATTTATATGCAACTACATATCGGAAGATCGGAATAGTGTCATTGCTAAATGAGGTTACTGTCCTTTCCATTTACATTCCTGCGAATTATTTTTCCTCGAGGTCAATATTGACTTCGACTTGATCGATAGGTGAAAGCCGGTGATTCCAGCGAAGCGTTTCTGAATCATTTTGTAAATGTATTTTTATGACTTTTAAGGAGAGATCGAGACCTCTAGACATGCAGGGGGACAATGTTGCGGATTGCTTTTTTTTTACAGCATTTCGCATTTTAATTTCTATCTCTGCCATCATTGTATTTATTTCATCGTTTTGTCAATAGATGTTCTGGGTTTGTTACTGGATCTGACTTCGACTGAGTCTCATTTTTTATTCTCCAGGTTTTTCACGCATGTTTACCTCGAGCGGAAGACTTTTTTTTCTAAATGTATTTTAATGCCGCTGTTTGCGCGAAGAAGCATATTCTTTGTTAATCTAACGATTTGCCTATTTTAAGAACAAAAATTAAGTATTCAGATAATTAAACTTGTATCTTTAGAAATTAAACGTTAATTTGTTTGCAGCATTTTCTGTTGATGCCAACATTTTCTGTTAATACCAGCTTTAGTCCAAAGCTTATTAAATTGCTATGCCTGTTAAAGTTAGACTGTTTGGAAGAGAAGTTAGTTGGAAGAACTGGACCTGAGGTTTTGATTTATTTAATAGACAAGGTGACTTCAAAGTAGATTGCAAGTTAGTATTTTGCATCAGAATTATTTAAAGTATAATTATATTTAAATATTCTCTCTACATCTTGTAGCTAGCTTTTAAAAATGCAAAAAAAAATTTGTAAGTAGTGTGGAATAAACTTTGTGATTTTTAAAAACTACTGAAAGATTATTTCTGTTTATCCCTCAGTCATTTGGAAAGAATTGTTTTAGATGCAATGGAAGTGCCTTCTACAGGCAAGTGGTTAGAGCAGGTACATATGATAGTGCCATTGATCAGATTGGGAGAGGTTCTTTAAAGTGAGCCTGTTTGTTTTTAATAATGAGGGTTTGTAATTTGTATTCTGATTCTTATTAAAAAAAAATGGTTTCCTTGACTAAAAAATTTCTTCTAGTGGATAATGCAGCAGTGTATTAGGAAATAAGGACAATGCAGTAATCTTAACTGCTGTGATTTTAATGCTACTTTTAACTTATTTAGCTTTATTTTCACTTTATTGAGACTGAATTATTTAAGCAGACATCTGGGACACAGTGAAATGCTGTAATTTTATCTCTAGGTTTCCTTGTCAAATGTGAACCACATATACTATTTGCTTTTCAACTGCAAAATAATTCATGGTGATGGACTGTGAATTCAATAAGGAATATGTCAAACTTATCTGTTTACTCAATGTAGTTTAGGCTTTACTTAATAAACTTTAACCAATAAGGATGCAGTTTTAATCTTGCAGGCATCTGCAAACCCTTTAGCTTTGCAATTTTAGATTATGGCATCAGAATTTCTTAAGATTCAGAAAAGATTCTCGGGGATGGTTCCAGGGATGAGGAATTTCAGTTATGAAGATAGACTAGAGAAGTTAGGACTGTTTTCCTTTAAGAAGAGAGGTGATTTGATAGAGGTATTCGAAATCATGAGGGGTCTGGACAGAGTAGATAGAGAGAAACTGTTCCCACTCGTGAAAGGATTGAGAACGAGAGGGCGCAGATTTAAAGCATTTTGTAAGAGAAGCAATGGTGACATGAGGAAAATCTTTTACACGCAGCGAGTGGTTAAGATCTGGAATGTGCTGCCCGTGAACGTGGTGGAGGCAGCTTCAATTGAAACATTCAAAAGGGAATTAGATAGTTATATGAAAAGGAAGAATGTGCAGGTTTACGGGGCGAAGGTGGGGGGAATGGAACTGAGTGAATTGCTCTTTGACAGCCAGTGTGGATATGGTGGGCCGAATGGCCTCCTGCACTGTAATGATTCTGTGAAGATAATCATGTTTATTTTTAATTTGTATATTAACTTATGAATTATGGCAATATAATTTAAAGATCACAGCAATCTGCAGTGTATATAACCATAAAGTATTTGTTTTATGTCTGTCTCAATACGTCATGAGTCCATGTGATACAAACGTTACTGTATTATGTATGGGCAGAAATAATTGGTTTTGCCCCCCTCTTGCTTGGTCTCCCAAATGTTAAGTATTGCACAAAGATGGGAGAGAGCTGAATGCCTTGGGGTGATGCAGCAGAAGTGGAGTTCAAGGTTGACAGATTTACCAACAAAGGGGGTTGGTGATGATGTATTTGAATGTTTTGAGAAGTCTTGTTTTCCCCCTACACCTGTTTTCATATTGTACTATTTTTGGGGAAGCGGGGAGCAAGAGTTTTAAAAATATTTTTATAAATCAGGTTCTGCAACCTTCATGGCACATCTCTGTATAAAATGTTTGTGTTTTTTATATCTTGGGTGAAGTCTTGACTTCTCATTCAGTTAGAGGGACTCTCCTTTAAGTATTGCATTCAAATTTATTTTCCATTACTATTGTGAATGAAGCTCCAGAGAAGCACCTCAGTGTAAAAGCCTTACTGAAATGAGGTCTTCCACCCTGCTCATATATTTCATACCCATTATATGATGATGTTGATCAAAGACAATTTTTGGAAAAATACTGTCTGACTGCAGGCAGTGGGGAGAGGGTGTGTGGGTGTTGGGATGGTGATGTGGTTAGTTGATGTCACTTCATTGATTATCTGTTCTGAGGTTCAATTTGCATTCGTTGAAATGCTGGAGTCTACAGAGCGTTGTCCAAAGCTGCTCTGCAGTACTCCATAGTGCAGGTATAGCTTGTGCTCTTCTAGTGAATTCTGATGTCCAGCATGTATTTATTTTTATATATTGTGAACAGAACTACTGTGCTAATAATATCACAGAACAAACGCTATAGTTCTGGGTGTTATGAAGAAAAAGCTTAAACATGGAAAAATTGCTGCCCTGAAAAGTTTTTCAGTTTTTTTTTCTCCAAACCAGTATAAGAAAAGAAATACCTGTTTACTCTTAGTGGTGTTAGCAAATTGTGCTCTTTTAGACTTTGGTCTTTGTAGCCCAGTCTATAACATGGGCATCAAAATTTGATAAATTTCTCATGAACAGATGTTACCAACCTTTTTGGTGCTTGATAGTTTAGTGTACCTGCACATATCATTTAAAATAATTCCCATTTCTTAGTATCTTGTTTATTTTAGTCTGCAGTGGTTTTGTTTTGAAAGCATACTAAATATTCGATGTATTTCATAGATATTGGTTGTTCTTTGGTATTGAAGGTTTGAAGCATTCTTTGTCTCCTCTTGCCTCTGGTACTTACTCTTCATGGTGCTGTGGGTATGAGAGCGTTAAATGTAAAATCTAAGCCACGTGCATGTGACTTTGCGATTTGAGTGAGCATATTTCTTAAAATTTCAACTTGTAATGGTCAAAGCCATTCTATTGTAAATTATATAGGTACACGAATTCTGGTTCATGAAGTGTCGGTGATTTTAATACAAAATGATTTCACTGTAAAAGAATACGTAGCAGTGCTAACCTTGGCATCCCATTCAAACCAGCGCTGAACTTCAAACTTCACATTCTATTTTTCATAAATATCGCACTTGTAACTCCTCAACATTGCCTGCCTCCATCTTTACCTCAGTAACTCCATCACTAAAACTTTATCCATTCTATTGTCACTGTTAGTTTCAATGTCTTTCATATCCTTGGCATCCCATAACCCACCTTCTACCTTGTCCAAAATTCAGATGTCCATATTATATCCCACACTATCCTGCTCACCCATTTTACCTGTTCTTGATCTTGCCTTCAATTTACCCCACACAATTTCTGCAGCCTGCTGTAGCCTTCAATCCCTCCTCGTACCTCGCAGCCTGTAGCTCCAGCTATTGTGTCCCCATCCCTTCATCCCAACATTGGTGGCAGAACCTTCAGCCACCTTGGCTCCTGCTGTCTAGAACTACCTCTCCGGTTCTCTATCCAGTTTTGAAAATGCTTATTTTTAAAGTGAGATTTCAGTAATTTCTCTCTTGCTTATGGTCTGTTGCCTAATCCACTGTGAAATGCATTGCAAGTTTTCTCTGGTAAAGATGTTACAAAGACCTTAAAATCATAGAATGATACGGCACAGAGGTAGCCCATTCGGCCCATTGCGCCTGTGCCAGTTCTTCAGTAGTGCTATTTCATTAATCCCACTCACTGTTTTCCCCATAATCCTGTAATTTTATTCCTTTCTCTTTTGAATATTGCTGTTGAATCTGCTTCCACTACCCTTTCAGGCAGTGCATTCCAGATCAAAACTCACTGTGTAATTCATGTCGTCCCAATCACCTCAAATCTGAGACCTCCTGGTTAGCAACTTCTGCAACTGGAAACAGTGTGAATAAGGAAAAACTATTAAAACAATTCATGATTTTGAATACCCTATTAAATATCTTCTTAACCTTCTCTGCTGTAAGAACCAACAACTGCAGCTTCTTAAGTCTGTCCGCATAACTGAAGTCCCTTACCCCTGGTACCACTCTAATGACTTACACTTGAGTATACAGGGCATAATTTCAAAGTTTGCAGATGACGTGGAACTCTGAAAGGTAGCAAACAGTGAGGAAGATAGTAACAGGCTGCAGGAGGGCATAGACTGGTGAAATGAGAGGACATAAAATTTAATGTAGTGAAGTGATTGATTTTGTGGGGAGAATGAGGAGAGGCAAGATAAGTCAAATGTTACAATTTTAAAGGATGTGCAGTAACAAAGAATTGGTGTACTTACACAAATGTTTGAAGGTGGCAGGGCAAGTTGAGAAGGCTGCTTTTTTAAAAAAAAAAGCATATGGGATCCTTGGCTTTATAAATAAAGACATTAAGTACAAGGACGTTTTGCAAAACCTTTTATAAATCGCTGGTTAGACCCCAGCTGGAGTATTGTCTGATTCTGGGCACTGCACTTTAGGAAGGCTGTCCAGACTTGAGTGAGGGTGCAGTGGAGATTTACTTGTATGGTACTTGGGGTGAAAGACTTGAGTTGGAGAGACTAGAGGGACTGGGGTTGTTCTCCTTAGTGCAGAAAAGATTAAGGGGAAATTTGATGGAAGTGTTAAAAATCATGAAAGGTTTTGTTAGAGTAAATAAGGAGAAATTGCTTGTTTCTTTTGGAAGATGGATCAATAACCAGAGGACACAGATGTAAGTTAATTAGCTCAAGAACCAGAGGCAACATGAGGGAGAAAATGTTTATGCAGGGAGTTCTGCTATGGAATGCACTACCTGAAAGGAAGGTGGAAGCATATTCAAAAGTAACTTTAAAAAGGGAATTTGCAAGTATTTATCAAGGAGATGGAAGGTTATCGGGGGCAGGTAGAAATGGGGAGTAATCAGTTCAGTCATGAATTTATTGAATGGCGGAGCAGGCTCGAAGGGCCGAGTGGCCTATTCCTGCTCCTATTTCGTATGTGCGGAGGAGGAGTGAAACTAATTTCAAAGAGTCGGGACAGGCACGGTCGACTGGCAGCCTTCTATGCTGAATCGTTCTGATTTTATCTCCCAATGGATTAAGTTGGAGTGTGTTGCAAGCAATCGAGCAAGCTGCTTAGGTGTGTGGGGATCTAGATAGACTGGGCAGTTAGGTTGAAAAATGGCAAGTGACACTCAGCATTGACTGGTGCCTTGTGATGTGACTGGGAAGTAGAATAAATGTTGGGGACTAGAAGCAGAATGATGCTAGTTTACAGGATGTAGCATGGGGAAAGGATTTGGAGGTATTGGTGGGCAGTTCGTTGAAACTTTCTGCAGCAGTGGTAAATAAGGCAAATAGAATGTTGAGTTGTATGTAGTAGAACACATGATGAGATTTAGATATACAGCACTGAAACAGGCCCTTCGGCCCACCGAGTCTGTGCCGACCATTAACCACCCATTTATGCTAATCCTACACTAATTCCATATTTCTACCACATCCTCACCTGTCCCTATATTCCCCTACCACCTACCTATACTAGGGGCAATTTATAATGGCCAATTTACCTATCAACCTGCAAGTCCTTTGGCTGTGGGAGGAAACCGGAGCACCCGGAGGAAACCCACACAGACACAGGGAGAACTTGCAAACTCCACACAGGCAGTACCCAGAATTGAACCCGGGTCGCTGGAGCTGTGAGGCGGCGGTGCTAACCACTGCGCCGCCCTGTGATGTGATGTGATACTGAACCTAGCAAAGACTTTTTAACTGCTTATGAGGTGGTGTGTGCATTGCTGTTTGCCATCTTACAAGAAAGATGTCACAGCATTGGAAAAGGTTCAGCTTAGGGCTCTGTCTGCCTGACAGTTGGCATCTGACATCCAGGCGGCAAGGAGAGTCTATAGAAGTTGAGTTTATGTATAGAGAGAAGTTTGAAGTCATCTTACTGAGCTTTTCAAGATCCTTAAGAATATCGACAGGTTGAATCGTGAGAGAATATTTACTTTGTTTTTTCTCTTGGGGATAATGAGGGGCATGAGATAAAGTCAAGAAAAAGGAAGATGGACAAACAGGGTGGTGAGTATTTGAATGAACTGTCAAGGGAGGTGGTTAAGTTAAATAGCCTCAATATTTGGAGTCAGGCTGGTATAGGGACAAAATTAATTGAGTGGTGTAGCTCGTGAACGGTGTATTCTATTTGTGAATTCTGTGGCTGGCCAGATGGACCAGAAAGTCTCTTTCGGTCTTGTACATTCCTTTATTGTATGAGTCTAAGTCTTTATATTGTAAACATAATTAATTAGAAATGATGTTTATATGGAGTATTTTCTCAAACATAAATTATTTGGGTAGTCTTCCAGGGGTGACAACTTTGAAGGCACTGTCATGCTTGTTTCCTTTTAAAATTAGCATTTTAAACCATTTCTCTCTTGGAATTGAATTATGGAGATATATGTGGCACTGCAGTGTTAATGAAGAATGCTTAAAATTATAGAGAAAACTTGAATGCTAATTTTGCATTGGATAGAGCAAAAGGAGCAGTACAATTCATATCAAAGTTGTGGTTAATAAAAGCAAAATACTGCAGATGCTGGAAATCTGAAATAAAAGCAAGAAATGCTGGAAATACTCTGCAGGTCTAGCAGCATCTGTGGAGAGAGAAGCAAAGTTAACGTTTCAGGTCAGTGACCCTTCATCAGAACTGGCAAATATTAGAAATATAATAGGTTTTAAGCAAATAAAGCGGGCGGGGATGGAGCAAGAGGTAACCAAAGAGAAGGTGTTTATAGGACAAGGTCACAGAGAATAACTGACCAGAAGGTCATGGAGCAAAGGTAAACGGTATGTTAATGGTGTGGTGAAAGACAAAGCGTTAGTGCAGAGAGGATATTTCCAGCATTTGTTGTTTTTATTTCAAAGTTGTGGTTGTCTATTGTAAACCTTTGAAATGGCTTGGATTCAGAGGATGGATTTTAATTTTGTCCATCTACTATTGCATTTAAATATTAATACTGGTGTAACTGTCATTTTTTTGTATTAAATTGGTAATGAAGTCTATCTTTATACGCATCATAGTGAGGGATGTCAGGTCTGGAGAGGTGCAAGAGTTCTTTAATTTTTACATCTAGTGTTGTCATCAAACGTTCCCAAATCGGATAAAGTACAGATTAGGTACAGAGAAAGCTCCCAGTACTATGCTCCAACAATGTACCTTAATTCTAGGCTTAAGGTACATACTTGGAACAAGGTGTGAAAATTAAAACTTTATAGTAGTTCTGTTTCATTGCATTTCTTCCTAAACCGCACTGTCTCTCCACCATGCTGTCCTTTAAGACCCTAATTATAACTCCCCTCTAACCAAGCTTTTAGTTGTCCCTCTAAAGTACTCTTCCTTCGGCTCAGCGTTGATTTGAGTCTGATTTATACTTTGAAGCACCATGGGATGTTTTTCTGCATTATAGTGCTATATCAAAGCAAATTGTTAGTCCCATTATTCAATTATCTTTATGATCGAGATTACCATGGATTTGTCCACACTGGAGTTGGAATTAAGACTGACAGATATATTTAGGCAAATACTCGAACTGTCATGGAAACATTCTGTGCTGGATTTAAGTCTATGTTTTGAAAGTGAAAAGTCGATGTTATCATAAGATGCTCCAGCTACACAATGTTTAATTTGTTTTAAAATCATGTGGTTTAGAATTTTAAAATATAACATGTTTTTGCTGGGTCCAGTAAGAATAATGGAGAAGGTGTGGTATGGATGAGCGGTTGGGGGAAAAAAGAGTTGACAATCTTAAGTAAAATCTGACTTTCTGATTGGCTGACTATGCAGCAGCCAGTCATTACCAATGGGGTGCTTTGAGTTGAAAAGCTAGTTCAAAATCCTTAATTTGAAAAAACAGTAAGTGATATTTTAGGAATTGGAACCTTATTTTTAACAAAATTACCATTGGAGAAATGAGCTCAAAATTCAAGCTTGATGAAATAAAGATTTTAACAAAAGTAACAGTAAAATTGGTTCGTCCTGAGGCATGTATGAATAGCTGTATTGAATGATCTATCAAGTTTAATGCTGGAAAAAAGCATTGAGCCACTCACTTTGTCCTTTAATTAGCTCTGTCCTTTTATTCCAACATTAAACCTGCTGGATCATTCACTACAGTCTTTAATAGAAACCAGTGCCTGCAGTCATAAAGTGCTCAATCTTTGGCAGTGCACAGACGAATCTCTTAATTAAGCTTTTTAAAAAGCATTTATTTCCAATTTCAGTGAAAGGAAGCAGTCTTAGGATCATAACTTTTTTTGTGAAACATTCAGTCAGGGTGAAGTTAGACTGCAATGTGAGGGAGCGGAGAACGTAACACTTTCATTTGAACTGAAGACTTAATGACAATACATTCTTTGGCTACTGTCTCAGGCCGAACCAGACAGTTGACAACTGCAGTCTCCTATTTGACCCTGAACTGAACTTCTGACCCCATAACCTCTCCATCACAAAAGCCACCTATTTCCACCTCTGTCATATTTCCTTTCCCCACCACTGCCTCAGACCATCTGCTGCTGAAACCCTCATCCGTACTTTTGTTACCTCCACACTTGACTGTTCCAAGACTCTCCTGGTGTGTCATCCATCTTCCACCCTCCATAAACTTGAGCTCATCCAAAATTCTTGCCTATATCCTAACTCAAACCAAGTCCGGTTCACTCATCACCCCATGTCCACTGACCTCCAATGGCTCCCAGTCCACCAATGCCTCAATTTTAAGATTCTCATCCTTGTGTTCAAACACCTCCCTCCTCCTTTCCATATCGGTAACCATCTCCAGTCCTACTGCCACTTTTGTTCCTCCCATCTCTGGCCTCTTGTGCATCCCGTACTTGCTACACCAATGCCTACAGCTGTCCACACCCTAAGCTTTTCACAAACCTCTATGCCTCACCACTTCTCTCTCCTCTAAGATTGCTTAAAACATCTCTCTTTGACCAAACGTTTGGTCACCTGTCCCAATGTCTTGTTCTTTAGTTGAGTGTCAAATATTGTCTGATTACACCACTTTGGAGTGCCGCAGGATGTTTTACTATGTTAAAGATGCGGTGTAAATGCAAGTTATTGTTTGAATTGTCAAGAATGCAGTAGTTTTGAGAAGACTATTGTAATTCAGTTTGTTGCATTTTCTTTTTTTGCTGGACTGCCATGATTGGAAAGTAGTAAACATAACCCCGCTACTTAAGCAAGGACGAAGATAGAAAATGAGGAGCTATAGGCCAATTAGCCTAGCATCAGTGGTAGGCAAAATACTAGAATCTATTTTTAGGAATGTGGGTAACAAGGCACGTAGAAAATCATAAATCTGTGTTGATTTGGCTTAATCATATTATGAAAGAGAAATTGTGTTCGACAAATTGAGTTTTTTGAGGGTGGAAGGAGTAAGATGGATGAAGGGGATGTAATGTATTTGGATTTTGGATTTTCAAAAAGCATTTGATCAGATGCTACACAAAAGGTTCTTGCACAAAATTAGGACTCATGGGATTGGGGGTAATATATTAGCATGGATTGAGGATTGGCTATTGGACAGAAAACAGCACAAATAATGGGACATTTTCGGGTTGGCAGATTGTAACTAGCGGGATACCGCAAGGATCAGTACTTGGGCCTCAGCTATTTACAGTCTGTATTGATGACTTAAACAAGGGCACTGAGTGTAATGTATCAAAGTTTTCTGCCAATACAAAGTTAGGTGGGAAAGTGAGCGGTGAGGATGTAAAGAGGCTGCAGAGGGATATAGGCAGGTTGGGTGAGTGGGCAAGAACATGGGAGATGGAGTACGTGTGGCAAAGTGTGAAGTTATCCCCTCTCGTCAAAAATAAAAGCAAAATATTTATGAATGGTGAGAGACTGGGAAATGTTTGCATTCATAGAGGCTTGGGTGTCCTTGCACATGAATCATAAAGTTAACATGCAGGTGCAGCAAGTAATCAACACGGCAAATAGTATGTTTTTTGTTGCAAAGGGATTGCAGTAGAAGGATAAAGAAGCCTTACTACAATTATACAGGGCATTGATGAAGTCACACCTGGAGCACTGTATGCAGTTTTGGTCTCCGTACCGAAGGAAAGGCATACTTGCTGTAGAGAAAGTGCAACAAAGGCTCACTAGACTGGTTCTTGGGATGAGGGGATTGACCTATGAGGAGAGATTGAGTAGACGAGGCTTATATTCCTTGGAGTTTAGAAGAATGAGAGGTGATTCATTTGAATCATATAAAGCTCTTAAGGGACTTGGCAGGGTAAATGCTGAGAAAATGTTTCCCCTGGCTGGGGAATTTAGAATATGGGGAATCACAGGTTCAGAATAAGGGGTGGGACATTTTAGGACTGAGATGAGGAGAAACTTCTTCACTCCAGGTTGTGAAACTTCGGAATTCTGTACCCCAGAGAGCCATAGATGGTCAATCATTGAGCAAATTCAAGGCAGAGCTCAGTAGATTTTTGGATAAGAAGGGAATTCAGGGATAGTGCAGGAAGATGGAGTTGAGGTAGAAGATTAGCCATAATCTTGTTGAATGGCAGAGCAGTCTTGAAGGCCAAATGGTCTACTTATGTTGTGATAAAATGAAAATCAAATGATGGATTGCAGTTTTTGATGTAATGCCATTCACACCTCTTAATTGGAACATGATTAATTTGGAAATTATTTTCATAGGAAATCATTGCGTCATTGAATATATTGCATCACTGAATTTATAATGCTGATTATATTTTGATCAGTTTGACATTAATGGAGAACAGAAGCAAGTCATTTGTTAGAGCGGTCTGAGTTTCATTTCCCACCCCCCACCCCCCAACAGGTGGCTCAGATTTTCCTGCAACTGAGTGATTAGCAATGTACTTCATAAATTTTGTCGTCTAGTGTCCATAACGCTGTTAATTTCTGTTTTCCTGCATTTATAATTAGAATACACTGTAGTGAGTATGATATCGAATCAGAATCAGTTGGCCATTTTTTTCCAGCAATTTGACATTACATTCCCACCTAGTTTCTAATTAAAGAGTTAAAACATTGCCATATTTTGGTTACACATAAAAGACAATCACCCCACCAGCTGATCTCCTCTTGGAGAAATTGATGAATTGTTAACTAAATCCCATAGTCGGCCTGCTTCTGTTCAGACCTTGTAGTTCCGTGTGGAGTTTGAGTAGAGAGATTCTGCAAATATGCTGATACTGTTTTCTAGCTGCCGATATGATTTTTCCAGAACAACTTTAGTTGCTAAAGCTGATGATCATGTGAGTCAATGCAGTGGTTTGCTTGTTGACATTGTAATCCTGTAAGCATTGGACACATGTCTAAAGAAACCTATTTAGGAGCAATAGATTGTGCTGCTGCCTGGCTACCAGCTCCATTATTTATAAATCTAAGTGACAGCACTGTAAAGCTGGTGTTAATCCAGCAAAAATGCTATTGTCATTAATTTTGATGGGAGGCGGAACTATGACAATTGCCTTCGCTGAAAACAGTTAGAAGGTAACAGTGGAGTGGTGAAAAAGTCTCAGGAAAGTATGGCAGAAGTAATGGCTTAAGTCACATACTCCACAATATCCTCTTTTGCACCATTCAAGAGGCCCCGAGATGCTGGTGTATTTCCTAGGAAAGTCTGGGCTATCGTGTTGTAATTAGCAGGTGTTATGCCAACTTGTGCTGCACACAGTTTTGTAGCAGCTAGAATTGTTGTCTCTGCCTTTTCTTGAGGAAATCTACAAATGGAAAGTTTATGAAATTCCTTTTGTGATGCTTGTTTTAAACCTTGGTATTATATGACCTCTTAGCCTAGCATGTCAGTTGGCACTTTACAGTTAAAAATGAAGATTGTGACAAAACATTAAGTTTTTATTTAAAATACAGCAGTTAAAAACATTAAACAAAAAGCAAAAACAACTGCAGGTGCTGGAAATCTGAAATAGACAGAAAATGCTTTAGACACTCAGCAAGTCAAGTAATAACTATGTTGAGAATAGAGGAACTAATGTTTTGGATGTGGTCCCTTTGTCCTTATTGTGACAAAGCATTAATTCCTCAAATGTTGCATTACCTTCTGAATGTTTACAACATTTTCTGTTTTTGTTCAGATTTTCAGCAACTGCAATTTTTGTTAACCCCTCCCTAGGAAAAGTGGAGAGGAATTAATAGGTAATGGAAGCAAAATAAAGATTGCACTTTGGATATTCTACTCTAGTGTCATCCACTCCGATTACATAGGATCATAAGAGGAGTAGGTCATTCGGCCCCTTGAGTCTGTTTGCATCTGGGGCAGTCAGTGGCATTGGCGAATTGAAAATTGCCACCATCCGCACAATAAAGTGAAGATCTCCTGTTCTCTTTTCTGCGGGTCTTATGATCTGTTGCCATAACAGCTTCACAGACAGCATTTTAAATGTATTGCGCTGGTTCATTGTGATTGTGTTTGCGTGCATCTATTAGTTGCAGGTTGAGAGATACTGTGGGCCTGCCCACTCTCTATTCACAAGCCTGCGCTTTGATTTTGTTTTTTCTCTTGACAGTTAGATCATTTATGTTGTCCTTTGCTGTAGGCCCATTTGAAAGTCCATTTGGAAAATGCAGAGTGGTCTTCACGCTGAATTAGTCTCCAATGGGCATACAGAAGTCTAAAGACCCAGGATAGTATGAATGCAGGGGAATGGCACATTGGATCAGTTTAGTTTTGCTTTCACAATACCTGGGATTTAGCATAAAAAACACTTCTAAATGCACCTGTCTTTTAAATTAACTTAGCATATTTAAAAAAAAAGTTCTGATCCCAGACCTCCTGAATCAGTTGCAGATTTCAAATGTCACTTAAAACAAACTGTTTGTCCTTCACTCCATTTCTATTTTTTTCCTCTCGTGTGTCATGCAGGCCCCACCTGCCAAGAATGAGGCATATTAATTTTGTCATATGAACATTGATTTTAAACTCTTGCTGGGAAGAGAAGGGCTGCCAGAATCTTAGCTGAAAGATATTTGCATACTAACAGACAGTGCTTGTGGAGACAAAAGGACTATTCCCTGACACTTTCAACCCACAATGGATTTTGATCACCAGACATTGACGGTGTAAGGAAGAGAATTCCATAGACGGCTAAGGTGATTAAATCCACAAAAGCCAGGACTGGTCACATGACTAACTGGCCCAGGGTTTAAGAACAACACTGGGCCCCAACAAAAAGCCAGACATACCTACAGTCAAGGACTTTGCAGTGAGCTCAAACAGTAACCAAAACCATCTTCAGATATTGCCTCAAATTTTTCCACTTTATTTCTTCTCTTTTCTGTCTGTGTGTATCGCATATGCGTGCTAGTGTAGGCGCATTGCGTATCCGTAGGCGTTAACCGAATTAGTTTGTTGAATCAAGTTCAGCCTTTTTTCTTTAACCCTAAGAAAACCTGTTTGACTAGTTTCTTTGCCTTGTAATTGGAAGTTAGTGAACAAGGATTCATTAAGGGGGAGCTTAAAAAAAGTGTTTAAAATTAAACCCTGTTACAGTAAGACCAGGTGAAGGCTTAGAGGGAGCCCTAGACCCCTTTCTCACCTGGTCCGTAACAGGTGCAAATATCTGATGCTGTTTGTTATCACCTTTATGTAAGCATTCAATGGTTGAAAACCAAAAAAAAAATCCAGTTATATACTTAGTATTCACAAAGTCAAACTGAATCAGTGGTATAGTGTGTTTAAAATATGCTAGCTATGGAGTAGCAGGCTGTGTTTTTATAACCCCAAGACCACCTTTGCACAGTGGCAGGTTGTTACTGAACTACATGTGCTTGTATTCTGCCTTTAACACAGTAAACACGTCATGCACTTCACAGAGGAGAAACTGTTGCCAGACTGGTAGAAAAGTTAGGAAAGTGATTAAAAGCATGTCAGAAGTGATGATTTGAGAAAACGTTTAAAGACGAAGAGAACAATATGGATGGTTTGGGAGGAGAGTTGAGAGCAGGGTGGATAAAAGGTGGATTTGGAGGAGCACAAGGCTGGAGGATGTTCCAACAGTAGTACAGAGTGAGACAATGGAGGGATTTCTAAACCACGAGGACGATTTTTAAATCTATTTATTTTCCAGGATGGGAACCCTATGGAAATTGATGGAAACTTTACAAATCTCCAAAGCAGGATGTGGAAGTAAAGTTTTTTTTTGTGCTCGGAAAGCTGATGGATAATATAGTCATAGAATGAAACGGCACAGAAGGAGACCATTTGGCCTGTGCCAGCTCTTTGAAGAGCTGTGCTATTAGTCCCACTCCCCTGCTCTTTCCCCATAGCTCTGCAAATTTTCTCTACAATTATTTATCCAATTCCCTTTTGAAAGTTATTGAATCTGTTTCTACCAGCTTTTAGGCAGTGCATTCCAGACTGTAAAAACCTGCTGTGTAAACATTTATCCCCTCCATGTTGCCTCTGGTTCTTTTGCCAATTACCTTTAAATCAGTATCCTCTGGTTACCAATCTTTCTGCCACTGCAAACAGTTTCTCTTTATTTACTCTTAGGTGTTCAAAATCATTAAGTATTTTGCTATTGGATCTCCCCTTAATCTTCTCTGCTCTGAGAAGATCAATCCCAATATCTCTAGTCTCTCCAAAATAACTGAAGTCTACATACCTGGTGCCATTCTATTGGATCTCCTCTGCACCCTCAAGGCCCTTACAACCTTTCAAAGGTGTGGTGTCCAGAATTGGACATTATACTAATCAGTATTTTTATAAATGTTTAGCAGAACTTTCTTTTGTACTCTCTGCCGTTATTTATAAGCCAAGGGTTCCATCTGCTTTTTAACAGAAAATGCAGGAAGTACTCGGCAGGTCAGGAAGCATCTGTGGAGGGAGAAGCTGAGTTAATGTTTCCGGATGACGAGAACTGGGGGGAGAAAATTAAAAATGTAGCAGGTTTCAGGCAAGTATAGAGTTAGTGGGGGGAAGATCTGGGATAGAGTGGGAGGCGGGAAAGATTAGATAACAAAATGGATGATGGTACAAGGCAAAAGGAGATGAAAATGGAACAAGTAAAGAAGCAAAAGATGAGTCTAAAAGAAGTGTTAATGGGAACAGATGAATCAGTACTAACGGGTGCTGTCCGAACAAATGGGGGCAGAGGTTATGATCTGAAATTGTTGAACTCGAGTGTTGAGTTTGGACGGCTGTAAAGTACTTTATCGAAAGATGAGGTGTTGGACTTCGTTGGAACAGTGCAGGAGGCTGAGGTCGGAGTGGAGTGGCGAATTAAAATGGCAGGTGACTGGAAGCTTGGGATCACACTGAACTCTGCCACCGTGACCCTGAGTTCGGCCGTCAATTTGTTTTTCATCCCCTCTCTCGCCTCTATATTTGCATACAACTTGTTAATCTCTAACCTTTTCCAATTCTGAAGCTAGGTCATCAATCTAAAATGTTAACTTTTTTTTTCTCTCCTCAGATACTGCCTGACCTAAGTATATCAAGTATTTCCTGTTTTTCCAGCATCTGTAGTATTTTACTTTTTTGCCTTTTTAACAGCCTCCTCAACTCTTCCTGCCCATTTGTGTATGCAGATCCCCAGGTCTCACTGTTGCCTGCATCCTCTTTTAAAATTGTGCCATTAGCTTTTTATTACCTCTCCTCATTCTTCCTACATCAACCCATATTTTTCCAGGTGCCGATAATTTTGTTCCAGGTTGCTGTCTCAAAAGTTTTTCCACTACCGCCATCTGGCTGAGTGGTCTGTAGTTGCTGGATTTATTTCTCTTCCTTTTTTTTTGAACAGGATGTGACATTTAAAATCCTTCAGTCCTCTGGCATCACTCCCATATCTAAGGAGGATTGCAAGATTGTGGCTGGAGCCTCTGCAATTTCCATTCTTAGTTCTCTTTAGGATGCATCCCATTGAGACTGACTTTTCCACTTTTGACCGCTGCCAATTTTTAAAAAGTACCCCCTTTTTCATTTATCCCATCAAATTCATCTATCTGCTTCTTTAATTGTGGCATTGGCAGCATCCTCTTTAGTGAAATAAGCAAAGTACTCATTTAGTATGTCAGCCATGCCTCTGCCTCCACAAGGAGATTTCCTTATTGGTCCCTAATCAGCCCCATGCTTCCTTTGAGTTTTGCTGATTTGAAGTAGTCTGGAAGTATTGAAAGGCTGGACAGTGGTTGTCTTGACTAGTTTGGTGTGGGGAGAGTTGAAGAGGAGAAAATTCCATGTTTTTAAATATTTTTTATAAAACTGATTTGATTTTGGACTTTTTTTAAGGAGAAGTATATTTAGTACAAAAGCAGTTTGCCCAGAAGCTATCTGAAATTGGTCCTAACTTGCGTGTGTACATTTTCTGTATAGGCATTTGTACACCAGTTTGGTGTCTTATTCAGGAGTTTGATGTCTGTTGTCAGCACATTTTTTTACAATCTCTAACGAAGGAATACCCACAAATATTCGCTGCACCTCCACTTGTAATGAAGTATATTTGTAAAGAATGAGTATGTACTTCTGTTGGTGGTGTAATCAATTATTTGGATATGATGCCAGAGGGAGTTGTGTCCAAATGTGGAGGTGATACTTGCTATACTTTTTCTTTTTGGTAATTCTGAGGACCAAAGGAAGCTGCAATGAGATATTGATACCTACAAAATTCTAACAGGACTGGACAGACTAAATGCAGGAAGGATGTTCCCGATGGCGGGTGGGTCTAGGACCAGGGGTCACAATCTAAGGAGCCATTTAGGACTGAGATGAGGAGGGATTTCTTCATCCAGAGAGTGGTGAACCTGTGGAATTCTCGACCACAGAAAGCAGTTGAGGCCAAATCATTTAAATATATTCAAGAAAAAGTTAGATATAATTCTTGGGCTAAAGGAATCCAGGGATATGGGGAGAAAGCAGGAACAGGGTACTGAGTTTGGGCGATCAGCTATGATCGTATTGAATGGCGGTGCAGGCTTGAAGGGCTGAATGGCCTACTCCTATTTTCTATGTTTCTAAGACAGAGGAATGGGCAAACAAATAGCAGATGAAATTCAGTATCAGTAAATGTGAGGTGGTACATTTTGGTTTTCAAAAAAATAAAAGTGATTGTTATATTTTGGGGGAAGGCTGTGTAGTATGCTAGGGCATAGGAATTTGGAGGTTCAAGTTCACAAAACTTTAAAATCAGCCCCTCGAGTGAATAAGACCATAATAAAGCAAATGTAACAATAGGTTTTATAGTAAGAGGTATAAAATTTAAAAGATTAAATGGAACCACACTATAGGAAGGATCTTGAGGCAGTAGGGAGGGTAGAGAAAGCAATTGTTTGGATGCTGCTTGATGTGAGGA
This sequence comes from Heterodontus francisci, assembly GCF_036365525.1. Lineage (NCBI taxonomy): Eukaryota > Metazoa > Chordata > Chondrichthyes > Heterodontiformes > Heterodontidae > Heterodontus > Heterodontus francisci. Next base: position 16,590,745 of record NC_090393.1, read on the forward strand.
AATAGAAGTAAACAGGAAAACTTGAAAATGGGGATATTTTGATTTGAACAGTGGAGATTATGGCATGATTGAAAAGTGTTGCTTAAAATTTATGAAGGGATGAGAGAAATAATTAGTGTAGAATGAGGGGACATAGAATATAGGATTAAGTGCAAGAGATTTCGGACAGAGCTGGAGAAACCTTTTGACACGGTTGTGAGGCTATGGAATGTGCTGTGGGGGTTAAGGCCATGTCAGCATTTAAGAACAGGTTAAATAAGTAGTTGAAAGAAAAGGGGTTAAAGGGATATGGAAATCAGGCACACACTTGGGGTTAGGAATACTGTTTTGTGTGGGCAAAGAAATCACCAACACTGGGTGGACAGAACAGTTTTTCTGTATTGTGATTTCTGTGTAATCTGTGAATTTAGAGAGAATTGTGCTGAAAATAGCACTGTAACAGGCTTTTGGTCCTTGAACCTTTAGAATGTGCCAAAGAATAATGGATATCAGATTTGTTGCAATCAATGAAAGCACTGTTGTAAAGCAGAAGAATGAAGCTTAGTTTGTTTATGACGTCACCTGAATTCAGAGTTGTTGTAATTGCCTCATAATACTTTATGTATTAATACAGATTATATTTTTTAAATATATACATTTTGAAGTTAGTGGAGCAGTCTTTATTTAACCCCCAAAGTTGTGGCAGGTACAGATGACAACGTTCTGTTAGATAATCTCTATGGAAGGTTCAAAATTATGATCAACTAAGTCTGGTTTTAGTCCCTGTCTACAGTCTCATCCATGCTTCCTACAGATCCTTGTATATGTACTGCGCTGTCTTCCCCTCGTGCTCTCTTCCCCTCACGCGCTCGCTCGCTCGCTCATCGACAGGATTGTGGCTGCCTGCAACGAATTTGGCCTAACCATCAGCCTCAAGAAAACTATCATCATGGGACAGGACATCAGAATTGCTCCGTCCAACAGTTCACCTACCTAGGCTCAACTGACACCAGCAACCTGCCTCTCGATGCAGAAATCAACAAGGGCATGGGAAAGGCATCCGCTGCTATGTCCAGACTGGCCTAGACGGTGTGGGAAAATGGCACACTGACACGGAACACAAAAGTCTGAGTGTTTCAAGCCTGTCCTCAGTACCTTGCTCTACAGCAGCGAGGCCTGGACAACGTATGTCAGCCAAGAGCGTCGTCTCAACTCATTCCATCTTCGTTGCTTCCGGAGAATCCTTGGCATCAGGTGGCAGGACCGTATCTCCAATGCAGAAGTCCTTGAGGCGGCCAACATCTCCAGCATATACACCCTACTAAGCCAGCGGCGCTTGAGATGGCTTGGCCATGTGAGCCGCATGGAAGATGGCAGGATTCCCAAGGACGCATTGTACACCGAGCTCGTCACTGGTATCAGACCTACTAGCCGTTCATGTCTCCGTTTTAAAGACCTCTGCAAACGCGGAGTCCTGTGATGACCACAAGTCGTGGGAGTCAGTTGCCAGTGATCGCCAGAGCTGGCGGGCAGCCATAAAGGCGGGGCTAAAGAGTGGTGAGTCGAAGAGACTTAGCAGTTGGCAGGAAAAAAGACAGAAGGGTAAGGAGAGAGCCAACTGTGTAACAGCCCCGCCAACCAATTTTATCTGCAGCGCCTGTGGAAGAGTCTGTCACTCTAGAATTGGCCTTTATAGCCACTCCAGGCACTGCTCCACAGAGCACTGACCACCTCTAGGCGCTTGCCCATTGTCTTTTGAGACGAGGAGACCAAAGAAGAAGATGATTCCTGTAGCCCTGCAAGGTTATTTCTCTCCAGCACCCATCCAGTTTCCTTTTGAAATCATTCATTGTCTCTGCTCCCACCACCTTTGGAGGCAGCGAGTTCCAGGTCATTACCACCCTTTGCGTTTATAAAAAAAAAGCTCTTACCCACATCCCCCATCCATCTCTTTCCTAATTCCTTAAATCTGTGCCCCTCGTCCTTATATCATCAGCTAATGAGCACAGTTTTTCTTTATCTACCTTGTCTAAACCTGTCATAATCTTGTATACCAATTAAATCTCCCCTCAATCTACTTTGTTCCAAGGAGAACCATCCTAGCTTCTCCAGTCTAACTTTGTAGCCAAAATCCCTCATCCCTGGAACCAGAGCTGGATGCAATACTCTTGTTGCTTAAAACCGATTTACATTTCTAACTTTTCCCAGTTCTGATGAAAGGCCATCGACCTCTAGCGTTAACTTTGCTCTTCTCTCCACAGAAGGTGAGTATTGCCAGCATTTTCTGTTATTTCATGCCCATTTCAACCAGCTTTCATTATTGTGGTAGATCTGTTAAATTTACTGGGGGATTCTTTACCACAGTTATAACTTTAGCTTGACTTAAATAAGTATAATGAATTTTGGCAGAGTTGTTCTGTATTTGCAACTTATTGACTGAAGTATAGTTTTGGGACTGAGCATATGAGTCATTCCACAATCCTCCAGATGGTCTCAGAAAAAGACACCTCAATACCTTGTGTTGAATATTGTATGTTATTTTTGTTTAAGTAATGTGGATGTTTAGGTATTTGTCTTCAGCTCATTGAAAGCTCTGTGTCTGTATCCTGACTCTTATCAGGTCTCGTTCACTCGTCACCCGTGTGCTCACTGACCTACTTTACCCTTATATTATGGATGTTACTCGTGCCTCAGTTGGTAGTTCATTTGCCTCTGAGTCAGAAGGTTGTGGATTTGTATCCCACTTTAGAGACTTGCACACCTAATCTAGGTTGATAAACCAGTGCAGGACTGAGGAGTGCCATCTTTCGCATAAGTCATTAAACAGAGTCTTGTCTGGTCTTTAGGGTGGACGGAAAAGGTCCCATGACTATTTCAAAGTAGAGGAAGGGAGTTCTTCCTGGTATTCTGGTTGATATTTATCCCTCAACCAGCATTACTTAAAAACAGACTATCTAGTCATTATCATATTGCTCTTTGTGGGACTTGCTATGTGCAATTTGGCTGTCACATTTCCTACATTACAAGAGTAACTTCATTTATTGGTTGGTTATAAAACACTTTGGGATATCCTATGTTTGTGACAGGTGCTAGATAAGTGCAATCTCATACATGTTTTGTATTGCCTCCCAATCCAGCAATGCCTCAAATTTTAAATTCTCATCCTTGTGTTCAAATCCTTCTCTGGCTTTGGTCCTTCCTATCTCTTTAAACCCCTCCAGCTATAGCCCTTCAGAAACTGCATTCCTCCAATTTGATTTCTTGTGCATCCTCGATGCTCTTTGCCCCTCCACTGGCAGTCATACCTTAAGCTGTCTTGGCCCTTAGCTCTGGAATTCCCTCCCGTAATCCCTCTGCTTCTCTTTAATTTGCTCCTTGAAACCTGCCTCTTCAATTATGCTTTTTTGGTCACCTGTCCCAATATCTCCTTATATAGCTCAGTGTCAAATTTCATCTGAACGCTCCTGTGAAGTGCCTTGGGATGTTTTTCTGCATTAATGGTGCTAAATAAATGCAAGTTGTTGTTTGAGTAGTAGTGTGTGGAGACCTCTTGCTGTTGTGCTTTGTCATGACCCAATATTTTGTAGATTTGTTGGGGCATGGTGTTGGAGAGGGAAGAAAATGGGAGCGCTAATATTACTCCAATGTTGTCCTGCCCTTTGCACTCAGATTGTTAAGCCAATGGGTATGTGTGGTCAGATATGTTATAAAATCTCTTTAATCAAATGGCTTTATAGCAGCCATTAGGGATATTACAGTATCTATTGGATTTGTTGCAATTGTAGTGTGACGCAAACATTTCTTCTTGCTGCGTACTGAAGCTGGTAACCTTCCAATGATACCTTTCAGTTTACTTATAATTCCAGTTTGGAAACTCTTGATTTGAATCCCTCCTCTGGTGTGTTGAACCTTTATTTTATGCCAATAAATCCCCTCGTACAGGGGCGAGTTATCCGAAGGGTTGTCGGTTGGTAGCACTCTCATCCCCTCCAGGCTTGACCACAAAAATCAAAGTGGACATTCCAATCCAGTATTGAGGGAGTGGTGCACTGTTGGAGGTGTTGGCTTTTGTCGGGTGAACGTAAAAGATCCTTCAGTACTATTTCGAAGAAGAGCAGGCAAGTTATTCCCAGTGTCTTGGCCAATATTTATCCCTCAATCAACATCGGTCAACCTCCATAAATTTGCCCAGGCATGCGCCATGGAGAGGTCACTCCATAATCACTGACCACCTCCAGGCGCGTATCCATTGTCTCTCGAGATAAGGAGGCCCAAAAGAAAAAGAAAGAAATTGCATTGCTGTTTGTGCAAATTGACTGCCGCATTTCCTACATTGCAACGATGACTCCAAGTCAAAAGTACTTCATTAGCTGTAAAGTGCTTTGAGATGTTCAGTGGTTGTGAAAGGCACTATATAAATGCAAGTCCTTTTTTTTTAAGGGTACTGAAAATAGCTCAGGCCACCTGATTCAGATTCCCTCTTCTACTTTAAAGTGAACTTTAAAAAAAAATGAAGTTCTTGATGTTTTGCTCTTAATCAGGGCAGAAGTTGTGTTTAAGGATTTGCAGATGTGACCAAATCAGAAGTGAGCAGATTTGGAGATCTTCTTTTCTTTGGCCTCCTTATCTCGAGAGACAATGGGTAAGCGCCTGGAGGTGGTCAGTGGTGTGTGGAGCAGCGCCTGGAGTGACAGGCTCTTCCACAGGTGCTGCAGAAAAATTTGTTTGTCGGGGCTGTTACACAGTTGGCTCTCCCCTTGTGCTTTTGTCTTTTTTCCTGCCAACTGCTAAGTCTCTTCGACTCGCCACACTTTAGCCCCGCCTTTATGGCTGCCCGCCAGCTCTGGCGAACGCTGGCAACTGACTCTAAAATCTAAAGCTAATTCAGGTTTGAATGCTACCCATCTTCATACTTTTCTGATTTAGCATTATTTTCATCGTTTAGATGTTTGTATATGATGCACTTGTATGAGGATTGCAAGATTTTGCAATTTTGGGGGGTGTTGGGGAGGGGCAGGAATTTAATCCTAGAGTTTCCCAATCTCCCTCTCCGTCTCCTTTTGTGTGTTTAAACACCCCGTTAGTCATCTTTGCTTATTCATTTTAATATGCCTGTAAATATTGCACTAGGGTTCTTGTGTTCATGTTGCATTAACTGCTCCTTGTGACAGGTGCTCTAATAACACTGGGACCATTTTAATGGTAAATAATCCTGCAGTCATGTGACATTGTGTAAATGCTCCCAACTAATATTCATGAAATGTAATTCAATAAGAGAGATTTCTATCTGCAAATGGCAGTAGGGGTTGTGCAGAATTGAAGCTGCACACAAAGCCTCATTTTATTACCTCCTGCTTGCCTGAGAATTGCTTTTTTCCCTTGAGTGATCCTGCTAAAGCTGGTTTTATTGTGTTAACCTATTTACGTGTCAAGAGCCATTGTGCCTCTTTTTATCTGTGTTTGTATTTGGTAGTGCAGAGAAGGACAAGGTGAAAATGGATGGCTGGTCAGCTCTTTGCGCTCGGGGTAATGGGTGGTTGCTAAGCGATTTGCATGCATGGTAATCAGTTTTATCTAGAAGATGTCATGTACAATTATAAGCCCGCTGACATCTTTTGAAATCAGCCTAATGGGTATTTTAATTTATTGTTGGGGAAGATTATTGCACTTCTTCAATTACAGGATGCGCCTTTTATTCCCGCGGCTGTGTGGAAAGGATTGCTTCTGTGCACATAATCTCACAAGGAGAGGCTCTCACTAGAGGTCATGCAGGATTACTTGCTGTTGCAAAGTCCCTTCACTTCCACAGAGACACGGCTTTGAAAGCTGTAGAGTCTATGAAAAGTAGGATAGCCCCTTACTTTCTCAGAGCCTTCCCAAGTTGGCTCGCTGTTGTCCATTCCTTTACACAGACTTCCACTGGTGATAGATGTGCTGAATACATATTTTGGCAAAGCAGTGATATTATACTCCTGAAAATCCTATTTCTATAGCAACATTCAAAAATTTCAAATGTTAAAATTAGATCCCTGCTTGGATTTTAAAATATAAAGGAGCACAGTCAACTGTTTGCCAGCCAGGAAATCACCTGATTGCTGGATTCAAGATAACCGATTGTGAATCCATGCTAGTCTTTTCCGTACCCCTGTGCTTGAATTTAAATGTTGTTGCAATTTGTCTGCTAACCTATCTAGTTATGACGAACTGTTAAACCTACTTGAATTCCCTGTGCTCTCCACCATCTCCCCCCACCCCGCCCTGAGGACCTTGGTTACAATTCTGATATGTGGTGTTTGACCCATAATGAGATTGATAAACTGGTTAGCAGTTTATGAAGCGTTTGAAACCTTATGCTTTGAGCAACCAGAGTGGCCAAAATGTTTACTAAAGTAACAAACAAAGAACAGTACAGCACAGGAACAGGCCATTCGGCCCTCCAAGCCTGCGCCGATCTTGATGCCTGCCTAAACTAAAACCTTCTGCTCTTCTGGGGACCGTATCCCTCTATTCCCAACCTATTCATGTATTTGTCAAGATGCCTCTTAAACGTCGCTATTGTACCTGCTTCCACCACCTCCCCCGGCAGCAAGTTCCAGGCACTCACCACCCTCTGTGTAAAGATTGGGTCAAAAATTTCACAAGTTGTATTTTCAACCCTCCTTTCTTGAAGCCAGTAATGTACCTGATGCCATTCTTAATGTGAGCCCTGGACAGTAAGTGTTGGTGGAGGGGGTGGGTGGGGGCGAAAGAATCAGCCACTGCTGAGATTCTATCATAGCCTGATGTTCACAAGCAAGTACTCTCATCAGGATCATGGAATAGTATCATCAGGAATATAGAGATACTAGGATCACATGTAGTACTTCACTTGGCTAAGATCAGTATAAATCAGATGGACGAGGGATTGAACCTGGAATCTTCATGGTCTCTTTGGCTCATTATCCCACCCCAATCACTGAACCATCTGGGGAACTGAGTCTCACTTAATTTAGGAAGATGTTAATAACAGCCAGGATTTTGTGGTCAGAGGCGAAGGAAGGGTGCATGCTGCTGCCCACAAAGATAGCATGATTTCTTTGGCATGGTTTTTCTCTTTACTGATGGTTTAAATCTGGCGCAGAGTCAAAGGGCTGTCTTGACATGTAGCAGTCGTGTTGTCACAAGCAGGAAAACAGTGAATCACATTAAAGTATTCACGCACAGCAAATCAAGTTTAAAAGCACTTGTGCAAAAGCAAAGTACTGCAGTTGTTGGAAATCTGAAATACTACAAAATTCTGTGGGGGATAAATGTAAATACTAATCAAAATTTCACCGTAATTAGGATTTGTTTGAAAGAAGTCCAACTTTTCATGCAAGATTTGACTGCAATGTAATCTAATTAATCACATTCCAAAATGACAAGTAGGGGCTTTCACTTTGACTTTGTGTGGGTTCATCCAAATTAGGGATGTACATGCTAGGATGTTTATGGTGTCTTTTTATTTGCTTTTAATATCGTGTATTTCTGCAAGAAACAGGGCCCTGTGTATTAATATATGTAGCTTCCAGTACACGCGAATGCATCACACTGCGAGCCCGACTGACGATCTTAAATTGGTTGTCATGTAATTCTTAGCACACTGAGGATTATTTAGCAAATGTTGTCCAATCACGGAATCACATCTAATGTTTCAGACAGAAAGAATATGTACGCATATTGCACCTGTTTCAGCTAAACAAAATAAATGACAGTCATTCGCTGGTTCATTCCTCAGGGCGATGTTTTGACCAATCAGTAGAGCTGCCTGGTTTAAATTTCAAACAAAGCTTGGCAGTTAACTGTCAGTCACTGTAATCTAGTGCATTCTCCGTGGCAATGCCTCTTATCAATCAGAGTCCACTTGCCAACCAGTCAGCACTCTCTTCTCCATATAGTACAAATTCTTGCTTTCTCTTACATTGGTATTCTTGCAAAATGTCCTGATGAATGAAAGATGAAAAGCTTTGACAAAATGCCTCTGTTTTCAGCAATATAATTTCTAATTGGATTGAATTAGTCCTTATTCAGAGTATTTGTCATGTCTTTTTGATTGCAGGTTAGACCCAATGTAATTTTCGTTTCCCTCTTTTCTTCCCCCCCCCCGCCCCCCAACCCCACCAAATTAAATCTTCAAATAAATCTTATTGCATGTGCTGCTGACACTTGACTTTGCCTTCATTGACCCCACAGTGATTCCCCTCCGTCCATTGCCTATCAAATATTAGTTATCAAATTGAGCAACAACTTCCAGTTTAATGTTTGCAAAACGAAAGACATCCTGTTTGGCTTCTGCAAACATCTGTACATCTCTGACCTTTGACTCCATGTACCTAATAGCTGTATCTTCAGCTAAACCTACTGGAGTGGTACTGTGGGTTAACTTTGAGCTCAGCTTCCTTCCCAACATCCAATTTGTCACCAAAACTGCTCTCTTTTACCTTCAAAATAGTGACAGCCTTTTCCCCTATCTCTTCGTACCCTCCCCTGCTGCAGAAACCTTAATGACATTCTTTTTAGCATCTTGCATTTGAACTTCTCCAGACAGCCCTCTACTTGTCAGCATCATTGCTCTTGCCCTTCATAAATTACAAGTCATCCAGGAGGGCTAAAAGGGGTTTTGAGAAGTCATTGGCAAACAGGATTAAGGAAAATCCCAAGGCTTTTTATGCGTATAGAGCCGCCTTAAACAGTGTTCAAATCACACGCAGCTTCCACAGTGCGGACTGCGACACCGACCACTCCCTGGTGTGCAGCAAGGTTAGACTCAGACCAAAGAAGTTGCATCATTCCAAGCAGAAGGGCCACCCGCGCATCAACACGAGCAGAATTTCTCACCCACAGCTGTTACAAAAATTTCTAAATTCACTTGTAACAGCCCTTCAAAACACTCCCACAGGGGATGCTGAGACCAAGTGGGCCCACATCAGAGACGCCATCTATGAGTCAGCTTTGACCACCTACGGCAAAAGTGCGAAGAGAAATGCAGACTGGTTTCAATCTCATAATGAAGAGCTGGAACCTGTCATAGCCGCTAAGCGCATTGCACTTTTGAACTACAAGAAAGCCCCCAGCGATTTAACATCCGCAGCACTTAAAGCAGCCAGAAGTACTGCACAAAGAACAGCTAGGCGTTGCGCAAACGACTACTGGCAACACCTATGCAGTCATATTCAGCTGGCCTCAGACACCGGAAACATCAGAGGAATGTATGATGGCATGAAGAGAGCTCTTGGGCCAACCATCAAGAAGATCACCCCCCTCAAATCTAAATCGGGGGACATAATCACTGACCAACGCAAACAGATGGACCGCTGGGTTGAGCACTACCTAGAACTGTACTCCAGGGAGAATGCTGTCACTGAGACTGCCCTCAATGCAGCCCAGCCTCTACCAGTCATGGATGAGCTGGACATACAGCCAACCAAATCGGAACTCAGTGATGCCATTGATTCCCTAGCCAGCGGAAAAGCCCCTGGGAAGGACAGCATTACCCCTGAAATAATCAAGAGTGCCAAGCCTGCTATACTCTCAGCACTACATGAACTGCTATGCCTGTGCTGGGACGAGGGAGCAGTACCCCAGGACATGCGCGATGCCAACATCATCACCCTCTATAAAAACAAAGGTGACCGCGGTGACTGCAACAACTACCGTGGAATCTCCCTGCTCAGCATAGTGGGGAAAGTCTTTGCTCGAGTCGCTCTGAACAGGCTCCAGAAGCTGGCCGAGCGCGTCTACCCTGAGGCACAGTGTGGCTTTCGTGCAGAGAGATCGACTATTGACATGCTGTTCTCCCTTCGTCAGATACAGGAGAAATGCCGTGAACAACAGATGCCCCTCTACATTGCTTTCATTGATCTCACCAAAGCCTTTGACCTCGTCAGCAGACGTGGTCTCTTCAGACTACTAGAAAAGATCGGATGTCCACCAAAGCTACTAAGTATCATCACCTCATTCCATGACAATATGAAAGGCACAATTCAACATGGTGGCTCCTCATCAGAGCCCCTTCCTATCCTGAGTGGTGTGAAACAGGGCTGTGTTCTCGCACCCACACTTTTTGGGATTTTCTTCTCCCTGCTGCTTTCACATGCGTTCAAATCCTCTGAAGAAGGAATTTTCCTCCACACAAGATCAGGGGGCAGGTTGTTCAACCTTGCCCGTCTAAGAGCGAAGTCCAAAGTACGGAAAGTCCTCATCAGAGAACTCCTCTTTGCTGACGATGCTGCTTTAACATCTCACACTGAAGAATGCCTGCAGAGTCTCATCGACAGGTTTGCGTCTGCCTGCAATGAATTTGGCCTAACCATCAGCCTCAAGAAAATGAACATCGTGGGGCAGGATGTCAGAAATGCTCCATCCATCAATATTGGCGACCACGCTCTGGAAGTGGTTCAAGAGTTCACCTACCTAGGCTCAACTATCACCAGTAGCCTGTCTCTAGATGCAGAAATCAACAAGCGCATGGGTAAGGCTTCCACTGCTATGTTCAGACTGGCCAAGAGAGTGTGGGAAAATGGCGCACTGACACGGAACACAAAAGTCCGAGTGTATCAGGCCTGTGTCCTCAGTACCTTGCTCTACGGCAGCGAGGCCTGGACAACGTATGCCAGCCAAGAGCGACGTCTCAATTCATTCCATCTTCGCTGCCTTCGGAGAATACTTGGCATCAAGTGGCAGGACTATATCTCCAACACAGAAGTCCTTGAAGCGGCCAACATCCCCAGCTTATACACACTACTGAGTCAGCGGCGCTTGAGATGGCTTGGCCATGTGAGCCGCATGGAAGATGGCAGGATCCCCAAAGACACATTGTACAGCGAGCTCGCCACTGGTATCAGACCCACCGGCCGTCCATGTCTCCGTTATAAAGACGTCTGCAAACGCGACATGAAATCGTGTGACATTGATCACAAGTCGTGGGAGTCAGTTGCCAGCATTCGCCAGAGCTGGCGGGCAGCCATAAAGACAGGGCTAAATTGTGGCGAGTCGAAGAGACTTAGTAGTTGGCAGGAAAAAAGACAGAGGCGCAAGGGGAGAGCCAACTGTGCAACAGCCCCAACAAACAAATTTCTCTGCAGCACCTGTGGAAGAGCCTGTCACTCCAGAATTGGCCTTTATAGCCACTCCAGGCGCTGCTTCACAAACCACTGACCACCTCCAGGCGCGTATCCATTGTCTCTCGAGATAAGGAGGCCCAAAAAGAAAGAAAAGAAAAAAAAAAGATAAAGAGCAAGAGGGTAACCAGGGAAAGGGCTGGCCCACTAAAGGATAGAGAAGGGAATCTATATGTGGAGCCAGAGGAAATGGGCGAGGTACTAAATGAGTACTTTGCATCAGTATTCACCAAGGAGAAGGACTTGGTGGATGGTGAGCCTAGGGAAGGGAGTGTAGATAGTCTCAGTCATCTCATTATCAAAAAGGAGGAGATGTTGGGTGTCTTGCAAAGCATTAAGGTAGATAAGTCCCCAGGGCCTGATGGGATCTACCCCAGAATACTGAGGGAGAAAAGGGAAGAAATTGCTGGGGTCTTGACAGAAATCTTTGCATCCTCATTGGCTACAGGTGAGGTCCCAGAGGACTGGAGAAGAGCCAATGTTGTTCCTTTGTTTAAGAAGGGTAGCAAGGATAATCCAGGAAATTATAGGCCGGTGAGCCTTACGTCAGTGGTAGGGAAATTATTAGAGAGGATTCTTCGGGACAGGATTTACTCCCATTTGGAAACAAATGGACTTATTAGCGAGAGGCAGCATGGTTATGTGAAGGGGAGGTCGTGTCTCACTAATTTGATTGAGTTTTTTGAGGAAGTGACAAAGATGATTGATGAAGGAAGGGCAGTGGATGTTATCTATATGGACTTCAGTAAAGCCTTTGACAAGGTCCCTCATGGCAGACTGATACAAAAGGTGAAGTCACATGGGATCAGAGGGGAGCTGGCAAGATGGATACAGAACTGGCTTGGTCATAGAAGACAGAGGGTAGCAGTGGAAGGGTGCTTTTCTGAATGGAGGGATGTGACTAGTGGTGTTCCGCAGGGATCAGTGCTGGGACCTTTGCTGTTTGTAGTATATATAAATGATTTGGAGGAAAATGTAGCTGGTCTGATTAGTAAGTTTGCGGACGACACAAAGGTTGGTGGAGTTGCAGACAGTGATGAGGATTGTCAGAGGACACAGCAGGATATAGATCGGTTGGAGACTTGGGCGGAGAAATGGCAGATGGAGTTTAATCCGGACAAATGTGAGGTAATGAATTTTGGAAGGTCTAATGCAGGTGGGAAGTATACAGTAAATGGCAGAACCCTTAGGAGTATTGACAGGCAGAGAGATCTGGGTGTACAGGTCCACAGGTCACTGAAAGTGGCAACGCAGGTGGATAAGGTAGTCAAGAAGGCATACGGCATGCTTGCCTTCATCGGTCGGGGCATAGAGTATAAAAATAGGCAGGTCATGCTGCAGCTGTACAGAACCTTAGTTAGGCCACACTTCGAATATTGCGTGCAATTCTGGTCGCCACACTACCAGAAGAACGTGGAGGCTTTGGAGAGGGTAAAGAAGAGGTTTACCAGGATGTTGCCTGGTCTGGAGGGCATTAGCTATGAGGAGAGGTTGGATAAACTTGGATTGTTTTCACTGGCACGACGGAGGTGGAAGGGCGACGTGATAGAGGTTTACAAAGTTATGAGCGGCATGGACAGAGTGGATAGTCAGAAGCTTTTTCCCAGGGTGGAAGAGTCAGTTACTAGGGGACATAGGTTTAAGGTGAGAGGGGCAAAGTTTCGAGGGGATGTGCGTGGCAAGTTCTTTACACAGAGGGTGGTGAGTGCCTGGAACTTGTTGCCGGGGGAGGTGGTGGAAGCAGGTACGATAATGACGTTTAAGAGGCATCTTGACAAATACATGAATAGGATTGGGAATAGAGGGATACGGACTCCGGAAGTGCAGAAGGTTTTAGTTTAGGCAGGCATCAAGATCGGCGCAGGCTTGGAGGGCCGAACGGCCTGTTCCTGTGCTGTACTGTTCTTTGATATTGTCCTGCTCTCGCCTGCACTACCCTGTCCTTGCCAAGCTCCACTGGCTTCCAGTGTCCAAGGAAATCTGTGAAGATTCTGATTTGAACCTTCAAATCCCTTAATTGTCTAGACTCTCCTACCTCTGTAGTTTCTCTTTAGCCCTATGTTCCAAAGTGCAATCTCTGTTCCTCCAATGCTGGTCTATACCTCGTTTTCCCCAATACTTCTGCTTCAGCTGCTGTGCCCCCACTTCCAGGAACTTTACCTCAGCATCTTCAGGTTCACTTTCTCCCCTTCTTTCAAAAGCCTCTCTCTGGCTGCTTTTGAGCACTTTCCCTTTTCTCCGTCCTACTTGATGTCCACTAGCTAGTCAGCACCCTATGAAGCACTCCGTTTGTCTCTGCTACGAGTGCTGAAAAAGAAAAGACTTGCATTTATATGGTGATTTTTCATGACCACCAGACATCTCCAAGCACTTTACAGCCAATGAAGTACTTTTGAAGTGTAGTAACTGTTGTAACTTAGGAAACACAGTACCCAATTTGCATACTGCAAGCTCCCATAAACAGCAATCTGGTAATGGTCAGGCAATCTATTTTTAATGATTGAGGGATAAATATTGGCCAGGGCACCAGGGATAACTCCCCTTATTTTTTTTTTTAAAAAGTGCCATGGGATTTTTTATGTCTACCTGAGAGGGCAGACGGGACTTCTGGTTAATATCTTTATGCAAAAGACTGAGCCTCTGATAGTACTGTAGAAATGTTTTGTTTTGTGAAGAGAACACTTCATATTCTGTTTGTGCAAATTAGCAGTGCTAATGTAGAGAGCACTCTCACTTGCCTACATCGTGTACAGTTGGCTGAACTAAGTTCCTTGGGGAGGAGGCTCTGAAGATGTAGCTAATGATGCACAACGACTTTAGCAATATACTTTTTTATGATGGCAATTGCAAACATTTATTCACTGTATTTGTTCTTTTCAATTGTTGTATTTTTTCCAAAGCTGCTTTTTGCTGAACAAACCTGATTTTAAACCTCAAATGTTTGGATCAATAACGTTTTTGTTTTTCAACAGAGAAAGCCTTTTTAATGCCACAGGCCTGGGGGAAAACTGAAATATCAATGGCATAATTGTATGGATTATAAGTTTTTAAAAAAAATTTGTTCTTGGCATGTAGACAATGCTGGCCTGGCAGTATTCAATGTCCATCCCTAGTTGTCATGAAAGATGATGGTGGGCTGCTGTGGTCCTTCTAATGGTATTGGAATTCCAGTGAAAATAGAACAGCAGCAATTGTGGCTTGAAGGGAAACTTGGAGGTGATGGTGTCCCAACAACATTGCTGTTGTCATTCCCAGTGATGGCAGGTTGACATCCTTCCATGTACGAAAGGTGATGGGCACGCAGCAAATTTAGGTGGGGGGGGGGGGGTGTTCTTCTCTTAGTGCACCCTTGCTGATGGCTGTGAAGGCCAATTCTTGAGAGTTGGATTCTGCCACAAGTGCTGCATGTGAAGCTGCCAAGTAATGCTGTGAGTTGTTGTTTTTGACTTTGCTGCCTGTAGCCAAGCTGCTGTAACAACTGGTTCTCGTGGTAGTGCACACCAGTACACAGTTACTATTTCCCTCTTTCGCCAGCTAGTGACTCCCAGGTGCGGTAGTCGACATTTAGGGCCTTCATGTCACGCTTGCAAGCATCCTTGAAGCGGAGATTTGACACCTAACTGGTCGTTTGGCCCCAGCTACCTCACCATGCAGAAGGTCCTTGAGTATGCAACCATCTTCCATTCTCCGATCAACCGAAGCCAACACGTTTGGGTGCTCTGCGTTTGAGAGGACTGCCGCATTTGTGATTTTTGACCTTCCACAATATATCCATAATGCACCGCAGACAGTGAAGATGGAAATTATTGAGCTGCTTTTCCTGGCAGCTGTAAGTTGCCCATGTTTCACAGCCATACAGCAAGGTGCTGAGAACACAGGCCTTATAAACTATCAACTTGGTCCTAAGGGTCAGCTTGGTGTTATCCCATGTGCGTTTTGAGTCAGCCAAAGGTGGTAGCTGCTTTCCCTAAGGTGTATCGAGCTCTACATCAAGGGACAGATTGTCTCTCACTGTGGACCCAAGGTAGCAGAATTTGCTAACCACTTTGAGTGGGATGTTATTTAGTGTGATCAGGGGCAGAGATGCAACACCTTGTCCCATGACCACTGTTTTCTTGATGCTTGTAGTCAAGGAGAACAAGTTGCAAGCGTGGGAGAGACAGTCCATGAGTCTTTATAGCTGAGTTTCCCTGTGAGCGACAAGCGCAGTGACATCTGTGATCAGGATCTGATGTGTTTTTTGTCTTTGCTTTTAGTCTTGATAGCTTGTAGATGTGGTACCAGTGGTAGTGGTGGTAAGGAAAGATGATGCTTTTGAAGGCAATGCTGCACTGCAACCTGTAGATCATAAATACTGCAGATGTGGTACATCAGTGGGAGGGGCTATTTATAGAGTCCAGTGGCAAGGGTGTCAATCAAGCAAACTAATCTGTTCTGGGTTGTGTTAGCTTCTTGGGTGCTGTTGTGGCTGCATGCACGTAGATGAGTGGTAAGAATTCCATCACATTCTTGACTTGGGCCTTCTGGATAGTAGAGGGGCTTTGGTCAAGAGCTAAGGTTTTTTTTTGCAGAATACAAGCCTTTCTCCTGTTTTTGTGGTCACTGTGTTGATGTGACTGGTCTGTTTAAGCTTCTAGTCAAGAGTTGTCAGCCTTGGCACATGCTGTAAAAAGCTGCAAGTTCACTCATTTTTCTGTTTCCTTCCTAAGTTTGTGTCTTTTCCAAAAAAAAGTGGTATAATGTACTTTACTAATTATAATCATTTAAAAAAAAAACATACTTGTGTGAGGGAATAGTATTTATTCATTATGACTCTTTCTGTACTTTTCCATTTGTGTCATTTGGAGTACAGTACCCAATGCATATAGCAGGCACAATTTGCCCTTTTATAAATGGTTGCTGGTGTAACCTGACCTCCAAGATCCTGGAGGTGGTGGGCAACCTGGTGTGGGACTTTTGTATTTTCTGACACTAATTATAATCACTTCTGTTGAAACTTGTTGATATTTGGGAGATGCATTTCATAAACTCCGCTCAAGTTTAGGTATAATACTGACTACAGTATCAATTTTTACTTTTGCTTTATTGCTATTGACCCTTACTTTAGTATGTGTGATCCTTTTACTCTATTGCTATTGTAGTACGGGTGTGATTTCTGGTGAAGTTTTTAAGGTTGCTAATTAATGTAACATTACTTACTCTTGGTGTGAGTTTACTCTGCATGTCAACTAGTCAGCGTGGGGGCATGGGAAGCTATGTGCTATTGAAGTTCAGGATTGAAGTAGGCAGCAGACCCGGTGTCAGTTTCACCCTTGCTCAGTTTTAGCACTGGCAAGTGTCTGTGTGAAGCAATCGCACAAGGACGACTGAAGGTGGTGGGGCTGCCTGAAAGGACCATAACAAGTAAAGAAGTGCTACTTTAACTGCCCAGCATGGCCTGGCTGCTTAATATGGCTTAAGCTGCATCTTTCTAATTGATGGTAATGACAAATGGTCAGCTCTAAATCTCCGATATAAGAACATAAATAGTAACAGAAGTAGGCCATATAACCCAACGAACCTGCTGCTCCAAATGCAACAACTTTTTACACATGATGTGGAATGCACTGCCACTTTCAAAAGAAATTAGGATAAATCTTTGAAAACGAAACATTGGGAGGGATATCATGGACGTGCAGAGTTTGTGACCCACTCTGTTCTTGCTGCCCCCCCCCCCCCCCAAACCCCTGTGCGCTCTGTACAGCTGCCCCCTCTCCTCTCATTACTGGTGTGTGACACCTTACTGTACTTTCAATTGTGACCCGTTTCAAAATCCAGAGCTATGAATGCATGTTAAATGCAAGACTTTTAATTCTCTGATTCATGGAGAGTGCAATCAGTTTCTTTAAGTGCAGCAGTCGTATAAAAAATCATGCTGCTTGTGGAAGAATATGATTACAGGCTGTTTTCTTTGATAAATGTACTGCTCCAGAGGAAACATTTTAGAGGCTGTCTGCATACTTTAATAAATGCAATTCACATTGAAAGTGCAATTACTTCGTCTTGTGGGTCGCAGAAACATAGTAATTAAATTTTCAAATGTGGCTTAATAAACAAAGTGGATTTACAATCTGCTGAGTATATCTTTAAATAGATTTGACAGCTATTTGCTAAATTCCTGCTCAATGGTTCAATTCACAGGAAGTGTCTCAGTGCTAGGAACATACAGTAAAGCATAAGTGTGTATGGGTTGGCAATTTTTAAAAAACACATGACTGTTTTAGTCACTACTAATTCTTTTGCCTTCCCTTTTCCTTTCTTCTCTGCCTCTTTCTCCCCTTCCCCCAGCTTCCAAAACACAACGCCGGTGAAGTTACTACTGGAAGTTGTATATGCTAAAATTGGCTAATGACTAATGACAGAATTAGGATTGGTCATTATGGCATGATTAGCTTGCTGATAAGTGAGTTCACGCATGAAGAAAGGCTGGTTGGCTGAGGTACCAAATGGTTACCACCTCCTTGAAACTATACTGCAGTATGAGTTGGTGTCTTCAATTGAAAAAAGGAAGGAACTTTCATTTATTATTCCTTTCCCAATTATGTTTGCTTCTGTAGACCACTTGCAACTAGGTGTGTGGTGTGGTCAAACTTGAAGATGACTGCACAGCTGTGGGATGTATTTATTTTTGAATAATTCCATAAATCTGAGGGAATTCATACAACAAACCACTTTACAATAAATAATAAAATAGAAAAGTCACTGAACCAACATAAAGGGGAATTTTAACCCTCAAGGAACAGATGGGTTGGGTCAGGTAGGCAAATGCCTCCAGCCCACCCACTTCCAATTTTAATGGAGGCAGGATGTGGGGTGGATGGGCAATCAACCAGCTCCCAGAAAATGGGTTAGCCAATTAAATATTATAATGTGAGCCTCATATTTAGCCTGTCTTCTAGTCTTAACCCTGGCTGTCAGGTTTTCTTGGGCCTTGGGAAACAGCAATTAAAAGGAGGTGAGGACTGCTTCCTGGAAAGGGCAAATGCCTTTAGAGCATTGCTTGTGGAACAGGAGGAGTAGGATTATTCCTCACAGCTCAGCAAACCTACCTGCTTTTCTACTCTCCATTGGAACCATTCTCCCTCCCCAAGATCAGTGGTTACCCCCACCACCCAAGTTGAGGTTCTTCCACAACTCAAAAAAAACTCTACAGGTGTGCAAAGAAACCCAGCCAAACTCCACCCACACCCCCATTGCACCTGCCCCTCCCAATAAATATCTGGGTCGTAGAGTCAGCCATGGCTCAGTTGGTAGCGCTCTTGTCTTTGGAGTCACAAGGTTGTGGGTTCCGCACCAGAGGCTTGAGCACATAATCTGGGTGGACACTTCATTGTAGCACTGTGGGAATGCCGTTCTGTCAAGTTGCTGTCTTTCAGATGAGATGCTATTGCGCAGGACCGTCTACCCTCTCAGCTGGGTGTGAAGAGTCCCATGACGCTGTGAAGAGGAAGAGTAGGCTCATTCTCCACAGTGTCCTGGTTGAGAAATAAATGTTGGCCAACATCACTTTTAAAAGAAGAAAAAATCTGGTCATTATCACATTGCTATTTGTAGGACCTTGCTGTGTGCATATTGGCTACTGTGTTTCCTTACATTACAACAAAAAAGTCTAAGAACTCGTATCTAAGCAACAAAGATTTAGGACAGTCTTTGGTTGTTGAAAGCTTTCAGTTTCAGTTGTGCAGTGAAACAAACCAGAGAGCTGTGATTTGTTGATAGACCAGAGAAAAAGACCTATTCTCTCTGAAAATAAGCTTTGCATTTCATGGAAAAAGTGCTACGTTTAAGGTGTGGTTTTGCCCTGTCTGAAGAGAGAAAAGACCCAGGGGTAAGCAATGGGGTACAGGTATCTGGCACAGAGTCTGTCCCTGTTGCTCAGAAGGGAAGAGGAGCAGAGCATTAGTCATTGGGGACTCCATAGTTAGGGGAACAGATAGGAGGTTCTGTGGGAACAAGAGAGACTCACAGTTGGTGTGTTGCCTCCCAGGTGCCAGGGTTCGTGATGTCTCGGATCGTGTTTTTGGGATCCTTAAGGGGGAGGGGGAGCAGCCCCAAGTCATGGTCCACATAGGCACCAACGACATAGGTAGGAAGAGAGATGGGGATTTAAGACAGAAATTCAGGGAGCTAGGGTGGAAGCTTAGAGCGAGAACAAACAGAGTTGTTATCTCTGGGTTGTTGCCCGTGCCACGTGATAGCGAAGCGAGGAATAGGGAGAGAGAGGAGTTGAACACGTGGCTGCAGGGATGGTGTAGGAGGGAGGGTTTTGGTTTCCTGGATAATTGGGGCTCTTTCTGGGGTAGGTGGGACCTCTACAAACAGGATGGTCTTCACCTGAACCAGAGGGGTACCAATATCCTGGGGGGGAGATTTGCTAGTGCTCTTCGGGGGGGTTTAAACTAATTCAGCAGGGGAATGGGAACCTAAATTGTAGTTCCAGTGTACAGGATGTTGAGAGTAGTGAGGTCAGGGATAAGGTTACAAGGACGCAAGAGGGCACTGGCAAGCAAGAACTTGGTTTAAAGTGTGTCTACTTCAAGGCCAGGAGCATCCGGAATAAGGTGGGTGAGCTTGCAGCATGGGTTGGTACCTGGGATCTCGATGTAGTGGCCATTTCGGAGACATGGGTAGAGCAGGGGCAGGAATGGATGTTGCAGGTTCCGGGATTTAGATGTTTCAGTAAGAACAGAGAAGATGGTAAAAGAGGGGGGGGTGTGGCATTGTTAATCAAGGAGAGTATTACAGCGACAGAAAGGACGTTTGAGGACTCGTCTACTGAGGTAGTATGGGCCAAGGTTAGAAACAGGAGAGGAGAGGTCCTGTTGGGAGTCTTCTATAGACCTCCGAATAGTTCCAGAGATGTAGAGGAAAGGATAGTGAAGATGATTCTCGACAGGGGCGAGAGTAACAGGGTAGTTGTTATGGGGGACTTTAACTTTCCAAATATTGACTGGAAATACTATAGTTCGAGTACTTTAGATGGGTCAGTTTTTGTCCAATGTGTGCAGGATGGTTTTCTGACACAGTATGTAGACAGGCCAACCAGGGGCGATGCCACATTGGATTTGGTACTGGGTAATGAACCCGGCCAGGTGTTAGATTTAGATGTAGGTGAGCACTTTGGTGATAGTGATCACAATTCGGTTAGGTTTACCTTAGCGATGGGCAGGGACAGGTATATACCGCAGGGCAAGAATTATAGCTGGGGGAAAGGAAATTATGATGCAATTAGGCAAGATTTAGGATGCGTAGGATGGGGAAGGAAACTGCATGGGATGGGCACAATCGAAATGTAGAGCTTATTCAAGGAGCAGCTACTGCGTGTCCTTGATAAGTATGTACCTGTCAGGCAGGGAGGAAGTTGTCGAGCGAGGGAGCCGTGGTTTACTAAAGAAGTTGAAGCGCTTGTCAAGAGGAAGAAGAAGGCTTATGTTAGGATGAGACGTGAAGGCTCAGTTAGGGCGCTTGAGAGTTGCAAGCTAGCCAGGAAGGATCTAAAGGGAGAGCTAAGAAGAGCAAGGAGAGGACACGAGAAGTCATTGGCGGATAGGATCAGGGAAAACCCTAAGGCTTTCTATAGGTATATCAGGAATAAAAGAATGACTAGAGTTAGATTAGGGCCAATCAAGGATAGTAGTGGGAAGTTGTGTGTGGAATCAGAGGAGATAGGGGAAGCGTTAAATGAATATTTTTCGTCAGTATTTACAGTAGAGAAAGAAAATGTTGTCGAGGAGAATACTGAGATTCAGGCTACTAGGCTAGATGGGATTGAGGTTCACAAGGAGGAGGTGTTAGCAATTTTGGAAAGTGTGAAAATAGATAAGTCCCCTGGGCCAGATGGGATTTATCCTAGGATTCTCTGGGAAGCTAGGGAGGAGATTGCAGAGCCTTTGTCCTTGATCTTTATGTTGTCATTGTCGACAGGAATAGTGCCGGAAGACTGGAGGAAAGCAAATGTTGTCCCCTTGTTCAAGAAGAGGAGTAGAGACAGCCCTGGTAATTATAGACCTGTGAGCCTTACTTCGGTTGTGGGTAAAATGTTGGAAAAGGTTATAAGAGACAGGATTTATAATCATCTTGAAAAGAATAAGTTCATTAGCGATAGTCAGCACGGTTTTGTGAAGGGTAGGTCGTGCCTCACAAACCTTATTGAGTTTTTCGAGAAGGTGACCAAACAGGTGGATGAGGGTAAAGCAGTGGATGTGGTGTATATGGATTTCAGTAAGGCGTTTGATAAGGTTCCCCACGGTAGGCTATTGCAGAAAATACGGAAGTATGGGGTTGAAGGTGATTTAGAGCTTTGGATCAGAAATTGGCTAGCTGAAAGAAGACAGAGGGTGGTGGTTGATGGCAAATGTTCATCCTGGAGTTTAGTTACTAGTGGTGTACCGCAAGGATCTGTTTTGGGGCCACTGCTGTTTGTCATTTTTATAAATGACCTGGAAGAGGGTGTAGAAGGGTGGGTTAGTAAATTTGCGGATGACACTAAGGTCGGTGGCGTTGAGGATAGTGCCGAAGGATGTTGTAGGGTACAGAGGGACATAGATAGGCTGCAGAGCTGGGCTGAGAGATGGCAAATGGAGTTTAATGTGGAAAAGTGTGAGGTGATTCACTTTGGAAGGAGTAACAGGAATGCAGAGTACTGGGCTAATGGGAAGATTCTTGGTAGTGTTAATGAACAGAGAGATCTTGGTGTCCAGGTACATAAATCCCTGAAAGTTGCTACCCAGGTTAATAGTGCTGTTAAGAAGGCATATGGTATGTTAGCTTTTATTAATAGGGGGATCGAGTTTCGGAGCCACGAGGTCATGCTGCAGCTGTACAAAACTCTGGTGAGACCGCACCTAGAGTATTGCGTGCAGTTCTGGTATTATAGGAAGGATGTGGAAGCTTTGGAAAGGGTGCAGAGGAGATTTACGAGGATGTTGCCTGGTATGGAGGGAAGGTCTTACGAGGAAAGGCTGAGGGACTTGAGGTTGTTTTCGTTGGAGAGAAGGAGGAGGAGAGGTGACTTAAGAGAGACATATAAGATAATCAGTGGGTTAGATAGGGTGGATAGTGAGAGTCTTTTTCCTCGGATGGTGATGGCAAACATGAGGGGACATAGCTTTAAGTTGAGGGGTGATAGATATAGGACAGATGTCAGAGGTAGTTTCTTTACACAGAGAGTAGTAGGGGCGTGGAACGCCCTGCCTGCAACAGTAGTAGACTCGCCAACTTTAAGGGCATTTAAGTGGTCATTGGATAGACATATGGATGAAAATGGAATAGTGTAGGTCAGATGGTTTCACAGGTCGGCGCAACATCTAGGGCTGAAGGGCCTGTACTGCGCTGTAATGTTCTAATGAAAAGATTTGCTACACTATGGAGGAACACTGCTTTGGAGAAAGGAAACCTTGTATTTCAGGTGTGGCAGGTTGCTGTTGCCTGCAGTCTCAGGAATTTCTGCCTCGAGTGAGCTCTGATGCTTTTTGTGTTTTTGGAAGATCCTGACATCTCAAAGTTTCCACTGTTAGACTGCTATGCTACTTTTAAAATTTTAAGTAGACCTGTTGCTACACCTTAAGCTGAAAGATCTGTGTGACGTTTGCAGCAGACGAAATGCCTTGAAGGCCTACCCATCACATTGTTCATCAATCTCATCTGGAGAGACTTCGAGTGGCATTTGACTATTCGACTCCGGCCCGGAAATCCTCCCAGAAGTTGCAACCCAGTTATTTTGTTCCTAAGAAACCGTTGTAAAATCAGTATATCTGTTTTCCCCAGTTAACTGATTTTTGAATGTATGTGTGTGTGTGCATGAGGGTTAGGAAGATTAAAGAGTTATAAAATACATTGAGATTTATCTCATCATTTAAAACTTGGTTTATTAATAAATAGTTAATTTTGTTGTTTAAAGAAACCTGATTTGGTGTGCTTTATGCTGGGGGATATATAAAGTGTGTAATTTGTCTATTTTCCAGTAGGTGGGAAACTTCCTTATGCTGTGACCTGTGGACTGAATTAACAGTGCATTACTCTCTCCTTGGTTGTAACGAGGGGCAAGTCTTTTATTGTCTGTGAAGTGCTTTGGGAAGTCATGGTGTCATGAAATGTGCTATATAAATTCAAATCTTGTTTTTCTTCATGAGTTTTAATATAAAAAAAATTCTGCTTTAAAATTTAATTGACTTACTGCTAGACTCCTGAGCATCTAGAAAGAAATGGTAGCTCACAAGATGGTTTGGCTGTAAGACCATAAACGCAAGTAGGCGTAGACCATATAGCCCATCAAGCCTGCTTTGCCATTCACTATGATCATGGCTGATCTTCGGCATTAGCTCCCACTTTCCACCCATTCCCCATATCCCTTGATTCCCTGAGAGATGAAATATCTGTCTATCTCAACATTAAATATATTCGACAATGGAGAGAATTCCAAAGATTTTCAACCTTTTGAGTGTAGGCCCTTTAGCTTATTAGGTGGTTACAGCTCCAAAACACCAACCTACAGCATTATAGCTGTTCCTTAAATGAGTCAATGTTCTGGCTTGAATCACAGTTCCTGACCATGCATACTGCAGAGGCAGTCTTACCAGACTTCTTGGGATTTGGATTCAAAATTTGTCAACGTACTCCAACATCCTGTTTGCTTTGTTGATTGGGCCAGTGCTCCCTGAGGATCAGTGCTCCCAAGTGCGTTAAATTTCTTGTACATCCAATTTTTACTTAGACACATGCAAATACTGCATATTTGTTTTTAACTTCATTTATTACTGATCAGCCCAGGCAGGCGCCCATCATAAGATCCTGGCTGAAACTTGAGTGGACAGCACCTCCTTATTTTGATGTCCTCTAAGAATCTTAACAACTCTGTGCAAGGATTTTTTTAATGTGTGTTTATGCATTATGTTTGCTTGTTTCAGTTTATAGAAGTTCGAGGGATGATCTAATCAAGGTGCTTAAAATGTTAAAAGGATGTTGCAAGGATAGAGAATCTATTTCTGCAGGTAGGTGAATTGTGAGCTGGGGACATAATCATAAAGTTGGAGGTTGGTCCATCAGGGAGTTTCTCACAAAGAATAGTAGAAATCTGGAACGTTCTCCCCAAAAGGTTGTGACGTATAGCACAATTTGGAGTGTTCAAGACTGAAATGGATCGATTTTTGTTAGGTAATAGGGACAGGTGGGGATCTGGTGGGAATATGGAATTAGTGCAGGATTAGTATATAATGGGTGGTTGATGGTCGGCACAGACTCGGTGGGCCGAAGAGCCTGTTTCAATGCTGTATCTCTAAACTAAACTAAACTAATACTATTGAGGGATGTGGAACAAAGGCAGGTAAATGAAGTTGAGGTACAGATCAGTCATGATCTATTTGAATGGCAGAACAGGCTCGAGGGGCTGAATAGTCTACTCCTGTTCATATGTTCCTTTATTATACTCTGGCCTCTGTGTTGGAAAGTCGTAGGTTAACACCGTGTCTTGCAACTTGACACAGAACTAGATTGACCCATCAGTGTACCACTGAGCGATTTATTACAATGAATGACTGAGTTATTATTGGAGGTCTGCTGAGACGTTAAACTGGGGCCCTTGTGGTTCAGATGGGTTAATGAACTTGTAGAACTCTTCAAAGAAGAGCAGAGAGTTCCACCAGTATCCTGGCCAACATTTGTTCTTTCAACACCACTAAAAAAAAAATAGATTAGCTGGTCATTCACCTCTTTTTACTTTTGTCAAATAGTGCTGTTTTGCAAAGTGCCTGCCACATTTGTCCATCTAAGTTACTGCAGTTCATTGTATGTGATGTCCCAAAAAACACTAAGGCTCCTTATAAATGCAAAGTCTTTCTTGTTCGTTCTCCTCTTTCACTCATTCGCTCTCGTGTTCGTTCTCCCCCTCTTGCCTACATGAAAGGTGTGTATAAATGCAAGTTGTTGCTGTAGTAGCTTATAAAATACCAACTTCACACCATGCCATTGTGGTTTTGAACTCTACCTGTAGGCAGCTTGTACAATGTCATAAAATGGGTGCAAACAGTGATTTTATATTATATTTTCTCTCAATAGTCAATATGACCAAGATTCTTTTCTCTGACATGATCAATTTCTGATTGTCCATGACCCTCCCACATTCCCCAGTTTTGTTGTGGGGACTGGAATGGGAGGAGCTACCAGTAGCCATGGAGGAAAAATGAATGAAAAGTCAGTATAGAGTGAGGTAAACGCTCCCGTTTCAAAAAAAAAGTACTTAACAAAAAGAGGGGGAAAGCTCCACTAAGTTGGGAATTAAAGCATAGTTTCTTTGAATCCACTGTTCTTTTTCTCTTCTTGCCCTTATTCCTCTCCTGTGGTCAGTAGTGACTGACTCCGTTAGAAGCACTCTGAGCCTGAAGGTTTGGGTTCAAATTCCACTCCAGAGCTTGAGCACAAAAATCAAATCTTGAGGCTCTAGTGCAATGCTGAGGGACTGCTGCACTCTGAGATGCCATTTTTTGGATGCGATGTTAAACCGAAGCCCCGTCTGCCCCCTCAGGTGGTGATTAAAGATCCTGTGGCACTGCTTTGCTGAAGAATGGGGGAGTTATTTCCACTGTTCTGGACAATATTTATTCTGTTAACGTCACAAAACAGATTGTATGGTTATTATCACATTGCTGTTTGTGGGAGCTTGATGTGTGCAAATTGGCTGCCACGTTCCTCACATTACAACAGTGACTACATTTCAAAAGTACTTCATTCTGTAAAGTGCTTTGAGACGTCCAATGGTCATGAAAGGTGCTATATGAATGCAAGTCTGTTTTTTTCCCCATAATGTAGAATATCCTATTTGGCATGTGATATGAAGCTGTCCAGAAACTTGTGCATTTCCTCTCATCTAGGAAAGGACAATTTGAGGGAGTATATTACCTAAGATTCAGACTGTGAATCTTTGGCACGGATTCAAGGGACCAACTCCTGAACTGTCTGTTCTCATTTTGGCTATCTTATTAATCTGTCCCCAGTACGAGTTTTGAATTGGCATGGCAGAAAAGAGTTTTTTCTAGTCCGTCCTCAATTTCTGCAAGCGTGGATTTGCATTTAAGCTTGCTGAACTTTTTGAATCCACCTTTTAATCTGGTGGTATGAACATCCATCTTTCCATGACACTTTGAAAGTGCTTTTGCTGTTTTCTTTTTGTCATAGGAAAGTGACCTTAGTATATTTTTCTTCTCCTCTTTGCCACTGGGTGGCAGTTGCTTTAGGCTTGCTGGGCTCCAACATGAAAAACAGAGACCTAGTTGTTGGAGGGGAAGTGTACAATAGATATGCACATTTAAGTTTGCTGCAATCATTTGGGGAGACAGTGGCCTAGTGGTAATGTCACTGGACTAGTAATCTAGTGGCCCAGGCTAATGCCCTGGGGACATGGGTTCAGATCCCACCATGGCAGCTGGTAGAATTTAAATTCTATTAATTAAAAAAAATCTGGAATTGAAATCTCAGTAATGGTACCATGACTATCATTGTTGTAAAAATTCATCTAGCTCACTAATGTCCTTTTTTAGGGAAGGAAATCTGCCGTCCTTACCTGGTCTGACCAACATGTGACTCCAGACCCACAAGCAATATGGTTGACTCTTAACTGCCCTCTGAAATGGCCGAGCAAGCCACTCAGTTGTTCAAGAGCAATTAGGGATGGCAACAAATGGCAGTGACGCCCACATCCCATGAACGAATAAAAATAAATCATACTTTAATCTGATACACTTTTTGATTACAGTGCTGTTGGGTCATTTAAAAATGGAAATGCAGCTAACAGCAGGAGGGCCTCTCAACTCGTTGCATTGATTGGGCAAAAGCACCTAAAATGGGCATTGTTGCTCGGAGGCCACAAGGATTGATTTTATATCGAGAGGCAAAATTCCTGCTGAAGTGGTAGGATTGCTATTCTGAGATTGAAATTGAGGTAATATATTGGGAGCAGAATAAAAGGGCTATGGTTATACCTGACGTGAAAATGCTTGTTGCAGGTTGAAAGATAAATAAAATCTGGACTGCATTGCA
Source organism: Heterodontus francisci (assembly GCF_036365525.1). Taxonomy (NCBI): domain Eukaryota; kingdom Metazoa; phylum Chordata; class Chondrichthyes; order Heterodontiformes; family Heterodontidae; genus Heterodontus; species Heterodontus francisci. The sequence goes on from NC_090393.1 coordinate 16,617,930, forward strand.
TGTGAGTGATGTGGAGTTGTTTAATGAGCTTGCAGTTGATGAGAAAAATAGTGTTAAAGCAAAAGTGGTATTAATTAGATCATTTAAATCACAATTGGTACAGTGGTGCTAGAAAAGGTTTCGCCTTCAGGCGAATGTTTTATGGTGGCAACTTTTATTCTCCCTCTTTACAAATTCAATTTTTAAATCATTTCTCTTTGGATCATCAGAGGTCAATGTTTCTCATCTAATCAATAAACATGGTAGGAACTTGTACATTTACAGTTTAAGGACTTGAATTCTTTAGAAATATACCAAAACAGCTGTACGTTATCAAAATGTTAATGGTACTTTCTCTGAAACTTTATTTGACTTTGATCCATAACAATATATAAAATTTTACCCTTTGACTACAAATAAAGCTGTGTTGATGGTACCAGAGTAAAATTTCATGTACATTTTCCCCAGTGTTCAGGGATGTAATGAAATGGAGTATTTATCAGTTCCTTAAATTATTAGGACATGGCTATGTTCACATTAAGAATTCACAATTAAGCAGTGCTTCCAATTAAGAACCTAGCTTTTTTGATTTTTTTCCCCCATCTCCCTGAAAGCAACTGAAGTTTGCGCTTGCCCCAAGGGTTAGTTGAATCCTTGTTCCTCACTATCAGTTAGTGGATATTTTAATTTTAGGTTGGTTGTGAAAAGGTTTTGATAAGACAAGTGGTTGCATTTGCTAGATTGTCCAATCTCTGCTTCTGCTTTATTGTCCCTTTTGATCCATTGCAATAGTTTCTGTAGTTCAGTTGGCTCCTTAAGATCAGATCAAAGCTCTGCAGTCCTGCCACTTCCAGTTGTGAATGGTTTTGTACAGTTAAACAACTAACTGGAAGAGGATGCTGCACAAACATCCCCATCCTTAATGGTGGCAGAGACCAGCATCACAGTGTAAAGGACAAGGCTGAAGAATTTGCAAACTTCTTCAGCCAGAAGTGCTGAGTGGATGATCCATCTCTGACTCCTCCTGAGGCGCCCACCATTGTTGATGCCAGTCTTCAGCCAATTTGATTCACTCCACTTAATATCAAGCATCTGAGGGTACTGGATACAGCAAAGGGTATGGGCCCTGACAATATCCCAGCTGCAGTACTGAAGACGTGTGCTTCGGAATTAACCACACCCCTAGCCAAGCTGTCCAGTACAGCTATATCACTGGCATCTACCCAGCAATGTGGAAAATTGCTCAGGTACATCCTGTCAATAAAAAGCAGGACAGTAATTGACTGACAGGACAAATCCAATCCAATCAGTCTACTCTCAATCATCAGCAAAGTGATGGAAGATGTAATTGACAGAGCTATCCAGTGACACACAGCAATAACTTGCTCACCAATGCTCAGTTTGGGTTTGGCCAGGGCCACTTGGCTCCAGACCTTATTGTAGCTTTGGTCCAAACATGGCTAAAAGAGTTGAATTCACAAGGTGAGGTAGTGAGAGGACTGCCCTTGACATCAAGGCAGCATTTGACTGTGGCATCAAGGAATCCTTGTAAAATTGAAGTCCGTGGAAATCGGGAAAACTCTCCACTGGATGGAGTCAAAGGAAGATGGTTGTGGTTGTTGGAGGCCAATCATTTCAGCCCCAGGACTTCACTGCAGGCGTTCCTCAGGGTAGTGTCCTAGGTCCAACCATCATCAGCTGCTTCATCAATGACCGTCCCTCCATCATAAGGTTAGAAGTGGGGATGTTTGCTGATTGCACAGTGCTCAGTAAAGGCCTGCTACCCAACCTGACAGGACCCGATGACGTGTCGGGGTCAGGTCGCTCTTCCGGGTCCAGCTTTCGGGCTCAGGTCGGACCGGGTCCGGTTCGGACACAGTACCACAGTATTATCTTTTGCTCTGCTGGGAAGTTGAGTTTAATAAGTGTCAAAAGTTGAAAAGCCTGCCTGAGCTGGGAGTCCAGGAGGTCAAGGAGGGAGACTGAGTCTGCGCAGTGAGCGTCACTTTTTTGTTGCTTATCTGCACAAACTGAAAAAGTGAAAAACTGATTCGGAATGGGAAGGTGGGTAAAAAGTGAACATTCCGGTTTGGGTCGGGTCAGGCGCGGGGGGAATAAAATGGAAGGACTTGGGCCGGGTCGGGCTCGGGTCCGATGTGGTTCTGTCTGGTTCGGGTTGCGTTTTTTTCCCTGATCTGAGCAGGCCTTTGGCCCTCATCCATTGCCTGGCAGTAATCAAGTGGACTGCTTTGCTCTGGATGCTATTGAGTTTGAGGATTGTTGGAGCCACACTCATGATGGCAACTGGAGAGTATTCCCAGGCCATCTCCAACAAGAGAGAACCTAACCAAGTCCCCTTGACATTTAACAGCATTACCATCGCTGAAACTCTCATCATTGTCCTGGGGGTCCCCATTGACCCGGAACTGAACTGGACCAGCCACATAAATGCTGTGGCTACAAGAGCTGATCAGAGGTTGGGAATTTTGCGATGAGTAACTCAGCTCCTTACTCCCCAAAGCCTGTCATAGAAACATAGAAAATAGGAGCAGGAATAGGCCATTCAGCCCTTCGAGCCTGCTCCGCCATTCATTATGATCATGGCTGATCATCCAACTCAATAGCCTGTTCCCGCTTTCTCCCCATACTCTTTGATCCCTTTAGACCCAAGAGCGATGTCTAACTCCTTCTTGAAAACATCAATGTTTTGGCCAGAACTATTTCTGTGGTAGCGAATTCCACAGGCTCACCACTCTCTGGGTGAAGAAATTTCTCCTCATCTCAATCCTGAAAGGTTTACCCCGTATCCTTAGATTATGACCCCTGGAGCTGGACTCCCCCACCATCAGGAACATCTTTCCTGCATCTACCCTGTCAAGTCCTGTTAAAATTTTATAGGTTTATATGAGATCCCCTCTCACTCTTCTGAACTCCAGCGAATATAATCCTAACAGACTCAATCTCTTCTCATACATCAGTCCCACCATCCCAGGAATCAATCTTGTAAACCTTTGCTGCACTCCCTCTATAGCAAGAACATCCTTCCTCAGATAAGGAAACCAAAACTGCACACAATATTCCAGGTGTGGCCTCACCTTGGCCCTGTATAATTGCAGCAAGACATCCCTGCTCCTGTACTCGAATTCTCTCGCTATGAAGGCCAACATACCATTTGCCTTTTTTACCGCCTGTTAGACCTGCATGCTTACCTTCAGAGACTGGTGTACGAGAACACCCAGGTCTTTCTGCATATTTCCCTCTGTCAGTTTATAGCCGTTCAGATAATAGTCTGCCTTCCTGTTTTTGCTACCAAAGTGGATAACCTCACATTTATCTACATTATACTGCATTAGTCCACTCACTCAACTTATCCAAATCACCCTGAAGCCTCTTTGCATTCTCCTCACGACTCACCCTCCCACCCAATTTTGTGTCGTGTGCAAATTTGGAGATATTACATTTAGTTCCCTCATCTAAATCATTAATATATATTGTGAAATAGCTGGGGTCCTAGCACCGATCCCTGCGGTACCCCACTAGTCACAGCCTGCCATTCGGAAAAAGACCCATTTATCCCTACTCTTTGTTTCCCTGTCTGCCAACCAATTTTCTATCCATTGCAATACGCTGCCCCAATCCCATGCACTTTAATTTTACACGCTAATCTCTTATGCGGGACTTTGTCGAAAGCCTTCTAAAGTCCAAATAAACCACATCCACTGATTTCCCCCTCATCAACTCTACTAGTTACATCCTCGAAGAATTCTAGTAGATTTGTCAAGCATTATTTTCCTTTCGTAAATCCATGTTGCATCTGCCCGATTCTACCAATGTTCTCAGTGCTGTACTATAAAATCTTTGACAATGGACTGTAGCATTTTCCTCACTACTGACGTCAGGCTGACTGGTCTATAATTCCCTGCTTTCTCTCTACCTCCCTTTTTAAATAGTGGGGTTACATTAGCTATCCTCTAATCTGTAGGAACTGTTCCAGAGTCTATAGAATCTTGGAAGATGACCACTAATGCATCCACTATTTCTAGGGCCACTTCTTTAAGTACTCTGGGATGCATATCATCAGGCCCTGGGGATTTATCGGCCTTCAATCCCATCAATTGCCCCAACACCATTTCTCTACTAACTGATTTCATTCAGTTCCCCTCTCTCACTAAGCCCTGTGTTCCCCAACATTTCTGGTATGATATTTGTGTCCTCCTTTGTGAAGACAGAACCAATTTCCTGTTTAATGCCATTCCCAACATCACCACTACAGTTTGGGGGTCTATATACAACCCCCAGTAACGTTTATTGCCCATTAGTGTTTCTCAGCTCTACCCATACAGATTCCACATCGTCGGAGCTAATATCTTTCCTCACTATTGCATTAATTTCCTCTTTAACCAGCAATGCAACTCCACCGCCTTTTGCTTTTTGTCTGTCCTTCCCAAATTTTGAATACCCCTGGATGTTCATTTCCCGTCCCTAGTCACCTTGCAGCCATGTCTCCGTAATCCTGACTATATCATACCTGTTTACATCTATTTGCGCAATTAATTCATCCAATTTATTGCGAATGCTCCGCGCGTTAAGGCACAATGCGTTAAGGCTTGTATTTTTAACATTACGTCCCCTTCCCTCTATTTTTCACTGTGTCCCTGTTTGATTCTGGCCCTTGATTTCTCTTCCTATCACTTTTCTTATTCCCCTTACTGTCTTTTGTTCTTGTCTTTGATCCCCCCCCCTCCTCTGATTCCTTGCAAAGGTTCCCATCCCCTTGCCATTTTAGTTTAAACCCTCCCCAACCACTCTAGCAAATACTCCCCCGAGGACATCGTGGTTTAAGCTCATTTCTGCGTCAGATATGACACCAAGGTTGCGAACAGTCTGATTTAATCTCTCAGTTGCCAGGGAGAGAGATTGAGTCGGTAGCTGGGGAACAGAGTTTAGAGTGACACAAGTCAGGAGTGTGAGGGAATGCTCTCCAGTTGCCTGGATGAGTGCGGCTCAAACAACCCTTGAGCTCAATAGCATCCAGGGCCAAACAGTCCACTTGATTGGCTCTCATCCATCACTGCTGTACCATCTACAAGATGCGCTGCAGTAATTTGCTAAGGCTTCCTCGACAGCACCTCCAGACTTGTGACCTATACTGCCTAGAAGGATAAAGACAGCTGGTGCATGGCAATGCCATCATCTGCAAGTTCCTCTCCAAATTCTACACCATCCCGATTGGAAATACATCATTCCTTATTTATTGCTGGGTCAAAATTCTCGAACACCCTAACAACACAGTGGGAGTACCTTCGCCACAAGGGCTGCTGTGGTTCAAGGTGGCTCACCACCATCACCTCAGGAGCCAGTAAGGATAAATAATAATTGCTGGCCTAGCCACTGACACTCACATCCCATCAACAAATCATAAGAATATTTCTGAGTTTGGTATCTGATTTGAAAGTTCTTTTGGGATGAGATTAAGTGTTCTTAATGGAGTGTTTCTGATTTTTGAAGTAATTTTACTTCATGATCTCTCATTTAGATGTCAGTCTCCAGGCCACAAGGTCAAAACTTGAGGCAGCTTGATTTTGACCAATGTGGACAATGGCATAGAAGCAACAAACTCCAATTTTAGGTTCTGTTCTGCAATAAGTAATTTGTACTGGATATTTTTAATTGCATGTGTCTAGTACTAATTAAAATAAATTTACATTTTTGAGCCTGAATGCACTGGAACGTTAGAATTTCAAATGCTATTGCTTATCCTTCAGGCAGGTAGTCTATTTTTAATATGTATATAGCAGGAATTTTTAAACCTGTTCAGAGCAATCCATGACTACTTTATTATCCAACATTTCAAGACATATTTTAATTCATCTTCATTAAAGTTTGAATTTTTGATATGTTGGAATTAGTATACAAGCTGAAATGATGGGAAGGAATGGAGACTTTCGATGTGGACAACATCTTCAATACAAGGGATGCCTAATCCTTGGTCTTGTACTTTCTCCCACTTGTTGGCTGAGATGAGCAGAAATTTTAATTGATTATTCTTACTGTAACTGAATTAATCCTTATGAGCATTTTTCCTTTCTCTTGCTATTGCAGGGTCTTTGAGGTGAAAAAGAAACTTGAATTTTTCCTTTCTTAAGCAAAAGTTTATCCAATTATAATGTAACTTGCAACAAAATTGGCTCGTTGCAACGAAAATGTTAAGAATTATACCGGCTGAGTTGTAAACCTATAACCAACTGTCATACTTGAATGGTATTGTATTTTGTGCATTTTCTTTCCTCCATGCTCGCCATATACAAAGAGCCTTCTCTCTGTAAACCTGCACGTTAGAATGGGAATGGAACTGAGTGAATTGCTCTTTCGGAGAGCCTGTGCAGACACAATGGGCTGAATGGCCTCCTTCTGCACTGTAACAATTCTGTGATTCTATGTGGCTGTTCAGGATGTTATTCAAGGACGAAAGAAAGGTATGATGGTGTAGGGTTTGATGCTGGGTAATTTCAGTGTATGGTGTCCATGCAGTTAAAGACTAAGCCACAAATGCTCAGTTGAAGGGCGAGTGGCCATAATTGGGGAGGTGGGGTAACATGGGTTTTGGCAGTGAAGGAAGTTAGAGATGGGGCAAGGTCATGAGACACTTGAACAGAATTTATAAAGATATTTATAAGCTGTCTTGGTTGGAAATGAGTGTTTGAATCAATGGTAGTTTAGCTTTTGTAACACAATCGTAGACAACTGTATAAATAGTGTTTCTGACTTTTACCATCAAACTCCAAATCAGTTAAAACTACACAGTCTGTATCTTAACTTGCATGAAACCCTGCTCACCTCTCTCCCCTATTCTTGCTGATCCCACACTAGTTCCCTCTCCTCAACACAAATTTAAAATCATAAACTGCAAATCTCTCCATTATTTTGTCCCGCCCTGTCTCTGCAAACCTCACCAGTGCCCTTGCCTCCTATATCTTCTACCTTGTGTTCATCCTCTCCAGCCTCTGCCATACTATTGATATCAGAACCTTCAGTCTCTCTTTGTTAAAAAAATATTTTAAGGGATTTCCTCCCCAAAATTTAGTAGTCTTCTGAAAGCCGATCTTTGGCCAAGCTTCTGGTTACTTCTAACTCTTTCTCCTACAAGGCTCAGTGTTTGCTTCTCTTTCTCTGTAAGGTGCCTTGAGATGCTTTTCTCCATTCAAGATGGCATATAAATGTAAGAGAACAGATGATGTGTTGGGTGGACCATAGGTTTTCATGGAAAGATTAACCAAATCTGTACCAAAGAAGTATTGACCATCTGGAATCATACCTGTGAGGGGGAGATTAAAATTCTAAAACATAGTGCTGATGAAACTGAAGACAAAATAAGTAATATTTTCAGCAAAGAGGCTTAATGACTTTATCAATTTTTAACAATATACCAATATCCTAGAGAGTTTTTGAAATTGGTGTTGAAGTTGTACTGGATAAGTTTAAATCAACTTCAGACCAATGAATATCAAAGGCAACCAGGATGAATTTTGAGCTACTGGTTATCTTCATAAAGGAATCATTAGACACTGGTGAAGTTCTGCAGGATAGGAAGCAAGCAAACCTGATTGATATATTTTTAAAAAAACAATAAATTGTCTTAGCCAATTTCAGGCCTATTAGCCTGGCATCAATAATGGGAGCTATTCTAAAGGATAAACTGGGGAATACGTATTTAGTGTTCTTAACACAGTCAGCATGCATTTAAAAGGGGAAGATTTTGGCAAAATTTCTAATTTGTTTGAGGGCATACAGATAAATAGGACTTGTTATGGAGTGATTTATGTGGATTTTCAGGAAGCCTTTGACAAAGTTCCACATGAAAATGTAACTAAACTTGAAGTCATGATATTCCAAGGTGGAACATTGGGCTGAATAAGGAACTGGTTTACAGAATAGAAAAATATGCTGGTGAGAAGTGTAATATACAGGGGTGAGATATTGAATGGAGTCCTTTGGACATCCGTATTTGGGCCCTTGTCATTTAAAAAAAAAATCTAAATTAATGAACAAAATATAAAATATGTAGTCTTGACAGACTTGCTGATGTGATTAAAATGAGTAAAAGAGACATGATGCAGCGAAAGAAGCAAAGGGATTAGATTGGTTTGTATAATTGGACAGGTATGGTAAACTTAACATTAATAAATGTGAAGTTCTAAACTTTATATACTTGTGCAATTTTGGAATAATAAATGAAATTGAATTGGCTGAGGGGCACTTGGAAAGGGACTTAGGAGTGATGGTGTAAACTTAGCTTTTTCAATTTGGGCACTTCTTTTCCTAAAATATATTTTAAATTTGTAAATACATTACAAAATTCAAACTGTGCAATACAGTACATGAGGTGCCTCACTACACTTGCCATTGCAGGTTATATTTACAAAGTACATTTACATTTCACATCAAACATTTTCTGGTACATACAGCCCAAGGGGGTTTTTACAGCGCTTCAGTATACTGTGGCGGGAGGACCTTGCACTGTGGCTTTTCCCCATTATGCTTGTGTGGTGGCTGCCCCAAGCTTCAGTGCGACTCTCAGCACGCAGTCCTGGACCTTGGAATGTGCCAGTCTGCAACACTCTGTCATTGCCAGCTCTTTGCGCTGGAAGACCAAGTTTCGGGCATCGTTCAATGAGTTATTGGTCCTCCAGCAGCAGTTGATGTTTATCTCGGTGGTGTCCAACCGTGGGAGCAGCCTGTAGAGCACTAAGTCCTGTGTTATGGAGCTGCTCAGGAGGAACCCTGACAAAAACCACTGCATCTCTTTCCAGACCTGCTTTGCGAAGTCACATTCTAGATGGGCCATAGTCTCTTCCCCACTGCAGCTGCCTCAAGGACAACATGCAGAGGGGATGAGACTCCAGGCGTGCAGGAAGGATCTGACTGGAGGGTCCTTCTCACCACCAGCCAAGCTACGTCTCAGTGCCTGTTTGAAAGTTCTGGTGATGAGGCATTCTGCCAAATGAGTTTGACAGTCTGCTCGGGGAACCATCAGATAGTATTCACCATCTCCTTTTCCCCACAGGGCCTTGGATGTTGGCATGCGGACAGCTGCCTGATGAACTTGTGGTCAAAAGTGTTTTTCTGTACAAACATTTCCACAAGGGAAAGTGGTACAGCATGGTCCAACTGAATGGAGCATTCGTAGTAACTTAGCTGGATCTTTGTTAGAGAGATTCGAGTTAATCACGGATAGCCTGCATGATTTGTAAAAGGCAGATCATGTTTGACTAATCTAATTGAATTTTTTGCTGAAGTAACAGAGAAGGTTGATAAAGGGAATGCACTTGATGTTGATATGGATTTTAAGAAAGCGTTTGATAAGGTACCACATAAAAGACTGGTTAACAAAAATGAGGCTCATGGAATAGGAGGGTCAGTGTCCAATTGGAGGCAGTGGTCAGAGAAGAACACCGCCTGATGATGGTGGATCTGATCGTAAATGCATGGGACACAAAAAGGAAGTCGAGCCTGGAACGGACAGACCCATCTAGTCTCAACCAGGTGTATCTCCGCGACGCTGCATCTACAAGGGTTGCTGAAGACATCATACAGTTTGGCATCTTTTACTGTTCCCATCAGGAATCTGGACATGGCGTCCAGTTTGCTGTCAGGCCTGCCAGATCACCCAGCCACATTGATGCAGTTCAAGTCGCCACCTAGAATGACCGGCCTGGACGTTGCCAACAGCAGTAGAAGCTGCTGGAGGATGGTCAACTGCTGGCTGTTTTGAGCCAGGGCGTGCATGTTGATTAACTGGAGTGGAACGTTTTTGTACGTAAAGTCTACGAAGACCGCCCACCGCCTCCTTAACTTCTGAGAGGATGAAATTGCCTCCCCACAGCAGAATACCCAGGCCAGGGGAACTGGACTCAATTCCTCTGACCCAGATCAATGGCATGTGGGGCCACCATCACAATCATTGTCTGTAAATGTGCCAAAGAAGTTGATGGATTTTATCTCTTGAATCTTTGGTTGACTGACTGGTTTCCTCTCCACACCCCAGCCTCCCCACACCCCCATTAAGGTACACAGTAGGTCCATGGTCAGAAAATTCGACTAGTAGCATTTGTGCATTCTTGAGTTGTTGGTATTCTGAAATCTGCCCGCAGTGTAAATGGACCGAATTCTCAATCAATAAAGGCTTCAGTGCATTGCGCAACCAGTTCAAGTGGAAATGTTTCCACAACACTAAAATGGGTATTGGATTCTTGTTTGAATCTAACATCATTGTACATACTTCAAAAGGTCAGTTTTTTGGAGTCAAGGTAGTTAGAAAATTGCCACCACCTCCATAATCTCTATCCTTGATTTGTATCCCCCAATGCAGTGGGTTATATGGTGTGCCCACCAGCCTCTGCCCGCCCCCCTCACCCTTTAGAGATAACAAATAAAAGCTGAGCCTTTAATTTAATTTATTTTAAGGAATTAGTGTGAAAAGTGGCAGCAACAGTATTATTGAACTTGTTCTGAATAAGGGACTGGAAAATTAGCCAGAATTCCCTTTTCCGATCACCATCAAAAGACTCTACTACACTGTGGGTTTGCCATATGACCTGATGATGTACATATGGTAAGCTAAAATTACCAGCACTGTCAGGTTTCATTGGCTCTAAGCAGTTTTGTCTAATTGTTAAAACCCTGATAGCTTTTTTTTATTCGTCCATGGGATGTTTGTGTTGCAGGCTAGGCTTGCATTTATTGCCCATCCCAATTGCCCTTGAGAAGCTGGTGGTGGTGAGCTGCCTTCTTGAACTGCTACAGTCCATGTGGGGTAGATACACCCACAGTGCTGTTAGGAAGGGAGTTCCAGGATTTTGACCCAGTGACAGTGAAGGAGCGGCGATTTAATTTTAGCTATCCAAACCACGAAGCTGGATAGGCAGTATTTTTTAAGGTTCTGTGTTGCTGGCTTTTGCTGTTTGGGTCTTCGATGTACTGCCTTTTCTATCTTCTACTTCCCTACCCTAACTTATAAATTACAATTTCTAAAACTAATTTTTAACCTGGAAATAGATACGTGGCAGATGGAAGTTAATACAGATAAGTGTGAGGTGATGCAGATTGCCAGAAGGAATAGGGAGAGGCAATATATACTTAATGGCACAGTTCTAAGGAGTGTGCAGGAGCAGAGGGACCCGGGTTGCATGTCCATCAGTCTTTGAAGGTCACTGGACAAATTGAGCATAGTTAGCAAAGCATGCGGGAACTCGGGTAAAGGCCAGCTACCGGACCCGAACCCGACTGGACCCGACAACACGTGTCGGGTTCGGGTAGGGCTGCACTTCTGGGTTTGGGTTGGACACGCTCTAACACAGGTAAATGGCTCCAATGTTAATTTAATTTTTGGACTAGAAAAGTGGTTAGTTATTTTAAGCTTGTGCAGATCAGCAACAAAGTGAAAAACGGAAGGTAAGTTAACTGATCGGGTCGGGCGCGGGAAAAAATCGAAGGACTCTGGTCAGGTGGGCTCGAGTTGGATGTGATTCTGTTGGGCTTTTTTTAACTTTTGCAGACCCGAGCAGGCCTTTAATCTTGGACTTCATAAATAGAGGCATTGAGTACAAAAGCAGGGAAGTTTTATACTGAACCTTTATAAAGCTCTGGTTAGGTCCCAACTGGAGTATTGGATCCAGTTCTTGTCACCACATTGTAGGAAGGATGTGAGTGAGGGTTGTTGAAAGGGTGCAGAGGAGATTTACCAGAATGGTTCCAGGGATGGGGGATTTTAGTTACAAGGCTGGGTTTGTTCTCCTTGGAGTAAAGGAGATTGAGGAGAGATTTTATAAAAGTGTACAAGATTATGACAGGCTTAGTTAAGTTAGACAAGGAAAACTTGTTCTCATTAACTAATGGTACAAGGACTAGGGGACACAGATTGAAGGTTTTGGGCAAGAGATGCAGGGGGAATATGAGGAACAACTTTTTAACGCAGCGGGTGGTAATGACCTGGAACTCGCTGTCCACAAGGGTGGTGGAAACAGATGATCAATGATTTCAAAAGGAAATTGGATGGTCACCTGAAGGAAATGAACTTGCAGGGCTACAGGGATCTAGCGGGGGGATGGAACTGATTAGATTGCTCCATGGAGAGCTGGCATGGACCCGATGGGCCTAATGGCTGCCTTTTGTGTCAAAAATAACTATAACTGGTCATATTTTTCAAATGTTCAAGATGGATTTTTCCAGCAAATAACAGGTTATCAGCTTTTTAGTTGTTTCATCGTTGTTCCTCTTGCATGATCGTCCTACCACTTTGCAATTGAGCATTCTTTAATTGCTGCCATTAACATAAAGGAAGATTATAAAATCTTCATTAAGCCTTTCAAAATTAAAATAATTCCAGGAACTGATTTTCAAAATTTCTGAGTTCGGCGTATGCACGCATCAAATTTGAGTAGTTTGACATCTCAACATCCCAAGTGTTCCTTTTGTGGAAACTATTTAAAGTCTTGTCAGCAGTTCACTTTTTTTGTGATAGGAAGGAAAATGATTGAATGGCTTTGAGTCTTCACTTGGAGTGGGAAAAAGTATGCAAAATTATTGAGTCCAGATAATTAAAATTTAATTTAAAGCTAAAAGAGTCATAAAAGACATCCTATGTGACTGACTGTGACCAGGGCAAACTTTCCCCCCTCTCCTCGACCAATTTGCAGCCTTTGACATGGTTGGCCGCTCCATCCTCCTCCAGCACCCCTCCACTGTCATCCAGTTGAGTGGGACTGCTCTCACCTGGTTCCATTCTTATTTGTACAAGAACAAGAAATGCTGGATTCACTCAGCAGGTCTGGCAGCATCTGTGGAAAGAGAAGCAGAGTTAACGTTTTGGGTCAGTGACCCTTCTTCGGAACTGACAAATATTAGAAAAGTCACAGATTATAAACAAGTGAGGTGGGGGTTGGGCAAGAGATAACAAAGGAGAAGGTGCAGATTGGACCAGGCCACATAGCTGACCAAAAGGTCACGGAGCAAAGGCAAACAATATGTTAATGGTGTTTTGAAAGACAAAGCATTAGTACAGATTAGGTGTGAATATACTGAATATAGAACATCAGCAAGTGCAAACCTGAAGAAAAACAACCTGAAAAAAACAGTGGGTAAGCAAACTGAACAAACTAAGATGAAATGAAATAAATGCAAAAAAAGATTGTAAAAAATGTAAAAAGGAATGCAAAAAAAGGAAGAAAAAATAACTAAAAATGACTAAAAATGAAAGTAAAGTGGGGGGGAAAGTAAAGCCCCCCACTTTACTTTCATTTTTAGTCATTTTTAGTTATTTTTTCTTCCTTTTTTTGCATTCCTTTTTACATTTTTTACAATCTTTTTTTGCATTTATTTCATTTCATCTTAGTTTGTTCAGTTTGCTTACCCACTGTTTTTTTCAGGTTGTTTTTCTTCAGGTTTGCACTTGCTGATGTTCTATATTCAGTATATTCACACCTAATCTGTACTAATGCTTTGTCTTTCAAAACACCATTAACATATTGTTTGCCTTTGCTCCGTGACCTTTTGGTCAGCTATGTGGCCTGGTCCAATCTGCACCTTCTCCTTTGTTATCTCTTGCCCAACCCCCACCTCACTTGTTTATAATCTGTGACTTTTCTAATATTTGTCAGTTCCGAAGAAGGGTCACTGACCCGAAACGTTAACTCTGCTTCTCTTTCCACAGATGCTGCCAGACCTGCTGAGTGAATTTCTTGTTTTTGTTTCAGATTTCCAGCATCCGCAGTATTTTGCTCTTATTTGTACAAGTGTAGCCAGAGAATCATTTGCAATAGCTTCTATTGCTGCTCCTGCCCTGTTGCCTCTATCCTTGGCCCCTTCCTATTTCTCATCCACATGCTGCCCCTTGATGACATCATCCAAAAGCACAGCATTTAATTTTCACATGTATGCCAATGACACTCACATCTACCTCACCACTACTTCTCTCGACTCCTCCACTGTAGCTAAATTATCAGACTGTTTACCTGCTTATACTAAATGAGCAAAAATTTCCTCCAGTTAAATATTGGGAAGACTGAAGCCATTGTTTTTAGTCCCCACTCCAAACTCCATTCCCTAGCTACCAACTCCATCCCTTTCCCCGTCTGAGATTGTTAGTCTGTTCGCAACCTTGGTGTTGCGTTTGACCCCAAGATGAATTTCTGACTTCATGTTCATGCCGTTACTAAGACCGCCTATTTCCACCTCTAACCTCGCCCTTGTCTTGGCTCATCTGCTGCAGAAACCCTCATTCATGCCTTCATTACCTCTAGACTTGACTATTCCAGCGCATTCCTGGCTGGTCTCCCACATTCTACTCTCCATAAACTTGAAGTCATCCAAAACTCTGCCCGTGCCTTAACTCACTCCAAGTTCCATTCCTCCATCACCCAAGTTCACTGACCTCCGTTTGCTCCCAGTCAAGCAACGTCTTGATATAAAATTCTCACCCTTGTTTTCAAATCCCTCTATGCTCTGCCCCTCCCTAACTCTTTAATCTCCTCCAGCCCCCCAACGCTCCTAGATATCTACGCTCCACTAATTCTGGCCTCTTGTGCATCCTAATTTTAATTGTTCCACCTTTTGGTGGGTGCACCTTCAGCTGCCTGGGCCCCAAGCTCTGGAATGCCCTCCCTATACCTCTCCATGTCGCTTTCCTCTTAAGACATTCCTTAAAACCCACCTCTTTGACGAAGCTCTTAGTCATCTGACCTACTATCTACTTTTGTGGCTTACTGTCATACTTGGTTTTATAATGCTCCTGTTAAGTGCTTTGGGATATTTTGTTATGTTGTCAAGAAAACCCTATATGCCAAATAAGAAATATTAATTTCATCGGTTGGAAACTTACATTAGACTTGTAATGGAAAAAATCTTATAGTAACTTAAAAAAAAAAGCTAAAAGCAAAATACTGCGGATGCTGGAATTCTGAAATAAAAACAAGAAATGCTGGAAATACTCAGTAGGTCTGGCAGCATCTGTGGAGAGAGAAGCAGAGTTAACGTTTCAGGTAGTGACCCTTCTTCAGTTCTCTCTCCACAGATCCTGCCAGACCTGCTGAGTATTTCCAGTATTTCTTGTTTTTATTTAAAAAAAGCTAGCAGCCAAGATGGCCACTGCAATTTGCATCTGAAATACCAGGAGACTGAACTTTCGACAGAAGTGTGAGAAGCCCTGGACCCAGAACAATGACTTGCTGTAAGTAATTGAATTACCTAGGATTGCTTCATTAGCATGGCAGTCAAGGCCATCCTGACACTGACAGCAAACCCTTCCAAGTGTAAATATTGGCATCCTGGAACCTGTGGAGCCAATTCCGAACCTTGTATCTCATTTAAAAACAAAGGGGATTGAGAACACCATGTGACCGTCTGTCCATCTCTGCAAAAACAGGAGTTTTGTTATACTCTCAGAAGACGAGCAGAAACTGAGACTGCAGCAGCAGAGAAAGCTGCGTGCTTCCCTTTCTCTTTCTCCCTAGAAAACATCAAGTTTTAAAACCGTCTGCGACTGTGGACCCTCCAAGCCTGCAAACGGCTACAGCCAGTGACTAGGGATCGAGAGCCAACTACAATTCTGCCTTCAAGAAAACCCTGAGCAAAGCAGGCTGACCACCAAGTGCACTTTGACTAGCGAGGACTTCAAGAATACAGCTTCAATCGAGGACTACTGGATCATCCACTTCACAGACTGTGTACTTAAGTTCCATTTATTCTGGACTTCAGTTCAACCACCAAATCAATTTTTTCCCTCTGTGTAATCTATTTGTGTATGTGACTCTCATGTAAATGTGTGCATGAACGTAGTGTATTTTTAAATCGGGGTTAGAATGTTAAGTATATTAAACTTAGCTCTTGTTTAAACTCAGGAAAACCTGTCTGGTTCTTTCACGATCATAGTAAAGGAAAAGGTAAACACTCCGAGGTGGTAAGCGCAACCACTGTTTAAAAAAGAAATAAACCCTGTTGCGGTCAAACAAGAGGAAGGGCGAGAGGGGAGCCTGAGACCCACTCCTCACCTGGTCGTAACAATGTTAAAGGCGCTATATAAATGTAAGTTGTTATTTGAACACAAGTTCTCAAGTTTCTATGATTGTTGGAAAATATTTTCAGTAGTGATGGATGAATAGAAGCATGAATAGGAATGACGAATGTATCCCTTTTCACCAGGTACAGTAGTGCAGTGGTTATGTTACTGGACTAGTAATCCACTGGACTCATCCAGAGACTTGAGTTCAAATCCCACCGCAGCAACTGGGGACTTTAAATTTTGTTAATCAATAAATCCGTAATAGTAACCCTGAAACTATTGGCGTAAAAACCCATCTGGTTCATATCTTTTAGCAAAGGAAACCTGCTGTCCTGAGGCGGTCTGCCCTATATCTGATGACAGACCCACAGCACTGTGGTTGACTCTTAACTGCCCTCTGAAATTGCCAAGCAAGCTGCTCAGTTACATCAAACCGCTATGAAGAGAGTAAAACTGAATGGACCACTTGGCATCGACCTAGGCACTAGGCACAACGGACTACAGCAATGGAATATACAATGGATGGTAGAACCCTAGGGAGTACAGAGGGACCTTGGGGTGCTTGACCATAGATCACTGAAGGCAGCAGCACAGGTAGATAAGGTGATTAGGAAGGCATATGGGATACTTGCATTTATTAGCCGAGGCATAGAATGTAAGAGCAGGGAGGGTGTGTTGGAGCTGTGTAAAACGCTGGTTAGGCCTCAGCTGGAGTATGGTGTACAGTTCTGGTCGCCACGCTGTAGGAAGGATGTGATTTCACTGGAGAGGGTGCAGAGGAGATTCACCAGGATGTTGCCTGGCTGGAGCATTTCAGCTACGTTGAGAGACTGGATAGACTAGGGCTGTTTTCCTTAGAGTGGAGAAGGCCGAGGGGGGACCTGATTGAGGTATACAAAATTATGAGGGGCATTGATAGGATAGATGGGAAGAAACTTTTTCCCTTAGTGGAGAGGCCAATAACTAGGGGGCATAGATTTAAAGTAAGGGGCAGGAGGTTTAGAGGGGAGTTGAGGAAGAATTTTTTCACCTAGAGGGTGGTTGGAATCTGGAACACACTGCCTGAAGGGGTGGTAGAGGCAGGAACATTCAAGAAGTATTTAGATAAGCACTTGAAAAGCCATAACATACAAGGCTACGGGCCAAGTGCTGGGCAATGGGATTAGTTAGGACGAGTGCTTGATGGTCAGCACAGGTGCGTTGGGCCGTAGGGTCTGTTTTTATGCTGTAAAACTCTGACTGTATGACCATCACTGGCAAGTTCCCCTCCAAGTTGCGCACTATCCTGATTTGGAAATATATCACTGTTCACTCGTTGCTGGGTAAAAGTCCTGGAGCTCCCTACCTAACCACATTGTGGATGTACCTGCACCACAGACTGCAGCAGTTCAAGAAGGTGGCTCACCAGCACTTTCTCGAGGGCAATTAGGCATGGGAAACTATTGCTGGCATTGTCAGTGAAGCCCAGATCTCATGAACAAATATTTTTAAAAATTTGGGGAAGGTAAAATAATGAGCAAAGCTCTGTGTAATAGGCATTGTTTATATAGGCACTTCTGGATACTTGTGTTTGATACTAAAATGTGAAGTTCTTAAATGGAATTATGTTAGTTGTTTGTTCCCTTTTTTGTGCATCAACTATTTTACCTCTGCAAAAGACAAGAAACTGCAGGTGCTGGACATCTGAAACAAAAGTAGAAAATGCTGGAATTGCTTTGGTCAGGCAGCATCTGTGGAGAAAACAAAGAACCCTGCTCCCCTGTTGAAAGGTCCACGTCCAAAATGTTAACTCTTTTGTTTTCTCCACAGATGCTGCATAACCTTAAGTGTTTACAGCATTTTCTGCTTTTGTTACTTTAATTCTGCCTATCCATAGAAAATTTGAGAAGACTGTTGCAGCATGATTTCAGTTTTGGCTTTCCCTCTGCCTTTGGGCCTTCTACCATTATTTCATAACCAAGAGGGTGAAGAGGCAACCTACACCAAGGGCTGGAGATTCATGAGACACCCACAGAAAGATTAGTAGTCTTTTGATTTCCCTTTTTTTGTTGAAGAATGCCCAAATTCTCTCTGATAGCTCACTCATCATAAATTCTGATTAGTTGGGGGAACAGACCACATTGATGAACTGTGCTTTTTAAATTACTTGAAGAGAAGTGCTTCATTTTGTATCTGAATCTAAATGAGTTTCTGTGGGGTAAGTGTTTAGCTACATATTGGTCCTTTTTTACGTGAATAGTCTTGATCCATGCATGTCATTTCTTGGCAGTCTAGTTTGATCTTTGTTGCAAGTGTATTGTCCTAGGCAATATATGGTAACTTGCTTGCAGTTGCTTACAACTACATGTACGCATTGACAAGACTGGATGTCTATTTCTTTGAGACCACCTTTCAAAACCGTTGTTCAGCTGCAATCAGCTCTTGCAGCAAGAACGACCCGCACTGCTTACATGCTAATGTAATCTCTAACTAGACCTTCAATACTGTGTCTAAAATTGCTTTTTAGATTAACATTTAATTATTAACAGCATTCTCCATAAGGCCCGCAGGTCATGAGTAGATTGCAGTTGCTAAGTATGCATTAAGTAAAGCTGATTGAGACATTTGCCAAGAGATGAAGAGGCAGAAGGGGAAGGTCGTTTGTGTGGTATGGTGTCGACATGGCATAGTTTATTAGTGCCCTCAGCAAGGTACAGAGTAACTTCCCTGTACAGAAATATAAAAATTCAAAAGATTTTAACCTTTCTGTTGCTTCACATTCTTGCACTTTTCCTCCCAGGGAAGATAAGCTATGTAATGCTAACACCTGCACAATATTTTTTGGAGGTCAAGTTGGACCTAAAATTAGCTGAAAACTAACTTGTGAAATTGGTGCCAGTTTAAATGAGATTCACCTCTGGTGCCAATCATAAGTATGGTAATGTAACTTGATATTAAATTTGCTTTCCCCTGTATTGCTTTGTGCATGTTGTTTGACTACAATGCTCTGTTGATAATATTCAGACATCTGCAGTAAGTGTCTTTGGATGTATTTCTATGCCAAAGGTACTATATAAATGGAAGTTGTTGTAATCTCTTATGGGGGAACCCAGAAGATAATTTGGAAATATACTTGTCAAACAACTGACCAAAGGGTGACACAATGCCTTGTCATATTGATAGTCAGTTGGGATCCATTTCCATGATTTGTTTTTATTTGTGAGATGTGGGTGTCGCTGGCTAGGCCATCCCGAATTGCTCCTCAACTGCTTGCTAGGCCATTTCAGAGAGCATTTTTTTTTTTTTAAGTGTCAACCACATTGCTGTGGGTCTGGAGTCACATGTAGGCCAGGTAAAGACAGCAGATTTCCTTCCCTAAAGGACGTTAGTGAACCAGATGGGTTTTTGTGACAATCGACAATGACTTCATGGTCAGCATTAGACTAGCTTTTCATTCCAGATTTATTAATTGAATTCAAATTTCACCATCTGCCAAGGTGGGATTCAAACCCATGTCCCCAGAGCATTAGCCTGGGCTCTAGATTACATTACCACTACGCCACCGCCTCCACTTATTTTCTCATAGTAATCGGGTTGAGAGCTGTGAAACATAAGCCAGAGTTGTCTACACAGTGACAGATGATTGGTGACTTTTTACAGCTTTGTTCACTTTTTAGCAGCAAGATTGAGCATCAGCAGAGATCTGAGTTCACCTTCTCACCACCTTGACTGAAAAGAGCATGAAAATCCAAGAGAAGGATTTTTTCTTTTAAAATTGTTTACATTATAAAAAGAGCACACAGTGCATCAAAGGACATGTGACTCACACAAGAACCACTCTCCAATCTACCATAAAACGAGCTGCTTTTTAAAAAAAAGTAGACACTCTGCAAACTCCCAAGCAAGAGTTGACAGTCTAAATTCAGGCTCTGTTACAGGCTGTAATGGTTCTGCTTTGGCTGAGGGGAAGCGGAGGATAATTGTTCTTCGGGTTGTTTTGAATATATAGAATGTTGCAAGTTTAAATTTTGAGGTTTTATAATCTTGGATGAAATGTTCACTAAGAATTCTACCCATTAGAATTGCAGCTCCCCAGACGGATGGTAACTGTAGAGAGGTTATGAACAGGTGGTAAGAGGTATGGGTAGTTCCCACTGTTTACTTCCCAATTGACCGCAATTGTGTTTTGTTTAAAATTATGCTTTAGCCCGAGTGTCTTTAGAGTAACATAAACAGACAGATGACAGGTTTTGTTATGACCAAGGTGGGAGGAGTTCATTGTTCTAGTTCCACTTCTCCACAGGGCACAATATATATTAAATTTTTCCCCACTTACCAATCTAGTCAATCATATTTTTGTCCCAGACTAAAACACACCAATCAGGTTTCTTTAACAAGCAACCAACTTCAGTTTATTATAAAACAAGTCTTAACCAGTAACAAAATAAAGCATAAACACACAGATTGAAATATTAAAGTTTCCTTTTTACCTTAGCCCTGCGCACACGCGGCACACCAATTAATCAGAAAAATAAAGGGATTTGTATTTTAGAGCTTTATACAAAAAACACTTGGGTTAAATACTTGCTAATTCTTGAAGGAAGAGAAGATATGGAACAATGTCCTTTTTGTTTTGGTTTGGCATTCCAAATGCATATTTTCATCTTGTTTCCGCTTCCTCAAGTTTCCAAAATTGCTGAATGCCAGCTTTTTTGGCTTTACTTTGGCAGTGGCTGAGATCTTCCGAGAACAGTTCTTTTCAGGCAATGTTGAATATCAGTTTGAGTAGGCTTCCAGGAAATACAGCAACAGAGGTTTCAGACACGCGCCTTGCCGGAAGAATCCAGCCACAGTTTGTCTGTTTCTTATGCTTGCTTTTTAGCTCCTCGGGAGATGGAAAACTGACTAGCTTTTCTCAAACTGCTGGAACAGACTGAGTTGGAGTGGTTTGTTGTTCTTGGAAAGTTTCCGCCAATTGTCTTTTCAAACCATTGTCCGTATCCTAACTCGCTGTCCAATGTGAAGCCATAAACAGTGTCACAATCAAGCTTCCTAACCCCTATAAATCTTGACCAGTCACTTCTTGATAAACATCTCACCAAGTCAAAAACAACCCATGTTGGGTAATTATTTGAAAACGGGTGCCTTCCAGTAACTCTGGAACCCTAGTAAAAACCCATCTTTTCAGTTTTCCCAAAATAAACCAATGTCCAGCTCTAAGATAAAAGTCCTCAAAAATACTTAAGTATAGAAGCACTTGTAACAGTTTTAAAAAAAAAAGTTTTAAAATAAATCCCAAAATGATCGCAACCTCTCCCACACGCAAACACATTCACCCACACATAAATACACAAGAATGTATAGATAGAGAGAAAAGGGTAAGAGTTGTTTAAAGCCCAAAGTGAAGTAAGTCCTCGTAGTTTACGAAAGATTATTGAGTCTTGGGAGGAAAAGACCTTTTTTTTTAAAAATAAAAGTTGCAGGCCTGATTATTCATAGTCTTGAACTTTCAGAGGTATTGTAGAGCTCTACAATAAGCTCTGGAGTAATACAGTGGTGGTGTGTAGTTTGTTACCTTCGCAGATGGTTAGTCTTGAATTCACTTTGTGATGTCTCTGCTGCCTTGGTTTTTTTTTAGATTAGAGATACAGCACTGAAACAGGCCCTTCGGCCCACCGAGTCTGTGCCGAACATCAACCACCCATTTATACTAATCCTACACTAATCCCATATTCCTACCAAACATCCCCACCTCTACCACCTACCTATACTAGTGACAATTTATAATGGCCAATTTACCTATCAACCTGCAAGTCTTTTGGCTTGTGGGAGGAAACTGGAGCACCCGGAGAAAGCCCACGCAGACACAGGGAGAACTTGCAAACTCCACACAGGCAGTACCAGGAATCGAACCTGGGTCCCTGGAGCTGTGAGGCTGCGGTGCTAACCACTGCGCCACTGTGCCACCCTAGTTCTTGGTCAGCAGGGTTCTTCTCTTACCTGCCGGATCCTTCACACATGCTTTCTGTGGTGTTGACTTCATCTCACTCTCGCTTGTGCTCTCTCTTCCTTCGGGTCAAAATTTATCACATTGGAGTTCCTGTTATGAGATGCATGGCTCTTTCCCCTGTTGTGACTATGCAATGAGCTGGGATGATAACCATGGCCATCATTTGATGTTTGAATAGGAATCATTGTTATAATGCTGCTGCTTCACTACTTAATTTGCTTTGGCTGTGAGTTAGACTGTCTCCAGCATCCTTTGTTAATTCATTCATATCAATCAGTCACTCCTATAGGAACATAGGAAGATAGGAACAGGAGTAGGCCATTCAGCCCCTCGAGCCTGTCCCGCCATTCAATGAGATCATGGCTGATCTGTGGCCTAACTCCATATACCTGCCTTTAGCCCATATCCCTTAATATCTTTGCTTAACAAAAATCTATCTATCTCAGATTTAAAATTAACAACTGTTCTAGCTTCAACTGCTAATGTGCAATAACTCCTTTTAATTTCAAAGGGGTTCTGCCCAGAGCTACTTCAGTGGAGGTTAATGAGGCTCATCTTTGCAGATGGGTTTGTGGATTTCCAGTACGGCAGGGGTCACATGGCTGCTACTCAATTGTTGACACTGTATAAGTGTCCATGTTTTTGTGATTTTGCTTAGCAGTTGACTTTTTAAATTCATTCTTCCATTTTTATTGTTTATATCATTGCCCCTCCCCTCCTTGCACCCCCTCTCTTCCCTCTCCCTGCATGAAATCTCACAGTTTACTTGTTAGCTCCTATCCCTGAGCAGGGGCCCTAACAACCTCACTGCCTTGTGGGCATCTCGGGAGAGACCAAGCCTAAGGGAGTAAACCCTAACAGAAAATCTGGAACGGAACCCCTAAGGTGTTCATGTGTCACCTTTGGCATGTTTCCGACAGTTCCTGCAGCCATACCGGTGCCAAACGTCATGCTCTGCACACCTTTGGACCCCACTAGGAATGCCGAGAGCAGCGTTTTGACGCTTGGGCAACTCACAACCTCCATACATTGCGCCCTGGTATGCGCCATGGAGAGGTCACTCCCTAGTCTCCTCACAGCGACCAAAACAACACGAAGGTCAGCAGTTACGGGTTAGAAGTCCAGCTCAATTGGCGTAGAGATTGGGCGCCACGGTTTGCCTTTGTCAGTGGGAGAGGTCATCGCATCTCACTGGACAGCTACCGCCCGCCTCAAACCGAGCAGCCCCTGGTCAGAAAGGTTCTGTCCCGCCATAGTCCACCTGCTTCAATGGGTGCTTGGAGCTCAGGGTCATTGCCCGACAAGTGGACTGTAACACCGCACCAAACAGCACGATAAAAAAAGGAAAGACAGTATCAGCCCTTCGTTTTGCAAGCTGGAACATCAGAACTATGTGTCCTGGCCTGTCAGAAGACCTTACACAAACCAACGACTCTCGGAAGACCACCATCATTAACAACGAGTTCAGTAGACTCAATGTGGACATTGCAACACTTCAGGCGACACGCCACCCTGCGAGTGGATCTCTGAGAGCAAGACTACACCTTCTACTGGCAGGGTGGGGATCCTGAAGAACCAAGATAGCACGGAGTGGGCTTCGCCATCAGAAACTCTGTTTGCTTAGCATGATAGAGCCACCTTCAAATGGCTCGGAACGCATACTGTCCATCCGACTGCTCACCACCTCTGGCCCAGTACACCTCGGCATATATACTACAACACTTTGCTCCCCACCTGAAGTTAAAGACCAGTTCTACAAGGAACTCCATTATATTAGTAGCATTCTTAATACCGAACATTTGATCCTGCTGGGGGACTTTAATGCCAGGGTTGGGGCCGACCATAACTCATGGCCCTCCTGCCTTGGGTGCTATGGCATTGGAAGGATGAATGAGAATGGACAGGCTGCTGGAGTTGTGTACCTATCACAATCTCTGCATCACCAACTCATTCTTTCATACTAAACCCTGTTGCCAGGTTTCATGGAGACACCCAAAATCACGTCGTTGGCACTATTTGGACCTCATTGTCACAAGGCGAGCCTCTATAAACAGTGTCCAAATCACACGCAGCTTCCACAATGCGGGCTGCGACACCGGCCACTCCCTGCTGTGTAGCAAAGTTAGACTCAAGCCAAAGAAGCTACATCACTCCGAGCAGAAAGGCCACCCGTGCATCAACACTAACAGAATTTCTTATCCACAGTTGTTACATAAGTTTCTTGAAAAAGTTCACTTGAAAAAGCCCTTCAAAACACTCCTGCAGGGGATGCAGAGACAAAGTGGGCCCACATCAGAGACGCCATCTATGACTCAGCAATGACCACCTTTGGCAAACGTGAGAAGCAGAATGCAGACTGGTTTCAATCTCACTTTGAAGAGCTGGAACCTGTCACAGCTGCTAAGCGCACTGCACTGTTGAACTACAATAAAGCCCCCAGCAAGTTAACATCCGTAGCACTTGAAGCAGCCAGAAGCGCTGCACAAAGAACAGCCAGGCGCTGCGCAAATGACTACTGGCAACATCTATGCAGTCATATTCAGCTGGCCTCCGACACCGGAAGCGACAGAGGAATGTATGATGGCATTAAGAGAGCTTTTGGGCCAACCATCAAGAAGATCGCCCCCCCTCAAGTCTAAATCAGGGGAAATGATCATTGACCAACGCAAGCAAATGGACCACTGGGTGGAGCACTATCTAGAACTGTACTCCAGGGAAAATGTCACTGATAATGCCCTCAATGCAGCCCAGTCTCTGCCAGTGATGGATGAGCTGGACAAACAGCCAACAGAATCGGAACTCAGTGATGCCACTGATTCTGTAGCCAGTGGAAAAGCCCCTGGAAAGGACAGCATTACCCCTGAAATAATCAAGAGTGCCAAGCCTGCTATACACTTAGCACTCCATGAATTGCTTTGCCTGTGCTGGGATGAGGGAGCAGTACCACAGGACATGCGCGAGGCCAATATCATCACCCTCTATAAGAACAAGGGTGACCGCAGTGACTACAACAACTACCGTGGAATCTCCCTGCTCAGCATAATGGGGAAAGTCTTCGCTTGAGTCGTTTTAAACAGACTCCAGAAGCTGGCTGAGCGTGTCTGCCCTGAGGTACAGTGTGGCTTTCAAGCAGAGCGATCCACCATTGACATGCTGTTCTCCCTTCGCCAACTACAGGAGAAATGCCACGAACAAGAATGCCCCTCTACGTTGCTTTCATAGATCTCACCAAAGCCGTTGACCTCATCAGATGTGGTCTCTTCAGACTACTAGCAAAGATCGGATGTCCACCAAAGCTACTAAGTGTCATCAGCTCATTCCATGACAATATGAAAGGCACAATTCAGCATAGCGGTGCCTCATCAGACCCCTTTCCTACCCTGAGTGGCGTGAAACGGCTGTGTTCTCGCACCTACACTGTTTGGGATCTTCTCACTGCTGCTCTCATGTGTTCAAGTCTTCAGAAGAAGGAATTTTCCTCCACCAGATCCGATGGCAGGTTGTTCTACCTGCCCGTCTAAGAGCGAAGACCAAAGTACGGAAAGCCCTCATGAGGGAACTCCTCTTTGCTGATGATGCTGCATTAACATCCCACACAGAAGAGTGTCTGCAGAGACTCATCGACAGGATTGCGGCTGCCTGCAATAAATTTGGCCTAACCATCAACCTCAAGAAAACGAACATCATGGGACAGGACGTCAGAAATGCTCCATCCATCAATATTGGCGACCACGCTCTGGAAGTGGTTCAGGAGTTCACCCACCTAGGCTCAACTATTGCGAGTAACCTGTCTCTCGATGCAGAAATCAACAAGCGCATGGGAAAGGCATCCGCTGCTATGTCCAGAGTGGCCAAGAGGGTGTGAGAAAATGGTGCACTGACACGGAACACAAAAGACTGAGTGTTTCAAGCCTGTGTCCTCATGCCTTGCTCTGCGGCAGTGAGGCCTGGACAACGTACGTCAGCCAAGAACGACATCTCAACTCATTCCATCTTCACTGCCTCCGAAGAATCCTTGGTATCAGGTGGCAGGACCGTATTTCTAACGCAGAAGTCCTCTAGGTGGCCAACATCCCCAGCATATACGCCCGACTGAGCCAGCGCGCTTGAGATGTCTTGGTCATGTGAGCCGCATGGAAGATGGCAGGATTCCCAAGGACGCATTGTACAGCGAGCTCGTCACTGGTATCAGACCCACCGGCCGTCCATGCCTCTGCTTTCAAGACGTCTGCAAGTGCGACATGAAGTCCTGTGACATTGACCACAAGTCGTGGGAGTCAGTTGCCAGTGATCGCCAGAGCTGGTGGACAGCCATAAAGGCGGGGCTAAAGAATGGCAAATCGAAGAGACTGAGCAGTTGGCAGGAAAAAAGACAGAAGTGCAAGGAGAGAGCCGACTGTGTAACAGCCCTGCCAACCAATTTTATCTGCAGCACCTGTGGAAGAGTCTGTCACTCTAGAATTGGCCTTTATAGCCACTCCAGGCGCTGCTCCACAAACCACTGACCACCTCCAGGCGCTTCCCCATTGTCTCTCGAGACAAGGCGGTCAAAGGAAGGATCCCGATTATCTTGTCGTTTGGCAGAAAGGGGTAGTGGGCAGAAAATATGTTTGAGAAATGGAATGGAAATTCATTTGCCCACCATCTGTGGAACCAACTGAGCCACCAAAGCTTTTTGAAAACCATTTGATTGTCATAGTATGTTTGCACTTAGATGCATGTATATGCACATCGTACTGGTCTCTCACTTTGCTTTTTTTGAATACCTGAAGATTTTAAAACTGTGGCATACCATAGATGCTCTTGCTTTTGCTAATTCAGTTTGGATCACACATTTGTGCGAACACTCTACATTTACAATCCTGGAACAGACTCCCCTTGTCCTGTTGGCTGAAACTTTCAGACTCTAATTTTTGCTGTTGGAGTTGGGGAATGAAATTTAGCAATGCATGGTTGGGTTTGGACACATAACATTGTTGTCCCATGGTCTGAACCACGATAGCTGTAAATGTGCATTGGTGCTATTGTATGCCTTTTTGCAGTCACTAAATCTTCACTGCCATTCAAATTTGACCATAATGTAGTGGTGGATATTTTAGCAATGATTGGAATTATCTGTGTTCTCTTGCGGAGTTAGGCTTATAGAATGGTTCTGAAGAACGCAATCATCGCTGAGACATATTCATTGCATGGAAATACATGTATGTATGTTTATTTCAGTTGGCAGCTGCTGATTTTCAGTATGTAAAACTTGCAGTTGTGCATAACATTTTACACATACCCTTTAAAGCTTTTTATTCAAGTTAATCAATTTTTCATGCAGTTTATTCTGATCTCTAGTTTAATGTTCTTTGAGATCTTATTTCAATTGCATAAAGAATAAATAAGTGAAGTCTAAGTACAGTTCACTTGAATGATTGAAACAACATTCCAAACCATATTTAGTTTTTCAGATCTGAACGCCAAAAGAGCACAAATAATTCACTACCGAGCGAGCAATCCTTTACTGCATTTCTTTTTTTACCTACTCTTCCCATTGCTCTTTAAAAGTGAATCTAAAATTACTTACTTACAGTTTAAAGTATGGAGTTTAAAAAATGCTACTGGTGCTGCTTGAAATTTATCCAGCAGTTGGTGGCTAAATATCTTCTAAAATGACTCTAGGGTTTAAAAAAAAAAGTTTAGTGTATGTGTGCGTCTTGGGCACTTGCTTGCAGGCATACATCAGTCATGACCAGCTTTCAACTATGTTACTGATATAAAACCTTCTTTAAAAGAATTAGTAATTGCCTTGCAGCCTGAAGTTTACAAGTTGTTAAAACTACCCAATGAACTCAACAGTTTGTAACATTTTAACATTAACTTTTCTTTTTAATTCGTTGACGAGATGTGGCTATCACTGGCAAGGCCCAGCATTTATTGTCTAACCCTAAATGCTCTTGAGAAAGTGGTGGTGAACTGCTGTGGTCAGTTTGGTGAAGGTACTCAGAGTGCTGTTATGTAGGGAGTTCCAGGATTTTGATCCCACGTTGCAGAAACAGTGATATATTTTCAAGTGAGGATGGTGTGTGACTTGGAGGGGAACTAGCAGGTGCTGGTGTGCTTACTGCCCTTATCCCTCCAGGTAGTGGAGGTTGTGGGTTTGGGAGGTGCTGTCGAAGAAGCCTCAGCGAGTTGCTGCAAGTACATCTCATAGTACACACTCCAGCTACTGCGCACTGGTGTTGGAGGAAGTGAATGTTTAAGGTGGTGGACGGGGTGCTGATCAAGCAAGCTGCTTTATCCTGTTGAGCTTGGATGCTGTTAAGCCTCGAGTGTTGGTGCTGCACTCATCCAGGCAAGTGGAGAGTATTCCATCTCACTTGTGCCTTGTAGATAGTGGGAAGCTTTGGGGGAGGTAGGAGGCATATCATTCACTACAAATTATCCAACGTCTGATCTGCTATAGTATTTATGTAGCTCATCCAGTTTTGATTCTGGTCCATGGTGACCCCCACCCCCCCATTGTTGGTGGGGGATTCGACAGTGCTCATGCCGTTTAAATGTCATGGGGAGGTGGTTAAATACATTCTTGTTGGAAATGGTCGTTGCCCAGCACTTGTGTGGTGCAAATGTTACTTGCCACCTATCAACACAAGCTTGGACATTGTCCAAGTCTTACTGCATGCAGGCATGGACTGCTTCATCTGAGGAGTTTTGAATGGAACTGAACACTGCAATCATTGATCATCCCTACTTCTGACCTAATGGTGGAGGGGTGGTTATTGAAGCAGCCGAAGATGCTTGGGCATAGGACATTGCCCTGAGGAACTCCTTCAATGATGTGGGGGTGTTGAGTTGATTGGCCTCCAGCAATCGCAGTCACCTTCCTTTATGCTAGATATGACTGCAGCCAGTGGAAAATTTTCCCGCTGCTTCCTATTGATGTAAAATTTACTTGAGCTTCTTGATGCTGCACTCGGTCAGATATTGCTGTGATGCCAAAGGCAATCACACTCGTCTCACCTCTGAAATTCAGCTGTTTTGTCCATGTTTGGATCAAGGCTGTAATGAGGTCTGGCCCTGGCGTAATCGAAACTGAACATCGAGCAGGTTATTGCTGTGTAAGTGCCCCTTGATAATGCTGCCAGTGACCACTTCTATCATCAATTTGTTGTTGATTTGAGAGTAGACTGATATGGCAGTAATTAGCTGGCGGGATTGGAGTCAACATGGGTACTTTTCCACTTTGGGTAAATGTCACTCCTAGCTGTACTGGAATAGCTTGGCTAGAGCTAAGTCTAGTTCTGAAGCACAACTCTTCAGCGCCACAGCCGGAATATTGTCAGGGCCCATAGCCTTTGCTGTATCCAGTGCGCTCAACCGTTTCTTGCTATCATGTCGAGTGAATCAAATTGGCTCAAGACTGGCTTCAATGATGGTGGAGACCTCAGGAGGAGGTGGAGATTGATAATCTACTGAACACTTGATTGAAGATGGTTGCAAATGTTTCAGCCTTGTCTTTTGCACTCACATCCTGGATTCTGCTAACATTTGAGGATGGGAACGTTCTTGGACTCTTTCTCCCACCACCCCCCACCCCCGCCCAAGTTAATTATTTTATTGTCCACCATCATTCACAACTGGATGTGGCAAGAATGCAGAGCTTTGATCTGATCTTTGGTTGTGGGATGGCTTAGCTCTGTCTGCAGCATGTTGCTTCCATTGTTCAGTTTGCATGCAGTCCTGTGTTGCAGCTTTGCCAGGTTGTCACCTCATTTTTAGAAATACCTAGTGCTGCTCCTGGCATCCTCTTTTACACCCCTCATCAAACCAGGGTTTTCCCCTTCACCTGATGATAATGGTAGAGAAAGGAATATGCTGAGCCATGAGGTTGCAAATTGTGGTCTATCATTTAAGTGTTAGCTAGATTTACCTATTTAAACAGTGGCATTAAATGAATATGTGCTGGATTGACAGCTAAACCTCCAAACGTGCTTGAGCTCCAAGCTTATCTGTGAACAATACTACAGCGATCTTATTCATTTCTATAGCCTGGGTTTCCCAAAGCCTGATGAATGTAAGACTATCAAACTTTGTTCGATGGGTAGCCAGAAAGATCTTTTCCCCACTGGGCCTTCACCCAGGTGCTAACTCAAGGAAAAATATATCTGCCTTTATGGCAATTCTGCAAATAATATGAAGAAATTGGTGTGATAGGACAGCCTGAAAGAGTTTAAGCCTTTCCAGTTTTGCTCCATGATACATAGTGGACAAGTGTTTGTAAATCAGCTTTGAATTTCTCCATTGTTAGCCTAGTTGTTGATTTTTGGCCTTAGTTAGATTATATATAGAAATTAATTGAAGTTACTTTGCATTACTATCACAGATGGGTTTCTTCAATTCATTAACAGTCTGATAGCACTGACTGACATAATAGAGGTGTAATAAGAGATGGAGGAGAGGTGGAGCTGGATGTTGTCAGTGTACACGCTGCCTCCAAGGGGTAGCGTCTCGATGAGGAAATGAGGACTGAGGATGGACCCATGGGGGAGCTCCTAAGATGATACTGTAGGGGCTGCAAAAAAGCCATTGGTAGAATTATTCTGGTTACCATCGGATGGGCCAAGTAAGGACAGCCCCACTGAGCTGGACAGTGGAAGAGTTCCACTGAGCCTTCGAGGAGGGATAATGCACCACAGTCACAGGACGTCATTTGGGACTATTTAGTTGGGACTGAGTCGAAGAGTCTTAGCAGTTGGCAGGAAAAAAGACAAAAGCGCAAGGGGAGAGCCAACTGTGTAACAGCCCCGACAAACAAATATTTCTGCAGCATCTGTGGAAGAGCCTGTCACTCTAGAATTGGCCTTTATAGCCACTCCAGGCGCTGCTCCACACACCACTGACCACCTCCAGGCGCTTACCCATTGTCTCTCGAGATAAGGAGGCCAAAGAAGAAGATTTGGTGTTGTAAGAATGGAGGAAACCTGTATGGAGAAATTCAAATATATAGTTGCAGGAGAGATGGACACGGATTTGGGATGTAGCAGCATATTCAAGGACATTTGAGGAGGTGGAGCCATTTGGCTTGGTGGGGAAGAGGTGGGAGAAAGTAACAGGCATCTGAACAGCTTCTCTCCATCTTGAGTAACAAAAATGTTTATGACCTTCTGCTTGCTGGAGATGAGGATGAAGGGTTGTGTAGGTGAGGGATTTAAGGAGGTGCATAATAGTGAAGAAAGGAAGCTGGAAATTACCTTTGTTGGGGGGGGCTGGTGGTGGAGTTGGTGTTTGGTAGAGAATTTCATATGTGGTCCAGCTAGATCTGGTAAGTCAGTTGCGTGCCAGATATGCTGCTGTTTGCACACTTGGGAGTTAAAGGCTGAAGTTGTGTGCTATAATGAGATGATTTATCAAGATGCAAGGTAATTAAACTTTTGTTGGGGACTAGTGTGCGTGAGGGAGTGGTTGAGAAAACAGATAGCTGCCTTTGTCTTGATGGCTTGAAAATGCAGTTGAAACTGACTATGGGCAGAGTTCTCTTGCAGGTGGATGCAGTGCAGTTTAAATGGGATAGGGCTATAAGGAAGTGCTCAAAGAAGGGCTAATCGGTGATCTCGACCATGAAAAGGAGGCCCTGTGAGATGACAAGGCTATGAGTGTGGGTAGGAGAATTTATATGGTTTAAGAACAACAGGAGAGAGGGGAATGGGAACTGCAATGGAGGCTGAGACCACCAAGAACATGCAGTTCAATGTAGAGGCTGAGAGAGACAAGGAGGGAGGACAGCTCGGGGCGGTACTCATAGATTTTAAAGAAGTGAGATGATTGGAACAGGGTGAAGTGCTCAAAGGAGGAGAAAATGCCAAAGAAATAGAGGAAAAACCAAGGTGTGATTTGGTGATGAGGGCCATGATACCACTGCCATTTTCAGCAGGGCAGATGGTGGAAGGTACAACCTGGTGGTGAGGTTTTGGTAAGGGGAATGGAGTAGCCACCTGTGAGCTAAGTTTCGATCAAAGCCAGGCTGTTAATACTACATCCACAATGAGGTTGTAGATGGCAAGGGTTTTGTTCATGAGTGTGCATACAACTTGCTTCGGTATACGAATGCTCTAGCAACAGACTGAAGGAAGTAGTTATTTCGAATTAATCTGAGCTGTTATGTTCCACCAGCGCAGAAAAATATTTGGGCAGGAAGTAACATCAGGCAAGGGGAGCCTTTTTTTTTGGGAGAAAATAACTGATCCAGTTCATGTAAACTGTCAATTAGGTTAGTTTGAGTTCGAATAAAGCTGGTTTGAATTGAAATTGAGCTGACTTGAGTAGAAACAAAGTGAAAATTAAGAATAGCTTGTTGACAAGTGAACTAATTTTTTAAGCACGCTCTATTATGGTTGACTCTCATTTTTGAGTTGTCTTTTAATGTTTTTAAGAATGGTCGACAAATGGAGTTAGCAAGTTGTACCTTGTTCTGATTGGCACACTTGCACTATGTCAGTATTTATTGTCTCTATCAAAACTCTGTCAGACCTAAGTACCAACCAAATGCACTCTTTGACTAAGCCAAGAATTCACATAGCATATACATCACGGAAGAATGCCATTTGGTCCATTTATATCTGTGCTGGCTTTTTGAAAGAATTATCCAATTAGTCCCACTCCCCTGCTCCTTTGCCCATGGCCCTGCAAATTTCTTCCTTTTCAAGTATATATCCAATTCCATTTTGAAAGTAAGTATTGAATCCACTTCCATTAACTTAACTTTTCAAGTTGTGCATTCACTTCATAACTTGTGCAAAAAATAATTGGCCTAATTTTCCTCACTGGATCTTTGCTAATTATCTTAAATTTGTGTCTTCTGGTTGCCAATCCTTCTGGCAATGGAAACAGTTTCATCTTATCTTCTCATCTACTCAATCAAGACCCCTCACTTTTGAACACCTTTTAGTAAGTCTCTGCTTAATCTTCTCTGCTGTAAGGAGATCGATTCCAGCTTCTCTATTCTTCCCACATAATTGAAGTCTGAATCTCTCATACCACTCTTCTCTGCACCCAAAGGCCTTGATGACCTCCCTGAAGTGTGGTGCCCAGAATTGGACACAATACCACAATATTTTAGCTGAAACCTAACCAGTAATTTATAAAGATTCAGTATAACATCCTTGCTTTTTTACTGCTTTGATTTATAAAGCCAAGGGTCCTGTATTCTCTTTTACAGCCTCATGAACATCTGCCAAGATTTGAGTATGTGAACTCCCAGATATGACTGTTCTTGCACCCCCTTTTTAAAACTGTCTGCCCATTTCACCAAACTGTCTGTTCTCCTGAAGTCTGCTGCTATTCCATTTACTATTTTCAAGCTTTGTTTCATCTTCAGTCTGTGAAATGATGCCCCCTATACCCAAGTCCACATCATTGATGTATATCAAAAAGTGGCCCCAATACTGACCGCTGGGGGGACAGCTCCAGTCTGATAAACAACCATTCATCATTACTCTCTGCTTTCTGTCCCTTAAGCCAATTTCATATCCATGGTACCAATTCTGCATTAACCCCAATAGGCTTCAATCTTGACAGCAGAAAGGAATTGCGATGCAAAGAAAAATGCTATGAATGCTGGAAATCTATAAAAGAAAATAAATATAGTGGAAATACCCAGCCAGATCACCAACGTTTGAAAAAAGAAAAGGCAAGTTAATGTTTTGGGTGTATATTCTTCATGTCTTAAGTCGTGTTCATCTAGCAACAATGGATGAATTGGATGTCTCAGCAAAGCATAATGTCCCCATTTTCTAGGTTTGTTTAGATTACCTTCACCTGTTGAAGCTGGCACCAAAGACTTCAATATTTTAAGTGAAAGGACAGGGAAGAAAAAAGTAATTGTCAGCAAAAATGCACAATGTTTGACCTGTTTGAGCACCACTGCTCCCTTGACTATAACTGGCACCAAACATTACTCTCTCATTAAATTAGGTGACATGATGGCTAAAAAGAAATCTTTGTCCAAGTGCATGATAGCATCACACCATGCTCCAGTTCCTACCATGCTTGCCGGGGAAATTCACCAACCTTGGTCAATGTTAACCATTCCACAGAGTGCATTTACTCCCAGTCAACATTGTCTAAAGATCTGCCTTCATGTTTTTCAGCAATTTAGCAAATGTTGTGATCATTGCACCAGTAGTAATTATTCAGATGAACTGGTCAAACCTCTTTTCCAGCCTGTCCTTTTTCAACCTGCTTTCCAGATTACGGAATGGCATTAACTGCTTTACAGATAGTGTTGACAGTCTTTTGTTGGGTAATTGGATTGGTAGCTGTTGGCTAAAATGCATAGAGTGAGGATCAAGATTGTTCGCTCTCTTGCATTATTGTGAAAGGGAAGAACTAAATAAAAGCCGTTAGCTATTTTTTTAGATTTCTATATACCTTTAAGCTACCCACAGAAATCCCATCATATTACTTGCAGTGAGTCGGAGGGAACTTTTGCTGAGTACAATATACCATTATGACCACTGAAATGCAGTGATTGTTGCATGCATTTTTATTGGAATACTGTATAAGTGTTAATATTTTCAGACTTCAGTTCCATAATTAGATTTGCAATGGAAACTGCACATCAGTAGCCTTGATTACTATTAAATATTCGTTTTAACAATGTGGTTAATCTTATCTCTTGCCTTTTTATTAATCCTCAATATATAAAGGAAAATGGTAGGGAAGATGTTCCAATGACAAGTAGACGAGAGATCAGTTGCAGGAACTAGGTGTAGCAGTAAAGGGGAACGGGAGACGATTAATATTGTTTATTTCCCAGAAGTACAGAAAAGGATTTCCTTAGGAGTAACTTAAAGAATCCCGTATAGGCGGCAGGAGAGATTGGTTAGTTATCAGTGGGCTGCAGGCATGATGCCAGAAACTGTAAAGCAGTTAGAATTATGTACAATCTGTCTTGACTGAGCTATAGTAATCAGACTGCCCACTTTCTGAATTTTATTCCCTTGCAGTAGCTCTGCCTCCTGGAGCAGACTTGCTGACCCCTGTTCCTATTTTTGATCTGAGACACCCACAGTTAGATAATGGAAGTGTGTAATGGAAAGATGGACACAAGTCAGAAAGAATGGAAAACAGAGAGGGAGGTAATGCAGATTATTAACAGGTGGGCAGACATTTAAAAAGAAATGGTCCCAAGCAACACAATGGAAGATCATGTCTTTATAATAGGCACAAGAGATTGAGGTATTTTTCAGTGACACTTTTCAAACCTGGTATTATTGCTTGCATTTGTCTCAGCAGTATTCTTGATTTTGGACTTGAAAATATAGAAAATTGCAGTTCCCTAGCAAACTGAGACATCTGAACAGTGTAATGCAACGAATTGTGCTGACTTTTAAAAATGATTAAAGCTGTGTTGTCTCTTGAATTTGGTAAAATCTAATGGTAGAGGTTATAAAATTTTCTTGTATTTAGAACTGAGAAAAATGCAGCAGTATAATTAGACCATAGATTTTGTCCTTTTTAAATACACTGTGACTACAGAAAGCATTTCCAGTTGTGTAATATTAGGGTGAAGTTCTGGTACTTTCAAATCTGGTGATTGAACAATTTGAGATGGTGAATCAACAGTACAACACAAAATTTGCATTGGCATATGATTGAAGCATTCTGGCTTAAGTGTAGTTTTTGTTAGTACCAAAATGCTAAGTTAATCCAAGGCCAGACATAGCATATTCATCAATTTTTTGACATACAATTGAAAAAATTCCTAAAGTTTTAATATTCATAACATTTTGCTGTTCACACGCATGCTAACCCTGACAGTGGTTAAGAAAAATACCTCATCTGTGCAGTTCTGCTTTTGAATTTGCACATGCGGTTCCACTGTATTAGTGAGAGAATTTGCCTAACAATAAAATTTCCCCTAAATATTTTTCCAACACAGATAAAGAATTGAATGATGATTTATGAATTATTTAATTGCATGAATGAAATTGGATGTGCCACTAAAATGCACAAATACTATTTGCTAAATAGTAACTTTGAGGATTTTGTGCAGATCACAAAGATCTCACATAGTTCTTAGTTCTAAAATGACATGTTGGTTAGTCGTACTCTGGGTGTACAGAAGTTGGGGAACCTTTTTTATGCTTCTGCTTCATTTGTTCAAAGTTGTGTTCCAAAGCTTTAGCGTGTAGTTTATTCTGACATTTGTTTCAAAATTGATCAAAAATAAGACCTATAACTGATTTTTATGCAGCTTATTTACATTTTTGGAGGCATTCCATCATGCAGACACTGAAAATTAACGTTAAGCAGATAAATGTCAACTCATCTATCTGTTATACATTTCTAATATTTGTTTTTTGATCCTTTCCAGCTTTATGAAATCACCACCAGAGCTTAAAATAATGTGCAGTCATAGACATTAGTGCATTGTGAGGATACCCTGAGATTTGCTTGCTTGAATTTTGTATTTTCGAATTTAATCGAATAACTACTATTGTGCCTAATAAAATATTGGTGGATCCGTTAGGTTAAGAGAGAATGTACAAGCCCCAATTGTTTTAATTATTCGCTCATGGGATGTGGGCGTCACTGGCCAGGCCAGCATTTATTGCCCATCCCTTATTGCCCTTGAGAAGGTGGTGGTGAGCTGCAGTAAGAAAAGCAATGCTCAGACTTAAGATGGAAAATAAGTTTGCTAATTTGAGGGTTGCTAATGTGAGGCTGTGCAAATCAAAATGTTTAAACTATGTCATGAATGAATCAAAGTTTCCCTCCTCTTGAACTGGAGTGTACAAGACCTTCACTCCCGTACCATGGACTCCATTTCTTTCCTTGACTGCTCACTCAGTTTGAATTAGACTATGCTCAACCTTGAATTTCAATTTGACTCAAAACAGAATTGCAAAGATCATGTCCTGTGCATCATCAGGACAATTTACTTTCACCTTGCAACATTATCACCTTCGTCCTACCTTGTGCCAGCCATTGCCAAAATCCTTTTCCATCTATTTGACCCTTTCTGGATTCCTGATGCTAGCTCCATGTAAACACCCAACTTGTTCAAAACTCTACCACCTTCATTCTATCCTGCACATTCATTGACCCATTCTTGCTGAACTGCATTGGCTTCCTGTTAACCGAATCCTCATCCTCATTTATTTTTATTTAGAGATACAGCACTCACAGGCCCTTCGGCCCACCAAGTCTGTGCCGACCAACAACCACCCATTTATACTAACCCTACAATAATCCCATATTCCCTACTACCTACCTACACTAGGGGCAATTTACAACGGCCAATTTACCTATCACCTGCAATTCTTTGGCTGTGGGAGGAAACCGGAGCACCCGGCGAAAACCCACACGGTCACAGGGAGAACATGCAAACTCGGCACAGGCAGTACCCAGAATCGAACCCGGGTCCCTGGAGCTGTGAGGCTGCGGTGCTAACCACTGCGCCACTGTGCCGCCCTTGTCATCTACAAATCTTGCAATTGCTTTTTCTCTCGCTATCTATCGCTACAGAACCCTTTAACTTTGTCACCCTCTGATTGTAACTCTGGTCCTTTTGTGCGTGCACCCCCCCTCCTTCTGCACTACCATTGATTTGTGGAATATTCCACAGTCTAGAATTCCTGCTCTAAACTTCATCATTCACTCTCAGTTTTCTGTCACCTCCCCAATTCTCCAAGAAAGACTCAACATTCATTCCCTTTCTCTTCTGCATTATTACATATAACTAAAAATGTTGAATTAAATATTTGGAAGACTGAAACCATTGTCTTCAGTCCCTGCTACAAACTCTGCTCCCTTGCCACCAATTTCATCCCTCTCCCTGCAACTGTTTGAGGCCGAATCAAACTATTCGCAACCTGTCATATCTGAACCCAAGATGAGCTTTCAACCTATGTGCGCCATCACTCAGGCCACTTATTTCTACCTCCTTAACATCACCTGTCACCACCTCTGCCTCAGCCCTTCTGCTGAAACCCTCGTCCATGCCTTTATTACCTCCAGACTTGACTATTCTAACCCACCCCTGGCCGGCCTCCCATATTCTACCCTCTGTAAATTTGAGGTCATCAAAAACTCTGCTGCCTGTGTCCTAACTCTTGCCAAATGTCATTCACCCATCACCCCTGTGCTCTCTGACCTACATTGGCTCCTGGTTAAACAACGCCTCTTTTCTGAATTCTCACCCTGTTTTCACATCCCTCCATGGCCTCGCCCCTCCCTATCTCAAATCTCCTCCAGCCCCACAATACTCCAAGATATCTATGCTCATCTAATTCTGGCCTCTTGAGCATCCCCAGTTTCAATCGCTCCACTATTGGTGGCTGTGCCTTCAGTTGCCTAGGCCCTATGCTTTAGAATTCCCTCCCTAAACCCCTCTGCCTCTGTATCTCGCTTTTCTCCTTTAAGACGCTCCTTAAAACATTCCTCTTTGACCAACCTTTTGGTCATCTGCCCTAATACCTCCTTTATGTGGCTTGGTGTCATATTTTGTTTTATTGTGCCTCTGTGAAGTGCCTTGGGAAGGTTTATTATGTTAAAAGTGCTATATAAATACAAGTTGTTACAAAGGTTGCTTGCATTAGTTAGTTACAAGGGTTGATAACTAGAAGCTTTTAACATTTACCCATATATTCAATTGTGTGGGAGATTCTAATTAGTAACAATAAAACAATGTTACTTTATTTATAACCTGGCTAAATACAAGTTCTATTGCAAAAACAAGTAATTTTCACCCTAATGCACTTCTGTGCTTGTAGACATAGCACACTCACTTTTAAACAAATGAGTTGTGGAGCAAGCAGAGAGCGGCGTTGCTGCTACCACAAGGACAAATGTAGAACACTGCTGGTCCTTGCACTGAAAAAGAGCTAGATTTTGTTTTAGGAGAAAACAGCCACCAGTAGCGTGTATTTGTGTATTAAGTTCACAAATTGCAGGGAAATCCAATTCGGCCAATTACTGCCCCATTAGTCTACTTTTAATCGTCGGCAAAGTGATGGAAGGTGTCATCGACAGTGCTATCAAGCAGCACTTACACAGCAATAACCTGCTCACAGATGTGCAGCTTGGGTTCCGCTGGGCCACTCTGCTCCAGACCTTATTACAGCCTTGGTCCAAATATGGACACGAGCTGAATTCAAGAGATGAGGTGAGAGTGACTGCCCTTGGCATCAAGGCAACGTCTGATCAAGTGTGGCATCAAGGAGCCCGAGCAAAACTGGAGTCAATGGGAATCGGAGAAAATACGCCACTAGTTGGAGTCATACCTAGCACAAGGGAAGATGATTGTGGTTGTTGGAGGCCAAATATGTAAACCCCAGGGCATTGCTGCAAGAGTTCCTCAGGGTAGTGTCCTAGGCCCAAACATCTTCAGCTGCTTCATTAATGACATTCCCACATCATAAGGTCAGAAATGGGGATGTTTGCTGATGATTGCATAGTGTTCAGTACCATTCATGGCGCCTCAGATACAGAAGCATGCAGTATGACCCGGAGAAATTCAGGCTTGGGCTGATAAGTGGCAAGTAACATTTGTACCACAAAGTGCCAGGCAATGACCATCTCAAACGAGAGAATCTAACCATCTCCCCATGACATTCGATGGCATTCCCATTGCTGAATCCCCTACTATCAACATCCTAGGGACTACCATTGACCAGAAACTGAACTGGAGTAGCCAATTAAATACCGTGGCTACAAGAGCAGATCAGAGGCTGGGAATTCTGTGGCGAGTAACCCACCTCCTGACTCCCCAAAGCCTGTCCACCATCTATAAGGCACAAATCAGCAGTGTGATGGAATACTCTCCACTTGCCTGGATGAGTGCAGCTCCAACAACGCTCAAGAAGCTCAACACCATCCAGGACAAAGCAGCATGCTTGATTGGCACCCCATCCACCATCTCAAACATTCACTCCCTCCACCACCGACGCACAGTGGCAGCAGTGTGCACCATCTACAAGATGTACTGCAACAACCCGCCAAGGCTCCTTCGACAGCATCTTCCAACCCGTAACCGCTACACTTAGGGCAGCACATGCATGGGAACACCACCATCTACACGTTCCCCTTATCCTGATTTGGAACTATATCAAAACTACTTCACTGTCTCTGGGTCAAAGCCTGAAACTCCCTTCCTAACAGCACTGTGGGTGTGTCTACACCAGATGGACCGATAGCAGTTGTTCAAGAAGACGACTCACTACCACATTCCCAAGGGTATTTGGGGATGGGCAACAAATGCTGGCCTTTTCAGTGATGCTCCCATCCCATGGAAGAATAAAAAGTGTAAAGAAGGCAGACGAGAGAATATGGAGGTGAATGGGAGGAAAAAACATTGCGTGAGAATAACCGAGAACAAGACGGGTGGAGAAGAGGAATGATGAGAAATTGAGAGCAGGCAGAGAAGATGGAATGTTATAGACATAAATTGAGTTGAGAGCAAGGTTGAAGTGTATGTGAAAAAAGGAACATGAGGCAGAAAGGGGAAGATGTGGAGGAATAATGAAGAGAAATAACCATGAAAAGAGAGCGAGAGGTGCAAAACGGGAATGTGAGATGAGTCCCCTAATGTTGCCAGGGTTGGGGCCGACCATGACTCATGGCCCTCCTGCCTTGGGCGCTATGGCGTTGGAAGGATGAATGAGAACGGGCAGAGACTGCTTGAGTTGTGTACCTATCATAACCTCTGCATCACCAACTCGTTCTTTCACACTAAACCCTGTCACCAGGTTTCATGGAGGCACCCAAGATCACGTCGTTGGCACCAGCTAGACCTCATTGTCACAAGGCGAGCCGCCTTAAACAGTGTTCAAATCACACGCAGCTTCCACAGTGCGGACTGCGACACCGACCACTCCCTGGTGTGCAGCAAGGTTAGACTCAGACCAAAGAAGTTGCATCATTCCAAGCAGAAGGGCCACCCGCGCATCAACACGAGCAGAATTTCTCACCCACAGCTGTTACAAAAATTTCTAAATTTACTTGTAACAGCCCTTCAAAACACTCCCACAGGGGATGCTGAGACCAAGTGGGCCCACATCAGAGACGCCATCTATGAGTCAGCTTTGACCACCTACGGCAAAAGTGCGAAGAGAAATGCAGACTGGTTTCAATCTCATGCTGAAGAGCTGGAACCTGTCATAGCTGCTAAGCGCATTGCACTGTTGAACTACAAGAAAGCCCCCAGCGATTTAACATCCACAGCACTTAAAGCAGCCAGAAGCACTGCACAAAGAACAGCCAGGCACTGCGCAAACGACTACTGGCAACACCTATGCAGTCATATTCAGCTGGCCTCAGACACCGGAATCATCATAGGAATGTATGATGGCATGAAGA
Organism: Heterodontus francisci; assembly: GCF_036365525.1. Taxonomy (NCBI): domain Eukaryota; kingdom Metazoa; phylum Chordata; class Chondrichthyes; order Heterodontiformes; family Heterodontidae; genus Heterodontus; species Heterodontus francisci. Next base: position 16,659,296 of record NC_090393.1, read on the forward strand.
GAGCTCTTGGGCCAACCATCAAGAAGATCGCCCCCCTCAAATCTAAATCAGGGGACATAATCACTGACCAACGCAAACAAATGGACCGCTGGGTTGAGCACTACCTAGAACTGTACTCCAGGGAGAATGTTGTCACTGAGACTGCCCTCAATGCAGCCCAGCCTCTACCAGTCATGGATAAGCTGGACATACAGCCAACCAAATCGGAACTCAGTGATGCCATTGATTCTCTAGCCAGCGGAAAAGCCCCTGGGAAGGACAGCATTACCCCTGAAATAATCAAGAGTGCCAAGCCTGCTATACTCTCAGCACTACATGAACTGCTATGCCTGTGCTGGGACGAGGGAGCAGTACCACAGGACATGCGCGATGCCAACATCATCACCCTCTATAAAAACAAAGGTGACCGCGGTGACTGCAACAACTACCGTGGAATCTCCCTGCTCAGCATAGTGGGGAAAGTCTTTGCTCGAGTCGCTCTAAACAGGCTCCAGAAGCTGGCCGAGCGCGTCTACCCTGAGGCACAGTGTGGCTTTCGTGCAGAGAGATCGACCGTTGACATGCTGTTCTCCCTTCGTCAGATACAGGAGAAATGCCACGAACAACAGATGCCCCTCTACATTGCTTTCATTGATCTCACCAAAGCCTTTGACCCCTCGTCAGCAGACGTGGTCTCTTCAGACTACTAGAAAAGATCGGATGTCCACCAAAGCTACTAAGTATCATCACCTCATTCAATGACAATATGAAAGGCACAATTCAACATGGTGGCTTTTCATCAGAGCCCTTTCCTATCCTGAGTGGCGTGAAACAGGGCTGTGTTCTCGCACCCACACTTTTTGGGATTTTCTTCTCCCTGCTGCTTTCACATGGGTTCAAGTCCTCTGAAGAAGGAATTTTCCTCCACACAAGATCAGGGGGCAGGTTGTTCAACCTTGCCCGTCTAAGAGCGAAGTCCAAAGTACGGAATGTCCTCATCAGGGAACTCCTCTTTGCTGACGATGCTGCTTTAACATCTCACACTGAAGAGTGCCTGCAGAGTCTCATCGACAGGTTTGCGGCTGCCAGCAATGAATTTGGCCTAACCATCAGCCTCAAGAAAACGAACATCATGGGGCAGGACGTCAGAAATGCTCCATCCATCAATATTGGCGACCACGCTCTGGAAGTGTTTCAAGAGTTCACCTACCTAGGCTGAACTATCACCAGTAACCTGTCTCTAGATGCAGAAATCAACAAGCGCATGGGTAAGGCTTCCACTGCTATGTCCAGACTGGCCAAGAGAGTGTGGGAAAATGGCGCACTGACACGGAACACAAAAGTCCGAGTGTATCAGGCCTGTGTCCTCAGTACCTTGCTCTATGGCAGCGAGGCCTGGACAACATATGCCAGCCAAGAGCGACGTCTCAATTCATTCCATCTTCGCTGCCTCCGGAGAATACTTGGCATCAGGTGGCAGGACCGTATCTCCAACACAGAAGTCCTCGAGGTGGCCAACATCCCCAGCTTGTACACATTACTGAGTCAGCGGCGCTTGAGATGGCTTGGCCATGTGAGCCGCATGGAAGATGGTAGGATCGCCAAAGACACATTGTATAGCGAGCTCGCCACTGGTATCAGACCCACCGGCCATCCACGTCTCCGCTTTAAAGACGTCTGCAAACGCGACATGAAATCCTGTGACATTGATCACAAGTCGTGGGAGTCAGTTGCCAGCGTTCGCCAGAACTGGCGGGCAGCCATAAAGACAGGGCTAAAATGTGGCGAGTCGAAGAGACTTAGCAGTTGGCAGGAAAAAAGACAGAGGCGCAAGGGGAGAGCCAACTGTGCAACAGCCCCGACAAACAAATTTCTCTGTAGCACCTGTGGAAGAGCCTGTCACTCTAGAATTGGCCTTTATAGCCACTCCAGGCGCTGCTTCACAAACCACTGACCACCTCCAGGCGCGTAGCCATTGTCTCTCGAGATAAGGAGGCCCAAAAGAATCTGTGAGTTGATCACCTTTTGTGTGAAGAAATAATTCTTGGACCTACAATTGCTCCAGGTCCAGCAGCACCTGGTTTTCAAACCCTCCATGGTCTCGCCCATCCCCATCTCTGCAACTTTCTGCAGCCTTCCCACACTGCAAGATCTCTCTGATCCTGTAATTCTGGTTCTCTTTTTCCCCCCCACCCCACATTCCCAACCCTTACGTGGGAAGGAGGGAACTTGAGTGTGGATGCATGTATATGTGAGGAGAGTATATAAGGGAAGGTGATTGGTGTATGCAGGAGATTGAGGGGAAGATTTGATAGTGTACAAAATTATGACAGGTTTGGATAAGGTAGACAAAGAAAAGCTTTCCCCGTTAGCTGATCGTGCAAGGACTAGAACACAGATTTAAGGTTTTGGGCAAGAGATGTGAGGAAGAACTATTTTATGCAGGGAGTGGTAATGACATGGAACTTGCTGTCTACGAGGGTGGTGGAAGCAGAGACTAGTAGTGATTTCAAAGGAAATTGGGTGGGCACTTGAGAGAAATAAACCTGCAGGGCTACGAGAATAGAGCGGGGGAATGGGACTGACAGAGCCAACATGAACTCGATGGACTGAATGGTCTCCTGTGCTGTTATGATGCTGACTCTGTGCATGTGTGAAAGAAGAGTGGAGTAAGCAAGAGAGAAGGAGGTGTATTTGTTTGACACAGAGAAAGTATGAGTGAGAGCATGAGGGAAAGTGTGGGTGAATGAGAGGAGTATATTTGTACAAGAGAAAGGACTGCATGGAAGTGAGTGATGTAATATATCAGATGTGCTCTTTTTTGCATTCACCCAGCCCCCCCGAGTGTATGATGAGTTAATGCATTCACAAGAAATAGATAGAAGTATGGGAGAGGAAGGAGCATTTGAGAAAAGTGTGTGTCAGGGAATGCAAGAAAGCAGAGGGTGCACAACGGAGGGAGAAAGCACCTGAGGGCGCATACTCGAGAGGGGAGGAAGATTGGTCGGCACAGACTCGGTGGGCTGAAGGGCCTGTTTCAGTGCTGTATCTCTAAATAAATAAAATAGGAGCAGGAGTAGGCCATACAGCCCACCGAACCTGCCCCGGGAGGACGTACGAGAGAGGAATGAGGAGGGCGTGTGAAAAGAGAGAGACAGTAGCGATACATCATTGCTGGAGAGCGTGGGGATGGACATGTGAAAGGGCTGTTTGAGAGAGTACAGCCCACGTGAGAGCGTGAGAAGGGAGTGTATGCGTATAGTAAAGAGGGTGGTGAAGCATGCATGCATGGAAGAAATGTTTTTTAAAAAAAAGCTTGGGGATGTGTGAAGGGGAGGGCAAATGGATGCATGCATGGTGGCAGGTGTAGGGAGCAGAAGCTCACAGGAGAGAACTACATGCCTGCACAAGAACGCAAGAGCATGTGTGAGCAAGGAGCCAGAAAGAGATGCATGCACATGGGGCTGGAGTCAATCTGAGGTGATGAGGGGGGACAGGGCAAGAGGGCAGAAAGACAGTGAAGTAGAGAGGAGGAGAAGGGGGAGGGGGGTTTAATTCACGAGTTCAGAGCAGGAGGAGGGTGTGTGAGGAGGAGAAGATGGGAGTGCTTGGAAGGGAATGGAGAGAGGGAAGAAGCAGGGGAATTGTTAAATGCAAATCTTTGTTTCTGTCTTATAAAGTGCTTTTCATGACCACTGGACGTCTATGTTTTATAGCGCTGAAGTACTTTTGAAGTGTAGTCAATGTTCTAATATTTGTGCACAGCAAGCTCCCACAAACAGCAATGTGGTAATGACAAAATAATCCCTTTTTGTGATGTTGATTGTGGGATAAATGTTGGCCAGAGCTCCAAGAAAAGAGAGTGAGATTTGCATTTATACAGTGCCTTTCATGACCACCAGACATCTCAAAGCACTTTACAGCCAATGAAGTACTTTTGAACTGAAGTCACTGTTGTAATGTAGAACACGTGGCAGCCAATTTGCACACAGCAAACTCCCACAAAGTCATATAATAATGATCAGGTAATCTGTTTTTGTGATGTTGATTGAAGGATAAACATTGGCCAGGACACCAAGATAATTCAAAGCAAAATACTGCAGATGTCAGAAATATGAGGATGACTAGGGGGACCATAGGTCCGGTCAAGGACAATAGCGGGAGACTGTGTGTTGAGCCGGAAGAGATAAGTGAGGTTTTGAATGAGTACTTCTGTTCGGTATTTACGAATGAGAAGGGGTGTATTACTGAAGAGGACGGTGGGAAGCAGACTGGTAAGCTCGAGGAAGTGCTCGTTAGGAGGGAAGATGTGTTGGGGTTTTTGAATAACTTGAAGATAGACAAGTCTCCCGGGCCTGACGGGGTATATCCAAGGATGTTATGGGAAGCAAGGGATGAAATTGCAGAGCCGCTGGCAATGATCTTTTCATCTTCTCTGCTGACGGGGGTGGTACCAGGTGATTGGAGGGTGGCAAATGTTGTGCCCCTGTTCAAGAAAGGGAATAGGAACAACCCTGGGAATTACAGGCCAGTTAGTCTTACTTCGGTGGTAGGCAAGTTGATGGAAAAGGTGCTGAGGGATAGGATTTCTGAGCATCTGGAAAGACACTGCTTGATTCGGGACAGTCAGCACGGTTTTGTGAGGGGTAGGTCTTGCCTCACAAGCCTGATTGAATTCTTTGAGCAGGTGACCAAGCAAGTGGATGAGGGTAAACCAGTGGATGTGGTGTACATGGATTTTAGTAAGGCATTTGATAAGGTCCCCCATGGTAGACTTATGGAGAAAGTCAGGAGGCATGGGATAGTGGGGAATGTGGCCAGTTGGATTAAGAATTGGCTAACTGATAGAAGGCAGAGAGTGGTCTTAGATGGTAAATACTCAGCCTGGAGCCCAGTTACCAGTGGCGTGCCGCAGGGATCAGTTCTGGGTCCTCTCCTGTTTGTGATTTTTATTAACGACTTGGATGAGGAAGTCGAAGGGTGGGTCAGTAAATTTGCAGATGATACAAAGGTTGGTGGAGTTGTGGATACCGAGGAGGGCTATTGTCGTCTGCAAAGGGACTTGGATAGGTTGCAGTGCTGGGCTGAAAAGTGGCAGATGGAGTTTAACCCTGAAAAGTGTGAGGTCGTCCATTTTGGAAGGACAAACATGAATGCAAAATACTGGGTTAACGGTAGGGTTCTTGGGCATGTGGAGGAGCAGAGAGACCTTGGGGTCTATGTGCATAGATCATTGAAAGTTGCAACTCAAGTGGATAGGGCTGTGAAGAAGGCATATGGGGTGTTAGCGTTCATTAGCAGAGGGATTGAATTTAAGAGCTGTGAGGTGATGCAGCTGTACAGGACCTTGGTAAGGCCTCATTTGGAGTAGTGTGCGCAGTTCTGGTCGCCTCATTTTAGGAAGGATGTGGAAGCCTTGGAGAGGGTGCAGAGGAGATTTACCAGGATGTTGCCTGGAATGGAGAATAAGTCTTACGAGGAAAGGCTGAACATTCTAGGCCTCTTCTCATTAGAAAGGAGAAGGATGAGGGGTGACATGATAGAGGTTTATAAGATGATCAGGGGAATAGATAGGGTAGACAGTCAGAAACTTTTTCCCCGGGTGGAGCAAAGCGTTACAAGGGGTCATAAATTTAAGGTGAAGGGTGGGAGATATAAGGGGGATGTCAGGGGAAGGTTCTTTACCCAGAGAGTGGTCGAGGCATGGAATGCCTTGCCCGGGGAAGTTGTTGAGTCAGAAACTTTAGGGACTTTCAAAAGGCTTTTGGATAGGTATATGGATAAAGGAGAATGATGGGGTATAGATTAAATTGTCCTTGACAGAGGACAAAGGATCGGCACAACATTGTGGGCCGAAGGGCCTGTTCTGTGCTGTATGTTCTATGTTCTATGTTCTATGCTGGAAATCTGAAATAAAAACAAGAAATGCTGGAAATACTCAGCCGGTCTGGCAGCATCTGTGGAGAGAGAAGCAGAGTTAATGTTTCAGGTCAGTGACCCTTCATCAGAACACTGACCTGAAACGTTAACTCTGCTTCTCTCTTCACAGATGCTGCCAGACCTGCTGAATATTTCCAGCATTTCTTGTTTTTATACCAAGGATAATTCCCCTGCTTTTCATCAAAATAGTTTAAAAAAAATTCTTTCATGGGATGTGGGCGTCGCTGGCTGGGCTAGCATTTATTGCCCATCCCTAATTGCCCTTGAGAAAGTGGTGGTGAGCCATGGGATCTTTTACGCTCACCTAAGAGGGTAGACGAAGCCTTGGTTTAACTTCTCATTCAAAAGACCTCTGACAGTGCTGCACTCTTTCAGTACTGCACTAGACTGTTGGCCTTGTTTTTTGTCAAGGGGTGGGATTTCAATCCAGTTAAAGGAAGAAAAACGGGTCACAAGGAAGAGCAGACCATGAACTGGTGTGGTGTTGAATTGGCGTCAATAGGGAGAGGAGAGAAATTGCACTAAAAATGTGGGGGAGAATGTCTTGCAAGTTGTCGTGATTGTGCTTGCATTGTCCAAATAGCATGGTTTTCCTGTGACATAAGATGTAGTGGTTTAAACAAATTGGCAGACGTACCTTTCAAGATCCTCATCACCTTTTATGCCTTGTGACACAAACTAACTGTCCATTAAGTAAGCAGAGGATCTGCCACTGGGATACTTGTACCTGACCAAAAGGGATGCAAAAGTGGTTCAGGGTGACTTGGCGCCTCAACTTTCTATAGTGAAGCTTCTGATCAGAACTTTCCCTTGATGGCACAGCTAATATTCAACACCTGGAATTTTTAAATAATATTGCAAATTATCTCTCAAAGCTGCAATGACAGTTGCAATAATGAATCTTTAAATTGGAATGGTCTACCTCCAGGAATATAAAGTGCAGTGATAGTCTGCAGTAGCACTAGGCATCGCTTGCACGTAAACAAGTAAAACCGACTTTAAAGCCCATGTAAAACTGAAGGTATGAATTCCAATTAACTGACACTACAATATGATTATTCTGAAATGCTTGAGCTTTGCTGTCACAGATCATCTGAACCTCACTTAAGATTATAAGTGAGCAAATTTTCCTTCCCCATTCATCTCTCAAGGTCCTGATTTTGTTTTCATGTTTGAATTCAGGCACACAGCCTATTGACTGCAAACGTCTCATGGCTTGCAGCTGAATCATTGGGAGATTTCGTGTGTGTACTAAAAATTTCCCAAAAGATACTCCTGCTGTCAAACACTTATCTAAATCCATGGGCAAGGGTGAATATTGACAGCTGCTGAGGAATAATTGAATTGTACAGACCTTGATGCAGAAGTTATTTAAGATAAGGACAGCACTCTCAGCACTTTGTCGGTAAAGCCTACTGTAGATTATATTAGACTGTCTGGTGTGCACTCTTTGTTTATTGAGGTTCTGCTTATCCCATTCTCCTGCTTTTCCTTATCAATTTTCTTCTGTTCCCAGCAGACATTTACTCTGTCTGGCATATGGTTCTGAGAATTCTGCTCACTTTTCAGTACCTGGCCAGTAATCATCTGTGAGCCTCTATGATGGTTGTTGACCATGGGACATTCACAGCTGGAACTGAGCTGCCCTAACCTGGTGTCCATGCATAAACATTAACATATACTTTTAAGCAGGGCTCCTAAAAAAGAAGCTGAGGAATGAAACCCTGACTGTTTTTAAATCCCATTCCTGACTGAGGATCCCTGAGACCAATTTTAGTGTCCCTATCATTTGACTCAGCAGTAACACAATTTGTGATCTCCTGGGTGGGTGCGGGGGGGGGGGGGGGGTGGGGGGGGGCGGGTGCGGTGGTGATGTGGGGAAGGCTCAATCAGTTGAACCATTGTGGAGTTGGCAGCAGTAAGATTTTCTTTTTTTTTTGCAGTGTTGTATCTTGCATATTTGTAAAAAAAAAACTTTGGACCCTTATTGTAAATTACAAAACCCCAGTGTCATGAATGTGATCTCAAGTATGCACTGGTATTCTTGGTTTGAGATGTAAAATCGTGTTAAACGTTGACTGCATCTGTGATGTCAGACATGTCAATCTACAGATTTCCATACCTGAAATAGTCTTACAACAGTGACTACAATCCAAAAGTATTTCATTGGCTGTAACGTGCATTGGGACATCCTGAGGTTATGAAAGGTGCTATATAAATACAATGTTTTTTCTTTTTTTTGAAGCTGTTATAAAGCTGCTTCAAAATTAGTAGTTTTCCTACGGTGGTGTAGGGTTAATAATACAGTAAACTCATACTTTTATTGCCTTCACTTTTCTATTCTCTTTATCTATCCAATCCATTCCAACTCCTTTATAACGTTAGAAAAAAACCTCAGCTATTTTTTGTCTCCCATCGGGCCCCAACCATCTATTTTGCTGGTGGGAGGCACTTCAAGAAAATTGGTCTTTGACTGAAATAATACTCCAAAGACTTCTTTTTCAGCCAATGGTGTGCCAAAAACTAAAGGTTGATCAGGTAAATCTTTGTATAGGGCGGCACAGTGGCGCAGTGGTTAGCACTGCAGCCTCACAGCTCCAGGGACCCGGGTTCGATTCTGGGTACTGCCTGTGTGGAGTTTGCAAGTTCTCCCTGTGTCTGCGTGGGTTTTCTCCGGGTGCTCCGGTTTCCTCCCACAAGCCAAAAGACTTGCAGGTTGATAGGTAAATTGGCCATTATAAATTGTCACTAGTATAGGTAGGTGGTAGGGAAATATTGGGACAGGTGGGGATGTTTGGTCGGAATATGGGATTAGTGTAGGATTAGAATAAATGGGTGGTTGATGGTCGGCACAGACTCGGTGGGCCGAAGGGCCTGTTTCAGTGCTGTATCTCTAATCTAATCTAATCTAAACCAAAACAGGAGATGCTTTCATGAGCCAAGTCAACTTGACGGTAACTTCAGAGCCTGATGGTAAGAGAGCTTCTTGCAAATAGGGACAATAATATGTTTGAATTTTATGTTGGGTTTTGAGATAGCGATGGGTGTTATGGTCCCCATGGAGATTAACAAACCTAAAGAACCGAATTTACCGAACGATCTGAATTTTAAATTAAAAAAACAAATGGACAAACATAGAAAATAGGAGTAGGCCATTCGGCCCTTCAGGCCTGCTCCGCCATTCAAAAAAGATCATAGCTGATCGTTTAATTCAGTACCCTGTTCCCGCTTTCTCCCCATATCCCTTAATCCCTTAATCCCTTTGGCATGAAGAAATATATCTATCTCCTTCTTGAATATATTTAATGACTTGGTCTCCACTGCCTTCTGCGGTAGAGAATTCCACAGGTTCACTACTTTCTGAGTGAAGAAATCTCCCCTCATCTTGGTTCTAAATGGCATACCCTGTATCCTGAGACTGTGACCCCTGGTTCTGGACACCCCAGCCATTGGGAACATCCTCCCTGCATCTAGCCTGTCTAGTTCTGTTAGAATTTGATAGGTTTCTATGAGATTCCCTCTCATTCTTCTAAACTCTAATGAATATAGGCCTAGTCGACCCAATCGCTCCTTATACGTTAATCCTGCCATCCCAGGAATCAGCCTAGTAAATCTTTTTCACAGTCCCTCCATGGCAAGAGCATCCTTCCTCTGATAAGGAGACCAAAACTGCACACAATACTCTAGATGTGGTCTCACTAAGGCCCTGTATAACTGCAGTAAGACATCCTTGCTCCTTACTCTCATCCTCTTGCAATGAAGGCCAACATACCATTCGCCTTCCTAACTGCTTGCTGCACCTGAATGCTTGCTTTCAGCGACTGGTGTACAAGGACACCCCAGGTCTCCTTGCACCTCCCCCTTTCCCAATCTATTGCCATTCAGATAATCTGCCTTTCTGTTTTTACAACCAAAGTGGATAACCTCACATTTATCCACGTTATACTGCATCTGCCATGCATTTGTCCACTCTCCCAACTTGTCCAAATCACACTGGAGCCGCTTTGCATCCTCCTCACAGCTCACATTTCCCGCCCCCCCCCCCCCCCACCCCCTCCCAAGCTTTGTGTCGCCTGCAAACTTGGAAATGTTACATTTAGTTCCCTCACCCAAGTTAATATATATTGTAAATAGCTGGGGCCCAAGCACTGATCCCTGCGGTACCCCTCTAGTCACTGCCTGCCACCCGGAAAAAGACCTGTTTATTCTCTACTCTTTGTTTCCTGTCTGTCAACCAGTTCTCAATCCATGCCAGTATATTTCCCCCCAATCCCATGTGCTTTAATTTTGCACACTAACCTCTTATGTGGGACCTTATCGAAAGCCTTCTGAAAATCCAAATACACCACATCCACTGGTTCTCCCCTATCTATTCTACTAGTTACATCCTCAAAAAACTCCAGTAGATTTGTTGAGCATGATTTCCCTTTCATAAACCCATGCTGACTTTGCCCAATCCCGTTTATGCTTTCCAGGTGTTCTGCTATCACATCCTTTATAATAGACTCTAGCATTTTCCCCCACTACTGATGTAAGGCTAACTGGTCTGTAGTTCCCTTTCTCTCCCTCCTTTTTTTAAATAGTGGGGTTACATTTGGCACCCTCCAATCTGTAGGAACTGCTCCAGAGTCGATAGAATTTTGCAAGATGACCACCAATGCATCCACTATTTCCAGGGCCACTTCCTTTAGTACTCTGGGATGTATATTATCAGGTCCTGGGGATTTGTCAGCCTTTAACCTCATTAATTTCCCTAGCACTTTTTTTTTTACTAATACTGATTTCCTTCTGTTCCTCCCTCTCATTAGACCCTTGGTTCCCTAACATTTCAGGGAGGTTATTTGTATCCTCGTTTGTGAAGACAGAACCAAAGTATGTGTTTAATTCTGCCATTTCTTTGTTTCCCTATTATAATTTCCCCAGTTTCTGACTGTAAGGGACCTACATTTGTCTTCACTAATCTTTTTCTCTTCACATATTTATAGAAGCTTTTACAATCAGTTTTTATGTTCCCCGCAAGCTTGCACTCCTACTCTATTTTCCCCAGCTTAATCAACCTTTGTCCTCCTTTGCTGAATTCTAAACTGTTCCCAATCCTCAGACTTGAAGCTTTTTCTGGCAATTTTATATGCCTCCTCTTTGGATCTAATACTGTCCCTAATTTCTTTTGTAAGCCACGGTTGAGCCACCTTTCTAGTTTTATTTCTGTGCCAGACAGGAATGAATAATTGTTGTGATTCATGCACATATTATCCATTGCCTAGCCACTGTCAACCCTTTTAGTAAAGTTCCCCAATCCACCATAGCCAACTCACGCCTCATACCTTCGTAGTTTCCTTTATTTAGATTCAGGACCCTAGTTTTGGATTCAAGATTTAACTTTTAAAGCTTTTAGTCTAACAATCAGACCAAAATCAACACAAATTAAACATGAAATAACAGACAAATCGCAGTCAATATTTTACAAATTGCATGTTAACTATCAGATACAACAAAGATAGATCTCTGATTTACTGCGCAGGCCACAGCAAATATGGTACCGAATAGCCACAAAGTTCTTCAAAATTCTGAACTTCAAGTACATTTCCAGCTCCTGTCTTCCAAGATGCAGTCGCCGATTTTTAAAAAATCTGACAGCAGTTTCCCTGCAATCCCGAACTCCAATGGGTAGGGTCTCCACCAAAATAGCGGGATGCTCCCAAACCTCTTTAGCTCTGCTCACGACAACCTTGATGGCATAGCTCCACCAGCATCACCTCGAGTATCTGAAAACAGCTGCAACAACTCATATTGGCCAGTGCCCAGCTCCCAGAATCAGCTTTTACTCTCTGCAGCTTGTCTTCTTAAAATCTCTGCCGGCTGTCTGCTTAAACTCTCCAGTCTTGTGATCTGAGTTTGACCAGCTCTAGTCGCATGCCTCTGGTCAAATGACTGCGTCCTATTTGGTTGCCACCGTTCTGTCTCTGCAGAACCCTGAAGTTTTTGTCACTTAAGTTAGGGACTGTCTCAAAAAAAGGTTTGAAATCAGTCAGTCCTCCTAACAGAATTCAACAAGTCATATCTGTTCAGACAATAGTCTGCACGCATTCTTCTGCTGGTCTCACATATTGCCGACTTGCATCACACTCCTTTTCCCCCGCGGCCCCCCCCCCCCAAACCCTTGGAAAAAGAAAGCTTTGCTGTCGTAAAGTTTTCTTTACAACAGGTTAGGAAAATAGCAAGCTTTTAACATCCAACATTTTAACAAATAGCTTGTTACATACTGTACAGTAAATATTTTCATATTCCATAATTATTCACATTTACAGAATCATAAGGGCTTAACCAATAACAAAACCAAGTAAATGTGACAATTAGGAATAGCAGGATTCAAGCATCATAAAATAATCATACCTCAGAGCTTTCCTTCTATCTTATAGCCCTTTAAACTCTGGATAGAGCATCAACAATTACATTGCTTTTCCCTGCAACATGCACAACTTTTAGTGTAAATGGCTGTAGTATCAAATTCCAGTGAATTAGCCAGAGGTTTTATTCTGAACTTTTCTAGAAACACACGTGGGTTGCGGTCTGTATAGGCTAGCACTTCCCTGACTCTTGATTACATATAGCGCAAGCTGTTGCAGAGCCAGTACAAGACTTGAAGCCTTTTTCTCAATGGTCAAGTACTTTGAGACTTAGCTACTACTCTGGAAAGCTTAATAACAGGCCGTTCCATACCAGCATCATCTTGGTGCAGCACCACTCCTACCCCTAAGTCACTAGTGTCGATAGCTACCTTGAATGGTTTACTAATATCTCTGGCTGCAAGAATGACTTCCTTTATCAAAATGACCTTTAACTTCTCAAATGCCATTTGACATAACTCTAACCATTTGAACTCCATATTTTTCTTTAACAGTTAGTCAGTGGGGTAACTACTGTGCTCAAATTAGGGACAAACTTCCTGTAGAACCCATACATACCCAGAAGTCATAACACTTTTCTTTGTCTTGGGTACAGGAATATCTATTATCGCCTGAATGTTGGTCTCCCATGGGAGCACTTGACCTTGACCCAAGCTATATCCTAAATAAGTGACCTTCGCCTTGGCGAATTCGCTCTTTGCCAAGTTAATGATGAGGTTAGCTTTGGCCAGCTGGTCAAATGGAGCTCTCAAATGTCTGACATGATCATTCCAAGTGTTGCTGTACACCAAAAGCTCATCGATGTAAACAACACAATTACTCAACTACGCAATCACTTTTGAAATGTAGCCCATGCATTTTTTTATACCAAATGGCATGACTTTACATTGGAACGGACCATCTGGTGTCACAAAAGCAGAAGTTTCTTTGGCTTGGTTGGTCAAGGAGATTTGCCAGTATCTTTTTAAGTAAATCAATCTTGCTAACAAAGGCCAAGTTCCCCACCCTATCAACACAATCCTGGAGCCTTGGGGTTGCAAGGACTCTATCTTAGTTTCCGCATTATCCTTTAGGTAATCAATGCAGAATCTTTGAGAACAGTCTTGTTTTAGTACCAGAACAACAGGAGAACTCCCAACTACTTTAGCCGCACTGTAGGATAGAGTATACGTGAAGAAATAAATGGGGCGTGTACAAGAGGTACGGCAATATACATGGGTGACTTTGATCTACGTGTGGATTGGGCGAATTAGATTAGCAAAGGTAGCCTGGAAAACGTGTACTTGAATGTACTTGAAACAATTTCTTAGAGCAGTATATTCTAGAGACAACTAGGGAGCAGGCTATTCTAGACCTGGTAATGTGCAATGAGATAGGATCAATCAGTAACCTCATGGTAAAGGAGCCTCTAGGCGACAGTTATCATAACATGATAAAATTTCGCTTTCAGTTTAAAAGGGAGATGTGTGGGTCTTAGAGTAATGTTTTTAAACAAGGAAATGGCGGAGGCGTTGAACAGGTATTTTGTCTGTTCTCACTATATAAGACTTGGAAAACCTGCCAAAGATACTTGAAAATCAAGAGGTGAAAGGGAGGGAGGAACCTAAACAATCACCGTCGCTAGGGAAAAGGTGCTGGGAAAACTGTTGAACCTAAAGGCTGACCGGTCCCCAGGATCAGATGGCCTGCATCCTAGGGTCTTGGAAGAAGTGGCTGCAGAGCTAGCTTTGGTTATAATCTTCCAAAATTCATTAGAATCTGGAAGGGTCTCAGTAGATTGATGACACCTTTATTCAAGAAAGGAGGGAGACCGAAAGCAGGAAACTATAGGCAAGTTAGCCTAACATCTGTCATAGGAAAATTACTAGAATCCATTATTAAGGAAGTTATAGCAGGATACTTAGAAAATCATAATGGGATCAGACAGAGTCAACACGGTTTTTCATAGAGAGATACAGCACCGAAACAGGACCTTCAGCCCACCGAGTCCACGCCGACCATCAACCACCCATTTATACAAATCCTACATTTAATCCCATTTTCCTTCCCACATCCCCACCTTGCCTCAATTCTCCTACCACCTACCTACACTAGGGGCAATTTTTTTTTTTTTTTACAATGGGCAATTTACCTACATGTCTTTGGCATGTGGGATGAAACCGGAGCACCCGTAGGAAACCCATGCGGTCACAGGGAGAACTTGCAAACTCCGCACAAGCAGTACCCAGAACTGAACCCGGGTTGCTGGAGCTGTGAGGCTGCGGTGTTAACCACTGCGCTACTGTGCCGTTTTGTGAAAGGGAAATTGTGTTTTTAACTAATTTATTACAGTTTTTCGAGTTCCGCAAGCAACGTGGATAAAGGGGAACCTGTAGGTGTGGTGTACTTAGATTTCCAAAAGGCATTTGATAAGGTGCCACATTAAAGGTTACTACACTAATTTAGAGCACATGATGTCGGGGGTAACATATTAGCATGGATAAAGGACTGGTTAGTTAACCAGAAGCAGAGAGTAGGGAGAAAAAGGGTCTTTTTCGGGTTGGCAAGCTGTAACTAGTGGAGTGCCACAAGAATTTGTGCTGGGCGTCAACTATTTACAATCTATATCAATGACTTGGATGAAGGGACTGAATGTATGGTAGCTAAATTTGCCGATGACTCCAAGATAGAAAAAGTAAGTTTGTCAAGGAGGTTAAGAGTCTCCAGAAGGATATAGATAGGTTGAGTGTCTGGGCAAAAATTTGGCACATGGAGTGTAATGTGGGAACATGTGAACTTGTTCACTTTGGCAGGAAGAATAGAAAAGCTGTTTACTATTTAAATGGAGAAAGATTGCAGAACTCTGGGATCCGGGTGTCCTGGTCAGCGAATCACAAAAGGTTAATATGCAGGTACAGCAAGTGATTAAGAAGGCAAATGGAATGTTAGCATTTATTGCAAGAGGAATGGAATATAAAAGTAGGGAAGTTTTACTACAGCTGTACAGGACCTTGGTGAGACCACATCTGGAGTACTGTGTACAATTTTGGTCTCCCTATTTGAAAAAGGATACAATTATTTTAGCAGTTCAGAGAAGGTTCACTGAACTAATGCCGGGTGAAGGGTTGACGCCTATACCCATTGGAGTTTAGAGAATGAGAGGTGTTCTTTTTGAAACATAAAATTCTGAGGGGACTTGATGGATGTTTCCTCTTGTGGGGGAGACTAGAACTAGAAGGTTTTAGTTTAGGCAGGCATCAAGATCGGCGCAGGCTTGGAGGGTCGAATGGCCTGTTCCTGTGCTGCACTGTTCTTTGAGGGCACAGTTTAAGAATAAGAGGACTCCCTTTTAAGAAGGAGATGAGAACTTTTTTTTCTCCGAGATGTTAGTCTGTGGCATTTTCTTTCCCAGAAAGCAGTGGAGGCTGGGTCATTGAATTCATTCATGGCTGAGTTGGATAAATTTTTGATAGACAAAGGAGTCGAGGGTTATGGGGGACAGACAGGAAAGTGGAGTTGAGACCACAACCAGATCAGCCATGATCTTATTGAATGGCAGTGCAGGCTTGAAGGGCTGAATGGCCTGCTCCTAAGTCCTATGTTCCTATGACTAGTTTCAATTATATCATTATTTAACATAGATTGTACCTCCTCCTTGACTTTGGGCAATTTGCTGGGATTTAGTCTGTAGGGATTTTACTTAATTGGTTTAGCTTCCCTCATCAACCTCATGAACAGCTAGAGGAGTACAGCTTGGCTTATCTGAGCACGCAGGCTTATACTCCCTCAGTAGGTCAGCTGTTTTTCCTCTGGTGCTCAGGTGGTGTTGTAGCACCTCATCCAGACCCGCCAACATCTCTGCCTTTGCCAGCTTCACCGCAGGAGGTTCAGTCTCAGAACTCTGTCTCAGGTTCATCATCTGGTTCTTCACTTGTGCCAGTATCACCATCTACGTTCTCTCCCAGCTATGCTACACTTACTGGCTGACTATGCTCACAGTCACAGTACCTCTGCAGCATATTCACCAAACACATCCTTTTGACTCTTTCATCTGTCTGGGGTACTAAGTACACAGTTCACCTCAGAGTTTCCTTTTGATACAGTAGGTCCGCTAAGCCTTGCTTTCAATAGTTTGCCAAGCAAAGGCAACAAGTCTAGCACCGTGGTTGAAAATTGCGTGCATTAGCGGTTCTACCTGCTTTGTGCTTTCATCACCTGCTGATAAACCTTAAGATGTCCCCTGGCCATTGCACAAGCCTTTCAGAGTCTTTCTTGGAACTTTGACACATAATGTAGGAGGGTAGTTTCCTCCTCCAGTGCTAAAAGTCTTTCCTTAAACTCATGGCCATAGACCAATTCGAAGGGACTGAAACCAGTGGACTCATTTGGCATATTCCCAGTTGCAAATAACAAAAATGCCTTTCTCCCAATCCTGGGGATATTCCAAAAAAAAAGGCCCGAATCATACTCTTCAGGGTTTGGTGGTACCTCTCCAAAGCACCTTGGGACTGCGAGTGATAAACAGACGACTTGAGCTGCTTCACTCCGAAATTGCATATGATCTCCTGTGATACACCTGACATGAAATTTGACCCCTGGTCAGACTGAATTTCTTTCGGCAACCCATTCCTAGTGAAAAACTGGACCAACTCCCCGATCACAACTTTCACCATGATCTTCAATGGTACAGCCTCTGGAAATAGAGGGGACAAATCCATAATGGTCAGGTGATACTTATGATCCGACTTCATCGTAGGTAAGAGTCCAACACAATTTTCAAAATCCCTACTAAATAGTTTATCAAATGCAGGTATTGGTATTCATGAGGTTGACTTATTAGAAGGCTGTGGCTTTCCAACTATCTGACGTGTGACATGTCTTGCAGGTGTCAACCACATCCTTATGCAGCTTCGGCCAGTAAAAATGTGACATTACCCTAGCCAGTGTCTTTCAAATAACCAAATGACCTGCAACTGGAATCTCATGGGCAATTCTCTAAGTTTCACTGCGATATTGAGGAGGGACAGCAATTTGATGTAATGTCCAATCCTCATCAGGCCTCTGGGGAGGTCTCTACTTCCTCATCAAAATGTCAATCTTGATGCAATAATATTCAGGGACCTCAGAACATGCCATCTGAGACGAGCACTTCAAATCAGGGATTGCTTGTTGTGTCTCAACCAAGGTAGATCTAAACCAGTCCATTGTTAGCCTTGGAACTTTTAACACCAGCATCCCCATCCAAATCCTTGTAAAAGGTTTCAGCCAACCAACCACCCGAATTACCCTATAAATCTGGGACCTAGTCACAACACAATCTAGGAATAGTCCTGGAAATGGTTCCTGCAAAACCTCAGTTTCAGCAGCCTCAACTGGCTTCTCCGAAACCACTGGAGACGCTAATACTTTATCCCAAGCCAAGTAGATTCCTTGCAAAAGAAATCCACACTTTCAGGAGGCAAACTAGCAACGACACAAATGGTAATAGCATCAGTGACTAAGTCACATTTTAAATCAATCCTATATAAGGGAACGGGTAAATAGGTTCCATCGATACCCTGAACTAACACCTTTGTATTCAGTGAAATACCGGGGAAGAAATTCATGTCATCTGCCAACATCAGTGACTGCTGCCTCTGTATCTCGAAGGATAACAATTGACTTGGCTGCCTCACCAGACAAAAGTGGGGATACATCACCCTCTGACAGACAACGTCATTAGTTTTTTGCAACCTGATTCACTCTCCGTAAATGTCACAGAACCTACTTGCTTGTCGTGAATGTTTTTGCCAACTGTTCCAAGGGTCTAAGAGACGAATCCTCTTTCCCCACAAAGGCCTGAGCATCAACGGTACTCGTGTTGATTTCCCACTTAATACAATAAAAGTAAATGTGAAATCTTGTTGGTTTAAACTCTGGAAAATACCAGTGAGCCAGTTTCACAGCCTAATTTGGATCGATCCTGAATGAGCCCCCAATTTTATGACCCCATGGAGAGCAACAAACCAAAAGAAATGAATTTACTGAACGGCCCCAATAAAAAAAAAACCAAATGGACTTTTAAAAACTTTTACTATAACAATCAAACCAAAATCAACACAAATTAAACATTAAATTAAACAGACAAATCACGGTCAATATATATTTACAAATTGCACGTTAAACAGATACAACAAAGATATAGATCTTGGATTTACTACTGTTGCGACCAGGTGAGAAAGGTGTAGGGGTCTTTTACTGTCTTTACCTGTCTTATTGTAACAGGGTTTAATTTTAAGCACACTGCTTTGAACTCCCCCTTTGTGAATCCTTGTTCACAGCTTTCCAGTTATGAGGCAAAGAAATGAGCACACCAGGTTTTCTTTAGGTTTAAAGAAGAAAAGTGAAATTTATTGAACCTTAAACTCTAATACGGTTAATGCCTACAGATATATGACGCGTCCACGCTAACATGCACACGCAATACGCACATGCAAATAGGGACAGAAAAGAGCAGAAGAAAAATAAAATGGAGAGGGTTGAGGCAGTCTCTAAAAGGGGGTTTCTTGTTACTATGTCTGTGTTTCCAGCTCACCATAGAGTCCTTGATTGTAGACAGCTCTTACTTTTCGTTAGGGCCCAGTATTATTCTTAAACCTTGTTCACTGTAAGAGACTTTTCTCTCTTGGGGTTCATATGTCTTCAGTGTTTCCGAAGCTGGTGAGAGTGAGGTAAGAGCAGACAGGAGAGAGGTGTTTTCAATCCAGAAGCTAACCACCTTCTGAGGTCAAAATCCCTGTTGGGTGTTCAAATTCAAAAAAACTCCAACAATCAGTCATGTGACTAAACTGGCCTGACCACGTCTGTTTGTGTATTCGGCCATCTTCGGAATGCGGTATTCAAAAGTCCATTGTAGATTAAATTGGAGCAGGGAATAGCTCCTTTGTCCTTTTTTGAAGTACTTGTCTGTTGATATGCTAATGTCTTTCTCCAGTCAAAGTCTCCAATTGTTTTTTAAAGCAAGTTCTTCATCAATAGTTTAAAATCAATGTTCATGTGGCAAAATTAATTTTCCTCATTCTTGGCAGGTGAGGGGCTTGCCTGACACTACGCAGTCCACTCAGCAAATATGACACTGAATAGCCACAAAGTTCTTCAAAACTATGAACTTCAGGTAGATTTCCAACTCCTGTCTTCCAAGATGCAGTCACTGATTTTCATCCGGCAGGATCTGCCCTGCAATTCCAACCTCCATGGCTGCAGTCTTCACCAAAAACCGTGCACTGCTCCCGAACCATCTCTAGCTCTGCTTACGGCAGTCTTGATGGCGTAGCTCCACCAGTATCACCTCAAGTAACTGAAAACAGCTGCAACAATTCGTATTTGCCAATGGCCAGCTCCCAGAATCAGCTTTTACTCTGCAGCTTTTCTGCCAAAAATCTCTGCCTGCTGTTTTCTTGAACTCTCCAATCTTGTGATCTGAGCTTGGATAGCTCTAGTCACATGCCTCTGGTCAAATGACTCTCTTATCTGGTTCCAACCATTTCTGTCTTTCCAGAACCCTGAAGTTTTTGTTATCACTTTTAAGTTAGGGACTGTCAAAAAACAAGCTTTGAAATCAGAGTCAGCAAACCTAACAGAATTCAACAAGTCATCTGTTCAGACAATAGTCTGCACATGCTCCTCCACTGGTCTTGCCAACCGTGGACTCCATCACATGCGAGAGTCACAAACCAAGGTTTTAAATTTAAGTAAGGCAAAATTTGAAGGGATGGAAATAAATTGACCACAGTAAACTGGGCTGAACTGTTAATGGGTAAATCTACAAATAGTAAGAAGTATTCAAAAAAATTTGGTACAATCCAAACCAGTATATACTCCTAAAAGCTGAAGGCTACATGTGTGTAGTTAAGCAACCATGGTCAACAAATGAAGTATGAGAGAATATCAATTCAAAAAAAGTAGAAATCCAGTGGTCTGGGCAATCAAAAGGGATATAATGAAAGTAATACACAATAAGAAATATTTTTTAAAAACTGGAAGTGCATGGGAGGGGTGGATGAGGTGATAGAATTGGTTAAGTATACGAATTTGACTGAAAATGTTTTGCAGGTCTCTGCTAGTATTGAGAAAAAGAGTGACGGTGGAGAATAGGGGTCCATTGAAGACTGATGCAGGCAAGACTACAATGAATAATAAGGAAATGACAGACTTGTTAAATGAGTAGAGGGAGAGGGCAGAATTCTGGTGATGCAAGAGAACCAAAAAAAAAGTCACGGGGAGGAGCTTAGTGGATTTAATATGTTTAAAAATGGCAATGAAGAAAATAATCGAAATTGAGGTGCACAAATCTCCAGGGCTTGATGGTTTCCACCCAGGGTATTAAAAGAAATTGGTGAGGAAACTGCTGATGCATGAGTCACAATGTTCCAAAGCTCTCTTGATTCAGGAATCATGCCTTTTGATTGGAAGATTGCAAACACAAGTCCACTGTTTAAGAAGGGATGGTAGGAGAAACTAGGTAGCTACAGTCCTGTCAGTTTAGTATTACTTATGGAACCGTTATTAAATATTCTCTTAGCCCTTGGGTAAATATTAGTTGATCAAGAAGAGTCAACATGGGTATGTGAAGGGTGGGTCTAGTCTGATTAATCCACCAGAATAAGAACACAAGACAAGAAATAAGAACAGGAGTAGACCATACGGTCCACCAAGCCTTTCAGTAAGGTCATGGCTGAACTTTTAAATCAACTCCACTTCTCACCTATTACCCTAAATCTCTTGTTTTTTTCTTTATTCATTTGGGGAATCAGGGCATTGCAGGCTATGCCAGCATTTATTGCCCTTGAGAAGGTGGTGGTGAGCTGCTGCCTTGAACTGCTGCAGTCCTTGGGGTGTAGGTCCACCCACAGTGCTGTTAGAAAGGGAGTTCCAGGATCTTGACCCGGAGACAGTGAAGCAACGGTGATACAGTTCCAAGTTAGGATGTTGGTGGTGTTCCCATGCATCTGTTGCCCTTGTCCTTTTCTGTGGTTAGAGGTTGCGGGTTTGGAAGGTACTGTCTAAGGAGCCTTGATGAGTTGCTGCATTGCATCTTGTAGATGGTACACACAACTGCCACTGTGTGTCTGTGTTTGAGGGGGTGCCAATCAAGTGGGCTGCTTTGTCCTGGATGGTGTCTAGCTTCTTGAGTGTTGTTGGAGCTGTACCCATCCAAGCAAGTGCAGAATATTCCATCACACTCCTGACTTGTGTCTTGTAGATGGTGGACAGGCATTGGGCAGACGGGAGGTGAGTTACTCGTTGCAGAATTCCCAGCCTCTGACCTGCTCTTGTAGCCAAGTATTTACGTGACTGGTCCAGTTCAGTTTCTGGTCACTGGTAACCCCCAGGATGCTAGTGGGGGATTCAGCGATGGTAATGCTGTTGAATATCAAGCGAAGATAGTTAGATTCCCTCTTGTTGCAGATAGTCATTGCCTGGCACTTGTGTGGCATGAATGTTACTTGCTACTTTATCAGCCCAAGCCTGGATGTTGTCCAGGACTTGCTGCATCTGGACAGAGGCTGCTTCAGTATGTGAGGAGTCGCGAATGGTGCTGAACATTGTGCAATCATCAGTGAACATCCCCACTTCTGACCTTGTGATGGAAGGGCATTGATGAAGCAGCTGAAAATGGTTGGGCCTAGGACACCACCCTGAGGAACTCCTGCAATGATGTCCTGGGACTGAGATGATTGAATGTTGTCGGGGCCCATCGCCTTTGCTGTATCCGCTGTTTCTTGATATCACATGGAGCGAATCGGATAGGCTGAAGACTGCATCTGTGATGCTGGGGACTTCAGGAGGGGACAGAGATGGATCATCCATTCGGCACTTCTGACTGAAGATGGATGCAAATGCTTCAGCCTTGTCTTTTGCACTGATTTGCTGGGCTCTTCCCCCCCCCCCCCCGCCTTAATTGGTGAATTGTCCACCACCATTCACGACTGGATGTGGCAGGACTGCAGAGCTTGTATCAGATCCATTGGTTGTTGGATCATTTAGCCCTGTCTATCGCATGCTGCTTCTGCTGTTTTGGCATGCAAGTAGTCCTGTGTTGTAGCTTCTCCAGGCTGTTACCTAATTTTTAGGTATGCCTGGTGCTGCTCCTGGCAAGCCCTCCTGCACTGTTCATTGAACCAGGATTGGTCCCCTGGCTTGATGGTAATGGTAGAGTGGGGAATATGCCAGACCATGGGGTTACAGATTGTGATTGAATACAATTCTGCTGCTGCTGATGTCCCACAGTGCCTCAGGGATGCCCAGTTTTAAGTTGTTGGATCTATTTGAAATCTATCCCATTTAACACGGTGGTAGTGCCACACAAAACTATGGTGGTATCCTCAATGTGAAGGCAGGACTTGGTCTCCACAAGGACTGTGCAGTGATCACTCCTACCAATACGGTCACGGACAGATGCATCTGCGACAGGTAGATTGGTGAGGGCGAGGTCAAGTAGGTTTTTCCCTCTTGGTTCCCTCACCTGCTGCCTCAGACCCAGTCTAGCAGCTGTGTCCTTTAGGACTCTGCCAGCTCAGTCAGTAGTGGTGCCACTCTTGGTGATGGACATTGAAGTCCTCACCCCAGAGTACATTCTGTGCCTTGCTACCCTCAGTGCTTCTTCTAATTAGTGTTCAACATGGAGAAGCGCTGATACATCAGCCGAAGGGGGTGAGGGGGTTGTCAGTAGGTGGTAATCAGCAAGCGATTTCTTTGCTTAAGTTTGACCTGATGCCATGAGACTTCATGGGGTCTGGGGTCGATGTTGAGGACTCCCAGGACAGCTCCCTCCCAACTGTATACCACTGTGCTGCCCGCACCTCTAGTGGGTCTGCCTACCAGTGGGACAGGACATATCTAGGGGCGGTGGTGGTGTCTGGGACATTGTCTGTAAGGTATGATTCCATGAGTATGACTGTGTCAGGCTGTTGCTTGACTAGTCTGTGGGACAGCTCTCCCAATTTTGGCACAAGCTCCCAGATATTGGTAAGGAGGACTTTGCAGGGTCGACAGGGTTGAGTTTGCCATTGTTGTTCCCAGTGCCTGGTTGATGCTGGGTGGTCCGTCCAGCTTTTCCTTTTCTTAGACTTTGTAGTGGTTTGATATAACTGAGTGGCCTGCTGGGCCATTTCAGAGGACATTTAAGAGGTGGCCACACTGATCAAAGTTGACCAATTTTCACCCTTGAGGGAAGTGTTTGAATTTACTGCAATTATTTATTTCCCAACCCTACTCTCACACCCTTTTCCCTTTAAAATATTTGGGAACAGTAACGTTAAGAATACTATAGATCTTGGTTGGTTGTTTACAAACCAAATGGAAGATTCCGATCAGCAGAATGAAATGCTGATCTCAGTTGGTGTTGAAACTCGGGCGATTTTAGTATGGGTAGAATTCTGAACTCAATTTAATGGATGCCCAAACGTTGTTCAATCTGTTATCAATATCAGCGAGTTCACTAGCATTTGGAATACTTTTAGGCTGTCTGAAGTTACAGAATAAATATCTACTTAAGCTTAAACAATACAGGGAAAGAAATGCCAACCTTAGATGTAACCTGCAACTGATGTTTAAAATATTAGCATGATTAACTTTTCATGATCCAAACTGTTGAGATTTATTTTCTGTGGTTGCATGTGACATGAAAAGCAATATAATTTACCTGTTTGGAGGATCTTTTTAATTTAAAGAATGCAGTCTGTATATCCATGGTCTGTCTGCCGAAGAGGGTGAATTTTTAGCAATGCATTATCATTCTGTAGTCTGTAGCAGAGTTGAATTTTCCTTTATAAATTTGAAAGGGTATAACATGGTTTGGATTTGCTTGCAACACTGAGTGCTACATGATTGGAGGTGCCATCTTCCTGACGAGACATTAAACCAAAAACCCATCTTCCAACTCTGGTTGATGTAAAAGATCCCATGATACCTTTCAAAGAGAAGCAGGGGAGTTCTACCGGTCTCCTGGCTGGCATTCGCACCTCCGCCAACTCTGCTGGAAGCGGATTATCTGGTCATTTTATTTCATTGCTGTTTGTGGAAACTTGCTGTGAGGAAATTGACTGCTACTTTTCCTACATTACATCATAACTACAGTACAAAGGTGCTTTATTGGCTGTGAAGCACTTTGGCATCTTGAGTTGTAATAGGCAAGTTGTAATAAAAAGCAAGTTCTTTTGTTTCCTTTCTAACCTTCACTCCCAGTAGCTATCAAAGCTGCAAATGCCCGGGAAGGATTAGGTACAAAAGGAATGCAAAGAAAGAAATGAGATTTGGGAATGAAAGAGACAGACCTTGCATTAATGTAGTGCCTTTCACATCCTCAAGAAGTCCTAAAGAGCTTAGCAGTCAAATGGAGGGAGAGCACACTATTGTTAACCTAGTGTGCTAGTTTGTTTTTCAGCTCCACACAGGTGGAAAGTAATTCTCTCCAGGCTGGTGAACAGAATTTTATAGCCCTGAAATTGATGCCTTGAGAAATAAACTGGTTTTCAGCCTCTGTACTATGTAACTTTATTTAAGTGTTCCATAACTATTTGTAGAAAGTGGAGTGTGATTTTGGATCATAGTCTTTTCAGAGAAAAACCCTTTTGTCTATGCTTGTCTGAAGGATAGCCATGATTACAGTAGTAGAGGAAATTCAGTGCTAGGACAGGCGCTCCAATATCAGTGACCCCTCTCAGGCCAGCATCCCCAGTATGGAGACACTGCTCATGGCTAGTCAGTTACATTGGGTGGGCCACATCGTCCGCATGCTTGACTAAAGACTCCCAAAACAAGCTTTCTACTCCTAGCTCCGTCACGGCAAAAGGCTGCCAGGAGGGCAGAGGAAACGCTACAAGGATGTCCTTAAAAGCCTCCCTGAAAAAATGTGACATTTCCACTGATTCATGGGAATCTCTTGCCCGAGACGTCCCAAAATGGGGAAGAAGCATCCGCGAAGGTGCCCGCCAGTTCAAACAACATTGACATGCCCAGGCAGCGACAGAGTGCAAACAGTGGAAGGAGCGTTCCGAAATTCGATCATCCCATCCGCTCACCTCACCAAACACCACCTGCCCCACCCGTGGCAGAGCTTGCTGTCCAGAATTGGACTGTTCAGTCACTTAAGGGGGCCATGACCCTGGAGTGGAAAAAAGTCGTCCTCATTCCCGAGGGACTGCCTGAGAAGAGAAAAGATTGGACATGTACAGCAAGAGGTTTATATCATAAAATCACCTGTTATTTGAAACATCAAGCTGAAAATGTGAGAACTAGCCTCCAGCACTTTTGATTGCTGTGGTGTGTCCCCTGTGACCTCTGCAATTGCAAACCAGGTTGATCCAGGTCAAACATCCCATTGCAGTCTATTGCAGCAAAAAAGACACTGTGCCAAATATGTTTCATTTATACATTTGGAGAAGGGATTGATTGGAAAAGTATTGTCTATAATGAAAAAAAAATGTTAATTCACCTATGATTCATTTGCATACCTAGTAGGCATTTGTCTGCAGAGCTGACATTTGTGAGCTGATGCACTTGCCATGGGAAGCAGTGAAATGATTGTTGTGAGGAGACGGATAGAAAGAGAGATGATTAATTTTAGTCCATTTGATTCATTGAGACGCGTCCGGTAGCCAGAACTTTCCATGTTTTAGTTCAACTCTAAAGTAATTCAATTTCAGATGTGTAAGCCGTATGTTCCACTGTACGCCTAATGCAGTCATCTAAGTGCAGCTGAATCCACAAATTTGGAATCTGTGGACCTGTCCGATTTAAGTTAGAGAGATAGATGGGTGCTTTGTGTATAAAACTGCTTTTGGGAGACTATCAAAAGCATATAATGAACAAAACATTTTTTAGAGGAATGTTTCACATTTTGAGCAGCATAGGTGAAGAGATTTGGTACTAAATCTGCCAACAGTTTATACTGCAATGCCTGAATTAAACCTAGCTTGAAATTTTTGCCTGAAGTGGGTCCAATTAAAAATGGCTGTATTCCTACTTGTAGTTTTTAATGCGGTGAATTAAGGTAGACTGTGACTGCCAAATGATGAGATTAATGCAATAAACAATTTGGGAACCGAGCAGATCATTCCTTCTAAGCATCTGTCTATGGTATTCATTGTGTTCCAATGAAGAGAAATGTGAGCAGCCACTTCTTTCTCCAGGTTTATTTATCCAGTCTCAACTAAGTAGCTAATGCACAGCCAAGTTTGTCCTTTTGAAAGGTAGGTTGAGTTAAACTGGATCATGTTGATCTGAATTAGTTTAAATTTGACCTGTCAACAAAACTGTGTGCCTCGTTGCAAGTGGCAAGACTGCTGAGCAAATGCCATAGTTAATTATGACATTGAGTCACTTAATCTGAACAAGATGGAAATATTGTGATTGAAAGTACAGTGGTTCATTTTTCATCGCTAGGTACAGTTTCCACTTCATTTTGATGATGTGGATGCCGATCATCATAAAGTTGCTTCTTTCAAACCCCATCCCCGTACGCGAGAAACTTTTGTTTTGTGCCTAATTTTAATTGGTGTAAGTTGCACTAACATAGTCAGCACCCCACTTTTTGTAGTGGAGGAATTGGGGTGAGGAGGTGGCAAAAGAGCATTCCAAAACAAAAACTAGACACGTCTACAGACAGGAAGTAGGGTGGATAGACAGGAGTAAAATAGCATGGGATTTGATCCATTGATGCTAGCTTTGTGACCCAAATAGGTACTGTCTATTGTTGAGCAATGTAATGTACTATAAGATCCAAAGAATAAACCTATAGGTATCATGTCTACTGTGACTAACACTTTTTATCACCTAGTTTGGGTTATTCTGAATCTGGTTCTATAGTCCTAGGTTCTATTTGTAATGATTGGAGTTTGCAAGCCAATGTTTCCAGTTTTAAACAAACCCACATTTAACATACTAGCATACTATTGGCCACTTCATAGTGTAAAGTTTCTCAAGTGTGTATACTGTGTTGTTCATGCAGAAGTTTCTGAGGAAGGGATGAAAGGCCGCGTTTACTCATTTCCTGCTAACATTGAACATATTGGCACTTTGGCATTTTAGACATATCCATTGCTATTAAGATTGTAAGCTTTTACCAAAATCATGCTTCCTTCAGCAAGTTGACAGTGACAGTATGTTCCCTTTTCTCTATTGATTTATATTTAATTCAAAATGTTGAATTTTCACAGTTGTGAAATACAATTGGTTTAGCAAGATCAGAGGGACTAAAAATTCTACCCAAAACAAAATTGGACGTTTTTTTTTTAAGGGAAGGTGAGAAAGGGAGAATGCAGATTTTAAAAAAGTTAATCCCAACCAGGAGGAATTATGGATGCTACAAAAAAACTTTGATATGTTTGAGCTATTTATGTTGGCATAACTTGCTAATTGTTGGTATTGGTATGACATTTGTAACATTAGTGTAGCACCCGTGTATTTTGTATTCCTGAAATGTTAAATGAAAATATCTAACTTGAGAACTAAATTCTAGAAACTTATTCTAAATATCAGATCTTAATTGATAAATTGGCAGGTGGATGGGAACCCGCATATAGAAATAAAGAGAAATAAGATGCATAAGGAAGTGAGTGTTGGAGAGTACTAGAGAAGGAAGTAGGAGCAGACGAAGAAGGAGTACAAAACAGCTTTATAATGCTTCTGCATAAACGCATAAAGTGTCATGAATAAGGTCGGTGAGCTACAAGCACAAATAGCGGTGTGGGATAAGATGTAGTGGCAAAAACGGAAACGTGGCTTAAAATAGTGAAGACTGGGTGCTTAATATTCCAGCATACAAAGTGTTCAGAAAAGATGGGGAAGGAAAAAAGTGAAGTGGGGTGATTGTCTTTCTCAATCAGTACTTTGTTGGAAAGGGAGGATGTCTTCCGGGGGCAAATCTGAATCCATTTGGTTAGAGGTGAGAAGCAAAGAGGGTATGATCATGCTACTGGGGGTATTCTATCGGCCTCCAAATAGTGAGACCGATAGAGGAGCAAATCTGCAGGGAAATCACAGATGTGCAAGAACTATAGAGTGGTGATATTGGGGGACTTCAATTACCCAAATAGTGATTGGGATAATAGAGTAAAGGGTAAGGAGGAGGAGGAATTTCTGAAATGTGTTCAGGAAAATTTCCTTGACCAGGGTGGGCCAAGTGGACCTAGTTTCTGTGGTGGAAGACTTGGGTAAGAGTGATCGTTGTATCATTAAGGTTTAGAATAGCAAAAGAAACATGGAAAATAGGAGCAGGGGTAGGCCATTTGGCCCTTCGAGCCTACTCCGCATTCAAAAAAGATCATGGCTGATCGTCTAAATCAGTACCCTGTTCGCGCTTTCTCCCCATATTCCTTGATCCCTTTGGCATTAAGAAATATATCTATCTCCTTCTTGAATATGAATGGAGAAGAGCAAGGAACAATCTAAAGTATAACTTTTCTAAAATGGAAGAGGACTAATTTCATTGGGAAGAGAGGGGACCTAGCCAGTATAAAATGGAACCAAAGATTGACAGGAAAAGCTGTAACAGAACAACGGGTGATATTTAAGGAGAAGATGTTTCATGTACAGGCTAGGTATATTCCAGCAAGGGTGAAAGGCGAGGGAACCAAAGCCAGGGGATGATGAGGGAGATAACGAATATGATGAAACAAAAAAAGGTGTATGATGCATGTCAGATAAATTCTTCAAGTGAGCACCAAGCCAAATACAATAAATTGAGAGGGGAAATGAAAAGGAAAATAAGATTGGCAAAGAGAGATTATGAGAATACAATTGCAGTTAACATAAAAGGGAACACAAAAATCATCTGGTCTGTAAATAGTAAGCAGGTAGTAAGAGGTGGGTGGGGCCTATTTTGGACAGTCTAATATATGCTTAGAGGCACAGGGCAAAATTAGAATACTTTGAATACTTTTGTATCCATGCTCACTAAAGAAGAGGATGCTGACAAAATATCAGTAGAAGCAGAACTGGCAGAAGTAATGGATGGGGTGAAAACTAATAGGAAGGATGTACTGGAAAGACTGCCTATGCTTAGCGTGGGTAGGTCACCTGGTCCAAATGGCTTGCATCCCAGGTTGCTAAAGGAAGTGGGAGTGGAGATGGCAGAAAGGCTTGCCATAATTATCCCATACCGGGAAGATGCCAGAGGATTGGAGAGTGGCAAAATACTATTGAGAACCAGGCTGAATATAGAAGGTTCAGAGGGGAAGTGAAAAAGCAAATAGGAGAAGCAAAGAGAGAATATGAACAGAGACGGTCAGCTAACATAAAAGGGAATCCCAAGGTTTTCTATAGAAGTATAAATAGTAAAAGAGTGGTAAAAGGAGGAGTGGAGAGGAGCACGGCCGGAGTGGAGGGAGAGAGAGAGGAGAATGGTGGGAGCAGCAGGAGCGGAGCAGGCAAAAATCAAAAAGTGACAGTGACGTCACAATCAACAGTGAGAGCAGAGAAACAGAGAGCCGGTGGGGTGACTATACAGGTAAGCTTTTAATTTAAATCAAACATAGTATTAGACATCACAGGCAAGCAGGTAGTGGTTTGGGAAGCAGCTACCTGTTTGGTGAGTATCTGGTAAGTGATTAAGGTCCATTCTAAACCTAACGTTTAAAATAGTAAAGGAACTAGTAGTAAACTTAATAAAATACATAAGAAAAAGGAAAATAAAATGAATAATTGAATAAAATAATGAAGTAGTTAATTAAAATACATTAAGGGTGGCAGGCCAGGTGATGTGTCATGGCTACAGCATGTTGGAGCTCCTGGATGCCAGTGTGATCCAGGGCAAACATGTCTGCAGTAAGTGTTTGCGGCTTGAAGAGCTTCGGCTCAGAGTAATTGAACTGGAGGCAGAGCTGCAGACACTGTGACATATCAGGGAGGGGGTAAATTTCCTGGACGTTTTGTACCAGGAGGCGGTCATGCCCCTTAGGATAGGGTCTTCTGATTTGGTCAGTGATCAGGGACAGGAGAGTGCGGCTGCAGCTGAGGCAGGTAAGGGGACCCAGAGTGCAGGAGCCTCCGCCTTTGCAATTGTCCAACAGGTTTGAGGTGCTATTAGCTTGTTTGGATGAGAGTGGGAGCTGCAGGGTGGATGAGCAACCTGACCATGGCAGTGTGATACAGGAAGCTATTCAAGTGGAGGGAGAAAAAAGGAATGTAGTGGTAGTAGGGGACAGTATAGTTAGGGGGATTGATGCTGTTCTCTGCAGAGAACAAAGAGCAAGAGTCCAGATGGCTGTGTTGCCTGCCCGGTGCCAGGGTTCATGACATCTGCTCAGGGCTGGAGAGGAACTTAGTGGGAGGGGGAGGATCCAGTCGTTGTGGTCTATGTACGTTCCAATGACATAGGCAGGACGAGGAAAGAGGTTCTGCATAGTCAGAATGAGGAATTAGGCGCCAAATTAAGAAGCAGAACCTTAAAGGTAATAATCTCTGGATTATTACCTGAGCCACGTGCAAATTGGCATAGGGCAAATAAGATTAGAGAAATTAATGCGTGGCTCCAAGACTGGTGTGGTGGAAGTGGGTTCCGGTTTGTGAGACACTGGCACCAGTACTGGGGAAAGTGGTGGCGGAACCATTGGGACAGTCTACACCTGAAGCGTGCTGGGGCTGGTGTTCTAGCGAACTGCATAACTAGGGAAGTAGAGAGGGTTTTAAACTGAATAGTGAGGGCAAGGGATAAAATTTGGGAAGATATAGTAAATTAAGGAGTAGAGAAAAAGGTATTAGTATGGGAAATGATGAACAGACTGTGACAGGAAGGGACAATGTACAAATCTGAGTAAATCAACAGATAAGGCTAGAGGTTGCAAAAATAATGGCAAAACTAAAGGCTCTGTATCTGAATGCACGTAGCATTTGAAATAAAACAGATGAACTGAGAGCGCAAATAGTAGTAAATATGATCTGATGGCCATTACAGAGATGTGGCTGCAGGGCGACATAGATTGGGACCTGAATATTGAAGGATACATGACATTTAGGAAGGACAGGAAGTTAGGAAAAGGTGGAGGGGTAGCTCTGTTAATTAATGGTATTAGTGCAATAGAGAGGCATGACCTAAGTTCAGGAAACAAGCAGTTTGGATAGAAATGATAAAGGCAAGAAGTCACTTGTAGGAGTGGTGTACAGGCCACCTAACATTTATACCCCGTCCTACAGTGTGGTTCAGGAAGAAATAACACAGCTTGTCAGAAAGGTATAGTGATAATTATGGGGGATTTTAACCTACGTATAGACTGGAAAAATCAGATGAACAGAGGTAGCCTAGATGAGGAGTACATAGAATACTTTCGGGATAATTTCTTGGAACAATACGTTCTGGAGCCAACCAGAGAGGAGGCTATACTAGAACTGGTATTGTGCAACGAGATAGGATTAATTGATGACCTCATAGTTAAAGTGCCCCTAGGTAGCAGCGATCATAATATGATTGAATTTTGCATTCAGTTTGAGGGAGAGAAGAGTGGGTCCAAGACTAGTATTTTAAATGTAAATAAGGGCACTTATGAGGGCATGAAAGCAGAGCTAGCTAAAGTGAACTGGCAAATTAGGTTAAGGGATGGGTCAATAGAGATGCAGTGGCAGACATTTCAGGGGATGTTTCAGAATACACAGAATATATACATTTCAACGAGAAAGAAAAATTCCAAGGGTGGGACCCGCCATCCGTGGTTAACTAAAACGGTTAAAGATAGCATCAAACTTAAAGAAAAAGCCTATAATTGCACAAAGATGGAAGGAAGGTCAGCAGATTGGACAGAATATTAAAAATAGCAAAGTATGACTAAAAGGTTGATAAGGAAGGTAAAATTGGAGTACGAGAGAAAGCTAGCTAGAAATATGTGAGGGTTGGTCCTATAGAAAGTGAGTCGGGGAATTAATGATGAATCATAAAGAGATGGCAGATGAATTGAACAGGTATTTTGCATCGTTCTTCACTATTGAGGATACAAGTAACATCCCAGTGTTAGCTGTAAGTCAGAAAATGGAAGGGAGGGAGAAACCCAAGAAAATTACAATCTCCAGGGAAGTGGTACTGAACAAATTGTTAGAGCTGTGGGCTGACAAGTCCCTGGGTCCTGATGGACTTCATCCTGGGGTCTTCAAAGAAGTGGCTAGTGAGATAGTTGTTTTAATTTTCCAAAATTCCCTAGATTCGGGGAAAGTTCTGTTAGATTGGAAAATAGCGAATGTAACTCCTTTTATCCAAAAAGGGAGGGAGACAGAAAGCAGGAAACTACAGGCCAGTTAGCTTAACATCTGTCTTGGAGAAAATATTGGCTATTAAGACGTTCTAGCAGGACATTTAGAAAAATTCAAGGTAATCAGGCAGAGTCAACATGGTTTTCTGAAAGGGAAATCCTGTTTAACCAATTTATTGGAGTTCTTTGAGGGAGTTACATGTGCTGTGGATAAAGGGGAACTGGTGGATGTACTTGGGTTTCCAGAAGGCATTTGATAAGGTTATTGCAGAAAATAAAAGCTCATGGTGTAGGAGGTAACATATTGGCATGGATAAAAGATTGGGGAGCTAACAGGAAACAGTAGGCATAAATGGGTCATTTTCTGGTTGGCAAGATGTAACGAGTGTTGTGCCATAGGGATCTCTGCTGGGGCCTCAACTTTTTACATTTGTATAAGTGACTTAGATGAAAGGACCAAAGGTATGGTTTCTAAATTTTCTGATGACACAAAGTTAGGTAGGAAAGTAACTTGTGAAGAGGACATAAGGAGTTTAATCCGGACAAATGTGAGCTAATGCATTTTGGAAGGTCTAATGCAGGTGGGAAGTATACAGTAAATGGCAGAACCCTTAGGAGTATTGACAAGCAGAGAGATCTGGGCGTACAGGTCCACAGGTCACTGAAAGTGGCAACGCAGGTGGATAAGGTAGTCAAGAAGGCATATGGCATGCTTGCCTTCCTCGGTCGGGGCATAGAGTATAAAAATTGGTAAGTCATGTTGCAGTTGTACAGAACCTTAGTTAGGTCACACTTCGAATATTGCGTGCAATTCTGGTCGCCACACTACCAGAAGGACGTGGAGGCTTTGGAGAGGGTGCAGAGGAGGTTTACCAGGATGTTGCCTGGCCTGGAGGGCATTAGCTATGAGGAGAGGTTGGAAAAACTCGGATTGTTTTCACTGGAACGATGGAGGTGGAGGGACGACATGATCGAGGTTTACAAAGTTATGAGCGGCATGGACAGAGTGGATAGTTAGAAGCTTTTTCCCAGGGTGGAAGAGTCAGTTACTAGGGGACATAGGTTTAAGGTGCGAGGGGCAAAGTTTAGAGGGGATGTGCGAGGCAAGTTTTTTTACACAGAAGGTGGTGAGTGCCTGGGACTTGCTGCCGGGGGAGGTGGTGGAAGCAGATACGATAGCGACGTTTAAGAGGCATCTTGACAAATACATGAATAGGAAGGGAATAGAGGGATATGGGCCCCAGAAGTGCAGAAGGTGTTCGTTTAGGCAGGCATCAAGATCGGCGCAGGCTTGGAGGGCCGAATGGCCTGTTCCTGTGCTGTACTGTTCTTTGTTCTGTCTGTACTTAAAGTGGTTAAGTACCAGAACCAGATGAGATGTATCCAGGGATATTGAGGGAAGGGAGTGTGGAAATCCTAGAGGCATTGGCCATATTTTTTCAGTCTTCCTTAGACTTGGGGGTGGTGCCAGAGGGCTAGAGAATTTCAAACGTTACATCCTTGCTTAAAAAAAGGGTGTAAAGATAAGCTCAGCAACTACAGGCCAGTAAGTTTAACTTTGGTGGGAAAACTTCTAGAAAGATTAATTCGGGACAAAATTAATAGTCACATGGACAAATGCGTGTTAAAGAAAGCCCGCATGGATTTCTCAAAGGAAAATCATGTTTAACTAACTTGCTGGAGTTTTTTTTTTGTAGAGGTAACAGAGAGGGTTCATGAAGGCAATGCAGTTGATGTGGTGTACATGGACATTCATAAGGCGTTTGCTCACAAGTCTGTTGTGTGGCACTGTATCAAAGTTATAACTCATGGAATAAACAGGACAGTAGCAATATGGATCTGGAATTGGCTGAAAGACAGGAAACAAAGAGCAGTGGTTAATGGATATTTTTCAGGCTGGAGGATAGTTTGTAGTGGAGTTCCCCAGGGGTCAGTGTTGGGAACCTTGCTTTTCCTGATGTATATTAATGACCTAGACCTTGGTGTACAAGCCACAATTTCAAAGTTTGCGAATGATCTGAAACTTGGAAGCTTTATGAACTGAGGAGGATAGTATAGAACTTCAAAAGGACAAGACAAATTGGTGGAATGGGCAGGCAAGTGACAGATGAAGTTCAATGCGGAAAAATGTGAAGTGGTACATTTTGGTAGGAAGAACATGGAGAATATAAAATAAATGGTACAATGCTAAAGGGGGTGCAGGAGCAGAGGGACCTGGGTGTTTATGTACACAAGTCATTGAAGGTGGCAGGACAGGTTGAGAGCACTGTTAATAAAGCATACAGTATCGTGGGCTTTATTAAGAGGGGCATAGAGTACAAGAGCATGAGGTTATGTTGAACTTGTATGAGGCACTAATTTGGGCTGGAGTATTGTGTCCAATTCTGGGCATTAGAGAGGGTGCAGAAACAATTCACAAGAATGATTCCAGGGATGAGGAACTTCAGTTATGAAGATAGATTGGAGAAGTTAGGACTGTTTTCATTGGAGAAGGCTGAGAAGTGATTTGAGAGGTATTCAAAATCATGAGGGGTCTGGACAGAGTAGATAGGGAGAAACTGTTCTCACTCTTGAAATGATCAAGAATGAGAGGGCGCAAATTTAAAGTAATCGGTAAAAGAAGCAAAAGCGACTTGAGGAAAAACGTTTTCACACAGCGAGTGGTTAAGGTCTGGAATGCCTGAGATTGTGGTGGAGGCAGGTTCAATTGAAGCATTCAAAAGGGAATTAGACTTGTATGAAAAGGAAGAATGTGCAGGATCACTGGGAGAAGGCGGGGGAATGGAACTACATGAAATGCTCATTCGGAGAGCCGGTGTGGACATGATGGGCCGAATTACCACCTCCTGTGCTGTAACAATACTGAGATTCTGTGAAATGTGATACCCTTAATCAAGAAAGGGTGTAAGGATATTCCTAGTAACTACAGGCTGGTCAGTTTAACATCAGTGGTGGGTAAGCTTTTAGAAACAATAATCAGAGGAAAAAATAGTAGGCACATGGCGAGGTTTGAGTTATTTAAGGAGAGCCAGCATAGATTTGTAAAAGGCAGATTGTGCTTGACTAATTAATTAAATTTTCTGATGCAGTAACAGAAGGTTGATGAAGGGAATGCAATGGATGTTGTCTATTTGGATTTTAGGAAAGCATCTGACAAAGTACCACATAAAAGGCTGGTCAACAAAGTTGAAGCACATGGAATAGGAGGGCCAATATCGGCTTGGTTTATAAAAAATTGGCTTAAGGACAGAAAACAGCAAGTCGGGTAAATAATTTGTATCTCAGATTGGAGGATAGTAGACGGGTTAGTGCTAGGACCACTTTTTTTTGTTATATATAAATGAATTGGATATTGGAATACAGAGTAAAATTTCAAAATTTACTGATGATGCCAAACTTGGAGGTGTAGCAGGCAGTGAGGATGATACCAGTCAATTGCAACAGGATGTAGGCTAGCAGAATGGACAGACAAGTGGCAGATGGAATTTAATACAAGTGTGAGGTGATGCATTTTGGCAGAAGGGATAGGGAGAGGCAATATAGACTAAATGACATAGTTCTAAAGAGTGTGCAGGAGCAGAGGGACCTGGGGATGCATGTGCATCGATCTTTGAAGGTGATAGGACATATTGAGAGAGTGGTTAACAAAGCATACGGGATCTTGGGCTTCATAAATAGAACTATTGAGTACAAAAGCAGGGAGGTTATGCTGAACCTGTGTAAAGCTCTAGTTTGGTCACAACTAGAGCATTGCATTCAGTTCTGGTCACCACACATTTAGGAAGAATGTGAGGGTCCTTGAGAGGGTGCAGAGGAATAGTTCCAGGGATGAGGGAATTTAGCTACAAGTTTAGATTGGAGAAGCTGGGGTTGTTCTCCTTGGAGCAAAGAAGATTGAGGGGAGATTTGATAGAGGTGTACAAGAGAATGATGGGTTTAGATAAGGTAAACAAAGAAAAACACTTTGCATTAGCTGATGGTATAAGTGCTAAGGGGTACAAATTTAAGCTTTTGGGCAAGAGGGGCGGGGTGGGGGAGTGCGGGTGTGGAAACGTGAGGAAGAACTTTTTTTATGCAAACAGTGACAATGAGCTGGAACTGCCTGCAAGGGTGGTGGAAGTGGAGTCTATGAATAATTTCAAAGGGAAATTGGGCACTTGAGGGAAATAAACTTGCAGAGCTACGGAGATAGAGCAGAGGAATGGAACTGATTGATTTGCCAGCTGTCTGTAGAGCAATCAATAGACTCGATTGGCCAAATTGTTGCCTCCTGTGCCATGATGTCTGTATGCTACCAGAAATGTAAAGACATTTTGAGCTCAACCTTTGGCACTGTGCTGTCTGTAATCACCTGGTGTCCTTGCATACTGATAACATGAAAGAGCTCAACTTAAATGAGATGACTGTGGATCTTATTTTGTAATCAAAATTTTGTGCTGACCAAAAGGTAAGAGGTCTTGATGTTGGAAATTGATGGTGATATTGTGTGCTTGACTGCTTAATATAACCTCTAGTCCTACATTTCCATTTTATCATGTACTTCCAATACTTGCCTTTAATAGTGGCAGTGGTTAGCACCGCAGCCTCACAGCTCCAGGGACCCGGGTTCGATTCCGGGTACTGCCTGTGTGGAGTTTGCAAGTTCTCCCTGTGTCTGCGTGGGTTTTCTCCGGGTGCTCCGGTTTCCTCCCACAAGCCAAAAGACTTGCAGGTTGATAGGTAAATTGGCCATTATAAATTGTCACTAGTATAGGTAGGTGGTAGGGAAATATAGGGACAAGTGGGGATGTTTGGGAATATGGGATTAGTGTAGGATTAGTATAAAATGGGTGGTTGATGTTCGGCACAGACTCGGTGGGCCGAAGGGCCTGTTTCAGTGCTGTATCTCTAATCTAATCTAATATTTGCAGTAGATTTTGCAATAAATAATGAAATTTTCCTGTTAAAAGTTTCACATTTTCAACTCATCTGGAATCCAGAGAGAGGGGAAGATGCTTTTGGGAGTGGCATCACTCTGGGCGCGTCAGCGTGATGCCACTACCAAACGCATCTTCCCCTCTTCCCCTGTCAGCATTCTAAAGGGATTGTTCCCGCTGTGACACCCTCGTCCACTCCTCCATCATCTCCACCACCTCGTCCCCTTCCCACGGCACCTTCCCCTGCAATCGCAGGAGGTATAATACCTGCCCATTTGCCTCCTCTCTCCTCACGATCCAAGGCCCCAAACACTCCTTTCAGGTGAAATTGCGATTTACTTGTACTACTTTCAATTTAGTATAGTGTATTCGCTGCTCATAATGTGGTATCCTCTACAGTGGGCAGACAAAACGTAGATTGGGTGACCGCTTTGCGGAACACCACCGCTCAGTCCGTAAGCATGACCCCGAGCTTCCGGTTGCTGGCTGTTTCAACAGTGCCCCCCCCCACCGCGCTCTCATGCTCACATCTCTGTCCTGGGATAGCTGCATGTGTTGGCAGTGAACATCAACACAAGCTCGAGGAACAGCATCTCATTTACCGATTTAGGCACGTTACAGCCTGCTGAACTGAACATTGAGTTCAGTAACTTCAGAGCATCACGGGCCCCCCTTTTTATTTTTAGTCTTTTTTTAATTGTTTTTATTTTAGTTTTAGTTTGTTTCTACTGTGCCTACCCCTTGTTTGTTTTTTTCATGTTTATGCTTGGGGCCAGGGCTGTTTTTTTTTACTGTCAATTGACACCCTCTCTGTACTAATGCTTTGTCTTTCACCACACCATTAACATAGCGTTTGCCATTGTTCCATGACATTGTCCGATCAACACCTGCTCTTTTGTTATCTCTTGCCCCACCCCCGCTTTACTTGCTTAAACCCTTTTACATTTCTAATATTTGTCAGTTCAGATGAAGGGTCACTGACCTGAAACGTTAACTGTGCTTCTTTCTCCACAGATGCTGCCAGACCTGCTGAGTATTTCCAGCATTTCTTGTTTCAGATTTCCAGCATCTGCAGTATTTTGCTTTTATTTATTACAATTACAGCATATATGTATTGCAGAGGATCTGTATTTGTTGAGCCAGTGTCTGTGATATTGTTTCCCAAATCCTGGGTATTGCTGGAAAAGATGCCTCCCAGGCATCCCTACCCTTTTTTATCCCAGTATATTGTGGAATTTTATTTGGAGCTGGTGTTACTTGGTTACTGCTTTTCTCCTTGCCTTGTCAGCACCCTGGGCAGCAACAGGCACATGTCAGTTTGGATTTCCAAGGAGCAGATGGCGTTCCGCTGATTTTAATAGGTCAGACAGGAAGCCCTACCCATGATGTGCTCAAAAATATCGTCCAGAAAGGAGTTCTTGATGCTCGTGGCCTTGGAGATGCCAGTGGCTGAGATAACTACTTCATCACTCTTTAGATATAGTTCTAACTTTCCTTCCTTGGCCTTCGCTGCTTTCCACATTTTGCTGGTGCTTCATCCATGGTTTTCTTGGGAGTTGCTTTCTTCTTAGGCATTTTTAAACTCAATTTCACACATGCTTTGTGAGATATCAGTTTAACAGTATAGTGTTGCTATTGTTGAACCCATGCTGCAGTACAAATTTGTAATGGAAGTGATCAAATAATGCAAAAACTCAGCACCAAATTGGCAACTTCAATTCAGCTTCAAGTATGGCTGGTGTGGAACATGAAAATATCAAATTCGTGCACGAGGAATGCTTTTCTGTAGTGAAGAATAAGGCAAATTATTTGGTCACAGTTATATTTGGTAGCTATCCTGTCCTATGCCTATTGCTCAACCTAGGATGACATTGGGTGCAAAATGTGGGTGGGGGAAATGTTATTCACTAGAATTAATGTCTCCCTGCCCACACAAAAATAATGTTCACAATCTCCTGAGTGGGGGTGTGGGACAGACTGACTAGCTCTGCGGAGAGCCAGCATGGACTCAATGGGCCAAATGGCTGCCTTCTGTGCCATAAATAGCTCTGTGACTCTGCTTGTGACCTTGGTGAGGGAGCTGGCTTGAAGTCCCCTTGGATACAAAGAAGCTGAATTGGCACTTCAAAATCAATTTCTAAACTTTCAGTAAATTGTCTCCAATGTTCCGTTTATAGAGTCATAGTCATACAGCATAGAAACAGGCCCTTCGGCCCACCGCGTCCATGCCGACCATAATGCCTATCTACACTAATCCCACCTTCCTGCATTAATTCCATATCTCACTATGCCTTGCTCATTCAAGTACCTGTCCAGATGCCTCTTAAATGTTGCTACTGTTCCTGCTTCCACCACCACCTCAGGTAGCTCATTCCAGATGCCCACTATTCTTTGTGTGAAAAATGTATCCCTTTGATCCCCTTTAAACCTCCTCCCTCTCACCTGAAATCTATGCCCTCTAGTTTTAGTCACCCCTACCATGGGAAACAGACTCTGGCTATCTACCCTATCTATCTCATAATTTTATATACCTCTATCATGTCCCCTCTCAGCCTCCTTCGCTCCAGGGAAAACAGACCCAGCTGATCCAATCTCTCTCTTTATAACTCAAGCCCTCCAAACCAGACAACATTCTTGTGAATCTTTTCTGCACCCTCGCTAGCTTAATCACATCTTTCCTGTAGTGTGGCGACCAGAACTGCACACAGTACTCCAAATGCGGCCTAACCAACGTTATGTACAACTGTAACATGACATCCCAACTCTTGTACTCAATGCCTCGGCCGATGGAGGCAAGCACGCCATACGCTTTCTTCACCACCCTGTCTACCTGTGTTGCCACTTTCAGGGAACTATGTACTTGCACCCCAAGGTCTCTCTGCTCAACAACACTCCCCAGGACCCTGCCATTCACTCTATATGTCGTACCCTGGTTTAACTTCCCAAAATGCATCACTTCACACTTGTCTGCGTTAAATTCCATTTGCCAATCCCTTGCCCATTTTCCCAGTTGATCTATATCCTGTTGTAACATTAGAGAACCTTCTTCACTGTCCACTATACCACCAATTTTGGTGTCATCTGCAAACTTACTAATCATGCCCCCTACATTCACATCCAAGTCATTAATATATATGACAAACAGAGGGCCCAGCACCGATCCCTGCGGCACACCACTGGTCACCGTACTCCAATCTGAAAAACAACCCTCCACTACCAACCTCTGCCTCCTATCACCAAGCCAATTTTGTATCCAATTTGCTAGCTCACCCTGGATCTCATGCGTTCGAACCTTCTGGACCAGCCTACCTTGTCAAATTGTTTAATTTTTCTTTGTTGAGCACAGCTTGTTTGTTGCACTCCGTGGTCCCCTTAAGATTGCTGCACGATCGGGCATGTTCACGTTTGTTCCCTGTGTGGTACATTCCAGAATGCTGCACATCCGCACAGCTTAGAGGAAACATTGGTTGTCTCTAGTTGAGTTCAATTTCCTTGCAATGATTGGTTTACGAATAGCTCCAAGCAAGTTCTCCCTGGTGGGGTTACCATTCAGTTTAACATTCAGAAAAATTCTTGTTAAAGCAAAAAGAGAGACTTGCTTTTTTAAAGTGCTTTTTACTACCTCAAGGACATCCCCAAGTGTTTTACGACCAATTAATTACTTCTGAAGTGTAGTCACTGTTGTAATGTAGGAAACACAGAGTCAATTTACGCAAAGCAAGGTCTCTCAATCAGCAATGTGCTAATGGCCAGCTTATCTGTTTTTGGTGATGTTGGTTGAGGATAAATATTGATCAGGACACTGTGGAGAACTCTCCTTTTCCTCGTCCAGTCATGCCAGGGGATCTTTCACAGCCACCTGAGAGGGAAGATATCACAACAAAAGATGGCAAAACCCCTTCAGTACTCAAGTGCTGCTTAGATTTTGTGTTCAAGTCTTTGGATTGTTCTTAAATTCTTCAAGCCTTTATATCTGTAGCATAATTGGTGTGCTTTGTGGAATTGGCGCATTACCATCCAGAAACTGAAACTTAATTCAGTCGTAAATTTGGAACAATCTACAGTTGGCAGTTTTAAGCAGATTTTTTTTCCTTACTATGCTTAACTTGTTTTCTGCAGTCAACACTCTTGGGAACAAATTTTTGGAACAAGTGTTTACTTTAGAAGACAACCTCAATTTGCATTGGGATTAATGATTCAGGAAGGATTGCTATATTTATGATTGAAACAAAGCTGTGGTTTAGTACTAACCTTTTTGTGATTTACTTATTCGCTCTAAGGAAGAACCTGGAATAAAGCCACAATAGTTTTCTTCGGCGTAGCATTCTTTATTGAACCTCTCTGGTTTATTTTTTGTGGCCTAAGCTTGACCAGACCTGTGATCTTATCTGGCATTGCTCTTCAACATTAGTCTTTATTACCTATGGAGAGAGAATCTGTTAACTGTAACTGGCTTAACCTGTCCTGTGACTTAGCAGTGGTTTTCACCTAAGGTGTTTGACCGCATACAACATCAAAGGCCTGTTTGCAAAATTGAAGCCCCTGAAGAAGGAATTTTCCTCCACACAAGATCAGGGGGCAGGTTGTTCAACCTTGCCCGTCTAAGAGCGAAGTCCAAAGTACGGAAAGTCCTCATCAGGGAACTCCTCTTTGCTGACGATGCTGCTTTAACATCTCACACTGAAGAGTGCCTGCAGAGTCTCATCGACAGGTTTGCGGCTGCCTGCAATGAATTTGGCCTAACCATCAGCCTCAAGAAAACGAACATCATGGGGCAGGACGTCAGAAATGCTCCATCCATCAATATTGGCAACCACGCTCTGGAAGTGGTTCAAGAGTTCACCTACCTAGGCTCAACTATCACCAGTAACCTGTCTCTAGATGCAGAAATCAACAAGCGCATGGGAAAGGCTTCCACTGCTATGTCCAGACTTGCCAAGAGAGTGTGGGAAAATGGCGCACTGACACGGAACACAAAAGTCCGAGTGTATCAAGCCTGTGTCCTCAGTACCTTGCCCTATGGCAGCGAGGCCTGGACAACGTATGTCAGCCAAGAGCGACGTCTCAATTCATTCCATCTTCGCTGCCTCCGGAGAGTACTTGGCATCAGGTGGCAGGACCGTATCTCCAACACAGAAGTCCTCGAGGCGGCCAACATCCCCAGCTTATACATACTACTGAGTCAGCGGTGCTTGAGATGGCTTGGCCATGTGAGCCAAATGGAAGATGGCAGGATCCCCAAAGACACATTGTACAGCGAGCTCGCCACTAGTATCCGATCCACCGCCCGTCCATGTCTCCGCTTTAAAGATGTCTGCAAACGCGACATGAAGTCCTGCGACATTGATCACAAGTCGTGGGAGTCAGTTGCCAGCGTTCGCCAGAGCTGGCGGGCAGCCATAAAGGCGGGGCTAAAGTGTGGCCAGTCGAAGAGACTTAGCAGTTGGCAGGAAAAAAGACAAATATTTCTGCAGCACCTGTGGAAGAGCCCGTCACTCTAGAATTGGCCTTTATAGCCACTCCAGGCGCTGCTCCACACACCACTGACCACATCCAGGCGCTTACCCATTGTCTCTCAAGATAAGGAGGCCAAAGAAGAAAGAAGAGGAATAAAAGGGGCATGTATTGAAAGTTGGCTAAGGGATAGAAAACAATTGTGATGAATGGCTGTTTTTTTGGACTGGAGCCAAGTATCAGCTGTGCTTGAGATGGCTTGGCCATGTGAGCCAAATGGAAGGTGGCAGGATCCCCAAAGATACATTGTACAGCGAGCTCGCCACTAGTATCCGATCCACCGGCCGTCCATGTCTCCGCTTTAAAGTGCTTCCCCAGTTCAGTACTAGATTCATTGCTGTTTTAATAAGCATTAATGACTTAAACTTGGGGAAACAGGGCACGAATTTGGAATTTGCAGATGATGCAAAACTTGGAAGTGTAGTGAACAGTGAGGACAATATTAATAGACTTCAAGAGGGCATTGACAGGCTGTTGGAATGGGTGGACACATGGCAGATAAAATTCAATGCAGAAAAGTGTGAGATTATACATTTTGGTAGGAAGGATGAAGAGAGACAATACATACTAATTGGTACAATCTTAATGGGGTGTAAGAGACCCGGGGTATTTGTGGATAACTCTTTGAAGTAGCAGGACAGGTTAACAAAGCAATTAATAAAACATATAGGATCCTGGGCTTTATAAATAGAGGCAGAGAGCCCAAAAGCCTGGAATTTATGCTAAACTACATAAAAATATTAGTTTTGCTCCAGCTGAAGTATTCTGTTCAATTCAGGGCACAACACTTTAAGAAGGACGCCAAGGCTTTGGAGAGGGTACGGAAGAGATTTGTTAGAATAGTTCCAGGGATGGCGGATTACAGTTGCGTGGATAGACTCGAGAAGCTGGGGTTGTTCTCAGAGCAGAGAACACCAAGAGGCTATCTTAGAAGTGTTTAAAATTATGAAGCATTTAGATAGAGTAAATAAAGAAAAACCGTTTCCTATGGCTGAAAGATAGATAACCTGAGGGCAGATTTAAAGTGGTTAACAAAAGGACCAAGAGGCGTCATGAAGTAAAATGTTTTTATGCAATGAGGGGT
Source organism: Heterodontus francisci (assembly GCF_036365525.1). Taxonomy (NCBI): domain Eukaryota; kingdom Metazoa; phylum Chordata; class Chondrichthyes; order Heterodontiformes; family Heterodontidae; genus Heterodontus; species Heterodontus francisci. The sequence goes on from NC_090393.1 coordinate 16,703,331, forward strand.
TCGGATTTGGGGCGCATTGTCTGATCGGGTGTTGGGCGCAGATTCAATAATTGCCTTCCAAAGGGAAGTGTCCTCTTTTTTGTGCTTTACTATTCTGATTCTTTCTGTGCAGGTGAAATAGTGCAAAGTTTTGAGGTAGTTTCACTTATTTCCCATCAGTACCCCGTTTATAGCAACAAACTGGAGCAGGGTCAATGCATGGCTCAATTCCCAACAGGCACTATAAAATGATTGAACAAAACTTGACTGCAGTGAAAGTCTGTAAGAAAAGATGGAATTTTGATTTTGCTTTTCACCACAATAAGCCAGAAACTGCAAAATAAGTCGAAGTAAGTGGTGTTGAAAAAGTTTTTCTTACCTCCATCTCCCATGCTTCAAAGCCCTGATTTTGCCTGTAGTGCTACAGCAGTGATTTTTGAAATGCTTAGTGTTAGTACTTTTTGAAACCCATGACTCCTATTGTATGCTTTGTGACTACATTTTTTAAAAACTGCGCATGTACAGCTCTCTTGATGTCACAGCCAGACATACAGCTCAGAACGTTATAGTTCCATTTGTGGTTTGCTTAATTTAGACCTGCCAGGTTACAGGTTGGGGTGGGGGGAGGTGGTGGTGAGGCTACTATTAGTCTCAGCACCTTCAGGAAGAGAAAAGTCACGGCTCTCTTTCCTCACCATTGTCCAGTCACCCATTCTGGAAAGTGTTTTTGAGTGGCTATTGCATGAGAACAGGATCTGGCTTAACTATGTTTGCACTTGCTGTTCAATATTCAGTCCGTTAAAACCTTATCTGTACTAATGCTTTGTCTTTCAACACACTATTAACATATTGTTTGCCTTTGCTCCATGACCTTTTGGTCAGCTATGTGGCCTTGTCCAATCTACATATTCTCCTTTGTTATCTCTTGCCCCACCCCCACCTCACTTGCTTATAACCTGTGACATGTCTAATATTTGTCAGTTCCGAAGAAGGGTCACTGACCCGAAACGTTAACTCTGCTTCTCTTTCCACAGATGCTGCCAGACCTGCTGAGTGGTTCCAGCATTTCTTGTTTTTATTTCTGGCTTAACTATAGTATTACAGAACGATGCAGCACAGCAGGGGGCCACTTCCTACCTATTTGTATATTTCCTGGCTTTATGTAAATTTCCATAAACATAGAATCATAGAATTGTACAACACAGAAGGTGGCAATTCAGGCCATTGTGCCTCTGGTTCTGTGCCAGAGTTGCTCAATTCCCTTGCTATTTCCCCATAGTCCTGTAAATTTTTCCCCAAGTACTTTTTCACTTCCTTTTTGAAAGTTGTTACTGAATCTGCTGCCACCACCCTTTTCAGTCAGTGCATTCCAGATCATAAAAAATCGCTGCATTTTGACAAAAAAAGTTCTCATCTTGCTTGGTTCTTCTGCTACTTACCTTTAAATCTGTATCTTCTGATTACTGACCTTTTGCCAGTGGAAACAGTTTCTCATGTATTTTATCAAAACCTTTCATGATTTTTAACACTTCTATTAAACCTCCCTTTAAGTTTTTCTGCGCTAAGGAGAAAAGCCCCAGCTTCTCTTGTCTCACCACATAATTGAAGTCCAGCATCCCCAAAACCGTTCAAGTAAATCTCCTGTGTGTCGACACATCTCTCTAACTGATGTGATTCACGTGCACTGACTAGACTCACATTATCAAGAATGCATTTGGGTGAGGCACTTGTTGGAGGGTGACCAGCATACACAAAATGGTACACCAGCATGACTCGCCAGAAAGAACTGCACATGTGCTAGCATATCAAGTGTGTGCAAAGCAGCTGGTACCAATGCAAGTTTTAAATATTTGCTCACTTTAAAATTGTTAGAAACCATGACATTACTGCAAAAAACCACTTCACTTGTAGCAGGAAATTGTTGGTAGTAGTCAACTAGAAGTGATCTTAGTTATTGCTGTCTCCCTCCCAGTGAAATTGCCACATCTTCCCCCCCCCCCCCCCCCCCCATGTACAAAAGTTAGCACTTTTGAGAAAGTGAAATGTAAATATATATTTTATCATGTGTACAGCACAAACAGGCCATTTGGCTCAGCTGATCTATGCCAGTGTTTATTAGGGACTGAAAGTTGATAAATCCCGTGGACCTGATGATCTACATCCTAGAGTGTTGAAAGAGGTGGCTGAAGAGATGGTGGATGCATTGGTGGTCATCTTCTAAAATTCTATAAACTCTGGAACAGTTCCTGAAGATTGGAAGGTAGCAAATGTAATCTCACTATTTAAGAAAGGAGGGAGAAAGAAAACGGGGAACTACAGACCTGTTAGATTCTAGCATTTTACCTACTACTGATATCAGACTATTATAAAGAATGTTATAATGGGATACTTAGAAAATAATGCTAGGATTGGGCAGAGTCAACAGGGATTTATGAAAGAGAAATCGTGTTTGACAAACCTGTTTGAGTTTTTTTGAGGATTGAACAAGCAGAATAGATAAGGGGGAACCAGTGGATGTCGTGTATTTGGATTTTCAGAATGCTTTCGGTAAGGTCCCACACAGGTTAGTAAGCAAAATTAGAATACATGGGATTGGGGGCAATATACTGGCATGGATTGAGAATTGGTTAACGGGCAGAAAACAGAGTAAGAATAAACTGGTCACTTTCAGGTTGGCAGGCTGTGACTAGTGGGTTGCACAAGGATCAGTGTTTGGGCCCCAGCTATTAACAATCTATATCAATGATTTGGATGTGGGAACCAAATGTAATATTTCCAAGTTTGCTGATGACACCAAACTAGGTGGGAAAGTCAGTTGTGAGGAGGATGCAAAGAGGCTTCGGGGGATTTAGACAGGCTAAGTGAGTGGGCAAGAACATGCCAGATGGAATATAATGTGGAAAAATGTGAAGTTATCCACTTTGGTAGGAAAAACAGAAATGCAGAGTTATTTCTTAAATGGTGAGAAGTTGGGAAGTGTTGATGTCCAAAGGGACCCGGGTGTCCTTGCTCACAAGTCACGGAAAGCTAACATGCAGGTGCAACAAGCAATTAGGAAGGCAAGTGGTATGTTGGCCGTTATTGCAAGAGGATTTGAGTACAGGAGTAAAGAAGTCTTGCTACAATTATATAGAGCCTTGGTGAGACCCCATCTGGAGTACTGGGTACAGTTTTGGTCTCCTTATCTAAGGAAGGATATACTTGCTATAGAGGGAATGCAATGAAGGTTCACCAGACTGATTTCTGGGATGGCAGGTTTGTCCTGTGAGGAGAGATGGACGAGACTGGGCCTGTATTCTCTAGAATTTGGAAGAATGAGAGATGATCTCATTGAAGCATAAAAAATTCTTACAGGGCTCGACAGGTTAGGTGCAGGAAGGATGTTTCCCCTGGCTGGTGAATCTGGAACTAGGGGACACAGTCTCAGAATAAGGATAGGCCATTTAGGACTGAGATTATCGCTTCAGAGGGTGGTGAATCTGTGGAATTTTCTACCCCAGAGGGCTGTGGAGGCTGTCATTGAGTATATTCAAGACAGCGATCACTAGATTTCTAGATATTAAAGATATCGAGGGTTATGGGGATCGTGCGGGAAAATGGCGTTGAGGTTGAGCCATGAACTAGTTGAATGACGGAGCAGGCTCGAGGGGCCTGAAAAGCTGCCTGCTCCTATTACCTATGTTCCTATGAACGATTGCCATTTAAGATGCACGCTAAGGCCAAGTCTAATGCGATATTGTGGTCTATCCATTGAAAATCTGCCATTTTTGTCTTCATGCATTTGACTGGACAAAAATCCACAGCATCCTGCAGGGTTACTAGGTTGTAATAAAAGCAAAATACTGTCGATGCTGGAAATCTGAAATAAAGAATGGCAGCATCTGTGATGAGAGAAACAAAGTTAATGTTTCAGGTCGATGACCTTTCATCTGAACTGGCAAAGGTTAGAAATGTAATGGGTTTTGCGAAAGTAAAAGGAGTGGGAGTGGAGGAAACCAGAACAAAAGAGAAGTTCTGTGATAGGGCGGATGAGATTAAATAACAAAGATGTCATGGAATAAAAGGCAAAAAGAGTGGTAATAGTTGTAGTGAAAGACAAAGCATTTGTCCAGAGAGAGTGTTAATGGCAGAATAATGAACATTATTAATGAACATGTCTAAAAGCAAAAACATGAAAAACAAGTTTAAGACTGGCATATGGTTTTAAAAAAACACAAACAAAATGGGGGTCATGTTCTGAAATTGTTAAACTCAATGTGTCCAGAAGGCTGTAAAGTGCTTAAGCAGAAGCGCTGTTTCTCGAGCTTGTTTTGAGCTTCACTCGAACATTGCAGCAGGTCCAGGACAGAAATGCAGACGAGAGCAAGGTGGAGAATTAAAATGGCAAGCAATTGGAAGCTTGGGGTCATGCTTGTGGACTGAGCGGAGGTGTTCTGTAAAGCGGTCACCCAGTCTGCATTTGGTCTCCCCAATGTAGAGCGGACCGCATTGTGAGCAACGACTATGTCTACTAAATTGCAAGAAGTACAAGTAAATCGCTCCACTAGATTGTAAGTCTGGCTTTTCAGCAGCATAACTAATACCAGGTAATACTGGGGAAGCAGCTTATTTAAATATTTAGATTGAGCACACTTGGACTGATTTTCACTTAATGGGAACAAAATCGTTTTGTTTCTCTTTGGCAATAAGGGTCCTCCAAAATTAGTTTGGGCATTCTCAACTTAGTTCCTAATGAGTACTGGTCCACAGCACAAACTGCTTAGAATTAGCACTAAGCCATCAGTTCTGCTCAGAAGACCTTGTTATGATGCCTGTGGAGATCAACAAACAAAAAGAACCAAATTTACCAAATGGCCCCAATTTTTAAAAAAGAAACAGTGGACAAATTTTCACTTTTATAACTTTTACCCCAGCAATCAAACAAAAATCAACATAAATTAAACTTGAAATAACAGATAAATCAAAGTCTAGATGTATACTTTACAGATTACATGTTAATCTTTGTGTAACAATGATAGATCTCTCAGATTTACTAGGCAGTCCTCTCAGCAAAGTTGGCACTGAACAGCTGCAAAGTTCCTCAAATCTATGAACTTCAGGTAAATTTCCAACTCCTGTCCTCCAAGATGCAGATACCTATGTAATGTCTGCTCATCGATAGCTAGCGTTGCAGTCTTCCCTTTAAACGTTTCGGTCTTGTCGCCTCTCTAACGTCCTCGGCCTGGCTCACGACAGTCTTGATGGCATGGTTCCACCAATTACTCATTAAATGACAGAAAACACCTGCTGCCACTCGTATTTGGCCAACTCCTAGCATCAGACTCAGCTGCTTGGCATCAAAACAGCCTGCTTCACCTCTGCAATCCTGAAATCTGAGCCTGGATAGCTCTAGTCACATGCCTTTGGTCAAATGACTGTCTTATCTGGTCTCAACCAGTTTCAATCTCCCCAGAAACCTGAAGTTTTTAGTTTCACTTCAAGTTAGTGTCGGTCTCCAAAAACAAGCCTTGAAACCAGAGTCGGTGCACTTAACAGAAATCAACAAGTCATCTGTTCATAAACCAGTCTGCAAACATTCCTCCACTGGTCTTGCACCACAGACTTCATCACAACCTCAGTAATGATGTGAGAACTGGAGAAGTTATGACTGGCATTATTGGGTGCTATTGGATGTTGTGGCTAAGTCTCATTTTGGGCAGAACAGAGGAAGCATTATTCTATGTATTCTGTAGAAGGATATGCTGATACGGTTAAATGAAGCTGGGTGGGAGGAGGCTTATGTGAAACACAAACCAGTTGGGCTGAATGGCCTGTTTTGTGCTGTAAATTATGTCTTTCTCTAACATCTGACTTTTATCAGAGTGGGAGTGCTAAATGCTGACAGCATAAACATTAGATAGATGTTCCTGGCACTGACATTGTCGCTTACTTTGTCGTCTTATGATGCCTTCAACTGTCTAGACCCTAAGCTCTGGAATTCCTTCCCACACCTCTGTGCCTCTCCACCCCTCTCTCCTTTGTAAGACTCGACATAAAACAAGTCTCTTTGACCAAGTGTTTGGTCGCCTGCCCTAATGTCTTGTTCTCTGGTTCAGTGTCAATTTTTGTCTCATTACACTCCTTTTGGAGTGCCATGGAAGTTTTACTTTGTTAAAGGTGTTATATAAAGTTATTGTTTGAATCATTGCTCAAAACTACGGCATTCTTGACAGACTATTTATTGTAATTAAGTTTGCTGCATTTTCCTTTTTGCTGAACTGGGATTGGAAAGTAGCAAACATAACCCCACTATTTAAAAGGAAAATAGAAAACGGGAACTAGAGGCCAGTTAGCCTAACATTTAGTGGCAGACAAAATACTAGAATTTATTTTTAGGGATGTAGGTAACAGGGCACTTAGAAAATTATATGATTAAGCAGAGTCAGCACAGATTTATGAAAGGGGATTCTGTGACCTTGTCCTATTTGCACCTTCTCCTTTGTTATCTCTTGCCCCACCCCCGCTTTACTTGCTTATAACCATTTACATTTCTAATATTTGCTATTTCTGAAGAAGGGTCACTGACCTGGTACATTAACTCTGCTTCTCTCCACAGATGCTGCCAGACCTGCTGAGTATTTCCAGCATTTCTTGTTTTTATTTATGAAAGGGGAATTGTGTTTGACAAACCTTTTTGAGGGTGTAGCTAGAAAGCTAGATAAGGGGGATGTAGTGTATTTGGATTTTGGATTTCCAAAAAACTTTCCATAAGATGCTACATAAGAGGTTATTACACAAAATTAGGACTCATGGGATTGGAGTTAATAGCATGCAGAAAACAATAGGAATAAATGGGACATGTTCAGGTTGGCAGTTTGTAACTAGTGGGATACCATGAGGATCAGTACTTGGGCCTCAGCTATTTACAGTCTATATTAATGACTTAGATGAGGGCAGTGAGTATAATGTTTGCTGCCAATACAAAGCTAAGTGGGAAAGTGAGTAGTGAAGGCACAAACAGGCTGCAGAGGGAAATTGGCAGGTTGGGTGAGTGGGAAAGAACATGGCAGATGGAATACAATGTGGCAAAGTGAGAAGTTATCCTTTTTGGTCAGAAAAGTAAAAAAGTGGAATGTTTATGAATGGTGAGAGACTGGAAAATGTTTGCATTCAGAGGGCCCTGGGTGTCCTTGTTAATGAATCACAAAGTTAACATCCAGGTGTAAATAGTAAATAGCTAGGAATGCAAGTGGTATGTTGGTTTTTGTTGCAAAGGGATTGGAGTATAAAAGTAAAGTCGCCTTACTACAATTATACAGGGTATTTGTGAAGTCATACTTGCCGTACTGTCTGCAGTTTTGGTCTCCTTACCTAAGGAAGGGCATACTTGCCATAGAGGGAGTACAACAAAGGTTCACTAGGCTGGTTTGTTGTATGATTTCTTTAAGAGTGATGTCCCTTTTAAGAACTCAGTTAGCTAATGAGCTAAATACCAGGATGTAGACATGTGACTAGAAGCCATAGTCACTCTGCAACTGCAACACCCTAGACAAAGGTTCTGTAAATAGTTTGCTCTGTATTGTATATACTAGTTTAGCTGTTGTTGAACCTTCTAGAGATCTTCAACAAACTGGAATCCAGGAGACAAGGCTCAGAGTGGAGCGATTCTCAGCCAGACGACAAGCAGGCGTTTCACATTGTGAACCTGATGCATTGTGTTGATGAAGTCAAACAACTGGAAGCTTTTGCTACTATTAACATCATGTGACGTCCCCACCACATTACCCTAGATCTAATGATCTTACCGAGCGAATGGTTCACACAGTTAAATCACTTATCCTGAAGTGTAGGACAACAAAACAAGATTTTTGTGTTGCCATGCTACACCTATGGATATGTGCTTACCATCAGCAGCAAAGTTCATGTTTGGCAGACAAGTGCGAACGATTCTGCCAAACCATCTGTCCAGATTCTCTGAGTTCCAGGAGACACTGCTTGAAAAACAAGGGAGAATGAAGATGGTGCATAACCGGCATGCAGGGGCGGAACTACCTCAACTAAACGTAGGACAAAATGTCAGGGTCGTGCACTTTACAATGAGAACATGGTTACCCACGACCGTATCCAAAATATTCAGTGAGCCTAGATCCTACAAGGTTACAACATCTAATGGAGCAATTGAGGAGGAACCGAAGCCAATTAAGAGAAGTGTGCAATACTCCAATTGTGCACAGTGGACTTGAAAGAACACACTGTCACGGACCTGTATTATTTTTCTCCTCTGATTAAGTGTCCCTTTAAGCCAGGGAGAAAAGTTCTGGATATCTGGGGCACAGTGTGACACTTGTTATCCTAGACAAAAGCAGGAGAGCAAGGTCACATGGTATAATGTTTCCACTTAACTGTGTAAAACTGGCACAAACCAGTCTGAATCTGTTTGGAGAGACTTTCCAGCGAAGCATGATACTGAAGAACTGCCTATTTTCTCACAGATAAAAATTCTACAAGGAGCTACGGGCCAAGTTGATTGCCTAAAGGAAAAAAAAAGCCTTTGTTCAAGAGACCATTTGTATTACTGAAGGTAGTAAAACTGCTTTGCTTTACTTCCAAGCCAAGAAGTATTTGCTTCAAGATTGAATCTCTCTCGACTGATTTAAGTTTTCTGGAATACGCCAGTGTTTGCCTGCTGCAACTGAAATATTTTGAATGCCCATTAGGAACAGCCAATTTCATCAAATCCATGTGGAGACTTCAGGTAGCCTTTGATTATTTCCACATTAGAATACCTCACCCATCGGGAGCATAACCCACAAAGACTTGCGTACTTTATTTCTGAAGAAACAGCTAATTTTTAAAAACACCACTTTTAAAATTGGTTAACTACTGTTATTTTTGAGTGTATGTATGTGAACAGGGGAGTTAGGTTAAAATAAGTTATAAGGTGCTTAGACACAGGTTTATCTTAATAGTGTCTAAGATTTAGTTTTAATAAATAGTTAAATTGTTGTCTAAAGACACCTGGTTTGGTCTGTTTTTATTCCGGGGGTTTCTAGAGTGTTTAATTAGGCTGTTTTCCAGTTGGGTGGAAAAACTTCAATATGCTGCGACCTGTGGAGTGGCGGACTGAATTAGAGATACAGCATTGAAACGGGCCCTTCGGCCCACTGAGTCTGTGCCGACCATCAACCAGCCATTATATACTAATCCTACACTAATTCCATATTCCCACCACATCCCCACCTGTCCCTATTACCTAACAAAAATCGATCCATTTCAGTCTTGAACACTCCAAATTGTGCTATACGTCACAACCTTTTGGGGAGAACGTTCCAGATTTCTACTATTCTTTGTGAGAAACTCCCTGATGGACCAACCTCCAACTTTATGATTATGTCCCCAGCTCACAATTCACCTACCTGCAGAAATAGATTCTCTATCCTTGCAACATCCTTTTAACATTTTAAGCACCTTGATTAAGATCATCCCTCAAACTTAGAATGTGTTGCTCACACTGCGGTTGTAACAATTTAATTGGGCGTCTCGTCCGGGATTGGAATCAGACTATTTGGGGGGCTTGCGTTTGGAATCATATTAATTGCTCGACTCTGGGATAGCATATAAATTGGGGTTCTGAGCCTGGAATCATATTAATTGCTCTCGAGTCTGGGATCTTATTAATTGGAAGCTTGATTGTTGGGATCCAAATCTAATGCCAATTATGAAGAAATAAAAGGAACCAGGTTTCTTGTATCGTGAGGTACAGTCTGTGTTATCAGAATGGCATGAGCAGTTGCCACAGAGTTTCTGCAAAAGGAGAGGGTTTCCCCTCAGTGACTTGATAGCCTTAACTAGAATAAACTAAAAAAAATTGCGGCAAAATTGGGGTTAGTACTGAAATCAAGTGCCAAAAGAGCAGTGATAATTGACCTATAGCCCAACATCTGGAATTAGAAGAAGACGACGACTAGGAACAAGATGGTAGGAACAAGAGTGATGCAGTGGAATTGGCCAAAATTCAGTTAGAAAGGGAAAAACTTAGCCCTCAACAGGAAAAAGAAATAGCAGTAAGAAAACTTAAAATGGAAAAAGGGAGAGAAAGAGAAGAAAGGAAATTTAAATTGAGAGATGGAACTAAGACAAAGGGGTGGTTTTGACTCCAGGGAAAATTTGGGTCAGGAAGAATCTGCATTCAGCTCAGGACCCAGAGGAAAGCTGTTTGAATTTGTACTAGCTCTTCCTAAGTTTGAGGAAAGGGACGTAGAGGCATTTTTCATATCTTTTGTAAAATTAACCAAACAGATGAAATGGCCGAAAGAAAGCCGGACACTGCTTATGCAAAGCAGGTTGGTAGGCAGAGCTCATGAAGTTTAGACCACGCTTCCTAAAGAGAAAGCAGTAATTTTACTCAAAGGAATGACCTCTGGAAATCGAGTAGCCATATCCATGATAGTAAATATGTATTGATGCCCTGTTTTTGTTTTTGGCAAGGGTCCTACACAGTCTTCTAATACCCTGCTAAATGGTTCCTCAATCACTGGTATGGGAACTAGTTGTGCCGATTTTATGGCAGGTTGCGGTTTTCCCACCATTTGACAGGTATGGCATGTCCTACAAAATTGTGTGCCATCCTTTAAGACCTGGCCAGTAGTAATGTTGGCTTATGCGTGATTTGGTCTTCCGAATTCCCCTATGTCCTACAAAAGGAATGTCATGTGCTAACCTTAGTTATCCTAGATGATATTTAGGTGGTACCACTATCTGTTCAACAACTGTCCAGTCTTTGTCGGCAGGTCTATGAGGCAGTCTCCATTTCCTCCTCAAAACCCCGTTTGCCATATAATAGCCTTCCGGAACTCTTCACCTCCGCTTCTGCCAGTCGTCTGTGCCATTTGGTATATCTCTCTGGATCAGCTTGCTGTGCTGCAATGATTGACGATCTGTTAAACATCCCATTCGGATTATTTAAATCCCCAAGTAAGGTTTCAGATACTTGGCTATCTATTTGTGGTGCCCCTTTTACCTCCGACAATGGATCCTATTTAACCATTTGCTTGGGTGACTACACACGTAGGAAATGTTCCCGAAACTTGTTCCTGTAATTGCTCCGTTTCCTTAATTTCACTTGGCTCCTCAGTAATTATAGGAGAAACTGGTACTTTTGATCCAGCCAAATCATTTCCTAGGAGTAGATCAATTCCCTCTACTGACAAATTGTGGACTGTCCCTACAGTTACTATCCCAGATATTAAGTTACTCTCTAGGCGTATTTTATGCAAAGGTACGAGTATATACTCCCCACAAATTCCATTAACTCAAACTTTAGCGTTCAAGGCGCTCTCTGGTGGAAACCTTTATATTTTACCCCAGCAAGAGGGTTTGGGTTGCTCCTGTGTCCCTGAGTATAATAGGTTTTCCTGCCTCACAGGATATGAAGTTACTTTCCCTTTGACAAAAATTAATTATAACTCTCGGGTATTTCATTCTTAACCTATGCACTCCTTTTAGTTTTAGTATATAGTTTCATTACTGTCGTTAAAGCTATAGCCTGGTCTGCAATATTCCCAGTCATAGTCTTTCCTCTGCACTAGCTTTGCGTACCCCAACAAGTCCTATGGGTTTACCTCACAATTTCCAGCACTGAACGAAGATGACAAGAGGCTTGCGAACCTCACTTCTACCCTCAGCACCTTCCTTTCTGACCTGAGGAGGTGATCCTTGGGCATTCCCAGCTGTTCCTCCTTGTCCCCAGCTACTTGCCTTCCTTTCACTCTCCCACTTTCTATCCTTCTCGGGTTTATGGGGCTGATGGACAAAAGAGGTTGGCTTATTCACAAGCTCAAAATCATCAATTTCCATTGCTTGCCTAGCTTTCAAAACTTTCAGGTTATCTGAGTTCTCACTACTGAAGGAATGGAGTTTTTAAATTCTTCCAAGAGAATCAATTCTCAAAGGTTCTCATATGTGGTTTCTATCTTTAATGCCTGTATCCAACAGTCAAAAGTAATTTGCTTCATTCTCTCAAATTCTAAATATGCCTGTCCAGCCAATCTAAGTTCCTAAACTTCTGACTGTAAGCTTCAGGGACTAACTTGTATGTAGCAAGAATAACCTTTTTTGCCATCTCATAATCTGCAGAAGCCGCTTCAGGAAGCATGGCATAGACTTCATGAGCTCTGCCTACCAACCTGCTTTGCATAAGCAGTGTCCAGCCTTCTTTCAGCCATTTCATCTGTTTGGCTAATTTATCCAAAGATATGAAAAATGCCTCTATGTCCCTTTCCTCCAACATAGGAAGAGCCTGTAGAAATGTAAACAACTTCTAGCTGGCCCTGAGCTGAATTCAGATTCTTCCTGACCCGAATTTCCCCTGGATTTAAGACAACCCCTTTGTCTTAGTTCCATCTCTTTTAAACTTAAATTCCCTCTCTCTCTTTCTCCCTGCCTTCCAATTCAAGTTTTCTGATTGCTATTGCTGTTTCTTTTTCTGTTTCACGTTTTTTTAGTTTCGAACTGCATCCTAGCCAATACCACTGCATCACTCTGACCTACTACATTCTTGTTCCTCGTATTCCCCATCATCGTCGTCGTCTTCTTGATGTTGAGCTATTTGTCAATTATCTGCTTGTTTGGCACCTGATTTCAACTTGAACCCCAATTTTGCTGCCAATCCTTTTAATTCAAGTTATCAAGTCACTCAGGGAAACATTCTGTTTTGCAACTGCTGATGCTATTACTATGGTATAGACTGTACCTTATTCTACAAGATTCCTGGTTCTTTTTATTTCTTTGTAATTGGCATTCACTTTAGATCCCAATAATCGAGTTTCTGATTGATATGATCCCAGATGTGTGAGAAATTAATATGATGCCAGATGCAAGACCCCAATTTAAATGTTATCCCAGAGACATGTAATTAATATGATCCCAAATACAAGCCCTCCAGATTAGTCTGATTCTGATCCCAGATGCAAGACACCTAATTAAAATATGATTCGATCATGGGTGAGCCCCCAATTAATATGTTATGATATTACCGCTCAAGACAAAGCCCCCAATCAAAATGTATAATTCTGATTGCAGTGGGAGCAACACTCAGACCCATCACTCCACAGGTCGCATAACATATCTCATTATGTTCTCCCAAATCAATGAAAGCCACAGCCGAATTGAACATTCTGCTAACCCCGAATGAGGTGAACCAAACCAGGTATCTTTAGATATCAACAAATTAACTGTTTATTAGAAAAAAACTAATATCGTAAACACTACGAAGATAAAACAATATTTAAAAATAGAAATAACAGTAAAGTCCTTGCAGACTGGGCATCCATGAGGCCATCAGCAGCAGCAAAATTGTACTCAACCGCAATCTGTAACCTCATGGCCCGGCATATCCCCCACTCTACCACTACCATCAAGCCAGGAAACCAACCCTGGTTCAATGAAGAGTGCAGGAGGGCATGTCAGGAGCAGCATACCTCAAAATGAGGTGTCAGCCTGGTGAAGCTCCAACACAGGACTATCTGCATGCCAAACTGCATAAGCAGCATGCGATAGACCGAGCTAAGCGATCCCATAACCAACGGATCAGATCTAAGCTCTGCAGTCCTGCCACATCCAGCCGTGAATGGTGGTGGACAATTACCAACAACTAACTGGGGGAGGTGGCTCCACAAATACCCCATCCTCAATGATGGGGGAGCCCAGCACATCAGTGCAAAAGATAAGGCAGAAGCATTTGCAACAGTCTTCAGCCAGAAGTGCCGGGTTGATCCATCTTGGCTTCCTCTTGAAGTCCCCAGCATCACGGATGCTTCAGTCAATTCAATTCACTTCACTTCACGTGATATCAAGAAATGACTGAAGGCACCGGATACTGCAAAGGCTATGGGCCCTGACAATATTCCAGCAATTGTACTGAAGACCTGTGCTCCAGAACTTGCCGCACCCCTAGCCAAGCTTTTCCATTACAGCTACAACACTGGCATCTACCCTGCAATGTGGAAAATTGTCCAGGTATGTCCTGTACACAAAAAGCAGGACAAGTCCAACCCTGCCAATTACCCCCCCATCAGTCTACTCTCAATTATCAGTATAGTGATGGAAGGTCTCATCAACAGTGCCATCAGGGGCACTTCCTTAGCAATAACCTGCTCAGTAATGCTCAGTTTGGGTTCTGCCAGGGCCACTCAGCTCCTGACCTCGTTACAGCCTTGGTTCAAACATGGACAAAAGAGCTGAACTCAGGAGGTGAGGTGAGAGTGACTGCCCTTGACATGAAGGCAGCATTTGACCGAGTATGGCATCAAGGAGCCCTAGCAAAACTGAGGTCAATGGGAATCGGGGAAAATACTCCGCTGGTTGGAGTTATGCCTAGCACAAAGGAAGATGGTTGTGGTTGTTGGAGGCCAATCATCTGAGCTCCAGCACATCACTGCAGGAGTTCCTCAGGGTCGTGTCCTAGGCCCAACCATCGTCAGCTGCTTCATCAATGACCTTCCTTCAATCATGAGGTCAGCAGTGGGGATGTTCGCTGATTATTGCACAATGTTCAGCACCATTCGTGACTCCTCAGATACTGAAGCATTCCGTGTAGAAATGCTGCAAGCCTTGGACAATATCCAGGCTTGGGCTGATAAGTGGCAAGCAACATTCGCGCCACACGAGTGCCAGGCAATGACAATCTCCAACAAGAGAGAATCTAACCATCTCCCCTTGACATTCAATGGCAATACCATCGCTGAATCCCCCACTTTTGTTATCAACATCCTAGGGACTACCATTGACCAGAAACTGAACTGGAGCAGCCATATACATACTGTGGCTACAAGAGCAGGTCAGAGGCTAGGAATCCTGCAGTGAGTAACTCCCCTCCTGACTCCCCAAAGCCTGTCCACCATCTACAAGGCACAAGTCAGGAGTGTGATGGAATACTCTCCATTTGCCTGGATGGGTGCAGCTCCAACAACACTCAGAAGCTCGACTCCAACCAAGACAAAGCAGCCCGCTTGATTGGCACCCCATCTACAAACATTCACTCCCTCCGCCACTGACGCATAGTGGCAGCAGTGTGTATCATCTACGACAGGCACTGCAGCCACGCACCAAGGGTCCTTAGACAGCACCTTCCAAACCCGCGACCTCTACCAACTAGAAGGACAAGGGCAGCCAATGCATGGGAACACCACCACCTGCAATTTCCTCTCCAAGTCTCACACCATCCTGACTTGGAACTATATCACCGTTCCTTCACTGTCGCTGGGTCAAAATCCTGTAGCTCCCTTCCTAACAGCCCTGTGGGTGTACCTGCCCCACATGGACTGCAGCGGTTCAAGAAGGCAGCTCACCACCACCTTCTCGAGGGCAATTAGGGATGGACGATAAATGCTGGCTTGGCCAGCGACACCCACATCCCATGAATGAATTTTAAAAAATTTACGCTTACTGACGAACAATCCTCCGATTCAAAGACCACTCGCAATCTTCCAGGGTCCGATGAATCAGATGATAGGAATTCTGTAATTCAGTTCAACATTTGAAGCTTCAAACTCCTCTTCTTTCCAGCGATGACCACAGCAGATCAACAATTCGCAACCACTTTCAAAAGAATCAATCTGGCTTAACTTTTAGAATTTTGAGAGGTAAAAAATAAACAGTCTAAATTTGCTTCCTTCAGTTTAAGTTGACTGAGAGATCTCTTTTTTTTTTAGGTGTTAGTCTGTGTCTCAAACTGCCTCTCAACTGTCTCTGCAAACCCAGTTTTTTTTCCCAGCTGGTTTCAAAGTTTTTAGATTAGATTTTTTAGATTAGAGATACAGCACTGAAACAGGCCCTTCGGCCCACCGAGTCTGTGCCGAACATCAACCACCCATTTATACTAATCCTACACTAATCCCATATTGTTACCAAACATCCCCACCTTTCCCTATATTTCCCTACCACCTACCTACACTAGTGACAATTTATAATGGCCAATTTACCTATCAACCTGCAAGTCTTTTGGCTTGTGGGAGGAAACCGGAGCACCCGGAGAAAACCCACGCAGACACAGGGAGAACTTGCAAACTCCACACAGGCAGTACCTGGAATCGAACCCGGGTCCCTGGAGCTGTGAGGCTGCGGTGCTAACCACTGCGCCACTGTGCCACATTGTATGTCCTGTTCTCTGTCTCTGGTTGTATCCAGGGCAACCAAGATGCACCTTTACTTGGTAACTTCTGAAACTTGCTGTCTTAAAGTAGTACTGATCTCTTAGAGCCTTATAGGCACACCGCATATTTCCCGAAAAAAAAAGGACCATGATGGTGGATATGGGGAAACCGTTCCTTTAAAACAACATCCTTACCGCTTATGTCTGGACAGACAGGCCCAAGTAAAAGCAGTGATCCAGTACATACTAGAAAACAACTGGATCGAACCTAGTCAAAGTAGCTGGAGTTCACCAATAGTTCTAGTACCTAAACCTGACGGGTCAACCCGGTTTTAGAGTGATAGTTATAAAGAACAGAAACAGGCCCTTCCGCCCATCGTGTCCATGCCAGCCATCACGCATCTATCAATTCTAATCCCATTTTCCAGCACTTGGCCTGTAGCCTTGTATGCTATGGCGTTTCAAGTGCTCATCTAAATACTACTTAAATGTTGTGAGGGTTCCTGCCTCTACCACCCCTTCAGGCAGTGTGTTCCAGGTTCCAACCACCCTCTGGGTGAAAAAGATTTTCCTCAAATCCCCTCTAAACCTCCTGCCCCTTACCTTAAATCTATGCCCCCTGGTTATTGACACCTCCGCTAAGGGAAAAAGTTTCTTCCCATCTATCTTATCTATGCCCTTCATAATTTTGTATACCTCACTTGGGTCCCCCCTCAGCCTTCTCTGCTCAAAGGAAAACAACCCAGCCTATCGAGTCTCTCTTTGTAGATGAAATGTTCCAGCCCAGGCAACATCCTGGTGAATCTCCTCTGCACCTTCTCCAGTGCAATCACATCCTCCTTATAGTGTGGTGACCAGAACTGTACACCATACTCCAGCTGTGGCCAAACTATCATTTTATACAGCTCCATCATAACCTCCCTACACTACAAGCAGCAAAGGTCCCAGCACCGATCCCTGCAGTGCACCAGTGGTCACAGGCTTCTAATTGCAAAAACAACCCTCGACCATCACCCTCTACCTCCTGCCAGTAAGCCAATTTTGGATCCAGTTTGCCAAATTTCCCTGGATCCCATGGGCTCTTATCACCTTAACCAATCTCCCATGTGAGACCTTATCAAAAGCTTCATTGAAGTTTTGTATAGAATACTACAGTCATTGCAGTAATGAAGGCAGACTCCTACCCAATTACGCGTTTAGAAGACTATCGACAGAGTGGGCAGTGCTAGGTTTCTTACCGAGATTGACTTGTTAAAGGGATGCTGGCAAGTTCCTTTGACACCTCAAGCCAAAGATATCCGCTTTTGTCACACTGATGGTCTTTATCAGTGCCAGGTGATGCCATCCGGGTTATTAAATGTCCCTGCCACTTTTCAAAGATTAATGAATCAGGTGGTAGCCTGTGTTCCCAACTATGTAGTGTATCTCGATGATGTACTGTAATACTTGGCAGGAACACTTAAACCAGCTAAAAATTATGTTTAAAAAGTTACAAGCAGTGGACTTGGTGATAAATCTGGCAAAAAGCGAATTTGGAAAAGCACAAGTAACTCACCTCGGACACGTAGTGGGGCAAGGACAGGTATTGTCAAAAACGGCAACGGTACATGCCTTAGTAGAGTCCCCTATCCCTAAATCTAAATGGGAAATAATGAGGTTTTTAGGGATGTGAGGTTTTTACAGGAAATTTGTACAGAATTTTAGTACTGTGGCTGCTCCATTAATCAATTTGTTACACAAAAAAAGCAACTCATTCCTTTCTCACTTCCCATTCTCAAACGGCAGTTAAAAGCCATGTTGAGAATGTTGATTAATTCCTAGTAATATCAGCTGCCACCCTATGAACCTATTTCAGAAAAATAACTCCCAACAACCAGACCTGTTTATATAAATGAAGCTTTTAGCTTTTGTGAAGAAAGCTGAGATTGACCGTTAAGTCCCTGAAATACCCAGCTTTATTTTTTATTCCAAATTTAATTAGAGTTGGTAAAAGCTTGCCAGTGTGAGACAAACTTCAGTTTAAACTGAACAAGTCTTGATTTGATCTGCCATGACTGGCTTATTTTCCTCACTAAAAGGTTAGTTTCTTTTCTCTGCTGCAATAGTATGTGGAAATTTTGAACATTTTTTCAAGGCAGCGTATTAAAATTAGTCGAGTTTCAATGTGAAAATCTATGGGATTTTCGAACAGTGTCATGCTAAACTAAGTATCCTGTTAAATGAAACCAGAAAGTGCAAACTACTCAGCAGATCAGACGGTATCTATAGAGAGAGGATGGTAGGATTAACTTTTCAAGTCTATGATGCTTCCAGAATGGTTTTAATCAAAAGTTATAGACTTGAAACATTACCCCTACCATCCTCTCCACAGATGTTGCTTGATCTGAGTATTGGCAGCTTTTTCTGTTTTTATTTCAAATTCCAACATCTGCCGTGTTACACTTTTTATTTTATCCTATTAAGTACTCAATATAACAATTTACTGCAGGCTGTTGGGACTAAATCTTTTATCCTAAAACTACTGTAAGTTGTAATTTCTCTTCCCACTCCTGGGGGAAAAAAGAACACAAAATATTGTTGTGATTGAAATCTAGTTTGGTTTAAAGGTGGAAGGGAGTTTCTTATTCCCGAACTACTGATTGTTTAATTTTGAAGGGAACAATCATTCATTAGTTTACAAACCTGTTCACAAATTTAAACAAATTGCAGTAGTACCCTATCACTGGCCTAGGCATACAGCTATACAGCATTCTGCATGAAACATGAGTTAAGACTTTCATGAATGCTGTTTAATTGTAGACTTTTGCTTAAAACTTCAATTCATTTGCAAAATGCTGTCTAGCGACTACGGTCCAACAAAAAGTGGCTAAAATCTAATGCAAAAACAATATAATGTGGATGCTGGAAATCTGCAATAAAAACAGAAAATGCTGGAACTGCTTGGGTCAGGCAACATCTGTGGTGAGAGAAAAAGAATTAAAGTTTCAGGTCAATGGAGGTCATCAAACTTTAATGTTAACTCTCTCTCACCACGGATGCTGTCTGTTTTTATTATGGCTAAAATCTAATTTTCCATTTAGAAGAAAGTTATGTTGTGTATTATAACACAACATGCATACAAAAGAATATGTTGATTTAATGAGCATTAGGAATCGTGTTATGTAATAACATTATGTCTACCAACTGGGATATACATTACAACTGGGCTGTTGGACTGATGTACATTACGTTCACATGGAAATAACTCCGTATTGAACCAAATACCTGGTTTGTGTAATGCTTTTGTACATTTAACATTGAGATTTAAAGATATTTGTGTTCTCCAATTTTGACTTCTGAAGTTATAAATAGCACTGGGCATAATCCCATTAGTGGAATGGCAGCATGCAATTTTACAGCTTGCTGCAAATGTAAGTAAGAAGACGACTTAATTTCCTGAGTAATTGTAGGGTGGTGAGCAGGGAGGGGATTAAAAAGGATTTTGTTTGCTTTGTCGAGTTCATTTACATAAGCAGGATTAACATTTTTATTTGTGGGGAGCTGTGTGTACACAACTGCATCCTTAGGCCTTGTCTGAAAGATCTGACATTTTTGTGGTATTTGACCAGCTGGAGATACCTTATGGGCCCCGTGAATTAAACTTAATGAATAAGAGAGGAGTGGAGCGCAATAGTTTAATTGGGTTTAATCATGTGGTATGAAAGTACCAGTACTTATTTCCTATGTCTTTGCACCCTGCAATTGAAATGGGTCACATCAGGGTAAGGAGCGATTTGACCTCAATACAGTTCCTTTTAAAATAGATTGATTGCTAACTTTTTCCTGCTTTAGAACCAGTATGTCTGTGTGATCTGTGAATGGAAACCCAAAGACACATGGAACATTAGGTTTTCTGAAGACCACAGGTGAGAAAGGGGAGAGTTGCAAATGATCCCACAGCCAGCAACAAGAACAATAATAATTTGTATTTACATAGCGCCTTTAACGTAACAAAATGTCGCAAGGTGCTTCACAGGAGTATTAACAAATTTTGATACCAAGCCACAGGAGACATCAAGCCAGGTGACAAATCCTGGTCAACGAGGTAGGTTTTAAGGAGCACCTTTTAAAGGAGGAGAGGGAGGTTTACGGAGGATATTCCAGAGCTTCGGACCTAGGTTGCTGAAAGCATTGCTGCTAATATGGAGTGATTTAAAAGCAGGAATGCACAAGAGTCGAGAATTGGAGGAGCACAGAGGGATTGTAGGGTTGGGGGAGACTACAGAGATGGGGAGGGGTGATGCCATGGAGGGATTAGAAAACGAGGATGGGGATTTTAAAATTGAGAGGTATTATCAGACTGGGAATCAGTAAGTTAGCAAGCGTTTGGGGTGCTGGGGAGTGGGGGGTAATGTTGGTGATGGGTGAACGAGAGTTAAGTTAAAGGCAGCAGAGTTTTGGATGAGCACAAGTTTATCTAGGGTGGAAGATGTGGAGGCTGGCTAGGAGAGCATAGGAATAGGTAAGTCTAAAGGTAGCAAAGGCTTGGATTAGAGTTTCAGGAACAAATGAGGGTGGGCATCGGGCCATGTTACAGATGTGGAGATAGGCAGTCTTAATGATGGAGCAGATATGTGGTCAGAAGCTCATCTGTGTCAAAGGCAACACCAAGGTTCACTCGGCTTCAGACAGTTTCCAGAGGTTGAATGAGTGGTCAGGAAACGGAGATTGTGGCAGGAACCAAAGACAATGCCTTAAGTCTTCCGATTATTTGATTTGAGGAAATTTCTGGTCATCCAGTATTGGATGTTGGACAAGCAGCGTGACAAATCTGAGACAGTGGAAGGATTTAGAACGGTGGTGGGAAGATGGAGCTGAGCCATATTATGGGGATAATTTTTGTACTGAATTCCATAGATCCTTCAGTTCTGTGGTGGTGAGGTCACCGACCAACATTTTGCACACTCTAGTATGAATTTGAAATTTAGACTCCCTGTTTGATGCATGCACACATGCTAAATACACTATTTTTAAAATTAATTTCATGGGATGTGGGCATTGCTGGCAAGGCCAGCATTTGTTGCCCATCCCTTGAGAAGATGGTGGTGAGCTACCTTGAACTGCTGCAGTCCATCTGATGTAGGTACACCTACAGTGCTATTAGGAAGGGAGTTCAGGATTTTGATCCAGCGACAGTGAAGGAACAGCAAAACACTTCCAACTCCGGATGGTGTGTGGCTTAGAGGGGAACTTGCAGGTGGTGGTGTTCCTACACATCTGCTGCCCTTGTCCTTCTAGGTGGTAGAGGTCGTGGGCTTGGAAGGTGCTGTAGAAGGAGGATTGGCTAGTTGCTGCACTGCATCTTGTATATGGTGTACACTGCTGCTACTGTGCTGGTGGGAGGGAGTGAATGTTTAAGGTGGTGAATGGGAGACTGATCAAGCATGCTATTTTGTCCTCGATGGTGTCGAGCTTCCTGAGGGGTGCTAGAGCCACGCTCATCCGGGCAAGTGGAGAGTATTCCATTACATTCCTGACTTGTGTCTTGCAGATGGTGGACAGGCTTCTGGGGAGTCAGAAGGTGGGTTACTCACTGCAGGAATCTTAGCCTGTCGCCTCCTCTTGTAGCCACTGTATTTAAACGGTTGCTCCAGTTCGGTTTCTGGTTAATGTTAACCCACAGGATGTTGATAGTGGGGGATTCAGTGATGGTAATGCTATTAAAGGTCATGGGGAGATGATTAGATTTTCTCTTGTTGGAGATTGTCATTTCCTGGCATTTGTGTGGCATGAATGTTACTTGCTATTTATCAGCCCAAGCCTGAATGTTGTCCAGGTCTTGCTGCATATGGACACACTGCTTCAGTATCTGAGGAGTTGTGAATGGTACTTAACTTTGTGGAATCATCAGTGAACATACCCTTTTCTGACCTTATGATGGAGGGAAGGTCACTGATGAAACAGATGAAGATGGTTGGGTCTAGGACAGTACCCTGAGGAACTCCTGCAGTCATGTCCTGGGGCTGAGATGATTGACTTCCAACAACCACAGTCATCTTCCTTTGTGCTAGGTATGACTCCAACCAGTGGAGAGTTTTCCCCCGATTTCCCATTGACTTCGATTTGACCAGGGCTCCATGATGCCCCACACTGTCAAATGCTGCCTTGATATCAAGGGCAATCACTCACCTCAGCTCTTTTGTCCATGCTTGGACCAAGACTGTAAAGAGGTCAGGAGCCAAGTGGCCCTAAACTAACTAACTTTTTGTTTTTTAATTGTAAACAAAAGGACAAGAGCACCAAACTGCAAATAAGCTGTCAGTTAGTGCCAATTTTACTGACATGCAAGTCAAAGCACACTCTGGCTGTTTAACTGTAGTTTTCTTTTTGCACCTTGTGCTCTCAACCCATCAATTATCACTTCAAATCCTAGGGTGAGCCAACAAGCTTATTGTCATCACTAAAAGTGATTTTTTTCCCCTCTTCAACATACCATGGAATAATATTTTAAAAATCCTATTTCTGGAAATTGAGAGTTCCTGTCTACTTAAGGCCCAATTTCGCACAATGCAGAATGGCACAGAAAAGGCGCTGTGGGAAAATTGCTTTTCACGTATGAAAGAACTTTCATTTATATCAACCCTTTCACGTCCTTGGCTGTCTGCCATACCCGGAGGTCTCACTGTATCGAAACTTCTATCCCCATACACGCCAATAATTCAAATACAATGGTCAACTCGCACTATAGAGACACATGGACTGGGGGGTAGAGGATGGTAATAAATCGAACCTCACCCAGTCAAAAAAAATTTTTATTGGATCTAAACAGTGAAAAATATATTTAAAATATTGTTGACAGTTAAGTTTTAATGTAGAACTTCGTAAATGAATTGCAAACTCGAGAGAGAGAGAGAGAGAGAGATGAGAGGTCAGCTGGGTCTTTTGCTGGCATGGTACTGAATATGATAGCCAAGAGCTGAATCAATCCAGGAGCCAATTGATGGTGTTGGGAGAAGTCACGGGGGGTGGACCCCTCAACCTTGTCGCAGGCAACCAGTTGAGAACCCCTGCTATAGGCAGTGAATGAAATTGATTTCAGAAGCTCTGAACACATTTTTTCAAATCCCCTTAGATTATTGGACAGTATCTAGGTTAACACCTCTGATCAAGAAGGGAGAAAGAGATGAGTTATGGATCAGTTAGTCTAATGTCAATTGTGGGCAGAATTTTGGAATCTATAATTCAGGGTCAAATTAAGAATCATTCTGAAATGCACGAGGTAATTGAAGACAGTGTTACGATCAGGTGAGGAGGGGTCACAAGGTTCCACTCTTGTCCTTCCTCTTATTTGACGCAACAGGGTTTATTCCTTTTTAAACAGTGGATGTGCTTACCACTTCAGTGAGGTCTTTTACCTTTATGATCGTAAAAGAACCAATTGGACAGATTTTCTTGAGTTTAAGCAAGAAAGAGGTGAGTTTATTATACTTAAGTCTAAACCCAATTCAAAATAAAAATAATAAAATTATGCTACACTTTCACACTCTCAGACATGAGAATCTCGCACACAAATAGATTAGAGTCCAGAACAAATAATAATAATACACTGTGGTGACTGGTGACTTTAGTGGTCTTCTGGTTGAATTTGTGGTCCTGAAGTTTTGCGTTGGTAGTTGTTTTTGGGAACAGTGAGCAGAGGGCTTCCTTCTCTGTGTCTTGCCTTGGATCTAGCAGCCAGCAGCTAGGCTTTGCACGTCCCACACTAGGTCTTCTGGAGAAAGAAAGAGAGAGAGAGACAGCCCTTCTGGCTTCTGCACAGATTGAGTCTCTGGCTTGTCTCCTTGTCCAAGGGAAACTCCTAGCTTTCACAGATGGGCAGACAGTCACATGACTGTATGTCTGTGTATTCTCTGGTACCTTCTAATGAGGTTCAAGTTTAGGAATTTCGATCTCTCAAACCTCATGGTGTCATTGTTCGCTCCTGGAAGGGTTTGCCCTTTCAATCTTAATGTTGCAGGATGGCTTTGAATGTCTTGCTAATGAAAGCAATCTCAGGTAGTTCAGTCAATAGGGCAAGCCATTGTTTTGGTTATAGGCTAATCAGACATGTGTCTCCACTTTGCCTTGGAATGTGCAAGGCTTTCAAATGCAAATGGTGCCAGCCATTTTTATCTGTGGCAAAGTCTTTGTAAACGTGGTCTGTAATATTCCAGCTTTCCTTTTTTTAAAGTTTAATGTAAGTTTCCAACTGATAAATTAAAAATCCTCATTTGGCATAGCGTGTTTTCTTGACACATCTGCACCACACGGAATGAAATGTGACAATAGAAACATTTCAATCCAAGGTTGTAGGAAGAAAAAAACACATTCATTCTCAAACACTCACTTCTCAAATTCACACAATCTTAGAATTGTCAGCCGGCAATGCCTGCAGCAAATATTCTGGTTTAATCCTTTGGATGAGGTGCCATTAAGAAATTGCATTTCTTTTCTGTTATGTATTATGAAATGGGGTTAAAATTTCTCTAGCATCAATTGGTATTAATCTAGGAATGTGCCCCTCAATAAACACATGGTTGGTGAAGCTTGGGTACGTAAATTTGCATTACTGCTTCTGGCAGGTTCTCCTGTATGTACAAGCTTTAACCCTTCAGCTGTTGTTTCTGTAACATGTGGCTCTAACCATTCAGGTTCCAGCACCTTGATAATTTTTCTCTCTATAGCGACAGTGGGTAATAAATTCTTTTAGCCCCTGTGAGGTGTCTGAGATTTCCTCTGGGCCCTCGTTCTTGAGTTCTGAATTGAAATTGTCTGGTTTAGCTTTGGATTTGGGACCTGATCATTGGGTTCTTCAGTGAATAGATCCACCCTGACCTCGCTTTTAGTTTTCTGGTGAGTGACACAAGTGTTGTTTACTTTGAGGCATTTCTCCTTCCCTTTACTTTGGGGAGGGTCTCTTTGCTAATCTGCCCCATGTCCTGTCGGACATTACTGCTCGTAGGTGCCCAGCTTTCACTGCGCTCCCTTGTGGCACTTCACCTAGGTGAGACATCTCCCTCACTGTTGGCTTGTCTTTTTGGGAGCTTTCCTTGTCCCTGCAGATTTCTGTAAATGTTGTAAGCAGCCTTTTTAGGGCATCTCTTTGTTCTGCATTTAAGTAGGAGAGTGTGGGGTCTAATTTACCCAACACATTAGTGTTGGTTAACCAGGCAGTAGGGGGTTCAATTTGGGAAACCCCCAGACCTTCCTCTAACTCATCCTCACTGTCCCTTTCGTTCCCTTCCTTCCTGACTGTCTGACAGACCTGTGCTTGTCTGTCCCCTTTCTGGCTGTGATACTGTTTTAACATGTTAATGTGGCACAGCCTTTGTTTTTTCCTTTGGTCTGGGGTGTCAATTAAGTAATTTACCTGCTTAACCTTTTCCCCCTACTCTATGGGCCACTGAACCGGGCTTTCAGAGGTTCAGCCTGAATTGGGAGTAGTATTAATGCACGGTCTCTGGACCGAAATGTTCTGGCCTGGGCATGTTTATCTGCCTGACTTTTCATAGCTGTCTGGGAGGTTTTTAGGTGCTCCTGAGCCACTGCACAGGCTCTCGTGAGCCTCTCCTGGAACATGAAAATATCATCTAATATGGAAGACTCATTCCTGTGTCCCAAAAAAACCCCTCTCCTTGATTAGTTTAAGAGGATCTTCCGTCGTGTCCATAAACAAATTCAAAGGGACTAAAGCCAGTGGACTTATTGGGTGAGTCCCTGGTGGCAAACAGAAGTCCTAGCCCTTTGTCCCAGTCATTGGGGTACTCGTAGCAGTATGCCCTAATCATTGTCTTTAGGGTCTGGTGGTACTGTTCCAAACCCCCTAGTGACTGTGGGTGGTGGGCTGAGGACTTCAACTGGGTTATGCCCAGATTACCCATGACTTTTTGAAAGATCCCAGACATGAAATTCGTGCCCTGATCCGACTTGATATTAGCAGGCAGCCCATATCTGGTAAAGAATTGGGTTAGCCCCTCCAGCACTAACTTGGCAGAAATAGTTCTTAGGAGAATGGCCTCTGGGAATTGGGTAGCCACATCCATAATAGTGAGAAGATATAGGTAGCCCCTTTTGTTTTCGGCAGGGTTCCCACACAATCCACCAGCTGAAGGGTTCCCCAGAAGCCGGTATGGGAATTCATGCAGGTTTTATTGCAGGTTGGGGTTTCCCCACAGCCTGGCACATGTGGTAAGTTTTACAGAACTGCGCCACAACTTTGTGGCGTTTTCGCCAGTCAAAATGCTGTCTTATGCGGGCTTGGGTTTTAAATACACGACATGTCCAGCCTTTCAAGTTTGTGGGTTAGGATTTCCTTACGGTACCTCAGCAGCACCACTATCTAGTGAACTAGTGTCCACTCTTCGTCCGCAGGTCTGTGAAGAGGTCTCCCTTTCTGCATCAGCACCTCATTCTTTAAATAGTAGTAGCACTTTGGGACTCCCTCTACTTCGGTTTGGGCAGTCTGCGCTAACTTTTTTAATACTGGTTTGGCTTGCTGAGCCTCGACCAAGAAAGATCTGTTTAGCCCATTCTTTGGGTCCTCTAACTTACCAAAGAAGGTTTCAGATAATCGAACAGTAGGGTCATCTGTCTGCAGTGCCAGTTCAGCCTCCTCTGATGGAACTTGTTTGGCCATGGACAGAGACACCATACAGTCAGGGAAAATGCTGGCGACCTTCTCCTGCAGCTGCTCTGTCTCCCTGACCTCTTTTGGTTTCTAAAACTACTGGGGAAGCTACCACCTTTGCCCCTGCCAGATCATTAGCGAGATCAAGTCAACCCCATCCACTGGTAGACTAGGGACAATCCCCACGGTTGCCGGTTCCGAAACAAGGTCGCACTCCAGGTGCACCCAATATAAAGGTATGGGCATATACCACCCTCCGATACCATTCACTAACTATCAACATCCTGGGGATTACCTTTGACCAGAAACTGAACTGGAATAGCCACCATATAAATACCGTGGCTTCAAGAGCAGGTCAGAGGCTAGGAATCCTGCAGCAAGTAATCCACCTCCTGACTCCCCAAAAGCCTGTCCACCATCTACAAGGCACAAGTCAGGAGTGTGATGGAATACTCTCCACTTGCCTGGATGGGTGCAGCTCCAACAACACACAAAGCTTGACACCATCCAAGTCAAAGCAGCACACATGATTGGCACCCCATCACAAACCTTCATTCCCTCCACCACTGACGCATAGTGGCAGCAGTGTGTACCATCGACAAGATGCACTGCAGCAACGCACCAAGGCTCCTAAGACAGCACCTTCCAAACCCGCAACCTAGAAGGAAAAGGGCAGCAGATGCATGGGAACACCACCACCTGCAAGTTCCCTTCCAAGCCACACACCATCCTGACTTGGAACTCTGCCGCTGGGTCAAAATCCTGGAGCTCCCTTCCTAACAGCACTGTAGGTGTACCTACCCCACCTGCACTGCAGAGGTTCAAGAAGGCAGCTCACCACCACCTTCACAAGGGCAATTGGGGGTGGGCAATAAATGCTGGCCTAGCCAGCAACACCCACATCCCATGAATGAATAAAACAAAACCCTAGCATTCACTGTACACTGTGTTGGGGGGGGTGGTGGTGGAGGGAGAGAGGTCATGCCTTTTCCTAGCAGAAGGAATCTGGTGGTCCCTGTATCCCTATGTATGACTATGGGCTTGCTTGCCTCACTCGAGGGGTATGGGGTCACCTTTCCTTGGGAAATAAAATCCTGGTAACTTCCAGGGATTTTAAATTTTCCCACACTCTCCGGTAGGTTTACTGGGTCTTACTGCCGCAGTTAAAGCCACAGCCTGCTCGGCTGTGCTTTCCATTGGGGTCCCTTGTCCTGCAGTGGTCTGGTTTGCCCTGATTAATCCTACAGGTTTTCCCTATAACTTCCAGCAGTCCGCTCGAAGGAGATCTGCTTTGTTACAGTGGAAACGCACAGGTCTTCGGGGGTCACCCCTGCTCTCAGCACTGTCCTTTTTTGGCTTTAGGTCCCCTTGTATGTCCAGCTTTCCCTTCTCACCCATGGCCTTTGGCTCCTATCAACCTCCCACCTTTATATCATTTTTGGGTTCATGGGGGTGCCTAGGGAAGGGTTTCCCTTGGGGTAAGGGCTTGTATACATCAGCCAGAATTGCGGCCTGCTGGGTCTTGGAACCTTTTGTTCCGCTATGTGGGTTTTAATGGAAACGGGAAACCAGCAGAGTTTATGCTCCTGTTTACTGTCTAGTGTATCCTGTTCGAAGGCAGATGTGAGGATGAGATTGAACTCTATACTGACCACAGTTGAATAGCCTGCTGTGGCACTGGGCTGATATTTTCTTTGTTACTTGAATGAGGCAACGAATATCTACTCCTGCAGGTCTGATACCCACCAACAGTTAACACCTTCAGGAAAGCAAGGGAGAGAATATGATGGGGATGGAGGGAATACTGAAAGCTACCTGATTGCTCAATAGGTAAAAGCAATTTGTGGAGTGAAACAGTGTTAATGTTCCTGGTTGGGTGACCTTTCATTAGAGGGGTTGAATTAGCTAATTTTGGACAGTTACAATTTTAATGTCTTGTTTGCCATTATGGGGTAGGAGTGTGTTGAAGGCATGAGAGAAGAGCTCTTGTTTCTGTCTATTGATTTATTATGAAGCATTGAAGTACATGTGTATGTGAAAACTGGACAAAGACTAGACTTCGTACTGAATTTTTGCCTCCCAATTTAGAAACTGTCGATTTCAGGGTGCCAATCCCAGTGCAAACAATAATTGCCAGAGTGGGGGAGGGTAGAACAGTAATCCCTGCTCTCCTCCCAATTGAGGCCAATTAATACTGGCAGTCAGGATTTGAGATTCAAATTTTTAAAGGACTGGACAGGGTACCCGTGCTAACCTTCTGAAGGGAGGAGGGTACAGAGTGGGGAGCCAGCTTCACCCAGGCCCCATAAGAGTGAGAGTGGGGCAACGGGGGACTAGGCACTTGGTAAGGAGGTGCCCTTGGCACTGCACAGGTGGCAGGGAGCGTAGGCACTCAGTGCCCAGGATTTGAATGAGGTCAGTACCCCTCCTGGCATCGTGAGGCAGAAGAGCAAGGGGCAAGGCTGCTAAGGACAATTGGGCAGCCACCTGTCCAGAAGCAAGTTTCCAACTGGCTGTGGGGGAATGAATGTCAGAGTTTGGTCCCAGTGGCAATGAGGGGCGACACCCTCTGCAGGAAGGGCAGAACCCCAGGCATCGAGAGAATGGGAGGGGAAAGAAGGGCAGGAAGGCAGCCAAGGCCAAACTCTCAACAGGATCTGCCACTGAAGATGGACCTATATGGAGGTGACCAAGACCCAGTGCTGCAGGAGACTGCGACCCTCCAGGCAGATGATCACAGATTATGTGTCCTAATCACCAAAGACCCCATGCCTTGCCAGTGGCTGTCAAAATCACCTTGGCCTTCAACTTCTTCGCTTTTTGCCCTTCCAAGGATCAGCTGCAGACCTTAGTCGCATCTCACAAACAGCTGCATATCACTGCATCTTGCTGGTCATTGATGCCCTCTTTGCTAGAGCTCGACAGACATGGCCTCGCAGGGACAGAGAGCATTGGGTTTCATTTCTATCCCTGGATTACCCCCCCCCCCCCCCCCCCCCCAACAGATGCAGGGCATCATCGATTGCACCCATGTGGCCATTGAGGCACCCAGCAACTGACCAGTAAGATTCATCATCAGGAGGGTCTTCCATTCCCTCAATGTCCAACTGGTTTACAACCACATTGAGAGCTTTCTCCATATCCGTGCTTACTTTCCCGGTAGCTGCCATGACTTATCATCCTCCGTCAGTCCTGAATGCCTCAGATCTTCATTCCTACCCTAAAGTGCGTGAATAGCATCCATGTTAAGACATTTTAAAAGCTTTTTAGCTCTTAATTTGTGCACTTTCTGTATTCAGGGTTCACTGATGTGGCAGTTTTTTTTAGATGGTTCAGTACAAGAGGATTGACAGGAGAGTACACGTAAATGATTGGAAACTCTAGTAGTCTGATCTATTTACCTCCACTCACTTTCTGCATCTGTGGACAAGGACGAACATACACACACACAATTCATTTCTTAACTGAATTTAAAATGTTGTGCATTTTAAGTTGTATAATAGGTTATTTGTTACAAACTCCAATGTAAAAGCAACATTCGTGCACACTCCGATATGTCATTAACAGTCAGGCGTCCTTGAATCTTGTCAGGTAGTCAAGAAAAAATTGGAGCTACTGCACTTGACCCATTTTTCTCTTCTTGCTGCCCTCAAATGTTCTTGGGTTAATTATAGCACTGCAGTAGCCCTAGTAGGGCCACAATATAGTGTCATGCTGAATAAAGACATGACATATATTCCTACTTTGAAGATATAAACTTTAATCAATGTGGACTCTTTGAAATTGACTTCCTTTAAAAAAAAAAAGTGGACCCTGTGCTGCAAGATGGCCACCGAAGGTCATATGCGCTGGCCTATGTATTCAAACTGTCTCGAAAGGACAAAAGGATAAATTCCAGACTAAAAGGTGTCAACTACACCCATCCTGGAACCATCAAGAGACATTCCCGAATTGAATGGTTTACTTCTGAGACAAAAGACGTGTGAAGTAGACACATCATAACAATAGTACCCATTCAAATATTAATAGCCATGGATTCAACATCCTGGTCCATTGTCTGTTCACACCAGGGCAGAAGGCCATGTGACAGGTATCAATCTCTAATTTGATGGATTTTAATCTTTAAAAGGTAACCCTCTGGAGAGAGAGGAGAGATTACAGATATATCACAGAAGACAGTCGAGCCATGGGCTGTGGAAAGATGCATCCTAAACGAGAAGCAGTAGCCCTGCTGCTAATTCTACACTTCAGTTTGGTGTAGTAGAGAACTGAAAGTGACTGTAGCCTCCAGCCTGAAATCGTAACCACCAGAAATCTAAAATACTTCAAGTTCAAGCTACAAACACCCAGGTCTGCATCTTTAAAAGAGGCTGTCCTACTTAGATTCAACAGGTTTACCATAAACCATGAACATTTATCACAGCTTGAACTCTTAGCCTTTACCTTCTATCTGTCTTCTCTTGCGAGTGCATATGAGAGTGAGTGGTGTTGCGAACATTTCGGGGAATGAATATTGTTTAATAAATAGTTAATCTTCTGTTTTAAACCTACAAGAAAATGTGTCACTGTTTATTTGGCAAGTAAAATGCTCAGGGGCTAACTCATTATTTTAAACAAAATGCGATTGTGGTCAGTTGGGAGGTGAACAGTGCGAACCACCCACACCCCTTACCACCTGTCCGTAACAATAGTTTGAATTCGAGTTCAATTTGTGTCTTGGTAGATTTGTTAAGAGAAAAATATCAAATAATGGAAGATGGTTATGCGATTGCCTTTCCTCTTAGCTAAAATTCAAGCAGAGAAATTGTCAGGTAAAAGTGCATTTTGTTCCCCAATTAGTATCTGGAGGAACGAGTTACATGGCTGTTAGAGCCAATCCAGTAAATTGCAAGAGGCTCTGAAGTGAGAGCTTACATGTCTCTCATCTAAAATGATTGACACTTAATCACTTCTTTTCATCCTAATCCCAGGGGCATCTCATTTAATGTATTTTTAAGAAAAAAATGTATTATCCAGCAATTCAATTTGCTCCAGACGTCATGCCTTAAAAAATCTGCTTTTCCTCATGTTGAAATTGAATGTCCCAAAATTGCTGTACGCAACTATGCGAAATAAAATTTTATCAGATGCTTTGTTGATGAGATATAAAATGGCTATGCTTTTTATTCATGGATTGCCTCCTTAAAATTAACACTAAATTTTCTTTATATATAAAAAAAAACTCCAGTACTTTTTTCTGGTTGTTGGCTAGTCTGCTCTTCAGCTCTCATTTTTGGGTGTGGAATGACTCGAACCACATCCCCCTCTGCCCTGATCATATACCCTGTTCAGTTTTGGAATTGGAAAAATATATCAACCTTTTCTATTATGCAGCAGGCATGAGTACTACACCATATCAGTTATAACTATTTATTTGTAAACTGGTACTAATGAAGTTCTTTTTAATCACAGCACCTGAATGATAAATACTCTTACAAATTTGTGATGAAGATGTGATATCAGTATTATACACAATTATTTAAGCTATGATGTTAAAATCAAACAGTTTAGAAAGATTATAGAATGGTTACAGGAGGACATTTGGCCTGTCATGTCCTTGCTCGCTCTCTGAAAAAGCAATTTAACTAGTCCTACCACCTTTTACCCATAGCCCTGCAAATCTGTTCTCTTCAGATGCTTATTCAGTTCCTTTTTGAGAGCCATGAGTGAATCTGCCTCCACCCACACACTCAGGCAGTGCAGTCCAGCTCCTAACACTCGCTGCATAAAAATATTTTTATTCCTGTCGCCATTGCTTGTTTTGCCGATCCCTTAAATCAGAGTCCTCTGATTCTTGACCCTTCCGCCAATGGGAACAGTTTCTCTTTATCTACTGTGTCTATTCCCCTTATGATTTTGAACACCTCTATCACATCTCCTCTCAATCTTCTCTAAGGAGAACAACCCCAGCTTCTCCAGTTTATCTACGTAACTGAAGTCCCTCATCCCTGGAACCATTTTCATAAATCTTTTCTGCACCCTCTCTAATGCCTTCACATCCTTCCTGAAGTACGATGCCCAGAATTGGACACAATACTTCAGTTGAGGCTGAAGCTGTGTTTTATAAAGGTCCATCATACCTCCTTGCTTTTATACTCTGCCTGCATTTGTAACACCCAGGATTCCATCTGACTTTGGAACCACTTTCTCAACCTGCACTGCCACCTTCAACGATTTGTGCACATATAACACAAGGTCTTTCTATTCCTGCAACCCCTTTTAGAATTGTACCCTTTATTTTCTATTGCTTCTCTTTGTTATTCCTACCAAAATGAATCACTTCATACTTCTGTGTTAAATTTCTCTGCCACTTGTCCTCCCATTCTAGCAGCTTGTCTCTGTCCTCTTGTAGTCTATCCTATCCTCCTCATGGTTCACAATACTTCCAAGTTTTGTGTAATCTGCAAATTTTGAAATTGTGTCCTGTACACCAAAGTCTACATTAATGTTACGACCGAGGTGGGAGGAGTGCACTGTGAATTCAGTCCCACTTCTCTGCAGGTCACAACATATATTTGACTGTTTCGGTAAGTGGGAAAATTTAATTTTTCCCCAGAATAAAGTACACCAACCAGCTTTTTTTAATAAACAAAATTATCCATTTAATATAAACCAAGTCTTAACCAGTAATAAAGTAAAACATACCCACAAAATTGAAATATTAAAGCCCCTTATTTATCTTAGCCTTCACGTGCACACACACATACACAACCAATTAACCAGGAAAAAATAAAAGGGATATTTAAAACAGCGAATAAAGTGATTCACTATCTCCAATGACAAAAGGATCACAAATGCAGTCAGTAAGTAGTTTGGGTGCCAAACTCAGCAACTCCCAAGCTGCCTGCTCCCTCACCTACCTTCCTGGGCTGCCTGTTTGCACTTTTGCTTTACATGCTTCCTGGCTCTCCTGCCCAAACAAATACTTCCTGGCCCACTGAGAGGTGTGATGTCGGGAGCAATGGAGATGCGCAAGTGATGCCACGACAGCGTGAAAAGTGAAGAAGAGTGAAAAAACTAAAATAAGAGATGGGGAGGAGGGCCAAGTGACTTTGTTCTGATGAAACGTCACTAACCTAAAACGTTAACTTTGCTTCTCTCTCCACAAATGCAGCCAGACCTGCTGAGTATTTTCCAGCACTTTTTGTTTTTATTTCAGATTTCCAGCATCTGCAGTATTTTGTTTTTATTAACATATTAGACTTTGTTGTAGGTTTACCAGTGGCTCATATTAATTAGAATGACATGGCAAACCAAATCTTTTTTTGGGATTCAGCCCAAAAATGGCTTGTCAACTATATTAAATTAGTTTAAGTGAATTGTGAGCAAAGATGGGCTAAAGAATATCAAAACAAAATTTTCTTTGAGCTTCACAGTGGTGCAGTGGTTAGTACCACAGCCTCACAACTCCAGCGACCCGGGTTCAGTTCTGGGTACTGCCTGTGCGGAGTTTGCAAGTTCTCCCTGTGACCGCGTGGGTTTCCGCCGGGTGCTCCGGTTTCCTCCCACAGCCAAAGACTTGCAGGTTGATAGGTAAATTGGCCATTGTAAATTGCCCCCAGTGTAGGTAGGTGGTTGGAGAATTGTGGGGATGTGGTAGGGAATATGGGATTAATGTAGGATTAGTATAAATGGGTGGTTGTTGGTCGGCACAGACTCGGTGGGCCGAAGAGCCTGTTTCAGTGCTGTATCTCTAAATAAATAAATTAAATAAATTCAGGATTATTTCTGCCGAAATTAGGAGTGCTTACCAAAACCAGTTACATTCACCCCGCTCAGCCCTATTCTCTAACTATAAAATCTCTTTACTGCCTTGTGCCTGCTGCCCAGTGCTTCTATTTTTTCATAACTTCATTGATTCCTTCTTGAGAGAAATGGTGAGTGGTGGCCATTCAGATACAGCATCCTCAGGGCAGAATTTGTGCAGCCGCTTGAAGCGGGAATGGTGGCTTGGGGGGGGACGGAGAATAACGACAGAAGTGTTTGCCTGGAAATCTGGCCTCGTGATGTCGGTTCCGGATTTAGTCAGCGGCGAGAAAGCACCAAGGTGGCATCATCACCTCAACGCGATGGGAATGTATTTTTAAATTGCTGAGCAGCTAATCTTAATGCATTTGCATGTAATTCATCACAATCTAATGGGGGAATTGGGAATACGTGGGCGGCTGGCATTCAAGTGTCTTCGGGTTCAAGACAGTTGAAAGCTGGCGGCACCAATGCAAGGCTTCATTTCCGTGATGGGTAGGCAGCCATGAACAGCACCGCATGGGTGAGAGTGGGGTGCGAAGGCCATTTTCAGACTGCTGTGTTATGCACTTGCAATCTGCAAGGGGTTGGGGTCTCGGGGGCTCTGTGAGGGGTCTTGGGTTTGGGTGGTTGTATCAGGTGAACAGACTTTTGGGTGAGATGCATGGTTGCTAATATTGCTGGATGAGAGGGTTGGCCATCAGCAAGGGTGGGCACTGAGGACCATCAGGCATTCTGCCAGGAGAAGTAGCAACAGCTCAGTTGCCAGAGCAGGATCAGCGCTACATCGGTGCTCTGTAGGCCCACTGGTCACCTTGCATGGGTCTCATACACCTTGGCTTTTTGGGCGCTCATGGCGTGATGCAGCGTCTCTGATGGAGGGAAGGCCAAGAGGCAGCTGTGCCTGCCCGCGAAGCTCCGTGACAAGAGCAGCAGTAGCCGCCCATGCCAAGAAGGGCCCACCCACACAAGTGTGTGTACCGGACTCGAATCAGCTACCTCAAAATGTCAAAGCGCTGTTGACAGCGAACATTTATGTGCCTTGCTGTAGGACAAGGTGCGATCTATGGGATTTGGGGGTCACCCTATGCTAGTGACCCTGAAGATCACCGTGGCACAGAATTTTTACGCGTCTGGATCATTCCAAGGAACTGCTGGGGGCATATGTGGGGTCTTGCAGTCAACAGCCTATCGCTGCATTAAGGAGGTATCTAATGTCCTGTTCAAAAGGACCAGCAACTGTGTGCGCTACCAGACCGGCCCTGACAGTCGGGCTGAGAGGGCCATCAGATTCAGGGTTGTCGCTGGATTTCCCCGGGTGCAAGGTGTGATAGATTGTTTGCATGTGGCCATTAAGGCTCCAATGGACCAGCCAGCCACCTTCAACATGAGGGTCTTTCATTCCATCAACATTCAACTGATCGACCACCTGCAGGTGTGTGCTTACTTTCCGGAAAGTAGCTGGAAAGCTTATATATGGTCCCAGGTGCCAGAGCTTTTCAGGACCCCCCACTCGCCTTCAGTGAAGGATTCTTGAAGACTTGGTAACCTGTGGAATTCTCTACCGCAGAAAGCAGTTGAGGCCAAATCATCAAATATATTCAAGAAAGAGTTAGATATAGTTCTTGGGGCTAAAGGGATCAAGGGATACAGGGAGAAAGCAGGAACGACGGTGGGAGGCATTGCAGAAGGATAGTGCGGTCAACCGTGTCAAAGGCTGCAGGCAGGTCGAATAGGATGAAGAGGAATATTTACCATTGTCACAGTCACATTGGATGTCATTTGTGACTTTGAAAGCTTTCAGTACTATGGCAGGGGCGAAAACTTAGTTCGAGGGATTCAAACATGGAGTTCCGGGAAGATGGGCATGGGTTTGGGAGGCAACAGTGCATTCAAGGGCTTGAGAGAGGAAAGGGAACTGGAAATGGGGGAGTAGTTTGCAAGGGTGGAGGGGTTCAAGAGATTTTTTTTTGAGGAGAGGGGTGATGGGTGATTTGAAGGAGACGGCGACAGTACTGAAGAGAGAGAACTGTTAACAATATCAGCTAACACGGGAGCCAGGAAGGGAAGTTGGGTGCACCGCAGCTTAGTGGGAATAGGGGCGAGGGAGCCTAGTCCCACTAAATTCATTTTTTAATAAGTTCTGGAAATGAAAAACTGGCAGCAGTAAAAGTGACCATGAAACCATCAGATTGTCATGAAAAGCAAACTGCATCAGTAAAGTCCTTTTAGGGAAGGAAATCTGCCATCCTTATACAGTCTGGTGTGTATATGATTCAGTGGCACTGTGGTTGACTCTCAGCTGCCCTCTGAAATCGTCAAAAACAAGCCATTCAATTATATTGAGCTGCTGTAGTGCAATGCTTCAAGAAGGCCCACCACCACCACCACCTTGGGACATTTATGGATGGGCAATAAATGCTAGCCTTGCAGCAATGCCCTCATCTTGAGAATGAATTGAAACATTTTTTATAAATCTCAACCAGTTTGCAGTTTTAAAGCTGCCATTTCATTTTATACTAGCTTTGGGCAAATCAGGTCATTGGCAGATTACAAAAAACAATATTTTTTCCTCCAACCTAAAAGAGGTATTTTTAAAAAATGTTTTTTCCCCTCCAGTTTCTACTTGCACCCTCAAAAAAAGGTTTGTAAGGAAACTTCCTTCAGCCATGATGGCTACTGACTAGCATCATTTCACTTTCAAATATTTCAGTTCATGTATTAAATGTTGGCAGATATATACAGAATATATTGGCATGGTTATAATGTTTTATAAAGATATCGTGTATTTGGTTCTAGTTAACTTGGCAGAGACGAATATTAGCACTGCTCTTACATAGAATTTTTAAAGCTTCTTTTAAGTTTGCCTATTGCAGATGGAGACCATGATATAAATGGTTCTGTCGTGCAGCATACTTCAGGTATCATGCATACTTTCATTTATATGACGCCTGTCACGCTTAATGTCATGTTCAGAAGGAACAGTGATTAAATATGAAATGAACTAGAGGGATTATAAAATAAAAGTTAACTGTTGAACTAAGCTGCAAGAAAATGGATACTTTACTACCCGACAACATGGAGGGAGAGGTCAGGTGATCCCCACCTGTACTGCCAAACAACATGTCTGTTGAAGATGGGACCATTACTAATGTCAGGAATTGCCTTAAAGAGACACTTCGACATGTAAGACAGTCCATTCCATGTTAATGACTCCTATCATCAAAATTGGGCTAGCAAAGACTTTTGCAGACAGACAGACTCCGACGCCAAGGCCAAAATAATAGGCGTGAAATAACACCTATTTATCAAAATGGACCACATACTGACACCATTATGTAACAATGGTTCCCACATCCTGGGACATTAAATGAACACCCCAGGGGAGAGCCTGTTGATTAACTGGCTAAAAATAAAACCTGATGAGTGTTTTTTTTTTAACCTTTAAATGAAGTTACTGCTTGGAGACTCGGAAAGCCATTGCAGCCAGAGAAGTTGAGAGTTCAATCCAGCTAAGCAATGGGCCCTACCAGCACCTTTAATCTTTAATCAACAAAGGCAGAGACTGCAAAGGTGACCTGAGAAGCTCTGCATCTGAGAAATTGAACCAGGACATCCAGCACCAACTCCGGACTGAGTTTTAACTAAAGGAGTGTGCAATACTGTTCTAAAATTTCCTCGCAGAGAAACTCGAGGTTTTAAACAACAAACTCTTTGACAGCAATCAGACTCTAATTGCATGCTATCCTGCACTCTCATCTTTTCTCGTGTGCGTGAGGTTGTAAGCATATTTGGGTGGCTTAAATAAATAGTTAGCTTTCTTTTTAAACCCATGAGAAAACCTGTTTGTCTCTTTATTGGACCCTTAACACTTGTGGACTAAAACACTTTTTGAAACATTATCTGCGGTCAGTTGAGAGATGGAAGTCACCCACATCACTTCCTACCTGTCTGTAACCTGTTGAAACATCTAAAAGCCCTTCACATCGGAACTGCTTTTGGACTATTTTATATAGGTGAATTTCATGTGTGCTGCTCTTGATTATTTGAAAGTTAATGCTTGGGAGTGATTATTGAATTTATGGAGCTTGAGGTAAATGTCCTTGATTAAGTTTTCAGCTGATCTCCAGGCAACAAGAATGGGAAGTACTATTAGAATACCTATTTAACTTGAATTCTTGGGTTTTGAGGAATTTTGTAGGTTTAATTATTTAGCCCTCAGACCCTTTATCTGCACAAACCATTTTGTGACCGTGTCCTTTGCACTCCACCATTGAAGTATTACCATTTCCCTTTTCTCTCAATTAATTGGTTCTTTTTCTTCTTTCATTTAACAGTGTGATAGTTGAGGGCGTTGACTGTGGGAATAGACGCAGCTCCTCCATCATGTTGGCCTGCCTTCAGCGAACACAGAACCCACCTTCACAACGCTTGTCATGTCCCAGTAAAATGCTGGAGCCTCTGAAATGTGAGTGGAATTTGATAGCAGTCTGATGGGGAAGTGTATCAATGCTACCATGGTAATGCAGATGGTGGTTTTGCTTCCATATTTTAGTTGGAATTTTCCTGTATGCACTATTACAAATCTTAAAAAAAACATTGAAAGAGTTTTAGCTTTTCTAAATATTTCAAGGGGCAGGGACGTCTAGGCGTATTTTCTATTTTAAAGTACTCTTCCAACATCTGAAGAAGAACAAAAGAATGCACAGACAGTTTAGATGGTGATAACACAAGAAGAGGCATGAGGTCTGAAATGAAATCAGGAAATGCTGAAAAATTATAGGATGTGCTGGCCCTGAAAAGAGGGGGAAGAAAGCCATCACCCTGAGTACATCCTCCACCAGAGGTATGTTGTGATTGAGTCTAGATCTGAAGCCTAACTCACCTGTCCTCCCAATGGACACTGACAGACCACTACTACATACCCCCAGCATCCTGGTTCAAAAGTAAATGGGAGATATAGCTAATGTCTAAAATTACTTAGGTCAGTGTTCAGACCAAAGAGCTGCAGAGTGCCTCGGAGAAAGATTGGATACTATTCCTGTAGCTTACTTGAGCTTTGTTGAAGTATTATAGGAAGCCAAAGTAGGAATGTGAGGATGAGCTACATTTGCTATAATAGTGCAGTAAAGTACGAGAGCAAAAGTAGCTGGAAATTGAGGGACTGGAAGAATGAAGCGTGAGGATCCCTCTGGAAAGGAGAGGTGAAATGGTGGTAAGTATTGGGATCATGTAGATGGTGGAAGATAATCTGGTGAATGTAGAGGCTAATTAAGTCTCCAACATTACTGAAAAATAAACACTGGTAAGAGTGTCTATTTGCTTAATATTTGGGACACACCCTACTTACCCAAGTCTAAACAACAATTTGGAATTTCCTGAGAGAAATGCAGTTGGACTTTTAATCGCTGAAAATGTGCAGCTGGTCAATGAAAAGAAAACACTGATAAACTTGCTGCTTTTCCAGCCAGAGCTTATATGTTTATAGCAAATTTAATGTAGAAATAGTGTTTCACAAAGGCGCAAGTAACCAAAACCAAGTCGTCTTCTTTGGCCTCCTTGTCTCGGGAGACAATGGGTAAGTGCCTGGAGGTGGTCAGTGGTTTGTGGAGCAGCGCCTGGAGTGGCTATAAATGCCAATACTAGAGTGACAGACTCTTCCACAGGTGCTGCAGAAAAAATTGGTTGTCGGGGCTGTTACACAGTTGGCTCTCCCCTTGTGCTTCTGTCTTTTTTCCTGCCAACTGCTAAGTCTCTTCGACTCGCCACACTTTAGCCCCGCCTTCATGGCTGCCCGCCTTTATGGCTGCCCGCCAGCTCTGGCGATCGCTGGCAACTCACTCCCACGACTTGTGATCAATGGCACAGGACTTCATGTCGCGTTTGCAGACGTCTTTAAAGCGGAGACATGGACGGCCGGTGGGTCTGATACCAGTGGCGATCTCGCTGTACAATGTGTCCTTGGGGATCCTGCCATCTTCCATGCGGCTCACATGGCCAAGCCATCTCAAACGCCGCTGACTCAGTAGTGTG
Organism: Heterodontus francisci; assembly: GCF_036365525.1. NCBI lineage: Eukaryota > Metazoa > Chordata > Chondrichthyes > Heterodontiformes > Heterodontidae > Heterodontus > Heterodontus francisci. Next base: position 16,743,902 of record NC_090393.1, read on the forward strand.
TATAAGCTGGGGATGTTGGCCGCCTCGAGGACTTCTGTGTTGGAGATATGGTCCTGCCACCTGATGCCAAGGATTCTCCGGAGGCAGTGAAGATGGAATGAATTGAGACATCGCTCTTGGCTGACATACATTGTCCAGGCCTCTCTGCCATAGAGCAAGGTACTGAGGACACAGGCTTGATACACTCGGACTTTTGTGTTCCGTGTCAGTGTGCTATTTTCCCACAATCTCTTGGCCAGTCTGGACATAGCAGTGGAAGCCTTTCCCATGCACTTGTTGATTTCTGCATCTAGAGACAGGTTACTGGTGATAGTTGAGCCTAGGTAGGTGAACCCTTGAACTACTTCCAGAACGTGGTCGCCGATATTGATGGATGGAGCATTTTTGACGTCCTGTCCCATGTTCGTTTTCTTGAGGCCAAATTCGTTGCAGGCAGCCGCAATCCTGTCGATGAGACTCTGCAGACACTCTTCAGTGTGAGATGTTAATGCAGCATCGTCATCAGCAAAGAGGAGTTCTTTGAGACTTTCCGTACTTTGGTCTTCGCTCTTAGACGGGCAAGGTTGAACAACCTGCTACCTGATCTTGTGTGGAAGAAAATTCCATTTCTGAAGACTTGAACACCTGTGAGAGCAGCAGGGAGAAGATGATCCCAAACAATGTGGGTGCGAGAACACAGCCCTGTTTCACGCCACTCCGGATAGGAAAGGGGTCTGATGAGGCGCCACTATGCTGAATTGTGCCTTTCATATTGTCATGGAATGAGGTGATGATACTTAGTAGCTTTGGTGGACATCCAATCTTTTCTAGTAGTCTGAAGAGACCACGTCTGCTGACGAGGTCAAAGGCTTTGGTGAAAGCAATGTAGAGGGGCATCTGTTGTTCGCGGCATTTCTCCTGTAGCTGATGAAGGGAGAACAGCATGCCAATGGTCGATCTCTCTGCTTGAAAGCCACACTCTGCCTCAGGGTAGACACGCTCGGCCAGCTTCTGGAGCCTGTTTAAAGCGACTCGAGCGGAGACTTTCCCCACTATGCTGAGCAGGGAGATTCCACGGTAGTTGTTGCAGTCACCGCGGTCACCTTTGTTTTTATAGAGGGTGATGATATTGGCATCGCGCATGTCCTGTGGTACTGCTCCCTCGTCCCAGCACAGGCAAAGCAGTTCGTAGAGTGCTGAGCGTATAGCAGGCTTGGCACTCTTGATTATTTCAGGGGTAATGCCGTCCTTCCCAGGGGCTTTTCCGCTGGCTAGAGAATCAATGGCATGACTGAGTTCCGATTTTGTTGGCTGTACGTCCAGCTCATCCATGACTGGTAGAGGCTGGGCTGCATTGAGGGCAGTCTCAGTGACAACATTCTCCCTGGAGTACAGTTCTAGGCTCAACCCAGCATCCATTTGCTTGCGTTGGTCAGTGATTATGTCCCCTGATTTAGATTTGAGGGGGGCGATCTTGATGGTTGGCCCAAAAGCTCTCAATGCCATCATACATTCCTCTGATGTTTCCGGTGTCTGAGACCAGCTGAATATGACTGCATAGGTGTTGCCAGTAGTCATTTGTGCAGCGCTTCTGGCTGTTTTAAGTGCTATGGATGTTAATTCGCTGGGGGCTTTTTTGTAGTTCAGCAGTGCAATGCGCTTAGCGGCTATGACAGGTTCCAGCTCTTCAAAATGAGATTGAAACCAATCTGCATTCCGCTTCACACATTTGCCATAGGTGGTCATAGATGGCGTCTCTGATGTGGGCCCACTTGGTCTCTGCATCCCCTGTGGGAGTGTTTTGAAGGGCTTTTTCAAGTGAATTTAGAAATTTTTGTAACAGCTGTGAATAAGAAATTCTGCTCGTGTTGATGCGTGGGTGGCCCTTCTGCTTGGAGTGATGCAGCTTCTTTGGTTTGAGTCTAACCTTGCTGCACACCAGGGAGTACTAAAACCAAGTAGTGATGGGAGAAAAGGTAGACGGTGGAACCGAAGATATGATCAAATAGTTGAGTTGTGAGAACGCTTTTAAATGAGGAGGAAAGCTTTTAAGGTAGATATTTCAAAATGTAGTTGAGTGAGAGGGCATGCAAAGGAAACCGGAGTCAGAGAAATAGGAACAGGAATAGGCCATTCAACCCCTTGAGCCTGTTCAGCCATTTGGGTAGATCATGAATCAACAGCACTCAACTCATTTACCCACCTTTGCTCCATTTCTTTTGATACCATCACCTAACAAAAATATATCCATCTCAGTCTTGAAAATTTCAACTGCCCCAGCATCCACAGTCTTTTGGGGAGTAAATTCCAGATTTCCACTACCTCTGTGTGAAAAGTGCTTCCTGATTTCACTCTTAAATGGTCTAATTCCAATTTTCAAATTATTGCCGCTTCTGGATTTCCCCCACCAGAGGAAATTTTTCTGTATCTACCATATTGAATTCCTTTATCGTCTTATCTACTACCTCATGACCAAGTGCCAATTCAAGTCACAAGGTTACCTCTAATTCCTTGAGCTTTCATTTTTGCTAATAATTGCTTGTGCAGTATCTTACCGGATGCCTTCTGGAAGTCCACATAGGCAAGATCCATAGACATTCACCTATCCACCATGTTCATGACCTCAAAAAAATTCAATTTATCAGGCATGACCTACTTTCACAAGTACATGCAACTTTCTTAGCTCAGTGATACTTGTCCAAGTGCTCTGTCAATTTGTGAGATTCCAGTAACATCCCAACAAAGTTAATCAGATAGGTCTATAAGTGACCTAGATTCTCCCTCATTCCCTTCTTAAATAATGGAGTGATTATTTAGGCCCTAGAAATTTGCTAAGTCTCATTCATTTTCTCCATTACAATTTTTTACTGCAACAACCACTTGAATTTATACAGCACCTTTTAATTTACTAAAATGTCCCAAGATGCTTGGCAAAAGTTGGCATCAAGTCAAAGAAGGAGACATTAGAATAGGTGGCTCAAAACTTGGCCAATGAGTTAAGTTTTAAGGAGTGTCTTAAAGGAAGAGAGAATTCAGAGCTTGGGGCCTTACAGCTGTAGGCTGAGCTGCCAGTGATGGGGTGAAACAAGCAAGAGATTGACAAGAGGTCCAAGCTGGTGGAATGCAGAGTCCTTGAATGGTTGTAGGGCTGGAGAGGGTTTCAGAGATATGGAGGGTTTTGAACCAGATGAGAATTTTAAAATCGAGGCATTCGGGGACTGGGAGCCAATGTAGATCAGCAAGCACAGGAGCTAAGGCTCAATCTGTTTAATATCGGTGTGCCATGTTAAAGCTACTCTTTTTGACTTATTTCTGCATTCTCTTGTTCTGCTGGTAGTTTGTCCTCTTCCACCGTGAAAACAGACTGTTCTTTTAACAAGTCTGCTGTTTCCTCCTTATCCATTATAGTCTTGCCTGCATCTATTTTTAACAGGTTCACATTCCCCTTAACCATTCTCTTTCTCTTAATTATAAAAACTTCTGTTAGCTTGTAATGTTTGAAGTTCCTTCTTTCTACTGTAATTATAGAGTTATACAGCACTGAAACAGGCCCTTTGGCCCATTGTGTCCGTGCTGTCCATCAAGCATCTATCTATTCTAATCCTAATTTTCCAGCACTTGGCCCGTAGCCTTGTATGCTATGGTGTTTCAAGTGCTCATCTACATACTACTTAAAGGCAGGAACCCTCAACATTTACCACCCCTTCAGGCAGTGTGTTCCAGGTTCCAACCACCCTCTGGGTGAAACAAATGTTTTCCTCAAATCCCCTCTAAACCGGTCCCTTGCCTTAACTCTATGCCACCTGGTTATTGACACCTCTGCTAAGGGGAAATGTTTCTTCCTACCTACCCTATCTATGCCCCTTCAGTATTTTGTATACCTCAATCAGGTCTCCCCTCAGCCTTCACTGCTCTAAGGAAAACAACCCTAGCCTATCGAGTCTCTCTTCATAGCTGAAATGCTCCAGCCAAGGCAACATCCTGGTGAATCCCCTCTGCAACCTCTCCAGTGTAATCATATCCTTCCTATAGTGTGGCGACCAGAACTGTACACAGTACTCCAGCTGTGGCCTAACTAGTGTTTTATACAGCTGCATCATAACCTCCCTGCTCTTATATTCTGTGCCTCGACTAATAATGGCAGGTATCCCATATGCCTTCCTAACCACCTTATCTACTTGTGCTGCTGCCTTCAGTGATCTATGGACAAGTACACCAAGGTCCCTCTGACCCCCTTGAACTTCCTAGGGTCCTACCATCCATTATATATTCCCTTGCCTTTTTAGTCCTCCCAAAATTCATCACTCACACTTAGGATTAAATTCCATTTGCCACTGCTCTGCCCATCTTACCAGCCCACCTATATCGTCCTGTAATCTAAGGCTTTCCTCCTCACTATTTACAACACCACCAATTTTCGTGTCATCTGCGAACTTACTGGGCATACCTCCTACCTTCACATCTAAATCATTAATGTACACTACAAACAGCAAGGGTCCCAGCACTGATGCCTGTGGTACAACCCTCTACCATCACCCTCGAACTCCTGCCAATAAGCCAATTTTGGATCCAAATTGCCCTGGATCCTATGGGCTCTTACCACCTTGACCAATCTCCCATGCGGGACCTTATCAAAAGCCTTACTGAAGTTTTATCCTCATCTACACTTATAGTCACCTCCTCTCAAAATTCAATCAAATTTGTTAGACATGATCTCCCCTGACAAAGCCATGCTGACTATCCTTGATTAATCCCTGCCTGTCCAAGTGGAGATTAATCCTGTCCCTCAGAATTTTTTCCAATAGTTTCCCTACCATTGATGTTAGACTCACTGGCCTGTAATTATCTGGTTTATCCCTACTACCCTTCTTGAATAATGGTACCACATTCGCTGTCCCCTGGCACCTCTCCTATGGCCAGAGAGGATTTGGAAATTTGTGTCAGAGCCCCTGCAATCTCCTCTCTTGCCTCACATAGCAGCCTGGGATACATCTCATCTGGGCCTGGGGATTTATCCACTTCTAAGCCCGCTAAAACCGCTAATACCTCCTCCCTTTCAGTGCTAATTTGTTCAAGTATATCACAATCCCCCTTCCTGATCTCTACACCTACATCGTCCATCTCCATAATGAACACAGATGAAAAGTAATCATTTAAAACCTCACCTACATCCTCCAGCTCCACACACAGATTACCACTTTGATCCCTGATGGGCCTTACTCTTGCTCTTAATATAAAACGCCTTGGGATTTTCCTTTATCTTACCCACCAGTGTTTTTTCTTGCCCCCCTCTTTGCTCTCCTAATTACTTTTTTAAGTACTCCCCCACCCCCTCTTACACTTTCTATACTCCTCTAGGGCCTCTGCTGTTTTCAGCCCTCAGAATCTGCCATAAGCCTCCTTTTTTTTTTCCTTATCCAATCCTCTATATCCCTTGACATCCAGGGTTCCCTGGACTTGTTGGTCCTCTTCTTCAACTTTATGGGAAAATGTTGGCCCTGAGCTCTCGCTATTTCATTTTTGAATGACTCCCACTGGTCTGATGTAGACTTTCCTACAAGTAGCTGCTCCCAGTCCACTTTGGCCAGATCCTGTTTTATCATATTGAAATTGGCCTTCATCCAATTCAGTACCTTTTATTTCTGGTCCATCTTTGTCCTTTTCCATAACTGCCTTAAATTTTAGATATATGGTCACTATCCCCGAAATGCTCCCCTACTGACACTTCTACCACTTGTCCAGCTTCATTCCCTAAGATTAGGCCCAGTATCACCCCTTTTCTTGTCGGACTTTCTACGTGCTGGCTCAAAAAGCTTTCCTGGATGCACTTTAAGAATTCCGCCCCCTTAAGCCTGTTATATTACTGTAACCCCTCCTTTCTAAGCATCCTGTAACCTGGAATATTTAGCTCCCATTCAGGCCCAGCTGGTAGCCAGGTCTCTGAAATAGTTACTACATCAGCGGACATGTGCCAGAATGTAGAACTGAAGGAGGTTGGAGAGGGATTTGAAGAGGAACTTGTACATGTTGACAGGGTGTTGAGATCACATTGAGGGTTAGGGAATCAGATTGGGCCTGCAATAGCTGATGAAAGAACCAACCCAAAGCGATATCCAACTGACTTGTTGCAGGCACGTATACCTGATGTACCTTCGTGTGCGGCTGCATCAAGCTGTGTGTAGACCTCCAGTACGCAAACTCCAAGTGTCACTACGTGCTGAGGTTCTATCTGTCCCCGGTGTTGCGAAGGATGGGCCTGGTCACATTGCCGCGCAACGCTCCATCCAGTTGGACTGTGCCGTACCACCTATCCTTTGTGGAGCAGTTTCTGCGGAAAAAACACCTTTGACCACCGATCCATCAGGCAGTGGTCTGCACAGAATGTCCTCAAGGCCCTACGGGAAAAGGAGACGGTGGATCCTGTCGGATGGTTCCCCGAGCAGACCGGCAAAGTCATTTGGCAGAATGCCTCATCACCAGAGCTCTCAAACAAGCACCAAAATGTAGCTTGGCTGGTGGTAAGAGCCCTTCCCGTCAGATCCTTCCTGCACGCCCGAAGTCTCACTGCCTCCGCACAATGCCCTCGCGGTGGCTGTGGTGGGGAAGAGACGGTTGCCCACCTCCTTCTGGAATGTGTCTTTGCAAAGCAGATGTGGAAAGAGATGCAGTGGTTTTTGTCGAGGTTCATCCCAAGCAGCTCTAACACAGGAGTCTGTGCTCTACGGGCTGTTCCCAGGGACGCACACCGAGATAAACATCAACTGCTGCTGGAGAACTATCAAATCGGTGAAAGAAACCCCTTGGTCTGCCCAAAGCTTTGCTGGTCTTCCAGCGCAAAGAGTTGTCCACGACCGAATGTTGCAGACTGGCACATTCCAAGGTCCAGGACTACGTGCTGAGGGATGCACTAAAGCTTGGGGCAGCCGCAGCAAAGGCTCAATGGGGAAAGACCACAGTGTAAGGTCCTCCCACCAAGCTGAACTGAGGGGCTGGATCCCTGGGAAACCCGTCGAACTGTATCGGGAAAATTTTGTGTGCTGTAAAATGTAAAAATGTATATGGCATGACAAATGAAAAGGAAGGGTTGTGAGGCAACTCATGATTGTATTGAAGGAAACTGATCACCCTTGCACTGTTTGTATTTTATGACTTGGTGCTGTTTGAAACTGTTTGGTAATGTATTTTTTACAGTTTTTTATGAATAAAGTATATTTTGGAAATAAAAAAATAATTCCTACAGTAGCATAGATGGGAGTGACCATTGCACAGTCCTGATGAAGACAAAGCCTTGTCTTCATAGGGAGGATACCCTTTCGTGCCGTGTGGCACCACCACTATGCTAAATTGGGCAAACTTAGGACTGATCTGCAACTACAAACCGGGCTTCCAAGAGACAGATTGGGTTATCAGCAGCAGAATTTATACCAATCTATAACTTCATGGATTGGTATGTCCCTTGATGCCTTGTCATCCAGTTGGGTGGGCCAAGCCTGGTTTAATGGAGAGTGAAAATGAACTGCTTTTTGCATGCTAAACACCAGAAACAGCATGCTATACGCAGAGCAATGCAGTTACACAACCAGCTGATCGCAGCAAAACTCTAGCCCTGCTGCATCCAGCTGAGAAATATGGTGGATTGTCAGGCAGCTAATGAGAGTGAGAAACTCCATTAACAACCCGACCTTAACTTTGGCAGAACCTAGAACTTTGGTGCAAAAGACAACGCCCAGAGGAACTCTTGCAGCAATGCCTGGGGCTGTGATGATTCACCTCCAACAACCGCAACCAACTTCTTGTAAATGCTACCTTGATTTTGAGTGCATCTGTTCTCACCTCTCCTCTATCTGTTAGCTATTGTGTCCATTAAGGCTATGCTGAGGTTTGGAGCTGAGTGGTTCTGGTGGACATGAACTAAATGAAGTATTTGCCTATATTTTCAGCAAAAAGTACTGAGTGAATGATCATGCTCTGCTTTCTGCTGAAGTCCTTGCCATCATGAAAGCCTGCAGTGTGCCAACTTGATTCACTAGCAAGTAGCTGATTAGGTCATTGTAAGATTATTCATGGTAAGAGTCATCCATAGTGCCATCAGTTGGCACATTTGTCAGTAACCTGCTTAGTTTATCTCCCACTATAACCACTTGGCCCCAGACCTCATCACAGCTTTAATGGGCACAATCTCTTAACTGACAGAGGAGAGGTGGCAGTAGCTGCCCACAGCATCAAGGTTGCATTTCCAAGAAGTGAATCATTGCAGCCCTGGCCCAACCATCTTCACCTATGTTATCATTTACCTTCCCTCCCATCATCAAGTCAGGATTGGAGCTGCTCACTCTTGATTTCACTGCTTAGCTACCTACATATCTCCTCTAATAATGAAGCAGCCAGTGCTGGAAAACATCCAGGCTTGGACTTGCAAGTGACAGGTAACTGTCGTGCTAGGTAATGACCATTTCCAATGTGGGAAAACCCCTCCCCTATCTTGTTCCACTGATCTTTATCATCACCAACATTGCCAGATTCCCGACCATCCACATTTTGGGGCCACCATGACCAGAGCTGAACTGGACCACCAGAATAGGGCAGAGACTGGGCGCTCTGAATTACTCACGTCCTCACTCCTCACAAACCTCTCTACCATCCACAAGGTGCACTGTAAGATTGTGATTAAATATTTCCCACTTCCTTGGATATGTGCAACCATAATAACTTTCAGAAATCTCCACACTATCCAGTACAAAGCAATCTGGTTGATCAGTGCCCTTGCCACTGGATTCAGTATCTAACCCCTTCACCACCAGCACTCTGGCTGCAGTATCTATAACCTATAGGAGGTACTGCAGCAACTCCCCAAGCTTACTTCAACAGTACCTCCCAGCCCCATGATCTCTACCACCAAGAAGGACCAGAACAGCAAGACCATGAGAATATCATTACCTCAAAGTCCCCACCCCTTCCAAGTCACATACTAAGCTAACTGGGACATGTATATCAATTCTTTCATTGTGACTAAGTCAAAATCCTGGAATTCTTTACCTAGCATTGTCACCATAAGAACTACATTGGTTCAAGAAGACCCATCATCACCTGTGGTCAACTATGGATGGACAAGATTTACCAGGATGTTGCCTGGTCTGGAGGGCATTGGCTATGAGGAGAGGCTGGATAGACTCTGATTGTTTTCGCTGGAACGACGGAGGTGGAGGGGTGACATAATAGAGGTTTACAAAGTTATGAGTGGCATGGACAGAGTGGATAGTCAGAAGCTTTTTCTCAGGGTGGAAGAGTCAGTTACTAGGGGGCATAGGTTTAAGGTGCGAGGGGCAAAGTTTAGAGGGGATGTGCGAGGCAAGTTCTTTACACAGAGGGTGGTGAGTGCCTGGAACTTGCTACCGGGGGAGGTGGTGGAAGCAGGTGCGATAGCGACGTTTAAGAGGCATCTTGACAAATACGTGAATAGGATGGGAATAAAGGGATACGGTCCCTGGAAGTGCAGAAGGTTTTAGTTTAGACAGGCATCAAGATCGGCGCAGGCTTGGAGGGCCGAATGGCCTGTTCCTGTGCTGTACTGTTCTTTGTTCTTTGACAGTAATTGCAGTCTTCCCAGCATTCTTTCCTGTGAATAAATAAAACAAAAAAAATTCTCATGCCTGGCTTCCAGGTAATGCTTTCCAACAAATGTCATGCAAGTTTTAAAGTTTCATCATCAGCTCTACAACAGATATTTGTCTCACCATGGTAGAAGACAGCTTGCAACATTCCAGTCACCTTGATGGTTTATGCCATTTACCAGGTTTGCTTTGCTGTCACTGTTTAATCCAGTTCCTTGTGTGAGGGGCTTTGACAGCAATGTGCTTGTCATTTGGTTAACTCTCTCTGGATGGTGCTGAGTGACAAGTTGGAACCACTGTCATTGTTGCACTTCACACTGTGGCCCCTATATGTTGAATTCTCTCAACCTACTCACAGAATGCTACTTTTTGGGCAAATATAGCAGCATTCTGTGCCAGAAATATCCCCCACACAATAGTGAGATGGATGACCAGTTGATATTTTTTTGGTGGTTTTGGTTCAGGGACTATTCACCAGAATGCAGAGATATTTCTTCTCCACTGTTACGACTAAGGCAGGAGGTGTGCATTGCTTATTTTGGTTTCACTTCTCCACAGGTCACAAAACATATTTAAATTATTTCCCACTTAACGATGTGGTCAATCATAGACTCTATTTTTATCCCAGAATAAAACACACCAACTAAGTTTCTTTAATAAACAACAAAATTATCAGTTTATTATAAAGCAGGTCTTAACCAGTAATGAAGTAAAGCATAAACACACATAGAAATATGAAAGTTCCCTTTTTACCTTAGCCCCCTCAAACTCTCTCTCTCTCGCACACACGCACACCGGTTAACCAAAATAATAAAGGAATTTTTCTTTTTAGAGCTCTATTACAGACAAAAAGCACTTGGGCTGAATGCTTGCTCATGAAGGAACAGCAGATGAGATATGTTGTATGCTAAGAGGTCTTCAATTGCTAATTAAATCATGAGCATAAGCTGGAAGAGCCTTGATGTGTTGCTGAATGTTGACACCTCCAACAATGCAAAATTTCCTCAGTACTACAATGGACTGTTAAACTAGATTATGCAAATATGTCATAAAAAGGGGACAAGCCCACAACCTTTTGGTCCAGAAGTGAGAGCTCTATGAATTAAACCAAGTTCACATATCACCAAAGTTTGCTGGGGATGAGGGGAGTGTGGGGGAAATTAGCATTGTCCTCAAGATAAAAGCATCCAATTGCTGTGCCTGATTTAAAAGACCAAGTGGAACTTCACAATTTGATCAGTAAGGTAATGAACCTCCTTGGGACATGCTGTGTATTAATATTTTTTGTTAACAGGTAATACAAATTTTGAGAAACTCATGGCTCCCTAATGGTTGTGAAAGCACAACCTCCTGTAGTACTATACCATAAAGTTCATTTGATTTCTGGTCTGTGATGAGTTAGCAGGGTAATACAATGGTCTTAATGTCCCTAGACTAGGGAAGGAAGAGTTTTTTTTTTAAAGTCAGCCAAGGGTCCCACTTCTCAGTGTTATCCAGTGTTTCCTGCTACTAATTATGCCTATGTGAATGTCAGGTGAGAACAGGATCATGCTCATATGAATGTCTGTCTAGAGTTGTACATGAAGAATGGCCATTTGAGAAAGACCAGAAAGGTTGCATTCAGACTCTGGGCCACTCTGGTCTCAATATTCTAATTTGATTGGGGGGGGGGGGGGGCGGCGGGTGCGGAATAATGCAATGGCTCAATCAATAGGATGATGGGTTCTGCAGTTTTCCCTACCCCATTCCTGGTCAGAGTATCTAAAATGAGCTACTTGATTTCAACCAGAAGAATAGATAGAGAATTTCCCCAAGAGAGGGCTACCAACCCCTTCTAACCGATTACAATAACAGTAATAATTACATGTTTTAAAAAAAATGTAACTCCATAAATGCTGCTTTTAAAGAAGTTACCACACACAATGATCAGTTTTGTGTTCTTAACAAAACGATTTCTTCAACTATTTGTGACAGATAAAATCACATTGCTTGCTACAAAGCTTAAGTTATGAGCGGCATGGACAGAGTGGATAGTCAGAAGCTTTTTCCCAGGGTGGAAGAGTCAGTTACTAGGGGACATAGGTTTAAGGTGTGAGGGGCAAAGTTTAGAGGGGATGTGCGAGGCAAGTTTTTTTACACAGAGGGTGGTGAGTGCCTGGAACTTGCTGCCAGGGGAGGTGGTGGAAGCAGATACGATAGCGACATTTAAGAGACATCTTGACAAATATATGAATAGGAAGGGAATAGAGGGATATGGGCCCCGGAAGTGCAGAAGGTGTTCGTTTAGGCAGGCATCAAGATCGGCGCAGGCTTGGAGGGCCGAATGGCCTGTTCCTGTGCTGTACTGTTCTTTGTTCTTTAAGCACATGGTATTGTGCTATGCATCAGACGATAATCAGACTGACACTCAAAAGTGAGTGTTGAATTCTATATATTGTTTGTAATAAATAAGTGCAAAACTGCATAAATTTATACAAAATTATCCTTCATTTTATGCGTTTTTCCAGCTTCAACAGAAGTTAACGGAGGAAGGAAAGAGGTAAGTTTTGGCATACATTTCATGACACACCACTGTGTCTCTTTATGCCAATAATTTTTAAGAGTTATTATTCAGTTCTCCCTCATCCTCATTTAACCACAACTCTTTTTTTCAATTGCTGTTAGTCGAGCTGGGGGAGAAGAGATTGTAATGAGGTGTGTCTCTAATACTACAAGCAGTTCATTGGTAGAACTGCATTTACTTCAATATTAGATGTAGTTTATAAAGCACAAAAAAATTAAGCCTGGGGTGCAATCCATTAATGAATTAATATTTTACTCTTGGGGCATGGGGGGTTGTGGTGGGGAGGAAGGTTCAAATTTAGTGTAGCTTATGTACAATAAAGATGTGGAGAATGAGAGAAGGCCATTTAGTCGCCTTCTCAGGCCATGTACAATTTCTCTCATGGTCTCCCATCCACCCATTTAATCTCCTGGAGGAAAGTTCTGCAAAAATAATCCCTACTCCCGAAGGCTCATAGTGCTTCTAAGAACCACAGCACTTTTATTCATCTTGCGATGTGCGTGTCACTGGCAAAGCCGGTAATTATTGCCCATCCCAAGTTGCCCTGAGAAGGTGAAAGTGGGTAGCCTTCTTGATTGGAAAATACAAGAACCATTTATCTATTTTTTTTTATTCATATCCGTACCTGTGGGTCCTGGTGGATGTCACATTGCTTGGGAATAGTCTCTTTGGACCCTGCTGAGATGGCCAAAAGGCTTTTCATGGTCTTCATTTTTAAAAAGTCCTAGTCTAGGTTAAACCTTGTTGTACAAGACTAGTCAAAGCCATTCGCTTTCATGATTCAGATCTTTTTGGACATCTATCAGAAGTGTTTGCCCATATGCAAAATCCAGCATCAAGCTGTAAAGTGGTACAATTATCTTAGTAGGACAAGTAGTGAAAAACTTGTATTATGTGCTGGTAAATTGTATGGCTTTAACCTGTTAATCTAGCAATAACCCCTTTGTGCACTTAGGGGTCTCTAATCCGCAGCTCTTGCCAGCGTGCACCCAAGATCCCTGCACTTGGATTAGTAGGCTGTGTAGGTGGGGAGTTCGTCTGCATTCATATCAGACAAAGAGAAACTCTGCCTTTGTAGCAACGCATAACAACCTGCATTTATGTAGCACCTTTAACATAGTAAAATGTCCCAAGGCTTTTCGTAGGAGTGTTATCCAACAATATTTGACACCGAACCTATAAGGAGGTATTAGGACAGGTGATCAAAAGCTTGGTCAAACGCAGGTTTTAAGGACTATTAAAGGAGGAAAGAAGCAGAGAGGGGTTCAGGTAAGGAATTCCAGAGTTTAGGACTTAGGCAGCTGAAGGTAAAGCTGCTGATGTAGCCATCATTTAAATAGCCATTTTGCAGGGAAGTTTACTCGTTATTAACTTATGATGTGTAGGTTTTACGAATGGACTATTGGCTTTTCCTATCGTGAAAGAGTATTTCACACAGAAGTCAAGCTGCAGTTTAGCTAATTTCCTTCTTACAAGCTCAGTAATTAGTCTGATGCTTTAGTTTGTCCTCTGGCTTCCTTTCAATTGATAGTATATGAATCTGCCTCACTTGTAGGCCGCAATCTGGCCAACACTACTGTGAAATCCTATTATCCTTAAGTTGATGGTTAATTATTAATTTCAGTTAAGGGGGAGGCCGAATAAATTTTAGGCTTCTGTCAAAGCTGCATGCCATTGACATTTATAAAATGGGACACCCTCCCTATACTCCACCTCTTTAGCTGGAAATTTTCTTTGTGATATCTGCAGGCTTTAGTTAAATTTTTTAATGGACTAATGTCTGTCTTGTATGAAAGCATAATATAGTCTCTTGTACAGCAGGCAGAATGTGTAGCATTTTAAATTAATTATTCTTCAAGTATTCAAAAATCTCCCACAGTTTATAGCATTTTACCCAAATAGGGCAAGGCTAATATTTCCAATTTGAAGGACACTGTTGATTTCATGGCTGTTTCAATTGCGAAATCGTTTTCTGTTGTTAGCCTTTTCTCTTCAAGTTGGTGCTTACTGTAAGTTACCTTCATAAATGCTTCCTTTGGGACCCATAAGAAAACTGAATTCTAGAGAACTGCTTTCCAATGAACTGCTAGAAGATCAAGTTAGTAATTATTTGTAGAAATGAGTGCTTTTTTTATTGTTGAGAGAACAATAAAGAGAAAAAGGGGACAAGACTGAATTGAAAATTGAATTATATGCATCATAAAGTCTAATAATGGAGAAAAATAGAAAATGCTTACAATCTGAAATAACAAAATATACAGGTGGTCAGTAGCCTTTTGAAGGATAGATAGCAGGTTTTGTTTTATTTTATTCATTCGTGGGATGTAGGAGTTGCTGGCTAGGCCAGCATTTATTGCCCCATCCCTAATTACCCTTGAGAAGGTGGGGGTGAGCTGCCTTCTTGAACCTTTGCAATCCAACTGGTGTAGGTACACCCATAGTGCTGTCAGGCAGAGAGTTCAGGGTTTTGATCCAGCGACAGTGAAGAAACGGCAATATATTTCCAAGTCAGGATTGTGTGTGGCTTAGAGGGGAACTTGCAGATGGTGGTGGCCCCACACATCTGCTATCCTTGTCCTTCTAAGTGGTAGAGGTTGCAGGTTTGGAAGCTGCTGTCGAAGGAGCCTTAGTTATTGGCTGCAGTGCATCTTGTAGATGGTACACTCAATCACTGTGCTTCAGTGCTAGAAGGAGTGAATGTTGAGGGTGGTGAATGGGGTGCCAATCAGGCGGGCTGCTTTGTCCTGGATGGTGTCGAGCTTCTTGAGTGGTGTTGGAGCTGCACCTATCCAAACAAGTGGAGAGTATTCCAACACACTCCTGACTTGTGCCTTGTAGATGGTGAACAGGCATTGGGGAGACAGGAGTTGAGTTACTCGCCGCAGAATTCTCAGCCTCTGACCTTGTAGCCACAACATTTATATAGCTGGTCCAGTTAAGTTTCTGGTCAATGGTGATTCCCACCCCCCCCCACCCCCCCCCAGGAATGTTGATAGTGGGAGATTCAGTGATGGTAATGCCGTTGAATGTCAAGGGGAGATGATCATTGCCTGGCACATGTGTGGTTCATATGTTACTTGCCACATATCAGCCCAAGCCTGGATGTTGTCCAGGTCATCCTGCATTTGGACACTGGCTGCTTCAGTATCTAAGGAGTCGCAAATGGTAATGAGCATTGTGTAGTCATCAGCGAGCATCCCCAATTCTGACCTTATGGAGGGAAGGTCATTGATGAAGCAGTTGAAGATGGTTTGGTCTAGGGCACTACCCTGAGGAACTCTGCAGTGATGTCCTGGGACTGAGATAATTGACCTCCAACAACCACAACCATCTTCCTTTGCGCTATGTACAACTCCAACCAATGGAGAGTTTTCCCCCTGATTCTCATTGACTCCAGTTTTGCTAGGGATCCTTGATGCCATAGTGGGTCAAATGCTGCCTTGATGTTAAGGGCAGTTACTCTCACCTCACCTCTGGAGTTCAGCTCTTTTGTCCATGTTTGAACCAAGGCTGTCATAAGGTCAGATCAGGAGCTGAGTGGCCAAGGGGAACCCAAATTGAGCCTCCATGAGCAAGTTATTACTGAGCAAATGTCGCTTGATAGCACTGTCGATGACCCCTTCCATCACTTTGTTGATGATTGAGCGTAGACTGATAAGGGTGGTAATTGGCTGGGTTGGACATGTGCTGCTTTTTGTTTGTGCACGGGACATAGTTGCACAATTTTCCACACTGCTGGGTAGATGCCAGTGTTGTAGCTGTACTGGAACAGCTTGGCTAGGGGTGCGGCTAGTTCTGGAGCACAAGTCTTTAATGCTATTGCTGGAATGTTGTCAGGGCCCATAGCCTTTGCTGTATCCAGTGCCTTCGGCCATTTCTTGATATCATGTGGAGTGAATCGGCTTGGCTGAAAACTGGCATCTTTGATGCTGGGGACCTCAGGAGGAGGCCATGATGGATCATCCACTTGGCATTTCTGGGTGAAGATGGATGAAAATGCTTCAGCCTCGTCTTTTGCACTGTTGTGCTGGGCTTTCCCATTGTTGAGGGTGGGATATTTGTGGAGCCTCCTCCTCCTGTCAATTGTTTAATGGTTCTCCACCATGTGACAGGACTGCAGAGCGTAAATCAGATCCATTGCTTGTGGGACAGCTTAGCCCTGTCTATTGCATGCTGCTTCCGCTGTTTGGCATGCAAGTAGTCCTGTGCTGTAGCTTCAGGGTGATACCTCATTTTTAGGTATACCTGGTGCTGTTCCTAACATGCCCCCTGCACTCTTCATTGAACCAGGATTGGTCCCTCAGTTTGATGATAATGGTAGAGTGGGGGATTTGCCGGGCCATGAGGTTACAGATTGTGGTTGAATACAATTCTGCTGTTGCCGATGGCCCACAGTGCCTCATGGATGCCCAGTTTTGGCATTCCAAGATCTGTTTGAAATCAATCCCATTTAGCAGAGTGGTAATGCCGCACAACACAATGGTGGGTACCCTCAGCGTGAAGATGGGACTCACAAGGACTGCTGTGGTCACTCCTACCAGTACTGTCATGGACAGATGCATCTGCGACGGGTAGATTGGTGAGGACGAGGTGTTTCCCTTTTTTTGGTTCCCTGACCACCTGCCACAGACCCAGTGTAGCAGCTATGTCCTTTAGGATTTGGCCAGCACGTCCGTAGTGGTGCTACCAAGCCACTCTTGGCGATGGCATTGAAGTCCCCCACCCAGAGTACATTTTGTACCCTTGCTTCCCTTAGTGATTCTTTCAATTGGTGTTCAACATAGAGAGTAATATTTATAGTAAGATAGTTATGCAGAACGATTGTATTACCATGCACAACGGTATCAGGATCGTCTACTATAGTTTAAACAATTCTTCTGCCTGATAAACCACTGCACTTAGTTTTCCTTGGCCTATTCAATTCTTGGATTTGTTTCAGAAAGGTTTAACGTTCAAACAGAGGAATGAGAAAAGACCATCAGTGGTCATGCCATCTGTTGTATGGTGGAACCTTGTGACAGCCTCCCTAATTGTAGTAATTCTACTCCTGAGGGAATCGGGAAAAATGGCTTAGCAATGATATCCTTGAGCAGCAAACTAAATATCAGTGTTGGAATTTTAGTTGCACTTTTAATTCTGCTAAAGGCTTCCCTATTGCTGTTCATGGCAATTGTTAGCTTGTGCCTTGCACATTTCCTTAACATTTCTGCAATCCATCATTGCATGTCATATAAAAGGGGAAAGTGAAAAATTTCAGTAAATGCAAATCAACATAAGCAACTATTTCCCAAAAAAAAGTCCTCCAGAGCCTCTGAACTTGCTATGTTAAGTGGCTGATTTGGAGTGTTCAACTTGCACACTGAACTGTACTGATTTGGGCTCACATGAGCAAATGAAAATGATACCAGTAGTAATGAGTTGAATAAATAGGGTGCTTCAGGGCGGCGCAGTGGTTTGCACCGCAGCCTCACAGCTCCAGCAACCCGGGTTCAATTCTGGGTACTGCCTGTGAACCGCGTGGGTTTTCACCGGGTGTTCCGGTTTCCTCCCACAGCCAAAGACTTACAAAGGTAAATTGGCCGTTATAAATTGCCCCTAGTATCGGTAGATGGTAGGGGAATATAGGGAAGGTGGGGATGTGGTAGGAATATGGGATTAGTGTAGGGTTAGTATAAATGGGTGGTTGATGGTCAGCACAGGCTCTGTGGGCCGAAGGGCCTGTTTCAGTGCTGTATCTCTAAATAAATAAATAAAATGAAAGTAATTTGCATTGTAGAACTTTTTTTTTCTTAGTGTGAAAAGTCCATCTTTATGCACCGAGCAGACTAGTGAAATTATAATTTACTGCCTAACGATTTTTTAAATTCATGCATGGGATGTGGGCGTCGCTGGCCAGGCCAGCATTTATTGCCCATCCCTAATTACCCTTAAGAAGGTGGTAGTGAGCTGCCTTCTTGAACCGCTGCAGTCCAAGTGGGTAGGTACACCCACAGTGCTGTTAGGAAGGGAGTTCCAGGATTTTGACCCAGTGGCAGTGAAGGAACGGCGATATAGTTCCAAGTCAGGATGGTGTGTGACTTGGAGGGGAGCTTGCAGGTGCTGGTGTTCCCATGCATTTGCTGCCCTTGTCCTTCTACTTGGTACAGGTCGCGGGTTTGGAAGGAGCTGTCTAAGGAGCCTTGGTGCGTTGCTGCAGTGCATCTTGTAGATGGTATACACAGCTGCCACTGTGTGTCGGTGGTGGAGGGAGTGAATGTTTGCAGATGGGGTGCCAATCAAGCGGGCTGCTTTGTCCTGGATGGTGTCAAGCTTCTTGAGTGTAGTTGGAGCTGCACCCATCCAGGCAAGTGGAGAGTATTCCATCACACTCCTGACTTGTGCCTTGTAGATGGTGGACAGGCTTTGGGGAGTCAGGAGGTGAGTTGCTCGCTGCAGGATTCCTAGCCTATGACCTGCTCTTGTAGCCACGGTATTTATATGGCTACTCCAGTTCAGTTTCTGGTCAGTGATAGCCCCTAGGATGTTGATAGTGGGGGATTCAGCAATGGTAATGCCATTGAATGTCAAGGGGAAATGGCTAGATTCTCTCTTGTTGGAGATGGCCATTGCCTGGCACTTGTGTGGCGCGAATGTTACTTGCCACTTAACAGCCCAAGTGGCTGGATACTGTCCAAGTTTTGCTGCATTTCTACACGGACTGCTTCAGTATCTGAGGAGTCACGAATGGTGCTGAACATTGTGCAATCATCAGCAAACATCCCCACTTCTGACCTTATGATTGAAGGAAGGTCATTGATGAAGCAGCTGAAGATGGTTGGGCCTAGGACACAACCCTGAGGAACTCCTGCAGTGATGTCCTGGCGCTCAGATGATTGACTTCCAACTACCACGACCATCTTCCTTTGTGCTAGGTATGACTCCAGCCAGCGGAGGGTTTTCCCCCTGATTCCCATTGACCTCAGTTTTGCTGGGGCTCTTTGATGCCATACTCTGTCAAATGCTGCCTTGATGTCGAGGACAGTCACTCTCATTTCACCTCACCTCTTGCGTTCAGCTCTTTTGTTCATGTTTGAACCAAGGCTGTAATGAGGTCAGGAGCTGAGTGACCCTGGCGGAACCCAAACTGAGTGTCACTGAGCAAGTTATTGCTAAGCAAGTGCCGCTTTATGGCACTGTTGATGACACTTTCCATCACTTTGCTGATGATTGAGAGTAGACTGATGGGGCGGTAATTGGCCAGGTTGGACTTGTCCTGCTTTTTGTGTACAAGACATAACTGGGCAATTTTCCACATTGCAGGGTAGATGCCAGTGTTGTAGCTGTACTGGAATAGCTTGGCTAGGGGCGCGGCATGTTCTGGGGGACAGGTCTTCAGTACTATTGCTGGAATATTGTCAGGACCCATAGCCTTTGCAGTATCCAGTGCTTTCAGATGTTTCTTGATATCACGTGGAGTGAATCGAATTGGCTGAAGTCTGGCATCTGTGATGCTGGGGACTTCAGGAGGAGGCTGAGATGGATCATTAATTTGGCACTTCTGGCTGAAGATTGTTGCAAATGCTTCAGCCTTATCTTTCGCACTGATGTGCTGGGCTCCCCCATCATTGAGGATGGGGATATTTGTGGAGCCAACCTCCTCCAGTTAAAACAAAGAACAGTACAGCACAGGAACAGGCCATTCGGCCCTCCAAGCCTGCGCCGATCTTGATGCCTGTCTAAACTTAAAACCTTCTGTTAGTTGTTTAATTGTCCACCACCATTCACGGCTGGATGTGGCAGGACCGCAGATCTTAAATCTGATCCGTTGGTTATGGGATCGCTTAGCTCTGTCTATCGCATGCTTCTTACGCAGTTTGGCATGCAGATAGTCCTGTGTTGTAGCTTCACCAGGTTGACACCTCATTTTGAGGTATGCCTGGTGCTGCTCCTGGCATGCCCTCCTGCGCTCTTCATTGAACCAGGGTTGGTCTCCTGGCTTGACGGTAATGGTGGAGTGGGGGATATGCCGGGCTATGAGGTTACAGATTGTGGTTGAGTATAATTTTGCTGCTGCTGATGGCCCACAGCGCCTCATGAATGCCCAGTTGTACATTGCTAGATCTGTTCGAAATCTATCCCATTTAGCACAGTGGTAGTGCCACACAACACAATGGAGGGTATCCTCAATGTGAAGGCGGGACTTCGCCTCCACAAGGACTGTGCAGTGGTCACTCCTACCAATACTGACAGATGCGTCTGCAGCAGGCAGATTGGTGAGGACGAGGTCAAGTATATTTTTCCCTCTTGGTTCCCTCGCCACCTGCTGCATACCCAGTCTAGCAGATATGTCCTTTTAGGACTCTGCCAGCTCGGTCAGTAGTGGTGCTACTGAGCCACTTTTTGTGATGGACATTGAAGTCCCCCAGCCAGAGTACATTCTGTGCCCTTGCCACCCTCAGTGCTTCGGCCAAGTGCTGTTCAACATGGAGGAGTACTGACTCATCAGCTGAGGGAGGACGGTAGGTGGTAATCAGCAGGAGGTTCCCTTGTCCATGTTTGACCTGATGCCATGAGGCTTCATGGGGTCCAGAATCAATGTTGAGGACTCCAGGGCAACTCCCTCCCTACTGTATACCACTGTGCCACCGCCTCTGCTGGGTCTGTCCTGCCGGTGGGACAGGACATACCCGGGGATGGTGATGGTAGTGTCTGCAACATTGTCTGTAAGGTATGATTTCATGAGTATGACTATGTCAGGCTGTTGCTTGACTAGTCTGTGGGACAGCTCTCCCAACTTTGGCACAAGCCCCCAGATGTTAGTAAGGAGGACTTTGCGGGGTCGACAGGGCTAGGTTTGCTGTTGTCCTTTCTGGTGCCTAGGTCGATGCCAGGTGGTCTGTCTGGTTTCATTCCTTTTTATTGACTTCGTAGCGGTTAGATACAACTGAGTGGCTTGCTAGGCCATTTCAGAGGGCATGCAAGGGTCAACCACATTGCTGTGGGTCTGGAGTCACATGTAGGCCAGACCAGGTAAGGACAGCAGATTTCCTTCCCTTAAGGACATTAATGAACCAGATGGGTTTTTACAACAATCGACAATGGTTTCATGGCCATCATTAGACTAGCTTTTTATTAAATTCCAGATTTATTAATTGAATTCAAATTCCACCTTCTGCTGAGGTGGGATTCGAACCCATGTCCCCAGAGCAATACCCTGGGTTTCTGGGTTACTAGTCCTGTGACAATACCACTACACCACCGCCCCCCCACCATGACAGGGGGTCTAACCTTTGGGCTGCAGCCTGTCATTCTGCCATGGTAAGCTGGCCCTTGAAGCCCAGGCAGCTCTGTCCTATGTTAATTTCCGGTTGTCCACTTTGAGCTTTGTGTCCTAGAGACTTGAAAAGATCATCAACCTGAAACGTTAACTCTGTTCATTTCTCCACAGATGCTGTCAGACGTACTGAGTATTTCCTGCATTTCTGTTTTTGTTATTGCTGTTGCTTCTTTGTTGATGAGTCCTTAAATCAGAACATCAAGATCTGTTAGTATCAGTAGATTAAAATATTAACAGGAGCATAGAGGGAAAGGCAACAGCTGTACAGCTCACAGAGAAAAGACTTGGATATATACCTTAAGAGTTTTGACCAATGTGGTGTTATCTGGGTTGAGTACTATAGTTTTGTGTAAAGCCTGTGTAATTCTCCTACTGTTGGCATTCAGCTGATTTTCTTAAAGTCCAAGATAATGTGATTCATTAGTAGATTCTCTTTAGGTTTCTGTAAAGGATTTACTACTTTTTTATAAATTGTGTTTATGTAACACATTTTAATGCCCCTTTTATATCTTGTCAAAGTGTTGTACATACACTGAATTATTTTGAAATACAGTGACAGTTGTTCTGTAGGAAAATACAGCTGCCATTTTGTGCATTTAGCAAGATTTTGAACAGTATTGGTTTGGGGAGAAAAGGCAGCTAGAACACTGGGAGAATTTGCTTACTTTTATTGAATTACGCCTCTTGCCCCGCCAGCCAGAACCACTGGAACAGACGGGCAGGGTTTAACACTGATAACCAATCCAGTTTCACTATGACTATCTTGTATGTGAAGGTTTACTGCTAACTCTCCTTAAAGAGCTACATTACTAACTTTTATGCTTTGATCAAGTATTATTTCCTTGATCTGTCAGTTGAAGTACATTTAGTGTGACTATACTCAAGGCTGGTCTTGGTATTTAAATTATACAGTTTGTGTCCCCAAATTTTGTACTTGGTGTAATCCATTTTGTAAGAGAAAGAATATGGTGGTGACTTTTCTTTATTCTTTGAATGAAGTTGAACCTCCACAAAACTCCCTCCTTCCCCTTCAGTTCACTTTCTGATCTGGTGCTACTTAGACCTTTCTTCCGTTCATGTAATTGCACATTGTTGTTCCTACTTGATTTCTCAGCTATTGAAAGAGTTTCTTCATGATTGTGAAAAAAAACCACTCTTGGATCAAGAATATACAACCTACTGTTAAATTTGTTTGATTTCTGATGTAACATTTTTGCGCTAAATTCCTAGAACTTTTCGATAATTCCATGTTTTATTGGAAAAACCTTTTGATTCATCAAGCCATCAACTATATTTCAAAAGGTTTTGAGACGGACTATCTTGTGAGGAGCATGTTAGCAGATTTTTGCAGATAGTTTTTAAGTTACTCCACGTTTGTCCAGCCATATGTATTAGCCTAGATTAGACTTGTCAGTTTCTCTATCCTTCTATGTCTTCTGAAAGCATAAGCTGTGTCAGCCAATGCATTTGAAGTTCATGCATCTGACAGATATAAACATTTCCATTACCTTAGGAGAGGCTTTTCCAAATGATTGGACTGTTTTACCTTGTAATCATTGGGTTAGATTAACATCATCTAAACTCACAAAGCCTATTAATGCTGAAGGAAAAAAAGGCTTCTGCGAATAGCATTTAAAGTTCAACTTTGTACATTCCTTTCAGCTAGGACACCACATTAAAAGACTCTCATACTACTATATAAATGCTTAAATTTTATCTATCTAGAGCAGTTCTTTGTCTCCCTTTTTATATCTCCGGTCTATTATTACTTCACTTTCACTGTTTTACTAAAGTTAAATTTGCTAATTCAAGTTTTTCTTTACATTCATTCATGGGATGTGGATATCCTAATTGCCCCGGAAGGTGGTGGTGAGCTACCTTCTTGAGCCACTGCACTCCCTCAGTACTGCACAGAAGTGACAGTCTAGATTATGTACTTGAAACTGGAGTGGGGCTTGAACCCACAAACTTGTCATTTAGAGGTGAGAGTACGACCACTGAGCCAAGGGCTTGTAGAACAGATAATTGGTTAATGCTACATTCGCAGCACCCTTAGAAATTCAGCTGTCATTTTTCATGACTGATACATTTGTACTTCATTATGCATTTTCTTTTTGCCACCCTCACTGCCTCTGCATCCATGTATTATATACCCAATCCAAAAGGGTAGACCTCTATTCCATAATTTCCTCGTAAGAATGGCATCCAAGATCTGTTATCAATTGATCATGTAACATTTTGCCCACTGTTTAAATGTTTTGCATTTATTTGCCTTAGTTGGCTGTCTTGGTATCACCAAGCTCCAAATAAAATATTTGACATTTTGTTTTGGAGTGAGATGAATAACATAATTTATAAATCAAAGAACACAAAGGAATAGAAACATTTAAGGATAAATAATGTTTAAATAAAGGATACTGCTGTGATGTTTCTACAGTATTGACCACAATGCTTCATCGGTTAATTGGGTTTCTGTTATATGTTTGCTATTTTCTGTACTGACAACCCTTTTGAAATGTTCCATTTACCAGGATTGTGTAAATTTCTAGTTGTGAAGTAGCATTGAGGGAAAAACTACAGAATATTTGTTTATTTCACAATAAGCGTTTTCACATCAAAGCCATTTTAAGCCGAAGAGCTCAGGCATGTGGTAGCTAATCACCTGACGAGCCTCTGTTAGCGAACAGTGTCTGGGGAATGGAGCACATAATGGAACATTTGAGCGCTTTTGTATATTTTTATTTTGTGTATGAAATACTTTTATTTCATATCACGAATGCCCAGTACAATATGCATGTGATAATTCAAAATCCAATTTTTGTGCTGAAACTTTGTACAGTAGTTTGAATTAAGCAATGCACATATAAATTGAGAATTTAGTGCAAAAGATCTGAATTATCTGACATTGAGAAAATTGTTGACCTGCTGCAGAACTCTACTTCTGCTTTGGTGCTTTTCGTCCAGCAAGAGAGGGTGTGGTGCACGACCGCTAAAGTGACTGGGGACAAGACTCCCTGTATTTTCATTCCCGGTGCGAAAGTGACAAAGAGGGCGGCACAGTGGCACAGTGGTTAGCACCGCAGCCTCACAGCTCCAGGGACCCGGGTTCGATTCCGGGTACTGCCTGTGTGGAGTTTGCAAGTTCTCCCTCCTGTGTCTGCGTGGGTTTTCTCCGGGTGCTCCGGTTTCTTCCCACAAGCCAAAAGACTTGCAGGTTGATAGGTAAAATTGGCCATTATAAATTGTCACTAGTATAGGTAGGTGGTAGGGAAATATAGGGACAGGTGGGGATGTTTGGTAGGAATATGGGATTAGTGTAGGATTAGTATAAATGGGTGGTTGATGTTCGGCACAGACTCGGTGGGCCGAAGGGCCTGTTTCAGTGCTGTATCTCTAATCTAAACTGACGTTCAAGTATTAGTGTGGTAAATATGTGCTATGGGAGGATTAAATCTGTGTTCTTCCAAACTGTGGTGTTGCTTATTACTAGTCACAAATAATGTTGCAGTCTGTCTTGAAACCTCTCCCTTTTGCTTCAGAGGTTTCTATTTTGCCTTTACTTTTCATTCAAAAAGATAGTTCACATCCTGTCTGGCCATTGATAGAAAATGGGGAGTTTTATTTTCAAAGGAAATACAAACAGCTTTAATTTTAGTTGGAATTGTTTGGATAGAGCAAGCAGGGGCTGATTTCCTCAACAAAAATATCCATTGTTCACTATTCATTTTGATGCTTTCTCCCTTTTATTAATTTGAAAAGCAATTTTGTATGGGGGCTAGGTGGAAATGTGTAAGCACATAACCTTTCACCCAGGGGCCTGTATTTTAATTCCAGTCCACACAGACAGTACCAGTTAAATACTGAAACTGAGATACACAGTGTAGCATTTCAATATTGAAAACTGGCAGGAACGTATTCAGAAGAAGTAAAAACAAAGTGCTGGAATTACTCAGCAGGTCAGGCAGCATCTGTGGAGAAAGAAGCAGAGTTAACGTTTCAGGTCTGTGACCTTTCATCAGAACTGGCAAAGGTTAGAAAAGAATTAGGTTTTAAGCAAGTGAAGGTGGGGGGATGGTAGTTTGGTGGAGAAGAGAACAAAAGGGTAGGTGTGTGATGGGGCAGAGGGCAGGAAAGATTAAATAACAATTTGGGAACAATTTGTTTACTTTTGGAAAGAGTCTTTTTAAAATTTAGATATTTGCAATTGATAGTTATGTTCAAGAGAACTTTAGGCATGTTGAAAGCTGCTAGCCATTTTAAATACTTATTTTCTTTCTTGAATTTAGTTTTAATGGTCTAGATCTAATTGATTTGATTTAATCTCTCCTGCCCTCTGCCCTGTCACACACCTTCCATTTTATTGCTTCTATTGAATCTGCTTCCACCACACGCCCTCAGGCAGTGCATTCCAGACCTTAACCACTCGCTGTGTGAAAAAGTTTTATCAATCTGTAGAAGCTCCTCAACCGTGATAAAGAAAATTAGCCTTGTATGGATCCCACTTTCCAATTTGTTTACATTTGGAAAGAGTGTCTATTTAAAATCTAGATATTTCCAATTGATGGTAGTTATGTTGAGGAGAATTTTAGGCATGTTGAAAGCTGCTAGCCATTTTAAAATACTTATTTTATTTCTTGACTTTTGTTTTAATGGTCTAATGACAAAGAGGGAACAGTTGCCTTCAGAGATGTACGAAAGATTGGGATTTGATGGACTCCTTGAACGGCATTTACCGTTGAGTTTTATACATTCCCTTCACAGTTTCCATGAAAGCTTTATCATGCTATTTTCTTGCATTAAAATAGCACTACTTTTCAGTACATTGAAGCCTGCCTTATCTCTTTTACTGCACTTTGTTCTTAATGGAATTCTGGCAGTAACAGCCATGAAAAGCAGACTGATTACTAACAGGCTGTTCTTCACGGGTGTTGAGAACAGCACAGCATGCATTGTAGAACTTTGACTGAAGCACCATGGTAAAGTTCAGAGCATTCAAAATAAAAAAAAAAGTAATCAGTCCAAATTTATCATTGTTGCATTTTTTGTCATCCACCTTTTTTCTCTACATTTCAAATGAGAAATAAATTCTTCCCTTCCCCATTTCATAGTAAGAAAACCTCTGTTGGTGCTGTTAACTGAAGTATGAGTAGTTTAGGATTACTTAAGGGGAGGCGGTGGCGTCGTGGTATTGTTACTGGACTAGTAACCCAGAGACCCAGGGAATTGCTCTGGGGACATGGATTCAAATCCCACCACAGCAGAAGGTGGAATTTGAATTTAAATAATAAATCTGGAATTAAAAGCTAGTCTAATGATGGCCATGAAACCATTGTCGATTGTTGTAAAAACTCATCTGGTTCACTAATGTCCTTAAGGGAAGGAAATCTGCTATCCTTACCTGGCCTACATGTGACTCCAGCCCCACAGCAATGTGGTTGATTCTTTCATGCCCTCTGAAATGGCCTAGCAATCCACTCAGTTGTATCTAACTGCTACAAAGTCAATAAAAAGGAATGAAACCGGACTGACCACCCGGCATCGACCTAGGCACCGGAAACAACAACGGCAAGCCCAGCCCTGTCGACCCTGCGAAGTCCTCCTTATTAACATCTGGGGGCTTGTGCCAAAGTTGGGAGAGCTGTCCCACAGACTAGTCAAGCAACAGCCTGACATAGTCATACTTATGGAATCATACCTTACAATGCCCCAGACACTGCCATCACCATCCCCGGGTATGTCCTGTCCCACTGGCAGGACAGACCCAGCAGAGGTGGTGGCACAATGGTATACAGTAGGGAGGGAGTTGCCCTGGGAGTCCTCAACATTGACTCTGGACCCCTTGAACTCGCATGGCATCAGATCAAACATGGACAAGGAAACCTCCTGCTGCTTACCACCTACTGCCCTCCCTCAGCTGATGAGTCAGTACAGCACTTGGAGGAAGCACAGAGGGTGGCGAGGGCACAAAATGTACTCTGGGTGGGGGACATCAATGTCCATCACCAAGAGTGGCTTGGTAGCACCACTACTGACCAAGCTGGCCGAGCCCTAAAGGACATATCTGCTAGACTGGGTATGCGGCAGGAGGTGAGGAAACCAAGAAGAGGGGAAAACATACTTGACCTGGTCCTCACCAGTCTGCCTGCTGCAGATGCATCTGTCCATGATAGTACTGGTAGGAGTGACCACCACACGGTCCTTGTGGAGACGATGTCCTGCCTTCACATTGAGGATACCCTCCATCATGTTGTGTGGCACTACCACCGTGCTAAATGGGATAGATTTCGAACAGATCTAGCAATGCAAAACTGGGCATCCATGAGGCTCTGTGGGCCATCAGCAGCAGCAGAATTGTACTCAACCACAATCTGTAACCTCATGGACCGGCATATCCCCCACTCTACCATTGCCATCAAGCCAGGATACCATCCCTGGTTCAATGAAGAGTGCAGGAGGGCATGCCAGGAGCAGCACCAGGCATACCTCAAAATGAGGTGTCAACCTGGTGAAGCTACAACACAGGACTATCTGCGTGCCAAACTGCGTCAGAAGCATGCGATAGACAGAGCTAAGCGATCCCATAACCAACAGATCAGATCTAAGCTCTGCAGTCCTGCCACATGCAGCCGTGAATGGTGGTGGACAATTAAACAACTAACTGGAGGAGGTGGCTCCACAAATATCCCCATCCTCAATGATGGGGGAGCCCAGCACATCAGTGTGAAAGATAAGGCTGAAGCATTTGCAACAATCTTCAGCCAGAAGTGCCGAGTTGATGATCCATCTCGGCCTCCTCCTGAAGTCCCCAGCATCACAGATGTCAGACTTCAGCCAATTCGATTCACTCCGTGTGATATCAAGAAATGACTGAAGGCATTGGATACTGCAAAAGCTATGGGCCATGACATTATTCCGGCAATAGTACTGAAGACCTGTGCTCCAGAACTTGCCACACCCCTAGCCAAGCTGTTCCGGTACAGCTACAATACTGGCATCGACCGTGCAATGTGGAAAATTGCCACAGTATGTCCTGTACACAAAAAGCAGGACAAGTCCAACCCGGCCAATTACCGCCCCATCAGTCTACTCTCAATCATCAGCAAAGTGATGGAAGCTGTCATCAACAGTGCCATCAAGCAGCACTTGCTTAGCAATAATCTGCTTAGTGACGCTCAGTTTGGGTTCCGCCAGGGCCACTCAGCTCCTGACCTCAATTACAGCCTTGGTTCAAACATGGACAAAAGAGCTGAAATCGAGGTGAGGTGAGAGTGACTGCCCTTGACATCAAGGCAAAATTTGACCGAGTATGGCATCAAAGAGCCCTGGCAAAACTGAGGGAATCGGGGGGGAAAACCCTCCGCTGGCTGGAGTCATACCTAGCGCAAAGGAAGATGGTTGTGTTTGTTGGCGGTCAATCATCTGAGCTCCAGGACATCACTGCAGGAGTTCCTCAGGGTAGTGTACTAGGCCCAACCATCTTCAGCTGCTTCATCAATGACTTTCCTTCAATCATAAGGTCAGAAGTGGGGTTGTTTGCTGATGATTGCACAATGTTCAGCAACATTCGTGACTCCTCGGATACTGAAGCAGTCCGTGTAGAAATGCAGCAAGACCCGGACAATATCCAGGCTTGGGTTGATAAGTGGCAAGTAACATTCGCGCCACACAAGTGCCAGGCAATGACCATCTCCAACAAGAGAGAATCTAACCATCTCCCCTTGACATTCAATGGCATTACCATCGCTGAATCCCCCACTATCAACATCCTAGGGGCTACCATTGACCAGAAACTGAACTGGAATAGCCATATAAATACTGTGGCTACAAGAGCAGGTCAGAGACTAGGAATCCTGCAGCGAGTAACTCACCTCCTGACTCCCCAAAGCCTGTCCACCATCTACGAGGCACAAGTCAGGAGTGTAATGGAATGCTCTCCACTTGCCTGGATGGAGCTCCAACAACACTCAAGAAGTGCGACACCATCCAGGACAAAGCAGCCCGCTTGATTGGCACTCCATCTACAAACATTCACTCCCTCCACCACCGACGCACAGTGGCAGCAGTGTGTACCATCTATAAGATGCACTGCAGCAATGCACCAAGGCTCTTTAGACAGCACCTTCCAAACCCGTGACCTCTACCAACTAGAAGGACAAGGGCAGCAAATGCATGGGAACACCAGCACCTGCAAGTTCCCCTCCAAGTCACACACCATCCTGATTTGGAATTATATCGCCGTTCCTTCACTGTCGCTGGGTCAAAATCCTGGAACTCCCTTCCTAACAGCACTGTGGGTATACCTACCCCAAATGGACTGCAGCAGTTCAAGAAGGCAGCTCACCACCACCTTCTCAAGGGCAATTAGGGATGGGCAATAAATGCTGGCCTGGCCAGCAATGTGCACATCCCATGAATGAATAAATGAATAAACTTTTCCCCTATTCACTCCCATGTAAGAAAGCACCTAGCCATTAGAAATTGGCATTTGAGATTACATGGTGAAAATCTACACAAGATTTCTTTTCTTGCTCCTCCTTTCCTATTTTGCAATTTAATGTCACCCAAACACCTGTGAGACCACTGTCTTGAAATCACTAAGATATCTATTTTTCCTCTATGATGTTTTGCCTATCAATAGTTATGTACATATTTAGATCTTTTTCTTTAGTTGTGTGAATTTTCAGTTGTTACTTTTAGTAATTTCATTGGCTAAATGATTACTATTGGCCATTCTGTTCACATTGATATCGATCTCCTTTGCTGTTGAGGTAATTATGTGATCAACACGGGCTGTTCAGATTAATTTTAATTATTGAGATTTAGTTATAGCACAGATCCATATTCCAGTTTATATCACCTTTGTTTAGTTGTATAGAGCTGAGAAAGTGTGTTATTAGCAATCTGTAAACTTTCATGCCCACCTTGGAATCAGTAGTCCAAGTGAAGTTTAGCTGAAAAGTTATACCTTGTTGAATGAAGTATAACTGGATTTTTAATGGCCTAAGTTCATAATTATTGCTGGACAAACACCCTGGCCCTGGCTAATTTTATATTTGTGGAATGTCAAAATGCCATACATTTTAATATTTGTTTTAAATTGATATTTCAGCTTGAACCTTCATCCCATGTGTATTTTCCAGTCTTTATTTTGCCCTGTAAAATTATTAAAAGGTGAAGGGTAAACTGTGCATTTTACTTCCTGTTTTGCTGTCTGAGAATACTTCAGTGTGATTGGCTGTTTATCCAGCTTGATGACATCATTTGCTGGACACCAGAGACCCGCTTTCATTGATACCAGAATCAAATTAATATCGAGAAAGGTGAAATCCGTGCCACAAAGGTTGCTAGATCTTTGTGGGCAGCTTTTTCCAAGGTCAGTGGCGAGTGATTCTGTGTGCTGTCACTTCAATACCGACTGCAAAATGCAGGCCATTTTGATCTGGGCGGCAGCCTTCTGTCGCCAGGGTCACCCACACCAGATAAATCTATCATAAAGAAACCCATTTTTTTACCCATCCTGGTGTCTGCTGTCGATCTTGCTCTGCCCACTAGAAAAGCCATGACGGCGGTAACACAAATCAGCAACAGCTTTTGGTACACCTCCTGGTGACTTGGAATTGTAGAATCATACAGCACAGAGGGAGGCCATTCAACCTGTCATGCTTCCGCTAGTCATATATATATATAAAAGTTACTACTAAATTTGCTTCCAGCACCCTTTCAGGCAGTGTGCCCTATCCAGATCAACTTGCTGCATTAAAAAAACTCTCATCTCCCCTCTGGTTCTTTTCCAAATTATTATATATTTGTCTCCTTTGATTTGTTGTGAACGCTGGACTTTGTAACATGATTGTTTTTAAAAAGTTGTGATTTTTAAAAGTTTAAAATGGCATCTGGAAGTTCAGGTGACCTCGCAATCACTCTTCTAAAGGACAAGACAGATCAAAGACTTTTTATGGCAAAAAAAGAGACTGCAGGGGTAGCACCTGAAGAACAATGGGTTTCGCCCTCCCAGGCTTTGGGTCGTAAAACAAGAGGAAGTCAGTGATTCTGAAAATATGCATGTACCCAGCAGCTGTTAACGCCTGGGACCAATGGAAGGCCCAGGTGGTTCTGTGAAACCAGACTTCTGGCCTTTGTATATTGGATCAGAACAATAGGAACAGGAGTAAGCCAGGCCATTCAGCCCCTCGAGCCTGTCCCGCCATTCAATGAGATCATGGCTGATCCGCGACCGAACTCCATATACCTGCCTTTGGCCCATATCCCTTAATATCTTTGCTTGACAAAAATCTATCTCGGATTTAAAATTAACAACTGTTCTAGCTTCAACTGCTGTTTGTGGGAGCGAGTTCCAAACCTCTACCACCCTTTGCGTGAAGAAGTGCTTCCTAACATCTCTCCTGAACGGTCTGGTCCTAATTTTTAGACTATGCCCACTAGTTTTAGAATCTCCAACCAGTGGAAATAGTTTATCTTTATCTAGCCTGTCTTTTCCTGTTAATATGTTAACTTTTGAGTCCAGATAAGTGTAACAGATTTTCCGAAGGCACACAGGCTGTAAGGAAGACAACCAGTGGTTGCAGCCGAGCGAGAGGGGACACCTCCTCTTGGAAGCCTGATACAGCAAAAGGCTGTGATGACTTGAACTTGTTTTGAAAGTTGAAGCTTGCAGAGAAGTAGAAGACCAACAGGGTCACCAGGAATCGCCTTATTCATGGATGTCCAGGTCAGAAGTGCTCAGAGAAATGAGTGAAAAGGACATTGATTTTTGAAATGTCGGGGCGATCCAACCCATTGCTACTCGGAGGAGTTTGGGACTTTTAACCGCAAAAGGTTTCACCATCAAAAACGACTGTCTAAGATGTAAGCGTGGTGTGAAGTTTTCAGGTATTTTAATAAGTAAAGAAATTACCTTTCTTTGTAATCTGGGGTATTAGCTACTTACAAAGTACTATTTGGTTCATGGGGATTTATTTTAGTTTAGTTTTCATAAGCCTTGAAATGGGAAATCTTGTCACGTAAGTCTTTAAATTGGCGGGGTTCATATCACATATGTTAACAGTCTCACTGGTGTCGTAACATGGTTATTGATCCTCCTGACAGTTTCTTCCTATTTACCCTTCATAATTTTGACCATCTATATAAAATCTCCCCTTAACCTTCATTTTCCCCCCCCCCCCCACCCCACCCCGCCAATCCCTGGTATCATTCTAGTAAATCTTCTTTGCATCTTCTTCAAAACCCTGTCGTCTTGATGATGTAATGTGTGGAACATTCAGCCTCTGGAGCCTGCTTTGCCATTCAACTAGATCATGGCTGATCTAATTCAACACCATTTTCCTACACTATCCCAATATTCCTTGATATGTTTAATATCTAGAAATCTATCAAAGTCTGTTTTGAATATACTCAATGACAGCCTCGACAGCCCTCTGGGGTAGTGAATTCCACAGGTTTAGCACCCTCTGAAGAAATTCATCGTCATCTCAGTCCTAAATGGCCTACTGTGTCCTCTGGTTCTAGACCCCCCAGCAAGGGGAAACATCCTTCCTGCATCTACCCTGTTGAGCCCTGTTAGGAATTTTGTATGCTTCAAATGAGATCACCTCTCATTCTTCTAAACTCCAGAGAATACACGGCCAGCCTCCTCAATCTCTCGTCATAAGACAATCCTGCCATCCTAGGAATCAGTCTGGTGAACCTTTGTTGCACTCCCTCTATAGCAAGTATATCCTTCCTTAGTTAAGGAGACCAAAACTGTACACAATACTGCAGGTGCGCTCTCATCAAGGCTTTATACAATTGTAGCAAGACTTCTT
Source organism: Heterodontus francisci (assembly GCF_036365525.1). Classification (NCBI taxonomy): domain Eukaryota; kingdom Metazoa; phylum Chordata; class Chondrichthyes; order Heterodontiformes; family Heterodontidae; genus Heterodontus; species Heterodontus francisci. The sequence goes on from NC_090393.1 coordinate 16,777,193, forward strand.
TACTCCTGTACTCTCATCCTTTTGCAATAAAGGCCAACGTACCATTTGCCTTCCTAATTGCTTGTTGCACCTGTATGTTGGCATTCAGTGACTTATGAACAAGGACACCCGGGTCCCTTTGGACATCAACATTTCCCAATCTCTCTCCATTTAAGAAATAACTGCATTTCTGTTTTTCCTATCAAAGTGGCTAACTTCACATTTTTCCACATTATATTCCATAGGAAGCTTGGGACATTTAAACACTTAATAAAGTTAACTATTGATGTTATAACACATTCTACATGCACATGAGTCAAGTTAACATGGCTGCAATGTGCATGTACAGCCTCGCACTCCCCACAGTGCACCCCCACCCCCTCCACCCAGATCACATTTTGTCACTGGTTCAGAGAAACTGATGGTGTGACTGCAGTGTACATTTGGTAGAGTAGAGGTGTTGCACCTGGAGAGTAAATAGCCCTATAAGGACAAAAACTATCTATTGTTGTGCTCTGTGCAACCTTCTAAAATGCATGTGCGCGTAAATGTTTTCTTTGATCCTGGACCAGCACACCCACAACATTTCCCACTCCTAAATCTTTGCTGTCCACATATTTGTGTTCGTATGAAAAGCAGCAGAACTTTTTTTGCTACTGATAAATGTCTTTAATTATCCATATTTGAGTTTTTCTTGTCAGTTGAGCTCATGAATATCTCTGTATAAATAAGTGCTTATGACCTCATTGGGGGAATTAGATCGGAGAAGTTATTGAACTTGTCAGTGTGCGGGAGGTGTATTAACATCAGAGATGCAGTCATGAACCCAATAGTACTTCAGTACTCTTGCTTCTTCAACTGTGTGAGTAATTTCTGTTCGTCTTACAGCACAGGAAATTCCCAAGCCCATCTTTCTCCTGTTTTTCCCCATAGTCTCCAGACATTCATTTAGCAAATGTTTTGCACAAAATTATTTTTTGACTAAAAGCCAATCATGAAGCTATTGCTTTTTTGTTCACACTTACTTGCAGAATAGATATCTTGTTTGCTTTACAAATTGATTTTCTGCTGACTTACTCTAAAAGATAAACAGTATTGAAGTCTCAACCAAAGATTCCACATGTGGATTGACTGTTGGTATATACAAGAATATTTGCAAGACTACATTCCATAGTGATTCTTGACTTCTTCAACTGTATTATCCATAAAACATTAGTCAAACTTTGTAATCTTATTTCTTGCAGAAAATTGAAGTGGAATGGGGAAATGGCTTTTTTTGTCCTTACAGGAAAATAGGTGATCAGAGATTGCTTGCACAGCAGAGAGACAGGTTGCAGAGTAGCATTGATCAAAAGCTGGAAATCAGTCACCTCATCACCCCATGCAACATTAGGACAGGGAGAAAAGAGGAGGAAGTTAGTCAAATTTCAAACCATACATTTGTTAATTTCTATTCATCTGACCACCTCCAGGCGCGTATCCATTGTCTCTCGAGATAAGGAGGCCCAAAAGAAGAATTCATCTGACCAGGCTTTCCATTATTTGCATTGACTAATATTTGAAATAGCACTTTGCTAAATAAAGAGGAGCTTCATTTGGGAAGATTAGTTCTTCAAGTATTAGTAACAATTGTTTATAATCAAATATACTGGATATGAAAATTTGTTGGAAAATATTTTTTGTTTTTAACAGAATTGCCTTTTGTCATTCAAATGTCATGGTGGAATGAGTATTACCAGCTTTTACAGTATTTGAATTTAGTTTAAGAAAGATTCCCCAGTTCTTTGTGTGCTTAGATCTTCACCCATGATCATTAATAAGTTTTGACGAGCATTTCCAGTATACCAACCAGAGTTTATAATACAACGCTATTTGATTTTTTTTCGCTGACTTAAGACTTCCATATGGAGGGGGGTGGAGGTGATTTTTCAAGCAAGAAATGAAAAACAAGGAAGGTAGGAAACCATGTGAAAATGTGCAATGGAAAATGATTATTTTTTAGCTTGTTTATTTTTCATTTAGTCCTTTAATTGCTGCTGTTTGAGTTTGTCTGCCTGGCTGCTGCCCTGTTAATACTGCTGTGTGGAGACAAATAGAATGTGACACTTCTGTGTGTAGAATGGTATTTGTGGTGACGCTTTGACTACAGATAATAAACTCCTTGCCCTGAGGTAATCTAATTCTACAAACGCCTGTGATGAAACCAGCTTATTCAACATATAAAGAAAGCAAAACTGAATGACAGTAGGGCTTCTGCCTTTTTAAATTTTTTTCTTAAAAACTAAATACATAAAATTATGTGATTATCGCAGCCTTGCAATTTTAAGAAACTGTTGCCTAGAGTAAACGTTTAGACATGCTAGGGATAGCTGATGATTCTCTCCTTAATTGTCTATTGTCAGAAGATTTTATTTCATGTTGTGATAATGTGTCCTGACAGAAAAGCTCTTTGTTGGGTTCCCCCTTTGAAAATTAATTGTATATAATCAAAATCCAATGCAGTACAGTGACTAATTGTTTATATCACTTGTGGAGAAACTCTGTTGAATAAATTTGTTGTTCAGTAGTTTCATTTGCATAATATATTCAGTTGCAGGGACTGGGACTTCTTCCCTACTTCAGTCAGCAAAACAGTCTGTTTAGCTGTGCAAACAGTATATTTTAATGTCATGAATTAGTTTCAATTTCTAGCTTTGACGTATTGGCACACCAAATATTATGTTTATAATGCATAGTACATTATTATATCAGAGAAGGTTTGAAAGGGGTGCATCTTTGTTGCTGACTCTTGATAGCTTGATAGTTTCATAGTGCTGTTTTCAATGTTTCAGGAATTTAGTATGGAATTTCTGGTCTGGAATATACTTCTAGATAGCAATAACAAGGCACAAACCTCATAGATACCATGCAATTTTTATTAGATAGCAGTGACTCATGGTGCTAGAAATGTACACCGTTTGCTTAATTTAAATTGTTTAGTACATGGGATCTATATGTCCTTAATAGTGTTGTACGTTTTTGATGTGTACGTTCTTGCAACCAAGTCCTTGAAGGTTTGCAAAGCTGGTGGGACCCAACGATTTAAAGTCTTCTGCAATCTATGTGAAATGCTTGTATGCAGATCATTGTGATCTGCTGCAGAGCTTCACATTTCCATGGGATGAAAATGTAATCTGTGGAAAAACTTGCAGATTCTCAAAGTAGATGAAATGCATCCATGGGTTCAGGAATGGATGGTGATGTTTGGGTAACCAGCTGGAGGATTTTGAAGATGCAGTTTACCCCGATTATTCTAAGTTGTTTTGCTGGTAAAATTTTGCAATTATCCAGTACTTCAGATTAAAATGTAAATATAGGAAGGTAGATGTAGTGCTCAAAAACATTTGAATGATCAAACAATTCGCATTAGGTGAATTTCACTTGTGTAGACTGTAGTACAGACCTGTAACTATGCAGTTAATGCATACCTATGTTATATAATATATTTGGTATACATATCTACAATATTTGCATGTGTATGCATTTCATGTTCCTCTAACTTCAGATGTTTCTTGCACATGATCTACTGAAATTTTGAAAAGTACAAGTAAAATTATCTAACAATGCACGATACTGAAGCTACAATATTTGCAGGCAGTTTATTGACTTTCCCAAAAATAAATCCAATAGTTTGATGATCAGCTTGAAGAGCACTTAACCTTTGAATGAAGTCGGCAATGTTTACTTAACATCAATTGGATTTTATAGCCTTCGAGGGACATACACTTATCAGAAGAATAATGCATTGCATTTTGCATAGTTTAGTCCTGTCCTGACTTAGCATGAACATTGTCAAAGCAGAGAAAGCATTGCATGTTACAAATGGATATCTGTTCTACTCCGGTGTTGCACTTTATTACATGCAAATATTCATGACGGGTATGCATTTGATGGACTCAAATTCCTATTCCTAAAGCAGCAACAAATCATGGATGAGCACGTAGGAAACGTACCAATTGCCGAGTAACCAGTAAGAATGAAAATCAATCTTTTTTTAAAAAAAAATGTAAAAGGGCATCAAGCAAAAGCTATCAATAAATGAAAAGAAAAGGTGAACCAATGAAATTGTTCAAAATATTTTAGACCTTTTTGGCTGCCATCTCAATGTCAATAGCTGAGAAGTTTAACACTAGAATTCCTTCCCTAAACCCCCTCCCTCTTGCTGTCCTGGAGGTTGGTATGTTAGCAACAGGAGATTGGAGTAATCCAGTCTAAAAGTGATAACGTAGATAAGGGTTTTGGGGCAAAAGATCTGAAGTAGGGGTGAAGTTGGGCAATGTTTCACAACTGGAAATAAGTAAACTTGATAATGGAGAGGATGTGGGGTTTGAAGCTCACCTCTGGGTTGAACTGGATGTCAAAGTTATGCATTGTTTGCTTCAGCCAGAGTGAGTAGCCAAGGAGGAGGATAGAATTGGTGGCAAGAGAACAGAACTCATGGTTGAGGTGAGAGGGATGGGGTGGAAGGTGAAGCAGTGTCTTCAGTCTTCCTAGTGTACAGTTGAAGAAAATTATGACCCATCCAAGAATTTAGTTTGGGAAGCCATACAGGTTGTGCATTCAAGGGAGCTGGTTGTTATTGGCCTGTATATGGAAGTTGACCCTGTGTCTGCAGATGTTGTTGAGGGGCAGTATGTAGGTGAGGAAAGGGACGGGCCAAGAAAGAATTTTGATACACTTCAGGGGAAAGAGAAAAAGATGTGCATACTTTTGAGGATACATTGAGGATACAGATAAGCGAGCAGAGAGAGAAGTGTATATTGACCAGAAACTTAAATGAACCAGCCATATAAATACTGTGACGACAAGAGCAGGTCAGCAGATGGGAATTCTACAGCGAGTAATTCGCCTCCTGACACTCCAAAGCCTGTCCACTGTCTACAAGGCACAAATCAGGAATGTGATGGAATACTGTCCAGCAGCTTGGATGAGTGCAGCTCCAATAACACTCAAGAAGCTTGACACCATCCAGGACGAAGCTGCCCACTTAATCAGCACCCTATCCACCATCTTAAAAATTCACTCCCTCCACCACTGGCACACAGTGGCAGCAGTGTGTACCATGTACAAGATGCACTGCAGCAACTCGTGAAGCCTCCTTGGACAGCACCTTCCAAACCTGTAACCTCTACCTCTTAGAAGGACAAGGGCATCTGCAAGTTCCCCTCCAAGTCACACAATATCCTGACTTGGAACTATATCGCTGTTCCTTCAATGTCGCTGGGTCAAAAACCTGGAATTCCTTTCCTAACAGCACTGTAGGTGTTCCTACATCAGATGGAGTGCAGTGGTTCAAGAAGGTGACTCACCCCCACCTTTTCAACGGGCAATTAGGGATGGGCAACAAATGCTGGCATTGCCAGTGACATCTGCATGCCATGAATGCATTTTTTTTTAAATGAGCAAAGAGCGTTGAGCAGAGACAAACTGTTGTACACAGAGTATCACATGTGCATGGGCAAAGAAAGATGCATGGATGAGACACAGACATGAACATGAGCACAGCACATACATAACAGGGAGATAGACAAATCAAAAAGAGCAAATGCGCAGAGAAACAAATTGAGACAGATGCACATAAAAGTGGGGAAAGGGAGGTATGAATAGAGGAAGAGGCACCAATATGCGAGTCAACAAAGACACATTGAGAAGGAGAATAGCCAATGTTGTTCCTTTGTTTGAAAGTTCTGGTGATGAGGCATTCCGCCAAATGACTTTGCTGGTCTGCTCGGGGAACCATCCGACAGGATCCACCGTCTCCTTTTCCCATAGGGCCTTGAGGACATTCTGTGCAGACCACTGCCTGATGGATCGGTGGTCAAAGGTGTTTTTCTGCAGAAACTGCTCCACGAAGGATAGGTGGTACGGCACGGTCCAACTGCATGGAGCGTTCCGCGGCAATGTGGCCAAGCCCATCCTTCGCAACACCGGGGCCAGATAGAACCTCAGCACGTAGTGACACTTGGAGTTTGCGTACTGGAGGTCTACGCACAACTTGATGCAGCCGCACACGAAGGTGCTCATCAGGATGAGAGCCACGTTGGGTACATTTTTCCCGCCCTTATCCGGAGGTATGAACATCGTGTCCCTCCGGACCCGGTCCATTTTAGAACCCCGGATGAAGCGGAAAATGGCTCGGGTGACCGCCACAGCGCAGGAGGTGGGGTATGGGCCAGACCTGCGCCATGTACAGCAACAACGTGAGCGCCTCGCACCTGATGACCAGGTTCTTACCCACAATGGAGAGTGAAGAGCCCTCCCCGTCAGATCCTTCCTGCACGCCCAAAGTTTCGCCCCCTCTGTGCAATGCCCCCGCGGTGGCTGTGGTGGGGAATATGGAATATGTCTTTTCAAAGCAGGTGTGGAAAGAGATGCAGTGGTTTTTGTCGAGGTTCATCCCAAGCAGCTCTGTAACACAGGAGTCTCTGCTCTACGGGCTGTTCCCAGGGACGCACACCGAGACAAACATCAACTACTGCTGGAGGACTATCAATTCGGTGAAAGACGCCCTTTGGTCTGCCCGAAACCTGCTGGTCTTCCAGCTCAAAGAGTTGTCCACCACCGAATGTTGCAGACTGGCACATTCCAAGGTCCAGGACTACGTGCTGAGAGACGCACTAAAGCTTGGGGCAGCCGCAGCAAAGGCTCAATGGGGAAAGACCACAGTGTAAGGTGAACCAAGCTGAACTGAGGGGCTGGATCCATGGGAAACCCTTCGAACTGTATCGGAAAAATTTTCATTTGCTGTAAAATGTAAAAATGTTAATGGCATGACAAATGAAATGGAAGGGTTGTGAGGCAACTCATGATTGTATTGAAGGAAACTGATCTCCCTTGCAATGTTGGTATTTTTTGGTGCTGTTTGAAACTGTTTGGCAATGTAATTTTTACAGATTTTTATGAATAAAGTATCTTTTGGAAAAAAAAATAAAGTAAAAAAAAAAATGTTGTTCCTTTGTTTAAGAAGGGTAGCAAGGATAATCCAGGAAATTATAGGCCGGTGAGCCTTACGTAAGTGGTAGGGAAACTATTAGAGAGGATTCTTTGGGACAGGATTTACTCCCATTTGGAAACAAACGCACTTATTAGCAAGAGACAGCATGGTTTTGTGAAGGGGAGGTCGTATCTTACAAATTTGATTGGGTTTTTTGAGGAAGTGACGAAGATGATTGATGAAGGAAGGGCAGTGGATGTTATCTATATGGACTTCAGTAAAGCCTTTGACATGGTCCCTCATGGCAGACTGATACAAAAGGTGAAGTCACATGGGATCAGAGGTGAGCTGGCAAGATAGATACAGAACTGGCTCGGTCATAGACAGAGGGTATCAGTGGAAGGGTATTTTTCTGAATGCAGGGATGTGACTAGTGGTGTTCCGCAGGGATCAGTGCTGGGACCTTTGCTGTTTGTAGTATATATAAATGATTTGGAGGGTAGCTGTTGAACAGGCAGATACAGATGCAGAGAGTCTGTGAGGAAGGTTAGACAGTTGACTTGGCAAAGTTGTAGCCAGTATGATGGGTTGAAGTGTGTCTATTTTAACGCAAGAAGTGTCAGGAATAAGGTTGATGAACTTAGAGCATGGATCAGTACTTGGAGCTATGATGTTGTGGCCATTACGGAGACTTGGATATCACAGGGGCAGGAATGGATGTTGGATGTTCCGGGGTTGGCGCAGTGGTTAGCACCGCAGCCTCACAGCTCCAGCGACCCAGGTTCAATTCTGGGTACTGCTTGTGTGGAGTTTGCAAGTTCTCCCTGTGTCTGCGTGGGTTTCCTCCGGGTGCTCCGGTTTCCTCCCACAAGCCAAAGACTTGCAGGTTGATAGGTAAATTGGCCATTAGCAATTGCCCCTAGTATAGGTAGGTGGTAGGGAAATATAGGGACAGGTGGAGATGTGGCAGGAATATGAAATTAGTGCAGGATTAGTATAAATGGGTGGTTGATGGTCGGCACAGACTCGATGGACCGAAGTGCCTGTTTCAGTGCTGTATCTCTAAACTAAACTGAATAGGGAGGGAGGTAAAAGAGGTGGGGGAGTGGCATTGCTAATCAGGGATAGTGTCACAGCTGCAGAAAGGGAGGTCATCGAGGAGGGTTTGTCTACTGAGTCATTATGGGTGGAAGTCAGAAACAGGAAAGGAGCAGACACTTTATTGGGAGTTTTCTATAGACCCCCCAATAGCAACAGAGACACGGAGGAACAGATTGGGAGGCAGATTTTGGAAAGGTGCAGAAGTAACAGGGTTGTTGTCATGGGTGACTTCAACTTCCCTAATATTGATTGGAACCTCCTTAGTACAAATAGTTTGGATGGAGCAGTTTTTGTCAGGTGTGTCCAGGAAGGTTTCCTGACTCAGTTTGTAGATAGGCCGACTAGAGGGGAGGCTATGTTGGATTTGGTGCTTGGCAACGAACCAGGCCAGGTGGCAGATCTCTTGGTGGGAGAGCATTTCGGTGATAGTGATCACAACTCCCTGTCCTTTACTATAGTCATGGAGAGGGACAGGAGCAGACGGGATGGGAAAATATTTAATTGGGGGAGGGGGAATTACAATGCTATTAGGCAGGAACTGGGGAGCATAAATTGGGAACAGATGTTCTCAGGGAAGTGCACGACAGAAATGTGGAGGTTGTTTAGGGAGCACTTGCTGCAACAGCTGGATAGGTTTGTCCCGATGAGGCAGGGAAGGGATGGTAGGGTGAAGGAACCTTGGATGACAAGAGATGTGGAACAGCTCGTCAAGAGGAAGAAGGAAGCTTACTTAAGGTTGAGGAAGCAAGGATCAGACAGGGCTCCAGAGGGTTACAAGGTAGCCAGGAAGGAACTGAAGAATGGACTTAGGAGAGCTAGAAGGAGACATGAAAAAGTCTTGGCGGGTAGGATTAAGGAAAATCCCAAGGCGTTCTACCCTTATGTGATGAACAAGAGGATGGCCAGCGTGAGGGTAGGGCCGATCAGGGATAGTGGAGGGAACTTGTGCCTGGAATCGGAGGAGGTAGGGGAGGTCCTAAATGAATACTTTGCTTCAGTATTCACTAGTGAGAGGGACCTGGTCGTTTGTGAGGACAGCGTGAAACAGGCTGATATGCTCGAACAGGTTGATGTTAAGACGGAGGATGTGCTGGAAATTTTGAAAGACATGAGGACAGATAAGTCCCCGGGGCCAGACGGGATATACCCAAGGATATTAAGGGAAGCGAGGGAAGAGATTGCCGCGCCTTTGGCGATGATCTTTGCGTCCTCACTGTCCACTGGAGTAGTACCAGATGATTGGAGGATGGCAAATGTTATTCCCTTGTTCAAGAAAGGGAACAGGGATAACCCTGGGAATTATAGACCAGTCAGTCTTACGTCGGTAGTGGGCAGATTATTGGAGAGGATTCTGAGAGACAGGATTTATGATTATTTGGAAAGGCATGGTTTGATTAGAGACAGTCAGCATGGCTTTGTGAGGGGCAGATCATGCCTCACAAACCTTATTGAATTCTTTGAAGATGTGACAAAACACATTGATGAAGGAAGAGCAGTGGATGTGGTGTATATGGATTTTAGCAAGGCGTTTGATAAGGTTCCCCATGGTAGGCTCATTCAGAAAGTATGGAGGCATGGGATACAGGGAAAGTTGGCTGTCTGGATACAGAATTGGCTGGCCCATAGAAGTCAGAGGGTGGTAGTAGATGGAAAGTATTCAGCCTGGAGCTCGGTGACCAGTGGTGTTCCGCAGGGATCTGTTCTGGGACCTCTGCTCTTTGTGATTTTTATAAATGACTTGGATGAGGAAGTGAAAGGCTGGGTTAGCAAGTTTGCCGATGACACGAAGGTTCCTGGAGTTGTGGATAGTGTGGAAGGCTGTTGTAGGTTGCAACGGGACATTGACAGGATGCAGAGCTGGGCTGAGAAGTGGCAGATGGAGTTCAACCTGGAAAAGTGTGAAGTGATTCATTTTGGAAGGTCGAATTTGAATGCGGAATACAGGCTTAAAGACAGGATTCTTGGTAGTGTGGAGGAACAGAGGGATCTTGGGTTCCATGTCCATAGATCGCTCAAAGTTGCCACCCAAGTTGATAGGGTTGTTAAGAAGGCGTATGGTGTGTTGGTTTTCATTAACAGGGGGATTGAGTTTAAGAGCCGCGAGGTTATGCTGCAGCTCTATAAAGCCCTGGTTAGACCACACTTGGAATATTGTGTTCAGTTCTGGTTGCCTCATTATAGGAAGGATGTGGAAGCTTTAGAGAGGGTGCAGAGGAGATTTACCAGTATGTTGCCTGGACTGGACGGCATTTCTTACGAAGAAAGGTTGAGGGTGTTGGGGCTTTTCTCATTGGAACGAAGAAAGATGAGAGGTGACTTGATAGAGGGGTACAAGATGATGAGAGGCATAGATAGAGTGGATAGCCAGAGACTTTTTCCCAGGGCGGAAAGGGCCATCACCAGGGGGCATAATTTTAAGGTGATTGGAGGAAGGTTTCGGGGAGATGTCAGAGGTAGGTTCTTTACACAGAGTGGTGGGTGCGTGGAATGCACTGCCAGCGGTGGTAGTAGAAGCAGATACATTAGGGACATTTAAGCGACTCTTGGATAGGTACATGGATGATAGTAGAATGAAGGGTATGTAGGTAGTCTGATCTTAGAGTAGGTTAAAGGTTCGGCACAACATCGTAGGCCGAAGGGCCTGTACTGTGCTGTACTGTTCTATGTTCTATGAAAATGTAGCTGGTCTGATTAGTAACAAAGGTTGGTGGAGTTGCGGATAATGATGAGGATTGTCAGAGGATACAGCAGGATATAGATCAGTTGGAAACTTGGGCGGAGAAATGGCAGATGGAGTTTAATCCGGACAAATGTGAGGTAATGCATTTTGGAAGGTCTAATGCAGGTGCAAGGTATACAGTAAATGGTAGAACCCTTAGGAGTATTGACAGGCAGAGAAATCTGGGCGTACAGGTCCACAGGTCACAAAGTGGCAACGCAGGTGTATAAGGTAGTCAAGAAGGCATACGGCATGCTTGCTTTCATCGGTCGGGGCATAGAGTATAAAAATTGGCAAGTCATGTTGCAGCTGTACAGAACCTTAGTTAGGCCACACTTAGAATATTGCGTGCAATTCTGGTCGCCACACTACCAGAAGGACGTGGAGGCTTTGGAGAGGGTACAGAGGAGGTTTACCAGGATGTTGCCTGGTCTGGAGGGCATTAGCTATGAGGAGAGGTTGGAAAAACTCGGATTGTTTTCACTGGAACGACGGAGGTGGAGGGGCGACATGACAGAGGTTTACAAAGTTATGAGTGGCATGGACAGAGTGGATGGTCAGAAGCTTTTTCCCAAGGTGGAAGAGTCAGTTACTAGGGGACATAGGTTTAAGGTGCGAGGGGCAAAGTTTAGAGGGGATGTGCGAGGCAAGTTTTTTTACACAGAGGGTGGTGAGTGCCTGGAACTTGTTGCCGGGGGAGGTGGTAGAAGCAGATACAATAGCGACGTTTAAGAGGCATCTTGACAAATACATGAATAGGATGGGAATAGAGGGATACAGTCCCCAGAAGTGCAGAAGGTTTTAGTTTAGGCAGGCATCAAGATCGGCGCAGGCTTGGAGGGCCGAATGGCCTGTTCCCGTGCTGTACTGTTTTTTGAAACAGATATACACACAAGCATGAGCGGAGAGAGATGCATATCAGTAGAGTGGCGTGCATAAGTAGAAAAAGATGTATGAGCAGAAAGGCAGACTTGCGCAGAGTTGTGAGAATGTGGAACTAGCTACCACTTGGAGTAGCTGAGGCAAATAGCATAGATGCATTTAAGGGGAAGATAGATAAGTACATGAAGAAAGTAAGTGAAGGATATTTTAATAGGGTGATATAAAGTAAGATAGGAGGAGGCTTGTGTGGGGTATAAACACAGACGTAGACCCGTGGAGCCTGTTATGACCAAGGCGGGAGTAATGCACTTTTAATCCAGTCCCACTTCTCCACAAGTCACAGCATATTAAAGTTTCCCACCTACTGGAAAATTTAGTCAAATTAAACACTTTATATTTGTCCCCCAGAATATAGCACACCAAGCCTTTCCTTTTCCTTTTTGGCCTCCTTGTCTTGAGAGACAATGGGTCAGTGGTTTGTGGAGCAGCGCCTGGAGTGGCTATAAAGGCCAAATCTAGAGTGACAGACTCTTCCACAGGCGCTGTAGGTGAAGTTGGTTGACAGGGTTGTTACACAGTTGGTTCTCAACTTACACTTCTGTCTCTTTTCCTGCCAACTGCTGAGTCTCTCTGACTCACCGCTCTTCAGCCCCGCCTTTATAGCTGTCCACCAGCTCTAGCAATCACTGGCAACTGACTCCCACGACTTGTGGTCAGTGTCACAGGACTGCATGTCGCGTTCGCAAACTTCTTTAAAGCGGTGACGTGGACGGCTCGTAGGTCTGATACCAGTGACGAGTTCGCTGTACAATACGTCCTTGGGGATCCTGCCATCTTCCATGCGGATCATCCATGTTCCATGTTGTTGTTTAATAAACTAAGTAGTCGGTTGGTAGTACAGAACTTGAATATTGCTAAAAATAGACATGTTGTGAAAGCTTTTTGTCTTGCACTCAAGACAATCTGCAAGAATACCAATGTAAGGGAAAACAACAACTTTATGCTATGAGAAGAGAGTGCTGATTGGTAAGTGAACTCTGATTGGTAGAGGCATTGTCATGGAGAATGCACCAATTAATGGTGACTGACTGTTAACTGCCAAGTTTTGTTTGAAATTTAAACCAGGCAGCTTGACTCTGGTTGGTCAAGGCATTGCCCTGAGGAATGAACCAGTGAATGGCAGTCATTTATTTAGTTCAGCTGAAACAGGCGCAATGTTTGTACATATTCTTTCTGTCTGCAAAGAACAGGGCCCTGTGTATTGATATATGTCGCTTCCAGTACATGTAAATTGGTTGTCAATGTAATTCTTAGCACACTGTGGATTATTTAGCAAATGTTGTCCAATCACGGAATCAGATTCGCACATACTTCAAGGCAATTCGTTTGCAGCAGGTGTCTCACAGATTTTTCAGCAAAAGAGTTTAGCAACAGGGTATGAAGTAGCAGTATAGCAATAGAAGCTTTCTTGAGACTTCAGGATCTCTCAAAACACAAAAAGCAACAGGAATCACTCGAGGCAGGGATTCTTGAGAGACTGGAAGCAGTAGGAAACCGCTGCTCTTAAAATGCAGGGCTTCCTCTCTGCAAAACTGTTTTCTTCCACAGAGAGCAACAACTCCTCTTTTCCTGGGTCTTTTCTCTCTCCAGGGGTCTTCTGCTCTCTCCAGGAGACCACAGCCACACCTCAAATGTAGCATTTCTTTTTTCAAGAGAGGCAAATCTGCTTTTACAGAGAGTAGGTCTTTTCTCTGGTCTGCAAACACGTCCCAGCCAGCGCACTGCATGTTGCTGGTCCAGCCCACACTTCTTTCACAATGCAAAGTGAAACTAAAATCCACAATCAAGTCATGGGACAGTATTAATCTTCCTGTTATTTCCCTGTTGAGCTGCTTGGAAACGGTGCCTTGCAGTCTGTGTACACTTTACTCAGTCCACAATTCAAATATCAGCTCTTAAAGCACTTCTGCAGAGAAAAATAGAAACACTCACATAACAAGCCTAATGTTTCAGTGCTGTGCATCTTATGTAATGTGTAAAAGTACATATGGACAAACACTGATCTGCGCCAGGAAACTGAGGGATATGTGCATGAAGAGATGCAGATGGACACAGGCTAAAGTAGAGGGAGACAGAGAAGCCTGCAGAGGTAGAGAGAGGCATGTAATGTGTGGAGAAACAGGCTCACACAGTGACTCATACAAATTTGTTTGGAGTGAGGGGGGTGGCGGTGTGGAAGGGAAATTAAGTGCTCACACACTTGTGCACAGTGTCATCAACAGACATAGACACATGCAATGACAGGCATATGTGGAAAGAATAACACTGAGAAAGGGAATGTGCATACAGTGACATGTTGATAGAGGCAGGCATCCATAGAGTGAGACTAGCGGTTTCACAGACATAGAACATAGAACATTACAGCGCAGTACAGGCCCTTCAGCCCTTGATGTTGCGCCGACCTGTGAAACCATCTGACCTACACTATTCCATTTTCATCCATATGTCTATCCAATGACCACTTAAATGCCCTTAAAGTTGGCAAGTCTACTACTGTTGCAGGCAGGGCGTTCCACGCCCCTACTACTCTCTGAGTAAAGAAACTACCTCTGACATCTGTCCTATATCTATCACCCCTCAACTTAAAGCTATGTCCCCTCGTGTTTGCCATCACCATCCGAGGAAAAAGGCTCTCACTATCCACCCTGTCCAGCCCTCTGATTATCTTATATGTCTCTATTAAGTCACCTCTTCTCCTCCTTCTCTCTAACGAAAACAACCTCAAGTCCCTCAGCCTTTCCTCGTAAGACCTTCCCTCCATACCAGGCAACATCCTAGTAAATCTCCTCTGCACCTTTTCCAAAGCTTCCACATCCTTCCTATAATGCGGTGACCAGAACTGCACGCAATACTCCAGGCGCGGCCGCACCGAGTTCTGTACAGCTGCATCATGACCTCGTGGCTCCTAAACTCGATCCCCCTACTAATAAAAGCTAACACACCATATGCCTTCTTAACAGCTCTATTAACCTGGGTGGCAACTTTCAGGGATTTATGTACCTGGACACCAAGATCTCTCTGCTCATCTATACTACCAAGAATCTTCCCATTAGCCCAGTATTCTGCAATCCTGTTACTCCTTCCGAAGTGAATCACCTCACACTTTTCCGCATTAAACTCCATTTGCCATCTCTCAGCCCAGCTCTGCAGCCTATCTATGTCCCTCTGCAACCGACAACATCCTTCGGCACTATCCACAACTCCACCGACCTTCGTGTCATCCGCAAATTTACTAACCCACCCTTCTACACCCTCATCCAGGTCATTTATAAAAATGACAAACAGCAGTGGCCCCAAAACAGATCCTTGCGGTACACCACTAGAAAATATACTCCAGGATGAACATTTACCATCAACCACCACCCTCTGTCTTCTTTCAGCTAGCCAATTTCTGATCCAAAGCACTAATTCACCTTCAATCCCATACTTCTGTATTTTCTGCAATAGCCTACCGTGGGGAACTTTATCAAACGCCTTACTGAAATCCATATAGACCACATCCACGGCTTTACCCTCATCCACCTGTTTGGTCACCTTGTCAAAAAACTCAATAAGGTTTGTGAGGCACGACCTACCCTTCACAAAACCGTGCTGACTATCTCTAATGAACTTATTCTTTTCAAGATGATTATAAATCCTATCTCTTATAACCTTTTCCAACATTTTACCCACAACCGAAGTAAGGCTCACAGGTCTATAATTACCAGGGCTGTCTCTACTCCCCTTCTTGAACAAGGGGACAACATTTGCTATCCTCCAGTCTTCCGGCACTATTCCTGTCGACAATGACGACATAAAAATCAAGGACAAAGGCTCTGCAATCTCCTCCCTGGCTTCCCAGAGAATCCTCGGATAAATCCCATCTGGCCCAGGGGACTTATCTATTTTCACACTTTCCAAAATTGCTAACACCTCCTCCTTGTGAACCTCAATCCCATCTAGCCTAGTAGTCTGTATCTCAGTATTCTCCTCGACAACATTTTCTTTCTCCACTGTAAATACTGACGAAAAATATTCATTTAACACTTCCCCTATCTCCTCCGATTCCACACACAACTTCCCACTACTATCCTTGATTGGCCCTAACCTATCTCTAGTCATTCTTTTATTCCTGATATACCTATAGAAAGCCTTAGGGTTTTCTTTGATCCTATCCGCCAATGACTTCTCGTGTCCTCTCCTTGCTCGTCTTATCTCTCCCTTTAGATCCTTCCTGGCTAGCTTGTAACTCTCAAGCGCCCTAACTGAG
Source organism: Heterodontus francisci (assembly GCF_036365525.1). NCBI lineage: Eukaryota > Metazoa > Chordata > Chondrichthyes > Heterodontiformes > Heterodontidae > Heterodontus > Heterodontus francisci. The sequence goes on from NC_090393.1 coordinate 16,793,156, forward strand.
CCTTCACGTCTCATCCTAACATAAGCCGCCGCCTTCCTCTTGACAAGCTCTTCAACTTCTTTAGTAAACCACGGCTCCCTCGCTCGACAACTTCCTCCCTGCCTGACAGGTACATACTTATCAAGGACACGCAGTAGCTGCTCTTTGAATAAGCTCCACATTTCGATTGTTCCCATCCCCTGCAGTTTCCTTCCCCATCCTACGCATCCTAAATCTTGCCTAATCGCATCATAATTTCCTTTCCCCCAGCTATAATTCTTGCCCTGCTGTATATGCCTGTCCCTGCCCATCGCTAAGGTAAACCTAACCGAATTGTGATCATTATCACCAAAGTGCTCACCTACATCTAAATCTAACACCTGGCCGGGTTCATTACCCAGTACCAAATCCAATGTGGCATCGCCCCTGGTTGGCCTGTCTACATACTGTGTCAGAAAACCCTCCTGCACACACTGGACAAAAACAGACCCATCTAAAGTACTCGAACTATAGTATTTCCAGTCAATATTTGGAAAGTTAAAGTCCCCCATAAGCACTACCCTGTTACTCTCGCTCCTGTCAAGACAGATGTTTGGAAAGAGTGGAGATGAACATGGAGAGAGGCAGGAACACGTGCAAAGGTCTGTGTGGGTTGAGAGTTCTGAGTTTGTTTCTCTGCCTTGGCATGTCTCTTTCAAGCATGTGCATCTCGAGTCTTTCTGATGAATTTGAATGGCTAAATGTGATGTCTTTTTATTTCAGTAAATTTAAATGTGTGACACAAGATCACTCGATGTTTTCTTGGAAAATGTTTGTCCACCATTTTCCTATCTTTCAAACTCTCATTCATGCCCCAAAATGGTTTTAACATAAAATATTAATGATTTGATTAGTCTTGTCCATAGCGTTGTTTTTTGTGTCTTTAAATACTTTTGTTAACTTGAGGCCTGTTCATCTGTGCAAAGTCTTGGGTGTTCCCCCGAAATCTGTTGCTGGAGCAACTTCTCCCTCGTTATCAAGCCCATTTTCTTTTGCTGTTTGATTGCTGTAACACACGTCCACAGCCACGGACCATACAGAATGCATGCGTACAAACAACTGATTTTCTCGTTTACCTCTATCCAATTTTCTTTCGTTGCATTTTCCCTTTTTAATTGCACTGTATTTTTCCTTTAAATTCACTTCTGCAACTTTTTTCTCTCTATAAGCATATGCAGCCTTTACTTGGGGCACAGAAGAGATTTGCTAGTATGTGTACATTATGCTGAGTATTCATTTTGTTGCACTTCAGACATGAAACTTGAACATACTTTCTCATGTGCAAATTTTGTACCTGATCAGCCCAAACTTTGTATGCATAAAACAGCAACATATTGACAATGGGAAGTAACCAAAGTTGCAAGCAGCAATGAAAACCACCAATCATAGTTAGTTTTTAAATTGTCCATCAAGAATGAATTGTCAGCAACTACTACCAATAAGAAATGGCAAACTACTCAAATCACTTCAGATGTTTCTGAAAATCCTTCTAAATGTCCTCTTGAATTCTCATTGAACTGAACTTGACAGAAATAAGGTTTGTAACATAATCTAGAAATAGAAAAATTACTGGACTTGCCCACTACATTAGTGCTGTCTATGTTTGAAAAGCCTGTAATAATGTTTTCCATTGTTGGTTTGTGTGTGAGAATTCTCAGTTTAGGGTTAGAATTGTCAAGTAGCAGGCTGCAGTCTACAGCATGCATTTGTCATTTTTTTTTATTATTGACAGTAGACTGACAATTCAACCTGTATTAATACTTGCTGTTTGTAAAGTCCTCTCCCTCCTATGTCACCATAAAAATGACAAGCTATTATTGGAAGTTAAGAATTTTTTTGTGTAACGCATAATTCTTGGGGTAATACTAAAAGTGAAAATCATGTATATTATTTTACCGACCACCTGTAACTACAATTGGTAAGTACATAGAGCCATACACAGGTACAGCTGAGGAGAAAGCTGGTAAATAAGGAACGACACAGATGGGAATACCTTGGAGTAAATTTTTATATGTTGTAATATATTATAAACACTTCACCTGCATTTCTTTTATTCTGTTTGAATAACCTTGGTTGATTTTGATTTATGAAATGAAATGTGAGAAACCTTGTGGGCACTTTCCATAATTCAAATATGTGAATATTTTCTGAATTTGAATGTTGGCATGATGTTATGACCAAGGCCGGAGTAATGCACTCTTAATTCAGTCCCACTACTCCACTGGTCATAGCATATTAGTACAGTTTCCCACCTACAGGAAAATAGCCAAATTAAACACTTTATTTGGCCCCCAGAACAAACCAAACCAGGTTTCTTTAAGCAATAACAAAATTAACTTATTTATTATAAACTAAGTCTTAAACAATAATGAGAACTCTATTTGTGAAAGGATTCTTTAAAAACTGCTTCTTCCTCACCCTCATGCACACACAGATACAAAAAAAAAAGTTAACTGGGGAAAAAAGGATGTTTTCAGATTACAACTATTTCTTAGGAATAATAAAATAATTAGGTTGTTGCGTTCTGGTAGGATATTTCCAGGTCGGTGAGGTGTCCCAGAATTGAATAGTCGAATGCCACTTGAAGTCTCTCTAGGCGAGGTTGATGAACAGTCTGCGATGGGTAGGCGTTTACGGCACTTAGTCCGCAACATGCATCACACATCTTACAGCAAAGGGTATAGCAACAGGTCTACTTGGGTTTTGAAATAGCCCAAGAAAGCGTCTATTGCTAGACTATCAGGATCTCCCAAAACATGAGGCAACAGGAATCACTCTTGAGGCATAGATCTTTCAGAGACTGGAGGCAATAGGAATCTGCTACCTTTAAAAATGCAGGGCTTCCTCTCAGCAAAGGAGCCTTTCTCCACAGAGAGCAGCAACTCTTTTCCTGGGCTTTTCTTCAGGGGTCTTTTTTTCTTTCCAGGCAGACCACAGCCACCATCTCAAATGTAGAATTTCTTTTTTCCAAGAGAGGCAAGCCTTCTTTCTCAGGGAGAGATCTTTTTCTCTGGTCCCAGCCAGTTTGTTCTGCCTCCTGCCTGTCCAGCACTGGTCTTCAGCTTTGTGAAAGTGAAACTGAACTGTAACAATAAGTCATGTGACCATTTCCCTCTGCTGAGTTGTTTGGAACAGGTGCCTTGCAGTCTGCCCCACTCTGTTCAAACACCAAGTTTCAGCATTCAATGTTCACAGAAAACCCTTTTTCTCAGTTTGTTAAAAACACAGAATTCTAAGCTTTCAAATAAAAAAAACGCTTGTGGCAATGGCTGCAAGAGAAATTTAGTAAAGGAGGAAATATACACTGATTAATCTCCCATCATCACTGCACATGAAAGCTTATAAAAGAAAAATTTGTACACTCAAAAGTATTATCACGTGGAACTGTACTTGTATTACCACTGCCAAATACTGGCTTACCAGATTCTGAACATTAAAAATAGAATTTTTTTCAAATGAAACTCATAACAAATGTCATCAACATTTAGTATATTTTTCATTTCAAGCAGAAAATTTGACCATCTCGTGAGTGACTTTTAATGAAGAATTGTACTGTTAGCCTCATTTTGTATATATATGACACCACGTAGATATCAGCACCGCGTATGAATTTTCACATAGTTGCGTTTTATGCAGGTGGATAGTGGATGATTAATGACTTAAAATCAACTTGCATGTAACAAGGTAAGGCTGAAGGAATTTCTGGTCACGCAGTGAGATATATGGTAAATCCCGATGAGTCCAACTGCTGGCTCCCAATTATTCCTGATCTGGAATACTTCATTTAAACTGATAGTAACAGTTGCCCTATAACAAGGCTTCAGGGTTAATCACAGCAGCCTGAATTGCAGATCTCAATGCAAATAAGTGAGCCGTTTAAATCAATCAGCTGTAAGTGAAACAATTAACCACCCCAAGAATTTATCAACTAAGAGCGGAGCAACATCAGGCTTTTTGACAATCATATACTACTTGTTTGAAACAAAATTTTGAAAGAGGAAAAAAAACTATTTGCCTTAAACGGAAAGCATAGGTGCTGTCAAGTTCAAATACCTTGGCTGGAATTTTACGTAGCGGCAGAGGCCCCACCCACCGACCAAAAGGTCGTAGGCGAGCCTGCCTCCACCGGACCTGGAAGCCCCACAGCGAGTTTACGTGGCCCAGGCCCTTAATTGGCCTCAAGTGAGACTTCCGCCCCTCTGAGGCAGGAAGCCCCGCCTCCAAGAGCTGCCTGCCAAGCAGCGGACCGGGGCTGTCGGTCCCAGCAGTGCCACTGGGAGCAGTGGCGACTGTTGGGACTGCACCCAGCGTGAGGAGCGGCCTTGGAATGGAAGTAAGTGTGTGGGATCTTGCCGGGGACAATCAGCCGGGCCCCGGTGAGGCAAGGGAGGGTGGGGGTCGGTTGATGGGGGTTGTGGGGGGAATGTGCTGCGGTGGGGGTCCTCCATGGGGCACAGGGTGCCTGATCAGGAGGCCCCCCCCAGTCCACAAGGAGGCCACTAGGTTTTACTAATATACCAGCAGTGGGCGGAAGCCTTTAAGTGGCAATTAATTGACCAATTAAGGGCCTTAAATGGCCTGAGGCAGGTCAGCCATTTACCGCCACCGCTCGTAAAATTGCAGTGGGGGCAGGAAGGCGATGGGAATGGCACCTCCCATCCTCGCACTCAATTTTACGCCCCCAGCCCACTGCCACGGGGGGCGTAAGTTTCCAGCCATCATGGTCACTTTGGTTTAAGTCAGAGATCTTCAATTATATTCAAAAGAGGCCCACTTTCCTGATTGGTCACTTGTACCGATTGGGAGCCAGTCCTTATTTTGAGAACATAGACGTCTCTGCCTCTTGGGCTATTGCCCTCTTGCTTTCTCTGTTGAGTGTACTCATTCTTTCTGAATTCTTTCTTGCCTGCTCACTCTCCTTTGTCACTTGCTTTCTAGTTGTACCTCTTTCTCTGTTCTTGTTTCAGATGTCTCTTAATTTTTCTGTAGCCCATACCTGCCCCCCACCCCCTTGTTCCTAATGCCAATTTTAGCAGGGACTGTAATTTCAAAAGAACAATGATATAATAGAAACAGGCCACAGCCACCTGGCACATGTACAGCAATATTATAGACATTTTCTACACTGGCAGTAGGCATTTCAAAATTTGCCTTTGAATTGAAGTAACCTAATGCTAACTCATCTTTAACAATGACTATATTTTGCAGTTATAATGATGGTGAAACTGTCAGCTTTCACCTTCATTATTCCTTTGAAACTGACAGCAACTTCTTGAGTCTGCACATGTACAGACAAACACAGAAATCCAGAAGTTCTGTCAGTAATTTTACACTTCTCTAGATGGTGTGATGTTGAGCTCCCCCAGACTGCAATCCATTAGAAGTCATTGAACAACAAGAACTTACACTCTTTTATTCTTGCTGTAAAAATTCTTGAAAAAGTTACACCTTCTTGAATGAGATGCAACTGAGATTTTAGCGGAATACTAAGTTCATAATTAATGCTAAAGACCCTCACTGGAATGCCAGATTACTCTATTATGATGACCTCCACATTTTTAAAATCTTTTCTAAAATTTTCGTATTTTAGCTTCTACATTATTCCCATATGTGTGTGTCCCAGTCATTTATTTCACTATGTACAATTCAAAATTAAAAGAAAAGGACATTCATTTTTGTGTGCTTGCTGGTTTGCTATCTGTGAGAATACTTCAATTTGATTAGCTGCTAATCCTGCTTGCAAAAATAATTGCTGTGGGATGTCTGGAAATCTCTTTGACTTGGCGTCAAATTCAAACTGACATTGGGAGACGGGAAATCCACACCACAGAGATCATTAGATCTTAGTGGGCAGCTTTCTTCAAGGTCAGCAGAGAGCTGCTGACTGCAAAATCCAGCCTATGCTGTTGAAAAGTTATTAATTTTTAGCCATTTTTGTATCTAATTTCCTGGTCTGTCTCTCTCTTCACTGCTTGTCTGCTATTCTATTTCCATTTTATCTCCCTTTTCTCTTCACAGCACAACAATAAAACATGAGTTTACAGAGCACCTTAATGAAAAAAACGCTGTAAACTACTGCAGAGGCCTAAGAAAAGCAAATGAACTTTGAGCTAAACATGAGATTAAGAAGGGTGACTTAAAGCTTGGTCAGAAAGGTGGGTTTTAAGTAGAGTCTTAAGAGAGGGGGGTGGAGAAGTTTGGGGAAAAACTTAAGGGTGCAGACCTGGTGAATAAATTCAATGTTGCCATTGGTGGGATGAAGGGAGGGGAATGGAGTCAGGATTTGAAGAGGGGTTGCTGTATTGGAGGAGCTTATGGAAATGGAGAGGGCAAAATGATGGAACAATTTAAACATGAGGATAAGATTTTCAAATTTGAAGTTTTGCAGGTGATAGGAACAGGAGTAGGCTATTTAGTCCATGACGTCTGCTCTGCCATTCAATGAGATCATGACTGAGCTGCGACCTAACTCTATATACCCACCTTTGCCCCAAGCTCTTTCTTATCTTTGGTTAACAAAAATTTGTCAATCTCAGGTTTTAAAATTAACGATTAATCTAGCATCAGTTGTTTTCAGAAGAGAGTTCCAAACTTCTACCACCCTATGGAAATAGTTTCTCTCCGTCAACCCTACCCACCCTATCCATTCCTCTTAATCTCTTGGAAACTTTGATCAAATAATTTATTCACCTTCTAAATTGCAAGGAGAACAACCCTAGTTTGTGTAATAAGAACAAGAAATAGGAGCAAGAGTAGGCCGTTCGGCCCTTCAAGTCTGTTCCGCCATTCAATAAGGTCATGGCTGATCTAATCGTGGCCTCAACTCCACTTACCTGCCTGCCCACCATAACTCCTTGAATCCCTTGTGGATCAAAATCTGTCTAACTCAGTCTTGACTATATTCGATGACCCAACCTCCACTGCTCTCTGGGGAAGAGAATTCCAAACTTAACGACCCTCAGAGGAGAAATTCCTCTTCATTTCCCTCTTAAATAGGAGACACCTTATTCTGAAATTGTGCCCCCTTGTGCTAGAAACATCCTCTCAGCATCTACCTTGCCAAGCCCCCTCATAATCCTATATGTTTCAATAAGATCGTTTCTCATTCTTCTAAACTCCAATGCGTATAGGCTCAACCTGCTCAACCTTTCCTCATAAGGCAACCCCTTCATTCTAGAAATCGACCTAGTGAGCCTTCTCTGAATTGCCTCCATTGCAAGTGTATCCCTCCTTTTAAATAAGGAGACCAAAACTGTACGCAGTCCTCCAGGTGCGGGCTCACCAGCGCCTTGTACAGTTGTAGCAAGACTTCCCTACTTTTATACTCCATTTCCCCTTGCAATAAAGGCCAACGTGTGATTTGCCACCTTAATTACTTGCTTTACCTGCATGCTGATTTCTTGTGATTCATGTACAAGGATGCCCAGATCCCTCTATCACAGCATTCTATAGTCTCCATTTAATAATAGCTTGCTTTTCTATTCTTCCTACCAAAGTGGATAACCTCACATTTTCCCACATTTATACTCCATCTGCCAAATTTTTGCCCACTTACTTAACCTATGTCCCTTTGCAGACACTTTGTCCTCCTCGCAATTTGCTTTCCCACCGATATTTGTATCGTCAGCAAATTTGGCTACAATACACTTGGTCCCTTCATCCAAGCTATTAATACAGATTGTAAATAGTTGAGGCCCCAGCACTGATCCCTGTGGCACCCCACTAGTTACAGTTTGCCAACCTGAAAATGACACATTTATCCCAACGCTCTTTCCTTTTAGCCAAACCTCTATCCATGCTAATTGTTACAGGCAGGTGAGGAGGGGGTTCTCAGGTTCCCCTCTCGCCCTTCCTCTTGTTTGACCTCAACAGGGTTCATTCCTTTTCAAACAGTGATTGTGCTTACCATCTCTGAGTGTTTTACCTTTTTAACTTTACTGTGATTGTGAAAGATACAATCGGACAGGTTTTCTTGAGTTTAAGCAAGAGGTAAGTTTACTATACTTAACAATCTAACCCTGATATAAAAATACTAAAAAAAAACACACATTCACATGAGAATCACGCGCGCACACACACAGATTACAGAGGGGAAAAATAGATTTGGTGGTTGGATTAAAGTCCAGAATAAATGGAACTTAAGTACACAGTCTGTGAAGTAGATGATCCGGTAGTCCTCGGCTATAGCTGTATTCTTGAAATCCTCGCTTATCAAATTACACTTTGTTGTTGGCCTGCTTTGCTCAGGGTTTTCTTGAAGGCAGAATTGTAGTTGGCTGTCTTCCCCTGGTTGCTGGCTGTAGCAGTTTGTCGGCTTGGAGGGTCCACAGTCGCAGACGGTTTTCAAACTTGATGTTTTCTGGGGAGAGAGAGAGAGAAAGGGAAGCAGGCAGTTTTCTCTTGCTGCATGCTGTCTTCTGTGAGTGTAACAAAACTTCTGTTTTTTCATAGATGGACAGACGGTCACGTGGTTCTCTCATTCCCCTTTGTTTTTAATGAGATACAAAGTTCAGAATTGGCTTCACAGGTTCCAGGATGCCAATATTTACACTTGGAGGGGTTTGCTCTTTCAAAGTCAATGTATCCGGATGGTCTTGACTGTTGTGCTAATGAAGCAATCCTAGGTAATTCAGTTAATTAGAGCAAGCCATTATTCTGGGTCCAGGGCTTCTCGGACATCTGTGTGCAGTTCAATCTCCTGCTATTTCAAATGCAAATTGCAGTGGCCATCTTGGCTGCTAGTTTTTAAAAGTTACTGTAGGATTTTTCCCATTAAAAGTCTCATTTGACATATAGGGTTTTCTTGACATAATATATTACCCTCAACGCCATGAGCTCTTACCTTGTGGAGTAAACTTTTATGTAGCACCTTATTGAAGGCATTTTGGAAATCCAAATACACTATATCTACTGGTTCCCCCTTTATCCACCTTGCTTGTTACATCCTTAAAAAACTCTAAATTTGTCAAACACAATTTGCCATTTATAAAACCATGTTGACTCTGCTTGATTTTGTTATGATCTAAATATCCTACTACTACTTCCTTAATAATGGATTCCAGCATTTTCCCAATGACAGATGTTAGGCTAAGTAGCCTGTAATTTAAAAGCAAAATACTGCAGATGCTGAAAATCTGAAATAAAAACAAGAAATGCTGGAAATCCTCAGCAGGTCTGGCAGCACCTGTGGAGAGAGAAGCAGAGATAACGTTTCAGGTCAGTGACCTTTCTTCAGAACTAGCAGATATTAGAAATGTGCAAGGTTTTAAGCAAGTAAAGGGGGGGGTGGGGCAAGAGATAACAAAGGAGAAGGTGTAGATAGGGCAAGGTCACAGAGAATAACCGACCAGAAGGTCATGGAGCAAAGGCAAACAATATGTTAATGGTATTATTTAGAGATACAGCACTGAAACAGGCCCTTCGGCCCACCGAGTCTGTGCCGACCATCAACAACCCATTTATACTAATCCTACACTAATCCCATATTCCTACCATATCCCCACCTGTCCCTATATTCCCCTACCACCTACCTATACTAGGGGCAATTTATAATGGCCAATTTACCTATCAACCTGCAAGTCTTTGGTGGTGGGAGGAAACCGGAGCACCCGGCGAAAACCCACGCAGACACAGGGAGAACTTGCAAACTCCACACAGGCAGTACCCGGAATTGAACCCGGGTCGCTGGAGCTGTGAGGCTGCGATGCTAACCACTGCGCCACTGTGCTGCCCATTTTTTGAAAGACAAAGCATTAGTACAGATAGGGTGTTAATGAACTGAAAACTGAACAGCCACAAGCACAAACATGAAAAAAGTGGGAAGGCAAACTGAACAAACTAAGACAAAATAAAATGAACACAAAAAAAATAAAGAAAAAATAACTAAAAATAAAAGTAGAATGGGGGGCCCATCATGCTCTGAAATTATTGAACTCAATGTTCAGTCTGGCAGGCTGTAGTGTGCCTAATCGGTAAATGAGCTTATAATTTCCTGTTTTCTGTCTCCCTCCTTTCTTGAATAGGGGCGTTACATTGATGGTTTTCCAATCTATTGGGACCTTTCCAGAATCTAGGGAATTTTGGAAGATTACAACCTGCTGTTCTTGGAATTTAACCTTTGGTGTCCAGGTGTCATTCAAGTAAACCTGCGCTACACTGCCTTCAAGGCCACTATATCCTTCCTAAGGTGTGGTGCCCAGAACTGCTCACAGCACTCCAGATGTGGTCTAACCAGGGCTTTGTATAGCTGAAACATGACTCCTACTCCCTTGTATTCTAATGGCCAGAATTCCATTAGCCATTTTGATTATTTTCTGTATCGGCTCATGACATTTTAATGACACCCAAGTCTCTTTGGACTGTTCTAGCTTTTCACCATTTTGAAATACTCTCCTATCCTTTTTTAGGATCACACTTGCCTACTTTGAAATCCATTTGCCACAGTTTTTGCTCATTCATTAAATCTATTAGTATTTCTTTGTAATCTTATACTTCCAAGTGCATTGCTATAATGCAGCCCATTCCTATCTTTTGCCATTAGCAAACTTGGATATGTGGCTTTTTATTTTATCTAAGTCATTAATAAATACAGTGAAGAGCTGAGGCCCCAGCACAAATCCTTCTGGGACATGCTTTCAGTTGCCTCGTCCCCAAGCTTTGGAATACCTTGCCTACACCTCCACTGCACTTTCCTTCTTTAAAGCACTCCTTAAAACCTACCTCTTTGACCAAGCTTTTGGTCATCCGACCTAATGTCTCTTTTTGTGGCTCAGTGTCATACTTTGTTTTATAATGTTCTTATAAAGCGCCTTGGGACATTTTATTACATCAAAGGCAGTATATAAATATAAGTTGTTGCTGGCACCACTAGTCACTTCATGCCAATTGGAGTACCTGCCCATTACCCCTACGCTGTCTCCTGCCACTCAGCCAATTTCCTAACCAGGTCAATAATTTGCCTTTAATTCCTTGTGTCTCATAAGGAACCAGGAGCCAATGTTGATCAATGAGGATAAGCATGATGGGTAACTGGGACTGATGTGGGATAGGATATGGGCAGCCCTGTTTTGGATCAATTGAAATTTATGAAGGGTGCAGGATGGCAGGCCAGTTAGAACATTGGATTAGCCACATCTGGAGATGAAAAAGACATGGGTGAGGGTTTCAGTGATAGGTGGACTGAAGCAGGGGCAGTTATTGAATATAGTTGCAGGCAATTTGTGATGGAGAAGATATGTGCTTGAAAGTTCCACTTGAGGTTAAATTGGGCCCTTGGATTGTGATTAGCCTGATTCAACTTCATGCAGTGGCCAGGAAAAGAGATGGAGTTGGTGGCAAGGTACATAGTCTTGGGGCCCCTGCCATAAACTATTATTTTGGTCTTCCCATTTTTAGCAAGAAGAAATTTCAACCTATCTTTGTGGAAGCTGTCCATGTCAGAGATGGGGATTAAGTGTGGATGCTAAGGGAACTCAAGGTCACGATGCAGGGGTAGAAAGAAAAGTAATTGGTAGAGATGTTGTGGCTGTGAACATTTTTACTAATGCAAAAATTCCATCCTAAATTCTTTGGCTGTCTATAATGCAGACAGTGACCACCTGAATGCGAAGCTGTTTTTTTTAGACTAATGGCAAGGGGGACACCATTTCACTCTGGCTGCTTCTGGTCTTGCTATGCAACAGCAGTGTGTTTCAGTGGTAACATCATGGTGTTGCATTGTGACTAAAACTTATTATCTCCACATTGATATTGTGGTTAATACCTTGCATATGCTACTTAAAATGTCATTGGTAGATTTTGCATGTGCTTTTCTTCGCCCTCTGTTCAGAGGGAGGCCAGTGGTGCGATATAAAAGTAAATTTGGAGACGCCGCTGTCCAGCTGCTCTTGTCAGACGCAGCCTATAATCTCAGATAGCATTGTCCAATATATTACCCACTGTCCACATGTGGCTTAATGGGGATCTGATTGTGGCTACTTGCATTTCTGATTAGTAAACAAAAAATGAATAATTAGACGCTGTCATTGGACATGTGAATTTCAGTACTTGTATTTTTGTGGCTTATTCCTGTGTACTTTAATCTTCTTGTTCATCTGTTGGTCAAATGATAAGATGAAAAGCAGAGTGCCAATGATTTTTCAACAGTGTGTGCTTTAGTTCCTTGGGTTCTGACTGGAGGTGGATGTTAAGTAAATATACACATGTGGAGTACATTTATCTGTACTATGTATATGTAGGGAGTTTGCCACTAAAATTAATGCCTGTGGCTAAAGTGGTGTCAGCATAGCAACACCTGTGGTTAATTAGCAGTTGCTTTAGGACAGCACTGACCTTGAAGACCTTAGAGTCCTGTTTCCATTTGTTAAGAGCTATATATATTTAATAACAATTAAACAACTAAATTAAGCAAAAGATACACAGAAGATATTTAGGACAATAAGCCATGCCATATATTGCTGCTCTGTCTGGATAGAATACAGCAATAACAATGTAATATTTTTGAAAATAGCAGAGACATGCAAAGCATTTGGGGTGCAATTAGGATCTTTATTGCAACAGTATTTCTTTATATCGCCATCCCATGTCATTCCATTTTTCCCATGCCATCGCTGTCATGCCATACCCATTCCATTCCTTTCATCCCTCTCATATCATCTCCTTCCCATCCCCCATTTCTCCGTCTTCCTATGCCAACCCCATCCCCTCTATGCCTTCACCAACTGCATGCTAAACTTGCAATCTTCCAGCTTATTACAGAATGCATTACAATGTTCAGGTACAGTGAAAGTTTTCCATGGCTACTTTATTAATGACTCCATAATGTATCAGCAGAATGTAATCAGTTAACTACTGCACTTAAAGGAATTGTGTGATCAGTCTTGCTGTTTGCATTTGTAAATTATGTATTGACCATTCCTGTGATAGCTTTGATACTTTATTTCTACTTCTATGAATTATTAATATTCAAAATTAGATTATCTAGCCCTGTGACCGACCATTATATAGGTAATGGCTTATGCAGGCAATTCCCCCGATTAATTAGTTCTTTATGTTGACTGGGGATTAGGGGAATATCCAAAGTATCTCCAAGTGACCAATCAAACAATATTGACAGCACGGATTTGTAAAAGGCTTGACTAATCTCATTGAATTTTTTGATGACGTAACGTTAATGAATGGAATGCGGTGGATGTTGTCTACATGGATTTTAAGAAAGCATTTGTTAACCAGCCTTTTATGTGGTACTTCAACAAAATTTGAGGCTCATGCAGTCAATATCCAATTGGATAACAAAAAAACCTGCGCTTGCTGACAACGCAGCCACTAGATGGCTTAGTACTGGCACATGCGCAAATGCAGCCTCATCCACTAAAATGTCACTGTTTGCGACATCTCAGGCAGCTGCCAGTAATAATGATGGATCAATTTATCGCCAAAACAAACTAAACCCAAATCCACTCAATTGCTGCGATCGTTGCCTCCATCCCACCCCCAACAGTATCCTGCTCCCTCCTGCCATCGTACTTCTCTTTAGTGCTCCCTCAAGTGCCTGTCTGCTTATCGCTGGATCCCCGCCTTGCCACTGCTTTACATTGGCCACTCACTCCCGCCCTCTCTGCGTCCCCCTCTTGGCTGCTCGCTCCCCGCCTTGCTGCTTCAGCCGCTTGCTCCAGGCTGTGCCACTTCTCTTCCCCCCCACCCCGGCCATTCGCTCCTGCGTCACTCTGGTACCCCTGGGCCACTTGCTCCCCGCCTTGCCGCTTTGGCGGCTCGTTCCCCAACCCCCACCACTTCGGGCAGCGCAGCGGGGAGCAATTGGTCAACGGGGGTGGGAGGGAAGCAAGCGGCCGAGGGGGAAGCAGCGAGGTTGGGGGTGATCTGCCGGTGGGGTGGGGGGGGGGTGGGGGAGGCAGCAAAGGTGGGAGCGAGTGGCTGGGAAGGCAGCAGAAATTGAAAGTGGCAATTGAAACAGGGATGTCAGGAGGGAATGGAGACAGCAATCATGGCTATTGAGGGGTGAGGACATCATTGCGTGGATGACGTCAGTGTGTGCATTCATATTGGCAAGCTGGCAAATGATGGCACACACTGGATATCCGCTATTGCTCTGCGCTGTCAGGAGTCACTGCGTTTAAAAAGAAAAATTGGCTTAAGGATAGAAACCAGTGAATTGTTTTTGTTGTTGTTTTTCAGACTGGAGGATGGTAGACAGTGGTGTTCCCCAAGGGTCAGTGCGAGGACCACTGCTTTTCTTTTCTACTGTTATGACCAGGTGAGAAAGGGGTCTCAGGCTCCCCTCTCGCCCCTTCCTGGTTTGGCTGTAACAGGGTTTAACTTTTAAAAACAGTGTTTTTAGCTTCACCTCAGTGAGTCCTTGCTCACTGCCCTCTAATTGTGATTGTATAGGAACCAATCAGACAGGCTTTCTCTGGTTTAAACAAGAAAGGTGTAAGTTTAGTAACCTTAACACTCTAACTCAGTGAAAACTACTAAAAATACATGACACAACCACGCTAGCATGCATACACTTTAAACACACACAAATAGATACAGAGGAGGAGAAAGAATTAAAAGGGGAAAGTTTGAAGTAGTAAATGGAATTTAGTTAGTTAGTTTTGCTAGATGTCTTTGATTGAAGTTAACTCTTGCAGTTCCAGTTGGGGCCCAGTGCACACTTTCAAACTTGTTTTGCTGGTGCCAGAAGGCTGCAGGGGTCTTCTGTCTTGAAGCTTAAGTTACCTCCATGGGTCCCTGGAACTTTGCGTCAGAGAGAGAAAGAGACCTTGCTTCTCTACGGTCTTCAAAATTGCAGTCTGCCCCAAATCTTTTGTATGAGGCACAATTCAATCAATTTCCAGGTTGGCCAGCAGGTTAGTCATGTGGCCAGCTCTTCGTTTGAAACAGCATCGCCTACGAGGATTGTTGATTCTTCAAAGCTTACTAGTCACACTCAGTATGTGGGGGAGGGTTGTGTGGTGGAGCGCTAGCTCTCACACAGACAATGATTCTCAATGTCTTTTGATCATCACTATTGGCAAAACACATCTGGCTAATTGAATCAGGGAGCACTCCCATTGCCCCTCTATGCAACTGTCTTTCAGAATGCAAATATGCAGCCATGTTTTCAACCACTGCTCTGTGGTCTTTTAAAACCAGTTTTATGTTCAGTCTCCAGTAAATGTTCAAATAATGTTCCATATGGTGAAATTGATATGTTTCCATTTGCCAGGTATGGTTTCCAGCACACCTCCACCTCTGGCCGAATGAAATATGACATTAGGGGGGAGCATTTCATTATAAATTAGAAGGAAGAGAAAGTACAGGAAGATACACATGCATTTCTCTCATTCATTCTCATTCGTTCAGAAATCTTAAAATTGTTACAGCCTGTCTTGCCTTTGTAGCAGTGCTGCTTTAAACTGTCTCTTTTCTTGAGTCTGAGATAGTTGTGTATTGACCAAGGGATTTAAAGTTTCTTCTCTATCAGCCTGCAATACCTTGGGAATGGCCATCCCAAAAAACATGTGATTTTTTTTTGGGGAGGTTTGAAATTTGCACTTTTCCATGATTGTCTAGGGTGCACTTGTTCCTGTTGAGGTCTGTCGGGGGATGTTTAGATTTAATTAGCCCTGATTATGGGGGTCAGCAGTGGGTAGATCCACTCTGACCTCCCTTTCAGTGCTCTGGTGAGTCATCCAAGTGCTCTTCAGGTGATGGTTGGTTCCCTTTTCTCCTGACTGTAAGGGAGGAGTCTTTTCTAATCTTCCCTTTGTCCTCTGGGACATTCCTGCTTGCAGGTATTTGTCCAGATTCTACTGTACTCCCCTGTGGCACTTTGACTAGGTGAGGCATCAACCCCAGAGTTTCTCTGCCCTCTTGAGCACTTTCTTTGTCCCTGCAGGTTTCTGTAAATGCTGTTAACAATCCTGGTGGGGTGTTTCTGGTGTCTGCATTTACATAGGAGGATGTGGGGTCTAATTTCGGGGTTGGCTGACTGGACAGTAGGGGTTTTCATTTGGGAATCCTCCCGGACTTCCTTTAACCTGTCTTCTTTGTCCCTTTCCTCTCTAACCTTTTGCCAGCCATGTGCCTGTCTGTCCCCTCTTGTTCTCGGCATGGGTCCCTTGCAATTCACCAGCCCTTTGCTGGAGGGTCCTCCAAATGCCGTTACAGGACTTAGGGGTGCAGATTTCACTGCAGGTTGGGTTCACCCTCAACCTGGTACATGTGGCAATTCCTACAGTACTCCACCACATCTTTGTGGAGTTTAGGCCAGTTAAACTGCTATCTTATGCGGGCTTTGATTTTTCGTACACTGGCATGTATAGCCATTGTAATCTCATGGGCCATTCTTAATATTTATTTCTGGTACTTCTGTGGCACCGCTAACTGGTGAACCACTGTCCACTCTTTGCTCTCAGGTCTGTGAGGAGAACTCCGCTTCCTCATCAGTACCTCATTCTTTAAGTAGTAGCAATCAGTGACTCCCTCTGCTTCAATTTCAGTCTGGGCAGCCTGTGCTAATTCTGTCAGTACTGGGTCGGCTCACTGAGCCTCAGCTAGGGAAGATCCATTTAATCAATTCATTGGGTCTCCTAACTTTCCGAAGAAAGTTTCAGACAGGCAGACCTCATGGTCATCTGCTAGCAGTGCCAGTTCAGTCTCCTTTGAGGGAGCTGGTTTGGTCGTGGCCCAATTCACTATACATTCAGGGGAACTGCAGGGGACCATCTCCTGCCACTGCCCTGTCTCCCTAACCTGTGGTGTCTCTTTCACTGTTGGGGAAGCTACCACCTTCGACCCCGCCAGATCATCAATTTGGAGCAGGTCAACCCCGTCCACAGGTAAACTAGGGACAATTCCTATGGTCACCAGTCCCGAAACTAGGTCGCACTCCAAGTGCAACCGATGTAAAGGTACAGGTGCACACTGCCTTCCAATACCATTCACTGCTATTCTGGTATTTACTGCACTCTATTGGGGGGAGGGGTGGTGGGGAGAATGGTCAGGCCTTTCCCAGCAAAAGGGATCTGGTGGCCCCTGTATCCCTGAGGATTACTATGGGTTTGCTTGCCCCACCCAAGGAGTATGAGGTTACTCTCCCTTTAAACACACAACCCTGATGACATTCAGAGATCCTATTAAATTTTCCTGCACCCGCAGCAGTACCTTTTATGGGCCTTACTATTGCTGCAGTTAAAGCCACATCTTGTTCAGCTGTGCTTTCCATCAGGGTCCCTTCTCCTCCTCTGAATGGGTGTGCCCTGATTAATCCTACAGGCTTTCCCTGTACTTTCCAGCAGTCAGCTCTCAGATGACCTTCCTTATTAAAATGGAAGCACACAGGTCTCCGGGTCTCACTCTTACTTAAAGCACTATCTTTTTTCGCTGGAGGAGGGCCCCCCGTGAGTTCTGCATTTCTTTCTCTCCCAGGACTGATTGGCCTCCTATCACCTTCCCACTTTGTCCTTTTTGGATTTATGGTGGTGACCTAAGAAAGATCTTCCCCTGGGGGAACTGACTTGTATATTAGAGCAAACTCATCAGCCAGAAATGTGGCTTGCCTCACTCTATTTACTCTTTGTTCCTCCACATGGGTCTTTATGGAGAGTGGGAGAGAGTTTTTCAATTCCTCGAGGAGAATTGCCTCTGAGGTTTTCATAGCTGGGCTGCACTTTAAGAGCCCTCAACCACTGGTCAAAAGCCAGCAGCTTACTTCTCTCAAACTCCAAGTAAGTCTGTTTCCTGAGGGTTTGGAACTTCTGCACTGAGTGTGAAGAAGGGAGTTTGGTAAGTGAGTGGATTTTAAGGGTCAATCTCGAAGACTTTTTGTTTTGTTTTGTTTACATCTAGCAATTAATTGAAATTTCTGTTTGTGAAGTGGTAAGTTAGGTTTCTTGTCGTTTTAAACAGGTGTATACAAACACAGAGAGTAGCTGTAGCTAGTTAATTAGGTAGCTAGCTTAAACTGGTTTCTGAGCTCTAGCAGAGCTGACACAGCATTGTTTTCAGAGTATAACTTCAGGGGACTCTCAGTGCTGCTTGTCCGTGTGAAGAAGGGAGTTTGGTAAGTGAGGGAGTTCAGTAAGGAGGGGAACAATAAATTAAGAAAAAAATAAATGAGTGCACAGAGTGTAAATGGGAATTTGGTGCCTGAGGGAGGGGTTTCTTTCTTTTTTCAGCTTCCAGTAGCTTCCTCTTTCCTCAGTACTGGGGAAGAAGCTGATTGGTGAGTAACTGGTAAGTTATTTTACTTCTCGTAATACGTTTTTAAAGTTACGTTATGGCAGATCAGCTCGGCCAAGTGGAATGTACGTCCTGCAGTATATTGGAAGTCATGGACACACCACGTGTCCTAGACGAACAGGTGCAGGAAGTGTCACCGGCTGCAGAAACCTGAGCTCCAGGTTTTGGAACTCGAGCGGCAGCTGGAGTCACTGTTGTGCATCCGCGAGGCGGAGGACTACGTGGACAGCATGTTTAGGGAGGTGGTCATGCTGCAGGTTAGGAGCATGCAGGCAGAGAGGGAATGGATGACTGCCAAGCAGTCTGAGAGAACCAGGCAGGCAGTACAGCAGTCCCCTGAGTCTATCTTGCTTGCTAATCTGTGTTCCATTTTGGATACTGGTGAGAGCGATGGTTCCTCGGGGGAGTGCAGCCAGAGCAAAGTCCATGGCACCACTGGTGGCTCAGCTGCGCAGGAGGGGAGGAAGGAAAGTGGAAGAGCAATAGTGATAGAGGATTCGATAGTCAGGGGATCAGACAGATGTTTCTGTGACTCCAGGATGGTACGTTGTCTCCCTGATGCCAGGGTCAAGGATGTCACGGGATGGCTGCAAGACATCCTTCTGAGGGAGGGTGATCAGCCAGAGGTCGTGGTCTACATTGGTACCAGTGACATAGGTAGGAAGAAGGCTGAAATCCTAGAAGCAGATTTTAGGGAGTTAGGAAGGAAATTTAAAAAAGCAGGACCTCCAAAGCAGTAATCCCAGGATTACTCCCAGTGCCACGTGCTAGTGAGCATAGGAATAGGAGGATTGATTGATTGAGCACGTGGCTGGAAAATTGGTGTAGGAAGGGGCGCATCAGATTTCTGAGGCATTGGGACCAGTTCTGTACCAGATGGACGGGCTACACCTAACCGGATTGGATCTAACATCCTCGAAGGGAGATTTGCTCGTGCTGTTGAGGGTTTTAGCTAGCTTGTCAGGGAGATGGGAACCTGAGGGGTAGTTCAAATTGGAAGCCAGTAAAGCTGGAAACAGAAGGTAGAAAAGTAGCAAGTGACATTAGAAGGCAGGCGAAACAAAGGCAAGCATCAACTAGGCTTAGAATGCAGAATGTCAAGAAGACGGGGTTAAGGCACTCTACCTGAATGCATGCTCTCTCTCACATGCTCTCTCTCTCCAGTCTCTCTCTCTCTCCCAGTCTCTCTCTCTCTCCCAGTCTCTCTCTCTCTCTCTCTCTCTCTCTCTCTCGCGCCCCTCTCTCTCGCCCCCCTCTCTCTCGCCCCCCTCTCTCTCGCCCCCCCTCTCTCTCGCCCCCCCTCTCTCTCGCCCCCCCCTCTCTCTCGCCCCCCCCTCTCTCTCGCCCCCCCCCTCTCTCGCCCCCCCCCTCTCTCGTCCCCCCCTCTCTCTCGTCCCCCCCTCTCTCTCGTCCCCCCCTCTCTCTCGTCCCCCCCTCTCTCTCGCCCCCCCCTCTCCCCCCCTCTCTCCCCCCCCTCTCCCCCCCTCTCGCCCCCCCCTCTCTCTCGCCCCCCCTCTCTCTCCCCCCCCTCTCTCTCGCCCCCCCCTCTCTCGCCCCCCCCTCTCTCTCGCCCCCCCCTCTCTCTCGCCCCCCCCTCTCTCGCCCCCCCCCCCTCTCTCGCCCCCCCCCCTCTCTCGCCCCCCCCCCTCTCTCGCCCCCCCCCCTCTCTCGCCCCCCCCCTCTCTCGCCCCCCCCCCTCTCTCGCCCCCCCCTCTCTCGCCCCCCCCTCTCTCTCGCCCCCCCCTCTCTCTCGCCCCCCCCTCTCTCTCGCCCCCCTCTCTCTCGCCCCCCCCTCTCTCTCGCCCCCCCCTCTCTCTCGCCCCCCCCTCTCTCTCGCCCCCCCCTCTCTCTCGCCCCCCCCTCTCTCTCGCCCCCTCTCTCGCCCCCCCCTCACCCCTTCTCTCGCCCCCCCTCTCTCTCGCCCCCCCTCTCTCTCGCCCCCCCTCTCCTCTCGCCCCCCCTCTCTCTCGCCCCCCCCTCTCTCGCCCCCTCTCTCTCGCCCCCCCTCTCTCTCGCCCCCCCTCTCTCTCGCCCCCTCCTCTCTCTCGCCCCCTCCCTCTCTCTCGCCCCCTTCTCTCTCGCCCCCCTTCTCTCTCGCCCCCCCTCTCTCTCTCGCCCCCCTCTCTCTCTCCCCCTCTCTCTCTCGCCCCCTCTCTCTCTCTCGCCCCCTCTCTCTCTCGCCCCCTCTCTCTCTCCCCTCTCTCTCTCTCGCCCCCTCTCTCTCTCTCGCCCCTCTCTCTTCTCCCTCTCTCTCTCTCGCCCCCTCTCTCTCTCTCGCCCCCTCTCTCTCTCGCCCCCTCTCTCTCTCTCGCCCCCTCTCTCTCTCTCGCCCCCTCTCTCTCTCTCGCCCCCTCTCTCTCTCTCTCGCCCCCTCTCTCTCTCTCTCGCCCCCCTCTCTCTCTCTCGCCCCCTCTCTCTCTCTCTCGCCCCCTCTCTCTCTCTCTTCGCCCCCTCTCTCTCTCTCTCGCCCCCTCTCTCTCTCTCGCCCCCCCTCTCTCTCTCTCGCCCCTCTCTCTCTCTCTCGCCCCCCCTCTCTCTCTCTCGCCCCCCTCTCTCTCTCTCTCGCCCCCTCTCTCTCTCTCGCCCCCTCTCTCTCTCCTCGCCCCCTCTCTCTCTCTCTCGCCCCCTCTCTCTCTCTCTCGCCCCCCCTCTCTCTCTCGCCCCCTCTCTCTCTCTCTCGCCCCCTCTCTCTCTCTCTCGCCCCCTCTCTCTCTCTCGCCCCCTCTCTCTCTCTCGCCCCCTCTCTCTCTCTCTCGCCCCCTCTCTCTCTCTCTCGCCCCCTCTCTCTCTCTCTCGCCCCTCTCTCTCTCTCTCGCCCCCTCTCTCTCTCTCTCGCCCCCTCTCTCTCTCTCTCGCCCCCTCTCTCTCTCTCTCGCCCCCTCTCTCTCTCTCTCGCACCCCTCTCTCTCTCTCTCGCCCCCTCTCTCTCTCTCTCTCGCCCCCTCTCTCTCTCTCCTCTCGCCCCCTCTCTCTCTCTCTCGCCCCCTCTCCTCTCTCTCTCTCGCCCCTCTCTCTCTCTCTCGCCCCTCTCTCTCTCTCTCGCCCCTCTCTCTCTCTCTCGCCCCCTCTCTCTCTCTCTCGCCCTCTCTCTCTCTCTCTCGCCCCTCTCTCTCTCTCTCTCGCCCCCTCTCTCTCTCTCCCTCTCTCTCTCGCCCTCTCTATCGCCCTCTCTCTCTCGCCTCTCCTCTCTCGCCCCCTCTCTCTCTCTCTCGCCCCTCTCTCTCTCTCTCGCCCCTCTCTCTCTTCTCGCCCCTCTCTCTCTTTCTCGCCCCTCTCTCTCTTTCTCGCCCCCTCTCTCTCTCTTCTCGCCCCCTCTCTCTCTTCTCGCCCCTCTCTCTCTCTCTCTCGCCCCCTCTCTCTCTCTCTCGCCCCCTCTCTCTCTCTCTCGCCCCTCTCTCTCTCTCGCCCCCTCTCTCTCTCTCGCCCCCTCTCTCTCTCTCTCGCCCCCTCTCTCTCTCTCTCGCTCTCTCTCTCTCGCCCCCTCTCTCTCTCTCTCGCCCCCTCTCTCTCTCTCTCGCCCCCTCTCTCTCTCTCTCGCCCCCTCTCTCTCTCTCGCCCCCCTCTCTCTCTCTCTCGCCCCCCTCTTCTCTCTCTCCGCCCCCCCTCTCTCTCTCTCGCCCCTCTCTCTCTCTCTCGCCACGCCCTCTCTCTCTCTCTCGCCCCCCTCTCTCTCTCTCTCGCCCCCCCTCTCTCTCTCTCTCTCGCCCCCCTCTCTCTCTCTCTCTCGCCCCCCTCTCTCTCTCTCTCTCGCCCCCTCTCTCTCTCTCTCGCCCCCTCTCTCTCTCTCTCTCGCCCCCTCTCTCTCTCTCTCAGCCCCTCTCTCTCTCCTCTCTCGCCCCCTCTCTCCCTCTCGCCCCCTCTCTCTCCTCTCTCGCCCCCTCTCTCCCTCTCGCCCCTCTCTCCCTCTCGCCCCCTCTCTCCTCTCCCCCCTCTCTCTAGCCCTCTCTCCCTCTCGCCCCCTCTCTCTCCTCTCTCGCCCCCTCTCTCTCTCTCGCCCCCTCTCTCCCTCTCTCGCCCCCTCTCTCTCGCCCCTCTCTCTCGCCCCTCTCTCTCGCCCCCTCTCTCTCGCCCCCTCTCTCTCGCCCCCTCTCTCTCGCCCCCTCTCTCTCCCCCCTCTCTCTCGCCCCCTCTCTCTCGCCCCCTCTCTCTCGCCCCTCTCTCTCGCCCCCTCTCTCTCGCCCCCTCTCTCTCGCCCCCTCTCTCTCGCCCCCTCTCTCTCGCCCCCTCTCTCTCGCCCCCTCTCTCTCGCCCCCTCTCTCTCGCCCCCTCTCTCTCGCCCCCTCTCTCTCGCCCCCTCTCTCGCCCCCTCTCTCTCGCCCCTCTCTCTCTCACGCCCCTCCTCTCGCCCCCTCCCTCTCGCCCCCTCCTCTCGCCCCCTCCTCTCGCCCCCTCCCTCTCGCCCCTCCCTCTCGCCCCCTCCCTCTCGCCCTCCTCTCCCTCTCGCCCCCTCCCTCTCGCCCCCTCCCTCTCGCCCCCTCCCTCTCGCCCCTCCCTCTCGCCCCCTCCCTCTCGCCCCCTCCCTCTCGCCCCTCCCTCTCA